>NC_133387.1:186540497-187847497 GCF_047511655.1 Castor canadensis
AGACAAAGGACTGGTAACCAGAATATATAGGGAACTTAAAAAACTAAATTCTCCCAAAACTAATGAACTAATAAAGAAATGGGCAAGTGAACTAAACAGAACTTTCTCAAAAGAAGAAATTCAAATGGCCAAAAAAACACATGAAAAAATTCTCACCATCTCTAGCAATAAAGGAAATGCAAATTAAAACCACACTAAGATTCCACCTCACCCCTGTTAGAATAGCCATCATCAGCAACACCACCAACAACAGGTGTTGACGAGGATGCAGGGAAAAAGGAACCCTCTTACACTGTTGGTGGGAATGCAAACTAGTACAACAACTCTGGAAAAAAATTTGGAGGCTACTTAAAAAGCTAGACATTGATCTACCATTTGATCCAGCAATACCACTCTTGGGGATGTACCCAAAAGACTGAGACACAGGTTACTCCAGAGGCACCTGCACACCCATGTTTATTGCGGCACTATTCACAATAGCCAAGTTATGGAAACAGCCAAGATGCCCCACCACTGACGAATGGATTAAGAAAATGTGGTATCTATACACAATGGAATTTTATGCAGCCATGAAGAAGAACGAAATGTTATCATTCGCTGGTAAATGGATGGAATTGGAGAACATCATTCTGAGTGAGGTTAGCCTGGCCCAAAAGACCAAAAATCATATGTTCTCCCTCATTTGTGGACATTAGATCAAGGGCAAACACAACAAGGGGAATGGACTTTGAGCACATGATAAAAGCGAGAGCACACAAGGAAGAGGTGAGGATAGGTAAGACACCTAAAAAATTAGCCAGCATTTGTTGCCCTAAATGCAGAGAAACTAAAGCAGATACCTTAAAAGCAACTGAGGCCAATAGGAAAAGGGGACCAGGAACTAGAAAAAAGGTGAGATCAAAAAGAATTAACCTAGAAGGTAA
This sequence comes from Castor canadensis, assembly GCF_047511655.1. Classification (NCBI taxonomy): domain Eukaryota; kingdom Metazoa; phylum Chordata; class Mammalia; order Rodentia; family Castoridae; genus Castor; species Castor canadensis. Next base: position 186,541,421 of record NC_133387.1, read on the forward strand.
CACACACACACAGGAAATCAATGTGAGTCAATGCCCTGTATAGCTATCCTTATCTCAACCAGCAAAAACCCTTGTTCCTTCCTATTATGGCTTATACTATCTCTACAAGAAAATTAGAAATAAGGGCAAAATAGTTTCTGCTGGGTATTGGGGGGTGGGGGGGAGAGGAAGGGGGCAAAGTGGGTGGTAAGGGAGGGCGTGGCGGCAGGGGGGAGAAATGACCCAAGCCTTGTATGCACATATGAATAATAAAATTTAAAAAAAATTTTGTGTACATTCTAAAATTTTGCATATTAAAAGACAAGAGAATCAAGAACTAGGAAACAGATATAAAAAGATATATTTAGAAAAAGTAAATTAAAGGGAAAACAAAATGTTTTTAAATAAGGAAGGACTTTGTAGAGTAAGGTTTAGCCTAAAGATTTGATCCAAAATGGAAAATGAAAGGGCAAAAACCAGAGGACTCAGAAAAGTTGCAAAGTATATGAGTAGGTCTTAAGAAGAATATAAAACATGGAGCTTATGAAAAGTTTGTTATGTGATTTATTTGCATATAATTTAAAAATTACCTAAATTTTTTACATCAGTTTAACACACTGATGTAAAACTAAAACCTAACTCTCTGGTTCTATAGGAACAAGGTCATCTTAACATTGTTCTGCTCTTGTAACATTTGGGGAAAACTAGCTTATAGTAAAGATTTTAGATTTTATCAATATAATTCCTTGTATTTTCTGTAGATTTTGTCAGGCTTTTGAGTGCTTAGGAAACAGAGTCTTAACTAAACTGAGTTCATTTACATCTTTTGAAGACAACTGTGGTTAAACAATTATTTTTAAGTGATTCTAATACTTAATATTAAAATCTTAAGTGATTTAATATCTTATATATATCTGGCTAAAAATATGTAGAGCTTTGTGTCTAAACTTTATCTGAATATTGTGCAAACATTTTCAAAGTTAAAAATGGGTATGTTTAATACATGCAAAAAGACAAACTAGTGCTTTCTTGTATACAAAATGCAATGCATCTGAACCTTCCACATGTAAAATGGTCAATGAAACTTTTGACATTTCTGTTGTTTGTAACCAGTACCATGCAGGTAAAAAAAAAAAAATCCTGCCATTTGGGAAGTCATGCACTTGAAACCTGGCCTATATCTATTTGTCTTAACTAGATGAGCATTATATGTGAGGTACACTTGTAGATTAGAAAATAAAGCTATTTGGGGTGACTGGCACTGTCACCCTAAGATGTAAGAGATCTTACGTTTTGATTTTTGTCAGCTCTGTATGCCTATTATTTTGTATAACGAAATATTCAAAATTTTACTACAAAAACACTAAATTAATATATTATAAATTCTATATAGCTGTGATGCTAGTTGTTGCTGAGTCCTTTGTTTGTGAAATGTTCCCCAAACATAAGCCTTCTAAAATTCAAAGCTCAGGAGAACACTACCAAGATAGGGTCCTCCAAATTAATATTTTCAGGATTGTGTCCATGTGTTCCTAATCATAGCAAAGAGAACTTGATGGTTCCTATAAGGCTAGCCATTCTAAATCTTTTCTCATCTATTTTTGGTCCTTATGTAGAGCATTTGCAATCAAACACATGAAAAATGAGTCTACCAAGTACTTATCTATCAAATGAGTTCATATAAAAATATTTGCTTTTGTTGGTTTGTTTTTGTGCTTTTCTTATAAAACTTTGTAACTCTGTCAGTTGACATTCTGCAGAAGTACAACTTCTAGCAATAGCAGCCTTAGCTATTTTTTGAGATACTAAGATGTCACATACAAAGCAGACAGAATTAAACTTAAGAATGGACAACAGGTAAGAAGTACACATACGCACACAGAACAAGCCAGCTGGATTTGCCACAATGCACAGAGTATGGATTGCTTCTGAACACTTTTGGCTTTTGAGCTGGCTTGAGAGTCAGTCTAGACCCTCATAAAGCCCATCTCCACTGGTGCCACAGGTAACCTGAATGTACCAGTTTCTCTGATCAAGAGAATATAAGGTGAATTTGTCCATTTTCACTGCTGCATCCTATTGTAAGGATGGAAGTCACAATGTCTCCCAGCTTCAATTTATACAAGATGGTGGTTTTCCAGCTATATTCAAAGCCACTGTGAGAATATGCATCTTTTTCACCAAATAGGTTTTTAAACAGCTTTTCAAAAATGTGATTAAATTAACTGTCATGGTTATAGACACTGTTACAGATACTGACTCTGCTGTTTCTTTAAATAACTTTTAAACATAAAGTGATGAGCTCCTTTAACTGTAAATGTAGTGACTTTGTGCAATTAAGTAAAACAGAAAGCATAAAAAAGAAATACATCCACAAATGTCTGATAATTAAATTTTGTTAGATCCCTAATATATTTTCCCTTCAGGCACTATTTTTTTATGAAACGTCATTAAATAGTTTCTTCAGGAGAAAACATTTTACATGTACATTCTTCCCTTCACTTTTGGCAATAAAATCTAGCCACTGGGTGAACATATGATCTAGGCTTGATATTTGAAATAATCAATTTCCCCTGACAGATGTTATAGGTTCAACGTGGACCTGTGATCCAAACTGGGAAAACCAGCATCTTCTCTACTTTTATCTGTATATAGGTACTAAGAGAGGGTTCTATTACTTTGGAATCACAAACGACAACTTTTCAGCTGCAACAGGTAACGAATCTATGTGAAAGAGAAGCGAACAGAGAACTGCAGAGGTCGGAGTGGCCTGACAATGTCCTCCTTTAAGCATCTGGATACAACATCCCTTGATATTGCTCCCCATCCTTCTTAGCTAGTCTGAGGTAGATTTCTATCATTTTTATAAAAGTCTTATCATCTTCAGAAGACTAAAGCCATCAAAAGTTTTTATATAATCATTAGAAAAAGCACAGCCACCTTTCTACTCAAAGCAATTTACTTTTCTCCAGAGCAAGAGAAAGATAATGCCTTCTGGTACAAACTTGATGAATTTTATCAACAAAGGGAAATTAAACAGATTAGAATTATGAAACTCTCCTTCGACATTGCACTCATCACAGGGGGAAAAGGTATAACTCAACCCTTTGACAAGAAGTTTCTAAAGCCAACCAGAAGCTAATGACACACCTGGTTAATGTTAAATCAGAAGGAACTTTATCAAAATGCTCACGTCAAATGATACTCATATGCAAATATAATGTCAATAGCTTAAGAAATGAATGAAAATGTGTGTACTAGGACACATATATAGTAGGTTGAAATGATTGACATTTGGAGTATGAGTAAGATCTTGGCACCCATGCATGCAGCATGGGTTGAAGAGGTTGAAGCATTTGATGTCTTGTTGCATTCACTTGTCACTGAAAACTTACTCTGTACAAGAATTTTCATGTAAGTTATTTTGTGATCCATGGTGGTAACTGGAAAGGAGCATTGGGATCAGTCCTCCTAGAGCTGCAGCTAGATGTACAGCAAAATTCATGCCTGAATGCCAACTCGTATATTCCTTTGTTATCAGAAAAATCACTAGTTTTAAACAAAATATTTTCTAATGTTGAAAATAAAGAATTCAAATCATTAATAGGTACTAAGCAGCTAAAATTATTTCACTTCTATATGTTAGTCAAAGAAATAACATACATTTGACTTACACATTTAAGTCTATTTGCTGTAAAAGGCAAAGAACTCATACATAAAATCTCAGTTTTTATCGTAGGAAAAATATACAACCTTAAATGTGCCATCTTAACCATTTTGAGTGTGCGGTCTAATAGTATTAAATATATTAAAATTGTGAACAGATCTCAAACTCTTTCATCTTACAATGCTGAAACTCTACACCAACTAATTTACTAATTCCTTCTGCCCTTAGCCCTTGGTAACCATCTTTCTGTTTCTATGATTTTACTGATATAAATAATTCATATGAGTTCTTTTGAGATTGGCTTATTTTGCTTAGCATAATGTGCTCAAAGTTCATCCATGTATCCATGTGATTGCATGTTCTTGTTTTGTAAAAGTTGTATAATATCACACTATACCACATATTCTTTATTCATTCATCTGTTGATGGATAGTTGGTTTACTTCCACTTGGTATCTAATGTGAATAGTGCTGCAATGATGATGGGTATGTAATATCTCTATAATATCTTGCATTGAATTCTTCTGAATATATACCCTGAGTAGGATTGCTAGATCATAGGGTAGTCTTACCTATAAATTTTTAAGGAACCTCTGTATTGTTTTCCGTAACAGCCACACCATTTACATTCCTACCAACAGTGCACAGGACTCCACCATCTTCACATTCTCACCAACACTTGTTACTTTCTGTTCCTGTAATAGTAGCAGTCTTGGTGGGTGTGAGGTAATATCTCATGTGGTTTTCATTTGCATTTCCCTAATGATTGGTAATGTTGAGCATCTTTTCATATGTTCATGGGCCATTTGTATATCTTCTTTGGAGAAAAGTTTGCTAATTCCTTTGACCAATTTTTAATGTGGTTGCTATGGTTTTGATCTAGAATATCTCTTAAAGTCCCATGTGTTGAAAGCTTGGTCCCCAGACTGTGGCACTATTGGGAGGTGGAAGGATATTTAGGATATGAAGCCTAGTGGAAGGAAGTTAGGTCATTAAGGTCATGCCCTTGAAGAGGTTATTGGGACCTTCCTTGATTCTTTGTTTCCCAGATAGCATGAGGTAAGTAGCTTCCTCTACCATATGCTATCTGCCATGATGCACTACTTCACCATAGGCCCAAAGACAATGGGGTCAAGCAACCATGGACTGAAACTTCTGAAATTTCTGAATCAAAATAAATCTTTCCTCTTTCTAAACTGATTTATCTGAAATATTTGTTAGAATGACAGAAAGCTAACTAACTCACTGGTCATTTGTTTCATTGGTGGTGTTGAGTTACAGATGCTTTTTAGGTATTTTGGATAATAACTCCTCATCAGTTACAAGATTTACAATTACTTTTTTCATTTTATAGGTTTCCTTTTAACTGTGTTGATTCTTTCCTTTGCTACACCGTTGAAGTAGGTTTGAAATAAGGAAGTGTGAGGCCTCTTATTTTTTTCTTCTTTTTCAATATTGTTGTTAAGCTACATGGGATCCTTTGAGATTGCACATGAATTTTAGAATTTTTTTTCTGTTTCTGAAAAATGTTTCATTGAGGTTTTCGGTAGGAACTGCATTGAATCTGTTGATAGCTTAGGATATTATAACACTTGAACAATAATAAGTCTTCCAATTCATAAGCATGGGCTATCTTTCTGTTTATTTGTATGTTCTTTATTTAGCATTTAGAAACATTTTATAGTTTCAGTATGCAAGTTTTTCACCTCTTTGGTTAAGTTCATTCTTGGTCTATGAATGAGATTATTTTCTTTTTTTCTTCTTTCCTTCTTTCTTTCCTTCTTCCTTCTTTCTTTCTTTCTCTTTCCTTTCTTCCTTCCTTCCTTCTCCTTCTCCTTCTCTTCCTCCTCCTCCTCCTTCTTTTCTTTCTCTCTCTCCTTCCCTCCCTTCCCCTCTCTTTCTTTCTCCTGCCTTATTCTCCCATGTGCTGGGATTACAGGCATGTACCACCATGTCTGGTCAATATTCTTAATTTCCAACAACAGATCGGTCTTGTTGTTGTATAGAAATGCGACTCATTTTCGAATGGTGTTTTGCAGAATCTTTAAGGTTTTCTAAACATAAAACCATGTCATACCTGAACAGAGATAATTTTTTCTTTTCCAATGGTATGCCCACCTTCCTCACTTTTTCTCAATTGATTTCTCTTGATAGAACTTTGAGTACTGTGTATTGATAAAGGTATGTATATTTGCCTCATTCCTGATCTTACAGCAAAAGATTCTAGTTGTTCCTCACTGAATAAGATGCTAGCTGTGGGCTTTTCATATTGGCATTTATTATGTTGAGGTAGTTTTCACCTATTACAAGTTCATTAGATGTCTTTATTATGAGTAAAATGATGTTGAACTTTGTTAAATGGCTTTTGTGCATTGAGTAAAATGGATCATGTATTTTGTTTTCCTCTATTATATTAATGTGGTACCTTGCCCTGACTTTCATTTGTTGAATCATCTTCATATCCCAGATATGCTCATGGTGCATGGTTCTTTTCATATAAACTCAGTTGAATTGAATTTGCTAGTTGAATTTAGATTGCTCATAAACTTTGGAAAATTTTTTGCATCTGTGTTATCAGGAAAATGGGCGTGTCATTTTCTTGAAGTGTTCTTGTCTGGCTTTGGTGACAGGGTAATACTGGAATCATGAGATGAGTTTGGAGTGTGCTCCCTCTTCCTTTATTCTTTGCAATAGTTTAAGAAGACTGGTGTTGATGCTTCTTTAAATGTTTGGCAGAGTTCTCCATCTGGTCCTGGCCTTTTCTTTGTCAAGGGTTTTGATAAGTGTTCCAATGTCCTCCTACTTGTAAGTATGTTCAGTTTTTTTTATTTCTTCATGATTATGTCTTGGTAAGTTGTATATTTTCAGGAATTTATAAATTTCCTGTAAGTTACACAATTTGTTAATATGTAATTGTTCATAGTAGCCTCATAACCCTTTTTATTTCTGTGACATCAGTTGTAATTTCTTCTTTTCCTCTTGTAATGATAGATTTTGAGTCTTCCTTTTCTTAGTTTAGCTAATAGTTTATTCATTTATTTGATCTTTTCAAAATCTAACTTTTAAATTTGCTTTTTTTTCCTATTTTTTTTCTTACTCTTCATTTATCACTATCTTAATCTTCATTATTTCCTTCCTTCTGCTGACTTTAGGTTTAGTTGTTCTTTTTCTAGTTCCGTGAGGTGTAAATTAGCTGGTTGGCTTGCAATATTTTTCTTTTTTAATGTAGGCACTTACTGCTATAAACTTCCCTCTTGGTATTTCTTTCACTACATCCCATTAGTTTTGATATGTTGAGGTGTGTGTTTCATTTGTCTCCAGATAGCTTCTAAATTCTCTTGTGTTTTCTTCCCTGACCCACTGGTCGTTTAAGAGTGCAGTGTTTAATTTGCACATATTTGTGGATATTTTTTTCCTTCTACTATTGATTTCTAGTTTCGTTTCACTCCATTGTGCATAAATGGATTTTTGAAAGAGTCTTGATAATAACAGTAAAGAACATTTCTATGATTTCAAATAGCTTGCTGACATCTGTATGTTAATAACACAGTAAATAGCTGCTGTAACCTAAAGCTATCAGTTCAAGGACAAAACACTATGAAATATTTAGACCCCAGGATTTCTTTAAAAGGATGAAGGAGATAGCTTAAAAGTCAGGAGTTTAACACCAATATCTGATGACTATTTTTATCTACCATTAAAAATTATAAACTGTCACTAGATTTATTTCTAAACATATCCAGATGCTACAACAAAACATAAAAATACTGTCTAGAAAAGACTGCAAGCAAATATTGTGCTCTATGTATAGTAGCACTTGCTACATGTGGCTATTGAACTCTTGAAATGTGACTAGTGCCATTGAATAACTGACTTTAAATTTAATTTAACTTAAATTTAAATAGCTACATGTGACTATGGGTATTATATTGTACAGAATGACTCTAGAAGAAGAGAAGTAATAGTCCATAATTATTATGGGCTGATTTAAATGAAAGTATTCAATTTGTTGAGTGAGATATGGAGTGGAAGGCATGTTGTATAGTGATATAGACAAACTTGAGTGCATTTGAAGAATGGGGACTGCATCACACCACAACTGGATTGAAGGGATTTGAGGAGGTCTTAGTGTGAAGATGATAACTCACTTGAGTAATTAATGATGCGAAGGCTAGAAAAATAATTAAAATCATTTTAAATCTTCCTCTAGGCAGAATAAGAACCAATGGATGGCTCAATGCGAGGAATAAATAATCCTTTATACTGTGAGTCCCATATGGCCTAAGCTATATTACCTAACCATTGCACTGGTAAAATGGCTTTACAGTTTTACATCTTTCACTCAGAAACACAGTCCAAGCAGGAGAATGATCTATGGTAATAATATCCCAACTCTTAAAAGTCTTATTTGTGAAAGTGTGGATATTACTATGACAGGAGGAAGATGTAGAGACAAAGCTTATGAAGTCATTTGAGGTCCTCTGCAAGGGATCCCATACCATATTTTAGGGTCAGCAAGTAGTATGGTTTTAGGGTCCATACTTTGACATGACACTAAGTTGTTTTCTCTCAGTGAACTTGTGGATTTTGGATTGTGACCTATGAATTTTAATGGAATCTAGAGAACAACTGGATAACCAAATTTTAGGTGATTTTTTCTAAGCAAGAAGATATTATTATGGTCTCACTGCGTTTTCTCCCATAGATCACATTTTTCTCTAAACTTGAGTCAGTTAAGCTATGCATTTCTAGGTTGTATATTTTTTTAAATTATGGATGATGGTGATGATGACTTTTTATTATTTAGATATCAAGCTCAGCACTGGAGACTAATCTTTATTTTTTTATTGTTGTGCTGGGTGTACATTGTGGCGTTTACAAAAGTTCTTACAATATATCAAATGTATCATACTTGAATTCACCCCTCCATCATTCTCCTTTATCCCCCTTCCTCCATTCCTGGAATAGTTTCAACAGGACTCATTTTTCCATTTACATACCTGTGTACACAGTATTTGCACCAACTTCACCATCCTACACCCTTTCTCCACAGCCTCCCACTTGCTACTGGTACCTACCCTCCTCCCATAGGACCTGTTCTGCCTTCCTGCTCTCTGATTTTGGAGACAAGTCTTTAAATTTGGTTTCTTCTTCACAGTAGTATGATTCACAATGGCCAAAAGGTGAAATAACCAAATGTACATCAATAGATAAATAATAAACAGAATGTGGTAGGTACATACTAAGTAATAATATTTATTCTTTAAACAAAGGAAATTCTGATGCATGCTACAATATGGATGAACCTTAAAATCATTGTGCTAAATGAAATAAGCCAGACACAAAAGGACAAATACTTTATGATACCCAGAAGAGTCAAATACACAGTAACAAAAAAGTATGATGGAAGTTGCCAGGGGTTGGAGTAAGGGAGAATGGTAAGCTATTGCTTACCATTTGGGATGATAAAAAGGTTATGGAGATGGATCATTATGACAGTTGCACAACAATGTGAGTGTACTAATGCCACTGTATACTTTAAATGACTTGAATGGTAAATTTTACATTACATATATTTAACTATAATTTAAAATTTTTTTAAATTTGATTTCTTGTCAGGCAGGGTGGTGCACACCTGCAATTCCAGAACTCAGGAGGCTGAGGTGAGAGGATGATGAATTTAAGCCAGTCTGGGCCTTGCAGAGAGTTCCAGATCAGCCTAGAATACCTAGTGAAACACTGTCTCAAAAAAAAACCAAAAAACAAAAAACATGTTTCATACCTTGGATTACATTAACATCAGTATATGTGAGATTATCTAGGGAGAATGACTAGGACTAGTTTTCTGTATTTTTCCTCTAGCAAATGTAGTTTAAGAACATGTCAATCTGATTTCCAATAATAACATCAGATGGATGGACATTATAATTGTTATATGCAACTGTCATGTCCCAGGCATCAATAATACCCACATTGAGATCCATAAAAATGTCCCTTATGACAAGATTCTGTATATAACCATGAAAGTCACTAAATAGCTCTGTATTAAGATATAGCTCCCTGGTATTTTCAGTTTTAAGTATCACCTTGGTCTCTGGACTTCGCAAGAGTAGACGTTCAATGGCCTTTTTAACATTGATGGCCCTACGGATGAAAATGTCGATAGGGAAGGGTCTGAAGTGTTGGCCAATGGTAATGACAATTGCTGTGCCACTGTCTCCTGCCAACTGATCAATTTGCCGTGGGATGTAGTTTTCATCTTTCACCGAGAACAGCGTTTGGGTAACAAATGGATGGCTATGCTTTTTCCACTGAATTAAAATATGTCTTTCAGCATCCAGAAGAACATGTGTTTTAAAGACCCCGGTTCCATGATGATCAAAAACCTTTAAGGCTGATGGAAAACAAATCAATAAATTTTTTAACAAAACAAAGATGACATAATTTAATAATGTAACATCTGTAAAATTCTAACCAAGACCTACTCTACTTAGAGAATTGCTGCTTATTCAAGGCAGAGAAATTATCAGATGCATTAAAACCTTAATACAATTTTAAATCTCTTATCAGAGTATATAGAAAAATGTTAATATCAGTGATTATAAGTTAAAATTTAACATTTTATTAAAAGCCCAAAGCCAAAATTTGGCAAAATAAAATAATAATAATGAAACAAAGATCAGAAAAAGAAATCAAATAACTCTAATTATGATTTTTAAAACCTTCAAAAGCCAACTGTAATTTTAAGATAAAAATAAAATACATACTTTTCACAACTTTTGGTAAAAAGTAAATCCACTGACGCAGTGTTGAATCTCCCATGAGGTAAATAAGTTTTCTTTCCAAGCAGCCACGTATACCTTCTGTGGCATTGAACTTGATCTGCTGGCAAAATGTTGTAATCCACCTTCCTTCCAAAGTATAACCACTGGGGAAAGGAGTCTTCATTCCAGTCTGACATTTCTTTTTTATGTTTTCACTCTCTGGCAATAAAAATTCTCACAATAAGTAATTTGTATCATCACAAATTATTTTGGAAACACTTTTCTCATTTTTGCCCTTCTTTTTCCTCTCATCCTTTCACCCTCACTTTTCTATTTCTGCCTTCTTTTCATCCACAAATATTTATTTAATGCAATCATGTTAAATATTTATTTAATGCAATAAGAAGTTCTCACTGAATAGTTTTTCTTGGAGTGGGAATCTGTTTTCTGTTGTGCTTTCTCAATGTCTTCCTGGGATCCACCTTATCCCCAAGGCCACTCAACTGTGAGACAGCTAACAAAGAAGTGGATGACCATGATATAGCAGGGCTCGGTGGTAAACTGAATAGTTCACCAATGACATTGTCCTTGCCAAATTTTAAGTCTCCTTTCTTCAGCTCAAAGTATTTACCCATGAAAGAAGTTTGAACACATTTATCAAATGAGTGTAACAAATTATTTATTCTGTGTGGACCAAAATCATGTATCTAGCTAATTGAAAAAAATCTTAATTCTTAGTTATGTCTAGGGCTGAACATACTATTCTCAGTGTAGTCTGACTAGTGCAGAAAAAAGCAAGACCATGACTGTTTGTTCTGAATGCTTCACTATTAAAATAACCAAGTCTGTATTTACCAATTCATGTTGAGCTTTCACCCAGTAAGTTTCTGAGAAAATGTTTATATTTGTCACCAGAAAAGCACATCCTGAGTTTGAATTATAAGTTCAGGAAGTTATATCTATCCATAAAGAATTACATCAGATTTATTCCTGTCACTTCCCAACCCCCCCATGCCCCCCTACTCACCCTGGGGACACTGTCTTGTAAGAAGCTTCCTGAATTTCATTGAAATTACTGTCCAAACACAAGGGAAACAAAAAATGTATAATAAGGACTCAAGTTTCCTCAGGAGTGCAGGAGCGTTCTTTGGTGTAGAAGTTGGACATGGACGGTGGTTGACCAGACAGATGAGAGATCTGTCTTTTCCGTAGACTGTGAGCTTTAGTTCTGGGCTCATGATTTATTCATATCTATGTTCTCCACAGGGTTTAGCAGAGTTCTTTGCATGTACTAGATCCTCAGTAAACATTTGCAGAGTGCAATGAAAAAGAGGTAATAGGCAAATGTATACCTGCTAGCTGTTATAACGGAAGTCATTTTCTTTACCAAAATTCACTTTAATTCCAATGTAGCAGAAACATCATTTTATGAATTAGATGACTTTGTGCTGACCACTAAGTTTCATGTGGTAAAACTAATAAGATTCACAGAAATTGCTAGTTCATAGAACTTCAAATGACGTGGTTTGACTAAAAAAAGAAGTTAGAATCCACCTCACGTAACACCAGCAGCCAATTATTGGCTTTGGGTGATAAAATCTCAAGTTTAAATATAAATGGCATGTTTATTCTGAAAGAGGGAAGCTGAAATGAATGGTTTCCCTAGCCTTTATATCATACTCAGAATGAAAATTGGTTTAAATTTATGTGAAAATAATTTCCAAGAATAAAATCTCTTACTTAAAACCCAAGGTGGTTGACATACTTTGTTCCAGAAAATAAGACAAAATGGTCTCAAAATAAGACAGTTCTTTAAAATAAGTTGTGAGTACCGCCAAGAGCACACTAGACTTACTGTTACATGGTAAGACCTTGATGGAGCTCAAGTCCTTCATCATTTCAACCCCTATGTTGGACCTTCAAGAAATGAGAAAATAAGTTACCTAACATCTATCCAGCTATTCAAATAAGAATATATCCCTGGTTTAGATGGAATGAACCATGTTAACTCTCTGTAAATGCCTTCTTTAAATATTTTGAGACATTTAAGATATTCTGGGGAAGTAAATGAGTATTTTAGAACACTGTTTTCTGCTACTGGCATGGGATCTAGAGATCTAGAGTGTCACTTATCTTCCACCTGCCATCACTGAAAACTATCTTCTGTCTAGTCTATTATTTATCTCCCCATCCTTTCATTTTGCATTCTAAATTCTCCCACAAATTATCCTTTTCATCTTTGTCATCTGTAGTAATTCAGGTCTTCATCAAACTTCTGTTTTTGGTGGTACCAAGGGTTGAACTCAGAGCTTCACACTTGCTAGGCAGGTGCTCTACCACTTGAATCCTTCACCAGCGGTCATCAAATTTTGTTAGACTGGTGCTTTGCAATCTTGAGAATGCATCAGAATTACCTAGAGTACTTGTTACAAGTCAGATTGCTGAGCCTCACTCCCAGAATTTCTTATTCAATAGTTCTGGGGTAAGACTCAAGAACTTAGATTTTAATAAGCTCTGGGGTGAAGCTGAAGTCATTGGTGTAGGGCCATGATATTGTAACAAGAAGTTGCAATTATTATTACTGAGGGTCTCATTAGACCTTTCTTTGGCCCAAGATTAAAATTTATTCCAGATTATTATACTATCCTTCTGCTCCTTTGGTTTAGCCCAAACTATCTGCTGCCTGTTTTATTCTTTAGCACAAAATCTTTCCATGAATTTTCACCAACAGTCTACAGGAAAAGGATCAAACAGCATACTACCTCCTATGAATGTCTACTTCTCCAGCTTCATCTTCATCTATTCCTGACCTTCACAAGTTCTTAGGAGTTTACTTTCATGGTTTGTTACTTCCTTGAGAGTAAAAATCAGGCTGCTCTTCTTCACTGTAATGTTCCAAGTGCCTAGCCCAATAAGCACCACCTCAAGGTGATACCCCAACAATTAGGCTGGTGACTATATCTGTTCAAATCAAATTCATTCTATCAGAATGAAATCCATCTGGAGGAAGGTAGGATTTCCAGAGACAGAATTGCGGAAACCTTCAGAAAGACAAAAGGAAGATTGAAGAGGACTGGTTGAATCCCAGGAAAGGAGTTTTCAGATCAAGTGAGAATAACATCTGCCTCATAAAGGGTTACAGGGCTGGAGATCATAGAAGCCAAGCTGTCTGGAATGTGATGGCTGCCTGGAGAGTTGGGAGTCCTGGGAGAAATGCAAAGGCTCTCAAACAATGAGGTAGATTGGGATTCCAAGTATAACTCTGCAACTCATTAGACATGCAACTTTGGCTGGGAATTTAATGTGCCTGTACTTAAAATTTCCTCATCAGTAAAATGGGCAAAATCACAGTCACAGTATTTTCCTGAGGATTAAAGTCATAAAGGACTTTAACACAAAGCCTGACATATGGTAGGCACTCGACAAAATGATTTATTACTGAGGACCCTATCAGACCTACCTTTGGCACCAGATTAAAAATTTGTCTCAGTGGGAAATTTGAACCAAGCCAAACCTTTATTTTCCGTCATCTCTCCCAGATAATGTTGAAAAGAGACCAAGACGTGGTTACCTTGTAAATTTGTCTCCAAAGCCAAGCTTTAATGGTACATTAAAATTAGGATTAAAATACATATGATAGCAATAGTACATTCATTTTAGTGCTTCTTGGCTTTGTAATTGTGTGTGTATACTTCACATTTTATAAAATGGCCTGAAATATCAGACCATAGTAGAACCTAAGAGAATTGTGAGCTGTGTTACCTGTATTATGCCTCCTTATGCAGTAAAATTTATTTTTCTACCATGGTTATCCACAAAACCCTTAAAGAAAAAAAAAGAATTTTCTTGTTAAATGTTGAAGGCTTGAGTAGTTGTGGAGGTAGCATCACTGATTCTACAGCCAAGAATGGAAGAGAAGACCCTACTTGTTGTGCTGGGCCTGTGAGGCAAATTTGTGGCTCTCCACGGCTTCCTGACACACAATGGCCCCTGTTCATGGTTCCTGGAGCAACCCAGCATGCTCTTACTCAGGTCCTATTCCTTCTCTTGAGATTGGCATTTCTCCCCAACTCACATGGCCTGCTCCTTCACTTCATTCAGGTTGCTGCTCAAGACAGCCCTTATTTTATTGCTTATGAATGAAAAGTGTATTTGAAAAAGCCCAGCCTCTTTTGATTGAGCACGGGGAAAAGGGGTTTTTCCAAGAGGTGAAGTTGAGTTTGTGTAGAAGGGAAAAACTGTCAAGAAGACATAAAGAGAAAATGTTTTGTCTAACCTGACCATCCTTTTAAAACAGTATCCAACATCACATTCAAATCCCATACTCTGATGACTTTCTGCTATAAATCTATTTATTTGTTTGTTGTCTTTCCATCTCACTATACTGTTAACTCCCAACACCTAGAACTGTGTCTGGAATATCAAAAATACCAATTATAAACTGAATGAATGAATGTAAAAAAGTTGTTATATAGTTCTTGCTTCACAGAGCTTTAATGATGTAATTAGTATATTGGGATGGAAGTAAATGCAATGAAACAAGGAGCAGCACCTCATCCTGGGGTATGGAATGCATCCTGGAGGATATGATGTCTGAACCAAAGGCTATGAAATACCAGAGTTGGGAAAGAACATAGTCCACTTGTGAAATAAAAGGAGTTCTATTTGTCTAACAGAGAGTAAGTCAACATAGAGATGAGACAAGAGACAAGAATTAGGCAAGTCCTTGTAAACATATTTGAGTTTGAAATTCACCCTTAGAGCCATGGGGTCATATTAAGGGTTTTAAGAAAATAAAGGTTAAGAAATACATGTGTTTTAGAATCATTAGTCTAGGTGCAATGAAAAAAATAGATAAAAGAAACATGACTGAGAGCAGAGAAAGGAGCTCTGGAGATTGTCGGAATAACCTGACTGAAGAATGGTAACAGCTTACACAAGGATAAAGGCAACAGTATGAAACACAAATGACTGGGTTCAGAGAGAGTTGGAAGGTACATTATAGGATTTGATGATTCATTGGATTAAAGGGTAGAATAAACTGAGTGGTACTATTCACCTTTTTGACATAGCATCTATTAATAGTATGTACAATTACAATTCCATGGACCATATTATAAAATGACTGAATCTGAACGTATTATACATCATGAAAAAATAAATCTATACTGTATGAATCACTTTGCTGGCTACACTTTTTTTAGCAAAGAACTGACCTATTTGTGACCTGTGAACGTACAACCACCTGAGCTGATGCTGAAGAATGGAACTATTGATGTTGATATTGATGTTCAATTGATGTTGATAACTATTACTTATCAACAACAATTGATATGATAAGACCATTTGCCTAGGCAAAGCTATTAGACAGAGCTTGGTTGATCCAAAGTCTACCTCTACATATGCCTTATTGTATTTGAAGGATGGTTACCTGTGGAAAAGACTCCATTCTTCCCTGCTAAGATAGGAAATGTCCTTGTTTCTGGAATTCACGTGGGTGAGTGCAGCACAGGGAACACGTGGAGGCCTCACGCAGTAGAAAGCTTCTTGGTCACGAGCATCAAGATACTGGCACAGCTCAGCACTTGTGTTTGGGCTCAGGCCACATTCAGTGAAGACTTGGGAGGTGCCATTAGCAAATTTACCTAGGAACATAATTCTATCATAGCCTCGGTTCCTTGCCCTCCAGAGAGCAGACGCCCCTTCACTGGGGTGGGTGAGTAGGACAGAAAGGGAGACCTGACCCTCCCAGAACAGAGTGAAACTGACAAGGTAGGTGCCATTGTTGAAGTCTGTCACCTTTCCCGAAGCTCCTGCCTTCAGGGCTGGGGAGTACATCCTAGCCCTTAGGAAGTTCCCACCATATTCCTTCCTGTGGCCCAGGTGGTCCCTCGCCTCCAGCAGGATGTCCAGCTGGTCCCCCCTGCAGTATGTGTCTTGAGGGTTGAGGATGGTGGCTGTGCTGTGTTTGGTGCTTGTGGTGGTGTTTATGTGGGTGAAGGGTCTGGGTGGGATCAGCCGGTCTAGTTTCTCCATGATCTCCCTGACTCTCAGCTCAGTCTCTGTTGGTGAAACTGCTGGGTTCAGAGGCGCTTCAGAGGGTGAGAACTTTTTGAAGATGCTCCATTGATTCAGGTCAATAGGGTTTCTCAAGTGGTTCAAGTACTGAAGTATTGGGGGAAAATGGATATATCTATTACTAGCAGATAAGAGGGTTTTCTTTTTAAATATAAATTATTATGATTCATTCTATATCTTTTAGTGTGCTGAAATTAAGTATTAGAAAGCAATTCTAAATCATTTTCATTTATGGAATTACAGAAATTGACTTCCATGATGGTTTCTTTTGGAAGTCATTGGCTTAACAATTAACTAGATATAATAAATATATTATTTCATTATTGAATTTTAATATTTCCCTTTCTCATCCCCTCACTTATCTTTATAACAATCATATAACCATATCATACGAATGTGGAAAACAGAGCAAATATTTTCAAGTATGATCTTACCCAAGTTTGGCTGCCTTTATAGTACCGTATTTTATTTTATTAAGTCTACTCATTTCCTTCCACGTGTATAATTTACCCAGTTGTAGTCATTCTAAATATTTTGTCTTAACATTTTTGCAACTAATATATCATGCATGGTAAGATTTAAATGTTGTTACATAATTTTGATAATCGTTATTTTTACCAATTACATAATATTCCATCAAGAAAATGTAACAGGAAGGGCATGGTGGAACACTTACCATGATCTCAGATAAGTAGGTGAGTGCTTAGATAAGCAGTGATGTAATAGGATAGTGGTCTGAGGCTGGCCGGGGCAAAAAAGTGTGAGATGCTCTCCGAAAATAACTAAATCAAGAAAAGGTTGGGGACTTGGCTCAAGTGATAGAGTGTACAGGACCCTGAGTTCAAATCCCAGTACCAACACACACAAACACACAAAAAGAAAATGTAACATGTGTGAAGCCTGATATATAGACACAATTGGATTATATCTATTTGTTTTCATTTTATGTAACACTTGGATATTTTCTAACTTTCATATACAGGATTACTTCTTCATGATTGACTCCTAGGTATGAAATTACCAAACCACATATTTTTGAAATAAATATCAACCAGCCAAAGAAGGTAGTATTTTTATTCATCTTGACTGTCAAATATATTCTAAAGGTAACATTTTACTCGCCACCAGCAATATGTAAGACTACTCCTTACACTACTCCTGTGTCACCTTGGTTATGGTAGCAAACCAAGTTCAAGTGTGATAAATCATATTGATGTTAGTGCTAAAGTACTGAAAGAAATATTTAATCAAATGAAATCTTTTTTTTTACCTGACAATAAATGCCTTCATATGCACCTGGACAATGAAGCAATTGGAGGAAATGTTGCCAATTTAAAATCAGTCCTAAAAAACTAGCTAGCATTTGTTGCCCTTAATGCAGAGAAACTAAAGCAGATACCTTAAAAGCAACTGAGGCCAATAGGAAAAGGGGACCAGGTACTAGAGAAAAGGTTAGATCAAAAAGAATTAACCTAGAAGGTAACACACATGCACAGGAAATTAAAGTGAGTCAACTCCCTGTATAGCTATCCTTATCTCAACCAGCAAAACCCCTTGTTCCTTCCTATTATTGCTTATACTCTCTCTACAACAAAATTAGAGATAAGGGCAAAATAGTTTCTGCTGGGTATTGAGGGGGGGGAGCGGGAGGAGGTGGAGTGGGTGGTAAGGGAGGGGGTAGGGGCAGGGGGGAGAAATGAACCAAGCCTTGTATGCACATATGAATAATAAAAGAAAAATGAAAAAAATAAAATAAAATCAGTTCGGTTCCCTGGAGTCTCCCATGCCCATAGAAGCTAGTGGGTCTCTTTGTCAACAGATGAAAATGACACAGGAGGAAGCCAAGGTTGAAAATATACCCATTCATACATTGATTTGTTTAACTTTTGCTTTGTTTTGTTATCAAAAATCACTATTTGACACTTGTACAGAAAAGTTTGAAGTCCAAATATGCTACTTCCTCTGTTATAATTTTTTCCAAAGATTCTTTGGAACCAGATAATTATATCAAAATGATTATATAACATCATGTGTATCCTAGTCTGATAATCAAACAGTTGCTTGGATGAAAGATTCATGCAAAATTCACTTTCTGGTTGATGACTTCAGATAGCTGCATACTCACCTAGAGAAATAAATTGTCCTTAGATGTCTCTGTTGACTAACTCTCCCTTAAAAATTCATCAATTTCAATATTTTTGCTTAAATTATAGAATATTTAAAAAATACTTGCAAATTTGACAAATGAAGCTTACTATTATATTAAATTGTATTTATTCTAATATTAATGTGTTTCAACTTTATTTTTCTTCAAATACTCATTTTATTAATGTATTTTATC
Organism: Castor canadensis; assembly: GCF_047511655.1. Taxonomy (NCBI): domain Eukaryota; kingdom Metazoa; phylum Chordata; class Mammalia; order Rodentia; family Castoridae; genus Castor; species Castor canadensis. The sequence goes on from NC_133387.1 coordinate 186,560,249, forward strand.
TTCTGAGTTGTCTATTTCTTGCATTTAATTTTTATTTGGATTTTAATTTTTTATTTCTCAGTTGATATTAGATTATCATGTAATAGGCAGTTTTGCAGAAAATATTTTTATAACTATTGCTTGACATTTTTAGAAGTAGTTACTATTTGTAGTTGAAGCACTGAAAACTTCTTTGTGATTTACTTCTCTTGCTTATAACTGTAAACTGTTCTCCACACTTTTAATTTCCTAATATTCATTTCCATTTCCCCATATTTTCTATGATTGGATTACCAATATTTTATCTTTTTGCTACCTAGAACCAGTCAAATATATATAAATGGTCTACTCTACTGGCTACTATGATAAAGATACTTTGATATTTTTATTGATCCTAATGATAATTATTACTAATTACAAAAGGGAGACACACCAATGTTATTGTAAGTGGTATGATTATAATCTTAGAAAATCCAATCTGGAGAGAGTAAACACATGCTAATTTACTGTACAACAAAATGAGTAACTTAACAGATATATAAAGACTCCATGCATACATAAAAAAGATCCCAAGAAATTTGCCTAGGGCAGTAAAGAATGCTCCATACAGAGGGAGATGGGGATTTATTACTTCAGGGTTACAGAGTTTCTGTTTGAAGTCATAATGGTTTTATAAAATATTTGTTTTTTAATTGATAAAACTTGTATACTTCTACCCTGTATTTATGGTGTAAAATGTGATGTTCTGGTGTATGTACATACTGTGGTATAATTACACAAGCCAATTAACATATCAGTCATGTCACATAATTATTCTTTGCGTGAGAACTTTTAAAATCAACTCCTTTAACAATTATCAAGTATACAAGGCATTGTTATGAACTATAATCAACAGATCTCCAGAATTTACCCATCCTGCCTAACTGGAGCCTGTCCCCCGGAGACCAAAATCTTCCCATCCCCCTCAACATCCTGTCTCCATTCTACTTTTGCTTCTGAGCTCAACTTCTTTAGATTCCACTTATAAGTGAGATCATGCAGTATTTGTCTTTCTCAGTCTGGCTTATTTCACTTAACGTGTCCTTCACTTTCATCCATGTTGACACAAATGGCAGGATTTCCTTTTTTAAAGGTATTTTCTTTGTTCATTCCTTTTTGGTGAATGTTTAGTTCAGTTTGATGACTATTATGAATTCTGCTGTGAATAATACTGCAAAAACAAAGGAATGAGGGTATCTTCTAAATATACCTATTCCATTTGCCTTTGGATATATATCCAGAAGTGTAATAGTTGATCTATTTTAAAGGAATCTCCATGCTATTTTTACATAGTGACTGGACTAACTTATATTCTCACCAACAGCCCACAAGGTTCCCTTTTCTCCCCATTTTCACCAACACTTATCTTTAGTCTTTTTGGTAATTGACATTCTGACAAATGTAAGGTGATTATCTTGTGGCTTTAATTTGCATTTCTCTGAAGATTAGTGAAGTTGAGGGCTTTTATATACCTTTTGGATATTTATACATCTTCTTCTAAAAAGTATCTATTCAAATTCTCTTCCCATTTTCTTTTTTTGATAGTAGGTACTGGGTTTTGAACTCAGGGCTACATGCTTGCTAGGCAGACATTCTACCACTTGAGCCATTCCACCAGTCCTGTTTTGTGTTGGGTATTTTTCAAGATAAGAGTCTTGAGAACTATTTGCCCAGGCTGGCTTTGAATTGCAATCCTCCTGATCTCTGCCTCCTGAGTAGCTAAGATTATAGGCATGAGTCACCAGTGCAAAGTTCTGCCCATTTTCTATTATTTTTTGCATAGAGATTTGAATTTCTTATATATTTTGGTTATTAACTCCTTATACAGTGTATGGTTTGCAAATGTTTTTCCATAGGTTGTCCTATCACTCTGTTGATTGTTTCCTTAGCTGTATAGGGATTTTTGGTACAATCCTATTGGTCTTATTTTTGCTTTTATTTCTTGTCTGTTTGAACTCATATAAAAAAATCTTTGCCAAAACTAATGTCAAGAAACTTCCCTCATGTTTTCTTCCAGTATTTCACAGTTTCAGATATTACTTTTAAATCTTTAATCCATTTTGAGTTGATTTTCAAATATGATATGAAATGGTCCACTTACATTTTTATCCTATGGGTTTCCAGTTTGCAAAATGTCTTTTATTAAAAAGATTATTCTTTCACCACTTTATGTTCATGACATTTTTGTGAAAAGATCAGTCAACCATAAATGCACATATTTATTTCTAGGCTCTCTGTTCTGTTTCATTGGTCTGTACATCTGTCTCAGGCCCTACCAGGCTATTTTGATTGCTATATTTTCTTGTCTTTTACTCAGGGCCTCACACATGGTAGGCAGGTGCTCTACAACTTGAGTCATTTTGCCAGTTCTTCATTACTATATTTTATAGTAGATTTTCAGATCAGGTATTCTAATGCTTCCAGATTTCATATTTTTGTTATTCAGGATCTTTTATAATTCCATACAAGTTTTAGAGTTTTAAAAATATTTCTATGAAAAATGTCATTGGAATTCTGATAAGGATCACATTGACTCTGTAGATTGTTTTGGGTCATATGGACATTTTAACAATATTAGTTCTAGTCCATGAACATAGTATATCTTTCTATTTCTCATGAAAAGATATTGAATTTTGTCACGTTTTTTCTGCATCTATGGAGATAATCATCCAGGTTTTGTCTCTCTTCTTGTTAATATGTCACATGTTTTTATTGATTGTGTACATTGAACCATGTTTATATGTGTGGAATAAATCATAAAGGATCATGGCAAATCATCCTTTTAATGTGAAGTTGAGTCTAGTTAGGTAGTGTTTTGTTGAAGGCAAACAATATCAGGGATATTGACCTATAGTTATCTTTTTTTGTGTCATTGTCAAATTTTGGTATGAGGGTAATGCTGGCTTTATAAAAATGTGCTTCAAAATATTCCCTATTTTTCAGCTTTTTGAAAGAATTTGAAAATTGGTGTTTGTTCTTCAAATGTTTGGTAGAATCCAGTATAAAGTCCGTCAGATCCTGGGATTTTCTTGATGAGAGTTTTTTTATTGCTGATCTGTTTTTGTTATTGCTCTAATCAGATTTTCTATTTCTTTATAATTCAAACTTGGAAGGTTGTATGTGTCTAGGAAATTATTCTTATAGCTTGCTCAATTCCTTGGTAAATAATTATTCATACTAGCTATTCATGATCTTTTGTATTTATGTAGTATTAGTTGTCATGTCTTCTTTTTCATTTCCTTTTTTTTTTAATTTGATAAGACTGGGATTTGAACTCAGGGCTGCACACTTGCAAAACAGGTGCTCTCCACTTGAGCAACAACTCCAGTCCATTTTGTTCTGGGTTTTTAGAGATGGGGTCTCACGAGCTATTTGCCCATTTTTTATTTGAGTTCTCTCTCTGTTTTAGTTAGTCTAGTTAATGATTCATCAATTTTTTTTATCTTTTCAAAAAATAGTTTTGTTGTTCTTTTCTATTGTTTTTCTAGTCATCAGAAATGAGTGAAACACAGACTAGAAAAACAACAAAAAGGGCAGCAAAACTAGGAGCTAAATGTAATCACAAGTGTCTTCAAGGGTTGGGGGTGTGGCTCAAGAAAAGATGGAAGCAGAAAATGGAGAACCAGAGATAGAAGCATAGGAAGAACATAGCCCAATGTTTCTGACTTTGAAGATAAAAGAGTCATGGAAAACACATTGTAGAAGCTAGAAAGGACCAGAAAATAAATTTTCCCCATAGCCTCCTCCAGAAGAGAATGCACCCTGCCTGTATCTTAATTTCAATCCAACAAGATCTATTCTGCCATTTTGACTCTAGAAATGAAATATTGTAAATTTTTACTGTTTAAGACACCAAATTCATGGTAATTTGTTATAGCAACAATAGAAAACAAATATAGTTATAATAGTTGTTTATAACAGGGTTTTATAATTCCAACAACTATGTTATCTCAGGTTGGTGATGATAATTTGTCTTGGAAGTTATGATTTTCCTGGTTTTTCATAGGCTGAATAGTTCTAGATCATATCCTAGACATTCTAAATATTATAAAATTCTGGGTCTTGTTTAAACCTTAAGGATAATGTTGATTAAAAAACAAAAATTAAAACAGCATTTGATTTAGTTAGATTAAGTCCACAAGTTCTAACCCACCTCCTCAGGGATCTGCTTATAGGTCTGTTCAGTTCCCAAAGTCTTAGCTGTGCTATTTGAATCTATTCTATGTGTGTAATATTCAGTGGTGATCTGGGAACTGGACAGCGGCTCCACCTGTAGTTTAATTCTGAAAGTCTTTGGTATACTGTTTCAGGTAAGATCCACACATGATCACCTCAGAGTTGAGCCCAGGAGTTCATTCACCATGCTGTGGGATAACTCTTTTGAGCTTCACCTTCTCTACAATCTTCCCAAACCTTTCCTGTTCTCTGGTATCCCCATTTTGGGACTTTTAGCCAAAAATATGGGACAGGAAGGTTTCCCAGCCTGAGTAAGAACCCTAACATAGCTCTGTAGCACAGGAATATTTGAACAAGGCCTGAACACTACTTTCTAAACTATGTAGAGAAATGTTGTTTGGATAAGGTTTGGTATAAAAATTAGGGTTATAAACTTTGATAAAAGAGGAAAAGAATTAAATATTTTATTCTAAGATAATTGTATATTCACATACAGTTGTCAAAAATAATATAAAAATCCATGTTCCTTCTTTCTCATCCCCACTTAGTTCCTGGAAATCACTTACCTATTCATGTCTATGATTTTGCCATGTCAAGAATATTACATAATGGTGTCACACAGTATATGAGCCATAAATATGAGCATGTAAAAACAAAATTTGCATCATTCCCTTAAAAATAAGTACAGAAGGGAGAAATTCTCTTTAAAAGTAGTAACATGACCAGAATAAGCGTTTGATGTTCAATTTCTTTTTTTTTTTTTTTTTGCAGTACTGTTGATCTAAGCCAGGGCCTTGCACTTGCTAAGCAAGTGTTCTACAATTAAGCCATGCATCCAGCCCTATTGTTACTTCTTTGTTCTTGAGATAGGGTCTAACTAACTTTGCTCAGCCTTGCCTTGAATTCACAATCCTCCTTCCTCCACCTCCGGAGTAGCTAGGATTACTACTCATGGTATGTGTTGCCATGCCTGGTTCAATTTGACTCTTAGCCCATTTGTGTCATTCCGTTCACAACCTATTTCATACAAAAATGTGCATGCAGGCACACACACACAAGGATTGCTATACTTAATGTTTGTGCCTCCCTCAATTCATAATCTCTAACCCCAATGGAATGGTTTTAAGAGGTAGATGCTTTTGGGAGATGAAGCCCTCATGAATGAGACTGTTGATATTGCAAAAAAAGCTGCAGAGTAACAAAAAAAAAAATCTCAGAGAGCTCATTTTCCCTTTCTACCAAATAAATACACAGTAAGATGACCATATATGAACCAGGAATCAGGCTTTCAGCACACATTGCATCTGCCAGTGTTTTGACTGTCCCAGTTTCCAGAAATATGAGAAATAAATTTCTATCTGCAATTTATCCAGTCTTTAGTCCTCTTTCATAGCAGCCCAAACAATGACTTTATACACATATACACACATTCATTCTGTGAATTAAAGCTCTCTGAAGAAGCTGCTCCTACATTAAAGATCTTACAGACTGCTTGACCTTGGCTGAGTAGAACATTGTGATTGTGAACAGATGGAATTTGTAGGTCAAGAGCCAAAATTATCTTGGGTAATTGTTAGCCCCTGTTAATAGCCATTTATTAAGTACCTATGTATCTAACCTAGCACATTCTTCACTGTGGATGTATCACTAAGCTTGACACCTAGCCTCCATTAACCCTAAAGCAAACCATGTGATCAAGGCATCTACATCCCAGCACTGCCTTGCTTTAGCCTACCTGCTTGATAACCCCAACCTATGTATTTTACAAATGATTGATTTATGACTTTCTGTTCTGTGACTATGAAAGTTCATGTAATGTTTTCCATGGTGGAACACGTCATTCAGGGTGACTTGAGTCTGTGTTTCCAGGCCATGGTCATTCATAATTGGGTCAGAATAAATGATACTCTTATTTTTTTAAAGCAGAATTGATATTTTTACATTGATTATTTTGGCAACCATGAAGGAACCCCAAGGACAATACAGTTTCACTAGAGGAACCACCTGGATCAGGACCAATGCCAGCTTGGGCCCTTTGTGCCCACTGACTAGGTTACCTCTCAAGTGGATGCTGTGAGTCCTTCCTGAGGCCCATACCTCTCTTTGGTTGACTGTTGTTGATTTAGTCTGAGCTGGTTAATTTGAATTCCTTTTTTTTGCTTATTATTTCTGAAACTTTTTTCTGAGCATTTGCTTTCTAACTATTATTTCAGAGCATTTGTTTCCTAGCATTAGTCTTTTCTCCTGCCACTCCTCTGATATTTAACTTGAAAACAGAGAGGTTCAAGGAAAAAAGGAAGTATGTGATGCTACAGACACCTCCATCTGATACTACGGCTGGATTTATGCTGATAATTATGGTGCCTCAACTTGCAGTGCTTCAAAATATGAGGTCTAAATTGGTTTTCTTGCACACTGAACTAGAAGGCTTGGGCAATAGAATGAAAGGGATATATTATCTTTTGTAGTATTGCCTGTCCTTTTATTCTTTGGAATCATCAGAGCAACGGCCTGAAAATGGATCTTGGGAAGAGCATTGGCAGAATTTAACTCACACCCATCAAGGTAAACTGCCTCTGGGATTCCTAGGAATAGCTTTAAGGGAGATTCCTGTGGCCACTTCACTTTTTCTTGGTAGGGATTTTTTTTTCCTGTGCTATTTAATATAATTGAGCTTATGGTAACATTGCATGATCTTTTCTGATGAATTCACTGTTGGTTCTGACTGCTAGTTTGTATTTTGTTAGTCTTCTGTCTAATTTCTTTTCTCTGCATCTTTAAAATGTGTTGGTTGTTTAAGATTGCTTAGAAGTTTGCTATTTCAGCCAGTTCTAGCTCAAAAACAAGTATCTAAGTATTGAGATCAAGGAAAAAGAAAAGGGGGAAAGAAGCCATTAAAAACCAAGCTGCTGCCAGGCATGGTAGCACACACCTGTAATAATCTCAGAACTCAGGAGGCTAGGGCAGGAGGACTACAAATTTCAGGCCAGCCTCTGCTACATAATGAGATCCTGTCTCAAAAAAAAAATACCATAAACAATCACCAAATCTGCTATGTAAACTGCTTTACCTACGAAATTTGGTTCACAGACTTCATAAAACTGTAATTGAACATTTTAAGTTTTAGCCATATAAATAAGTGATCTTAATTGCACATTAAAATAAATCTAGTTTAGATTCAACTGTCTTTATTGCTATATTGCTTTGTTTCACAAATTTATCAAAATACAAAGATTTCTTAAAACTGTTGGCATTCTCCCATCCTACAGCCACTGTGGCTCCCTGGTGGTCTCCATCCTTGGTGAAAAGGACTGTATACATTATATGCACTGTCTGTTCTGCAAAATTTCAGAGCTAAGTTCCTGGGTTCAAATTTCTCACCTCAAACATACACAACTCCTTTTGAGGTCACATTCACATGAGCTCCAGAAAACTAGGTGATACTTATCTTTAACTAAATCAACAATCTAGAACTCCAAGTGGATTAAACCAATACCCCTCTAACAACTTTTCTATTGACTCTCATTCTTTTAGAATATATTTTGTATAGTTTTGCAAATCTTCATGAGTGGATCTTGTAGAAATAGTCTATTTGGGGCAGAGGGATTCCAAGATGGTGGCTAGAGGGATGAAGCAGAAAGCATGCTTCCAAAAGTAAAATCTTGGAGATGCTGGAGATACACATTACAGGAAAACCACTGAGAAGAGGCAAAACTTTGACTCCTCAACCCCCCCACCCCAAGCATAGCATCCCCATTTCACATTGAACGGAGAAACCAGGAGGGCTCCTGCACCGCAGCCAGACGCCAGCACCCAGATGGCTTGGGAAGACCCAGACCACAAGGTGAGCTAAGCGGCATGTGGTACTCCCACAGACAACCCTGGACCAAATCAGCATAGCCCACTGGACAGACTGACCCCCACCCAGGGAAAAAAAGGAAAAAAAATGAATAATAAGCAATAACAACAAAAAAGACACATAGCAAAGAAGGCAGGGTGTGCTGAGCAACTAAGTGGGGGGAGGGGAAATCCCTCACAGAACTGTAAATAAACAAGCCAGCCAGAGAAGGCAGGAGCCATGGCACACGCCCAGCAACCAGGAGTGGGAAGGCTTGTAAGAGAGTGGTGGTGGGAGGAAAACTCCACAGGAGAGGGGGGAAGACCCACTTCCCACATGAGCTGTAAATAAACACGCAGGCCTGAGAAAGCGGGTGCAGTGTCACCTCCCCCCATGTGCTTGGAAAGGGGAAAGCTTGTAGCAGCGGCTCATGCCCAGAAGAACACTAAGTAAACAAAGCCTGAGGGGCCAGGTGAGTGCTAAGCTCACTCCTGAGATCTGCATAAATAAAGCCTCCAGCAAAAGCAGGCTGACAGCAGCGGGCAGGTGAATGTCTCAGATAGACATTCACAGAACTGTCTCAACATTCTTTTTTTTCTTTCTTCCTTTGATGAGACAACCACCAAACTACACCTGCATGCTGAAAAACTTACTGAAACTATATTGCATTTGAACTTGGGACACTTTGTGGTGGTTTTTCTGTTGTTGTTTTGGTTTGGTTTGTTTTATTTGGTTTTTTTCCCTTTTGATGAGACAATGACAGAACTACTTCTGAGACACCATCTCCAGGATTTGAGGCTGAGGGACTAACACCAAAATTACTAAGACTGAAACTTTACTGTATTTGAACTTGGAGATCTAAAAAAATTTTTTTATTACTGTTATTACTTTTTATTTAATTTTATTTTTCTCAGTCCTCTCTCTGTATCTCTAATGCCTGTTCAGCTTACTGTTGATTAGTACACTATCTCTTCCTGTTTATATCTTTGAAACTTTTTTGTTTGTTTTGTTTTACTTGTTTATTTGTTTTTCCCTCTTTCTTTAACTTCTTTGCTTTCCTTCTCCTCTCACCCTTCCATTCTAAATATCACCATTGTTATTATTACAACCTAGAAAATACTTAATTGCATACAGTACAGGGACAATAACAACACCAAGGGCAATGACAGGAAGACAGAAAAAACAGGGAAACTAGTTTCCCCACAGCAAAAATTAGTACAGGAACCAGAGGGAAATGAAGAAAACAGATACTCAGATCCAGACTCAAACAAAATGAAGATAAACTATGCCAAAGAACCCAATGAAGCTCACAAGAATAATCTAAAACAAGAAATACTACAGGTAACAAATGAGATTTTAAGCATTGACACTGGATATAGTCAACCAAAATGTACAGGAGACACTCAAGAAATTCCAAGACAACAAAAATAGAGAATTTGAAAAAGCACAAGAAGAAATAAAAGAAACCATAGAAGCACTGTATAAACAACAAAGTGAAAAAAAGAACATGATTAATAAAGAGATAAATGAACTCAGGACAAAAATAGACAACATTACAGAAGAAACAACTCAGGATATGGAAAACCTCAGAAAAAAGAACGAAACAGATTTGCAAAACAAAATGGAAGGCCAATCCAGCAGAATAGAACAAACAGAAGACAGAATCTCAGAACTCGAAGATGAAATGGTAATTAAAGGAAAAACCAAAGAACTGTTAGTTAAACAACTCAAGACCTGTGAAAAGAAAATGCCAGAACTCACTCACTTCACCAAAAGACCAAACCTGAGAATCATGGGCATTGAAGACGAAGAGGTGCAAGCAAAGGAAATGTGTAATATATTCAACAAAATAATAAGAGAAAATTTCCCAAATCTAGAGAAATCTATTCCCATACAGATGCAAGAGGCCTCCAGAACACCAAAATAGATCTGCCCAATGGCATATTATCATTAAAACAACAAATACAGAGACCGAAGAAAGAATATTGAATGCTGTAAGAGAGGAAAAAACAAATAACAAACAAAGGCAAACCCATCAAAAATCACAGCACACTTCTCAACAGAAACATTAAAAGCAAGACAAGCTTGGGGTGAGATCTTCTGGACACTGAATGAAAATAACTTCAACCCCAGGATACTCTACCCAGCAAAACTATCATTCAAAATAGATGGAGAAATAAAAGTCTTCCATGAGCTGGGATGTAGCTCAGTGGTACAGCACTTGCCTAGCATGTGTGAGGCCCTGGGTTTGATCCCAGCACCAAAAAAGAAAAGACAAAAAAAAATAAATAAAAGTCTTCCATGATAAGCAGAAACTAAAACAATATGTGACCACAAAGCCACCACTACAAAAGATTCTTCAAGGGATTCTGCACACAAAAAGTGAAACCCAACATAACCATGAAAGGGCAGGCAGCACCAAACTACAGGAAAAGAAAAACCAAGAAAGTAGAGAGTAACCTCAACTTAGGTACACACAATCAAACCTTCAAACAACTAAGACAACTAAATGACAGGAATCACCACATACCTATCAGTATTAACACTTAATGTTAATTGACTTATTTCCCCCATCAAAAGGCACTGTTTGACAAAATGGACTAAAAAGGAAGATCCAACAATTTGTTGCTTACAGAAGACCCATCTCCCAACAGAAATAAGCATAGGCTTAGGATGAAAGGCTGGAAGAAGATTTACCAAGTCAAGGCCCCTGAAAACAGGCAGGAGTAGCAATACTTATCTCTGACAAAGTAGACTTCAAACCTACATTGATCAAACGAGATAAAGAAGGACATTCCATACTAACAAAAGGAGAAATAGACCAAAAGGAAATAAAAATTATCAACCTATATGCACCCAATGTCAACGCATCCAATTTCATCAAACATACCCTGAAAGACCTAATAGCATATATTAACTCCAACACAGTGGTTGTGGGAGACTTTAACACACCATTATCATCAATAGATAGGTCATCCAAACAAAAAATCAATAAAGCAATCCAAGATCTAAAATATACAATAGATCAAATGGACCTAGTTGATGTCTACAGAACATTTCATCCAACTTCTACACAATATACATTCTTCTCAGCAGCCCATGAAATCTTCTCCAAAATAGACCATATCCTAGGACACAAAGCAAGCTTCAGCAAATATAAGAAAATAGAAATTATACTATGCATTCTATCTGATAACAATGCAATAAAACTAGAACTCAACAACAAAAGTAAAGAAAAAAAAACATGCAAACAGCTGGAAACTGAATGACTCATTGCTTAATGAACAATGGGTCATTGATGCAATAAAAGAGGAAATTAAAAAGTTCCTGGAAGTCAATGAAAATGAAAACACAATCTATTGGAACCTATGGGACACAGCAAAGGCAGTCCTGAGAGGAAAGTTTATAGCCATGTGTGCATATATTAAACAGACTGAAAGATCCCAAATCAATGACTTAATTATACATCTTAAACTCCTAGGAACACAAGAACAAGCAAATCCCAAAACAAATAGAAGGAGAGAAATAATAAAAATAAGAGCTGAAATCAATGAAATAGAAACCAAAAAAGCCATACAAAGAATTAATGAAACAAAAAGTTGGTTCTTTGAAAAAATAAACAAGATCGACAGACCCCTGGCAAACCTGACTAAAATGAGAAAAAAACCCAAATAGTAGAATCAGGAATGCAAAAGGGGAGATAACAACAAACACCATTGAAGTCCAGGAAATCATCAGAGACTACTTTGAGAACCTATGTTCAAATAAATTCAAAAACCTTAAAGGAATGGACAGATTTCTACATACATATGATCATCCAAAACTGAACCAAGATGATCTTAATCACCTGAATAGATCTATAATACAAAATGAAATTGAAGCAGCAATCAAGAGTCTCCCCAAAAAGAAAAGTCCAGGACCTGATGGATTCTCTGCTGAATTCTATCAGACTTTTAAAGAAGAACTGATACCAACTCTCCTTAAACTCTTCCACAAAATAAAAAGGGAAGGAAAACTGCCTAACACATTTTATGAAGTCAGTATTACACTTATTCCAAAACCAGGCAAAGACACCTCCAAAAAGGAAAACTATAGGCCAATCTTCTTAATGAACATTGATGCAAAAATCCTCAATAAAATAATGGCAAACTGAATTCAACAACACATCAAAAAGATCATTCACCACGACCAAGTAGGCTTCATTCCAGGAATTCAGGGATAGTTCAACATACGAAAATCAATAAATGTAATAAACCACATTAATGGAAGCAAAGGCTAAACCACCTGATCATCTCTATTGATTCAAAAAAAGCCTTTGATAAGCTCCAACACCATTTCACGATAAAAGCTCTAAGAAAACTAGGAATAGAAAGAAAGTACCTCAACATTATAAAAACTATATATGACAAACCTACAGCCAGCATTATACTTAATGGAGAAAAACTGAAAACATTCCCTCTAAAATCAGGAACCAGACAAGGATGCCCACTATCTCCACTCCTATTCAACATAGTGCTGGAATTCCTAGCCAGAGCAATTAAGCAAGAAGAAGGAATAAAAGGAATACAAATAGGTAAAGAAACTGTCAAAATATCCCTATTTGCAGATGATATGATCCTATACTTTAAAGACAAAAAACTCTACTCAAAAGGTCCTAGACACCATCAATAGCTATAGCAATGTAGCAGGATATAAAATAAACATAGAAAAATCATTAGCATTTCTATACACTAATAATGAGCAAACTGAGAAAGAATATATGAAAACAATTCCACTTACAGTAGTCTCAAAAAAAAAAAAAATCAAATACCTAGGTGTAGACCTAACAAAGGATGTGAACAACCTCTATCAGGAAAACTATAAAAATCTGAAGAAGGAGATTGAGGAAGACTATAGAAAGTGGAGAGATCTCCCATGCTCATGGATTGGTAGAATCAACATAGTAAAATGTCGATACTCCCAAAAGTAATCTACATGTTTAATGCAATTCCCATCAAAATTCCAATGACATTCATTAAAGAGATTGAAAAATCTACCATTAAATTTATATGGGAACACACACTAATAGCCAAGGCAATACTCAGTCAAAAGAACAATGCTGGAGGTATCACAATACCTGACTTCAAACTATATTACAAAGCAATAACAATAAAAACAGCATGGTACTGACACAAAAACAGACATGAAGACCAGTGGAACAGAATAGATGACCCAGATATGAAGCCACACAACTATAACCAACTTGTCTTTGACAAAGGTGCTAAAAATATATGATGGAGAAAAAACAGCCTCTTCCACAAAAACTGGTGGAAAAACTGGTTAGCAGTCTGCAAAAAGCTGAAATTAGACCCATGTATATCACCCTATACCAATATTAACTCAAAATGGATCAAGGATCTTAATATCAGACCCCCAAAGTCTAAAGTTGGTACAGGAAAGAGTAGGAAATACTCTGGAGTTAATAGGTATAGGCAAGAACTTTCTCAATGGAACCCCAGCAGCATAGCAACTAAGAGATAGCATAGATAAATGGGACTTCATAAAACTAAAAAGCTTCTGCTTGACAAAGAAATGGTCTCTAAACTGAAGAGAACACCCACAGAGTGGGAGAAAATATTTGCCAGCTACACATCAGACAAAGGACTGATAACCAGAATATATAGGGAACTTAAAAAACTAAATTCTCCCAAAATTAATGAAGCAATAAAGAGAAGTGAACTCAACAGAACTTTCTCAAAAAATAAATTCAAATGGCCAAAAAACACATGAAAAAATGCTCACCATCTCTAGCATAAAGGAAATGCAAATCAAAACCACACTAAGATTCCACCTCACCCCTGTTAGAATAGCCATCATTAGCAACACTACTAACAGGTGTTGGTGAGGATGTGGGGAAAAAGGTACCCTCTTACACTGTTGGTGGGAATGTAAACTAGTACAACCACTCTGGAAAAAAATTTGGAGGCTACTTAAAATGCTAAACTTTGATCTACATATGATCCAGCAATACCACTCTTGGGGATATACCCATAAGAATGTGACACAGGTTACTCCAGAGGCACCTGCACACCCATGTTTATTGCAGCACTATTCACAATAGCCAAGTTATGGAAACAGCCAAGATACCCCACTACTGATGAATGGATTAAGAAAATGTGGTATTTATACACAATGGAATTTTATGCAGCCATGAAGAAGAATGAAATGTTATCATTTGCTGGTAAATGGATGGAATTGGAGAACATCATTCTGAGTGAGGTTAACCTGGCCCAAAAGTCCAAAAATCATATGTTTTCCCTCATATGCAATCATTAGATCAAGGGCAAACACAACAAGGGGACTGGGCCTTGATCACTTGATAAAGCGAGAGCACACAAAGGAGGTACAAGGATAGGTAAGACACCTAAAAACTAGGTAGCATTTGTTGCCCTCAATGCAGAGAAACTAAAGCAGATACTTTAAAGCAACTGAGGCCAATAGGAGAAGGGGACCAGGAACTAGAGAAAAGGTTAGTTCAAGAAGAATTGACCTAGAAGGTAACACACACGCACAGGAAATTAATGTGAGTCAACTCCCTGTATAGCTATCCTTATCTCAACTAGCAAAAACCCTTGTTCCTTCCTATTATTGCTTATACTCTCTCTTCAACAAAATTAGAGATAAGGTCAAAATAGTTTCTGCTGGGTAGCGAGTGGGTAGGGGGGAAGAGGGAGGGGGCAGGGGGTAAGGAGTGGGTGGGAGAAGGGGGGAGAAATGACCCAAACATTGTATGCACATATGAATAAAATAAAAATTAAAAAAAAGAAATAGTCTATTTGGAATTTTTCTTAGTATGTTTTCTTAAATGATGAAAATAATGCTAAGCTTGGTTTTAGTAAAACCACAAACTATGATGATATTATTTCTCTCATTAATCATGCTTTTGTTATGAGTATTTGTTTGTCCAAACCTACCTTACTTAAACTGATTCTTTACACTTGAAAAGATTCAAATTCTACACTACCTCCAGAAAATAATTCTCTCATTTTTTGGTACAATATAAAGAAAGAGATTCAAGGTTTTAGACTGCCATAGTTCTTATTTTAATTGTACCAAAGATAACTCCATTTTTTAGAGTTCCTCTGTTTTAGATCCTGAATTCCTATAGCCAAAATAATAAAAGTGTTCCTAGTAAGGAAAAAAAAAGTAGCTGTGTCTGACCAACTAAATTTAGTGCAAAAGTTAGAGTTCAGGACCTATGGAAATTTTGTGGAAAACATAAATTATGGAAAACAATAAACAGAGTTCTCCATTTCCATTGCTGATTGTAAATTAAGAAATAAGATTTGATGACACAAAATCAATGGAATCCCAGCTTCTCACAAGTCTAACCTTTTGCCTCCTCCCTTTGTACTAATATTTGGTACATGGGAAAGGAACAATTTTGTTGGGAAGTATTTCAAAATGATGCTGTGTAATTGGCTCACATCTTCTGTAATGTAACTATCCATTCATTTCCACTAAATTATAATCGAGTCTAATATCAAAATAATAGGACAAATCAAATTATTAGCAGCAAATAAAAGTTATGATAATTTGGTATTGAAGACTTACTTTCTTACAATTGGAACTAGATTAGGTTAAATGAGTCAGAAGAAAACAATTGAAAGATAATAAAATATTTCATAGAGTACAGGTAACTATATACAGGGTGAAACACAATGTCAGTCTGATTAAAGAACATAATGATACAGGCAAGGGAATTTCTGGTTGGTAACATGCCTGTTTTCCTCATCTGTCACATGTTCTTCTATAGGCTATACCATATTCTTGATTGTTTTAACTGTAGGTATAATGCTCCTATTGTATGTTGCATGTAAATGTTCTATCAGATGCAAAAGAAAGAGAAAATCTCAGACCCAGATCATGATGGTTAATAACATTAATATGATCCAGGGACTTTTTCCCTACTAGTGTTAACAACTATTTCTCACTTGTGAAGATTACTTTCCAGTCTTTATCAGATCCTAAGAATGAGCCTTCCCAGTTCCTTAGGACATAAAACAACTTTTGGCCTCTGCATACACTAAGCCTGGTGCATGGCCACCTGTGAACTGAAGTTCATTGAAGAAACTGCATCTATATTAAAGATTCTGCAGACTGCTTGACCTTGACTGAGTAGAACACTGTGATTGTGGAAAGATGGTATATTGTAGGTCGAGAGCTAAAAGTATCTTGGACTACCTTTAGCCTCTTTTATTAACCATTTATCATCATCCTTTGTATCTGGGCTCATGTTTACCATGATACATCTAACCAAATATGACTTTTGTTGTTTTCTCAACTGTTGTTGGGTTTGTTTTTTTTCTTGCCATTCGTTTATTGAAGATTTTGAAGAACTTAGGCCTGCCCTGTTGCTCTGGCTTCTCACCCATCTCCTCAAAGCCCCCAGGAGACTGCCAATGAGTTCCTGCCACTGCGCATGCTCGCCTGCCTGAGGCCCCTCCATTACGCATGGGCGCCGCCATGTTGGAGGTCCTCCTTCGGGCCACTTAGGCGTCCTCAGAACTTGCCTGCCCTGCCATAACTGCTCCAAGACCAAATTGAAGGAGGAGAGTTACAAGGGCCTGCGTCTGCACCGAAAGCTATGGGTCCCCCCAACATCACATCCCTGCTCCTAGCTGCCATCGTCCACCTCTGCTTCCTCCACCCTGAAGTTCAAGCTGCTGCTCTGGATGCTTGTTGGACTACAAGAAGGCGCCTTGATGGACATCATCCAGCTCAGCACCCTGGACTCGGCCCCCTGGGGCTTCATGGTGGCAACATTCCGAAGTCCTGTCCTGACTCGGGTTCCTTGAACCTTGATCTTGAAGAGCAGAACCCCAGTGTTCAAGATATTTTCTGAAAACTTGTAGAAAAGGTGAGCAAGTGCCAAGCATCCGCCATGCTGGCACAGGGGTGCCAGTCCCTGAACAAGAAGGCTCTGGCCATCCTTGCTGGACCCCTCACCACACTGCTGAAGCGTTTTTAGGTGAAGGGGAAACGCAAGAGCTCCACACTGTTTAAGTTTTAGGTAATTTCTGTAGGTTGTTTTGACATTTGAAAAACTATATTAATATGGGTAACTTGAGTGGTTTAAGGTGCTTTCTTTAGATTTGATTTTACATTTTTGTATGTTAATCCCCAAAAGTTATAACTTCCTTGTTAGTGCCTGTTAGACGTTTGCCTTGTTTATTTCTTAAGGAAGTTCCACTAACCATCATGGAGGACTTTCCCTGCTAGTGCATGCCGTTCCCCCATGAGGGTTAGAGGACTAAAGGTGTCACTTAGTCAGGGTGGTATAGGGAATGACCCTGCAGTTCCATGCACAAACCTCGTTTGTGTACCCAGGTTTTGTATTTATCTTTTGTAAGGTGTGGACATTGATGAGCTCTTTGTGGGTACCTGTTTTCATTGTAAAATCATTTTAAGTACTAAAGTTTAGCTTTTCCAAGAAAAAAAAACAAACGTGCCTTCTAATTTTCATCACTAAATGTTCTGACATCCTCCAGGTAGAGTTCATTATCTATGGAGGCAGATCCTTCAGTACCTAGATCTCTTTGCTCTCGAACCTTCTCAGACCTATAAAAGTAGTCATGTGGTAACCCAACTTCCTTATCCTGCCCAACTTCCACTTTTTTCTCTTGGATTCTTTCCATAAGAATTTAAATATATTCAAGTATCTCCCTATTAAAAAAAGCTTCTTGAGCCCTCTATTCACCTTTAACTACTGTACTCTCTTCTGTTTGTCCCACACCCCAACCAGATAAGTGTCCTGAAGTTCTTGTTCATCCCTGCTGTCAATTTCTCTTATTACAACTGACTTCTTGGCTCAGTGCTTATTTTTTCCCACAGGGTTATATCATTAACAACTTTCTCTTCTCACTCTACAGATCACCCATGAGAATGTCTCAGACTCCAGTGACTTCAACTGTCACTTATATTCTCTTTCTTTCTAAATCTGTTTTTCTAAGCCAAGTGTTTTTCAGCTAGTTTATTAAAAGAATATCTCCATTTAGATCATTTTAAAACACCTTAAGTCTAGACTGTTCATGTCTAAATTTAGCTTGTGTCCTCTAAAGCTATTTCTCTTATTTTAGTCTTTATTGCAATAAATGCCATTGCCAGCCATTCAGTTATACAAACCTGGAATGTAATGCCTAGAAAGTTCTAAATCTTCACCTCCCATCGGCCTTTGCACTTGCTTGAGAATTTACTAGTTGTTAAGCAAAGCAGGCCCTTTTAAGGGTAACCTCCTGCACTTATGGGGCAGAAAGCTACTGCCCTTTTACAAGATTGTTATCGCACCTTTAAAGTTGTTCATTTAGCTTCAGCTAAAACTCTTTTAGAGGAACTTTCAAGGTACAAACTAAAGTCACCAAGTCACTCTGACTCATTCTTTTTGACAATCTAGAGTAAACTTGGCTCATTATAATACCAAAATAAAACATGCCCAGATGCATTATTGTCCACTGTCTTTCATTTTTGAACATGTGGTCTATGACCTTGAACTGTGCATGCTCAGAGATGAACACCTACAACTGATCATGTTCAGAAATGTACCTGCCCTACATATGATTTCCTGTGTGAATATAAGCTCCCCCAAATAAAATCCCAACACTTCCTTTATTGGGAGATCATTGCTTTTAAATAATTCCAATACCTCCTTACTTGCTACAGGTGATAAAGTTTTCTCTTCTCCTTTATCTCTGGTTGTTCTTTTTGGCTTTGCACTCACCAAGACATTAACTCATTGCCTTAAGTTACATACTTAGTGACGCAGATGGGACAATTCACTTGAAGGCTCATGGGCATTTGCCACTCGGCTCCTGACAGGAGAGGCAGTGAATAATGGCAGTTTGTCCTAGATTGGCTTTCCTGCACTGCTGGAAGCAGGTCCTGAGTCATTTTGAAAGTGCCATCTTAGACCCTAACTCACCAGCCTTGCACCGCTGTCATTCTGGGCAAACTTAGCAACTGCTCTGAATGTTTTGTTCAGAAGTTTCCCTGAATGAGTGAGTAGTGCTGAACCTGTGAGCCAACTAGTAAGAGTCATGATGGTAGAGGAGAGAAGGAATGGGTAAAAAGTACCCGAGGAAACTGGGCACCACAGGCCATACCTGTAATCCCAGATTCATGAAAGGCATAGATAGGAGGCTTGCAGTTCCAGGCCAGCCTGGGCAAAGAAGCACAAGATCTATCTGAAAAATAACCTAAACCAAAAATGACTAGAGGTGTGGCTCAAGTGATAGAGTGTTTTCCTAGCAAGCTCAAGGCCCTGAGTTCAAACCCTAGTACAAAAACAGAGAGAGAGGGGGCGAGAGGGAGGAAGGGAGCAATGAAGGGCAAAAAGTGTGTGAGGTCAGCTACAGTTCTAGGGGACTGCATCTTTGCTTTGTGGTTGAAAGGACCTTCATCCAGGATGACACCTGACAGATTGAAATAAATCTCTGTCCTGAAGTAGGCTGGTCAGAGACACCTGGTCATAGAGAGCCTCAGAGGATGGCTGGAAGGTTGAAAGAAATCTCTGTCTTGGTTGCTGGCAATTTAAGCTTTGGGAGATTGAAAGTCACTTCCAACCTGCAGTTATGCACCAATGTAAAGGAATTCCAAAAGAAAGTATGGAGTTTTGTTTTGATGTTCCAGAACTCCCAGATGTGTAATTTTACAGTTTCAGTGCTCTTACATCCTTTGGCAATACACCAAATTTGAAATTTATACCCAGGTAAAGAGTTGTAAAATTTGCATTTTGACTAACCATCTCTTCCAGACCTTAGAGAACTTATATGGGCGTCTGTGTGTCATCCTGAAGGAGTGCTTGTCTCCTCCATCAAGTGGCAGGTGTGTGACTCTGCCAATAACTAAAAATCTGCCCCCATAATTACTAGGAATAGTTTCAGCAGAGGTTCCAACAGCTGCTTCATTCTTCTTTGGCATATTTTTTCCCCTGCACCTTTATTAACATTAATAACATTATTGAGTAATGTTATGTTATTAAATAATAATTAACATTATTGAACACATGATAACATTTTATGGTTTGGGGAGCGGGGCAATTCACTTCTACTTCTGCACACCTAATTTAATATTGTTTGTTTGGCATACCTAATTTAGCATTTTGTTGAAAACACCTTTAAGATAATTTTTTAATTCAAGGTCACTTGGAGGTTTGTTATTTAAGCCAGGCCTAGCTAGAATGCAAATATATGAGAGTTTCTAAATTCACTTGAGACCCACCAGCCACCAGCAAAGCTGAGGTCAAGCCAGTATGCATTCTGCAAATAGTAGAAACACTGGAAGAGGGAAAGTGGGAGACCAACTCAACTCCCTCTTATAGAAAAATAAAGATGCATGGGGTCTAGGGACTCCCCATCAGGCTCCCTTTAATACAACCCAAATTTTTTCCAAGGAGACTTGGATTACCTTAAATGTAGCTGGAGAGGAAACTGAGTTTACTCAATACTGGAGCCACATACCTGTGTTCACTACTACAAAGGGCACTCTGTCAAAAAGAAGTAACAGAAGAAGGCCATTTGGAAGGGAGAAACTAAACGGTTTCTCAAGCCTCTGACTTGTGAAGTGGATTTAAAGATTTTAAAGCATTCATTTCCGTATGTTTCCGTGTACTCCATTCTCCTACTCAGGAAGGATCTGTTATCCAAACTAAGGGCACCTACTAATCTTCAACAGGATAAGATGTAAATACAAGTTCCTAAGAGTTGTGGAGCTGAGCTCATGAACTACTCTATGAAATACTGATAGTCTCAGAGAATGACCTCACTCAAGTCAAGTCTAAAGTCTGAGCACAAGGACAAATGGACCAGACATGTAAAAGTTAATTTAAAACAAATTTATGGTGTCCTTGAGTCCCCATAAAACCTGTGCCCATCCTTGAATAATGCTCTGTTTAACTGGATTTTAACTGGTGTAATAACATCCGGCATATCTCCCTATAATACTCCCATCCTACCAGTTAAGAAACCAGGGATGAGAAAATACAGACTTGTACAGAATTTATGGGCAACAAACAAAGTTATATAAGGTATTCATCCTGTAGTTTCTAATAACCGTATTTTATTAGCTAACAGTTTCAGGGATAGTAAGTATTATACAATCCTAAATTTAAAGAACACTTTTTTTTGCATCCCACTGGACTCCAGATCTTAAGAGTTGTTTGCCTTCAAATGGGAAAATTCAAAGACAAACCCAAAACATCTATATTGTTAGACAGTGCTCCTACAGGGATTAAAAACGCCCCCAAAAGTTTTTAGAGAAATCCTGACAAAGACTTAAAAAAAAAAAAAAAAACTAAGCCTAAAAAAATAAGGAACCTAGCTACAATATGTAGATGATATACTAATTACAAGTATATTTTAATAACCTCAAGGGGATAATAGTGAGCATCCGTTCAATAGGTCATGCAAGACAAAGGATTGCACAGCTGGTATGTTAACACATATTCTGGACCCCTTTAAAACAATGGTAGTTTATTTTTCTAAACAGTTGGATACTGTAACTTAAGGTTGACTACCATGCTTATGGGCAGTATCTGCAGACTTTCTGTTAATTAAGGAAGCAGAAAAACAAACTGTAGGGCAGCCACTGAAAGACTGGAGCACCCCACCAAGTACCCAGGTTTCTGGAGACCAATAGCTGTCACTGGCTGCCAAATGGCCAAATGTTGCAATACGAAGCTCAGTTACTACACATCCCCATTTTACTCTAAAACTTTGCAGGTCGCTGAGAAAATACAGATTGTGTATGGGAACAATTCTGTAGTTAATGGACAACATCGGGCTGGTTATACAGTGGTCCCTCTCTAGAAGATCATTGAGGCACACCTCTCCTCCTCACTGCCAGGAATTTCAGCTCAAAGGCTAAAACAATACTATGACTTGGGCACTGAAATTAAGAGAGGGAAGGCACTAACTGTATTACAGATTCCAATTATGCCTTCTTAGTGATCCATGCTCATGGTACAATCCAAAAACAGAGAGGTCTTCTTAGTGCCAGCAACAAAGAAATTAAATATATAAGGAGATCCTTAGACTGCTTCAGATAGTAAATGACCCCAAAATTGTAGCTGTTGTGTACAACAGAAAGTATCAAAAGGGAGATAAAAATAAATAAATAAAACCACACAGGCAGCCCATAGCTAAACATGCAGCCCTTTCAGTGGAGATTCTCCTACTACCTCAATCCCCTCTCTGCCTTTCTACAAACTTACCCTTCCTACTTGAAATAAGACATGATGAAATGAAAAGACTTACAAAAGTCTCCTGTCTGTGAGAGATAGATGACAAACAAGCAGAGTTGCCAAAAAGGTGGCCTGGGCAATTATTAAATTTTCCCATGGTTCAACTTCTTATGAAAAAGAAACTCTACACAATTGGCTTCTTAAAAATAATAAAGACCACAGGTTTAACCAAAACGTGTATATATTACCAACAAAATAACATGAAGCCACTTGTATCACCATTAGGAAGGGCAGTACAAGACAGAAGCAGGCTGCCTGGAAAGGACCAGCAATATGATTTTACAGTCATACCAAGACTAGATGAAAGGTTCTTTCCAGCAGGAACTAGTTCTAAAATACACCTTGATGTAAAAGTTAAACTAGCAGTAAATCACATAATCTAGGGCAGATTATACTACCCTTAATTAGTGTGTAAACCTAAAACTTCTTTCCCCATGGGGATAAGACTCCACACTTATGAACCAAGAGATTAGGTACATTTTAAAACTTGAAAATGAGGGTCCCTTCAGGACCAGATTAACCCAGTTTGGACAGGACCTTATTTAATCTTAGTAATTACTTATTTTCCCTTAAATTACAAGGTATGACTCCCTCGATTCATCACACCAGAGTAAAGAGGGAAACTAAAAGGTCAAGATTGCCTACAAATGCCTGCTCTTATGAGCTAGGAACAGATTCACACTAAAGCCAAAAAAAAAAAAGTCAAATAATAAGTAGAGCTAAGTAATGAATGACTTTTTTTCACTGCTTTCCTAGCTAGTGTCTTTGCTTAAATGGTTTTAATCTTACCAAAAGTTTAAAATCAAATTCAATATGGTTATGTTATAACTAATGGGACTTACATGCTATCATAAGTGTAATAAAACAAGTAACCCTTTTATCTTACTCTGTTCTTTAGCCTACCTGCTTAACTGTATTTTGGCATGGAATCCCTAGGACATTAAGCCTTTATTTTCTGGGCCAAATGCAAAATGTCAATAAGATACTGATCTTATTCTTGACTTATGTCATAATTAGATGTGCTTTAAAATGTTAGAGTAAAACAAGTGCAAAAGAAGCTCAAACTGTAATGTTATGGACTGCCCCTAATGATTCTAAGACCCTTCTTGCTTTTAACATCAAGGTAGTTTCACTCTTCTAGGGAGGATACAATGCCCCCATTCAGCACATAGTACTTTTAGAAGAATGACTTCCATGCCTAAATTCTCAAGAATGAGGAGTGAAAAGCCCCAGTGGGGGAATTTATAAGCTGTTAGCCACTAAGCAAGGGAAGCAACTTCTTTTTTTTTGTTGACTGGGTCTCACTATGTAGCCCAAGCTGGTCTTGAACTCATGATCCTCCTGGCTCCACCTCTCAACCGCTGGAATTACAGACATGTCCCACCACACGTGGTTCCAGGGAGGCACTTATGAGGACAGACTCCCACGTTTTAGGGAGAGAAACCTACTGCTCCTTTCAAGACTGGTATTGTACCGTCAGTTGTTCTTTGTTTTTGTTTCAGCAATAACTCTTTGGAAAAACTTATAAGGAACCAGTCAAAGTCATTTTGCTAAAAAAAAGAAGTCAAACAGGGTAAGAGGAATGCAAAAAAGGTTGGAGTAGAGCTGTGTCTAGTATTAAATAAAGATGACATTTGAGCAAAGATGTATTAAATGGTTGGGAGGAGGAGAAAGTAAAGTGAGATCACATTTAAAAAGACTGCAGAAAGGGAAAATCCAAGAAATACCAACTGTATTCCACAAAGCATTAAAAAAAATTCCTATGAAGAAAACAGGACGGAAGCCAGTTTAATTAGATTAGAGGCTGTGAGGCTAAGGGAGGAAATAATCTCAAGGCAGAATGGTTAGCAGTGCCAAGTGGTAGAGAAACCTACCCTTAAAAACACAACAATTGTGTATATATTGTCAGTTGGATTAAAGCTGAACAGAAAACCATTCCATCCACATTATCTTGCTGAAATGACATGCTTTTAATTTTACTCCTTGTCTTCATAACGGAACATTCAACTGAAATCATTGTAACCTGTGAAATTCTGGAAAAGGAAACAATTCCTACCTTTGTGTGGTCTGTTGAAGCCAAGTAAATGACCCAGAAAACTAAGATAAATGTCAGCACCAGCAGTAATTTTCGAGCTATGACATTTGCAAATAACGTGAGTGTCCTAGAAGGGTGGATAGGAGAAATAGTCATACATTAAATCAAATAGAGATAATGTGGTTCTACGCACTTTGATTCCTCCTCAGTAATTTCCAGAACAGAGTGCGGCCCTCCTGGATTTCACAAAGTCCCTTTTATATGTTTCATTAGAAATCAGAATAAAAGTTCTTCCCTGAGGCAGGATAGAAAAACAGTTTGAGGGAATCCTGGTTTCTGACTCCCAGGTTAAATCTTCAAGTTTGGAGTCACACCAGATCTAAACCTTTTTCGCATCAAGGACTTAGCATGGACAGCAAGGTTTCAGCAAACATTTACTCAAAGAAACATGTTCTTTCCTGCCCTTTAATGCATCCCAGGTTCTAAGTTTCTGTCTCATACACACACAAGCACACACACATGCACATTGCATGGTGTCCTCTCTCTTGGTCTTAGCCTGCAGAAGTTAGTTATAAATTCCTCCTTATTTTTTTAGGCACTTACTTAGACCTCATATTTTTATCTGTCTGTATCAAAATAGTTGGTAAACAGTTTTCAAAAGAGCAATGGTTGTAGTTTTTAGAAAAACTTGTGTTGAGTGGCCACAATTTTAGTTTTAATTTTTTAGACCCAGTATCTCAAAAGTATATCTTTGACAGTTAAAAAAAATCCCAATTCAGGACACATACATACCTATACATCAGGATTTTCAAAAAGGAAAACTTATCCATACTGTAGGCAATGTACTGTAATATTTGTAATTATTCCATTCTGTTTTCTTTCTTGAAAGTATTTTTCATGCCCAAATAAAACAATGTTATGATTCCCTGCAATGCCAGTAACTTACTATTTGAAAAGGACTCTATAGTTCTCTCCTATCCCTATCCTCAAAGCCTACACTACAGTAAGAGTCAGAAAGTACACACCTAATGATGAGCGTCTTCTCCATCATATTCTCGTACTCTCCCACAGCAGTTATGGCGTTCCAGAGAGTCTTCTTGGTTAAAGAGGCCTTGGCACTTATATCAACGTTGGAGTTTCCCTATAAGCTTCTTTCATCAAAAGCTGAAATGCTATTTGTGGCCACAGTGAACCAGCTGGAATCTCTGTCTCCCTTTCAGTGACCTGTTTCTGCTTACCTTGCAAAGTCAAGAGAAAGAAGCTAAGAGGAAGCTCGGAAGTTTCCTTGTAGAAAATAGACATCTAAGAGTAGGGCAGTGGCTGTCACCTTTGGGTGAGGCCTTACCTGTTTATGTACTGTACACTTCCTTAGTTTATACTTTTCATTTGGCTGTCCTGTGGGATTGGTCAGTAAAACCACCAGGCTAGAAGATGTACCTCAAAAACAGGAAAAAAGAAAATAAAAGCCCTGGTCTGTAGTTCTGGATATCTAAGAGTTGATTTGGCTGGTTCTTCTCACTGTTCAGAGAACTTTCTATGTAAACTCCTCTCCCCTGCTCTAAACCATTGCCTATATCAGGCATTCCAATAACGATGATTTCAATAAAATTTCAGGGAATAAAGGGAGCAGTCACAGGTCTAAATCCCACAAAGCAACTTGCATAACATTAGAGAGAATCCAAAAGAGTATATGACTAGTACACTGAAAGTGGAAAGTGGTCACAGAGCAGCTACCAGGGGACCTGCTACCAACATGTGACAGGCCAGGCTATACTCCATATGCATTGCTCTGCAAGAGGGTATCCAGCTCTAAGTCTTTATTAGACTCCAATAAATGATAGCTATCTACATACAGATATGTATGAATGGCTATAGCAAATGGAATTTTGGTGTTGTTCAGGTATAGAAGTAACCAAGAATTTTAAGTTAATTAATTCCAATGGCTTCTTCAGCATTTCTCAGAGTGTTCCATGGAAACCTGGACCAAATGCTTTCCATTGTCTGTGGACAAAGGAATCCATTTTAAAATGAGGTCAAAAACATTCTGCACACCATATATCTCTTCTTGAGAATACATCAGTTATTAGTGATACTAAGAATATAAGCATGACAGAAACTTGTTTTACTTTGTATTACCAAGCATTTTTTTACACTGATTTAACAAAAACCACCTGTTCCCCCAAAAGGTTCATATAAATATTTTGTGGGAGCTGTGATATACATACAATAAAACTCATCCATTTGAAGTGTACAATTCACTAGCTTTCAATACATTTATTTAGTTGTAAAACCATTACTAAAAATAAATTTTAGAACTTTTCTGTCATGCCCCAAAGATCCCTCATACCCATATACAGTCATTTCTTATTCTTGCCTCTAGTCCTAGGAAACCATTCATCTGCTTTTGGTCTCTAGGCATGATCTGTGCATCTTATAAAAATATAATTATCCAATATATGGTCTTTTTGTCCCTGTTTTCACTTATCATAATGATTTTAAAGTTTTATCCATGAGGTAGCATGGATATTCCGATGTGTGGATATGCCATGTTTTATTTATTTGCTTGTCAGTTGATGCTCATTCAAGGTTGTTTCTACTTATTGGTGCTTCCGAGCAATGCTTCTATGAACATTCATATACAAGTTTTTGTGTATGAAAAAACTTCTATGAACATTCATATACAAGTTTTTGTGTATGTCCCATTTTGCATTCCTACCACCAGTTTATGAGGGTCCCAAGATTTGCACATCTTTTTAAAAAAAGATTTCATATATAAGTGAGATCTTGTAGTGTTTGTCTCTCTGGCTTTTTTCACTTAACATAATGTCATCTATGCTGCTGCAAATAACAAAATTTCCCTTTTTTGAAAGGACTAATTTAAAAACCCCACTCATGATGGACACTTGGGTTGATTCCCTATCTTGACATGGAAGTGCAAACATCTTTTTAGCATTTTGATTCCAATTCCTTTGAGTATACACCCAGTAATGAGAATTTCTGGATATGTAAGATGTTTTAAATTACTAATTTAATCTCTTCACTTGTCATAGATCTAGTCAGACTAAACAGAAAAATCATTTCTGTCTTTCTAGGAGTTTGTCTAGTTCCCATACATTTCTAATTTGTTGAAATATCATTGTTCATGGTATTCCCTCATAATCCTTTTTATTTCTTTAAAGTTGACAGTCATTTCTTCTACTCCTGGTTTTAGTAATTGAGTTTTCTTTTTGTCAGTTTAGCTAAAGGTTTGTCAATTTTGTTGATCTTTTGAGACCCTTTTTGTTTAATTTTCTCTATTAATTTTCCCTCTTATCTGTAATGTGAACATGTACAATTATAAATTTCCCTCTAGGTGCTACCTTAGCTTTACCCCATAAGTGTTGATATGATTGATGTGTCTTCATTTTCATTCACTTTAAAGTATTTTCTAATTTACTTTGTGATTTCTTCTTTGACTTATTAGTTATTTAGCAGTATGTTGTTTAAAGTCCACATATTTTTGGATTTTACAAATTTACTTCCATTACCAATTTGTAACTTTATATAGACAGAGATCATACTTTTCATGATTTCAATTATTCCATGTATATTAAGACTTGTTATGTGGCATAGTAGATAGTATATACTGGTGAATAAGGCATGTGTAGTTGAGAAGAATTTGTTTTCTACTGGTGTTGGGTGGAATATTCTGTAGATGTTTGTGAGATCTAATTGGTTTATAATGCTAGAGTTTTCTGTTTTCTCATTGATCTTCTATCTACATATTCTAACTATTCTTGAAAGTGAGATATGGAAGTCTCCAACTATTATAATTGAAAAATTATCTATTTCTCCCTTCAGCTGTCAGTTTTATTTCATAAATTTTGGATCTCTATTATTTAATGCTTACATTCTTCCAATTGTTATATATCCCTATTGGATTAACTTTTATCATTAGAAGATGTCTCTTGTTATCTTTGGTAACTTTGTTTTAAAGTCTATTTTGTCTGATATTAATATAGCAAATCCACCTTTCTTATGATTAGTACTTGAATCTTTTGCCATCTTTTTATTTTCAAAGTGTTTCTATTAAATAATAGATAAATGTGCTCCTGTAGATAGTAAGATCTTATCTTATTAATCAGTCTGGAAACTGTCTTTTGATTGAATTGCTTAATCTATTCTCACTTAATGTTACTATTGAAATAGTTGTTTTTACTTTTAGTTTTCAGTATGTGTGCTTTATCTTTTTTCCTTTA
This sequence comes from Castor canadensis, assembly GCF_047511655.1. Classification (NCBI taxonomy): domain Eukaryota; kingdom Metazoa; phylum Chordata; class Mammalia; order Rodentia; family Castoridae; genus Castor; species Castor canadensis. The sequence continues at coordinate 186,588,829 of NC_133387.1, forward strand.
CTCTTCCCTTATTGACTCTTTACCATTAAATATTCTCCAGTATAACAGCTTAATTTATTTAATGGTATTATCATTTCTTTTGGAAAAGATAGTGACTCATACTTTGGCCATTATCATGTTCAGTAGATTCTTATTTTTCATAGTTATGTTCTATAGTTATTGTCTCTCTTCTCCCTCTCTCTCTCTCTCTCTCTTTCTGCTCTTCACTTTTGAAAGATATTATTGCCAGATAAAAGACTTTAGTTGATAAGTTTAATATTTTCTTCTCAACAGTTTGAATATGCCATGCAACTACCTTCTGGCTCTGTTAATTCTAATTATAATCAGCTGTTAATCTTATTGTGGTTAATTCATACATGACAAGTCATTTTTCTTTTGCTGCTTTCTAGATTTTCATTTTGTCTTTCAATGTTTTTATTATGATGTGTTTGGGTATAAATACTTTTACTCTATCTTTGCTGGAATTTATCAAATTTCTTAGATGTGTAATGCCTCCTCAAATCTGGGGAAATTTCAGCCATTTTTTTCAAGTTTTTTTCTACTCTTCCTTCTCTCCTGATTCTCCCATTGTATATGTTGGTGTTCTTAGTTGTACTATATTTTCTGAGGAGGATCTGATTATTTTCTCATTTTTCTCTCAGTTCTTGAAATCCCAAAAATGTTTATTTATTTATTTATTCATTCATTCATTCATTGGCAGTAATGGGGCTTGAATTCAAGGCCTTGTGGCAAACACTCTACCAGTTAAGCCATACCTCCAGCCCCTTAACTGCATCCCCCACCCAAATTTTTTGCTTTGGTTTATTTTTCAGATAAGATCTCACACTTTTTTGCCCAGATCTGGCCTCAAACCATAGTCTTCTACCTCTATCTCCTATCTAGCTGGAATTATGGTCATACTCCAAATAAAGTAATTTATCTTAAGAAGGCTTTTGGAGCATTCAGTTCTTATGTCCTGCCTGTCATTCCCCACCCCCGCCCAGCAAAACTTCTGCCACTGCTCCAGAACTGAAGACAGGAACAGTAGCCCATTTCTCTCAGAGACACCCTAGTTTTACCTCTAGGCATTCTTGGCTTTCCTCTCTCAGCAAATGAGCTGGAACTGAGGGCGACTGTCAGCCTGTCATACCTGGAATAGTGCTTCTGCCCTACAAGTAGGGGCTCAGTAGAGAAAGAAAGTCCAGGATTTCTCAGTCATTCTTGATTTGGAATTGACTGTCTGCAATTGAGTACTGGAAGTGATGAGAAATGCTGGTGGCCTGACCCTCCTGGGGAGATACTCTCAACTGAGAAGTGATGGAAAAGGACTCCATCCCTGTTTTCTTCATTGCACCTGCCACAGTGGAGCTTCTGTCATGCTAAGGTGAAGGGTTGAGGGGAACAGATAGAAGCATTTTGTGGCTCAATTGCCACAGACCATTACTCTTCTTACTGAAGTTTAGAAGATTTTCCATTGTAAATGGTTATTCATTTACTGTATGCCCTTAGAATAATTTCCAAAGACTTTAAACTATAGTTTAAACATGGGAATTTTTGTGGTGCTCTAAATAAGATCAGCCCCCTCCAGCAGCAGCAAAGCCACCATTCCTCCTAGCTATCATTCCATGAAGCTGGTAACCTCAAACTCAAAGATTCTTACCAAATTCCAGTAGTTCTTAAATAAATGCGATTGAATTTGTTGTGTTCCTTTGATTACTTTTCAGAGTTCTGAAATGGTTGTTTTTCTGTAATTTTGTCCATTTGTTTTTAAGGGATAGGATTTGTCAATGTTCTCACTCCATTTTTTGAGAAGTCTTTTCCTAACAGTCTGATTTTATATTTATAATACCCATTACACATTGACAAACTATATATTGATATTTTGTAAAGAAAACAAAGATAGGGCCAGGTGTAGTGGTAGGTGTGGTTGTACATACCTGTAATCCCTTGGTTGCTACTTGGAAGGTACAGGTAGGAGTCCAACCTGGGCAAGAGTAGTGCAAGACCCTTTCTGAAAAGCAAACTAAAAGCAAAAGTACAGGGAAGGGGGGAAATAGTAGAGCACTTGCCTAGCAAGCACAAGGCCCTGAGTTTAATCCCTAATACTGTGAAAAAGAAGACGGAAGAGAAGGAGGCAGAGGAGGAGGAGAAGAAGAAGAAAGAGGAGGAGAAGGAGGAGGAGGGAGAAACATAAAGACAAATCATAGTCCCTCCTCATAACTATTAGCTTCCTAGCCTATTCCTTTTCCTTATGTACCTTGACCAGATCCTAGATTACCTTATGGCTATTTTTCTCTTCACTAATACATTGCCCTTCACTAGCAGGAACAGGAATCAAACATGGAAGTGAAGTCCATTTTATTCCTTCAGTCTTGAAGTCTCTCCATAGCTCTCCAAATAGCAGATCCTAATGAAAAAACATCTGAGGTTTGCAGAGTCCCAGCTCTGGAATCACAAAGCAGCGTATGGAAAAGTAGGTTGGAGTTGAGGGGCAATAACAGTAATAGGCACGCTATCCATTTGCCTAAAATAACTCAAACACCATTTTAAATAGCACTTCCTAAACCTTCTCTGTGATCTAGGCTGGGGCTCTTTCCTTCATTCACCTGTAGAATTCCAACCTAACTTTTATCATATCATTTATCACAATTTTTATGCTTGCCTATTTTTGTGTATGTATCTCTAAGTCAAGAACTGTGTCTTTTATTTTTGTATCCTATGTGCATTTGTTTATTTGTTATCTACTCCTGTGTAATTTAGGGGTTTAAAACAGCATTTATTATCTTGTAGTTTGTGTAGTTGAGAATTCAGGATTGACCTAGCTGGGGAGCTCTGGTTCAGCAATTTTTTTGTTTTATTTCTTCAATTTTTTATTGGCATCTATTTGTTGTAAAAGGGGGGTTCCATTATTATATTTTCATCCATGCACACAATGTACCCTGATCTTACCCAACCAGTCTATCACTCCCCCTCGTTCACCTTCTTGAAACAAATTTAGCAGATTTCATTGTTCTATTTCTATACATGTGTATGGAATATTTTGACCATATTCAGATGGCAGCTGGAGGTGCACTCATCTCTAAGCTCTTGGTTGGGACTAGAAGATCCATTTCCAAAATGGCAGACTCATATTTCTGTTGTCAGAATGTTTCAGCTCTTTGTTGTCTGTTAACGAAAGGCCTCAGTTCCTTACAATATGGACCTCTCCACAGACTGTTTGAGTGTCTTCACGAGGTCACAGCTGCCTTTCATCAAAGCAAGCAATTCAAGAGAGAAAGCAAGGAGGAAACTGCCGTGCCTTTTATGACTGACTCACACACTGTCAGTTCTACCAAACTACATTTGTTAGAAGGAATTGAAGTTCCACTTAAAAGGAGGGGAATTAGGTTATACTACGAAGGAGGAGTATCAAAGAATTTATGGACATCTTTTTGTAGCATGCTTTAATTAATGCATGACTTCCAACTGAATTAACATTTAGAAGTATATGATATCAGAATTAAGCTTCAAATTAATATTTCAGGAGAAACTGGTCCAGTTATTCAATATAATTACTTTTATTAAAAAACACTGGTTTTATATTCTGATTCATTGTCATTTTTCTGATTTGTAAAGTAAAAGGAATGAATTAGAAAAGTTCAGAAAGATTTCAAGTTCCATCACTCTGTCAGGGTCTGTATCTTTATGTAAATAGCTTTGGATTCTTGGATAACTCACTGCAACTCAAGTAGGACAGCATTGAAACTCAAGTAGGACAACACTAGACCCATAATATATATGCTCAATAAAATTTTATTGAATGAAAAAAAATACAGACACACTTTAAGGGTAAGAGCTTAAATGCTCTTTAATGTTTAACCCTGTGCTTGTGTATCTGAGGCTGTGAGTATGGGTTCGATATGTGTGGGTATGTATAGCAGTGTGTTTTTTTTTTCTTTTATTATTCATATGTGCATACAAAGCTTGGGTCATTTCACCCCTCTGCCCCCACCCCCTCCCTTACCACCCACTCCACCCCCTCAATACCCAGCAGAAACTATTTTGCCCTTATTTCTGATTTTGTTGTAGAGAGAGTATAAGCAATAATAGGAAGGAACAAGGGTTTTTGCTGGTTGAGATAAGGACAGCTATACAGGGCATTGACTCACATTGATTTCCTGTGCGTGGGTGTTACCTTCTAGGTTAATTCTTTTTGATCTAACCTTTTCTCTAGTTCCTGGTCCCCTTTTCCTATTGGCCTCAGTTGCCTTTAAGGTATCTGCTTTAGTTTCTCTGAGTTAAGGGCAACAAATGCTAGCTAATTTTTTAGGTGTCTTACCTATCCTCACCTCTCCCTTGTGTGCTCTCGCTTTTATCATGTTTGATATGTGTGGGTGTGTATAGCAGTGTGTTTTTTATATATGTGTTTCATATAGAAGTGTGCACATTGTGAATGAAAAAGGAAATATTTGTTTTTTCTTTTGATAATTCTGCCAATTATGATTTAAAAAGGAATTTAGCTTAACTGAAAGTTATAAATACAAGGTAAACACAAATGTGCAGAGTATTCCAAAATACCTTGATATGCTAAACTTACATAAATTTATCACATGTATACAACAGTAATTTGAGTCTCTTAAGACCTCTTTACAATTTATTTGTTGAAACCATGCCAGTTTTTTCAGACCAAGAAATCCAAGTGCAAAATAATTGTAAGCTTTAATGCCATTGTTGTGGTTCAAAATGTTCTTCCAAAGACTGTATGTATTAAGGGCTTGGTTGTCAGCTGATGTGTTTTGGGGCTATGTTAGTCCATGGTTGTTCTTAATTTGGTGGCATTATTGAGAAGTGAGACCTGACAGTAAGTCACTGGGGACATGCCTTAAAGGATATATCTTATCCCAGGACCCTAGCAAACTTCTCCCCAATGCCCCTCCCATGAAGTGAGCAGCTTTGTGCCACCACATGCTCTATGCTCACCATGGCTTAAAAGCAATGGAACCGAATGACCATGGATTGAAACCTCTAAAACCATGAGCCAAAATACACCTTTCCTCCCTTTCCTCCTCCGTGAGCTGATTCCTCTCAGGTATTTTAGTACAGCAATAAAAAGCAGAGAAACATAGCCATGTAGCTGCTTAAATAAGAAATTTAGGATGGAACAAGTCTCTTGTTTACTAGTCCACTTGACGTAGCAGGTAAAGAAACTGTGGCCACAAGAGGAAGACAGGAAGAAATCATTTGAGTTCAACTTCCCAAATCCATTAATCTTTATTTAGGATCAGGTAGCTGGAGCCCAGGGACTACCACAGTATGCTTTAAGTCAGCCTAAAGCTTAATTCACTCTCTACCCAAGAGTAATCTGGTCCTAAACACCAGGTAAATCTGGCACAGAGAAGTTTTCACAAGTGAATTTTAACAAAGCAAAGACCCAGACCCGAGCTAGCTAAAACAAAGGCTACGAATTTTAAACAGAAATTTTTCTATCAATTAGAGCAGGAACTAGTAGATTACTCAACGTCTCTTTTAACAAGCCAATGACCGAAACTCAGGAAATCACCCCAGGGCCAAAATGACCTCTCCCTGCTTTTAGCAGCCATCTCAGCCACCCAGACCCATTACCTTTGACCACTTGGTATTTTCCCAGCTCTCTAGTAGAATTCTTCCCCTGGCAGACACAAGAACCAAGGTAATATTCAGGACTATTTTTTCTGGTAACATAATGAATTTTTTTGTTTGAAATTCCATAGAAAACAACACTTTAAAACAAATCAGAACTGACTGATCTGGGGTTACACATTTTAAATGCTGATAATAAAAATCAAATTGAATTGAATTACCTTTAGGGAAAAATTTTCCCCATTTCAAAAATAAGAGATATAGGATTTTGACTGTAAAAAAAAAAAAAAAAAGAAAAGAAAGAAAGAAAAAAAAAAAGCCCTACCACTGGCTTCAGGCTAGCAAGGTATAAAAATAACCAATCTTTTCTATCAAAGTATATGTCATTCCTCTTAGATCACTTAAATTCCTCAGGTTGCCATCTTAGATGACTTGCATTGTTGAAAGGGTTCCCATTTCTCCTTCCGGATTCTTGTACAGCCCCATCACCCATGAAAATTGCCCACCAAATGACGTGGCCTAACCCATCCCCCAAGCCTTTTAGCCAGTGGAAAAAGATTGTGAACCTTTGACCTGGACAAATCCCAGGTAAGGGACAGGTACAACTGCATCAGGGATATAAGGAGAAGCCACTGTCAGCCATTTTGTGCTCCCGTGTGCACTCAGCTTGAGTGACTATGTGCTTACACCCTTTTGATCAAAAGAAATCACCTTGTCAAGATTTTCTCTGTCTCTCATGTGTCTGTTTTCAGCACCAGAGAGTCTTTAATTCCAACACAGGCATGTTGTAAAAATAAAAATTCTGTGATTCTCTGTGTGCAGAAAGATGATACTGTAAAGAGGAATGAACCTGGTACAGAAGAACAAAGAAGCATAGGTTTCGAAAAGGTAAAATGGAAGAGAATGTCAGGGGCCTACAGAGGTAGAAAGAGCCAGTGGATGGAGTAGAATTTGGAACGAGAGAAAGGGAAATTTCCATGTAGATCACAAGACTTGAGATCAGATCCAGAATGAAAAGCATTTGGAGGTAGTTCACAAAAAAGGAGAATTTCAAGAGATGGAAGTTTAGCAAGGATTTATATTAGTAAAGCAGGATAAAGTAGGGAGAGATAGGAAAGGGGAGGAAACTTCTGCTTCTCATACAAGGGATAAAACCAAAGATTAATAATGTCTGGGGATATTTGTACTTTCTGAGCCCGGGGAACTCCATCTTGAATTCCCATCTAGACATGTGGTCACATCATGTAACAACCCTGAATCATTTTGCTAAGTTTCCAAGCATGGAGACAGTGGGTTTAGGGAGGATCTGTTACCTCAAACATGGCTAAGGTGGACCTTATCATTACTCAGAACATGGAGACCTCCATTTCCCAGACATGCCCTTTCATGTTTTGTGTCTCTACTTAGAGCGTTTGCAGCTTCTTAACATCTAAAAGGAGAAGGGAGGATGATGGGACGAGAGCTTGCTGCTCTGATTTTTCAACTTTATTTCCTGGTCTGGTCCTTTTAATATTTTTTTAATTTTTAATTTTCTTGTCACTTCATCTATTTATCCTACCTTAGAGTGGCTATATGAGAATGTAGAAGGAATTTCAGATGTCTGGAGAAGGCACAAGAAAGGTTTGAGTACTGAGAGGTTTCTCATAAGATGCAGGATAGGGTGAAATCAGGAAGTAGCAGATTCACCTCCTAACCCAGCCACTTGCTCAGTCCCCTCACTTGCAAAACAAAACCTAAAGATAAATATTTTGGTGCAAGCCAAACTCCTAGTGTATTGTAAGTGTTCAATAAATGGTAACTTTCACCTGTTAGAGCAGTATAATGTACAAGGGATCGGTTCCAAGGAGAAATTTCTATCCTCCAGAGTCTTAGCCTTTCTCTGTGTCCTTTTCTGACCTTGACTTTATCACTGTACATTTACCACCTATGTTACCACCTACACACTGTTTTACTCACTGACTCCAGATTATAAATTCTTCTAACAGGTTGAACTGACTTCCTCTTACAGACTCTAGCAATCACTTGTGACTTTTTCTATGTCCTGTTCTGCTGATTCTTGAGGTTAACTATGTAGGCTTCAGAGAGGTTGTTGAAATATTTTAAAAAGTACACGTCTCTTTGCACGCTTTAAGATCTTCAGATTTTTCAAAATCTTGAATATTAGCACTGATATATTGAGTGCTGGTTTGAGGATGGAATAAGTTATGCAAAGTATGACTGCCAATGGGATGAAAACCATGTATTATGTTCACAAAACTTTTAAACATTGGACAAGTTCAAGACATACACCATAGTTTATAGATGTGGTAGGTTCACAACAGTATTGTAATTGGAGAGATTATTGCCAAAAATTAGCATTTCAAATTATTCTTCATATAACTGGACGAGAGAATATTTTAGAGATGAACAAATATTTTTTAATTATCTTGAATAAACATTATTTTGGAGATTTTTGCCAGATAATAGCATTACCATAAAAATGGCAAAAGAATGGCAAAGCTATTTTGTGTAACTACAATGAAACTCTGTGTTTTGTTTGGTAGATGAGAATAATTATATGCTGTCACAAATTTAAAAATTCACACACAATTATGTGTAGGTCACTTTAAGAAATTTGTACTGTCTTGAAGCTCCTTCATGAAAGCTTCTTTACTTCAGTGTTTGCAGACTGATAGAGCAAATGTGGAAATGACATTTTGTAAGGTTCTTTTTAAAGTTAACTTATTGAGGTACAATTTATATACAATAACATTTGCCATTTTTAGTATATGTTTTTATGAATTTTGACAGTAATGTAAGCACCCCCAAAATCAAGATAGAAAACAATTCCATCACTCCAAACACTACTTCATGTCCTTTTGTGGTCAATTCTTGTTACTAACCCTAGCCCTTGGTGACCCCTTTAATTGCTTCCTATTACTATAGCTTTGCCTTTTCCAGAAAGTCACATAAGCCTTTTTAGTTTGTGTTCTTTTTCTCAGCAGCGTGTACTTGAGATTTCTACTACATGTGTGTCTTACTTTTACTGCTGAGTCTTCCATTATATGGATATATCCCAGCTTGTTTCCTCTGTTGAAGGACATTTGGGTTATTTCCAGTTTGAGGCAATTGCAAATAGAACCTCTGTAACACTCATGTACAGGCTTTGGATGGACACACCTTGTCATTTTTCTGGTGTGTTGCTGCTGTGCAGAAAGTCTATTTTAACATGATCAGAAACTGGCAAATTTTCATGCAGTGTATGCACTGCTTTTGCACCCTCCCTAGCAACATGAGAGAGCTGACATCCTAACAGGTGCGTAATAGTTGCTCACTGGGACTTTAATATTCATTTCCCTAAGGACAGATGATGTGGAGGATGTTTTGATAAGCTCATTTACCTTTGTGTCTATCTTCTTTGGTGCCCATTTTTTTTTACTTAGGTTATTTTCTTATTACCAAGTGTTGGTAATATATATATATAAACACATATAATATAACACATATATTCCCAGGAAGAAATAAGAAAAGAATGAGTATTGAACTGGCACTTCTATCATAACAGCTAATGTCCTCTGGCACATAAGAAACATTCCATAAAAATGAGTTGAGATTATTTTAAATGCATAAAATTATTAATTTACCATAAAATTGTGAAGAAATAAAATATTCATTTTACATCCTATTAGTCTGCTCCATTTTGACTACTTTGTGCATGAATGCATGAATTAGGGTAGAATACAAATTCTAAGAAAATGCTATTGAGTGACGTTTATGGACATAAAAAGACATGTATACACATACATACATATCCCAATTTGTGTCTGGGAGAAAACATTATATTTTTATAGCATCAATAGCTGTGTCTTTAAAAAAATCAGCAGCTTTTAATTTTGTTGAAGTCCAATTTATCAACTTTTTCTCTATGAATTGAGCTAATAGTGTCATATCAAAGAAAAGTTTGCATAGTTCAAAATCATAAAAATTTTCTACTGGATATTACTAGACTTTAAAAAATTTTTTCATTTAGGTTTAAAATTTATTTAAAGTTAATTTTTGTACATGTGAGTATGAGTAAAGGTTAATTTTTTTATACATGGATGTCTAATGGTTAAGAATTACTTCTTGAAAAGACAGAATTTTTCCATTGACTTGTCTTTCTACTTTCATCAAAAATCCATTGGCCATACACATATGCTTCCATATCTCAAAAGAAGATTCTTTTGTATTGATTGTGTCTGTATTTTCACTAGTATCATATTGTCCCCATAAAAGTCTTGAAATCAGGTCCAGGGATGGCCTTGGCCAATCCACTTCTTCCCTCTTTTGCTTGATTCTAGGACAAAGTGTACCAAGAATACAGCATCCTGAGATGATGAGGAAATATCCAAAACAATTTAGGATTTATCTTCATTCTTCCCAAAACAGTGTTTGCATTCAGTGATCCTATTGACACAAACTTTTTTGTTTTGTTTTGTTTTGTTTTTAGTGGGATTGGGGTTCGAGCTCAGGGTATTATGCTTGCAAAGCAGGTGCTCTACTGCTTAGCCACACCTCCACTGTGATCTAGTTGGCATCCAGGAAATCAAACCAGAGTGGAGTGTTCTGGGGGTCACTTGGGTATGGTGAGATGTGGGCATGCACAGACAGGGCTCAAGCAGCCTTCTGAGTGTTAGGGAACTGGTTCACTATGACTCTCAGGCTTCTGTTACTCTAGTTGCCTCACCGAGCAATAAAGTGCTTTGCCTGACTTGTCACACCAGGGTTCTGTCTCACTGAACTACATTTCGGACCTTTGCACAGTCCTCACACATTGCTCTTCTTTTTCAACTGGTTATTCTAGTTTCCTTACCTTCAACATAAATTTTAAAATCAAGTTATTGATTTATATTAAAAAGTACCGTGCTTCATTTTGATTTGAATTTTACTGAGTTCACAGGTTGACTTGGGAAGAACTGATGTCACAATAATACTGAGCTTTCCCATCTATAAAGATGTTTTATTTAATTACATCTTCTTTGATTTCTTTCATCAAGGTTTATGATTTGCAGCACTTGTGTATTTTGTTAGGTTTCTTCCTAAGTATTTTATGGTTTTGTTGTTCATCTAAATCATTTTGTGTTTTTAATTTCAATTTTAAATTGATGATAAGTAGAATAACAATAAAGTTATTATACTCCTGTTGACCTAAATAGTTCCAGTAGATTTTATGTAGGTTCTTTAGGATTTCTATGTAGACAATCATGTTGGCTAGGAAGAGATGAGTTTAATTTCTCTTTTCCCCATACATTTCCCTTTTATTTCATTTCTTTATAAGATCTCTAATAACACACTTAATAAGAGCAGCAAATTGAACAGCATTGACTTTTCTCTGATCTTAGTGAAAGCCATCCATCTTTTATCACTAGAGATGATGTTATTACGGGTTTATGCAGATGTCTTTATCAAGTGAAGAGAAATTCCTTTCTATTTCTACCTTACTATAAGTTTTCATTATGAAAAAGCTAAATTATGTCAAATGACTTTTTTGGCTTCTACTGAAATCATTACTTAGTTTTTCTTCTTTAGCCTTGTGATATGGTGATTGCATTGATTTATTTTCAAGTGTTGAGAGAAATTTGGTAGTTTGTGTGTCTCAAGGAATTTGTCCATTTCCCCTAAACTACAGAATGCATGGGTATAAATTATTCTAGTAGTCTCTTATCAACCTTTTAATGTATGCAGTGGAGCTCCTCTGTCATTTGTTGTATTGGAAGTTTGCACCTTATCTCTGCTTTTCTTAGTCTGTCTGATGAATAATACTGATCCTTAAAACTAGCTTTTGCTTTCACTGATTTTCTTCATTGTATATCTGCTTTTTGTTTGTTCATTTTTGCAAGGCTGGAGATTGAACCCAGGACCTTGGGCTTGCTAGGCAAGTGCTCTACCCCTTGAGCATGCCCTGCCTTTGTGATTTTGAGATAGGTTCTTGCTAACTTTTCTGGGACTGGTCTCAAACTAGAGATCCTCCTGTCTTCACATACAGAGTAGCTAGGATGACAGGTACATGCCTTCATGCCTGGCTTGTGTCTGTTTTTAATTTTATTGATTATTTTTTCTTACCTTTACTGTTTTTTTTCCTCTGCTTACTTTGTGATTTACTCTTCTTTTTCTAGTTTCTTAACTTGAAAGATGAGTTCATTGATTTTTTTTAGACCTTAGTTTTTTCTAGTAGAAATATTTAATGGTACAAATTTTCCCTTCACTCCATGCTTTACCTGCATCTGACATATGTTATGTTAGTTCCATTGCCAAGCCATTAAAATATTTTCTAGTATTCTTTGTAGTTCCAGTTTGTTCCATGAGTTATTTAGAAGTATATGGTTTAATTCTAAAATACTTAGATATTTTCCAAATATCTTTTTGTGAAACCTTTTTTTTTTCTTTTTTGAGACAGAGCTAGTATGCTATGTAGCCCAGACTGGCACTGAACTCACAATCTTCCTCCTTCTGCCTCCTGAATGCTGGGATTAAAGGTGTACACCACCACTCTCAACTTTGTGAGAACATGTGATATCAATTCTACACATCTTAGATATTCTGTGCATTTTTTCTTCACTCTTCTTTTTTTCGAGTAGGACACTTTTCAATGACTTATCTTCACATTCACTACTTGTTTCCTTTCCTTTGGCAAAATTCCTGATGAGATCATCAAAGGCATAGGTCATCTCAGTAGCTGCTTTTGATAATCTCAACATATGTATCATCTCTAAGTTATTCATTGCTTTGCTCTTTACCATGGTTTAACTTTTTCCTTCCTTATTTTGTGTATCTCAGTTTTTAAATTTATTGTCAGTCTTAAAGAGAGCAATATCAGCAGCATTCATGCAAAGAAAAGAATATGCATCTTCTCCTAAGTGATTAATGGGGAAGGAGGATTAAGTCAATCCAGTCAAGGGAGCTGAGTTTGAATTTTTGTTGCTATGGCTACCTTCAGTATATACAAGGTTCAAATTTCTCTGGAGTTACTCAATGCTTAGAGTAGGTATAGTTTTTGACAAAGTTCTTATTTCAGCCTTGGCCTAGTCTTTTCTTGTGTACTTGTGTCTCAGAAAGAGTCTACATTCCCTTGCTCCTTCTCCCCTGGTAGACTGTTACTGTTTTGCAGTTGGTGGTGCTGGCCTAGTGTGGAGAAAGAATGGAATTATCTGTTGTTTGGATTCAGTCCCAATATTAGGCATGTCTCACATCTGGTTTTTTTTTTTGGTTTTGAGGGGAAGAGAGACTCTTTCTCAGTGATCATGTCCATTCTCTCCCCCCAGCATAAGAAATCTTTCTGGGTCTCAGCCCAGGCCAGTTTCCTGCCTCGTCCCCAGGACAGTGTTCTGCCCATCCCTGAGGAGCTCATCATTTCTCTTCCATTTCACTAGCCAAGTGTCTTCACGTGTGCCTGGAGTCACAGGGTTTCCTGGCCTTCCCCTGCCTAAGCCATTTGTTCTTTGGGGAGAGGAGTACAGGCTGGCTTTGTGCCCTTCTCTTCAAGGCAGCCCCTTCCTCCCCCGGGTGTGCACCATGGAGGGAGGCTTTCTCCAGCCTCCTGCCCAATGCCAGGCTTTCTTAAGAGTGCTCAGGGGGAGGTCATGGAGAAGAGCCAGCAAGTGGGTACAAACTGTATGTGCAGAGTGTCCTTATGCCTACACTCCCGGAAGTATAGACTCACACGAGCCCACACTAAGTCTTCAGCAATTCATTTAAAACTTTAACTAAAATGAGAACAGGATGTGTTCCATCAAGGATGGCAAGTAAGTTTTATTTCAAGTTCCACCCTTCAGATTTGTAGTCTTCCTGGAACACTGTGCTGAGAAGGGTTCTGAAGCTGTTTATGGGCTCAGTGGAAAAGACTTGAGCCTGGTCAACGAAATTTTCCATTAAATAGGGATCCAATGCAAAAGAAAAATGAGCTAAGTTATCATCCATTTGCATGGAAGTTTCTTCTTCCGTCTCTTCAAAGGTGAGTCAGTGTTTGTGTTCCTGCTGATCTTCAGTCTTGGGTGTCAAGTCACATGGTTGGCCTGTGGCTTCAGTTTCTGACAAGTTAAGAACCATGATCATTCTGTATATCATCTGGATTGTTTTTATGACTGTGGGAATGATGAAGCTCCGTGTAGCTGTCTGCAGTCTCGGCTGACTCTGAAAGTCCTCCAGGGTTTATTTCAAAGAACACTGTTAGGAAGACAGGATCTTTAAACCAGAGAATAAAATGTTAAACAAAATACACATTCCATAACCTGTTGGGCATTACTAGGCTACGACTAACAGTGAGTAATTTTTATCTTACCCTTTTGATTGAGAAGAAAATGATATCAAATTAGATGATGAAAATTTTTTCTTCAGGCTGTAAATTTAGAGCTGGAGGAGGATTTGTAAATGGAAAAATAATATTATCTAAAGTGATTGAAGAAATATTATAGTAAGCACAAGGATAGGAGTTCTTAAATATTTGTTTTGTATGTGGAATCCTTCCACAATCTATGGAGTTTTTCTCAAAATGTTGTTATTAAATGTATCATTTAAAATATATAGGATTATGGGCTAGAAGTAGGGCTCAAGTGGTAGAACACTTGCTTTGTGAGTTTGAAACCCTGAGTTCAAATCCAAGTTCCACCAAAATTTTTAACAAACATATAGAGAGAGAGAGAGAATTATAGAAGAAGCCAATTATACTGAATTTCAGTTTTTAAAGTATTTTTAATTATGACAAGAAATATATGCCTTTTATATTTCAAGTAGAAAATATAGTAGACCTAATCATTGCAATTTCAAAGAAGTGGTGAGAGTGCATGGCATTTTGTCATACTTGGAATAGTTGCTGTATGATATGAAATGCTGTTATTTCTATTAGTACAAATCTTAGATGGTGCAAATACTGCTCAGCTTTGTTACCTACATTCAATTAGAGAAAGTGTTGAATTTTAGTTGGATGTTAGTGGAAATAAAGATGCAATATTTTTCCATGTGAATTCTGTGCAGAAATCCCCCAAGGGGTCCCCTGGATTAAAAACTTCTGTGCTAGAAAGAGAGCTATTAACTATAATCAGACTTAGGAAAGTCAGAAAAGGCCTGAGAAAAATTACAGCATCTAGGAAATTCTGCAGCTGAGAATGAGCATTGTAACCTGCAGAGAACTGAAAGTAATTGGCATTGTGAACACTATTACTATGAGTTACCATATATCAAGGCCTTTTTTGATTCCAAGTACTAACTTAAATATAAGTTTTTCCATGTAATTAAGTTCTCATGACATCTCTTTAAGTTAATGTACTTGACTCCCATTTGAGAGATGAGGTAACTGGGACTTTCCTAAGATCCAATATCTTGTAGATCCATATCTGAATCAGGTGGGATATGTTCCAGAATACCCAGGGAATGTCTGAAACCACAAATAGTACTGAACCCTTTATATACTTACAGTCTCTGCCTTAGGATGATTCATCTTACTATTTTTAGACTCTGTGATGGTGCAAAAGCAATACTCATTCAGTATAAACTTACTGATAAGTAAGCTTACTTACTGGTAAGCTTTGAATTTTGAGCTTTTCCTAGGCTATCTATAGTATGATAGCCTTTCACGGTGTTGGGTGGCAACTATCTGTAGTTGCAGCTCTCAGTCAGACCTACAATCACAAGGGGCAACAACCAATACTCTACAGTGGACTCTGCTGCCTAGCTGGGATACTCAATAGGTTAGGCATACTCAATGCATTTTCCACTAGTGATATTTTCCAACAGCAGGAGGCAGTCCCATCATAAGTTGAGGAATGTCTGTACTACTATTTGTTTTCATATATATACATACCTATATTAATGTTTAAATTATAAATCAGGCACAGTAAGACCAACAACAATAATAATAATACAGTATATTGCAATAAAAGTTATATGAATGTGGTCTCTTTCAGTATATCTTACTGTACATCTTCTTGTGATGACGAGAGATGATATAACTCCTCAGTTGGCTGAATGAAGATGGTGGACAAGGGGATCTACTGCAAGAGTTTCAACCTAAATCTGTTTTATTCAAAGCTCATGAGGACTTGGGGTGTCTATCTCAGTCTGGAAAATGCAGGTGGGCATCTCAGTCTGGAAATGCTCAGAGATCAAGAGCCTTAAAGAGTGATTGAATCCTGGAAGTCAAAGTGGGGTGGGCCTATTTTACAGCTTCAACAGTTACCTCTTTACATACACCTTCACTGTCTTCACCAAACATTGCAATTTTCCTTCTACTGTACTTTTCATGTGCTTTGCCTCTGCTTACACCTCCTTCCAAGTATACCTCCTTCTCCCCCTAAATGGAAAGCATCTTTAAGACTTCACAGGAAGCTCCTCTCTAGTTCACCAATGCAGATGGTGTGGGAAAGCTGGAACACTGAGCTTTCTATAGGCAAGTAGAAAGGAAAGCAGGATGTTAGTGATGGTTGGATGTTAGTGAAAGGACCAGAGCTATCAAGGCAAGGGAATGTCATATGGAATACAAGTAGCAAAGGGTAAAGTACATTGAAAGTTGCCCTGTATGTTCAGGAAAAAGAGTCACAAGAAGGGGAAAGTTAGGTGGTTTATTACTGGTATGATCAGACTGTTGAGTTCACAGGGAAAATAAAAGTACCAGGAACTGACTGGAAACACTATCACTTCCTTGAAAAATCCTATCCAGTGTTCAGCATTTCTGTAATATATTTATAGTGTTTGCTTACGTTTCCTTTTGCATCCCTAATCTTAAATTGTTAAATCTGGAACAAGAACTTTCACATTTTAAAATCCCTTTCTCCAAACACTTTTATAAGTTTGAAAGTTACAAAGAACTACTTGATATTGGTCTTAGAAATCTCTTTGCTTGAGAATTCATTCATCCAACCAGTTAAAAAAGTGCAAGGTATGATGGTTCATCTAATGAGGAGTTCCTCGGCAGTGCAGCCTCGAAGACCTTACACAGAGGATGCAAATTTGCACCTCACAGTCATCTTTGGTTTTAAGAATCATCTAGATTTTAAGAATATTAAAAATTCAGGATGGGTATGGTGACACATGCCTCTTATCCTAGCACTCTACAGGAAGAAGCAGGAGTTTGGCAAGTTCCAGGTCAGCCTGAGTTACATAGTGGGACTCTGTCTCAAAATGTTTTAAAATATTTTAATTGACTAACTTTTAAAAAGATTCAGATTTCACATAATCTAGATGGATTTCAGGCTTCAGTTGAAAAAGTGGCTTATTGGTATCACTGGGCTTGCAGTACAGACCAGAAAGAGGCATCTCAGAGACCCAGGAGAGTTACCGCCAGCCACCCTCAGATTCTCAAATGTGGAAGAATTCTTTTGTTTATGTATGTATTTATTTATTTAGAGAGAGTGTCTTGCTGTGTAGCCCAGGCTGGTCTCAAACTCATGATCCTCTTGCCTCAGTCACCCAAGTGCTGGGATTACAGATGTATGCCCCTATTACCAGTTCAAATGTGGATCAATTCTTGAACTTGCTTCTCTCTCATCCTTTGTATCTGTTGCAACAATACTCTTTGCTTCATCCTGTTGCATCTAACTATAAGAATAATTCCAGGACCTCATTACTTTCTGATGGTAATTATAGCAATAGCTGTTATATACCAAGGATCCCTCACTTTATTAAGCATTTTATATGAAACATCTCACTTAGTCCTCACAACAGCACTTGGAGATAAATCCCATCACAACCTTCATTTGCAGTTAAGAAAAGTGAGACACTAAAAGCTCAACACACATGTCCTAGATTCCACATGCTGCAAGTAGTGATCTGATTTTAGGCACTGCAGTCTAGACTGTACAAATCATAGTCTAGAGAGTTTGAAGCTTGAGTACAGGGATCTCTGGTACCTTGAAGCCTTCCCAAAAAGAGTAGAAAGGAATAGGATTTTTTAAGGAAATGATTTTCCATTATGGATGCTCAACTTCTATAAATATTCTGTCATAAAATGGATTCAACTGTTCACTCAACTGAAGTCTCAGAGTCCCTCTCACCCACCTTGAATCTTACTGGTAAGCTTTGTTCCAGGTGTAAAACTCTAGGCAGTCAATAAAAGAACAACTTAGAATACTAGGGTAAGTGTTGGAAAAGGTGGATAACTTTAAAATTTAGATGACAAATCCTTCTGAAATTCAACCAAGTTCCAACTTTCACTGCAACCTGGGGAGCAAGTTGTTGGGGTGTGGCTAGTACTCTAGCTACATTCTAAACATTTTTTCTTTCGCTCTTATTACCTCGGTGCATCACATGCTTCAAATCCTTTGCTTCCTTTTTCTAAGGTAGAGGCTCACATGCAGGAGGGATTTTCCTTGGTGTCCCTGCCCACCCCCAAGTCATCTCTGTAAGCAAATATTATGCTCTTCCTTCACCAACTGGAGACTGCCATTCCTGTGGTTACTGGATACTGGGCTTGGGGTGGGTACAGGAGGGGTTCTCTGTTTTGCTGGTCCAGCTTGTGTGAGTCAGGTCCTATGTGCCTGGATCTCAGATGGAGATTTTCTCAGAGTTCCTGCTCTTCTTTCCTGTAGCAGCCTCATTCTGTCTTGGATCCATGCTTGGTCTTATGTGGGAGTTGCCTGTGATCCTCATGGTGGTAGCAGACTTCCACTTGGTATCAGTGTAGATCCAAGATGACTTTCTGCCCCTCCCCTAAGAGTAGAGGAGTTATTCTTGTCCCTCCTTCCTTTGCAGCAATAAATCGTTGAGTCCTGGGAATCAGAGTTCCCTGTCCCCTCTCCCAAAGCAGACAGATTGTATTTCTGCTCACTCTTCCTTAGCAATAAATTTTGCCTAGGTCCTAGGACCACAGTGTTTGCTGCCCATCCTCCATTGACTTAAGGATCTTCATTTAGGCCAGGGCTTTATGTTTAATTCTCCAGCAGCTGCCACTTACTTTCTTCACTCCTGTGCCAAATTGGAGTACTCTCAATCTCCTGCCTTGTCTGCAGCCTTTCACAAGTATCTGCAGAGGACCACAGGGAAGAGCTTGTGAGGAATAGAGATCCTTCTTTCTAATGACCCAGCTATTACAATCAGCACTTCATCCCACAATCAACTTTTAACAATTCATGTCAGGTGGTTTTTGTTTCTTCTTTCTTTTTTCTGTTGCTCTCTTCTCTTTTCCATGTGCTCTATGAAAGTTGAAATAGTCCATGTATCTCCTCTTTTCTTGGAGCTTATTCCTTTTTGGGATTCAGACCATTTGACTGTCTTGCTACTTGAGTCCTCTGATCTTTCTCTCTCTTTCTTTCTTTCTTTCTCTCTCTCTTTCTTTCTTTCTTTGAACTCCTGGGTCTGGTGCATGCTAGTCAAGAACTATACCACTCAGCTATATCTCTAGTCTTGGTTTCCTTCTTAAACATAATAGTTTTGAGGTTTATCCTCAAACTTTGAGGTATACCCTAACATGTATCAGTAGTTCATTTCCTTTTAATACTGAATACTATTTCATTATATAAATAGTCCATATTATGTCTAGCCATTCACCAGTTAAAAGACTGTTATGGTTTGGACATGCAATATTCTCCAAAAGCTGATGTGTTGAAGGCTTGGCCCCCAATACAATGCTCAGAGGTGGTGTTTTTGGGAATTGGATCATGAGGGCTCTGATATAATCAATAGATTATTCCACTGATGGATTCTTAATTTGATGACATTAATACGAAGTGGTGGGGCCTAGTTGAAGGAGGTAGGTTGTTGGGTGATGTGACATTGAAGAGCATACCTTGTCCCTGATCCCTCCCTCCCTCTCTGTGTCTTAGCTGCTATGAGGTGAGCAGCTCTGCTCTTCCACATGCTCCTTACCATGTTTCAATCTTGCTGCAGGCCCACAGCAATGGAGCCAAATGACCATGAACTAAAACTTCTGAAGCCACAAGCCGAAATAAAGCTTTCTACCTTTATTTTTATTTTTTTTTCTTTTATTATTCATATGTGCATACAATGCTTGGGTCATTTCACCCCCCTGACCCACCCCTTCCCTTACCACCCACTCCACCCCCTCCCACTCCCCCCCACTCCACCCCCTCCCACTCCCCCCCACTCCCTCAATACCCAGCAGAAACTATTTTGCCCTTATTTCTGATTTTGTTGTAGAGAGAGTATAAGCAATAATAGGAAGGAACAAGGGTTTTTGCTGGTTGAGATAAGGATAGCTATACAGGGCATTGACTCACATTGATTTCCTGTGTGTGTGTGTTACCTTCTAGGTTAATTCTTTTTGATCTAACCTTTTCTCTAGTTCCTGGTCCCCTTTTCCTATTGGCCTCAGTTGCTTTTACGTATCTGCTTTAGTTTCTCTGAGTTAAGGGCAACAAATGCTAGCTAGTTTTTTAGGTGTCTTACCTATCCTCACCCCTCCCTTGTGTGCTCTCGCTTTTATCATGTGCTCAAAGTCCAATCCCCTTGTTGTGTTTGCCCTTGATCTAATGTCCACATATGAGAGAGAACATACGATTTTTGGTCTTTTTGGCCAGGCTAACCTCACTCAGAATGATGTTCTCCAATTCCATCCATTTACCAGCGAATGATAACATTTCGTTCTTCTTCATGGCTGCATAAAATTCCATTGTGTATAGATACCACATTTTCTTAATCCATTCGTCAGTGGTGGGGCATCTTGGCTGTTTCCATAACTTGGCTATTGTGAATAGTGCCGCAATAAACATGGGTGTGCAGGTGCCTCTGGAGTAACCTGTGTCACAGTCTTTTGGGTATATCCCCAAGAGTGGTATTGCTGGATCAAATGGTAGATCCATGTCTAGCTTTTTAAGTAGCCTCCAAATTTTTTTCCAGAGTGGTTGTACTAGTTTGCATTCCCACCAACAGTGTAAGAGGGTTCCTTTTTCCCTGCATCCTCGCCAACACCTGTTGGTGGTGTTGCTAATGATGGCTATTCTAACAGGGGTGAGGTGGAATCTTAGTGTGGTTTTAATTTGCATTTCCTTTATTGCTAGAGATGGTGAGAATTTTTTCATGTGTTTTTTTGGCCATTTGAATTTCTTCTTTTGAGAAAGTTCTGTTTAGTTCACTTGCCCATTTCTTTATTGGTTCATTAGTTTTGGGAGAATTTTAGTTTTTTAAGTTCCCTATATATTCTAGTTATCAGTCCTTTGTCTGATGTATAGTTGGCAAATATTTTCTCCCACTCTGTGGGTGTTCTTTTCAGTTTAGAGACCATTTCTTTTGATGAACAGAAGCTTTTTAGCTTTATGAGGTCCCATTTATCTATGCTATCTCTTAGTTGCTGTGCTCCTGGGGTTTCATTGAGAAAGTTCTTACCTATACCTACTAACTCCAGAGTATTTCCTACACTTTCCTGTATCAACTTTAGAGTTTGGGGTCTGATATTAAGATCCTTGATCCATTTTGAGTTAATCTTGGTATAGGGTGATATACATGGATCTAGTTTCAGTTTTTTGCAGACTGCTAACCAGTTTTTCCAGCAGTTTTTGTTGAAGAGGCTGCTATTTCTCCATCGTATATTTTTAGCTCCTTTGTCAAAGACAAGTTGGTTATAGTTGTGTGGGTTCATATCTGGGTCCTCTATTCTGTTCCACTGGTCTTCATGTCTGTTTTTGTGCCAGTACCATGCTGTTTTTATTGTTATTGCTTTGTAATATAGTTTGAAGTCAGGTATTGTGATACCTCTTACATTGTTCTTTTGACTGAGTATTGCCTTGGCTATTCGTGGCCTCTTGTGTTTCCATATAAATTTAACAGTAGATTTTTCAATCTCTTTAATGAATGTCATTGGAATTTTGATGGGAATTGCATTAAACATGTAGATTACTTTTGGGAGTATCGACATTTTTACTATGTTGATTCTACCAATCCATGAGCATGGGAGATCTCTCCACTTTCTATAGTCTTCCTCAATCTCTTTCTTCAGAAGTGTATAGTTTTCCTTGTAGAGGTCTTTCACATCTTTTGTTAGGTTTACACCTAGGTATTTGATTTTTTTGAGGCTATTGTAAATGGAATTGTTTTCATACATTCTTTTTCCGTTTGCTCATTGTTAGTGTATAGAAATGCTAATGATTTTTCTATGTTGATTTTATATCCTGCTACCTTGCAATAGCTATTGATGATGTCTAGAAGCTTCTGAGTAGAGTTTTTTGGGTCTTTAAGGTATAGGATCATGTCGTCTGCAAATTGGGATATTTTGACAGTTTCTTTACCTATTTGTATTCCTTTTATTCCTTCTTCTTGCCTAATTGCTCTGGCTAGGAATTCCAGTACTATGTTGAATAGGAGTGAGATAGTGGGCATCCTTGTCTGGTTCCTGATTTTAGAGGGAATGGTTTCAATTTTTCTCCGTTAAGTATAATGCTGGCTGTAGGTTTGTCATATATAGCTTTTATAATGTTGAGGTACTTTCCTTCTATTCCTAGTTTTCTTAGAGCTTTTATCATGAAATGATGTTGGATCTTATCAAAGGCTTTTTCTGCATCTATTGAGATGATCAAGTGGTTTTTGTCTTTGCTTCTGTTAATGTGGTTTATTACATTTATTGATTTTCATATGTTGAACCACCCCTGCATCCCTGGGATGAAGCCTACTTATTATTTCCTTTTGGTCTACTTCCCCTTTTATTAGTATGGAATGTCCTTCTTTATCTCGTTTGATCAATGTAGGTTTGAAGTCTACTTTGTCAGAGATAAGTATTGGTACTCCTGCCTGTTTTTGGTGGCCATTGGCTTGGTAAATCTTCTTCCAGCCTTTCATCCTAAGCTTATGCTTATTTCTGTCGGTGAGATGAGTCTCCTGTAAGCAACAAATTGTTGGATCTTCCTTTTTAATCCATTTTGTCAAACGGTGACTTTTGATGGGTGAATTAAGTCCATTAACATTAAGCATTAGTACTGATAGGTATGTGGTGATTCCTGCCATTTAGTTGTGTTAGTTGTTTGAAGGTTTGATTGTGTGTCCCTAAGTTGAGGTTACTCTCTACTTTCTTGCTTTTTCTTTTCCTGTGGTTTGGTGCTGCCTGTCTTTTCATGGTTAAGTTGGGTGTCACTATCTGTGTGCAGAATCCCTTGCAGAATCTTTTGTAGTGGTGGCTTTGTGGTCACATATTGTTTTAGTTTCTGCTTATCATGGAAGACTTTTATTGCTCCATCTATTTTGAATGATAGCTTTGCTGGGTAGAGTATCCTGGGGTTGAAGTTATTTTCATTCAATGCCCGGAAGATCTCACCCCATGCTCTTCTTGCTTTTAATGTTTCTGTTGAGAAGTGTGCTGTGATTTTGATGGGTTTACCTTTGTATGTTACTTGTTTTTTCTCTCTCACAGCCTTCAATATTCTTTCCTTAATTTTTGAACTTGTTGTTTTAATGATGATATGTCGTGGAGTAGTTCTATTTTGATCTGGTCTGTTTGGTGTCCTGGAGGCCTCTTGCATCTGTATGGGAATATCTTTCTCTAGATTTGGGAAATTTTCCATTATTATTTTATTGAATATATTACACATCCCCTTCGCTTGCACCTCTTCTCCTTCTTCGATGCCCATGATTCTCAAGTTTGGTCTTTTGATGGAGTCAGTGAGTTCTTGCATTTTCTTTTCACAGGTCTTGAGTTGTTTAATTAATAGTTCTTCAGTTTTTCCTTTAATTACCATTTCATCTTCAAGTTCTGAGATCTGTCTTCTGTTTGTTCTATTCTGCTGGATTGGCCTTCCGTTTTGTCTTGCAGTTCTGTTTTGTTCTTTTTTCTGAGGTTTTCCATATCCTGGGTGGTTTCCTCTTTAATGTTGTCTATTTTTGTCCTGAGTTCATTTATCCATTTATTCATCGTCTTCTCTTTCACTTTGGTGTTTATACAGTGCTTCTATGGTTTCCTTTATTTCTTCTTTTGCTTTTTCAAATTCTCTATTTTTGTTGTCTTGGAATTTGTTGAGTGTCTTCTGTACATTTTGGTTGACCCTATCCAGTATCATCTCTATAAAATTCTCATTGAGTACCTGTAGTATGTCTTCTTTTAAATTATTCTGTGGGCTTCATTGGGTTCTTTGGCATAGTTTATCTTCATTTTGTTTGAGTCTGGATCTGAGTATCTGTTTTCTTCATTCCCCTCTGGTTCCTGTACTAATTTTTTGCTGTGGGGAAACTGGTTTCCCTGTTTTTTCTGTCTTCCTGTCATTGTCTTTGGTGTTGTTACTGTCCCTGTACTGTGTGCGATTAAGTATTTTCTAGCTTGTAATAATAACAATGGTAATATTTAGAATGGAAGGGTGAGCTGAGATGGAAAGCAAGAAGTTAAAGAAAAGGGGAAAACAAATACACAGACAAGAGGGAGAAAGCAGAACAAGGTATCAGACAAGAAAGTTTCAAAGGTATAAACAGGGAGCGTTAGTGTACTAATTGACAGTAAGCTGAACAGACAATAGAGAGACAGAGAGAGGATTGAAAATCAAAGATCAAAAAAAAATAAGTAAATGAAAGAAATATCTATATATGAAAATGAATTAAAATAAAATGGAAAATAGAAAATTAAAAAAAAAAAACAAAAATAACCTCCAAGTTCAAATGCAATGCAGTTTCAGTCTTAGTAATTTGGGTGTCCGTCTCAGTCTCCAGTCCTGGAGATGGTGCCTCAGATGTTGTTCTGTAGTTGTCTCATCAAAGGGGATGCATAAAGTAGAACAAAACTACACACACACACACAAAAAGCCCCAAGTGTCCCAAGTTCAAATGCAATACAGTTTCAGTAAGTTTTTCATCTTGCAGGTGTAATTCGGTTGGTCTCTCATCAAAGGTAGGGAGAAAAAGAAAAAAAAAGAGTCTGGAGACAGTTCTGAGAATGGTTTCTGCAACTGTGGCTTGCCTGCCTGCTGCTCTCAGCCTGTTGTAGCTGGCGGCGTTATTTATGCAGATCTCTGGGGTGAACTTAGCACTCACCTGGTCC
This sequence comes from Castor canadensis, assembly GCF_047511655.1. Taxonomy (NCBI): domain Eukaryota; kingdom Metazoa; phylum Chordata; class Mammalia; order Rodentia; family Castoridae; genus Castor; species Castor canadensis. The sequence continues at coordinate 186,613,319 of NC_133387.1, forward strand.
CACAGGCTTTGTTTGTTCAGTGTTCTCCTGTGCGGGAGCCTCTGCTACAGGCTTTCCCCTTTCCAGGCACTGGGAAAGGTGACACTGCCCCCAGCATTGTCAGGCCTGCGTGTTTATTTACAGTTCATGTGGGAGTGGGTCTTCCCCCTCTCTTGTGCAGTTTTCCTCCCACCGCCACTTTCACAAGCTTTCCTGCTCCTGATTACTGGGCGGTGCTGCTGCTCCTGCTCCTGGCCACCATGTTTATTTACAGTTCACGTGGGAAGTGCGTTGTCCCTCCTCTCCTGTGGAGTTTTCCTCCCTCCGCCACTCTCACAAGCTTTCCCGCTCCTGGTTGCTGGGCGTGTGTCCCCGCTCCTGCCAGAGGCTCTCCTGCCTGCCCAGCTTGTCTATTTACAGTCCTGGGAAGGGTTCCCTTCCCCCAATCTTCAGTGCTCAGGGCGCCTCACCCTCTTTTCAGCATGTCTTAATTGTTCTTATTGCTTATTACTTAGTTTCTCTTTTTTCCCCGGGTGGAGGCCAGTATGTCCAGGGGGCTATGCTGCTCTGGCCCAGGCTTGTCTGTGGGAGTACCTCAGTTCTGCAAAGCTCACCTGGTCCGTGTCTTCCCAAGCCGTCTGTGCACCAGCCACTGGCGGCCTGGGGGCCCTCCTCGTTTCTCTGTTTAATGTGAGGTGGAGATTCTCTGCACTGGCTGGAGATGTGGAGGGGTCAAAGTTATGCCTTTTCTCAGTGATTATGCCTGCAAAGTGTGTCTCCAGCATCTCTCCAAGATTTCACTATAGGAGTCTCGCTTTCTGCTTCCTACCTCTAGCCGCCATCTTGGAATCCTCTTTCTACCTTTAAGTTGTTTTTTTTTTCAGGTATTTTGTCACAGTAATGAAAACTCAAATATTTTTTGATTGTCTCCAGTTTTTTGCTATTATGAATAAGGCTGCTGGTATGAGTTGACTGTCCCTTCTAAAGCACATGTTGAAACTTAATTCCCAATGCAACAGCATTGAGAGGCAGAACCTTTAAGTGGTGATTAGGTCATGGGAACACTGCCATCACGAATAGATCAATGCTCTTGTTGCAGGAACAGTTAATTGCTTAGAGTTGTTATAAAAGCAAGTTTGGCCCCTTCTTGATCTCTGTATCATGCATGCCCTCTTGCTTTTCCATGTTATGATGCAACTAGAAGGCCCTCACCAGATAAAGTCCTGTAATCTTGGACTTCTCAGCCTCCAGAGCCATGTATCAAATAAACCTTTATTATTCATAATTCACCTAGTCTATAGTATTATATTACACAATGAAAGAAATGGACTAAGCCAGCTGCAAAGAACCTTCATATGCAAGTCTTTTTGTGGTTCATTAATATTACCATTGCCCTGTGATCAAGGTCAAGAGAAACAACCAATGCTGGTAGAGTGGCTCTTGTGGCAGAGCTCCTGCCTATCAAGCATGAGGCCCTGAGTTCAAACTCCAGTACTTCAAGAAAAAAAAAAGAGAGAGAGAGACAGACAGACAGACAAAGAGAAGCAACAACAACTCAATCCAGGACTACCAATGGCCCAGGCCATTAAGGCATGAAGATTTAGATCCATGTAAAGAGCAATGACAGGCTGAGTTGTTTGCTGAAGGCAAGGGAAATTTAGAACAAGGAGTAGCAAAAAGGTAGTTATAAATACCAGTGATGACCATGAGAACAATTGCAGAAATGAAGACTACAGTTGTCATGAAAATGTTCATTTCCTTCTTATTTTAATATAAATATACATATATAAAATATGTAAAATATATTATTTATATATATTTGTGTGTGTGTATGCATAGGAAATATCCTTGTTTCCTTTCCTTATCATAAGATATATTGACTCTGTATTTAAGTACGATTTATTATATCATAGTACTTAAGTTATAGGATATTAAGAAGAATGTCAAAGACATTACCTCTTCTTCTGGAAAAAAGGTTAGTGTATTTCAGTTGTAGACAGAATAGCTACATTGTGTTAGAGTTAAAATCTTATTATTTTAATTTAGAGATTACTTATGACTTAAGGAGATATGTATGGGTGCCAAGTAGATAGGAAGTGGATTTGTAATGGTTAATTTTATGTGTCAATCAGACAGTATTCTGGGTGTTTTGTGAGGATGTTTTTGGATAGATTAACATTTACATTAGCAGATGCATAAGGCAGATTGCCCTCTCCAATGGGGGTGGGCTCCATCTGATCAGTTAAAAACCTGAACAGAACAAAAGACTGACCCTCCCCAAAATAAGAAAGAATTCCTCCTGCCTAACTGCCTTCAAAGTGGAATATTGTTTTGTTTTGTTTTTCACCTGTGACATGAACCAAAATGATAGCTCTTCCTAGGTCTTGACCCTACCAGCCCACAGAGAAAAGCTATACCATTGACTGTTCTGGTTCTCACATCTTCAGTTTCTGACTTTAGAGCTATACTCTCTTGGATGTCCAGCTTGCCAATTTTCACTCATTTTGCAAATCTTGGGACTTATCAACCACTATAAATGCTTGTAACAATTACACACAGCAAACACACACATGCATGTTTATTGGTTCTTTTTAGCTAATGTATCTTATATGTTATATGTCCTTTTCTTTTGGGATGTTTATAAGCTTTCTTATCTTTTCTTCTCAACACCTATGCCGGTGAAATGTTACTGACTGTGGTATGCCTATTTGGGGATGTCTTCATTTTGTTCTAGGGGCTCACTGGATTTCTTATATCTGTAAATTGATGTCTTTCATCTGTTTTGGAAAATTCTTGGTCATTCCCTCCTTAAATATATTTGCTACCCCATTATCTCTTTTTTTCTTCTTTTAGTACTTTATAATTACTTGTGTTCTAGACCAACTGATACTGTCCCACAGATCTTATACAGTCTTTTCTTATTGTTCCATTTTTGTCCCCTTAGTTTTTCAGTTTGGATAATTGCTATCAACTTGTCTTCACATTCACTGTTCTGGGTATAGTGTTCTATAATTCAAATAAATTTTTCATGTCTGCATTTTTTTCATTTTTAACATTTACATTGAGATGCTCTATCAAAGAATGATTTGGTTCTTTTTTCAATCTCTTCTGCTGAAACTTTCCTTCTACCTACTCATATGCTCCAATTTAAAAATATTTGTCATAGTTATATTAAAATATTTATCTAATAATTCCAATTAACTTGACCATCTTTGGTCTTCTTTATATGACTTAAAATTTTTGACTTTGTACCCATACATTTTATGTATTTTGAAAGAAATTATATTTACTTCCCAAAAAAGACATTCTTGTCCTTCTTTCAAGTTAGTGGTATACAAGGCTGAATGAATTTAATCTGTAACTGGGCTGTGTTACTGTTTTTGGTTGATTCAGATCACTTGCCTCAAGCAGATCATGGATCTAAGGCTACAGAAGACCCCATAGATCCTTTCATGACTTAGAGACCAGATTTTCTAAATCTTGATGCCAGCTCTTTGGTGTCTCTCAGGGCTTCTATTTGCTCTCTAGTATCACCCCCAAGTCCCTGAGCCTTGGTGGATTCTTTTACATCCAGTTGCCTTGACCCTGCCTTTCAAGAATTGCTTCCATGTTCTTGAAGAGGAAAGTCTGAGGTGCCCTCGAGGACTTTCTCCCTCCATTGAGCTTGAGAAAAGAAGCCTGAAGTGCTTTCAAAGGGCTTCTCATTACTTTGACAGTCATTCTCATTACCTGGCAATCTGAAATACTTTGGAGTGATTTCTGTCAATTACCTACCATCTCCTATCACTGACAGGCCACTGAAAACTTGGGTTGCCTCAGAGTGACTGGGTACAATCACCTACTCTGCACTTAGCTTCAGCAAGCCACTGACATTTACTTGAGAAAGCCCTGCATTTCTTTAGAGAACTCTCAAACCTCCAGTACATTAGTAGGAGTGGTAAGAGCAGTCATCCTTGACCTACTTCTGATCTTAGAGAGAATGCATTCAGTTTTGCTCTATTTAGTATAATGTTAGTGTAATTTACTTTTCATATATTTATTAAAATGAGAAAGTTTTAACTAGATAATTTATGAACTGAAGAAGTCAGAACAGAGATAATCTCATCTGTCACCAAGAACACTTTTTGGACAAAAAAGATCCTGAATTTTTTTGAGGGGGATAATCCTCAACTCAAGTCTTCAATTCCCACATGACTCATAGGCTCTTGAAATCTGCAACCTAAAGCATTTTGAGGCATTTCACAAAAAGGAAACCCACAAGATAGAAAGCCAACAAAGAATTATTTAGCAAAGTAGGAAGAAATAGAAACGGAACAAGTAATAGTTCTTGACACACAGGAAGTAGGAGCAAAGAGACTCAAAATCATTTCACTAAGTTCCTGTTTTTGCTATTACTTGAACATAAATACAGTAGATCTTGGATGGGTTTATTACTATCCAAACATGGAGAAAATGGGTGTTACCTTTTGGGGGCATTCCTTCCTGGTCAAAGAATTAATTCAACAGGAATACCTTCTATTCTTGGGTTGCACTGTTCATCCAAAGAGATTTCAACTCAGTTGATATCTAAAAGAAAAGAATGCATAAGGGAAAGTATGCATGCGTATACATTCAAGAATGTTGATTCATTTCCTTGCTGCTCCATTTTTTTCAGCCTTAATTCCTGGTTCTGTTCTTAGTTCCTGAATCTAATATATATATATATATATATATATATAATTTCCCCATCACCTTATCCTGACTCACATCAAGTCAACAAGAAATCAACAGAGAATCAAAAAAGAATAGCAAGTGTGTATGCTTTTTTCTGACACCAAATATTTGTCATTTTCCACACATTAATCAATTTGCAATTTTCCAATGCTAACTGGGTTTGCAAAAATTTAATTCAATTGTGACTTTAACAATCAAAGAAGAGTTAGCACAGATGCCTCAGGTTTAGGGCCCAGTATTGTTACTGGAGTTTTAGGCCAGAGGCCTGACTCCAGGGGTTCCAACATGTTAGATCTGGCCACTAGTGCTAATACACCACATAAAGAAATGAGTAGTGATGAAAGGAAGAGCAATTCATTAAGTGGTACAGGTGCACTGTGGGAAGAGGCAAAGTAAGCTTGTCAAGCAATCTTCAGGGTACAGATGTGGACTTCAGGTTTAAATAGAAGTATTGGGGCAGAGGTCAAAAGTATATATAATTAAACAGTTCTGGTCAAAGTGTGGTCAATGGTGTACCTCTCCATATATCACCTGGGAGTAGCTTCAACTCCTGTCATAGGATGCTTACCCCTAAGTCCTGCCTTTCCTGGAACCCAAGATGGTTATAAGATGACTGCAAGAAAAAATGGCTCAGAGAAAGACAGATGCAAAATGAAAACAGCATTTTCAGGCCCAAATGAAGAGTCTCTGCTTTAGCAAAAGCAGTTTCTAAGTACTTGTTATAGTATCACAAGAGTCCCACACTCTACAACCTACTTGCAAATCCATAGCTACCCATACTCCGACTGACCTGCTATAAAGTGGGATGTCCAAACAACCCCTCCTCAGGTTTAGTAAGTCTCTAGGTAATTCATAGAATTCAGGAAGAATTCTACTATTATTACTGCTTTATTATAAAAGATGTAACTCAAGAAAAATGCAGAGTTTTTATCATTCAATCTGCAGCACCCCTCCCCTTCCTGGAGTTAGAACTGAGAGATCCCATTTTCTTTCTTCCTTTACTTCCCTTCTCTCTTCCTTCCCTTTCCTCCCCCTCCTCCTCCTCCTTTTTCTTCTTTTGATGGTGCTAGGATTTGAACTTAGGACCTTGCACTTGCTAGGCAGACGCTGTACCACTTGAGTCACACCCCAACCCTTTCTGCTTTAGTTATTTTTCAGATAGGGTCTCACTATTTTTGCCCAAGCTAGCCTCAGTCCTAGATCCTCCCACCTATGCTTTCTACATAGCTAGTATTACAGGTATAGAACACTATGGTCAGCTGCAAGTTCTCATTTTCTGATCATGTCTTTGACTACATCAAGGGCCTATCCTGGGTCACCTCGTTAGCATAAACTCAGATATGGCTCAAGTGTTCATTGTGAGTAACAAACAACACTCCTGTCTTCAGGAAATTCTAGGAGTTTTAGGAGCTCTGTGTCAGGAGTCAGTAGCAAGGACCAAATACATAATATGCCATAAGGCATATTAACAAAACTGAAGTGTATTTCTTCAAAAAAAAGAAAATAAAGAACCTTCTTAAATACTAATTGAAAGACTTAGAAAAGGAGGGAAGAAGGGAAAAAAGGATGGAGAAAGAGAGATTTAATTAACAAAACACAGAATGAGAATAAGTCACCATATATGTACAAGAAACTGAGAAGTAGAACATTTGAAATCTAGTAAAACTGACAAAATTTTTAAAAAGAGACAATGCCAAATTGGTTTTAAAAAACCTTAAAGTAATGAATATTAAGAAAATATAAATGGTAATTAAAGATCTTGCTTTCTCTTGAATTAAGCACTGATTTAGATGGTTTTACAAAGGACAACTATCAAACTTTCATGGAAGAGTTCATCCTATCTTAATAAATTGTCCCCGCCAGTAAACAGAAAATCAGAAATTTATTACATTAAACTTTGTACCAAAGCTGATAAAGACAGGACAATAAGAAAATTACATGAATATTCTGATTTGAGAATGACCACACTGTGATATATTTACACCATAATCCTGTGATACAACACTTAAAATAAATCTGTATGTGTCAACAGAGCTCAAACTAAAAAATAAAAATTATAGACTTATTTACCTTAGGAACAGAAAGGAACATAAGTATTAATTCTAGTGAAACATTAGTTATCCAAATACATCAATATCTATAGCAGTGATAAATACCCATTTCGTTTATAACAGGACCTTAGAAACTTTTGCTAAAAAGCATTGACTCTTCACTTGGGCCCAAAAGTGAACCAAAAGCAGAACAAAACCTTGGCATCCTTGTCTTCATTTTGCTTATTGTCATTTCATCCCAACAAAACTACTAAGGATGATGGGAAAGTTTTCCTTTTGCCCTTGTAGCATTACAAAATATTGAAGGACATAAAAAGGTCTTGAATAAGTGGACATATTTAACTGGATTAAACCATTTAACTTCAGTACAATAAAAGCCTAAAACAAAACAAAAATGCAAGGCATATTGATATTTTCGATAGTAGTTGAAATAATGACTTTTTGCCATCTACTATCTTAAGTAACTAGGGAACTGCAATTTAAACTGACAAAAGACAGGTTATCAGAAGAAAAAGGGTTATTCTATACATACAGAAGCCACCCAAAGTAGTACCTGGATCATTAAATGATTAAAGTGAAAGGCTTCTTTTCCTACTACTTAGTAGACGAAAAGTAGGAGGGGAATAAAAGACTCTTAAGGGAAGAACAAATAGATTTCTTCAGGAAATACAGATGAGTTTTGGGAGAACAAACGGGATGAGAAGTTTGTGATGATGTTTGCTTATATTAAGTGAGAGTGGTCTTTCTATGTTTTTCATGGCCACGAACAGAAGAAATTTGCAGTAGCCTTATTTCCCAGAAGCTTGTGTGTAGTCAGATAAGAGAAGTTGCAAGAAGGCTTCTTTCTGCACCTGTTGAATGTCAATACTAACTCAAATTCCAAGTGGCTCCAGATGGATGTCCATCATTTTCTTCCTGGGGTAATTTCTAACATAGTCATGATGGGTTTTTTCCCCTCACATATTGCAAAATTCAATGGGCTAGTAATCTTTTAAAATTTTTTGTTAGGATCTATTTGTTGTACAGAGGATTCATTGTGACAATTCTGAATAGGTTTACATTCTACATTATTCAGATTACCCCCACTATCTCTCCCCCTTGACCTCCTCCCCGTCCCACTTAAAGCAATTGCAAGAGGTTTCATTGTTCTATTTTGTATAAATGTATGAAGTCCATCAACCATATTCCCTCATCTTAATCTTATTCATTCCCCCTTCCCGTTCCCAAAGGTACCCCAACACACCTTACCTATTTTACAGTCCTGTCTTTCATTATTTATTTCTAAATTGATGTTCAATGGGATTTCTCAATGTATCCCTGGTGTGAGTATGCTTTTCTTTGGTCCATTTAACCTCTTCCATTGCGCTCCCTTACCCTTTGTCTTCCACTCCACAATTTTCAACAGCTTTCAGTACATATCCTTATATCCTCTACCCTCACAGATGTTTTGTATTATGTTATTGTTGACGTTCTACCATTCCCTTTTCCTTTTCCTCTTTCCCCAAGTTCCTTAGTATAGTTTCACTGTTACAAACATGTTCTACATATATGTTTGTATATGATCATGTTCATTTTTGTGTATATGTTTATCTTTTGGATGTATCTTCCACTTATGAGAGAAAACATGTGACCTTTGTCTTTCTGAGCCTGGCTTACTTCACTTAACATCATGTCCTCCAATTGCAACCATTTACCTTCAAACCACATGGTATCATTCTTCCTTATGGCTGAGTAAAACTCCATTGTGTGAATATATACCATGTGTCTTTGATCCATTCATCAGTTGTAGGGCATTTGGTTGTTTCCATAGCTTGGCTATTGTGAATTATGCTGTGATAAACATCCGTGTGCAAGTGTGTCTATCATACCTTGACTTACATTCCTTTGGATTTATGCCCAGGACTGGTATCACTGGATCATATGGCAGTTCTATTTTTAGTTTTTTAAGGAATCTCCATCCTGCTTTCCATAATAGTTGTACTAATTTGCATTCTCACCAACAGTGTGTAAGGGTTCCTGTTTTACCACATCCTTGCCATCATTTGTTGTTGTTTTTGGTCTTAATGATGGCCATTCTAACTGGGGTGCAATAAGATCTTAGTGTAGTTTTGATTTGCATGTCTTTTATAATTAGGGAAGTTGAACACTTCTTCATGTATTTATTGACCATTTGTACCTCTTCCTTTGAAAATTCTCTATTCAATTCATGTGCCCATTTCTTCATTGGAATGTTGATTCTTTTGGGGTTGAGTTTTTTGAGTTCCCTGTAGATTCTGGATATTGGTTCCTTATTGAATGAATATCTGGCAAAGATTTCCTCCCATTCTGTGAGAAGTCTCTCACATCTAGTGACTGTTTATTTTGCTATGCAGAAGCTTTTTGATTTGATTCAGTCCCATTTATTCATTCTTTGTCTTAGATGCTGAGCCATTGGAGTTCTATTTAGGAAGTCGTTCCCTATGCCTATATGTTTCTGTGTATTTCCTACTACTTCCTGTAGTTGTTTCAAAGTTTCAGGCCTTGTATAAGGTCTTTGATCCACTTTGAGTTGATCTTGGTATGGGGTGAGAGACAGGGATCTAGTTTCAGTCTTTTATATGCAGATATCCAATTTTCCCAGCAACATTTGTTGAAGGGGCTGTCTTTTCTCTATCATGTGCTTTTTTTTTCTCCATAAAATATTTTTAGTCTTATATTTTTAATATATAGACCCCTGAAGAAAGGCAATCTTAAACTGTTTTTCCATACAATAAATAACTTATACAGACACATTTAACATAAAAGAATTGAATGTAAATTACACTTACAACAAAATGAAACAGGTTAAGGTTAATGTCCATAAAATAAAACCTGTGTTTTAGTTAGACCTGATTGACATAAACCTTGAAAAACTGGTTTTTCTTAAAAGTAGCATCAGAAGAGGTGGGGAGAGATTTTTTTAATTTTTAGAAATAGATGAAGATATGTCCCATTTTGTTCTTTTAGGACTTATTTAGGAAGACTTGATAGCTGAAGCAAGAGTTAATGCTAGAAAAAAGTTTGGGGTCAGTTTCAGTCTACAATAAGACTGTTGTCATAACCATCAGATTTTTGTGTCTAATTAGATGATCATACAATAGACACACACACAATTCACATGATGCACACAATAATTACATTAATTTCCAGTGTACGCTTAGATATTGAAAGCTTTAGATTTACCTCTTGAGGGTGTTTTTAATAATCTCTATGAGTATTTTACCTTGGGCTATGGTAGCTTTGTTATTAGTCAAACCTTTGAAGTAAATTTAGGGTGCCTCGTCTTGAGCATAGGGTTGGCATCCCCTATCCTTGTCCAGACAAAAGATATGGAACACATAAGTCCACCCTCTTATTTTATACCAAAAATTTGTTTTTTAAGTAGAATTTGTTTCACAGTCCAGGAAAGGGGCAGACTGTTGTGGTAAAAGGATTACGTATCCATTGAAACTGGTGATAGTAAGCATGAAAAGGTAGAATGAATTAGCCCCTCAAGAGTTAATTTTAGGTAAGGGGCCTAATGAAAAAAATCCCAATGCCTTATTGAATCATAGCAGAACTCAGGAAGGCTGCCTTTTGCCTTTTAGCTAATGCTATCACCTGGAAAACTGAGGTTTTTTTTTTTTTTTATGGCAAGAACAACAGATGCACAAATACACACACACAGGTGAGACATTTGTAAGAAATAAAGAAAAGCTTAGACAAAGAATTGAAATTGTCTTTGGTCCCTCCAGCCTGTGCACATGTGAAGCTGAGGGCATAGGTCCATAATCCCAACCACATGGTGCCTTGACCAGGAGGGTGAATGGGGTAGCCCAGTGTCACTTCCTGTAGCAACTTGGATATGGCCTGTTCCTTCTCCTTGTCTTGACATATCTGCAATGGGGAAATGGCCAATCTCAAAAGCAGGATTTAAAGGAGAAAAAGTGTTAGTGTTTAGACAGATTTAAAGGCTTAGTTTTAGGTGGAAGACCAGGAGGCTGAGACAGAAATCATCAGCCACGTGTCATTTAGATTTCCAGTTGATTTTATGTTTATTGTCCTGGGACCATGTGAGTCACTCAGGAGGCTGAGAGAACTGACAATGTGACTTGAGCAGGACTTTTCTTTCCCTTTCTCCTTGTCCATTTCTATCTCTGTTGTCCTCACTCAGATGACCAGTCTAGGAGAGGAGACAGAAGTAGGCTATGGAGTAGGTGTAAAAGAAACCTCCATCATGACTGAGACAGATTTAGAGAGAAGAGTTTTAACGTTAAACACATTTTATATCTTGTAAAATAAGGGAAGAGAAAAGGATGACATACAGCTGGGTTGAAGTCAGAGGAGGAGGGGGTTTTTTAATGGAAGACAGAGAAATGGGAGTGGGGTTGTTTAAGAGGGGAACAGATAGAGGGAAAGCCTAGAGCAGAGATAAACAGAGGCCTAGATACAGGGAGACCTTGAATAATGTCCATAGCACTGGAAGTTTTTGATATTATGCTGAATTTGAAAAAGGGAGAGGGTAGAGGAGAGAATAACATATGTATCATGTCAGATTAGATTATAGGACTGGGTATTGTAAAGGAATTTTTTTCTATAGGTGGTGGGATCTGACACAAGGGAACTAAGGCACTTTTTAATTTGTGATGGATCAGAGAAGGAGAAAGGAACATGAATGTGGACGAAGCCCTCCACTCCTGCCACCTCATGGAGTAGGAGGGCAGTGGCTGGGTCTGAAGAGAAGGAGGGTAGAGGAGGGTACCAGGAATGGAATTGTATTTATGGGGGCAATGGAAGAGATGGTGGGAGCTGGGGATAGGATGGAGGGGGAGAGGAGGTCTCATCTGGAGAAGGGGATGGAGGGTTGGATGAAGAGCCTCCTCTGCTTGGTCAAAGTCTGTGAAAGACTTTTTTGGGGAAGAATAGGTTAAGGGAAGTGACAGAGCTTTGGAAGGTAAGGAAGACAGTTTTGGAGGGTTTTTAATTTAGGAGGAGGACCTGGAAGGGATTACAAGACTGACAGAGAGAAGGTTTTGAGAGGAAATAAGCAAAAGCCTGGATGTATGGGACCTCAGACCATCTGCCATAGCGTTGGAGAAAATTTTGAGATCACGCTGAATTTGGAAATCAAAAGTGCCCTGTCCAGGACAGCAGTTATTATTGTCCAATTTATATTGGGGTCAAATTGTTTTACAATAGAAAATAGCCACTTGGGCTTAACAGTCTTTGTGAGCCCCAGAGTCTGATGGTTTCAGAGGAGATATCCCAGTGGACTGTCCCTCAAGGGCTTGGATCACTTTTGGCCCATTTTTGTGGACTGGAGACCAAGGGTCTGAAATTGAGACAGTTCCAGTGGGACCTAGGATCCAAAATTGAGATAATTCCCAAGGGACCTAGGGTCTGGAACCAAGATGATTCCCATGGGATATAGGCTGAGATCTAGAGGTGGTGAGTAACTCCCATAGGGCACCCTACCTGAGAGGCAAACATATCAGAAGTAGAGCATCCCCACTGCTTTATGTGCATCCACCTGGATATTTTCTAGGTGTCCCCAGAAAACAGCAGTGAATCTACTCGGCAGATGGATGGAGTCTCTCCCGCCAGCCAGGGCTTTGTTGTGGTCCACAGTCAGATGCCAACAATAGGATAGCAGTGAGACAGAAACCTAGACAGAGGGGAAAACTCACCAAAATTTGAAGGCAAGTGTTGGGTGGAAGTCCAGAAATGGGGAGATGGTCTCTGGCAGAGCCGTCAAAGAAAGGAAAGGATGGGAGACCAGTGAAAAAAAGGGGGAAGAGACAGCAGTGATGGAGGAGGAATACTCCAGCTTCCACTAAGGGTCCAAGAGTGAACTTGGAAAAGCTTCTGCTGCCCACTGCTTTCAGATTGCAAGAACAGAGAGCTGAGAGCTGAGCACTGAACCTACACGCCCATCTTGTGTTTTGGCACCATATGTAAGAATGAAAGAGGCGCGGAACAGATAGACAAGGAGACAGCTCAAACACCAGCACAGGGTTTATTGTGGAGAAGTAGCCATGCAGAGGGGGATTCCAGCAAGTGAGCTGGAGCCCACAGCCACTTACAGACTGGGGGTGTTTATGAGGTGGGTGGAGAAGCCCCAGGAAGGTCACTGGACCAGTGCAGTAACCTCCAATGACCCTCTGACTCTCCCAAGATAATGACTTAGGGGCAGGTCATTCCTTCTGGGCTAAGCTAGGAGCTTCTAGTAAACAGCTTACGACAGATATGGAGAGTTTTCAATAAGTCACCTTCAAAGGGGAGGGAGTCCATTTCCAACATGGCTTCCTTTTGTTCACCTTAACACTTAACAGCTATAAACTTTTCCCTTAGCCCAGCCTTTGCTATGTCCCAGATTCTGATAGGTTGTATTTTCATTTTCAGTAGATTCTAGGAACTTTTTGGTTTCTTCCCTTATTTCTTCAATGACCCACCAGTCATTCAGAAGTTCAGTCTCCATGTGTTTGTTGTTCAGTCTCCATGTGTTTGAATATTTTCTGTGGTTTCTTTAGTTTTTAAGTTCTAGTTTTATTCCATTGTGATTTGATGTTATACAGGGGTTATTCCAATTTTCTTAAATTTGTTGAGATTTGCTTTGTGTCCTAAAATATGATCTATTTTTGAAAGCTCCATGAGCTGCTGAAAAGAATGTGAGTTGCATAGTGATTGGGTGAAATACTCTGTATATGTCTACTATGTCCATTTGATCTAATGTGTATAATAGTTGTGAAGTTTCTTTGTTGACTTTTTGAATTGGCTAGTAGTTTATTTAAGATCATTGACCCATGTTCTGTGGTAGAATTAATTTTTCCTTCTTTACTTTTTTCACAAATGCTTGGGGAATTTTCAATAATTCTTTTACTTTTAAGTGCATATTTGTGTGTGTGTGTGTGTGTGTGTGTGTGTGTATTATTTATGTTGTTGTTGTTTACACAGCATCTCACTATGTAATTGACCTAAAACTCACTCTGGTGTTTTTGTTTTTTTGGGTTGTTTTGGCAGTACAGGAGTTTGAAGTTGAGACCTCACTCTTGCTGGGCAGGCACTCTATGATTTGAGCCACTCCACTATACCAGCCCATGGAACTCACTGTATACCACAGGGCTGGCCTCAAATTCATGATTCTCCTGCCTAAGCCTCCCATGTGCACCACCATACCCAGCAGCTTTTTTCTGCTTTTAAGATATTTTAGAAAACTTAGATAAAGCAGGGTAAAAAACAGTATAAAACTTGTGTTTTAGGGATAAAGATTGGAGAAACATTTTTAGATGTTTTCTCAAAAAAAATTTCTAACAAAAAAATTTTGTTTTAAAACAGAGTCACATTGTGTGGCTCAGGCTGGCCTCAAACTCGTGATCCTCCCGCCTCAGCCTCCTGAGTGCTAGGATTATAAGTGTGCACCATCGTGTTTGGATGAGATGTTTTTTTATTATGTGTTAGTTAGAAGTTTCATCACTGTGACAAACTATTTGACAGAAACAACTTAAAGGAGGAAATATTTATTTTGGTTTCAGAGAGTTCAGTCCATCATGGTAGTGAGGACATGGACCTAGAGTTCAAACCCCAGTACTACCAAAAAAAACCTTCAACAATATTTTTTTTCTACTTGCTCTGGTTATATTTCCTGTATTTCTATCTTATTATTCTATAATGATGTTCAGGCTTAATTCTAATTCTTGCTCTATATTGTCCATTGCTTTTTTCCTTTCTTACTTAGTAGTCATGTTCTTCAGCTGACTTATTTTTTTCCTATGAGGTTACATTCCCTTGAGACTTCCTACTACTTTTGATGGCAATGTCTCCCAAGGAGAATATACTAAATTCCAAGTCTTACCTCATGCCCTTGACAGTGAATTTATGCAACTAGACGTGTTCTTTAGCGGATAGTGTCTATTTTGATCTGTCTCCAACCACTTTCCACCTCTTGCTCACATAATATGACACTGACCTCAAGTGACCTTTCTGTGTCACCACCCAAGCAGCTTTCATTTACACCACAAGTCATCAAGGCATTTGGAAATGTGTGAGGTAAATTTAGGGGTTCTATGACAAATCTGAGCTACTGCAGATATTTAAGGCAAGAGGGTAGGGATGCTGAGCATCTCACACAATTAAGTACTATCTCAAAGAAAATGATGAAAGTGCCCTTATAGGCAGTGATGGGAGAGGAGCTAAAAATTTAGGAATGGCTCATTCATTTAGACAGGTAGTTCTCCTCTACCTGCAGAGGTTTCTAGTGGTAAGTGATGCTACTCCACTGCCTCCTAGTTGTACTCATGGTGCTGCTGCTGCTTCTGTCCACCATATAACAGCAAGACAGTAATCAGCATTCTAATCAGCACACTGTAGAGAGATTCAAAGGACTCAAAATTCTCACTGAGCACTTTTCCTGTTATGGCTTCCAGCTTTTTCCTGCTATGGGTTGACTTCCTCTTCTAAATCCTTCAGCTCCATCATATACATCAGAACCCAATCACCCAGGACTTTCCAGTTATTCTCAGTTTTTATTAATATCTGAAATCCATTATCGACTTTTCACTCTGTGTGATCTCCAAGGTTGGATCACATAAGGGCACCAGCATCCTCTGTTAGTATCCCATCTTGCTACCTTAATAATAACATTGATTCTTAACAGCATATGGGGGGAAGGTACATGGATTTGAAAAATCAGAGCAACAAAAGAGAGTTTACTTTAGAAGGTAGGACACACAAAGCCATGGTTAACAATTAAAATAAAAAAAAAGCAGTGTGACACTCATGGATGAAAAATAGCCCAAACAGTATGAAGAATTCAAAAACGTGAACAGGTGGCAATTTGAAATGATAGAAGTAGGACCAATCTATTTGTAAATTATGGACCTCTTGAGGTTGTTTGGTAGATAATACCAACAAATTGAATCACTTTGTTGAGAACTATACTTTTTCCATCTGAGAAGTTTTTTAAAACTTTTTATCTTTTTTTTGGTAGGAGTGGAATTTGAACTCAGGGCTTCCCACTTGCAAAGCAGGCACTCTACCACTTGAGTCACTCCAGTCCATTTTTCTCTGGTTATTTTGGAGATGGGCTTTCTCAAACTATTTGCCCAGGCTGGCCTCAAATCATGATCTTCCCTGTCTCAGCTTCCCAAGTAGTAAGGATTACAATCATGAACCATCAGTGCCTGGCAAAACTTTATATCTTTAAATGATTATTTTAGCTTTCTATCACTAAAAAAAAAATACTAGAGATAATTAACTTATAAAGATAAAAGGTTTGTTTTAGCTAATAGTTTTGAGATTTTAGTTCAAGATGAGGAGACTCATTGTTTTGGCCTCTGATAAAGGTGTTGGATGGCATTTGGGGGAAGCATGAGAATATATATATATATATTTTTTTTTTTTTGCAGTACTGGAGTTTGAACTCATGGCCTCATGCTTGCTAGATGGGTGCTTTACCACTTGTGCCACTCCTCCAGTGGGAAGCATGTAAAGGAAAAACTATTCATGGCCAGGAAGCAAAAAAGCAAGAAGAATTGACCAGGGTCCCATTCAAGGACATGGCTCCAGTGACCTAAAGATCTCTCACAGCTTGTTATGATTTGAATCTAAATGACCCCTGAGGCGCATGTGTTAGTCTTGGTTGCCAGCTGATGGGCTTTTCAGAAGAGACTAGGTTAGAAAGGCGGTATCCTCATCATTGGATTAATCAATTGTAATTTGAGGGCATTGTTGGGAAGTGGTGGAAACTAAGAGATGGGGTCTAGTTACAGGAGGAAGGTCATGGGGGCATGCCTTCAAAGGGTACTGGCCCGTTCTCCCTCTGTTTCTCTCTGTTTCCTAGCTGCCATGAGGTGAGCAGCTTTCTCTGCCACATAATCCTGACACCATAAAGTTCTGCCTCTCCTGAGACCCAAAGTGATGGAGCCAGCAGCCAGTCTTGGACTAAAACCTCTGAAACCATGAGCAAAAATAAATATGTCCTACTTTAAGTTAGTTTTTCATATCACAGCAATGGGAAACTTTACTAACGTAAGGCCCTACCTCTCAAGAGTTTCACCATTTCTTCTATAGCACTACCCTCAGGGCCAAACCTTTAACACGTGTCAACATCCAAACAATAGCAATGATTTTAGAATTACAGAAATGTTTCAAAAATAGCACAGAGAATTCTCATAGAAACTTCAAGCAGTTTCAGATAATGATAACATCTTGTGTAGCAATCATACAATGTTCAAAATCAAGAAATTAACCTTGGTACAGTGGTGACTATCAAGTAAACGACAAACTTTATTTGCATTTCACACACTTTTCCACTAATGTCCTTTTTCTATTCCCAAACCCAATCTTTGATAGCACATTGCATTTAGTTGTCATGTTTCCCTCATGTCCAATCTGTGACACTCATTTGTCGTGATGGTCACACTTTTGAAGAGTATTAGTCATTTGTTTTATAGAACTCTTTAAATTTTGTTCTGTCTAAAATTTTACCATAATTTCCTGTTGAAACTGTTCCAGGGATGGGGGGCAGGGAGGATAAAGGAGAATGATGGGGCTGAATTCAACTATGATATATTATAAGAACTTTTATAAATAGCACAATGTACCCCCAGTACAATAATAATAGGATAATTAAAAAAGAATAAATTTTCTCATAGTTAGATTGAGGTAGTATATTTTGTGAAGAATGCAATTAAAGTGGTGTACCATTTTCAGTTGAGCATTCATGAAGCAAAATATGATACTCACCTTGATCACTTGGGAGTGATGATGTCTGTTGAGTTTCTCCACTGTGAGATTACAGTTTTCATTTTGGAGAGATATAAACATATTGGTAGAAACATACTCTTGTTTCTCCTCAAACCTTGGCTGACTAATTTTAGGGTTCATCAGCAATCTTTACTACAGCAGTTATTAATGTGGTGTTCTATTGGTGATTCTGTATTTCCTTACTTTTGCTACATTTATGACTTAGAATTCTCCTATGGAGACAAATATTTCTTCTCCCCCATTTATTTATTCTTTTACTTTTATAGGAATGGAATAGTGGATTTTTAAAATTCTACTTGTTGTGTAGCTTCTATGCCATTTTAACATGTCCTCTATTTTTTAAGTATTTCCTAGCACAAGATGCTCCAGGTGCATCATATATTCTTTCCCAAAGTGTTGGGATTGACAAAACACTCCTCCAAGGAACTGCTTGCCTTTATTGGAGAATTTAGAGACTAAGATCTGGCCATTAGGTACCGTTGGTTCTAGGACTTCTTAGTGGACAGAGCTTAGAAATATGTCTTTGCACAAACCCATGTATGCATACAAAAGCAAATCTTTCTATCACCTGCCCATCTATCTGTCTATCTATCATCTACCTACCTACCTACCTACCTACCTGCCTATCTAAAAAACATGAGCACATAGTGCTAATTCTAATTCAAGCCAAATACCACAACGTTAATTTTAGTATACCATTTCATTTTCTTGTTTACAACTTGTCCCAAAATTTTTATGATCTGGATCTTTTCAGAAAATGTTGAGCAACTCAAGTCCATATTGAGTGAGAATCAAGGAATATTCAAGAAAAGAGGCATATGCGTGCTTTATAATTATATGCCTGAAAGGACCATGGTGGTAGAAGTGTTACAGTGAACCCTCAAGGGTAAAATTGCTTACAAATTCTAAAGCTAAATTCCGCTCTACTATCTTGGGAATAAAATCTCAGCTAGACAAATTTGTTACACAAAATTTGGTCTAAAGTTGGCTAGTTGACCAAGTGTCCATATTTTCCTGTTTGGGCCAAATCCTTTAAAGTTGCTTTGGAAATCAACCATATCACTATCTGCACAAATATGTTTATTTGCCTAATTAAAAGGTTAGTATACATTTCAAGCATAATGGAAACCAGAGAAAGATGCTGCTGGTATTGTTAAAGCATCAAAGCTTGGTAAGTTTAAACATGATGCTGCCAGTCTTCCAGTTTCATTCCTCATCTTCATGGGAAACAAGTTGTTGTATGCTGTCAGCAAACAAAAGTGCAATGACTTGCACGTACAGCTGGTTTTGTGTCATTTTGACAATTTCACACAATTGAGAATACTGCATGAGAATTTGGGGGGAGGGTTAAAGTTCTTTTCTCCAGACTCCCAACATGCCCCAAGGTCTCTCAGAGATCATAACTGCTACTGGGGATCTAAGTGAAAGAGACATGACACTGTCCTGACGATGGCTTTGATGCCACCTCAGCGGTAGAACTAGGTTAATGTTCAGATCTACCATTTTGGTGACAGACTTCTTTCTGTTTCTGTTCCTCCTACTTTTGTGGTTAACATCTACTCTCTACCCTTCCTCTCTGCCTCACAACTTCCACTACCTCCTGGCTTCCAGCAGTTCCTGATAGCGGTTTCTAACACAGCTCTGGGATCTAGGTCAGGCCTGCCTCTTCCAGTTACTAACTGTGCCACCTTTGCTAATGTATTGAAGCATCCTGTGCCTCATCAGGTGTGGTGGTTTCCATTAGCTTTTCCAAAGAAGGCCACAGGCATGCAGTCACTCTGGCTTTATGCCTTTTCCCTTTGCATAACTGAAAGTGGCAGTGTCCATGACCCTCTGTGACTAGCTTTAAATCTGGGGCCATGTGAGCTTTCTGTCCATGTACCTGCCACAGGATTGGTCTTTTTCTCCTCTTGAAAAATTGAGGTTGAGCTGCAGTAGCCTATGCCATTCATCATTACTTCAAGAGTCCTATGCCAGGGTCTCGATGCCGGAATCTTCAATCATTCTTGATGTTGCATCCTCCCTAGTCTTTAGGTTCACCTTCTTAGAGCTAAGGACCCTCTTCCTATATTCAGATCTCATGCAAATGAGTCTTTCTACCTTGTGGTATAGCCTTCTTGGTGATAGAGTACATCTTGTTTGATTCCTGAGAGCACAGTAGCCATTTTTCTAACCGTGGCTCAGCCTCTAGTTGATATTCCCTGGACCCCTGCCCTTTAATTCACCTGATGGAGACATGCACCCCATTTTGCTTTGGCTCTTTTAGACTCTGGCCCATACTGTTCTCACTCTATTCATTCCCCACAGATCTACCAGATTATATTTTTTATGCAAACTCATATATACATGATCCTACCCAAGACTAAGCTCCCATGTTTAGAACCCTCATGTAGATTGATGCTTTAGGGGAAGGAAAACTAATCAACGATAGTGAAGAAACATACATTAACTGCAAGGCTATCCATTTCAGAGGACCACATGTCTTGCTCACACCAGGTTTTTGAACTTTTGAAGGAAAACATGATTTTGAAAAAGAACCTTTTCTTTAAGCATAATGAACAATAAATATATGAACTACAGTGTCTACCCTGACCCGGTTATATCATATGTGTTAGAGTAGTAGAAAGTTCTCTGAATCAGAGATCAAAATAATAGGAACTCAGGACTCACTGCTTCAAACTTTACCAGATGACCTGGACAAATTGTTTAAACTCTCTTCTGTGCTCTTGGTTCTTTAAGTCAAGAATATATAGTATATCTACCTCATAAAATGATGCCAGGTTCACATTAAATATCAGTATCTATATGACTAGAGCAAATAAAAACCATACATCTATGTGATTCCGAGTAGGCTGTTAAGTTGAATGGTGGCTTGTAAAGAGCAGCTAAATCTAACCCTTTGCAAATATTTTCTCTTATTAAGGGCTCCTTAGAGCACAGCTGAGCGATCCTATACCCAGCCACACATGGTTAACAGCTTTTTAATGGTCATTATGTAAAGACATAGAGGTATTGTTAAAGCTAGTTTGATAGAGCTAAACCAATGACATTGAAAGGATTATAAAAATCTGGAAACGCCTTATGAAAGAAGTCCTGCTTCTTGCTCTTTATAAAAATAAGACTGGAGGAATTGATGGACATGCTCAAATATGTTTAACCTCTTTTGAGGAGAAGCGTAAATGAGAAATATGGAGCCACAGGGTAACAAGCTGCTGCCTCCTGTGGATCCTATACGTGAGGCCCAGTCACCTCCTGTTTCTGCCACCATTTCTATCATATCAAGAATTCAAATGTGGGGGCATGTATGGGGAAAAAGAATACAAGCCCCATAGGGATTCAAATCTATAGGGGCAAGCTCTGATTCTCTTGGCCTGAGAGGTAATCAATATGGTCGTCGTGCCCACAGTTCAATTCAGCAAAGTTTTTGAGTATGTACTATGTACAAAGATAATATACACTTGAATCCTGGCACATGGGTCTTAACGGAAGCTAGGAAGCTCAACTCTCCAAGGGTGACTACGTCTGTCATTCAAACTCTGGCTTCGGTCACTTTTTCCTTGTCAGGCATTTTCCTATGCTTGCTAGAATTAGACTGCTGAAGTTCCAGGACATTGGATTCCCTTCATCTACTGCCCAGAGTGTTTCTCTTCTGTCTTCTGGTTCTGCTTGACCTGGGAGCTGCACTTTGTGATCCAGGCTCCTCCTTAAGGTGGAGCTTGCATGGTTGGCATTTCTAAACTGGAACATACAAAAGATGTGAAGCCACGCAAAAAGTATCCACACTGCAACTGTCATTGGTTTTGGTTACAGGAAGGAAGTATCCCAGAACCATGCTGGTGGCTTCAGAAGAAAACCTGTACACTGAACTCACCGTAGTTCCTGGTTATGAGACTAAAGTCTTCACACTAAAGGTATGAAAATATTTGCAATATGGAGCAGGTGAGGGGAAGTGGTAATATTTGTTCTTTATAGCCTTAAACGTCTATGTATAAACTGGGAGTTCAGGATAGGAGGTGCTTCTACAGGAGAGTAAATTTTGAGGGGTGGAAAATTTTAGAAGGCCCTTGTTCAGACAATCTGATTGGTTTTGGGGTTTTTTTATTTTGTTTTTTTTGTTTTGTTTTGTTTTGTTTTGCATTACTTGTAGTGAATGCAGGGCTTTGTGCATGTTAGAAAGGAGCTCTACCACTGAGCAACCTCTCCAGTCCAAGCAATCTGATTCTAAAAGGTGACTTGCAATTCTCAAAGACAAATCTTAATATGAATAAAAGAAAAACATTGATAAAGCCTCAAAAATGTTTTTTTTAAGTAAACATGGAGTTTTAAAACAATTCTTTCCAAGGTTGCAGTGTGAAAGAAAGGCAGGTAAGAACATACTTAAAGAAGGGATTAAGGAAGCTTGAAAATCCATTTACGTTAGAAGGACTCTAGTTCTCAGTGTCAGGATTTCCTGAAGTGTTTTAGCTGCTCTTTTGCTTAAGGGACTAGAATAGGGAAGGAAATAAGAGGTGACCACAGTGACTTCACTACACATGAGCAAGCCAGCATGCTTCAGTTTCTCGGATGATGAGCTTCTTATATTTAGGGGTGGGCTCCACAGAACATCTCTTCTATGGAACGTACAAGCTAACAAAGCCAAAGACAGCAACTGGGGGACCAAGGGCAGCTGGGAGAACCAAGATTTAGTTCTGGGAGTAACTTGTCTGAGGATAAAGATAATCAGGAAGCATTAAAATTTCATGTATTTCCGTGCTTTTCTGTTCTGTTTTGTGGTCTTTGTGTGATTGTTTTTTTCTTGTTTCTTGTAGGATTCTAATCATGAAAACTGCTATGACAAATCGAAAATCATTGTTGATACTGTTGTTTATATTAGCCTTCTGGATCACTTTTACAGTTTTCCAAAACTCTACAAAGGTAGGAAGTGCTTTATGTCAGTGTTTTTAATAAGTGTATTTTTTAATTTATTATCTCACCTATTCTAGGAAGGTCCAAACTAAAAGACCTATAGATTATAGTAGGGGAGGTTCAACAGCTTGCACACAGTTTAAAAACTGATGCAGCTAATAATTGTTAAATAATTATTAAATGTATGAGGATAAGGCAGTGTGTGTTTATACAGACATTTTTTCTTTGTCATTTATATATGTATTATAACTATTGTCTCACACATTTGGCTGTCTTTTCAAACCTTCCTCAAGGGAACTTCTTGAAGAACAGAGTATTTTTATGTACCTACATTTATCTGCCTTTTAAAAATAGTTGATGCTTTTTGAAGGAAACATTTCTATACTTCAATATCAGACTGTTTTTCTAAAAATTCTAACATTTTTAAATGTTGCTTTCGACACCTAAGCTTTTAATGCATGTGTTTTATTTTGGTTTGTTTTGCTTGTTTGATTTTGGATTTGCTGATTTTTCTTTCATTTCCATGTAAATAGTCACTTTTTTACTTTTTGGTGGTACTGGGGTTTGAACTCAGGGCTTCACTCTTGCTAGACAGGCACTCTATCACTTGAGCTATGCCTGTTTATTGCAGTCCTTTCTTTCCACACCATGTAACCTTTGTACTATATCAAATGTTCAAACAAGTGACGGTGCCCTTCAGGGCTCTTTGTTTTATTGCATTGACCAACTTGTCTTCCCTGTGACAGTTCTACATTGCTATAATTAATAGCAATACCTTCATAATATCTCTGATAGCTTGAAGTTCACATTTTTACGTATTATACGTCACAAGGCCCTTGGCCACTCCTAGCCCTTTATTTCTCCTTATACATCAGAATTGGCCAGATTTAAAGAAAAATCCTATGTACATTAAATACCCACTGCATTAACTATGTAAATCAAATCAGAAAATCTCCATATTTGTTTTCTGTTTAGCAACATATAGTATCTATTTGTCTATGCCTTCTTTAAGATCTTTCAATAAGTTCTATTGTTTTTGCCTACAGATCATAAAAAATTGTTAATTTATATCTATGTATTTTATAATATGCTGTTATAATTTTTGTTTATAAATGCTGTTTTTAAAATAAAAATTATATGTTCTAATTGTAGAGGGGTAAAATGGACTTTTAGGTAATGAACAGCAAAATTTAATTTTCTGGGACCTCAAATTAATTCATTAATGTCACCTAATATCTCTCTGAGGACAGAAAGTATATTCATCTGTGTTTGGAGCTGTGAATTTCTTCCTTGATTTAATCTCATCTGTCTTTAATTTTTCAGAAGACTCCACATAAATTCTCATTCATTTAAGGCATCTCTTCCCATTTCTCAGAACATTTACAAAGTTCTTTTCTGTATTTTATGGTAAGAAATTGAGGCTATAATATGTGCTTAGTCCTCCACCTTGTACAAGAATTTTCTTATTATACTTCTTTTTTTATTATATTATTGAAATACTACTAGGGGTACATTGTGACATTTACAAAAGTGCTTACAATATATCTTACTTAATTTCACCCTCTCCATGATTCTTTATCCCCCTCCCCTATTCCTGGAACAGCTTCAACAGGTCTCATTTTTCCATTTTCATACATGACCAGATATTATTTCCACCATATTCACCCCCCTCTACCATTTCTTTATATCCTCCATACACACACATACACACACACTGTTACCAATCCCAGACAGGATCTGATTTATGTTCCTGTCCTCCATTTTTGAGAAAAAAGAAAGTTTCAATATGACATATCCCAAAGCAGTTCATACCCTCCATTTTTCTCTTCTACCTTAGTCCTCTTCTTTTGGTGAGTTCAACAGGATTAAAAATTTTATATTCATTCAGTATAGAAAGTACATCACCTATATTCACCTTCTTTACTTCCTTCTTTTACCTTCCTCCTCCTGTTAGTGTCTTCCTGCTTTTCACTCTTTTCCTTCATTGTTTATGTGTCTTTGTTGGGAGTGGGATTTTTGCCTGCCCATGCATTGTGCCTACATCAATGTAACCCCCCTCCACTGCCCTTCCTCTCCCTTTTCCCCCATTCTGTGTTGTTTGACAGTTTTCAACATATTTCCTTGTGTCTTGTTTCTTTATTGTAACCTGACTTACATTCCTTTGGGTATGTCCCTAGGAGAGGATTGCTAGATCATATAATAGTTCTATTTTTAGTTTTTTTGAGGAGCCTCTTAACTGTTTTCCAAAGTGATTGTGCTAATTTACATTTCTACCAACAGTGCATGAGGGTTCCTTTTTTCCCCACATCCTCACCAGCATTTGTTGTTGTTTATGTTCTTGGTGATGGCCATCCTAACAGGAGTGAGGTGGAATCTTAATGTGGTTTTGATTTGCATTTTTTTCATGTGTTTTTTGGCCATTTGGACTTCTTTCCTTGAAAAAGCTTTGTTATATTTCTACCAAAAATTTTGTGCATAAAAAATTATTCTACCATTCCAAAAATCACTTGTACTTTTCACTTAAAATAACAATATAAAAATATTTGATAATGTGGTATAATAGATAAAATATTATTATGATAATGGTTATATCCTATAGGTTCTTACTCATATTTTCATACAGTTCCTGTAGCAACTACTGAGAGGTTGTTAAATTTCTATTTATGATTATAGAATTTTCTGTTTCTCTCTTTAATTTGTTTTCTTCATACACAGGCATACATATGTATAAATACTTGTACATTTATGATGACTGTTTTCTGACAAATTAATCCTTTAATCACTATGAAATGTCCAATTTTACTTCTAATGATATCACAAATCAGTGGCTAAGGTTCTTCTGCTCTACCTGGATAGATATCATGGGTAGGTGAGAAGAAACTTGTCCAGTTATTCCAGATCATTGACAGGTTTTTTGTAGTATTGGTGAGCAGCAGTGACAGATGACAGCAGGAAGCATTAGGTGGTATCCTCTAGTATCACAGCTCCTATGCCTCAGGTGTGAGGGCTGGTGTTTTGACTAACTGAAGCTGTGGCATAGGCTTCTATAACTAGGGGGTGAGAGGAGGGTTTCCCCTGACATGCGAGGCTGCATTTGGCCACCTCTTGCAGGAACCCCTTGTCAGTTCCACCACTACTCTTGCTGGGATCTCCAGCCGCCTCATCATTACTTTTGCCTCCACTGCTGGCTTTTCTCTTGTATTCTTTCTATTACCATATCAGTCACTCTACTAATGATGAAAATCAAAAGTAGGCAAGGAAGACTACTCAAGAGAATTCTTTATTGGACCTGCTGTTGCAATACCAGGGAACAGCAGAGGAGAGTGTCTTTCAGTTGGCCACGAAGTGAATTGAACAGCTTGCTCATAAATCCAGAAAGGAGGTAGGACAAGGGTTTCTGCACAAATGAAAAATTTTGTTTGTACCAGTCATGGTACAATCCCTGTCACCAATCATGACCATCCCTTATACACACTAAGGAATGTGTTTGCAACAGTCACAGGTCTTCAGCTGTGCCACCAGGGGAAGTGCTTGCCCACTGGCCTCATTGGAAATGACTGTTGGGTCATGTAGAGTTTGTTGAGGGTTGTGGTGGAAAAAAATTCCAGTGCAGACTTCTAGTGTGGTGCCTTCAGGAGCCAGAGTCATGCTTTGAACTCAAAGTGGCTGTTGTCATTATGTACCTTCCTCAAGGAATCTGTAGAGTTTTTGAAATAGCTGGTGCTGGCATGAAGATAAGTTTGGCTGGCTGCTTGGCTGATATTCTTTCACTCAAGGCATCCAGGGACTCTAAGAAATATCTAAGAGCTGTCAATTAGGGAGTCAAATCACCCCATCCACCAACATCTCAGAGAACTTACAGAAAAAATAAATATTCAAAAGGGTGCTTAAAGTTTTATCATTAACATTAGCAGTATTTTACTTGTTTTTTATTGGTGAATATTAATTGTGCAAGAGTTTCATTATGATATTTCTTTTTTGGCAGTCTGGGCTTTGAAGTCAGGGCCTCATTCTTGGTAGGTATGCACTCTACCACTTGATACACTTTAACAAACCATCAATGATATTTCCATACATGCATTTAATGTACTTGGATCAAATTCACCCCCTCTATTACTCTTTCTTATCCTCCTCTCCCTTTGCAAAACACTTTTAACAGGTTTCATTATTCTACTTTCATACATGTATATAAAGTACTTTGATTATATTCACCCATGCTTCACCCTTGCATGTTGCCCTCCCCCCCTTCTCACTGGGTCTCACATCCAAACAGTACTCATTTTAAACGACTGGTAATCATTTTTTAAGGCCTAGATTTCACAAATGATAGACAACATGTGATATTTTTCTATCTCAGTCTGGCTCCATTCTCTTAACATTATGATCTCCAGTTACATCTTCTTTGTGGATGAATAATACTCCATCATATAGACAGATGATAGATAGATAGATAGATAGATAGATAGATAGATAGATAGATAGACAGACATAGATATAGATATATACCACTTTTTGATACATTTATCAGTTGGTGGGGACCTGGGTTGATTCCATGGTTTGGCTGTTGTGAACACTGCTGCTATTAACATTGGTATTCAGGTATCCCAACCGTATGCTGACTTACAACATTCCTTCAGATATATGACCAGGAATCGTGTAGCAGGATCACACAGTAGTGCTGTTTTTTTCTAAATGATGGCTGTTACAACTGGGGTGAGATGGAATCTCAATATACTCTTAATTTGAATTTCTTTTAAGACTAAGGATGATCAGTATTTCTTCATGTATTTATTATCAATTTCTACTTCTTCTGTTCAATTTATTTGTGCATTTATTTAATTGTATTGTTTGTTCTTTTGGTGTTTAATTTTTGGAGCCCTTTATGTCTTTGCAATATTAATCCTTTCTCCCTTTCTGTAGATTTTCTTTTGATTCTGGTAATTGTTTCCTTTGCTGTGTAGAAACTTTTTAATTTCATGCAATCTCATTTATAAATTCTTGTTCTTATTTCCTGAACAATTGGAAACTTATTCATAAAGGTGTTACCTAAGCCTGTACTTTCAAGTGTTCTCCCTGTGTTTTCTTAGTAGTTTCAAAATTTGGTTCCCTACATTAAGATCTTTGATCCATTTTGAATTAATTTTTGTACAGGGTGAGAGATGTGATCTAGTTTCAGTCTTCTATGTTTGGATATCCAGTTTCTCAACATTTGTCACTGAGACTCTTCTCCAGTGTATATTTTTGGCCCCTTTGTTGAAAAATCAGATGGCTATAGCTATGTGGCTTATTTCTTTATCTTATATTCTACTCCAATTGTTTATGCATCTGTTTTTGTGTCAATACCATGCTGTTTTGTTACTCTAGCTCTGTAGTATAATTTGAAGTCAGGTATTGTCATACCTCCAACATTGCATTTTTTGCTCAGTACTGCTTTTGCTATTCGGGGATCTTTTGTGATTTTTTAGAATTGATTTTTCTATATCTGTAAAAATAACCATTGGACTTTTATGGGGATGGCATTGAATCTATAGATTGCTTTCTATGGTATAGACATTTTCACAATATTCTATTAACTTATGAATATGAGAGGTCTTTCAATAGTCTAGCATCTTCAATTTCTTTCTTCAGTTTTTTATAGTTTTCATTTTAGAGGTCTTCACAATACATCTTTTTGTATTGTATGTACTTTAACGAACCAGTGTAAAGATATTATCATTTTAATAATTTTGCTTTTTAGCTTTCATACTAAAGACATGATTTTCATGCCACGATTATATTATTAAGGAATTCTGAATTTGCTGTGTATTTACTTTTACCAGTGAACTTTGTACTTTCATATGTTTTTATGTTATCAATTAGCACCATTTTTCTTTCATCTTAAGGAACTCCCTTACATTTTTTGTAAGGTACATCTGGTGGTAGTGATGAACAGCTCAGCTTTTATATGTGTGGGAATAATCATTTTTCACTAAATTTTAGTTAAAAGATAAAACAATAAGTATTCATTCTCTACTATGCAGTTAAAAACATTTCCTCATTTTTGTATTTACAGTTGCCCTGTAAGGTAGTTTTTTTATAGCCACCATTTTTAAAAATATTAGGGATCTTTGGAGTTGACTGTCTCATCCAAAATAGATTATTAGTCAATGAAAACCATAGCAATACTAGTAGAGTTTCTAAACAAAAGTACTTTGCATATAAAACATATATGACCACCAAATTTCAGTGTTGTTTAAGTTTTTGTACCTCTCGTTGTTCTATAAAAGATAAAAGTTGGCTAACCAACCAAAAATTATTACATTAAATGGAAACTTTTTCTATGTTTTCTATTATATTCCTTGTCATTTCAGATATGGACTGCATTCAAGTTGCCCATTTCTTTCCATCATTGGAACTTCATCTCGAAGTCCTCAGGCCCTGAAGCACCACTGAATCCAGTAGTTTCACCAAATGACACTCAACTGAGAGTCAGGGAAATCTTGGAGAAACTAGACTGGCTTATCCCACCCAGACCCTTCACCCATGTAAACACAACCACCAGTGCCACACACAGCATGATCACCATCCTCAACCCTCGAGACACATACTGCAGGGGGGACCAGCTGGACATCCTGCTGGAGGCAAGGGACCATCTGGGACACAAGAAGGAATATGGCGGGGACTTCCTGAGGGCCAGGATGTCCTCCCCAACCCTGAATGCAGGAGCTTCAGGAAAGGTGACAGACTTCAACAATGGCACCTACCTTGTCAGCTTCACTCTGTTCTGGGAGGGCCAGGTCTCACTGTCTGTCCTACTCATCCACCCCAGTGAAGGGGTGTCTGCTCTCTGGAGGGCAAGGAACCAAGGCTATGACAGGGTGATCTTCACAGGCCAGTTTTCCAGTGGTGCCTCCCAGGTCTACAGTGAGTGTGGCCTGGCTTTAAATTCAACTTCTGACCTGTGCCAGTATCTTGATGCACAAGATCAAGAAGCTTTCTACTGCATGAGACCTCCACATGTTCCCTGTGCTGCACTCACCCACATGAAGTCCAAGAACCAGAAAGTTTCTTATCTTACAAAACAGGAAAGGAGCCTCTTTGAAAGGTAAGTGATTATTGCTAGACTCTCAAATGAAAATTCTCTGTGTATAACAGCTTTGAGATTCTTTAAGAAGATCTATTTGGGAAAGGATCTCTGAATTTATTTGAAACCAGTGCTTACTGTCCTGTACTACCCAAATTTTTTGGATATTTAATCCTCATCCATGAACAAAAAAATATAGTCGGAATAGAAACTAAAAGAGAATGAGAAATACAAGTGTATGTCCTAATATGTTATTTCTGAATCTCAATAAATTGACTTGCACACTTTCTGGGTACCTGTGTTCTATGAACTAAGAGGAATAGAAATGGAAATTCACTAAATAGCCTGAAATTGTAGACATGGTAGTAGGCTTGTCACTAAGAAATAACAGAAGCAATGCATAATTGTGCCTTTGAGTCTTTCCTTAATTAAGGCCACCTACAGATTAATTTCTATATTTTTTTCTCTTCAAGGTCAAATGTGGGTGTGGATATTATGAAAAAATTCAAAGTGATTAGTGTTTCCAAATGCAATGGTGAGTGCTTCTGTATTGGCTGGGTGATATTGACCATTAATCCACTTAGTATTTCCTTTTTCTACTGGACTTCTTCACTGTCTGAGTTCCATCAGCTTTCTGCTCATCTACTTAACTAAGGCTGGCCAAGGTACCAAGACTATCTGTGAGTGAATGTTTGAATAACTAGGATATCACCTACCTGCCTTAGTAACTTATCTCTCACCACCAATCTACGCATCAGGTAATAAATTACCTGTACATCATACACAATAATTCTCTAATGTAAAAACTCTCCCAAGTCTTTTCCCAGTACTTTACCTTATACCTTACCCTCTCCACACCATCCCTATCATGACTTACCCTATCACTGGTAGCCAAACAGTCATCATCTAGAGGTTTCCATCCTGTCATTTAGGAATCATCATTACAATTCTTCCTTCCTGGTCTTTGTCATCTTTCCAACCATTTTTTCCAAGGTAGAACTTCTATGTTTATATTTACTAATTTCCCATTAATTTATTTGACTCTAAATGGCCTTTAAAAAACCATTTGATGAGGATGATGATGTTGATGAATGATGGTGATGATGATAAGACATAAGCATATATGGAGGACTATCAGGTGGGATCAGTGGGAGGGAAGGAAAAGAAAGGATACTCAGGATTGAAATACACTGCACATAATACAAATGAAGATAGCATAGTGAAACCCACCAAGCAATGTTTGAAAAAGGGGAATGAGGGAGAATGGAAATATAATGGAAGAGGTAGTATGTTCAAGGTAAACTACACATGTAAGGAATTATCACAATGAGAACACCTCATTATTATTATATGCTAATTCAAAGTAAAATAATTTTTAAAAAAGTAAAAACCATTTGAAATGATTTAAGGCAAAAGTTTTTATGTTCCCCTAAGGACACCTTTAAAAGCTTGCTAATTGCTAAAACACTTGTCCACACTGTAGTAAAAACATGTATCTGATTGTAGAATTTGTATTTTTACTTCAGATATATGGGAGCACACATAGCAGTGGTTATACACAAAAGCTGCTCTCTTGGATGCTGAATAGTCCCCATCCCAAACTTGTCACTGGTATACCCTATCCCCTCAGACTTTTCATAAAGTAGTGACTAAGAGTGATTAAGTAGCCCTTCTTGGACTTCTGGCACTCTCTGCATCCTACAGACTTATCCATTTCGATTGGCCAATTTCCAAGCCAAGCTAATTGTAATATTTTTAAGATCATTGTGCCTCTAACTCAAAGCAATTATAGTTTGATGAGGCACTGGAAACACTGGGAGAATGTGTGACAAATGAGGGACAAAGTAGCTAAAATGAGAGGATAAGTGAGCTGTCACACTATGTAAGAATTGACAACTTGCATTCATAAGAAGGCAACAAATTAATTGTAACAGAAGTCCATTTTGTCTTGGGAAAAACTTGTGATTTTAAAATGAATACTGAAGGGTATCATTTAGGAAAAGCACACCAGGGAAAATTTTTACTGAAAACTAGTTGTCCCATTATAAGCCTATGAACACAGCTGTTAAGAGAACACTTCAGAAGGATTTTAACGAATACTGATAACTAAGTTGATGTTTTAGAAGATCCTATGTTGCTGGTTCTTTGACAGAAGAAACAGTTCCAATGAAAGACAAATGCAAGCCTGGAATCCCATCCACAACCCCCAGTGGCCATGTCTGGAAAAACACATGGAATCCCATCTCCTGCAGTTTGGCTCCAGTGGAAATGAAAGACTGCCTGGCAGGAAAATTCATATATCTGCTGGGAGATTCCACGATCCGTCAGTGGATGGAATACTTCAAAGCCAATATCAAAAGTATGCCTGAGTAGAAGCCATTATTGACATCCCCTCAGAAACTTCATTCTCAATTCAAGGGGAAATTCCTCTTCTTTATCATATTTCTTAATTATAACATACCAAAAGTCTTTACAATACACTGTGATCTTTTTATTAAAAGCACACATTTATCTTACTAGAAGGAAGCCAGTATAGAAAAATGTGTATTACTCCCTATCCTTAGAGAATTCAGTATTTATGAAGTATACTTAGAAAATTATTGATGTAGACAAAGATGATTTAAGAGATTAGACTGTCCTCCTTCTAGAGTTGGCACAATGATTAAGGGTGTGAATTCTAGCTGCACATGTCCTGGGTTCAAAACATGACATCACATTGTATCTGGGTGATCTTGGAAAAGTTCCAATACAGTTTGTCCCAGAGTTTCTTCCTGTGCCAACTGGAAATGAAAGGACTACCCACCCGATAAAATGAAGTAATATCTATGAGGCATTTAGAATATTATCTCTCACAAAATAATTTCTCTTTGATATAAGTTATCATCCCTTCTATTGTTACCTGATAATATGGAAGATACAAATGTAAGATAATAGTTCTGTATCAGGTAGGCCCACTGATTCAAAGCATGAGGAACAGAGTCAGCAGATCTAGACTGAGAGAACCAACGACAGGACATAATATTTATTTTCTTTGCCTTGTTTTCCTTATCTGTCAACCAGGAATTATAATAGTACCTGGTGTTTCTTTTGAGGATGAAATACATAATGCATAAAGAGTATTTAACATACTTCAAGGCACACTGGTACATACAAATTGCCCAAAAAGTGATACTATTGGCTAATGTCACAGTTGGGGCTCTATTTACTAAACAAGTTGCTCTATTTACTAAACAAGTATCCACCAGAAATAAATCAGTATCCACTAAGAGATCTTAGCAATCCTACCTAGAAAACCATCACTTCCTGCCCCTCTATGTCCCTAGGTCGTGGCTCTTATCACTGAGCACAGCACAGAGGCTATGACTCCATTCTGGCCTTCTTGATGTAAGGCCACTCTAGTAATCTCCAATTTAGAAAATAAGCCAATTCTCAATAAAAAGGGTAAACTGATAGGGTCTGCACTCCAAGAAGAACTTACAACAGAGGGAGAGTTTTAAATTGTGAACTCTAGTAAATGATGAGTGCCTCACTACCTTACTTCCCTCACCTACAAAACTAAGGGTCTGGTGATAATCTTTAGCATCACAGTATACAATGTGGATTTCTTAGGTCATCCAAACACTGAGTTATGGAGTTACTTACCCTCTTCAATTTGTGTGATGAGTCATAGTAGGAAGACATCTCTTGTACATTTTCTTAAAAGTTGAATTCTATGCCCAGAGTTTGCTTTAGGAAAAAAAAACTAAAGCTATTTGAAAGCAGATGAAGAATGCAGTTCTCACATTTTCCTACAATCATCGTACCACATTGCTATTTTACAGCCTCACTGGTTGAGACTTCAAACAAAGTCCTTCTAAGATGATACATGGTACAAAACATTAATAACAATTGACTACACCTTGTCTTCAGAAATTCTAGCTAAAAAATAGCTGGCCTTCATATTCTGATAATGGCTTAAAGTTTGATGAAAATGGAAGGACTGCTTTCTACTCTATACATAGTGAGGTTCTTTTTAGAAGTGTAAAGATCAGGTAGATAATTTTCACAAGAAATAAGGGGACTTTAAATATTAATTCTGTCACACACTGTTATCTTGAGTACTTTGACTTCCTCTCTTGGTTTTCTTTTCTACAATATGACAATTAAATATACATACCAGTGTCATTGAGAAAAGCAGTCAATCCAAATACATTGCTTTGTAAACAGTAACAAATGATGATTGTTATTATTGTTGTTGTTATTATATTATGTACTAAGTTCCATTAATATATATGGAAGGAAAGAAAAATTAGCATGTAATCTCAGATCTACTGAAATTTACAGAGTAGTTGGGGAAATTAGTTTACTCAGTTTTTCAATGTAAATAACAACTATTAGTAGCTTTTACTATCCAGAAATAAGCTCAGACCACAAGCAACAAGTTGTACAAAAGTAATAATTACAAAACCTAACACATCATCCTCAAATGATGTTATTCTCAACATCAGTACATTTCAATCTGCATGGCTGTACAAGAATGCAAATATCTCTCACGTTTGTATAACTCTTTTAACTGTACAAATAATTTTCAAAGCTGATTAAACCTATAAGAAACCAGATATGATTAGCTTAACTCTAAACACCAAATCTTTTATCACTGACAAATCTTTGCAACTGTTCTCTTTTCATTTGTCACTAGCACTGAAGTCAGTGGATCTGCATGAATCTGGAAAACTGCGACACCAGCTTGCTGTGGACTTGGATAGGAATATCAACATCCAGTGGCAAAAACATGGCTACCCCTTGATTGGATCATTGCACTACTCCGTCAAAGTGATGGAGAACATGGCCAGGGTAATTGACAGAACTGGAGGGGAGAAGAATACTGTCATTGTTATTTCTCTGGGCCAGCATTTCAGACCCTTTCCCATTGATGTTTTTATCCGAAGGGCCCTCAGTGTCTACAAAGCTGTTCAGCGTCTTCTTCTGAGAAGCCCAGACACTATGGTTATCATTAAGACAGAAAACATCAGGGAGATGTACAATGATGCAGAAAGATTCAGTGACTTTCATGGCTACATTCAGTATCTCATCATCAAGGATATTTTCCAGGATCTCCAAGTGGGCGTCATTGATGCCTGGGATATAACAATTGCATATGGCACAAATGATGTCCACCCACCTCAACATGTAGTTGGAAATCAAATTAATGTATTCTTAAACTATATTTGCTAGGTAACATATATCTCTGAAAATCTTCATTTGAGTAAACAGATCTACTGAGTGTCTCCAAACATGACAGGTTCCTTATTTGACTCTGAACTCCTAGCTAGCCTCAAAAATCATCTGCACAGTGCCTGATATGGATTCATAAATTCAGCCAAATAGTATATTTCTAAACTGGGCTTCCCCTTAAATCTGGAGCTCAGAGGAGACATGGCATGTTCCTACCCTTCCTGATCAGAGCCATGCTGCTCTTCATCGATGGAAGTTAAGGCCCCTATGGGTAAAGGTCTTTTCTCTAATATGTGCAGATTCAGGACAATAAAGTAATAATAAAATAAATCTTTGGAGAAAGCAGTCTCATTTCCTTTTGCTACCACTAAAGACAGACTCAAGATGATTTCCAAACAAGAAGAGAAGTGCTATGAGGTGATTCTTCCACAGTCATGGAGGTATACCAGATTTGTTAGCAAGGCCCCAGAAGGAGCCTAAAAGCATTTGAATCTTCTCTTCCTGTAGGAACTTCCCACTGTGCTCCAATCTGACTCTCCAGCACTCATCGCCCATGAATATACAATAAATGAGTTAAAGGCCTAGTGTGCTACAATTCAAAGAGTTAGGCTGGAGCCTTCTGCTCAGTAATTTTAAGACACTGGAAAATCAGGTCAGCTCCCTGGGCCTCAGTTTCCCATATGAGGGCATTAATCTAACATCTATCATCTTGAACTTTGCTTGGTGGAGCTATGGGTTCCCCCAGATCATCATTTGGATACTATTTTAAGGCAAAGGATTCAGGAGAGGTGCCTGGTGGGCAGAGCACAGGTTCCACTATGACCCCTTTTCCAGAGTATCAATATCTATATAATTTGTATGACACTTTTGGGTAGGATTTTCATTTGAAAAGAAGTTCCACACCTCACCATAAGTTTGAAAACATTATGGAGGTAAGAACAACATTGATTCCTATAAACTATACTTTTAGGTTAACATTTTAATCACTCTCATTTGCATTTTAATGGGCCTCCCCCAAGCTTGAACAAAAAGGAGTGGTTATGAAAATATCAGTTGAATAGGGCAATGCAATTATCATAGCATAATTTGGCACAAAATTCTTCCTGAACATGTACTCATCACTGTGCCTCACATACCACAGAGCCCTCACCTGCTCTTGATGCATCTGGGAGAAAACAATTATAAGACATCTCAAGTCTCTTTATTCAGGTTCTTTTGGAAGGGAATAATATGGTTCCTATTTATTATCAGTGAACCACAGTTCAACAGTATCTAGTGTACACTCAGATGGTCAAAATATTTATTTACTCCCAGGCACTGTTCTAGTGCTTGAATATATGGGAGTCAAGAAGACACCTGAAATAACTGCTTTGAAAGACTTTACCTACTAGTAAAGGAAAAATATAATCAAAAAACAAAGATATAAAATATTATACAATAATTCATCATAAAGTACTGTGACAGGAAATGTGATAGAGTGTCATATGTGGTGATGGAGGTGACCAGTTAGAGAAGAATCTTAGAGAAGTATTTCAAGTAGGATCAAAATGATAGAAAGGAGGTAGCCATGAGAGATACGCAGAGAGATCCTAGAGAAAGACGGCCATGTGGAAAATCCATGAGGCCTGGTCCAAGGTGGTTTGTGTAAAGAACAGAAGCAGACCAGGGGGCTTGGAGTACTGTCAGCCAAGAGGACAGACAGAGAGAAGTTAGGGAAGAAAACAGGGGCAAGATCTTGTATGGCTTTGTACGTGATAGAAGGAGTAGGAATTTTATTGTAAATGTATGTGTTCACAGTTGAGGGAGGAAGGGAAAAAAGGAGAGAAAGGGAGAAATGGAAAAGAAAAGAATGAAGAGGGGAAAAATTCCAAAGTATAGAGAGTGAAGAAGAGAATAAGAAAATGATTCATTCCCCCTTTCCCTACTCCACAGAGAAAATAAGATTTCTCTGTTTACCATGTGAGCTGAAAGTACTCTCTAGGTTCTCTGCATGATGTTCATAGGCAGTACATCCCCTTCTTGGGAGCTCTATTTTCTGCAGGTTTTCAAAGGAAAGTTTGCCCATCCAGAAGAGCTACTGGGAGCTTTTTTATACAAGGAGTATAAAACTATGCTGTATATTTGGAAATAAATTTCTCTTCCCAAGATTCCCTAACATATGGAGAAAGAAATAGGAATCTCACACAATTCCTGAGAAACATGAAATTAGAGACTGTGGAATTGTAACACCATCTAGTTGGATTATTCTTTTCTTAAAAGCTTTATTTTTAATTGACAAATAATTGTCTAAATTTATGGAGTACAATGTGATCTTTTCATATGCATGTATATTGTGGAAAGATCAAATAATTCTAATTACCATATCAATCTCCTCACATATTTATCATTTAGGAAGGTGAGAATATCTACAATGTTCTCTTTTGCTATTTTGACCTATCCATTATTATAACTACAGCCACTCTGCTGTGCAAAGAACATGGTATCTTATTCTTTCTACACAACTAAAACCTAAAACTGTCCTCCTAACTATACAATTTTTATTGCTTTTTCAAGTCTATCCCCAAGCTAATAATAACCCAGGTGACAGGGTCAACAATCTGATGAAAAGAAAAGTGTTCACAGGCAAGGGGAACTTAAGAAGTCACAGGACCTTTTCCTACTCCCCTGGTGGGGAGGTCTCTGGAACAGTTAAGTACTCAGAACTATAAAGAATAGTCAGCCATTCTAATCCCCTCTCTCTTCTCTTTCTCTCATCTTTCGCTTGATCACTTAGGGAGTGGAAATCTTAAAAGAAATTATGTGACTCTAGTGAATTGCTTCTAAATGCTCAGTGTCACCCAGTACATTTTTCTTAATGATCACATAGTAATACATATCAAACCCTATCTAATTCCCTAGCTCTACACACCAAGACACATAAGTAACTGAAATAATTTTTTGTGCTGGATCTCAAAAATACTGTATAATATAACCAAATTGAATTGCTTGGACTTAGGGCCTAGGTAGACACAATTTTTTAAAAAACAAAGCAAACAAGCTTAACCATGCCATACTGCTTTCAAACTGACTACAATAATTTGTTCTCTTATGAAGAACACAACAAAGTTGTGTCAAAATTGTGATCTTTATTGTGACCTGTTTAGATTTCAGCCAGCAATGGTAGAAGTTTTTGCTTGGAACATGAATTAGGTTAATTTAACATGTAAAAATCATATAACTACCTCAATGAACTAAGAAAGGCCTTTGACAGTACACAACTTGCATTGATGTGAAACTCCCTAAACAAACTGTTTTAGCAGGCACTAAAAGAAATCAAACATCATGTATCAAACATCAGCTGCATATTATAACTTGGACAAAGGTTAAAACTACATTATGGAAACAAGGGGAGCTGCCCAATGTGGCCACCTATAATCACCTCTGCTCTGGGTGTGTGCTGACATAAAACCCCTACAAAAATAAAGCACCTGTATTTCTATATACCAGCCAGAAGAAGTTACTTTTAAAATGAAGGAAAATACTATATATGTAATGAATGTGTACATACACACTTATGTACATATGTTTAAAACATATATTTATAAATGTAAATAGTTTTACATACAAAAATAATAGACTAACATGTAATCTCCTTTGAAGAACAATGAGAAAAGCTGAGTAATTTTACTTTTAGCTAGTTTGAAGAATCAGAGAAGGACCACTGAGGGCTTAAGAGCAAATCCAAATGAGGAAGTAAGACTGAATCAAAAGTAAAAAATAAAGGAAGTTGGGCACAGTGGCACATACCTATATTACCATTCACTCAGGAAGTTCATTTAGGAGAAGTGTCAGCCAGGACAGTTAGAAAGATCCCATCTCAACAAATAAGCCAGGTGTGGTAGCCTGACCCAGTGGTCCCAGCTACACAGGAGGCATAGGTAGGAGGATCACAGGGGAGGTAGGAAAAAATATGAGAACTTAACTACTAATAACTAAAGCAAAAAAGGACTGAGGTCATTGGATGAGTGGCAGAATGCTTGCCTATCCAGCATGTCTCAGAGATGCAGAGACACACACGCACACACACACACACACACACAGAGAGAGAGAGAGAGAGAGAGAGAGAAACAGAGAGGTATATGTGGAATACAGACTTAATACAAATACAGCAATATTATGAAAAACAGGTCATGCTAAGGGGAGGTCACATACAAGAGAGGGAAGGTAAAAGAAGGAAGTTAAAAAGGTGAATATGGTTGATTTCCTCTCTATACAAGAATGAATATAGAATTTTTAAACCTCTTGAAATCACCAAAGAAGAGGACTAAGCTAGAAAGAACAACAGAGGAAATGAATCAATTCAATTCAGGTTATAGTACATAAATATATGGCAATGCCACAAGGAAACTCCCTGGATAGCTGTCTTAAACAAATAAACATGTCTCTTTTTTTTTTCTTTTACAAAATCAGAGATCAGGAGAGGGGAACAGGTCCTGTCTGGGGAGTTGGTACCATTAGGGGAGGGTAGAATGTGGGGAAAGGCAGGAGGGTGAATATATAACAAATACTGTGTATACATGTATGTAAATGGAAAACTGTTGAAACTATTGTAGGAGTGGGGGAGGAGGGATAAAGGAGAATGGTGGAGGGAGTGAATTCAAGCATGATATACTTAAAATATTGTAAGAACTTTTGTAAATGCCAGCACAACAATAAAAAAATTAAGAAAGAGAAATGAAGTAAGGTATTCAAACTCTTATGTCACAAAAACTGAACAAACCAAAAAACATAGTCATACTCGCTCAACATATGCCTCAAATATTAAACAAAAATAAGACAGAAATAGAATTTTGAGAATCTGTCACTAATAAATTTTAGACTTAAAAATATTAAAGGTAATTCTATATAAAGAATAATGCCCTCAATTGACAGTCCAAAAATATGAGGAAGACCTCTTACAATTTCAGGAGTCCATGGGTGTGATGCCATTGCAATGACCTCGGTCCTTTGGAAACTGTGTCTAAAAGTAGAGCAGTGCCCTAGTGGCAGGAAAAGGAAAAACAGGCAAAGGAAAGTGCAGCAGGGAAAGAGATACCGTGAGAAGAAAGAAGCTTTTATTAGATGTGCCAGTGTGCCCCTCCAGGGAGATGTGGGGCATCTCTCAGAAAAACCAACTGCCCAGAAACCAGTAAAGACCAATGTCCAGTTGTCATTGTTCAGGTGCTTTCTCTACCACTGGGCTGGATATCTGCTGGTCCAAACACACTCTTGGGTCCACCCTTAACTCTACCTAAATATGTTCCCTGGTTGCGGGCCTCTGTAGGAGGCTGTTCATTGATCATAAACGCAGGATACTTATTGCATTTGAACTGTTCCAGATAGGGGCTGAGGGTTCATTCCCTTTCATGCTCATGTCTTTCTACTTGTCGACTCTAAAATTCTCCATTCAAGGACTGTCAGTCCTAAAATCTTTAGTAAAAGGGGCATTGATGGTCATCTAAGTGTGTCATGCTGAGAGAGGATGATTTGGGATGGTTAAAGCCAGAAGTCTTTCTCTCTGTTTGATGTTGAGGAAAGTGCCACAACCGCAGCTGAAGAGTGAAGTTAGGAGTAACCAACTTTTGGTTAGTTGCATGGGACAATAGTTGTATTGTAATGAGAGGGCAACTCAATCCAGAAGAGAAAGAGGATTTTTTAGTGATTGATATGATTGCAGGACCAGGATATTCTGTAGATGATAGGAAAGGAAAGGAATTTAGCGAATGCATTGAGAATTTGAGGGCCAAGAAAATGAACAAAAATACTAGGAACATACTTAAGACAGAAACAGACAATTTCCTGAGGTATAAAGTCCATAAGAACACCCTGCAGAAAGAGGTTGATGCCAGGTCTTAAATATAGACAGTGATATCAATAGGAGAAGTCAAGAGGGTTAGGTCAGGTTGTAGTCAATCAAAAACAATAGGAAAAATGGGCCCTAGTCTTGGAAAAGTCACTTAGATCTGTGTTTATTAGCAGTTTACCTGCCTATCTTTAGAAGAAGTATTTGAGGCTCTCCACCGGTTCACAAGCATACAGAGAAGGGGCTGGTATTTCTTGAAACTCTGGGGTGGTTGTTGGCTTGCATATGGAGATATGTAACCAACTGAGTTTTTCTGGCATCTGGTATTTCTAGCATCATTCTGGGGGTAAAGGGTAAGCCACTACAAGGGCCAGGGGTTCCTGTTGGACTGTAGGAGATCCATCCCTCCGTGTTTTAATGAGTATTTGAATCACAAGTGGACAAAGATTAAGCCCTCAGGTTTGGTAGGGGCTGGCAATAAGATGTTTCCATATTGTACTATTTGGGCTTGTTCTCAGTTGAGGTATGTTATATGCTACTTAAGTTCTAATGTTTCAGAGTCAAATAAAATGTCATTTTGAAAAAGGGACTCCCATAAAGGATTTTTAATACTTAATTGGAGGGGATCCTTGAGAGCACTGAGGAAACACAGGAGGACAATGGACAATAGATTTAGCCATGATTGTGCCATCTCCTAACAGAGTTTGCTTAAAATTCTTTTTACAGTTGATTGACACTTTCTACTTTGCCTGAGGTTTGTGGTCCCCTTGAAGTGTGGAGGTAATATCTGATTAGAACATCCTTGGATATCTGTTGAGTGATACGGAAAATGAGGTAAGAGTCATTATCATTCTGAATAGAGTGTGGAAGTTTATCTCCTTGATGAGAATTTTAGCAACCTCATGGGCCTTTTCCATCTGAGTAGGAAAGGCTTAAATCCAGCCAGTCAATGTGTCTGTGAAGACCAGGAGACATCTAAAGTCTTGAGTTGGAGGTATTTGGGTAAAGGGTTACAAGGAGAGGCAAGTAGGGTAGAAATAAGGGCTCTGATGGAAAGAAAGGGGCCTAAGGCAAGCTTTTGGGCAGGCTGATGGGCCAGTTTATTTACGGCAGCTATTATATCTGCCCCCTTATGGTCCCTCTTACAGCGTATTACTGCAAGCTGGTGAGGCATATAGACTGCTTTGAGTAGGGAGAGGGTTGGCACCTTGTATTTGATGGGTATATATTTAGCAGTCAGGAAACATCATTCTTTCCATATGGTTACATGAATGTGTAAAACCGAAAGGGTGTAATTGGAACGTGTACAGATTGATTCTCATTTTCATTTGTCTTCATCTAGAACCTGAGTGAGAGCTATGAGTCCAGTCAGTTGTGCTGAGGTGTTAGGAGGTTAGGACTTGGACCTCTATATTTTGTATGATGCAATAACAGCAAAGCCTTCTTTTCTCTCCCTCTTTTCCATGAAGTTACTATCATTCATAAACCAGATAGCTTCTGGTCATTTTGAGGCCTGTCTTTGAGGTATTCCCTGCTAGAATACATTGGCCCTGTGACTTCATAGTCATATTCAGCAGTTTTGGGGTCAGGAGAAAGTAGAACGGGGGCTGGGTTCAGTATACAGCATTCCTTTAAGAGTAATCTCTGGATTTTCATTGAGTAGAAATTGATATTTAAGAATTCTGCTGTCCGTGAACAACTTTTAGCTATGCTAGTTGGGCACCAAATGGGAGGTATAAATCCCAAACACAAAGATATCCTACAACTGCTTTTGTTGGTCCTAGGGTTTGGTTCATCAGTTCAGTGAAATGCCTTGCCTTTCAGTGACAAGCATATGGAAAGGCTGATCAAAGCTGGGTCTACCTGGGGCTGAGAGAGAGAATTTTATGTCTTGGTACACCCAATTGTACAGTCCTTCTCATAGGAGGGGTTCTGAGCCTCTGCTCCTTTTATGGCCTCACATAGAGGTCTGCAGTTAGCCCATAATTTGAGATCCAACATCCCCCAAATCCTGCCATTCCCAGGAAGAACTGGAGCTGCATCCTAGTGATGATGATGGGAGCCCCTTAGAGCCTTGATCCCACCCCATGATAGTTCCCCTTTCACAGTATTGAGGGTAAGATTTGGGTATTTTACCTTTTGTTTAATTGACTGGGCCTGGGAGGGAGAGATCCTTTTATCCCCTGGCAGCCTGGAAATTGAAGGTCTGAGTGACATTGAAGTAGGCCATTTCCTTAGTGAGGAACAGATTGGTAAGTCATCAACATATTGAAGTGATAAGCCTCCCTTCAAGGACAAGGTATTGCAGGTCCCTAGTTAAGACCTGTCTGAACAAATGGGAGCTACCCCAGAACATTTTTGGAAGGACTGTGCAGGTAAGTTATTGAGGTCTCCCACTCAATAGCAAGGATTAGCTGGGAGTCTGAGTCCGGGATAATGCAGAAAAATGCATCTTTGGGTTCTAGGACTGAACAGCAATTGACCTCTGTGGGGATTTTACTTAAGAGGTTGTAGGGATTGGGCACCATAGGAGGGATGAGGATTAGCCCTTCACTGATGAGTCTCAAATCCTGAACAAGGCAATAGTGTTCATTGGCTTTTTTATTTGTTTGTTTATTAATTTTTGGTGATACTGGAGTTCGAATTCATGGTCTTGCACTTGCTAGGCTGGTGCTCTACCACTTGAGCCATGCCCCCAGTGGTTTTTGCTTTCTCAGTTATTTTTTCTGGAATAAGGTCTCACATTTTTGCCCAGGCCATCCTAGACTGAGATCCTCTTATTTATGCTTCCTGCCATAGTTGAGATAACAGGTGTGGTCAGCAAACCAAGCTGTTGGTTGAGAAGGGGTCTCATTGATTTTTTTGCCACACTAATTTTGAGCTGTGATCCTCAAGATCTCTACCTTCTGAATAGCTAGAGCTGTAGGCATGAGCCACCTCATCCAGCAGTGTTAGCCTTTTCTAACAGAAGAATTGCAGTGTTGTTCAGGGAGTTTCTGAGCACAAGTAGCTGATATTAAACAAATTCTGATGTAATGGGTTCAATACTTTGTCTTGCTTCAGGCTTTATAGGGTATGAGTTCTAATTGGGATAGTAATTGGGATTTTCAGCTGAATCTTTATAGAAAGTGCAGTGACCCCTCTTCCAGATATCCCTTCTGCCCAAACAGTAGGATCAAGCTCCAGGAAGTCAGGCAGTACAGATGGGAGGACAGATGCTGTAGATAGGAAGTCAGAAGGTGTAGATGGTACTAGATTTCCTCCAGTACCACAGGAAATTATGGTGCCTAGGGAGGTTTTGTGAAATTTGATTTGCTTTCATTTTTGTGAGGGTTACTCTGCCAATGAGTGGTTTTGCACTTTGAATAATGACCAGGAAAGGGTGAGCAAAGAGCCTCCCATTCCAACTACAGCAGAAAGGGGGGGTGTATTTTACTTCCATTGATTTTCCCCCTGCTCCCCTAACTGAGCAAAATTAAAAGAGGTCTTACCAAAGAATGCAGTGGGACAGAATAGAAGGCTCACATATCCAAAAGAATACCTATTGTTCCACTTGACACATGCACAGTCACTCAGGGCTCCATTCCAGCAATGACAATGTTCTGGTTGGGAGCCATCTGGAACCCACAGCCTCCTCAGTCTGTAACCATAGCCATGGCCATGGCACGAGTTAGACCTCCATTCAATTCATCAGAGGGACAGTCGTTTTCCCAGTGCCTTTTCTGATGACAAATAGGGCAGACCATAGTAAGTTGAAGCAGGCAGTTCTGCCAAGTAGGGCTGCCAGGAGTTGCACCTATCTCTTATCCTTACAAATTTTTGAAAATTACTCAAAAGAAAGATGAAAAACTGGAAGCACAGGAGAAGACTGGACTGTGAGAGGGAATCACACTGGGTGGGAGCTACACAGTAAAGTTTTTTCCCCAGACAATAAGTCTCAGTGTCCAGCATGCATGGTCACTTAAATTCAACCCAAAAGGTACAGAAAACTTGTGACCTGG
This sequence comes from Castor canadensis, assembly GCF_047511655.1. Taxonomy (NCBI): domain Eukaryota; kingdom Metazoa; phylum Chordata; class Mammalia; order Rodentia; family Castoridae; genus Castor; species Castor canadensis. The sequence continues at coordinate 186,657,827 of NC_133387.1, forward strand.
AGGCACATGACAAAGTTCAAGGGAGTAGGAGGGCCTGGAAATGGAGCAAGGAAATCCTATAAGGAGAAAGCCACAGAGAGAAAGAGCCTCAAAATCTGAAGAGAAGCCACTCTCAAATTCTTGACTGACCCCAGAACTACAAATGCACATGGGAGACTCCATAGAGCCCAGCAGAAAACAGCAGCTAGGAAGAGATCTAACTGAGCAGGGATTTTATCTGTGAAACACTGCAGAGAACCCATTTGCAGTCTGATGCTAATAAAGCAGAGAGAGTTGGGAAAAGGCCCAGGCTTCTCAATACCGTCCTGAAGTACATAGAGCAAAATCTTCACAAGTTCAAATGCAGAGATTTAAACTACATGCAAGAATTGGAAGACTCACCGTCGTGCTCAGTTCTCTCCAAATTTACTCCCAGATTAAGACAACAAATTCCATCAGGCTTGTTGCAGATGTATCAAAAGATAAACATTTATGTATCATATGGCTTAGTTATTCTACTCTTGTGTATTTACCAAAGAGAAATTAAAATTTTCATTTGTAGAAAGTACTATAAATGAGTATCCCTAGCAACCCTATTCACAAATGCCCCAAATTTGAAGCAACTTGAATGTTCATAAAATGATGACTAGATAAAAAGGTCATGATGCATCCATAAAATAGAGTATTATTCAATAATGAAAACAAACAAAGGAGTGATAAATGCAACAACACAGATAAGTCCTCAAAGAATCAAGGCGCAAAATAGTACATTTTATATAATTTCATTATTATGACACTGTAGAAAAACAAATTTAATATACATTGCTAAAATCTAGATCTGTCATTGCCTGGCAGGGGGAAAGGAGAGGGACATTTGACAAGGAAATGGTAGGAGGACACTGATATTTCTCTATGTGTTGAGTATGGCAGCTACAACAGTGTGGGCTTTTGTGAACATTCATAAAACTCTGTACATTCAATGCATGTATTTTATTACAAGTAAATTACATCTCAATGAAGTTTATGTAATCAAAGCAATTTGTCAGCAATAAGAAATAATTGTACCAGGCAGCAATAGTGAATTCTACTATGAATAGTGACAAGAGATCAAACTAGTTATTGCAATACCTATGCTTCAGTCCACAATTTGAAATCACAGATATTTGAATGGCACACTTACTACTAAAGAAGTTTAAAGTCTCATCCACTCTTATCAATGTTTTGCAATTCTTGTAAATATAAGATCTGTCTGCTAAATTTTACTATTTAGTGTGTTAATAAAGAATTGCTACATGACTAAAAATGTTTGCTTAAAATGTTGATTACTGCTCTCAATGTTGTTGATTTGGCTTTCACCATCTACATCTTATTTTATACACACAAATATGTTCTTTGAAAAAGAAATTCCAAAGCTTCATGGGATGGTCAAAGGGTCAGGTGTTATAAAGCAGTGTTAGGAACCACCTTTCCAGGATATTCTCATTGTGCCCATGTTCACAGGTTGCTGTTATACATAGTTTGTAGCAGACAGGAAAAAGAAATTGAAGCTGGAGGAAATAATTCACATTACACAGTATCTGTGCTTATATTTCATTGTAGAGAACAAAGTCCCAAGTCCATACCCAAATACTTTATAGGCCAGGAAGTATAGTATGACTGGACTGACACCAGCCCAGCTACAAATTTCCATTACTAGTTAGAAAGGACAAGAAAGGAGTGTCTGCACATTGATGTCATAATGTCTGAGGAAGAACAGATAAGACCATGGGAGCCAAATGAGTCAAGGAGATTGCACAGGTTCTGACTGGTGAGAACATGGACAAAGATAGGAAGACAAAGAAAAGGCAGGGGACTGTGAGAAGCACAAAATACTCTAACTGGACAAGCTGACTTTAAGATTTCTCTCAGAGATGATGTACTGTACACATAATCTGCTCTCCCGGTAAAATTCTATGTACAGCTTTTGCTCATTTCCATGACGCAAATGTGTCCATTGTTATCAATTCCATTTAGGAAGAAATGCACACAACACCCTCTCATTAACTAACGTAAAACAGTTCCCAGCGTGTGTCTTCCAGTGAGGATTTTCATAGAGACATCCTGAAGAGATTTGGACATGGAACGATCAAGCTAAGGAGATATCAATATCTCACCTAGAGTCTAGGTGAGATATTCAGTTAAGAATGTGACATTATTGGTCAATAAGGCTCCAAAGAAGAATTGTGACCTACCTTTATTTTCAGGTCAGACAAATGGGATCTTCATTATGACTACTAAGTACAAAACAGATACAGAGATAATTATAATATGGAGGCTGGGATTAATAAATTTTCAAGTCTCTGCCATCTAAGAAACTCTTAGAAAAGCACTCTGGCTGCTCTCAAAGGAGACAACTCTGGACAGTTTGTAGTTTCTGTGGAAATGTTATATCAGGCATTTAGAAGTACAATTGGTTGGTCATCAAGACCAGGATCTTATGGAACTTGGATTAGCAATCCACAGTGTGTAAGTGAGGCCTAATGAGATTGTGCTCTTGGATGAAAGAATCTGTTCTAGAATGCCCAGAAAGGAACAGAAACTTAAGGAGAGATAACACAATGCATTAAGAAAGTATGCATGAAACCAGAGTTGTAGACCCCAGGCCAAATTCCAGGAGTTCCACATGTCGGGTCTGACTACTGGCACCTAATACTGCCAGTAAGGAAAGGCTAATGGTGAAAGGCAAGAACAGGAAAAAAACCATGGGTGTACCACAGGAAGAGGCAAGGATGCACCTGAGGCCATCTTTGGGGTTCAGACATGAGGTTTAGATTTAAATGAAGACTTTGAGGCAGAGGGTGAAAGGTATCCACAATTATTAAACAGTCTGCATCAAAGAATTGTCTGATTGATCATTATCTCAGTCCTGGTTTGGGCAGAGGTTTTGGAATAACTTATCCAGCCATCACTTGAATGGAGCAATCTGGTGAGGATAAACAAGTAATTGTTGCCTGGCAGGTGGTCTGTCTTGCAGAGGTTCTGTTGTTCATTTCCTTGGGGTCAATTTCCCTTATCCCTTCTTGTAAAAATGTTATCAGTGTTGCCCTTTCTGGATTCCAAGGTGGCTGCAAGGTGAATGGTTCAGAGCAAAGACAAATACAAAGTGGAAAGAAATGCCAAGCTTTGTTCCTACTTTTATTTATTTATTTATTTATTTTGGTTGTAGCATAATTTATTCAACCAGCCCCCATTTCAGTTCTAAAGTTTACTTTTGGTAACAATGTGGGCCCACATAGGAAGTCAGTGCTTTTAAGAATATGCGGTTTCTAAGAACCTGGACACTCATAGTAGAGTAGGAGAGCCCAGAGGAATGACTTATTAACTAAAACTATTAAGGAAAGGACAATGGGTACTCAAGCTGAAATTCCAACAATGAATAGGAATTTTCCAGATTTACCAGAGTGTGGGAGGGATGGAGGAGTCTGTGCACTGCAAGAAGAGGTTATGAAAATTTCTGCCAAGCGGGAGTATGCAGACAACACTGAGAAGCAGTGAAGAATAGGTTTCCATAGGCCACCAAAAGTATCCGACTATTACCATACTCTAACCTGCATGACTGGTCATTGCATTCACTTTGTCCATTTACTCCATGGAACTAGACACATATTAGGTAAATACTCAATATTTTTAAACAAGAAGTAAAAACACAGACTACACTTTTTAAAATCTATGAGGAGATTGAGACTCTCAATTTCAAAAAAGGGCAATTATAATCATGTTGGATTTTCTTTCGGTATTGGGGAAACTTATCATTATATATTACATTCTAGGCATAAAAAAAAAGTAAATCAGACCCGACATTGTCACTCACACATTATGAAATTCACTTAAAGATAGAAACCTGGGGTAGTTTCTGGATGGGTAGTAGAGTTGGACTGAAAACCAAGATTGTTTCTTAAATTATTCATTTAACATAATTCAAGAATTCTTTAAGGATGTCTTCTATGGCATGTTTTGTAATATAAGAATAATATTTTCATCTCATCAGATTTCCCTACTCTTCCAACAAAGAACATGCTGAGAAATTAATGTTTCTGCTTCGCACTGAAATTGTGCAAAGGTCAACTCTGATAACTGTTGTGACTGACAAACTGCAAAATAAACGAAGAGAACACAGGAGGTGTTTCTGACTCCCATGTCAGGGTCAAGAGGTGGAAGCAACAGTACTAAATAAAAATTGGATAAGGAGTAGCAAGTCCACAGGCAGACAATGGCATATGGTATGTTTGTAAAGAAGAGTGAAGAAGGAAGTAGTTCACCAGCAGGAACAAAGTCTCAGAGGCAAATTACAGGGGAAAAAAAACAATGTATATAGAGGGACTCCCTTCTCATCCGATTCCTCCTCTTATGTCATCTTTCCCATCATGTCCTCAGATACCATGCTTCAAAAAGTACTGCGGATGTTGACATCTTTTTTAGTTGTTGCCTGGATAATTTTTATAATTTCTCAAAATTCCATAAAGATAGGAACATTTCTCTCTACTTTAATTTGAAGCCTGTACTCATGGGATCTTTATTGCCAGAACTGGTTAGCACTCCTGCCCCTTTTCTCCCATTTCAAGTCTGTTTTCTCCTTCTGTACTACACCTCATTTCATAGGGCCTGTGGACACTGACCATCTCTACTTCTACTTCCTTTCCCATTCGTCCTGAATGCATTCTAATCCAACTCCTATGTCCCAAACACAAAATGCTCCCTGATAAGGCCTCCAACTTCAAAGTCACTAAAGACGTGTTACTAAAACCAGGTGAGTATACTCCTCAACCACCTAGGTCCAGTTTCCCTTGTCTGCTAATTTTGCCTATGAGTTCGTTTTCTGTGCCAAAGTTATTTTTTTGTTTCCCTTATGTCTATTGGGTATTAATTAATAATTAGAAAAGTTATTTCCACTCTAAGACTATGTAGGAATTCACTCATATTTACTTATATCTTTACTGAAATAGTTACATTGTTTATATGTAGATATCTTCCACAATGGAGGTTGTTCTGTAAATGGCATAGGGTATTTATCAATTTAACTTTTCCCAATTCCTTTCCAATTATTTTAAACCACTTAATAAAAATTCAATCCTCTCACCCACTGATATTTTCTTTTTCCTGTTTTATTTTGTACAATACAGGGGTTTAACTAAAACTGTTGAGAAATCTTCATGACCTAAAACAGCAGTGACACTGGTTAAGTCACCAACAGGAACTGACCTGAGTGTCATGGAAATCCTTCAGAACTATACAAGCAGTTCCCACTTAGACCATTCACCTACATGAACACCACCAACAGCTTCAAACACAGCGAGCCACCTTCAACCCTCGAGACATGTACTGCAGGGGGGACCAGTTGCATGTCTTGCTGGAGGCACGGGACTACCTTGAACACAGGAGGGAATCTTGGGGGACTTTCTGAGGGCCAGGATGTCTGCCCCAGCCCGGAATGCAGGAGCTTCAGGAAAGGTGACAGACTTTAACAACGGCATCAACTTGTCAGCTTCACTCTGTTCTGGGAGGGCCAGGTCTCACTGTCTGTCCTACTCATCCACCCCAGTGAAGGGGTGTCTGCTCTCTGAAGGGCAAGGAACCAAGGCTATAACAGGGTGATCTTCACAGGCCAGTTTTCCAGTGGTGCCTCCCAGGTCTACAGTGATTGTGGCCTGGCTTTAAATTCAACTGCTGACCTGTGCCAGTATCTTGATGGTCAAGATCAAGAAACTTTCTACTGCGTGAGACCTCCACATGTTCCCTGTGCTGCATGCACCCACATGCAGTCCAAGAACCAGAAAGTTTCTCATCTTAGCATGGATTCTACACTGGACAATATAGTGCTATAGCCTGTGTGTCATTCTAAAGGAAGCTCCCTGGTTATAACAAATTTGGGATGCATTAAGAAGAGTCATTTGAGAACAGATCTGTGAATTTTGGGGGCCATTGCTTACTTGACAATAGTTCCCAAACTTTTTGGATATTTCTTCATAATCAATGAACTAAAGAAAAAAGGCAGAATAAAGACTAAAAGAGATTGAGAAATATACATATGTCCTCTAAAATGTTCTTCCTGCATCTCAATAAATTGACTTGTACTCCTCCTGTGTACCTGTGACCTATGTCACAGTGAGACTTAGAAAAATGAAAATTTACAAAATGGTCTGAATTTGGAGACACCGAAATCAGTTCATTGTTAAGAAGTAACAGAAGTATTCCATAATCTAGCTTGGTGAGCCTTTCTTGATTTGTAATCACCTACAGATTAGTTTTTCTGCCCTTCCCTTTAAGGTCAAATGTGGGCTTTGAGATTATGGCAAAATTCAAAGTGATTAGTGCTTCCAAATGCAACGGTATGTGCTTGAGCTTGTTTGGTGGTTTTACCACTAAATCCACTTAAAGGGCTTTGTTTTTCTGCTGGACTTGTTTACTGCCTCAGTCCCATCAGCTTTTTGCTCATCTATTTAACCAAGGCCGGTCATGGTACCAGGTCCCACTTTGAGTGAATGGTTGGAGTAATTAGGATATTTTATAACTGCCCTAATCTCTTCACCAATCTACTCCTCAGGTAACAGATTACCTGCCATCTTACACAATAATCTTTGAACATTAAAACTCCCTCCCATCTCCTCTAGTTCTTCACCTAACAACAACCACCCTTTCCACACCACCTCCCATATCACTGGTAGCCCAAGAATCACCATGCAGAGGTTTCCATTCTGTCTTCTAACAGTCAATTCATTACCATTCTCACTTTTTGATCTTTATCACGTTTCCAACCATTTCACAAAGTAGAATTCCTACATTTCTTATTAATTTGTTTAACTCTAAACAGCTTTAAAAACCCATCTGAAATGCTTTTATATCTAAGTTGAGCATTAAAAGCTTAACAATTGTTAAAATGCTTGTCCGCACCGAAGTAAAAATATGTACCTGATTGTAGAAATGGTATTTTCACCTCAGATATATGGGTACACACACCTACAATTTGCTTAAATTTTAAAACTACTGACTTGAATTATGAATAACTGTCCTAAATCAGTTCTCTCAGACCCTTCAAAACCAGAGACAAGGGACTAACTGGGCATTTGGATCTCCAGCATTCCCTGAAGTCTGCAAACATACCCATTCTGTTTGGCCACTTTCCAAGCCAAGCTAATTGTTAATCGCTCTGCCTCTAATTTGGAGAAAGCATAGTTTGACAGGGCATTGAAGACACTGGGAGAATTTGTGACAAACTTAGGGGAAAAGTAGGATAAAATGATAGGATGAATGAGCTTTCACACTGCGCATGAATTGACAACATTGCATTCTTAGCAAGGCTGATAAATACACTGTAACAGAAGGCCATTTTGTCTTGAAGAAAACCTCTAATATCATTTTTTAAAATGTTTTTTATTGTGCTGGGGGCACATTGTGGCATTTGCGAAAGTTCTTACAATATATCAAACTTGAATTCATCCCCTCTATCATTCTCTTTTATCCCCTACTCCCATTCCTAGAAAAGTTTCAACAGGTCTTTTTTTCCACTTACATACATGTGTACCCAGTATTTGCACCATATTCGCCCTCCTATATGCTATTCCCATATCCTCCCCCTCCTATGGTACCAATAGCCCAGATGGGACCTGTACTACTCTCCTGTTCTCTGATTTTGGACACAAGTCTTTACATTTGGTTTCTTCTTCAAAGTAGAACGATTCACAATGGCCAAAGGTTAAAATAATCCAAATGTCCATCAACAGATAAATAATAAACAAAATGTGGTATATACATACTAAGTAATAATATTTATTCTTTAAACAAAGGAAATCCTGTTACATGGTACAACATGGATGAACCTTAAAATCATTGTCCTAAATGAAATAAGCCAGACACGAAAGAACAAGTACTTTATGATGACCAGAATAGTCAAATACATAGGGACAAAAAGATATGATAAAGTTTTTAGGGGTTGGAGTAAGGGAGAATGGTAAGTTGTTGCTTAATAGGTTTGGTGTTTCTGTATGGGATGATAAAAAGGTTATGGAGCTGGAACATAATGACAGTTGTACATAGTGAGTGTGTACTAATGCCACTGAACTGTACACTTTAAATTTTAAAAATCTGATTTCTTGTCAGGCAGGGCGGTGCACACCTGCAATTCCAGAACTCAGGAGGCTGAGGCGAGAGGATGATGAATTTAAGCCAGTCTGGGCTATACAGAGAGTTAACAGCCTAGAATACCTAGTGAAACACTGTCTCAAAAGAAGACGTGTCTTCATACCTTGATTACATTAACATCAGTAGATTGACTAGAGCTAGTTTTCTGTATTTTTCCTCTAGCAAATGTAGTTTAAGAACATGTCAATCTGATTTCCAATAATAACATCAGATGGATGGACATTATAATTGTTATATGCAACTGTCATGTCCCAGGCATCAATAATACCCACATTGAGATCCATAAAAATGTCTCTTATGACAAGATTCTGGATATAACCATGAAAGTCACTAAATATCTCTGTATTAAAAGATAGCTCCCTGGTATTTTCAGTTTTAAGTATCACCTTGGTCTCTGGACTTCGCAAGAGTAGACGTTCAATGGCCTTTTTAACATTGATGGCCCTACGGATGAAAATGTCGATAGGGAAGGGTCTGAAGTGTTGGCCAATGGTAATGACAATTGCTGTGCCACTGTCTCCTGCCAACTGATCAATTTGCCGTGGGATGTAGTTTTCATCTTTCACCGAGAACAGCGTTTGGGTAACAAATGGATGGCTATGCTTTTTCCACTGAATTAAAATATGTCTTTCAGCATCCAGAAGAACATGTGTTTTAAAGACCCCGGTTCCATGATGATCAAAAACCTTTAAGGCTGATGGAAAACAAATCAATAAATTTTTTAACAAAACAAAGATGACATAATTTAATAATGTAACATCTGTAAAATTCTAACCAAGACCTTCTCTACTTAGAGAATTGCTGCTTATTCAAGGCAGAGAAATTATCAGATGCATTAAAACCTTAATACAATTTTAAATCTCTTATCAGAGTATATAGAAAAATGTTAATATCAGTGATTATAAGTTAAAATTTAACTTTTTATTAAAAGCCCAAAGCCAAAATTTGGCAAAATAAAATAATAATAATGAAACAAAGATCAGAAAAAGAAATCAAATAACTCTAATTATGATTTTTAAAACCTTCAAAAGCCAACTGTAATTTTAAGATAAAAATAAAATACATACTTTTCACAACTTTTGGTAAAAAGTAAATCCACTGACGCAGTGTTGAATCTCCCATGAGGTAAATAAGTTTTCTTTCCAAGCAGCCACGTATATCTTCTGTAGCATTGAACTTGATCTGCTGGCAAAATGTTGTAATCCACCTTCCTTTCAAAGTATAACCACTGGGGAAAGGAGACTTCATTCCAATCTGACATTTCTTTTTCATGTTCTCACTCTCTGGCAATAAAAAGTCCCACAATAAGTAATTTGTATCACCACAAATTATTTTGGAAACACTGTTCTCATTTTTGCTCTTCTTTTTCCTCTCATCCTTTCACCCTCACTTCTCTATTTCTGCCTTCTTTTCATCCACAAATATTTATTTAATGAAATCATGATAAAGGGATGAATAAGGAGTTCTCACTGAATAGTTTTTCTTGGAGTTGGAATGTGTTTTCTCTTGTGCATTCTCAATGTCTCCCTGGGATCCACCTTATCCCCAAGACCACTCAACTGTAGACAGCTAACAAAAGTCAGGAAGAAATGGATGGCCATGAAATAGCTGGGCTCAGTAGTAAACTGTTTATTTCACTGATAACATTGGCTTTGCCAAATTTTAAGTCTCCTTTCTTCAGCTCAAAGTATTTACCCATGAAAGAAGCTTGAACATGTTTATCAAATGAGTATAACAAATTATTCATTCTGTATGAACCAGAATCATGTTCTCTAGCTTAACAACAAAAAAAATCTTACATACTTAAATACTGTGTCTAGGACTGAACATACTATTCTCAGTGTGGTCTGACTAGTGCAGAAAAAAAGCAAGACCATGACTCTTTGTTCTGAATGTTTCACTATTAAAATAACCAAGTCTGTATTTACCAATTCATACTGAGCTTTCACCCAGTAAGTTTCTGAGACAACTTTTATATTTGTCACCAGAAAAGTACATCCTGATCATCTACCTTCATCTTTGGAGTTTGAGCTATAAGTTTAAGAACTTACATCTAACCATGGAGAATTACATTAGATTTGTTTATGTCGTTTGAGGCCCCCCGGCCCCTTCAATAACAGTCAGGCACTGTCTTGTAAGAAGCTTCCTGAGTTTCATAGAAATTACTGTCCAAGAAAGAGGGAAACAAAAAATGTATAATAAGGACTCAAGTTTCCTCAGGAGTGCAGGAACGTTCTTTGGTGTAGAAGTTGGACATGGATGGTGGTTGACCAGACAGATGAGAGATCTGTCTTTTTCGTAGACTGTGAGCTTTAGTTCTGGGCTCATGATTTATTCATATCTATGTTCTCCACAGGGTTTAGTAGAGTTCTTTGCATGCACTAGATCCTCAGCAAACATTTGCTGAGTGCATGAAAAAGAGGTAATAGGCAAATGTATACCTGCTAGCTGTTATAACGGAAGTCATTTTCCTTACCAAAATTCACTTTAGTTCCAATGTAGCAGAAACATCATTTTATGAATTAGATGAGTTTGTGTTGACCACTAATGTTCATGTGGTAAAACTAATAAGACTCACAGGAATTTCTAGTTCATAGAACTTCAAATGATGTGGTTTGACTGAAAAAAAGAAGTTAGAATCTACCTCACACAACACCAGCACCCAATTATTGACTTTTGAGGATAAAACCTCAACTTTAAATACAAGTTACATGTACATTCTGAAAGAAGAAATCTGAAATTAATGGTTTCCCTAGTCTTTTCTCACGAGAAAATTGGGTAAAATTTATGTGAAAATAATTTCTAAGAATGAAATCTCTTATTTAAAACCTAAGGTGGTTGAAACAACTTGTTCCAGAAAATAAGACAAATGGTTAATGTATACTAAGTATGTCTCAAACTAAGACAATCCTTTAAAAGTAAATGCAGTGCAATTTTACTCAGCCATGAAGAAGAATGAAAACTTATCATTCTCAAGTAAATGGATGGAACTGGAGAATATCATTCTGAGCGAGGTTAGCCAGGCTCAGAAGACCAAAAATCATATGTTCTTCCTCATATGCGGACTTTAGATCTAGGACAAATACAGCAATGTTGTTGGACTTGGGTCACATGATAAGGGGAGAGCACACACATGGGAGGTATGGGGATAGGGAGGAAACCCAAAACATGAAAGTGTTTGATGTCCGCAGAGCAGAGGAACTAATACAGAAACCTTAAAGCAACAGAGGTCAATATGGGAAGGTGACTGGGAAGTAGTAAAGAGGTCTGGTAGAGATGAATCAACTTGGGTTGTAACACACTTGTGCATAGAAGCAATGCTAGGAATCTCTCTGTATAGCTATCCTTATCTCAACTAGCAAAAACGCCTTGTCTTCTTATTATTGCTTATGTCTTCACTTCAACAAAACTGGAGAAAAGGGCAGAACAGGTTCTGCCTGGAAGCAGGGCGGGTGAGGGTGGTGGTGGAGAGATGGTTCAAACAATGTATGCACATGTGAATAAATGAATTTTTAAAAAAGTAAATTGTGACTACCGCCAAGAGCACACTAGACTTACTGTTACATGGTAAGACCTTGATGGAGCCCAAGTTCTTCATCATTTCAACCCCTATGTTGGACCTTCAAGAAATGAGAAAATAAGTTACCTAACATCTGCCCAGCTATTCAAATAAGAATATAACGCTGGTTTAGATGGAATGAAGCACTGTTAACTCTCTGCGGATATTTCAATATTTTGAGCCATTTAAGATATTCTGGGGGAAGTAATTGGGTTAGTATTTTGGAAAAGTGTTTCCTGCTACTGGTAAGGGATCTAGAGATTCAGTGTCACTTGCCTTCCATATGCCATCAATCAAAACTATCTATCATCTATCTTTCTATCTATCTATCTATCTATCTATCTATCTATCTATCTATCTATCTATCTAATCTATCTATCTATCTCTCTATCATCTATCTGTCTATCCTTTAGTTTCACCTTCTAAATGGTTCTCTACCACAAACTACATAAACTCTGTTTCATCTTTGTCATCTGTAGCAATTCAGGTCCTCATCAAACTTTTGGTTTTGGTGGTATTAAGGGTTAAACTCAGAGCCAGTCAGGTGCTCTACCTCTTGAGGCACTCTGCCAGCAGTCATCAAACTTTTGTTAGTCTGGTTCTTTTCAAACTTGAGAATGCATCAGAATTACCTGGAGTGCTTGTTAACAAGTCAGACTGCTGAGCCTCACTCCCAGAATTTCTGATTCAATAGTTCTGGGGTGAGACTCAAGAATTTAGATTTTAATAAGTTCTGGGGTAAAGCTGAAGCCACTAGTCTAGGGACATGATATTGAAACAAAAAGTAGCAATTATTATTACTGAGGATCTCATTAGATCTATCTTTGGTACAAGTTTAAACTTTGTTCTAGGTTATTACAATATTTACTTTCTGCTTCTTTGCTTTAGCCCAACCTCTCTGTTTCCTCTTTTATTCTCCAGTACAAATCTTTCTATGACTTTTCACTAACAGCCTATAGGATAAGGACCAAGAAGCATACTTTTCCAGCTTCATCTTCATCCGTCCTTCACCTTCACAAATCCTCGGGAGTCTACTTTTCATATTTTGTTACCTCCTTGAGAGTACAAATCAGGCTGCTCTTTTCACTGTAATATTCCAAGTGCCTAGCCCAGTAAGCATCACTTCAAGGTATCAGCCCCACCAATTAGGCTAGTGACTATATCTGGTCAAATCAAATTCATTCTATCAGATTGAAATCTTTCAGAGGGAAGTTAGGACTTCCTGAGACAGAGCTGCAGAAACCTGCAGGAAGAAAAAAGGGATGCTTGCTGAGATTTAGGAGGATTGCTTGAATCCCAGGAAAGGAGTTTAAAGCAAGTGAGACTAGTATCTGCCTCATCCAAGGGTTATAGGGCTGGAGAACTTAGAAGCCAGGGTGGATGGAGAGTGATGACTGCCTGGAGAGTTGGGAGTTCTGGGAGAAGTGCAAAGGCTCTCTGACTTGGAATAAGGTAGACTGGGATTCCAAGTATGACTGTAGTTTACGAGACATGCAACTTGGTCAAGCTATTTAATGTGACTGTGCTTAAATTTCTTCATCAGTAAAATGGGCATAATCACAGTCACTCTAGAGTATTTTCCTAAGGATTAGCGTCATAAGGGAGCCATCTAACACAAAGCCTGACACACAGTAATCACTCAAAAAATGAATTATTCCTGAGGATCTTATCAGATCTATCTTTGGCACAAGATTAAAAATTTGTCTCAGTGGGAAATTTGAATCAAACCAAACCTTTATTTTCCTTCATTTCTCCCAGGTAATGCTGAAAAGAGACCAAGACCTTGTAAATTTCACTATTAAAGCCAAACTTTGATGGTACATTAAAATTAGGATTAAAATATTGTGGCACTAATACATTCATTTTAGTGCTTCTTGGCTTTGTAATTGTGTGTGTATACTTTACATTTTAGAAAATGGCCTGGAATATCAGACCATAGTAGAACCTAAGAGAATGGTGAATTGTGTTGCCTGTATTATGCCTCCTCATGCAGTAATACTTTGTTTATTTTTACATCATGATTTTCCATAAAACCCTTAAAGTAAAAAGCAAAAAGACTTTTCTTGTTTAATGTTGAAGGTGTGAATAGCTGTGTAGGTAGCATCATTAATTCTGCAGCCAAGTTTGGAAGAAAAAACCCTAGCAACAAAATGTACTTTCTATGTTAGAAATGAAAGGGAACAGGCTTAGTCCCTGGGCTCATGGGAAGGAAAGATGTCATAGACCCTGACTTGGGTCTAAAAGGAACCCTAGAACTTAGCAACGGAATGGTCCCTGATAGTTCTTGGGTGCGTAATCACCTGTGAAGCTGGCTCCTTGCATATGCACTAAGTCACTTGTAATGAGACTCAGATCTCCATCTTCATGCAGTGTGAGTGTGGGGGGGTGTGGGGGGGAGACTTGACAGCTTGAAGACAGCAGGGAATCTGGGAAGGAAATGAGTTGATGGGGAAGTAAAGCACCTTATTGTCATGAGCACAGCCTCCTTGAGAAGCAATACTAAGACTCAAAATATGTATAAATCTGCCATACTTGTACATATTTGTGGTTGTATTTCGGATTTCCTTAGACATAGCCAGAAGACCGCGCCAGTATGGTTTCTCCAACCCAGACTACAATGAAGTCTGCCTTAAAAGGATTCTAGGTATGGGCAGGAGGAAGTCTGAAATTGGGCATAAGTGGCCCAGCCCTGAGAGTTAAGACACGGTTTTGAGATCTTCAAAACAAAAAGGTCTTTCTCTATGTCTTCATGATCATTTTCTTTTGCTTATTAGTAAAAATTTTATTTGAAAAAGCCCAGGTTTTTCAAATCCTAAGGTTTTGGCTAAACCTTAGGATAAAGGTATGAACTTTTCTATACATGTGAAGGTAAGGCAGGGGTGAAAGAGAAATCTTGTAGAGAGGTTGTTCCCCGTCCCCTTGTGTCATGAAAATGTTTGAATTGGATTTCCAGGAATCTACTCTATTCAATTTGCTCTTCTGAACATAAGTCATAAAAAGACTTTCTATAGGCTTTTATATAGCAGAAGTTCTCCAAGTGTGCAAACATAAGTGATCCATAAATTAATTGCTCTGCAGTGAAATAAGTTTGGGAAATGTCCTATCCCTTCTGGAAGGGATGAACATTAAAGTTTCTGAGAAGTACTTCTATAAATAAACCTATTTAATCATTTGTCCAGATTGTATTACACTAGTTCTTTGCTTCAACAGATATTGAGATCCTTCTTGTTGTTGTGCTGGGCCTGTGAGGCAAATTTGTGGCTCTCCACGGCTTCCTGGCACACAATGGCCCCTGTTCATGGTTCCTGGAGCAACCCAGCATGCTCTTACTCAGGTCCTATTCCTTCTCTTGAGATTGGCATTTCTCCCCAAATCACATGGCCTGCTCCTTCACTTCATTCAGGTTGCTGCTCAAGACAGCCCTTATTTTATTGCTTATTAATGAAAAGTGTATTTGAAAAAGCCCAGCCTCTTTGGGATGAACCATAAGACAAAGGAGATTTTTTCATACCTTGATGATGGGGAAAACAAGAAGTGAAGGTAAGGCTGGTATATAAGGGGAAAATGGTTACGGAGACACAAAGAGGGGACATTTCATCTAACCTGACCATCCTTTCAAAATAGTATCAAACATCACATTCAAATCCCATATTCTGATGACTTTCTGCTATAACTCTATATATTTGCTTGTTGTCTTTCCATTTCACTATAATGTTAATTCCCAATACCTAGAACTGTGTCTAGAATATAAAAACTGTCAATTATAAACTGAATGAGTGAATGTGAAAATACTGTTATGCTTCTTTCTTTTCAGAGCTTTAATGTTGTAGTAAGTGGTATATTGGAATAGAAGTGAATGCAATGAGACAACAAGGAGTGGCACCTCATCCTGGAGGACATGATGTCTAAACCAAGGGCTATGAAATGCCAGAGTTGGGAAAGAACATAGTCCATTTTTGAAGTAAAAGGAGTTCTATTTGTCTAACAGAGAGTAAATCAGCATAAAGGTGAGGAAAGAATCTACAGAATTAGGCAAGTCCTTGTAAACATATTTGAGATTGAGGGTCTTAATATGACCCTTTGAGCCATGGGGTTATATTAAGGGTTTTAAGGAAATAAAAGTAAAAAAAATGTGTTTTAGAATCATTAGTCTAGGTGCAATGAAAAAATGGACCAAAAGAAACATGACTGAGAGAAAGGAGCTCTAGAGATTGTCGGAATAACCTGACTGAGGTTAGCTTGTATAATAGCTTACACAAGGATAAAGGCAACAGTGACAGACACAAATGACTGGGTTCAGGGATAGGTGGAAGGTACGTTATAAGACTGATAATTCATTGGATTAAAAGGTACTGAAAGATACTATTCATCTTTTTAGTATAACATCTATTAATATTATGTACAATTACTATTTCATGGACTATATTATAAATGACTGAATCTGGAAGTATTATACATCATGAAAAAAATACATACTGTATAAACCACTTCACTGGATATACTTTTGGCAACTAGTTCTAGAATGAACCTATTTGAGACCTGTGAACATAAAACCAGCTGAGCTGATGCTGAAAGATGGACCTAATTATTACTTAGTGAACATCAATTGGCATAAGACCATTTGACTAGGCAAAGCTATTAGACAGAGCTTGGTTGACCTCTCTCCATTGCTTATTATATTTGAAGGATGGTTACCTGTGGAAAAGACTCCATTCTTCCTTGCTAAGATAGGAAATGTCCTTGTTCTTGGACTGCATGTGGGTGAGTGCAGCACAGGGAACACGTGGAGGCCTCACGCAGTAGAAAGCTTCTTGGTCACGAGCATCAAGATACTGGCACAGCTCAGCACTTGTGTTTAGGCTCAGGCCACATTCAGTGAAGACTTGGGAGGTGCCATTAGCAAATTTACCTAGGAACATAATTCTATCATAGCCTTGGTTCTTTGCCCTCCAGAGAGCAGATGCCCCTTCACTGGGGTGGATGAGTAGGACAGAAAGGGAGACCTGACCCTCCCAGAACAGAGTGAAGCTGACAAGGTAGGTGCCATTATTGAAGTCTGTCACCTTTCCCGAAGCTCCTGCCTTCAGGACTGGAGAGTACATCCTAGCCCTTAGGAAGTCCCCACCATATTCCTTCCTGTGGCCCAGGTGGTCCCTCGCCTCCAGCAGGATGTCCAGCTGGTCCCCCTTGCAGTACATGTCTTGAGAGTTGAGGATGGTGGCTGTGCTGTGTTTGGCACTGGTGGTGGTGTTTATGTGGGTGAAGGGTCTGGGTGGGATCAGCCGGTCTAGTTTCTCCATGATCTCCCTGACTCGTAGCTCAGTTTCTGTTGGTGACTTGACTGGTGTCGTTGGTGTTTCAGGGCATGAGGATTTTGTAGAGGTGTTCATGTGATGGAAGGAGATGGATATGTTTAGAGCAGACCAAAGCTGGAATGACAAGAAATGTGTTATCCTATGAAATGACCCTGATCTCAGTCATTTTTACGTATGATGGATTTGAATATTCATTTTCATGCCATCATCTGTGTCATTTAAACTCTGACAATTTTGAATAAAATTTAGACATTTTTGTTTTTCCTCAATATTGTAGAGATGGCTTGAGTTGTTATAAATATATTCAACCTAAAAATAAAGGTGAGCAAATACACGTGGGTTTTATGTTGAAGATGGAGAATTTGCTTTTCCTTTTCATATATACCTTATACCCAATAACTAATTTCTTTTAGTTCTTCCTTTATGTCTCTTCTACCCTATCTATTCCTCCCCACTGTCTCCCTGAATTGTAATAGTTACTTCAAGAGTGAGCTATTCAGGCAGGCACTCTACCACTTGAGCCACTCCACCAGCCCTATAGAAGCTATGAGGACAGTTGTGCTTTCTATTTACTTTTTTCCAATGTAGCTAAGTCAGTCCTTTTATAGCAAAACTCTGCACATGTCTCCTTACCTCTTAAGAATCCTTCTTGGCTTCTCATGACTCTTAGGTAAAGTCTAGTCTTGGCATGGCTTTGTGGCTTAGCCTGTTTTAACTCCCTAGTTCTTCTACTTCCTCCTGTAGATCTAACTAGTATACCATCTAACTTCTAACATAGTTGGTTTGCTAAGAATAACTTTTGTTTGGTAAGACTAACTGCTTCCTTTCTTTTGGCTCTTGCTCTTTCCTACTACTTTCCTCTTCCTGCATTGTTGGCAGCCTCCCTCCACAAACCACCTAAACCTCTCTTAAGTTCTTACTGTGAAGCCATTAGAAACTTAGAGGTCACTGACACTTATAGCATTGGGCAGTGTTTCTTAGGTCCTCAAATTCAGTGGTTTCCAAATCCTGCTGATAGTCAGAAGTGTCTGCCAGGCTTTACTCACAATATGGATTCTTGGGCTGTAGGCCACATGGTCTGAAGCATGGTCACAATGTGTCATCCTAGAATATATGTTCCTCAAAAACCTCATAGGCCATCAGAAACGCTTGAAAAAATGGTTATAGATCTGGGGTTTCCAATGCTCTATTTTAGAAAACAAGGTAAGTATTAAACAAAACCAAACCTAAAAATCCATGTGTGATCCATTGTGGGGGCCAAGCCTATAACCCCAGCACTCTCAAGGCTAAGGTAGGAGGATTATTAGTTTGAGGCCAGTGTAGACAAAAACTTTGGGAGACCCTATTTCAACCAATAAGGTGAGAATGGAGGTACATATCCATAATCCTTTCTAAAGCAGAAGAATAGGTAGGAGCATATAAGGGTGGCTCAGGGCCAAAATATGAGATCTTAAAGGAAA
Source organism: Castor canadensis (assembly GCF_047511655.1). Classification (NCBI taxonomy): domain Eukaryota; kingdom Metazoa; phylum Chordata; class Mammalia; order Rodentia; family Castoridae; genus Castor; species Castor canadensis. The sequence continues at coordinate 186,676,315 of NC_133387.1, forward strand.
AACAGCTAAAGCAAAAAAGGCTGGATGAATGGCTAAGTGGAGAGCATCTGACTTAGCAAATCTAAGGCCTTGAGTTCAAACCCCAGTACTGCAGATTTTAAAAGAGGAAAAAGAAAATATCAGTGGGAGGAAAGGATGGAATTTTTATTGAGTAGTTTAGAATAATTGAACAGGCATAGGGAAAAGTTAAATTAGATAAATGCCTCATGCTATTTACAGAATAACCTCTGTCATGGAAAGTATTTACATATAGAGAATGAACTATACCAATGAAAATACAAGTAAGCATGGGAGAATTCCTATATAATCTTTGAAAACTTTTCTAATTATTAATTAATATCCAATAACAATAAGGGAAACTGTTTCTAAAAATAATTTTTGCATGGAAAAATAAATCATAGGCAAAATTAGCAGACAAGGGAAACTGGACCTATGTGATCTAAGAATATATTAACCTGGTTTTAGTGATCTTTATTTAGTGACCGAAGCTGATGGCCTTATCAAGGGGTATTTTGGTGGCATTTGGGATGTAGGAGCCTGATTAGAATGGGCTAAGAATGAATGTGAAGGAGGAAACTGAGGTAGTTGGTGTTCACAAGCCCTGTGAAGTAAGGCATAGAAGGGGAGAAGAAAGCAAAATTGGAGTGGGAGAGGAGGGGCATAGCTGTTCATGGATTCTGGCAATAAAGGTCCTACAGGTGGAAGCTTCAAGCTGAAGTGGAGAAAAGTGTTCCTACCTTTGTGGAGTTTTGAGAAATTGTGAAAATTATCCAGGCAACTACTAAAAGAGATGTCAACACCAGCATTTTTTGAAGCATCATATTTGAGGACATGATGAGTGTCCTAGGAAAGACGACACAAGAGGGAGAATCACATGAGAAGGGAGACCTTCTGCACTCATTACTTTATTTTCTATCCGTAATTTGCTCTGAGACTTTGTTCCTGCTGGTGAGCCATTTTCTTCTTTACCCATCCTTACAGACATACCACCAATCCCCTTGTCTGCCTATGGGCTGCTCCTTATCCAAGATTCAGTTAGAACTGTTACTTCCTCTTCCTTGACCTTGACATGGGAATCAAAGCCCCTGCATAGTCTCTCCTTTTCACTGTAGTTTCTCAGTCACACCTTGTTACAGTTGCACTTGCCACAATTTCAATGAGAAGCAGAAACATTAATTAATCAGCATATTCTTTGTGGGAAGAGCAGGGAAATCTGATGTGAGATGAAAGATTATTCTTATGTTATAAAGCGTGACATAGAAGATGCCCTTAAAAATGCTTGAGTATATATTAAATGAATAATTTAAGAAACAGAATCTTGCTTTTCAATTCAGCTTTACCACCTGCACTGAACCTATCCCCTCCTCAAACCAGGACAGAAGTAATGACCAATCAGATCATTCTTTAACACAGAATGTTTAATAATTGTGAATATCTTTTACCAATGGCCTCAAATTCTTCCTTTAAACCTAAATGTCATGTATGAACCCCAAAGATGGGCTGAGGTGCATCCTTTGGCTCTTCCTGTGCTGTGCTCATGCTGAATAATATAACAATAAACCTTTCCTTACTCCTCCTCATTACCCCTCTTTATTGGTTGTGTTGGATGCCACCTGTCAGACCTGATGTGTGGGACTCCTGCAATGCAGCCTGGGGTCTGAAACTCTAGTTTCACGTGCACCTTTGTTATGCTCCATGTTCTATCTCCTTAAGTTTCTGTTCCTTCCTGACCATTGCAGAACAGATTCCCTCATCCAAAAGGACAATCTCCTCAGGTCTCATCTACTCACTGTAGACTGATGATCCAGCCATCACAAGGTGCTGATCCTGATAACCAACCAATTGTACTTCTGTGTGCCAGGTATAATATTTCCATGGAAACTACAAACTTTCCAGAGTTGGCTCCTTTGAGAGTCCAGAGTACTTCTTTCTAAGAATTTCTTAGATGGCAGAGTATGAAATTTATTAATCCCATCCTCCATACTGTCATCATCTCTGCATCCATTTTGTACTTAGTACTCTTAATGAAAATTCCACTTGTCTGACCTGAAAATGAAGGCTGGTCACAATTCTTCGGAGCCTTATTGACTGACAATGTCATATTCTTAACTCAATGTTTCACCCAGACCCTACTCCTTAGCTTTATCTCTCCATGTCCAAATTTCTTCAGGATGTCTCTGTGGAAATCTTCACAGGTCAAGGCATACTGTAACCTTCTTTATGTTAGCTAATGGGAAGCTGTTGTGTGCATCTCTTCCTATATGAAATTGTCCACCATGGACACATTTGCATCATAGCAATCAGCAAAGGCTGTACATAGGATTTTATTGGGAGAACAGATTATGTGTATAGTACATTCCCACTGAGAGAAATCTCAAAGTCAACTTGTCCAGTTAGAGTATTTTGTGCTTCTCACTGTCCTCTACCTTTTCCTTGAGTTCCTATCTTTGCACATGGACTGACTAATCAGAACCTACACAATTTCCTTGACTCATTTGGCTCCCATGGTCTTATCTGCTCTCCTTCAGATACTATTACATTAATATACAGACATTGCTTTCTCATCCTTTCCATAATAGTAATGGAAATTTGTGGCTGGGCTGGTGACAGTCTAGTCACAGAACATTTCTGGTCCTATGGGTACTTGGCATAGACTTGGGACTTTGTTCTCTAAAATGAAATATAAGCACAGGTACTGTGTGATGTGAATTACCTCCTCCAGCCTCTCTTTCTTTTTCCTGCCTGCTGCAACTATGTATATCAGCAACCTTATTTGGACCCTCCGGCATGAGGAAAACATCCTGGAACAGGAGGTTCCTAACACTTCTTTGTAACATTGGACCCTTTGGTCATCCAATGAAGCTTTGGAACGTCTCCAAATAACATATTTGTAAGTGTAAAATGAGATGCTGATATGATAACCAAATCAACAATATTGAGGTTAAGTAATAACATTTCATACAAATCCATTTGTTGTTTAGTCATACAACATTTGTTTATTAACAATAAAATTTAGCAGATATGTCTTATATTTACAATATTTTCAAAACATTGATAAGTGTGGAAGATACTTAAAGATTCTTTAGTAAATGTGACATGCAAATATCTTTGATTTCAAATTGTGGACTGAAGCATAGGTATTGCAATAACTAGTTTGACTCTGTTATCACCATTCACAATGAAATTCACTATTGCTGCCTGGTACAGGTATTTCCATCTTGTTGCAAAAACTTCATTGAGGTATAATTTATATGCATTGAAAGTACAGTTTTATAAATGTTCACAAATGCCTACATTTGCATGGCTACCATAATCAACAGAGTATTACCATTTACCTCAAAAGTGCTGTTCTGCCATTTCCCACTTAAATGTCCCCCTCTTTTTTGACACAGGCAGTGGCAGATCTGGTTTGTAACAATGTAGATTGAATTTGTTTTTCTATAATATCATATAGTGGAATTTTGTAAAAATGTACTCTTTTGTACCTTGCTTCTTTGACTCAGGGTACTACTTTTGAGGACTTACCTGTGTTGTTTTATTTATCCCTCCTTCATTAGTTTCCATTATTGAATAGTATTCCATTTGTAGATGTACCATGACCTCTTTACCTATTTACCATTTTGTGAACATATGTGTTGTTTCAAGTTTAGCGCTATTGCTAGGAATACTCATTTACAATAATTTCTATAGACAAAGATTTTCATTTCTTTTTGGTAAAAACACAAGAGTGACTGAGTCATATGATAAGTAAATGTTCATATTTTGATACACATACAAAAAATCTGCTGGAATTTATTACTCTTGATCTGGGGGTAAATTTGGAAATTTGATTTAGTCACAACAGTGAATCTTTCAATTCTTGCATGTAGTTTAAATCTCTCCATTTGAACTTGTAAAGTCTCTGCTCAGTGTACATCAGGAGGCTATTGAGAAGCCTGAACCTTTTCTCAACTCTTTGATTTGTTAGAACTCAGATTGAAAATGGGTTCTCTGCAGTGTTTCACAGATAAAATTCCTGCTCAGTTAGATCTCTTCCTACCTGCCTTTTTTTTTGGCTAGGCTCTGTGGGGTCTCCCATGTGCATTTGTAGTTCTGGGGTAGGTAAGGGATTTGAGAGTGGTTTCTCCCCAAATTTTGTGGCTCTTTTTCTCTGTGGCTTTCTCCTTGTAGGATTTCCTTGCTCCATTTCCAGGCCCTCCTACTCCCTTGAACTTTGTCATATGATAACTTCAAGTTCCCAAGTTTTCTGTAGTTTTTAGTTTGAATTCAAGTGACCATGCATGCTGGACACTGAGACTTACTGTCTGGTACTGTGTAGCTCCCACCCGGTATGATTCCCTCTCAGAGTCCAATCTTCTCCTGTGCTGCCAATTTTTCACCTTTCTGGTGTTCTTTAATGTAATTTTCAAAAATTTGTAAAAATAAGAGACAGACACAACTCCTGGCAGCCCTACTTGGCAGAACTGCCTGATTCCAAGCTCAAACTACTAGTCAATTTGTGACAGTGACCTGCCACAGTTGCAGGAAGATGGGGCACTGGAAAAGCAAGTGTCCCTTTTCCTATCCCCTCAAGATGGTCTGCCCTCTTTGTCATCAGACAAGGCACTGGGAAAATGATTGTCCCTCTGATGAATTGAATGGAGGTCTAACTTGTGCCGTGGCCATGGCTACAGACTGAGGAAGCTGTGTTTTTCATATGGTTTCCAACCAGAACATTGTCATTACTAGAACAGAGCCCTGAGTGACTGTACATGTGGCAAGTGGAACAATAGGGGTTTTTTTTGGATACATGAGACTTCTACTCTGTCCCACTTCATTCTTTGGTAAGACCTTCTTTAATTTTGCTTGGGTTAAGGGAATAGGGGGAAAATCAATGGAAGTAAAATACACTTTCCCTTTCTGCTGTAGCTGGAATGGAAGCTCTTTGCTCACCTTTTTCTGGTCATAATTTAATGTGCAGTTATACTCACAAAAAATAAAAGCAAGTCTAATTTCAGAAAACCCCACTAGGCACCATCATTTCTTGTGATACTAGAGGAAACTGCAAAGTCCCTCTCATATACACCACCTGACCTCTGGAGCTTGATTCTACTGTTGGAGCAGAAGGTATGTGTGGAAAAGGTGTCACTGTACTTTCTATGAAGATTCAGATGAAGGATCCCAATTACTATCTCAATAAGAATTCATACCCTATAAAGCCTGAAGCCAAGCAGGGCTTGAACCTGTTATATCAAAGTTTCTTCAACATGAGCTACTTATGTTCAGCAACTTCCTAAATGATACTCTGATTCTTCCATTAGAAAAGGCTAATGGGAGCTGGATGCAATGGCTCACACCTGTAATCATAGCTACTCAGGAGGCAGAGATCTTGAGGATCATAGTTCAGTATCAGACTGGGCAAAAAATCAACAGCTAGATGTGGTGGCATATACCCCTTATCTCAGCTTTGGTGAGGAGCATAAATAGGAGGATCTCAATCCAGGTTGGCCTGGGCAAAAAATGTGAGACCCTATTCCAAAAAATAAATGAAAAAGCAAAAAGGACATGGCCAGCCTATCAAGTACAAGACCCTGAGTTCAAACCCCAGTACCACCAAAAATAAATAAATGAAAAAGCTAATAGAGAATATTGCCTTGTACAGGATTTGAGACTCATTGAAAGAACAGTCCCCATCAATCTTGTTGTGCCCAATCCTGGCACCCTCTTAAGTAAAATCCCAAAGAGGACAATTGGTTTTCAATCTTAGACTTTAAATACACTTTTTTTCTGTATTCTCCTGGACTCAGGCTACCAGATGATCTGTGCTGTTGAATGGGAGTCCTCAGGAACTTACCTGGACAGTCCTTCCCCAAAGGTTCTGAGACAGCCCCCATTTGTTCAGGCAGGTCTGAACTAGGAACCTTCAACACCTTGTCTTTCAAGAGGGGCTTACCATTTCAATATATCAATGACTTACTTGTCTGTTCCTCCACTAAGGAAATGGCCTACTTAAATGTCACTCAAACCTTAAATTTCCTGGCTGCCAGGAGATACAAAATCTCTCCCTCAAAGGCCCAGTTGATTAAATAAAAGGTAAAATATCTAGGTCTTATCCTCAATACTGGGAAAAGGGAACTATCAAAGGTTAAGATCAAAGCTCTAAGGGCTCTTCCATCCCTCACCACTAGGATACAGCTCCAATCTTTCCTGGGAATGGCTGGATATTGTGGATTTGGGGTCTCTAATTATGGGCTAATTGCTAGATCTCTATATGAGACCATAAAATAGAGCAGAGACTCAAAATCCCTAATATGGGAAAGACCATAAAATTGGGTATACCAAGACCTAAAATTCTCCCTCCCCCTGGCACGAACACTGGGTACCCCAAGCCTGAATCAGCATTTCTACTTGTCACTGAAAGGCACAGCATTTCACTGACAGTGATAACCCAAACCCTAGGACCAACAAAAGCAATTATAGATACCTTTCTAAGCACCTAGATACTGTGGCTTTGGGATGTCCAGAATGTCTAAAGCCATGGCTACCCACACCTTTCTTGCAGAGGAATCCTTCAAATTAAGCTTGGGACAGTTCTTTGGGATCTATATCTTCCATCAGGTTGCCCAACTAATGTAGCTAAAAGGAGTTCACTGGCTCACAGCAGAATTCTTAAATAACAATTTCTCATCCTTGAAAATCCGAGATTACTCTTAAAGATGTGCTGTACTCTGAACCCAACCACCCTCTTACTTCTAATCCCCAAATTCTTAAATATGACTGGTAATGGCCAAATTTCTTCTAACAGAAAGACCTCAAAGGCAGGCTTCTAAATACCTAGAGGCTTTCTGGTAATAAATTCATGGAAAAGTGGGGAAAAAAGGATGATGCTGTCATTTCATCACAACAAATTATAGAGGTCTAAGTCCTACCTCCTAACACCTCAGCACAGGGGCTAAACTCATAGCTCTCACTTGGACTCTAGATATAAGAAAATGAAAGTGAGAATAAATCTATACAGATTTTAAATATGCCCTTTTGGTTCTATGCACTCATACAACCACAAACAAAGAAAGAAGATTCCTAATTGCTAAATATACACCCATCAAATATGAGATCCAAATTCTCTGCTTACTCAAAGCTGTCCATAGGTCTCACCAAGTTGTAGTAATTCACTGTACAGGGCACCATTGGGAGGCAAATACAATGGTACAGAAAATAAACTGGCCCATCAACTTGCCAAAAGGCTGTCTTAGACTACCCTCCCCTCATCAGAACCCTTATTCCTACCCTATCTGCCTTCTCCTGTGTTCCTTCACTCAAATGCCTTCAAGACAAGGTTTTAGATGTCTCCTGGTCTTAATAGACACATTAACTGGGTGGATATAAGCTTTTCCTATTCAGATGGAAAGGGCTTATGGGTTACTAAGCCTCTCTTAAAGGAGAAAATCCCTTGATTTGGACTTCGACACCCTATTCAGAATGGCAATGACCCTTACTTCATTTCCCATCTTACTTAACAGAGATCCAAGAATGTCCAAATCAGATATTACCTCCATGCTTCCAGGAGACCACAAGCCTCCAGTAAAGTAGAAAGAGTCAATCAACTGTAAAAAGAATTTTAAGGAAACTTTTTTAGCAGATGTCACAATCATGGCTAAAGCTTTTGTCCATTGTCCTCCTGTGTTTCCTCAGTGCTCTCAAGGATCCTCTCTAATTAGGTCTTTAAAATCCTCATGGGAGGCCCTTTCTCCAAATGGCATTCTATTCAACTCTGAAATGTTAGATCTTAAATAACATATAACACTCCTCAACTGAGAATATCCTAATATGGAAATGTCTTACTGTCAGGTCCTACCAAAATGGAGTACCTAATCTTTACCTACCTGGGATTCAAATACTCACTGAAATCCAAGAAACAGATCTCTTAGGGCCCAATAGGAACCCCTGCGGAAAGGCCCCTATATTGTCCTTCTCTTTACCAGAGATACCATATGCCAGAAAAAAAACAGTTTGGTACAAATCTCCAGAGTCAAGTAACAACTAACCCAGAGACTCAAGAATTACCAACTTCTTCCCAGTATTCCTATGAACTAGTGGAGGCACTAGTTTAGGTTAGAATAATCTAAAGGTATTCCGGTAAGTCTGCTAATAAGCTCAGACCTAAGAGGCTTTCCCAAGGCAGAGCTCATCTGTTCCATTGTCTTCAGTTGACTACAACTTGTCTTAACCCTCTCGGCTTCTCTTAATGGTATCACTCTCTATGTCCTGACCTGGTATTGACCTCCTTCCTCAGAGTGATTTATGGACTTTACCCCTCAGAAAATGATCAGTTTCTTGTCTGAACTACTCTTCTAATATTTCCACTTATTTCCTTTGGCCTCTAATTCTCGATGCATTCACCAAAATCCTTCCCTGCTATCTACAGAATATCCTGGTCCTGTGACAATATCAACAACTACCAACAAAACCTCTTTCTCCTCTGCATGTAGTTGCCCTTTCATTCCACAATAATCGTTGTCCCATGGAACCAATCAACAATCAACAACATCACTCCTAACTTCACCCTTATCAGATGCTGTTGTAGCCCCTTCCTCATCTTTGAACAGAGAGAAAGGCTCCTGGCTCTAACCATCCCTACATCATCCTCTGTCAGCAGGACATAGTTAGATGATCATCAATGCCCCTTTTAACCTAAAGATATTAGTGGTGAGAGTCCTTGAGGACTCTTGAGGAATGTTAGAGGTGGCAAGTAGAAAGACATGAGCAGGAAATGGAATGGGCCCTCACCCCCATCTGAAACATTTCAAATGTAGTAAGAACCATGCTTCTATGTTCAATGAACAGCTTCCTACAGAGGCCCCACAACTAGGCAACATGTTTAGGTGGGGTTAAAGGTGGACCCAAGAGTTTGGACCATGAGATTTCTGACCCAGTGGTGGGAAAAGGACCTGAACAAAGATAACTTAGTACATTGGTCCTTACCTGAATCGCTCACCTCACTCCTCAAGGTGTACTGTCACCATCTGGACAGTTGGTTTTTCTGAGAGCTGCCTCACAGCTCCCTGCAGGGGAATACTGGCACATCTAATAAAAGCCCCTTTTTTCTCATGAAAGTCTCTTTCCCTGCTGCACTTTCCTTTGCCTGTTTTTCTTTTTCCTACCTCTTGGGCAGTACTCTACTTTTACACACTGTTTACAAAGGACTGAGCTCATTATAATGGCATCATACCCACGGATCTCTTCTATTTCTCTCTTATTTTTACTTAATATTTGAGGACTATTTTGAGGAAGTAAAATTACATATTTTCAAAAGTTTTTTTGTTTGATATTTGTGACATCAGATTTTGAATTCATTATTTCAACTTTCTCTCTCTCTCTTTCTCTCTCTCTGTCCCTTGTAGTTCTGAGGTTTGAATTCAGAACTTTGTGCCAACTAGACAAGCATTCTGCCACTCAAATCATGTTCCCAGTCCTTTTTAGCTTTAGTTATTTTCCCCCTCCCCTGCAATCCTCCTACCTATCCCTCCCATGCAGCTGGAACCACTGAGTCATGTCACCACACCTTGTTTTTTGTTAAAATAGGGTCTTTCTAACTTTTTGCTTTCAATTCTCCCAAATGAACTTCCCGAGTGGGTGGGACTGCAGATATGAGCCACTGTGCCCAACCTTCCTTTGTTTCATTACTTTTTGATCCTATCTTACTTTCTTGTTTGGATCTTGTGCCTCAAGCACTCACTAGTTCCTCTCTGATGCTTCAAACTGATTAAAAATAAAATTATGCAGCTTTTCTCATTGTTCTTCAAAGGAGGTTACATGTTAGTCTATTATTTTTGTATGTAAAACTATTTATACTTATAAATATATGCTATAAACATATATACATACATGTGTATGTGTATATTCATTACATATGTAGTATTTTCATTCATTTTAAAAGTAACTTCTTATGGCTTGTATATAGAAATACAGGTGCTTTATTTTCATAGGGGTTTTATATCAGCACACACCCAGAGCAGAGATGATTATAGGTGACCATGTTGGGCAGCTCCCCTGGTTTCATAAAGTAATTTCAACCTTTCTCCAAGTTACAAGACATAGCTGATGTTTGATACATAACATTTGCTTTCTTTCAGTGCCTGCTGTTAGACTGAGGGAGTTCTTTCTTAAAAACAGTTTGTTCAGGATGTTTTCTATGGAAGTTGCATAGTGTCAAAGGCCTTTCTTGGTTCATTGCGGCAGTTATATGATTTTACATTTGTTTGTAAACTTGTTAAATTATCTTAATATATGTTCCAAGTGAAACTCCTACCATTGCTGGCTGAAATCTAACCAGGTCACAGAAAAGACTGCAGTTTTGACATAACTCTGTTGTGCTGTTAAGAGTACAAATTATTATAATCAGTTTGAAAACAGTATAGCACTATTTTCAGTTTGTTTGCTTTTTTTTCTGAATTGTGTCTGCCTCCAGTTTGGGTATATTACATAAGATTTCTGATGTCCACCAACAATCCTGCACAAATTTATTTTAGTTGATTCTGTGTCTCTGTATGTAGGGCTAGAGAATGAGATAAACTTTGATATGTAATAATATGGAATGATTAATAAAAATGTACTGGATGTGTACTATGTGACACTATGAGCATTTAGAAGCAACCCACTAGGTTGAGTCTTAAAAGCTTTGCTACTCTTCTCATCTAGTACAAGGCATATGCATTTCCCTTACTAATCATTTAAATGACAGCTATATCTTCCCTTTGGATCTTAGATTCTCCCTTTCAGAGTTAAGTTCTCTAGTTCTATAACCTCTTATAACTAAAGGGTTAAAATGGTAATAATAATTACAATGACTCCAGGCACCAGTCCATCACTCTTAATCCTAGCTCTTTTGGAGGCTAAGATGGGAAGGATCCAAGGTTCAAGTCAAGCCTGAGCAAATAATTCACAAGACCCCATCTTCAAAATAACTGCAGCAAAGTGAACTAGAGGTGTGGCTCAAGCAGTAGAGTGCCTGCTTCATAAGTGTGAAGCACTGAGTGCAAACCCCAGTCCCACCAAAACAAACGATTATTTCAATGACTTTTCCATTATTATAACTTAGGGTCAAGGGGCTTTTTAGATAAAGAAGCCCTTGATCCATAGAGCTATACATATATACATTCATGTATAAATACACACATACACACACGTAAATTGTGTGAACTAAAGACATTTTTCTTGTCTGTGCCGGGTCACCCTTTCCTCAATGGTTTTTGACATTAATGCTTTGTTTACCAAAACTACTCAGTCTTTAGCACCCAAAACTATACTGTCTAAGCTTAACAAGTATGGGTATGGAGACCTAAACAGCAGGTGAAGTACAAAACCATGGCAATCTTGTGAAAGAATTATGAATGCAAACTCAACCTTTAATATCAATGACTAAGAAATAACCCTGTGAAAAACTATTAATGTTAAAGGTCAAGAAACAGTGCTGAGGAGAATAATAAGCATGCTAAATACTCATCACAAAATCTTTATGTAAATTTTATACATACATAAAAAGCATAGTATAAGGACACAAACATAATTAAAGGCTCACATTCTGATGTTATGAAACATCCTGTTGCCTACCTGGAATGGCTTGGCCCTGCACCACTCCAAACTCCAAAATCAACCAGGTAGTCAGTCTCCAAGGTGGGACCCATTTTCCAGAAAGAGTTCCACAATAATTCTAGACCACATTGATTTCATCCATATTCTGAATTCCTTTAGCATATTTATACATTGTCCACTCAAACATTATCACACATGAAATGAGACAAAGAAATATTAACATCTCTAAAGAGGTATTTTGACTCTTTGTCCCTCTATCTGACTAGATGTTAGCTGATGGACTATTGCCATACTTGCTTCCAGATGGAGCACTGGGTACTTTTGCTGGTTGGATGTTAGGAAAATGTTTTATCTTCATGTCATGTGAGACTCAAAAATAGCCTGTCCTTCCTTGTTAGGAAAAGAGGTTATCACTCTCATTTTCTGTATGTCTGTTTTCCACATATTTCTCTGAACTTTCCCCTTTTCTTGTCTTTCTTTCACTTGAGCAACACAATCTTTCTGATTTCTTTTGATTTTTCCCCTCCCTCTGTGATCACAGGCAAGAAGAGAGAAAGAGAGAGAGAGACAGAGAGACAGAGACAGACAGAGAGACATTAGAATGGCAGATTACTCTCTACAGTTCTGCTTACTTACCTGTTACAGAGATCACCCTACCTGGGTAGTTGGAAAAGGATCCGTAAGTTCTTTGCTCTTGCCTATGAATACTTTCGTTTTCATCAGATTGTGGACCCTATCACCTGGTTTATCATTAGCTTAGGGTGTAGACTTGAAGAAGCAATAAAATTTGTATAATTATGAGGACAAAGTTTTAGGTAGATAGCTAGATAAGAATAAGATACCATGTTATTTGCACAGCATAGTGGCTGTAATTAATAATAATTAATGAGTCAAAATGTCAAAAGAGAAGATTGTAGGCATTCTTACTCTCCCAAATGATAAATATTTGAGGAGAATGACATGGTAATTAGAATTATTTGATCGTTCTACAATATAGATGTCTATGAGAAGATCACATTTAGTTATTTGTCAATGAAAATTAAAGTCTTTAAAAAAAGAACAACGCAATTAAATGCTATTAGAATTCCACAGGCTCTGTTAATTTGAGGTTTCTCTAGAATTATATGAAATTCCTATATCTCTTCCCTTATGTTAGGAAATCTTTGAAATAGAAATATTACTTCCACAGTATGTAACATATCTTTACACTCCTGGTATAAAAAAAATCTCCCAATAGCTCTCCTGGGTAGGCAATTTTTCACTTGAAAGCCTAGAGAAAAGTGAGCTCCCACAAAGGGGATATACTGCCTGTAAACATCATACTGAGACAGTATTTTCAGTTTACACAGTAAACAGAGGAAACTTATTTTCTCTGTGGAGTAGGAAAAGGGGGCATGGCTCATTTTCTTAGTCTCCTTTTCCCCTCTCTATAATTTTGAAGTTCTTTCTCCTGCTCTTCTTCATTCATTTCTTTTCTATTTCCCTCTTTCTCTCTTCTTTTCCTTCCCTGCATCCTTCCTCCCTCAACTGTAAAAACATAGCAATTACAATAAAATTCCTACTCCTTCCATTGCTTACAAAGCCAGACAGGATCTTGCCCCTTCTTTTCTACCTAACTTCTTCTCCCTATCTCCCTTATTGACAGTACTCCAAGCCCCCTGGTCTGCTTCTGTTCTTTACGCAAACCAAATTGGACCAGGCCTCATGGGTTTTCCACTTGGCCTTCTTTCTCTAGGACTTCTCTTTCTGCATATCTCTCATGGATGCCTCCTTTCTGTCATTTTTTATCACAATTGAAACACTTCTCTAACTAACTGGCTACCTCCATCACCACCACATGACACTCTATCACATTTCCTATCATGTGCTCCTTTTTTGCCACAGTACTTTATGATGAATTATTCTACAATAATATAAAATATTATTTACAATATTGGTATTATAAGTTATTTATATTATCTTATAATAATATAAAATATTTTATATATTTATTTTTTGTTGATTATAATTTCCCTTTATTAACAGGTGAAGTCTTTGATAGCAAATACTTCAAGTGTCTTCTTCACTGCTATTGTGGCAGGAAGGCAGGGAGGGGGAAGGGAGATAATGAGTGCTACAGTGAAACAAATTTAAAATGGAGTTGGGGAATGTTACCTGGGGTGAGACAAGAGAAGGGTCACCTCATCCCAGGGGTTAAAGGAGTCAATGAAATAAAATGTGACTATGTATGAGACAAGCTGTACCATCCCCCCTAATTTATGTAATCTGCTCTAAATGGCATATAAGGAAGGTACCCTTTGTTCTCCAGGCTCAGCCTTCAGACTCAAGTCAACTGAGTCCTTGGCAGCCTGCTTAATAAACTTGCTTCTTGAAACCTTTATTGCCCACTTGGCCTCTGTCTGAGCCCTCCTGCAACATTTCTGGAAGCTCATTCAGGATTCAGAGGGGTGTTTTCACCTTGTCACTGGCTCAGCATCTCCAGCCCACCAGGAAGGCTGACCCTGCCAAGCACCACTGGACTGTGTTGATCTGAAGAGAGGGAGCCCCTTTCCCAGTGAGCCAAGGAGGTGAGTTCTGGTTGCATAAAGGAACCCAGAAGGTGTTGGGAACCAACTTGGGAGCCCTGCTCATCAGACTGTTAAGAACCCAAGTTCAAATTCAGGCCTGCCTCAGGAAGCAGAAGGGGAGTCTGATCAACTCCCAAAGACACCCGAGTAACCTCCTTTTGGGGGTGAAAACGTGACTTTCAGGTTCAGGGAGCAGGGTGGAAGTACTGTGCTGTGTGAGAATTTCTAGGAGATACAGGTTCTTACCACATCTGGATTCCCAATTACTCTTTCTTGGCAAAACCCCTTTATGAAGCCACAAAGGGGGAAGAATGGGGAACCCATGGCATAGGGAAAGGAGCAAGAAAAGGCCTTTAAAGAAATTAAGAGGGCACTCAGAAACTCCCTTGCTCTGGGCTTGCCAGATGTGGTGAAGCCTTTCTTCCTAAATGTACATGAGAGACTGGGGACAGCTCTAGGAGGCTTGACTCCACTGCTAGGTTCCTGGCACAACCCAGTGGGCTATTTATCAGAGCAACTTGATGCAGTTTTCTGAGGCTGGCCACCCTGCATATGCACCATGGTAGCTACTACTGTCTTGGTGGCTGAAGCAGACAAACTTACTTTTGGACAAGAACTTCCAGTCCAAGTTCCCCACTCTCATGGAATATAAAGGAAAGTATTGGTTAAAAAATTCCCAAATGGTCAAATATTAAAGCATGTTATGTGAAAACCTGAATATCTGGCTAGAGATTTTTAAGATTCTAAACCCAGCCACCCTATTACCAGTTGATTCAGGCCCCCTGGAGCATGACTGCTTAGAGGTTATGGATGAGATGCTCTTCAACCTGCCAGACTTGACTGACGAGCCTATTAGTCATCCAGACATTGAGTATTTCACATATGACAGCAGCTTTGTCTGGGATGGCACACATTTTGAGGGATATGTAGTAGTGACTCTGGAAACTGTCACTGAAGCACCACCACTGGCAGTCAGGACCTCTGCACAAAAGGCTGAGCTTATTGCTCTCACGTGGGTGCTCCAGCTCACTGCAGGAGTGTGAGTAAATATCTATACAGACTGTAAATATTCCTTCACTACCATTCATGTCCATGGAGCCCTATATAAAGAAAGGGGGCTCATTAACTCAGGAGCAAAAAGTGTTAAATATGGACAATAAATTGTGGAATTACTAGAAGCTGTATGGGCCCCTATGTGAGTAGCAGTCATGCACTGCTGAGGGCATCAGAAGGAGGTGACAACAGCTGTTCAGGAAAACCAAAAGGCTGATAGGGAAGCCAAGCAAACAGCCCTCACAGGAGGACAAACCTCAGCCTCACTGACAGCTGCCTTGTTCCCATGCCCCTTATCTGAATGGGACCCATGGTATACTTCACAAGAACAGACCTGGTTTGAGACTGAAGGAGGACATTTTCTACCAGATGGATGGTGGAAGTTTACTGATGGCCACATTTCCATGCTCACTGGCTCAGGAGATGAGTTCTGTGATCTTTTACCTGAGTCACTGGCTCCCACATTTGTCAAGCAGTTCCATGAAGTAACTCACTCAAGGCAGACAGCCTTCAAGACCACCTTGGCCCAGCATTTTTATGTCCCCAAGCTCTCCAGCATAAGTAAGACAGTATGTGAAAGGTACAGTCTATGTGCCAGAAACAATCTCCGACAAGAGCCAAGATGTAAATATTTGCTGGTGTTTGCCTTTACCTTCTCAGGATGGATGGAAACTTACCCCACTTGGACTGAGAAAGCCCAAGAAGGGCCATGTACCTGTTAAAGAAAATCATCCCTCAATTGGAATACCTGTGTATATTGGGTCAGACAATGGGCTGGCCTTTGTGGCTGAGAAGGTACACTTCATGCTAAGGGATTAGGAATAACTTGGAAGCTACACAGCCTACCACCCCCAGAGTTCAGGTAAAGTAGAATGTATGAACAGGGCTCTAAAACTGCAATTGGGAAAACTATGCCAGGAGACCCACCTACAATGGGGTCAATTACTGCCCTGAGCTTTGCTCAGGACTAAGTCAAGCCCCACCAAATGGACGGGTCTCTCCCCTTTTGAAATGCTTTTTGGGTACCCACCCCCTTTAGTCAATAGCCTGCGGGGGGAATTTAAGGAAATAGGTGACCTCACCCTAAGACAGCAGATACAGACCCTTGGGTTGACTATCAAAAATCAATGAATGAGTAAGAGACAGACTCCCTGTTATCCTGACAACTCCCATGCACCTTTATAAACCAGGGGATACTGTTTGAATAAAGGAATGAAATGTTCAACCACTAAAGCCCTGCAGGAGGGGCCCTTTTGTTGTTGTTTTGTGCACTCCCACCACAAGTAGCAGAGATCATTCCCTGGATCCACCACAGCTGAGTGAAGCCAGTTTCCCTCAAATGGGAGTGCATCCCTGACCCAGCCTCACCATGAAGATCACCCTTCAGAATGTCTGTTGCCCTTCTCCGACAGGATCCCTCTTCCCAGGAGACAACAGGAGATCGTAGGTGATGAGACATCAGCCCTACTCTAGTCTCTCCGGAAGCTGACTAGTCTACACATGGTAGAAGCTTGAGGACTCACCCATCTCACCTTTTAGGATGAGTCCATTCTGAGTATTCTTCTTGCTAATCTTGGTCAGTTCTCTACCTGGGGACTCCCAGGCTTTGGACTGTGACTCATGTATGTGCACTACCCAAGCAGGGAGTGCTGTTACCAAAACTCTGGTTTTCCATACTTATTATTCCTGTGCAGGCACCATTGTTGGGTCATTCACCCACAACCATACCACCTACTCAGTGTGTTTTCATGAAATGACAAGTATATATGCCCAGAAGATAACACTGGGACATCCAGTTGTGTGTACTATGAACAACCCTACTTCCCTCATTGGGGTTGTGAAAGGTGGACAACTTAGCTAAAAGGGGAGGTCCATACCTCACTTGCAATAGCCTAGAATAATCTAACCATGGGCATAGAGTGGTGGGCGCCTAATGGGCTATGTTAGATCTGTGGGGAACAAGCTTACACAATCCTTCCCAACAACTGGTTCAGATCCTGTGTGCTGGGCACCATCCAGCCTTCTTTCTTCTTGCTTCTCCTCAGACAAGGTGAAAAATTAGGAGTCTTCATATATGAGGAAAAGACAAACAGAAAAAAAGCAAGATGCCCTAAAAATAGGGGACTGGAAGGACAATGAATGGCCTCCAGAGCGGATCATTCAATTTTATGGTCCCACTACATGGGCAGAAGATGATTCTTGGGGCTATCGCACCCAATCTCAACAACATCATTCAGATTCAGGCAGTGGTTATTATAACTAATGAAACAGCTGAAGCCCTCAACATATTAACCAAACAACAAACTAAAATACGCAACACCATCTACCAAAACCCTTTGACTTTGGACTATTTGCTAGCATCAGAGGGTGGAGTATGTGGAAAGTTCAATCTGAGTAATGGCTGTTTACAGATTGATGATGAGGAAAGGTAATTGAAGAGATTACTGACAAGATGAAAAAGCTTGCCCATGTCCCTGGACAGACCTTGAAGGGATGGATACCAGTGACCTGTTTGGAGGTGGTTATCAACCCTAGGTGGGTTTAAGACCTTAATAGGGGCAATGTCTCTTGTCTTAGGCGCATAGCTGATATTACCCTGCCTGATTCCCCTGGTATTGTGGTCTTTCAGGACCATTTTGGAAAGAAAGACAGCTGCTCATGTAATAGCACTGTGGAAATATAAACCCCTAGATCAAGATGATGCTCTTTGACCCAAAAGTGGGTCTCAGCATCAAAGGGGGAAATGTGGCAGGAAGGCAAGGAGAGGGAAGGGAGATCATGAGTGCTACAGTGAAACAAAGAAAAACCAGAGTTGGGGAATGTTCCCTGGAGACCAGAGAAGGGTCACCTCGCCCCAGGGATAAAAGTGGCCAATGAAATAACATGTGACTATGTATGGGCAAGCTGTACCGCCCCCATTTCTGCAACCTGCTCTAAATGGTATTTAAGGAAGGCCACCTTTGTTCTTGGGACTCAGTCTTTTGACTCGTTTGCTGAGTCACTGCCTGACTGCTTAACAAACTTGCTTCCCAAAAGTTTTTGTGCCTTTTCTGTCTCTGTCTGAGCCCTCCTGCAACACTGTATCTTCAAATACTAGAACAGTGCCTGGGATTTAATAAATATTTTGACCATCTGAGTGTATACCAGGTACTGAACTATGAACCGTGGTTTACTGACAACAAATAGGAACCTTATTATTCCCTGTCCAAAATAACGTGGATACACAGATTTAAAATGTCTTATTACAATTGTTTTTTCCCAGCTGCATCAATAGCAGGTGAGGACCTGTGGTATGTGAAGTACAGTGATGAATACAAAATTTAAGAAGAATATTGTGTCAAACTATATTATGATAATTGCATTGTACTATTCAGTTGATATTCCCATAATCACTCCTTTTTGTCAGGCTTGGGGAAGGCCCATTAGAATGCAAATGAGTGTGACTAAAATGTTAACCTACAAGTGTAGCTTATAGAAACCAAAGTTGTTGGTTATCTCCATAATGGTTTTCAAATGTGTGATAAGATATGGAACTTGTTTTTAAACAAAAATGCTACCCATAGTGCAATACACATCATGTTAGAGTAGCTGACGCTCTGGCTAAGGGGTCAGAGTGGAATCTGTACTCTGCCCACCAGGCACCTCTCCTCAATTCTGTGCCTCAAAATAGTGTCCAAAGGATGACCTGGGGAACCCATAGCTCCACCGAGCAAAGTTCAAGATGATAGATGTTAGATAAACACCCTCATATGAAAAACTGAGTCCCCTGGGAGCTGACCTGGTTTGTCCAATGTCTTAAGATTACTGACAAGAAGGGCTGTAGTCCAACTCCTTGAATTGTAGCACATTGTGCTTTTAATTCACTTACTATATTCTCATGTGTGATCAATGCTGTGGAATCAGATTGGAACATAGTGGGAGTTCCTACACAAAGAAAAGACTCAGAAAATTTTAGGCTCCTGAGGCCTTGCTGACAAGTCTGCTGCACCTCTATGTCTGTGGGAGAGTCACCTCATACTGCTTCTCTTCTTGTTTGGAAATCATCTTGAGTCTGTCTTTAATGGTAGAAAAAGGAAATTAAACTGGTTTCTCCAAATATTACTCTGGATCTACATATATTAGAGAGAAGACTTTTACTCATGGAGGCCTTAACTTTCCATCTGCATGGCTTTGATGAAGAAGGATAGAAATATTCCATGTCTCTTCTCAGCTTCATATTTAAGGGGAATCCCAGTTTAGAAACACACTGTTTGGCTGAACTCATGAATCCATGTCAGGCACAATGCAGATGATCTTCTCAGGCTAACTAGGAGTTCCGAGTCAAATAAGGCACCTGCCAAGTTTGTGGACACCCATGAGTACAATGATTTACTTGAATGATTTTCAGAGATATGTGTTACCTAGCAAATATAGTTTAAGAATACATTAATTTGATTTCCAACTACATGTTGAGGTGGGTGGACATCATTTGTGCCATATGCAATTGTTATATCCCAGGCATCAATGACACCCACGTGGAGATCCTGGAAAATGTCCTTGATGATGAGATATTGAATGTAACCATGAAAGTCACTGAATCTTTCTGCGTCATTATGCATCTCCCTGATGTTTTCTGTCTTGATGATAACCATAGTGTCTGGGCTTCTCAGAAGACGACTGAACAGCTTTGTAGACATTAAGGGCCCTTCAGATAAAAACATCAATGGGAAAAGGTCTGAAATTCTGGCTCAGAGAAATAACAATGACAGTATTCTTCTCCCCTCCAGTTCTGACAATTACCCCGGCCACGTTTTCCGTCTCTGACAGAATAGAGCAATGATCCAATCAAGGGGTAGCCATGTTTTTGCCACTGGATTTTGATATTCCTATCCAAATCCACAGCAACCTGGTGTTGCAATTTTCCAAATTCATGCAGATCCACTGACTTCAGTGCAAATGACCAATGAAAAAAGAACAGAGTTACAAAATTACATAAGATAAAAGATTTGGAGTTCAGCGTTATACTAATCATGTCTGATTTCTTACAGGTTTAATTGAGGACATAGTCTTGAAATTTTCTTGCACATTTAAAAGAGTTATACAAATGTGAGATTATGTTTGCCCTCTTGTAGAGCCATGCAGATTGAAATATACTTACGTTGAGAAGAACATCATTAGAGGATGATGCGTTAGGTTTTGTAATTATCATTTTTATATAATTTGTTGCTTGTGATCTGAGCTTAGTTCAAGATATTCAAAGCTACTAATTGGTGTTCGTTACATTGAAAAACTGAGTCAACTGATTTTCCCAACTAACCTGTAAATTCAAATAAAGCTGAGATTATAGTCTAATTCCTGTTTTCTTCCATAAGCATAAATGAAATTTAGTGTATAATCTTCAGTAACAATAGTAATATTACTCATTTATTAATTCCCCTACTATTTACAAAGGAATCTATTAGACTGATGGATTCATTCTCCTCAACTAAACAAGTATGTGTATTTTTGGGGGGGGGAGATAGAAAGCACAGATTTATTATGACAGTATTAAGACAACAAACAAGTGGTGGGTGGCAACACAAAGGTACATAGAGCCTGGTGGGTGTATTTAATTGTCATGTCATAGAAAAAGAAAACCAAGAGAGGAAGTCAAAATGCCCAAGATCAAACAGTTTGTGACAGAATTAATACTTAAAGTCTCCTCAATTTTTGTGAAAATTGTCTACATGATCTTGACCCTCGTAAAAATAAGCACAGCATATACAGAATAGGAAGCAGTCCTCTACCATTTTATCATATTTAAGCCATTAGCAGAATACAAAGGCCAGCTATTTAAAGCTGCAGTTTCTGAAGAAAATATGTAGTCAATGATTATTAATGTTTTGTACCATGCATCAACTTAGAAGGTCTATATTTGAAGTCTCAACCAGTGAGGTTGTAAAATAACAATGCAGAGGGATGATTGTGAGAAAATGTAAGAATTGTATTCTTCATTGTGTTTCCAAATAACTTCAATTTTCTTTTCCAAAGCAAACTCTGGGCACAGCATTCAACTTTTAACAAAATGTACAAGAGAAGTCTTCCTACCATGACTTAAAACATCAATTCAAGAGGGTAAGTAACTCCATAACCCAGTGTTTGGATGACCTAAGAGATCCACATTGTATACTGTTATTCTAAAGATTATCACCAGACCCTTAGTTTTGTAGCAGAGGGAAGTAAGGTAGTGAGGCACTCATCATTTACTAGAGGTCACAACTTAAAACTTTCCCTCTCTTGTGAATTCTTCTTGGCTACATTGGCTCACTTCTGGTAAGACAAATGTAAGCTTTTATAGAAAAGATCACAGTGTATTGTGAAGACTTTTGGTGCATTGTGAGTAAGAAGTATTATAAAGAAGATGCATGTCCCATAGTCCTTTCTCCCCTGAAATGAGAATGAAGTTCCTGAGAAGGATATCAACAATGGCTTCTACTCAGACTTACTTTTGATACCGGCTTTGATGTATTCCATCCACTGACGGATCATGGAATCTCCCAGCAGATATACGAGTTTTCCTGCGAGGCAGTCTTTCATTTCCACTGGAGCCAAACTGCAGGAGATGGGATTCCATGCGTTTTTCCAGACATGGCCACTGGGGATTATAGATGAGAATTCAGGGTTGCATTTCTCTTTCATTGGAACTGTTTCTTCTGTCAAAGAATCAGCAAGATAGGATCTTCTAAAACATCAACTTATTCATCAGTATTTGTTAAGAGATTTCTGAAGTATTCTCTTAACAGCAGTGTACTTAGGCTTGTTAATGTATTCCTCATAATGAGATAACTATTTTTCAGTAAAAATTTTCCCTGGTGTACTTTTCCTAAATGATACCCTTTAATGTTCATTTTAAAATCACATTTTTTCCAAGACAAAATGGGCTTTTGTTACAGTTAATTTGTCAGCCTCTTATGAATGCAATGTTCTCTAATCTTGCACAGTGTGAAAGCTCATTCATCCTATCATTTTAGCTCACTTTGCCCCCATATTTGTCACATATTCTTCCTGTGTCTTCAAATGTTTATTTGATGCCCCATCAAACTAAAATTTCTTTGAGTTAGAGTCAGGGTGATCTAAAAATATTAATAATTAACTTGGTTTGGATAGTAGCCAACCAGAATGGATCTATCTGTAGGTTGCAGAGTGCAAGAAGGCCATTTAGTCACCCTTTGTCACTGGTTTATTAAGATTCTGGGGGAATCAGATGTTGTGGTGGCAGGTTTTGGATGATGATTATTCATCATCAAAAGGAGCGGGGGTTTTTTTTTAGCCACTGATATGTATGTACCTGTATATTTGAAGTAAAAATACCATTTCTACTATCAGGTACATGTTTCTCCTTGTGTGTGGATAAGTATTTTAGAAATAAGCAAACTTTTAGTGATGTCCTTAGGGATACATAAAAACTTTTTGACTTAAATCATTTCAAATGGTTTTTGCTTTTTAAAAAAATTTTTACTTTTGAATTAGCATACAAGAACAATATGAGGGAATTTCATTGTGATAATTACATACGTACATATAGTTTACCTTGAACATGCTAACAACCTCAATTATATTACATATGTTTGGTGGTTTCCTTATGCTCTTCTTATTTGTATATATGTAGTGTACTTGATCCCCTTCACCCCTCAGTATCCTTCCTTTCTCCCCCCCACTGTTCCCCGCCTGATATCCCCACATATATATTCACATCTTACCATCATCATCATCAGATGGCTTTTAAAAGGCAAATCAATAAGAAATTAGTAAATAGAAATGTAGGAGTTCTACCTTGCAAAAAAATGGTTGGAAAGGTGACAAAGATCGGGAGGGAAAATTGTAATGAATTGACTCTTTGATGACAAGATAGAAACCTCTAGATGGTTATTCTTTAGCTACAAGTGATGTGGGAGGTCATGATGAGGGTGGTGTGGACAGGTGGGGGATGAGGTGAGTACTGGGCAATGATTTGGAAGTGTTTTTGTGTTCGAAGTGTGTTGTGTATAATGATAGGTAATCTGTAACCCCATGAGTAGATCAGTGATGAGATACATTACTAAGGCAGGTAGGTGATATCCTACTTTTTCAAACATTCACTCATATATGGACCTCATACTTTGGCCAGCCTTTGTTAAGGAAAGCTGATAGAACTCAGACACTGAGAAGTCCAGCAGAAAGAGGAAACCCTTTAAGTGGGTTTATGGTAAATATCATGCAACAAACACAGAAGCACTCACATTGTATTTGGAAACACTAATAACTTTAAATTTTGCCATAATCTTCACACCCACATTAGACCTTAAAAGGAAAAAAATATATAAATTAATCTGTGGCCTCAAATCAGAAAAGTTTCAAAGGAACGATTATACATTGCTTCTGTTATTTCTTAGTGATAAGCTTATTACTGTGTCAACAATTTCAGACCATTTAGTGAATTTTCATTCTTTTGCCTCTTAGTTCATAGGATACAGGTACCCAGAATATATGCAAGTCAATTTATTGACATGCAGAAATAACCTATTAGAGCACTCACATATATTTTCATTCACTTTTAGCTTTATTCTCTTTCATATTTCTCTTTTTTATTTTTCTCCTCTCTCTCTCTCTCTATATATATATATCCATATATACTATATCTATATCTATGTATGTATCTATCTATCTACCTATATATATATATATATATATATAGAGAGAGAGAGAGAGAGAGAGAGAGAGAGAAGATTAAATACTCAAAAAGTTTGGATACTACAAGAAGTGAGCATCAACCATTGTTGAAGTCTGTCACTTTTTCAGAAGCATCTGCTTCTATAGCTATTGAAGACATCCTGGCCCTCAGAAAGTCCCCACTGTACTCCTTCCTGCATCCCACATGGTCCCTTGCTTCCAGCAGAATGTGCAGCTGGTCCCCTCTGTACTAGGTGTTTTGAGGGTTGAGGATGGTGGCTGTGCTGTGTGTGGCACTGGTGGTGGTGTTCACATGGGTGAAGGGTCTGGGTGGGGTCAGTTAGTCTAGCTAGTTTCTCTAGGATCTTCCTGACTCTCAGTTCAGTGTCATTTGGTGAAACTGTTGGGTTCAGTGGTGCTTCAGGGCATGAGGACTTCATAATAAAGTTCCAGTGATGGAAGGAAATGGATAACTTGAATGCAGTCCGTATCAAAAATGACAAGAAATACAATAGAGTAAGAATTAAATAGAAAAAGTGCTTAATGTAATAATCTTTGATTAGTCAACTTTTATCTTTCATAGAAGAATAAGTGGTATAAAAATTAAATAACACTAGATTTGGAGTTCTTATATGTTTTTTATACAGAGTACTTTTGTTTAGAAACTCTTATTAGTGTTACTACAGTTTTCATTGATTAATTTATTTTGGAAGAGATAGCCAAACTCAATGATCCCAAAGGAGTTTTTAAAATGGTGGTTATAAAAAACTACCTTATAGGGCAACTGCACATACAAACTGTGTAAATGTTTTTAACTACATACTAGGGAACAAATGCTTATTGCTGTTTTATCTTTTATCTTAAAAACTAAAATTTAGTGAAAAATGATTATTCCTAGATAAATAAAAGCTAAGCTAATCATCACTACCAATCCATCTTACAAAAAATATAACAGAGTTCTTCAAACTGAAAGAAAATAGATGTTAATTAATAAAATAAAAACATGTGAAAGTATAAAGCTCATTGGCAAAAGTAGGTACACAATCAAAATCAGAATTCCTTAATAATGTAATAGTAATATGTAAATCACTTATGTCTTTAGTACAAAGGTTAACAAACTGTTAAAATGATAATATTTATACCATTTGTTAAAGTATTATAATATAAAAAGATTGTGAATACCACTACAATGAAAACTAAAACACTGAAGAAAGAAATTGAAGACACTTGAAGATGGAAAGACTTCTCATGTTCACAAATTAACAGAATTCTGTGGAAATGTCTATACTACAGAAAGCATCCCTATAAAAATTCAATGCCATCTCTATAGAAATTCCAATGTTGGTTTTTACAGAAATAGAAAAATTAACCCTAAAATTCATATAGAGGCACAAAAGACCCTGCCAAAGCAATCATGAGCAAAATATACAATTTTGGAGGTATGACAATACCTGACTTCAAATTATACTACAAAACCATAGTAACAAAACAGCATGGTATTGACACAAAAACACTCACCTAGACCAATGGAATAGACAATAAGGTCTAGCAATAAGCCCACACAACTACAACATCTGATGTTCAACAAAGGTGCCAAAAATATATGTTGGAGAAAAGAGTCGCTTTGATAAATGTTGGGAAAGCTGAATATCCAAATGTAGAAGACTGAAACTAGACCACATCTCTCCTTGTGTAAGAATTAATTCAAAATGGATCAAAGATCTTAATGTAGGGCCTGAAAATTTGAAACTACTAAAAAAACACAGAAAAAAACCTTGAAAGTACATGCTTAACTAACACCCTTCTTATCATGACTCCAATTACTCAGGAAATAAGAACAAGAGTTGACAAATGAAATTGCATCAAATTAAAAAGCTTTTACACAGCAAATGAAACAATTACCAGAATCAAAAGAAAATCTACAGAGAGAAGGAATTAATATCCCTAGGATATAAAGGGCTCTAAAAATTAAACACCAAAGAACAAACAATCCAATTAATAAAAAGACAAATATATTGAACAGAAAAGTACAAATTGATAATAAATACATACAGAAATTTTCAACATCCTCAGCCTTAAAATAAATTCAATTCAAAACTATACCGAGCTCTCACCCCAGTTGTAACAGCCATCATCAAGAAAAGAAACAACAACAAATGCTGGTGAGGATGAGGGAGAAAAGGACCATTTTTTTACACTGTTGATGGGACTGTAAATTAGGGCAGTTACTATGGAAATCAGTGTGGAGGTTCAAGAAAATAAAAATAGAACCACCATATGATCCCGCTACACCATTCCTGGGCATATATCTGAAGGAATGTAAGTCAGCATATGGTTGGGATACCTGTATACCCATGATCATGGCAGCACTGTTCACAATAGCTAAACTGTGGAATCAGCCTAGGTCCCCAGAAACCAATGAATGGATAAAAATGTGGTATATATGCACAACAGAGTATTAGTCAGCCATAAAGAAAAGTTAAATTGTATCATTGGCAGGAAAATGGATGTAACTGGAGATCATTATGTTAAGAGAAATAAGCCAGACTGAGAAAGACAAATATCACATGTTGTCTCTCATATGTGAAATCTAAACCTTAAAAATCGAATATCAGGAGTGTAAAATGAGAATTGCAGGTGGGACCCAGGAAGGGCAAAGCAAAAGAAAAGGGTCAAATGGGGGTGAATATAATCCATGTACTTTATATACATGTATGAAAGTACAGTAATAAAACCTATTAAAAGTGTTTTGAAAAGGGGGAGGAGGATAAGAAAGCATAACAGAGGGGGTGAATTTTGTCACAGTATATTAAATACCTGTATGGAAATATCAGTGGTGGGCTGGTGGAGTGGAACAAGTGGGAGAGCACCTGCTTACCAAGCATGAGGCCCTGACTTCAAACCCCAGAACTGCCAGAAAAGAAGTATCATAATGAAACTCCTTTGTACAATTAATATGCACTAATATAAAACAAAATAAAGTACTAAGAATGTTAATGATAAGCTTTTATTGTAAGCACCCTCTTGAATATTTATTTTTCTAGTAAGTGTTCTTAGACGTTGGGCGCTTGGTGATTTGACTCCCTAATTGACAGTGCTCAGACCTTTCTTTGTGGCTTTGGCTGCCTTGAGTGAAAGACTACCAACCAAGCAGACAGCCAGACTGTTCTCACGCCAGCACAAGTTATTCTGAACATACTACAGACTCTTTGAGAAAAGTACAAAATGACCACAGCCACTCTGAGCCCAAAGCATGACTGTCTCCTGAAGGCACCACACCAGCAGATAATTTGCATTGGAGTTCATGCTACCATAAGCCTTAGAAAAATTCTATACACCTAGAGACATTTCCATTTAGGTCAGTGGACAAGCACTTCTCCTGGTGGCTCAGCTGAATACCTGCAACTATTGCAAACACAGTCCTTATTTTGCATAAGGGACTGTCATGACTGTGATGCCATGATTGGTACAAACAAAATCTTTCATTTTTGTACATACCATCACACCTGCTTTCGGACTATAAAAGTAGGCTGTTTTAGATGACTTTGTGACCAACTGAAAGACACCTTCCTTGCTGTAGTAGAAAGCACCTGTAGTTAGTCCATCTACTTGGGATGTAGAGACAGGGCAAGAGTCCTGCTTAGACACCAAAGAATTCAGTTGGAGAAATGCAGGTAGACAGCACTGCTACCCTGATAAATGCAACGGTTTCTATGGCAGCAACAAACTTGGCAGCTTAACCTTTGAAAGGCAACTGGATGGATGCTCTGGGACAGAAGACTAAACCAACAATTCAAATAAATTTCTATAAACAAAAAAACCAGAAAAACATGGAAACACATGAAATTTTTATGACTGTTGATTATTTTTATCCTTAGACAAGTTACTCCCAGAACTAAATCTTGGTTCTCCCAGTTGCCCTTGGTCCCCCAGTTGCTGTCTTTGGCTTTGTTAGCTTGTACATTCCATAGAAGAGATGTTCCGTGGAGCCCCACCCCTAAATATAAGAAGCTGATCAGCCGAGAACCTGAAGCATGTTGGCTTGCTCATGTGTAGTGAAGTTGCTGTGGTCACCTCCTATTTCCCTATTCTAGTTCCTTAAACACAAAGAGCAGCTAAAACACTTCAGGAAATCTTGACACTGAGAACCATAGAGCCCTTCTAAAATAATTGATTTTCTAGCTTCCTTAATCCCTTCTGTAAGTATGTACCAGCCTTTCTTTCACACTGCAACCTTGAAAATAACTTTTTAAAACTCATATTGATTGAATTTTTAAAAAATATTTGTGAGGCTTTATCAATGTTTTTCTCTCATTTATATTAATATTTGCCTTTGGTCTGGAATTTCAAGTTGCCTTTTAGAATCAGATAGCTTGGACTGGAGATGTAGCTCAGTGGTAGAGCTCCTTTCGAGCATGCACAAAGCCCTGAGTTCAATCCCAGTAATACCAAAAAAATCAGATTGTTTGAATGAGACTCTTCTAAAATTTTCCACCCCTCAAAATTATTCTCCTGAAGAAGCACCTCCTACCCTGAACTCCCAATTTATACATAGACATTAAAGGCTTTTATACCAAAAACCACAAGTGTTACCACTTCCCCTCAATTTTGCAAATATTTCCATACCTTTAGTGTGAAGACTTTGTTCAGTGTCATAACTAGGAACTCCAGTGAGCACAGTGTAGAGGTTTATTTCTGAGACACCAGCATGGTACTGGGACACTTCCTTCCTGTAACCAAAACCAATGGAATATATAAGTTGCAGTGTGGATACTTTTGGCATGGCTTCACATCCTCTGTATGTTCCAGTTTAGAAATGTGAAGCATGCCAGCTCCACCTTAAGGAGGGGCCTAGATCACAAACTGCAACTCCAGGTCAAGCAGAGCGAGAAGGGAGAAATGAAATGCTGAAGTGATTCCAATGTCCTGGGACTTCAGCAGTCTAATTCTAGCAAGCATAGGATAAATGCCTGACAAGGAAAAAGTTAACAAAGCCAGGAGTTTGAATGATAGACATAGTCACCCATGGAGAGTTGAACTTCCTAGCTTCCATTAAGACCCAGTTGCCAGGATTCAAGTGTATATTATCTTGTGCACAGTACATACAAACAACTGTTGAATTGAACTGAAAGAACCTTAAATACATTGAAGTCAAGACAACCATATTGATCACAACTCAGACCAAGATAATGAGATCTTACTTTTATAGATTTAAGTCCATATAGCATTTGTACCCTTTTTATTTCATACACCCCTGGCATTTGAATTCTTGATATGATAGAAATGTTATCAGAAACAACAGGTGTCTGGGCCTCATACACAGGATCCACAGGAAGCATCAGCTGGTTACCCTGTGGCTCCATTCATAGGTCTCATTTATGCTGCTCCTCATGAGAGCACATCCATCGATTCTTCCAATCTTATTTTAAAAAAGCAAGAATCAAGATCTCGTTCATAAGGATCTTCCAGATTTTTATAATCCTTCCAACATTGATGGTCATAGTCTACCAAAGTAGCCTTAACACTAGTTCATTTCTTTACCTAATGACCATTAAAAAGCTGTTGGATCTGGGACTGCTCAGCTGTGCTCTAATGAACCTATCAGAAGAGAAAATATTTGCAAATGTTTGGCTTAGCTGCTTTTTACAAGCCTGGTGCCAGTAACCACCCAAGATAACAGCCTACTCTGAATCACACATATTTATGGCTTTAATTTAGTTGTGTAGATACTGATATTTAATGTAAAACTGTTATATTTTTATGAGGTAAGTATACTTGATATTCTTGATTTAAAGACTCAAGAGCACAGAAGAGAGTTTAAATAACTTATCCAGGTCATCTGGTAAAGTTTGAAATGGTGAGTCCTGTGTTCCTATCATTTTGATTTCTGATTCAGAGCACTTTCTATTACTCCAACACATATGATATGACCAAGTATGGGTAGCCATTGTACTTCATGTATTTATTGCCCATTTGCTTAAAAGAAAAGGTCCTTTTTAATCATATTTTCCTTCAAATGCTTCAAGACCGAGTGTGAGCAAGACATATGGTTCTTGTTGTTATTGTGTAAGATAGCCTTGCAGTAAATGTGTGTTTCTTCATGATGTTTGATTGAGTACTCTTCTTTCCACCAAAGTGTCATTCAACATGAGGGGTTTAAACATGGGAGCTTAGACTCCAGTAGGATAATGTAGCTAAGAGTTTGAATATAGCATATAATGTAGTATAGTATATCTGTGGAGAATGAGTAGGGTGAGAGACATGTTGGTCAGGGTCTAAAAGAGCCAAAGCAAAATGGGCAGCCCATCACCATCAGGTGAATCAAAGGGCAGATGTCAGGGAAAATACACTGAAGACTGATCCTCAGTTACAGAAATGGGTACTGTGGTTTCAGGAATCAAACAAGATGTACCCTATCACCAAGGAGGCTATACTACATGGTAGAAAGATTCATTTGCATGAGATGAATATATGGAGAGGATGTTTAGCCCTGGGAAGGTGAATGTAAGAAGTAGGGAAGATGCAACATCAAGAATGACTCAAACATAAACCCACACAGCTACAGCCAACTGATTTTCAACAAAGAAACCCAAAGTACATAATGGAGAAAAGAGCCTCTTCAGCAAATGTTGCTGGGAAAACTGGATATCCACATGTAGAAGACTGAAACTAGACCTCTGTCCTTCACCCTGTTTCAATATATCAACTCAAAGTGGATCGAAGACCTTAATATAAGGGCTGAAACTTTGAAACAACTCCAGAAAGTAGTAGGAAATACACTAGAGCATATAGACATAAGAAATGATTTCCTAAATAAAACTCCAGTGGCTCAGAAACTAAGAGAAAAATATGAACAAAAGGGACTGCATCAAACTGAGAGCTTCTACACAAGAGAAGAAATAGTCACCAGACTTAGGAGACCACCCACAGAATGGGGTATAATTTTTGCCAGCTACTCATCTGATAAAGGACTAATATGCAGACTCTTCAGGGAACTCAAAAAACTCAACCCCCAAAGAATCAACATCCCAATAAAGAAATGGGCACATGGATTGAATAGGGAATTTTCAAAGAAAGAGGTACAAATGACCAATAAATAAATGTATAAGTATTCTACTTCCCTGGCTATAAAAGAAATGCAAATCAACAGTACATTAAGATTTCATCTCACCCAAGTTAGAATGGCCATCTTCAAGAGCAAAAACAACAGGGGAGGATCTGGTGAAAGAGGAATCCTTAAACACTATTGGTGGAAATGCAAATTGGTATAACCATTATTGAAAGCAATATGGAGATTTCTTAAAAAACTGAAACTAGAACTTCCATATGATCCAGTGATACCACTCTTGGGCATATATCCAAAGGTATAAAGTCAGAGTACAATAGAGACACTTGCCCACCAATGTTTATCACAGCATGTTCATAATAGTTCAAGTTATTGAAACAGCCCAGTTGCCCTACAACTGATGAATGGATAAAGTGTGATGTGTGTGTGTAAAAAGAGGTACAAATAATAAAGAAATAATGGAGATTAAAGAGAATAAATTAAAAATACTCAATTAGAGCCAGGCAAAGTAATGCATGCTTATAACCTTAGCTACTTGGAAGGTGAAGATAGGAGGATTATAGTTAAAAGCTGACCCAGCTAAAGAGTTAGTGAGACCTGTTGTCAAAAACAAGTTGAGCATATTCATGCACACCTGTGGTCCCAGATACTTGGGGATGAAGGAATGAGGATCAGACACAAAGGTTGGCCCAGTCCAAAATCCCAAGACCCTATATGAAAAATAAAGTAAAAACCAAAGCCTGGGATAAATGACAGAGCAGTCTAGCAAACTCAAGGCCCTGAGTTCAATTCCCAATATTGCCAAAAAGTACTCAATTAACCCATTCAGGCAAAGCAAGAACGGAAAAAAAAAAAGAAATGGAACATAGAGCCGGGGGTGGTCCATGCTTGTAATACTAGTTACTCAGGAGGATCATGGTACAAGGCCAACCTGGAAAAATGGTTTATGAGACCTAATCTCCAAAATAACCAGAGCAAAAAGGATTGAAGGTGTGTTTCAAACAGTATAGCATCTGCTTACAAGCACAAAGCCCTGAGCTCAAACCCCAGTCCCATCAAAAAAAAAAAAAAAAAAAAAAACCCAGTCTTATCATAAAAAAAAAAGGAACATAGTGAGCAACTACCAAGAGAGCAGATTTAAATCCAAATATAGGAAGGGAGACCTGAAACTGAATTGATCTAATCCACATGTACACAAACTTTTGCTGAAAATATTCAGATTATGAATATTTTAGAAGTTGTAAAAAAGAAAATGAAATCATGTACTAAAGTGAACCTTGTGGTATTTGATTTGAACTTGAATTATCGGTAATGTGCTCATGTTTTTAAGGTATGCAGACAGTAGGTAGATATACAATAGATAGATAGACAGATAGAGAGACAGATGATAGATAGAGAGATAGATAAATACATACATACATACATAGAAATATTGATAGATAGATGATAGATAGATAGATTTTCATTTTTATGCAAAAAATAGGTTTGTACTAGGACATATATTTCTAGTTCTGTCCACTGAGAAGCCCTAGAAACAATGGCACCTAGTGCCCAGATCTTGGTCTCTAAATTCTCCAGTAAAGGAAAACAGAGTTCCTTGGAGGAGTGTTTTGTCAAGTCCAACTATTTGGCTGGGAATATGAGATGAACTGGAACATCTTTTAGTGCTATGAACTACTTAAAAAATAGGTGACATGCCAAAATGACATGGAGGCTAACTTGAAAGTGCTCCCAGTTACCAAAGTTGGAAAATAAGGATAGCAAAATAAGTAACAATAATTTTAGAACATGACCAATAGAATTTTGAAAATCCATTATTTCATTTTTATTTTTTAAAAAAAAGAATAAATAAATTGGGGAAAAGAAATATCTGTCTCCTACAGGATAATTCTAAGCCATAGAGTGGCAAAAGTAAATATAAAATCTCCAATAGAATACAACATCAATAATTGCTTTAGTAAAGATTGCTGATGAATCCTAAAATTTGTGAACCAAAGTTTGAGGAGAAACAAGAGTATTTTTACCATACTTTACCTAAGTTATATATAATATCTTAAAAGTAGAAAAAAAAAGCAGCTAGGTGTGGTGGTGCACATGGGAAGCTGAGACAGGAAGATCAGGAGTTCTAAGCCAGTCTGTGCTACAGAGTGAGTTCAAGGGGCTGGTGAAGTGACTCAAGTTGTAAAGCGCCTGCCTAGCAAGCATGAGTCCCTGAGTTCAATCCTCTGCATTGCCAAAACACAAAAACAACAAAAGAAAAAACAGAAAAGAAAAACAACAAAAGAGTGAGTTTAAGGCCAGCTACATAGTAAGAACCTGTCTAACAAACAAACAAATAAATAAAACACATAGATAGATAAATAAATATATACATAAATAAAAGAAATATTGAAAAATTTCCTAAGGTTTTGTTAGGAAAATAAAAGAAAAAGTTAATTCTACCATGGAACATGAGTGAATAGTCTTAAGTAAATTACTAGCCAACTGAATTCTGCAATATGCAAGGGGGGTACCATTCTGGGTATGTTAGATTGACCCCAGAAATAAAATAATGGACACTCATCAGTTTAAACCACTTAGAACCAGAGTTAGTATTGATTCAAGAGGTGGAGAAAGAAGACTTCTTGCAACTTCTTTTATCTGATTAAACACAAACTTCTGGTAAATAAGACTATTGAAAATTCCCTCTGTTCATGGCCATGAAAAACAAAGACCACTCTTCCTTACTATAAACATTATCACTTTTCATCCCATTTGTTCTCCCAAAACTCATCTATATTTCCCAAAGAAATCTATTTGTTCTTCCCTTAAAGATAACCCTCTCCCTTCTTTTTGCCATTAAGTAGTAGGAAAAGAAACCTCTCAGTTTAATCATTTAAAGAGCCAGCTACTACTCTGGGTGGCTTCTGTATGTATAGGATAAACCTTTTCCTTCCGATAACCTGTCTTTTGTCAGTTTAAATTTCAGTTGCCTGCATACTTAAGATAGTAGATGAAAAAGAAAAGATCATTTCTTCTATTGAACATATAAATAAAAGGCAGCACTTGTTCATAATTTAAAAACAATGTAAAAAAACAACTTGTCAATAAATTAGGGATAGAAAGAAAATTAATTCATGTAATAAAGGATAGCTATCAAAACCCTATATCACATACACTACACTTACTTGTGAGTTTTAGAAGAAACCATACTAAAGTTAGGAACAAATTAAAGTTGATTGTTGTCACAACATTAATTCAACATTTTTGTGGAGCTGTAGCAAAAGAACACCTAAGAAGAAAGCAAGATTGAAAGAAAAGAAAGAAAAATTTTTAAAAACCCTGTTTGATGATGGCGTAAAACTCAACATGGATACCCACAAATTATTATAAATAATAAAAAAGTTTGGTTTTGCTTGATACAAGATTGTAAGTAAGTTGGAATAGTGTTCCTCCAGAATTCATGTCCATCTGGAACTTCAGCTTGTCAATAGAGTCTTTGCAGATATAATTGGTTGAGGATCTCAAGATGAAATCATCCTCAGTTTTGGGTGGGCCCTAAATCCAATGACTTGTGTCCTTATATGAAGAAAAGAGGACACAGAAAAGAGACACTTAGGGAGAAGGAGGCCATGTGAAGATGGAAGCAGAGATTGGAGTGATACTGCTGTTACCAGAGTCAGGTTCTTGGGTCCAGAAATGGTAAAAATGAAACTAGATCCTTCCTTCTTTCCTCCTTCCTCTGGTACAAAGTTTCATAGAAAAAAATTCTGATTTTTCCATTATTTTCTGGGACAATTTATTAAGATAGGATGAACTCTTCCATGAAACTTTGATAGCTGCCCTTTTTAAAAGCATCTAAATCAGTGCTTATTCATGGATAAATAAGGTCTTTAATTGCCATTTGTATTTCCTTAATGTTTACTGCTCTATTTAAGGTTTTCTATTTTTAAAACCAATTTTGACATTGTCTATTTTTTCACAAGTTTATCATTTTTACTAGGTTTCAAATTTTCTGGTTGGTAAATTTATAGTGTTCTCTCCACTTCTTGTATATATATAGTTATTTATTCTTACTCTGTTTCATTCACAGATTTTTCTCTCTCCTCCTTATTCTTTTCTTCCTTCCTACCTCTTTTTCTATGTTTTTCTCTAGATTAGTATTTAAGAGGTTTCTTTTTTTTCAAAGAAATAGACTTCAGTTTTGTTAATATACCCTTGGTGTATAAATTATATATTTGGTCCTTGTTACTGATTCCTGGCACAGAGCTCCTAAAATTCTTAGCATTTCCTGAACAGGAGTGTTGTTTGTTACTCACAATTAACGCTTTGGCCACATCTGATTTTATACTAATGAGGTGACCCAGCATAGGGTCTCAAGATAGCCAAAAACATCATTAATAAGAACATGAAGCTGGGCGTGGTAGTGCATGACCATAGGTAGGAGGATCTAGGTCTGAGGCTAGCCCAGACAAAAATAATGAGAGCCTATCTGAAAAATAACCAAAGCAAAAAAAGATTAGGGGTGTGGATCAAGTGGTAGCACACTTTCTTAGCAAGTTCAAGGCCCTGAGTTCAAACCCCAGTACCATCAGAAGAAGATAAGGAAGAGGAAGGGGAAGGAAGAGGAGGAGGAAGATCAAGAAGGAGGAGGAGGAAGGGAGGGAGGGAAAGGAAGAAAGGAAGGAAGGAAGGAAGAGAGGGAAGGAGAAAGGGAGGGAGGGAGGGACAGAGAGAGAAAGAGAGAGAAAATGGGAGAAGAGAGAGAAAAAATGGGAGAAAGAGAGAAAAAATGGGAACTTTCAGTTCTACCTCCAGTGAGGGAACGGGTGCTGGAGACTGAATGATGAAAACTCTCCAAAAGAAATTTGAGAGCTACTGCGCTGGTGAACACATTGATGTTCTGGAAAGGTAGGCTTCCCGAGAGGTCACAGAAGCTCTGTGTCTATTCCTCCCTTTCATACCTTGACCTATACAGCTATTCTGTTTGACTGTTCTTGAGTTATATCTTTTATAATAAAGCATTAATAGTAAGCAGAATTCTTCCTGAGTTCTGTGAGTTATCTAGAAAAGTATTAAACCTGAGGAGGGGATGTTTAGACAAACCAACTTAAGGCAGGTCAGTCAGAGTATGGTAATCTGTGGATTTGCAACTAGGGTGAGAAGGATGGGCAGTTTTGTGATACTATAACAGATACTTTGAAACTGCTTTTGCTAAAGCAGTGATTTTTCACTTGGGCCTCCAAATGTTGTCTCCAGTTTATAGCTGTGTTTCTCTGAGCCATTGTCTCCTGCAGTCATCTTACAGCCTAGATTTCAGGAAGGACAGGACTGATGGGTAAACATTTTATGACAGGACTGGAAGCTACTCCCAGACAAGATATGGAGGGGCACATCTTTGACCACACTTTGACCAGGACTGTTTAATTATACGTACCTTTTGTTCCCTGCCACAATTCTTCTTCTATTTAAGCTTAAAGTTCGTATCTGTACCCAGAAGATTTGTTGAAATGCTTACTTTGCCTCTTCCCACAGTGTGCCTGTGCCACTAAATAAATCTCTCTTCCCTTCACCATTACTCATCTTTTTAAATTTGGTATATTGGGGTGAGTGGCCAGACCTGACATGTTGGAATCCCTGCAGTCAGACCACAGGCCTAGAACTCCAATTACAATACTGAGCCCTAAACCTGTGGCATCTGTGCTAACTCTCCATTGACTGTTAGAGTCACTATTGAATTAAATTTTTGCAAACCCAGTTAGTGTTAGAAAATTGAAATTGAATCTATGACCATACCACCCTGAACACACCCAATCTTGTCTGATCTCTGAAGCTAAGCAGGGTCAGCTTTGGTTAGCACTTGGATGGGAAAAAATTGCAAATTCATTAGTGTATAGAAAATGACAAATATTTGGTGTCAAAAGACAAAAACCTTACACACTTGATATTGTGTTTTTTGATTCTCTGTTGATTTCTTATTGACTTGATGTGAGTCAGGATAGCTGGAATAAGATGATAGGGAAATTAGATATAGGAGATAGATAGATAGATATAGATATAGATGCCAGGTTTAGGAACTAAGACAGAACCAGGTAATAAGGCTGAAAAAATTACTAGAGCAACAAGGAATTGAATCAACCATTCAGGAATGTATATAAATGCATTTTTCATTTCTTTTAGATATTAAGTAAGTAAAAATCTCTTTGGATGAATAGTGCAACCCAAGAATAGAAAGTATGCCTGGTGAATTAATTCTTTGATCAGGAATGAATGCCCCCAAAAGATACACCCATTGTCTCCATGTTTGGGAAGTAATGAACCCACTCTGGATCCATTATCTTCATGTTCAAGTAATAGCAAAAACAGGACCTTAGAGAAATGATTGATTGTTGCCAGGTGATCACATTTCTAAGTAAAAGTTCAAACTGGAATTCCCCAGTACATGAGGGTATAAATAAACCTGGAACAAGGACCACTTTGCTCCCACTTTCTGTTGAGGACTATTCCTCGTTCCCTTTCTATTTCTCCTTACTTTATCTTGCTTTGCTAAATAATTCTTTGCTGCCTTCTATCTTGTGAGTTTTTTTGTGAAATGCCTCAAAATGCTTTAGGATGTGTATTTCAAGAGCCTACGAGTCATCTTGGAATTGAAGAGCTGAGTGGAGGATCCTCCCTCTCCCATTCCTCTTATCAGGGATCCTCTTTACCTCCAAAGTTTTCCTGGTGACAGATGGGATTGTTTCTATTCTGGTTTCTTCAGTTTGTGAGTTAAAATTTTAATTAGTAAGTAAATTTCTTTCTAGTTCATTGTAAATACATGTTAGAAATTCTGAAACAAGCAGTAATTTTGTTGTTACCAATACTAAATTAATCTAATATTATACTTAATGGAGCAAGACTGAGTACATTCTTTTTAAGATCAGGAGCAGATCAAGAATGACTGCTTACCACTTCTACTAATGTATTAGAGGTTTGAGAGAGTTTTCTAAAGAAATGGAGGACTTTCTCAAGTAAAAGTCAGTGGCCTGCTGAAGCTAAGTGCAGGGTAGGTGATTGTACCCAGTTGCTCTGAGGCAACCCAAGCCTTCAGTGGCCTGCCAAAGGTAGGGAGATGGTAGATAACTGAAATAAATTGCTCCAAAGCACTTCAGATTGCCAAGTAATGAGAAGACTGTCAAGGTATTGAGAAGCCCTTTCACAGTACTTCAGGCTTCTTTCCTTAAGCTCAGTGAAAGGAGAAAGTCCTCCAGCATACTTCAGTCTTCCCTCTTCAAGAGTATGGCAGCAATCCTCCAAAGGTTAGGGTCAAGTCAGCTGAATGTAAAAGAATCCACCAAGGTATAGGGATTTGGGAGTGAGACTAGAGAGCAAACAGAAGTCCTCAGAGACCCCCCACAAAGAGCTGGCATCAAGATTTAGAAAATCCTGTCTCTAAGTCATGAAATGATCTCTGAATCTTGTGTAACCTCTGATCCATGATCCAATGGAGCAAATGACCTGATTCAGCTGAAAACCCTGACAAAGTCCAGACACAGTCAGCTACAGATTAAACTGTTTCAGTACTGCACACGATCAACTTGACAGAAGAAGGAGAGTGCCCTGTTAGGAAGTAAATATAATTTCCCTCAAAATCTATTATTTGTTTATATAAAATGTCTTGCCCAAAGTCAACAATTGGGCTGGCAGAGTGGCTTAATGGTAGAGTGACTGCCTAGCATGTATGAAGCCTTGAGTTCAAACCCCTGTATCACTAAAAAAAAAAAAGTCAAAAAGTCATGCAAAGAAAACCAAAGATGGTCAAGTTATTGGAATTATTAGACATAGATTTTAATATAACTAGAACAAATACTTTTAAATTGGACAATATGAGCAGGAAGAGGAAAAGTTTCAGCAGGAGAGATTGAAATAATTTAAAAGAACCAACACATGCTTTGGTGGAACATATAGATATAAATGCTAAACATGAAAAAAATGCAGATATGAAAAATTTATTTTAATTGAGGCACCATGTGTCCAGAAGAACAATTTGAAGACAGGCAAAAATCCAAACTCAAAAACTAAAAGGAGCCAGGTACCAGTGGCTCATACCTATAATTTTAGTTATTCAGGAGGCAGAAATCAGGAGGACTGTGGTTCAAAGCCAGCCCAGACAAATAGTTCACGAGATCCTATCTGGAAAATACCCAATACAAAAAAGAGATGACTGAGTGGCTCAATTGGTAAAGAACCTGCCTAGCAAATGTGAGGCCTTGAGTTCAAACCCCAGTTCCACCAAAAAACAACAACAACAAACCTAAGAAGAAAGAAATGGAAAAACAGGAACAGAATATATAGTATCTGTGGGACAGTATCAGTTGGTCTAGAATACAAGTAATTAGAGGTTTAAAAGGAGAAAATAGAGATAATGGGGTAGCAAATATACTTAAGGAGGGAATGACCAAGAATTTTTCCAAAACTGATGAAAGACATCAATTTACAGATATAAGAAACCCAGTGATCCTCTAGAACAAAACAAAGACATTCCCAACTAGGCATACCACAGTCACATATCAGACATAGCTGTTGAGAAGAAAAGATAAGAAACCTTATAAGCATCCTAAAATAAAAGGACATAAAATATATGATATATTAACCAAAAAGAACCGATAAATGTGTGTGCATATGTGTAGGTGTAATTGTCACAAGCATTTATAGTGGTTAACACGTACCTAGATTTGCAAAGTGAGCTATTGATGGTGTAGCTCTCTAGAGTCCAAAACTGAAGGTGTGAGAACCAGAATAGTCAATGGTGTAGTTCTGTTCTGAGGACTGGCAGACTCAAGACCCAGGAAGAACTAACATGTCAAAGATGAAAAAAATTAAAGCAATATTCTACTTTTTAGACAGGAGGAATTATCACTTATTTGGGGGAATACATGTTGTAATAGACTTGGCAAATTATAAACAATAAATGTTTATTTGGTACATGGCTCGGGAGGCTGAGAAGTCCACAATTACAGGACTGTATCTGGTGAGGGCCTTCTCACTGCATCATAACAAGGAAAAGCAAGAGAGTATGCATGAGACAGAGGTCAAGTGGGGAGTCAAACTTGCAACAGACAAAGGAAAAAAGAAACCAAATAAAACCTGACATGAATTGTTAAACATTGACTGTGGGATGAAGTGCTGATTGTAACAGCTGGGGGTCATTAGAAAGGAGGATCTTTGTTCCTCACAAGCTCTTCCCTGTGGTCCTCTGCGGATGCTTACAAGAGACTGCAGACCAGGCAGGAGGTTAAAAGTACTCCAATTTGGCCCAGTAGTTAAAAATTAAATGGTAACTGCTGGGGAATGGGACATAAAGCCCTGGCCTAAATCAAGACACTCAAGTCAATGGAGGAGGATCAGTCAAACCCTGTGGGCCCCAGAACCCAGGCAAAATCTATTGCTAAGGAAGAGTGAAATACAATCTGTCTGCTCTGGAAGAGGGGCAGGTAACAGGTTCCCAGGACTCAAGCAAAGATCTG
Organism: Castor canadensis; assembly: GCF_047511655.1. Taxonomy (NCBI): domain Eukaryota; kingdom Metazoa; phylum Chordata; class Mammalia; order Rodentia; family Castoridae; genus Castor; species Castor canadensis. The sequence goes on from NC_133387.1 coordinate 186,716,724, forward strand.
TTGATACAAAGGGAGGAAGGAGAAGAATAACCCCTCTACTCTTAGGGGAGGGGCAAAAAGTCATCTTGGATCTACACTGATACCAAGTGGAAGTCTGCTACCACCATGAGGATGGCAGGCAACTTCCACTCAAGACCAAGCATGGATCCAAGACAGAATGAGGCTGCTACAGGAAGGAGGAGCAGGAACTCTGAGAAAGGCTCTGTCCAAGATTCAGGCACAGAGGACATGCCTCACACAGGCTGGACCAACAAAACAGAGAACCCCTTCTGTCCCCACCCTAAGCCCAGTACCCAGTAACCACAGGAATGGAAGGCTCCAGTTAGTGAAGGGAGAGCATGATAATACTAGCTTACAGAGATGGCTGACAGTGGAGAGGGGAGGCAAGGATATCAAAGAAAATCCCTGCTGCATCTCAGCCTCTACCTTAGAACAAGGAAGTGAAAATTTGAAACCTGTGATACACTGAAGTAATAATAGCAAAAGAAAAAATTATTAGAGTGTATTAAGAGTAGTAGCCACTCTCCAACAATCTATACCTCAGGTTGTAGTGAAACTTGGAACATGGTTGGATTTCAGAAGGACTTGTCACCCAAATATTAAAGTTATCCCCCTTTTCCAACACCTACACCAATATTCCAAGTTGTCCTCTTATTGACTGCCTAGTTTTCATACCTGGAACAAGGCTTATAAGTAAGATTCAAGATGGGTGAGAAATGAACAATAAGAAAAGGGCTGGGATGAAAGGGGGCTCTGGTACCTCAGTTCAGTTAGGTGAATATATTTTATGACAGAATATTTATAGAAGCTGAGCATCCATAATGGAAACTCATTCCCTTAAAGCATCTGGTTCTTTTCTACCCCTTTTAGAAAGGCTTCAATGTACCAGAGCTCTCTGTATACAAACTTCAAACTCTTTAGATTATGATTTATAGAATCTAGACTGCATTGCCTAGAGTCAGATTACCACTTGCAGGATATGGAATTTTGAGTAAGTATGTTGAACTTTTAGTGTCTCACTTTTCTTTACTGTAAATGAAGTTTGTGTTGGAATTTATCTCAAAGTGCTGTTGTGAGGAACCAGTAAGATGATCCATGTAAAATGCTTACCACAGTAAGGACTACTTGTTATATAACAGCTATTATTATAGTTATCATCAGGAGGTAATGAAGTCCTGGAATCACTTTTGTGATTAGATTCAATAAGAAAAAGCAAAGCAAAGGGTATTGTTGCAACTGAGTTGACATGTTGACTAAATACAAAGGATGAGAGGGCCAAGGACAAGAATTGCTCCATTTCTGAGCTGGGCATGGTGGCATATATCTGTAATCCAAGACTTGGGTGGCTGAGGCAGGAAGATCATGAGTTTGAGGCCAGCTTGAGCTACATAGAGAGACTCTGCCTCTAAATGAATAAATTAATGAATGAATAAAAAAAACTGGTTCATATTTGAGACTCCAAGGGTAGAGGTGTGGTAACCCCCTTGGGTCTCTGAGATGACTGTTCCTGGTCTGTACTGCAAACCCAGAGGTGCCAATCAACCACTTTTTCAACTGCAGCCAGAAATCCAGATGATTATATGAAATCTGAATTATTTTTAAATTAGTCAATTAAATTTTTTTTTAAAAAAATTTGAGACAGTCTCACCAGGCTGGCTTGGAACTCACTCCTGCTTCTGCCTGTAAAGTACTAGATCACATGCATGCATCACAAACCAAACATGACTGTGAGGTGCAAATTTGCAACCTCTGTGTAAGGTCCTAGAGCCTGCACTGCTGTAGAACTCCTCATTAGATGACCCATCGTACCTTGCACTTCTTCACAGGATGGATGAATGAATTTTCAAGTAAAGAGATTTCTTAGATGTGTACACCAATACAACTGGTTCTTTACAACTTTCAAATATATAAAAGTGTTTGGAGAAAGGGATTTTAAAATTTGAAAGTTCTTGTTCCAGATTTAACAATTTAAGATTAGAAATGCAAAAGAAAATGTATCAAACATTATAAACATATTACAGAAATGCTCAATACTGGACAAGATTGTTCAAGGAAGTGATAGTGTTTCCAGTCAGTTCCTGGTACTTTCATTCTCCCTGTGAACTCAACAGTCTCATCATACTAGCAATAAACCATCTAACTTTCCTTTTCTTATGACTCTATACTTTTTCTGACCATACAAGACAACTTTAAATGTATTTTATCCTTCGCTACTTGTATTGCATATTGCATTCCCTTGTCTTGATAACACAGGTCCTGTCCTGCTTTCCTTTCTACTTGCCTATAGAAAGCTCAGTATTCCAGCTTTCCCACACCATCTGCATTGGTGAACTAGAGAGGAGCTTCCTGTGAAGTCTTTAAAGATGTTTTCCGGTTAGGATGAGAAGGAGGTATACTTGGAAGGAGTGTAAGCAAAGGCAAAGCACATGAAAAGTACAGTAGAAGGAAAACTGTGAAGTTTGGTGAAGGTGTATGTGAACAGGAAGCATTTGAGGCTGCAAAGTAGACCCACTCTTCAAGGCTCTTGATCCCTGAGCATTTCCAGACTGAGATGCCTGACTGCTACAAAGATAGAGACACTCCAAAGTCCTCATGAACTTTGAATAAAACAGATTTATATTGAAACACATTGCTGTACCACATACAGTAGACTCCCTTGCCCACAACCTGCATTCAGCCAACTGAAGCATGATATCATCTCTTGTCATCACAAGAAGATGTATGATACAGTAAGATATATTAAGAGAGATCACATTCCCATAACTTTTATTGCAATATATTGTTTTATTATTAGCAATTGTTGTAGGCATCTTACTGCTCTTGATTTATAAATTAAACATTAGTATAGGTGTATGTATGTGAAAACAAATAGTACAGACATTCCTCAACTTCTGATGGGACTGCCTCCTGCTGTTGATTGAAAATATCACAAGTGGAAAATGCACTGAGTATACCTAACCTATTGAGTATCCCAGCTTAGCAGCAGAGTCCACTGTAGAGTATTGGTTGTTACCCTTCGTGATTGCAGGGCTGACTGGGAGCTGCAACTACAGCTGGTTGCTACCCAACACCATGAAAGGCTATCATACTACAGATAGCCCAGGAAAAGATCAAAATTCAAAGTGCAGTTTATACTAAATGAATATTGCATTTCAACCATTATAGAGTCTAAAAATAATAAGATGAATCATCCTAAAGCAGGGACTGTCAGTGTATATAGGGTTTGATAGTATTTGTGGTTTTACACATTCACTGGGTATTTTGGAACATATTCTACCTGGATCACTTTACCAGCTATTGGATATTAGAAATGTTTGAAATTCTTGGATCCCAGTTACCTCATCTCTCAAATGGGGGACATTACCTTGAAAAGATGTCATGAGAACTTTACTACATGAAAAATACTTAAATGGTAACTCGTAGTAATAGTGTTCCCAATGCCAAATTATTTTCAGTTCTCTGCATGTTACTACACTCATCCTAAAATGCATAGTTTTCTAAAATTTGCTGGGAACTCTACTGTAATTTCTCTGGGGCCTTTTCTGACTTTCCTAACTGATTATGAATGCAGTTAATAGCTCTCTTTCTAACACAGAAGTTATTAATTGGGGGAGGGGAGAGGGTTTGCATAGAATTCACAAGTCTGCATAGAATTCACATGGAAAAAAGATGCATCTTTATTTCCATAACATCCAACTGAAATTCAACAAAGCTGAGTAGTATTTGCAACATCTAAGATTTATACGAATAGAAATAACAATATTTCATATCATAGAGCAACTGTTCCAAGTGTGACAAAATGCCACGCACTCTTATTACTTCTTTGAAATTACAGTGATTAGGTCTACCATATTTAAGATTTTAAATATGAAGGGCATATATATTATTTAATATTTCATAATTAAAAATACTTTAAAAAGTGAAATTCGGTACAATTGGTTTCTTTTATGATCCTATATATATTTATTTTAAAAAAATTTGGTGGGACATGGATTTGAACTCAGGGCTTTGAGCTCACAAAATAGGTGTTCTACCACTTGAGCCCTACCTCTAGCCCATAATCCTATATATTTTAAATGATACATTTAATAACATCATTTTGAGAAAAACTCCATAGATTGTGGAAGGATTTCACATACAAAACAAATATCTAAGAACTATCCTAGTGTTTACCATAATATATCTTCCACTATTTTAGACAAATAATATTGTTTCCATTTACAGATCCACCTGCAGCCCTAAATTTACAGCCTGAAGGAAAGTTTTCATCTTCTAATTTAACACCATTTTCTTCTCAATCAGCAGGGTAATATATTAAAATTACTCACTGTTAGTCGTAGCCTAGTAATGCCCAACAGGTTATGGAATGTGTATTTTGTTTAACATTTTATTCTCTGGTTTAAAGATCCTGTCTTTCTAACAGCGTTCTTTGAAATAAACCCTGGAGGACTTTCAGGGTCAGCTGAGACTGCAGACAGCTGCACAGAGCTTCATCATACCCACAGTCATAAAAACAATCCAGATGATACACAGAATGATCATGGTTCTTAACTTGTCAGAAACTGAAGCCACAGGCCAACCATGTGACTTGACACCCAAGACTGAAGATCAGCAGGAACACAAACACTGACTCACCTTTGAAGAGACTGAAGAAGAAACTTCCATGCAAATGGATGATAACTCACTTTTTCATTTGCTCTGGATCCCTATTTAATGGAAAATGTTCCTGACCAGGCTCAAGTCTTTTCCACTGAGCCCATAAACAGCTTCAGAACCCTTCTCAGCACAGTGTTCCAGGAAGACTACAAATCTGAAGGGTGGAACTTGAAATAAAACTTACTTGCCATCCTTGATGGAACACATCCCGTTCTCATTTTAGTTAAAGTTTTAAATGAATTGCTGAAGACTTAGTGTGGGCTTGTGTGAGTCTATACTTCCGGGAGTGTAGGCATAAGGACACTCTGCACATACAGTTTGTACCCACTTGCTGGCTCTTCTCCATGACCTCCCCCTGAGCACTCTTAAGAAAGCCTGGCATTGGGCAGGAGGCTGGAGAAAGCCTCCCTCCATGGTGCAGACCCCGGGGAGGAAGGGGCTGCCTTGAAGAGAAGGGCACAAAGCCAGCCTGTACTCCTCCCCCCAAAGAACAAATGGCTTAGGCAGGGGAAGGCCAGGAAACCCTGTGACTCCAGGCACACGTGAAGACACTTGGCTAGTGAAATGGAAGAGAAATGATGAGCTCCTCAGGGATGGGCAGAACACTGTCCTGGGGACGAGGCAGGAAACTGGCCTGGGCTGAGACCCAGAAAGATTTCTTATGCTGGGGGGAGAGAATGGACATGATCACTGAGAAAGAGTCTCTCCTCCCCTCAAAACCAAAAAAAAAAAAACAGATGTGAGACATGCCTAATATTGGGGCTGAATCCAAACAACAGATAATTCCATTCTTTCTCCACACTAGGCCAGCACCACCAACTGCAAAACAGTAACAGTCTACCAGGGGAGAAGGAGCAAGGGAATGTAGACTCTTTCTGAGACACAGGTGCACAAGAAACAACTAGGCCAAGGCTGAAATAGGAACACTGAGAAAAACTCTTTGTCAAAAGCTATACCTAAGCCAGGTGTTGAGTAACTCCAGGGAAATAAGCCATGGTAAAGAGCAAAGCAATGAATAGACTCAGAGATGACACACATGTTGAGATTATCTATGACCCATGCCCATGATGACCACATCAGGAGGATATTAATTGTTGTGATAGAGGTGCCTGTCCAATGTTCATTCATCCTTTTCTTACTTCTTCTTGAGAATATATATATATATACATATACATATGTACATACATACATATACATTATATATACATATATATATAACCAACACTCAGTGATAAAATAATCTAAGTAAAAAAAGTGGGCAAAAGTTCAAACATTCCACCAAAGAAGATAGACACAAAGGTAAATGAGCTTATCAAAACATCCTCCACATCATCTGTCTTTAGGGAAATGAATATTAAAGTCCCAGTGAGCAACTATTACGCACCTGTTAGGATGTCAGCTCTCTCATGTTGCTAGGGAGGGTGCAAAAGCAGTGCATACACTGCATGAAAATTTGCCAGTTTCTGATCGTGTTAAAATAGACTTTCTGCACAGCAGCAAAACACCAGAAAAATGACAAGGTGTGTCCATCCAAAGCCTGTACATGAGTGTTACAGAGGTTCTATTTGCAATTGCCTCAAACTGGAAATAACCCAAATGTCCTTCAACAGAGGAAACAAGCTGGGATATATCCATATAATGGAAGACTCAGCAGTAAAAAGTAAGACACACATGTAGTAGGAATCTCAAATACAAGCTACTGAGAAAAAGAACACAAATTAAAAAGGCTTATGTGACTTTCTGGAAAAGACAAAGCTGTAGTAATAGGAAGCAATTAAAGGGGGGTCACCAAAGGCTAGGGATAACAACAAGGATTGACCACAAAAGGTCATGAAGTAGTGTTTCGAGTGATGGAATTGTTTTCTATCTTGATTTTGGGGGTGCTTACATAACTGTCAAAATTCATAAAAATGTATGCTAAAATGGTGAATTTTATTGTATATAAATTATTCCTCAATAAATTGACTTTAAGAAGAATCTAGACAGAATGTCATTTCTACATTTGCTCTATCAGTCTGCAAACACTGAAGTAAAGGAGCTTCATGACAGTAAAAATTCCTTAAAATGACCTACACATAATTTTGTATGAACTTAAATTCCCAACATCATATATTATCCTATATTCCCATCTACCAAATAAAATATGAATTAGAGTTTCATTGTAGTAATACAAAATAGCTTTGCCATTCTTTTGCCATTTTTTAAGATAATGCTATTATCTTGGCAAAAATACACAAAATAATGTTTATTTAAGATAAATTAAAAAAATGTTTGCTCATCTCTAAAATATTCTCTCATACAGTTATATGAGAAATAACTTGAAATGCTAATTTTTGGTAATAATCTGTCCAATTACAATACTGCTGTTAACCTATCACATCTGGATTATCTATCAGCTATGGTGTATGTCTTGAACTTGTCCAATATTTAAAAGTTTTGTGAACATAATACATGGTTTTCATCCCACTGGCAGTCATATTTTGCATGACTCATTCCATCCTTATACTAGAACTTAATATACCAGTGTTAAAAAATAAAGAATTTGAAAAATCTGAAGATCTTAAAGCGTGCAAAGAGACATGTACTTTTTAAAATATTTCAACAACCTCTCTGAAGCCCACATAGTTAACATCAAGAATCAGTAGAACAGGACATGGAAAAAGCCACAAGTGATTGCTAGAGTCAGTGTAAGAGGAAGCCAGTTCAACCTGTTAGAAGAATTTATAATCTGGAGTCAGTGAGTAAGACAGAGTGCATAGGTGGGAAATGTCCAGTGATAGAATCAAGGTCAGAAAAGGACACAGAGAAAGGCTAAGACTATGGAGGATAGAAATTCCTCCTTGGAACTGGTCCCTCCTACATTTTACTGCTCTAACAGGTGAAAGCTACCATTTACTGAACACTTAGAATACACTAGAACCTTGGCTTGCACTAAAATATTTATCTTCAGTTTTTGTTTTGCAAGTGAGGGGACTGAGCAAGTGGCAGTGTTAGGAGGTGAATCTGCTACTTCCTGATTTCACCCTATCCTGCATCTTATGAGAAACAACCTCTCAGCATTTGAATCTCCCCAGTGCATTTTTCAGACAACTGAAACTCTTTCTACATCTTCAGATTGCCACTCCAAGGCAGGATAGATAGATGAAGAGACAGAAAAATTAAAAATTAACAGGACCAGACCAGGAAATAAAGTCGAAAAATCAGAGCAGCAAGCTCTCGTCCCATCATCCTCCCTTCTCCTTTTAGATGTTAAGAAGCTGCAAACGCTCTAAGTAGAGACACAAAACATGAAAGGGCATGTCTGGGAAATGGAGGTCTCCATGTTCTGAGTAATGATAAGGTCCACCTTAGCCATGTTTGAGGTAACAGATCCTCCCTAAACCCACTGTCTCCATGCTTGGAAACTTAGCAAAATGATTAGGAGTTGCTAGGTGATGTGACCATAGGTCTAGAATGGCAATTCATGATGGAGTTCCTCAACTCAGACAGCACAAATACCCCCAGATAAGAAAAATCAATTTTTACCTTAAAACACAGAAATTTATTCTCTCCAAGTTGTGGGTGTTGGAAGTACACAATCAAGATGTTAGCAGGCCCATGCTCCCCCTGAAATCTCTAGGGAAGGGTCTTTTCTCTTCCGGATTCTGGTAGCACCACATGGCCTTGGCTTGTGACAGTGTAACAACAACCTCTGTCTTCACTGATGTTCTTTTCTCTATGTGTCTGTATTCACATGACATATGGCCTGTGTGTTTCTGTCCAAACTTCCATTTCATAAGGAGTTGAATGAAAGTTGAGTAGGACACATCTTAATGACTTCATCTTAATCTGATTATCTTTTCAAATACCCTGTTACATCACGTTCACAGATTAGGACTGTGAACATACATTTTGTTGTTATGCCGGGGGTACATGGTGGCATTTATAAAAGTTCTTACAATACATCAAATATATCATACTTGAATTCACCCCTTCATCATTCTTCTTTATCCCCCCTTCTCCCATTCCTGGAATAGTTTCATTTTTTCATTTACATACATGTGTACACAGTATTTGCACTACATTCACCCTCCTCTACCCTCTCCCCACATCCTCCCCCTCCCACTGGTACCAAACCCCCACATGGGACTATTCTGCCCTCTGTTCTCAGTTTTTGTAAGAAAAAAAAAAGACATTTTTGTTTGTTTATGATAGCTAACTCTTATCATATCCTTTATCACAATTTTATGCTTGCCTGTTTTTGTGTATGTGTCTCTAAGTATGTATCTCTAAGTCAAGAACTGTATCTTTTGTATCCTGTATCCTACTTGAGTGTCTTCGTGATATCACAGCTGCTTTTCCCCAAAGCAAGTAATCCAACAGAGAAAGCAAGAAGAAAACTGCAGTACCTTTTATAACTGACTCACATACCATCAGTTCTACCAACTCAGAAGGAGGGGAATCAGGTTACATTTCTTTGAAAGACAAGCATCAAAGTATTTATGGACATCTTTTTTTGCAGTATGGTTTAACTAATGAATGGCTTCCAACTGAATTAAAATTTATAAGTATATTATGTCAGAATTAAACATCAACTCAGTATTTTAAGAAAAACTTGTCCAGTTGTTCGATATAATTATTTTTATTAAAAAACACTGATTTTATATTCATTCTTCCTTTCATTATTATTTTTCTGATTTGTAAAGTGAAAAGAATGAATTAGAAAAGTTCAGAAGGGTAGACCCAGTGGAAGAACCCCTCCTTCTATGAGACCAGTGCCACAGGAAGCATGCCTAGGAATTCAGACCCACCTACAGTGGCTGAAGGATGCAGGGATATCGATCAAATGCCAATAGACATGGAACACCCCACTGTTACCTGTCAAGAAGGCAGGAGGAAATGATTCCTGGCCTGTCCAGGACCTGCAGGCAGTCAACAATGCCGTTATCACACTGCACCCAGTAGTTCCTAATCTCTATACTCTCCTGAGCCTTCTACCACCACAAGTGAGTTGGTTCACCTAACTGGATATCAAGGACGCTTTCTTCTGCCTCCACCTGGCCCCAGTTAGCCAGCCTTACTCAGGGTGGGTTGAGGCTTACCCCCTAGACACAGAGAAAGCACAAGAGGTAGTAAAGGCCCTTTTAAGAGAAATTATACCCAGATATGGGCCTCCCTTTTCTATCAGATCAGATAATGGACCAGCCTTTGTGACAGAAATAGTCCAGGGCCTGGCTAAAATTTTAAAAATAAAATGGAAGTTTCATACAGCATACAGGCCTCAGAGTTCAGGTAAAGTAGAGTGCATGAATCAATCCCTTAAAATTACCTTAGTTAAACTCTGCCAAGAAACACAATCCCCCTGGATAGACATGCTACCATTGGCCCTGCTCAGGGCACGCTGGACCTCTAGATCCTCCAGCTACTCACCCTTTGAGATTCTCTGTGGCAGACCCCCTCCCATAATAAACAGGCTCAGAGGGGACCTCAGGAAAATCGGAAATATAGAAATGTCCCAACACCTTCAGGCCCTAAGAAAAACCCTATGCCACATTTCCCAGGAAGTCTTAGAAAGGACCTCAATCCTCATGGGTAACTGGGCCCAACCCCACCAACCTGGGGATATGGTATGGGTAAAACACTGTAAAGAGGAACTACTCCAACCCAGTTGGACAGGTCCCCATCTAGTAATATTAGCAACCCCCATGGTTATTAAAGTTGCAGGTGTCACTCCTTGGATTCATCACTCCCAGATAAAGAAAGCAGCAGCTCTCGCAGACTCCAAAGATTGGCAGGCCATCTGTGACTCAACTAACCTTCTAAATTATTATTCATTTATTTATATGTGCCCCCTCTCCCCACACCCTCCCCCTCTTTCAAGCAGAACCTGTTCTGCACTTTTCTCCAGTTCTGGTGAAGAGTAGAAATAAGCAATAATAAGAAAGACAAAGAGTTTTTGCTAGTTGAGATAAGGATAGCTATACAGAGAGATTCCTAGTGTTGCTTCCATATACAAATGTGTTACAACCCAGGTTGATTCATCTCTAACTGATCTTTACACTGGTTTCTGATCCCCTTCTCGTGTTGACCTCTGTTGTTTAAGGTTTCTGTATTAATTCCTCTGGAGAGGGGGACATCAAATGCTTTCATGTTTTGGGTTTTCTATATAACGCCATACCTCCCATATATGTTCTCCCCTTGTCATGTAACCCATTTCCTACAACATTGCTGTATTTGCCGTAGATCTGAAGACCACATATGAGGGAGAACATATGATTTTTGGTCTTCTGAGTCTGGCTAACCTCACTCAAAATGATGTTCTCTAGTTCCATCCATTTACTTGCAAATGATAAGATTTCATTTTTCTTCATGGCTGAGTAAAATTCCATTCTGTATAAATGCCACATTCTCTTGATCTATTTGTCAGTAGTAGGGTATCTTGGTTGTTTCCATAACTTGGCTATTGTGAATACTACTGCAATAAACATGGGTGTGCAGGTGCCTCTGGAGTAACCAGTGTCACCTTCCTTTGGGTATATCCCCAACAGTGGCATTGCTGGATCATATGGCAGGTCTATATTTAGATTTTTAAGAAGCTTCCAAATTTTTGTCCACAGTGGTTGCACCAGCTTGAATTCCCACCAGCAGTGTACGAGGGTTCCTTGTTCCCCACATACTCGCCAACACATGTTGTTGGTAGTGTTTTTGATGATGGCTATTCTAACAGGGGTGAAGTGGAATCTTAGTGTGGTTTTTGTTTTATTCATATGTGCATACAATGTTTGGGTCATTTCTCCCCACTACCCCCAACCCCTCCCTAACCCCCCCCCCGCCCCATCCCTTCCCCCCCATCCCCTCGCTACCCGGTAAAAACTATTTTGCCCTTATCTCTAATTTTGTTGAAGAGAGAGTATAAGCAATAATAGGAAGGACCAAGGGTTTTTGCTAGTTGAGATAAGGATAGCTATACAGGGAGTTGACTCACATTAATTTCCTGTGCGTGTGTGTTACCTTCTAGGTTAATTCTTCTTGATCTAACCTTTTCTCTAGTTCCTGGTCCCCTTCTCCTATTGGCCTCAGTTGCTTTTAAGGTATCTGCTTTAGTTTCTCTGCGTTAAGGGCAACAAATGCTAGCTAATTTTTTAGGTGTCTTACCTGTCCTCACCCCTCCCTTGTGTGCTCTCACTTTATCATGTGATCAAAGTCCAATCCCCTTGTTGTGTTTGCCCTTGATCTAATGTCCGCATATGAGGGAGAACATACGATTTTTGGTCTTTTGGGCCAAGCTAACATCACTCAGAATGATGTTCTCCAATTCCATCCATTTACCAGCAAATGATAACATTTTGTTCTTCTTCATGGCTGCATAGAATTCCATTGTGTATAGATACCACATTTTCTTAATCCATTCGTCAGTGCTGGGGCATCTTGGCTGTTTCCCTAACTTGGCTATTGTGAATAGTGCCGCAATAAACATGGGTGTGCAGGTGCCTCTGGAGTAACCTGTGTCACAGTCTTTTGGGTATATCCCCAAGAGTGGTATTGCTGGATCATATGGTTTAGCTTTTTAAGTAGCCTCCAAATTTTTTTCCAGAGTGGTTGTACTAGTTTACATTCCCACCAACAGTGTAAGAGGGTTCCTTTTTCCCCACATCCTTGCCTTCTAACAGGGGTGAGGTGGAATCTTAGCGTGGTTTTAATTTGCATTTCCTTTATTGCTAGAGATGGTGAGCATTTTTTCATGTGTTTTTTGGCCATTTGAATTTCATCTTTTGAGAAAGTTCTGTTTAGTTCACTTGCCCATTTCTTTATTGGTTCATCAATTTTGGAGTATTTAGTTTTTTAAGTGCCCTATTTATTCTGGTTATCAGTCCTTTGTCTGATATGTAGATGGCAAATATTTTCTCCCACTCTGTGGGTGTTCTCTTCAGTTTAGAGACCATTTCTTTTGTTGAGCAGAAGCTTTTTATTTTATGAAATCCCATTTATCTATGATATCTCTTAGTTGCTGTGCTGCTGGGGTTCCATTGAGAAAGTTCTTACCTATACCTACTAATTCCAGAGTATTTCCTACTCTTTCCTGTGTCAACTTTAGAGTTTGGGGTCTGATATTAAGATCCTTGATCCATTTTGAGTTAATATTGGTATAGAGTGATATACATGGATCTAGTTTCAGTTTTTTGCAGACTGCTAACCAGTTTTCCCAGCAGTTTTTGTTGAAGAGGCTGCTATTTCTCCATCGTATATTTTTAGCTCCTTTGTCAAAGACAAGTTGGTCATAGTTGTGTGGCTTCATATCTGGGTCCTCTATTCTGTTCCACTGGTCTTCATGTCTGTTTTTGTGCCAGTACCATGCTGTTTTTATCGTTATTGCTTTGTAATATAGTTTGAAATCAGGCATCGTGATACCTCCAGCATTGTTCTTTTGACTGAGTATTGCCTTGGCTATTCGTGGCCTCTTGTGTTTCCATATAAATGTAATGGTAGATTTTTCAATCTCTTTAATGAATGTCATTGGAATTTTGATGGGAATTGCATTAAACATGTAGATTACTTTTGGGATTATAGACATTTTTACTATGTTGATTCTACTAATCCATGAACATGGGAGATCTCTCCACTTTCTATAGTCTTCCTCAATCTCTTTCTTCAGAATTTTATAGTTTTCCTTGTAGAGGTCTTTCACATCCTTTGTTAGGTTTACACCTAGGTATTTGATTTTCTTTGAGACTATTGTAAGTGGAATTGTTTTCATATACTCTTTCTCAGTTTGTTCATTATTAGTATATAGAAATGCTAATGATTGTTCTATGTTGATTTTATATCCTGCTACCTTGCTATAGCTATTGATGGTGTCTAGGAGCTTTTGAGTAGAATTTTTTGGGTCTTTAAGGTATAAGATCATGTCATCTTTAGATAGGGATATTTTGACAGTTTCCTTGCATATTTGTATTCCTTTTATTCCTTCTTCTTCCCTAATTACCCTGGCTAGGAATTCCAGTACTATGTTGAATAGGAGTGGAGATAGTGGGAATCCTTTTCTAGTTCCTGATTTTAGAGGGAATGGTTTCAGTTTTTCTCCATTAAGTATAATGCTGGTTGTAGGTTTGTCATATATAGCTTTTATAATGTTGAGGTACTTTCCTTCTATTCCTAGTTTTCTTAGCGCTTTTATCATGAAATGGTGTTGCATCTTATCCAAGGCTTTTTCTGCATCCAATGGAGTTGGATGATCAAGGGGTTTTTGTCTTTGCTTCTGTTAATATGGTTTATTATGTTTATTGATTTTCATATGTTGAACCACCCCTGCATTCCTGGGATGAAGCCTACTTGGTCATGGTGAATGATCTTTTTGATGTGTTGTTGAATTCGGTTTGCCATTATTTTACTGAGGATTTTTGCAGCAATGTTCATTAAGGAGATTGGCCTATAGTTCTCCTTTTTGGAGGTGTCTTTGCCTGGTTTTGGGATAAGTGTAATACTGGCTTCATAAAATGTGTTAGGCAGTTTTCCTTCCCTTTCTATTTCATGGAACAGTTTAAGGAGGGTTCATGTCAGTTCTTCTTTAAAGGTCTGATAGAATTCAGCAGAGAATCCATGAGGTCCTGGACTTTTCTTTTTGGGGAGACTCTTGATTGATGCTTCAATTTCATTTTCTGTTTTAGATCTATTCAGGTGATTAATATCCTCTTGGTTCAGTTTTGATGATCATATTTATCTAGAAATATGTACATTTCTTTAAGATTTTCAAATTTATTTGAATATAGGTTCTCAAAGTAGTCTCTGATGATTTCCTGGACTTCCATGGTGTTTGTTGTTATCTCCCCTTTTGCATTCCTGATTCTACTAATTTGGGTTTTTTCTCTCCTCATTTTAGTCAGGTTTGCCAGGGGTCTGTTGATCTTGTTTGTTTTTCAAAGAACCAACTTTTTGTTTCATTAATTCTTTGTATGGTTTTTTTTATTTCTATTTCATTGATTTCAGCACTTATTTTTATTATTTCTCTCCTTCTATTTGTTTTGGGATTTGCTTGTTCTTGTTTTTCTAGGAGTTTGAGATGCATCATTAGGTCATTGTTTTGGGATCTTTCAGTCTTTTTAAATATGCACTCATGGCTATAAACTTTCCTCTTAGGACTGCCTTTGCTGTGTCCCATAAGTTCCGGTTAGTTGTGTTTTCATTTTCATTGACTTCCCCAAACTTTTTAATTTCCTCTTTTATTTCATGAATGACCCATTGTTCATTAAGCAATGAGTTATTCAGTTTCCAGCTGTTTGTGTGTTTTTTGTCTTTACTTTTGTTGTTGAGTTCTAGTTTTATTGCATTGTGATCAGATAGAATGCATGGTATAATTTCTATTTCCTTATATTTGGAGAGGCTTGCTTTGTGCCCTAGGATATGATCTATTTTGGAGAAGGTTCCATGGGCTGCTGAGAAGAATATATATTGTGTAGAAGTTGGATGAAATGTTCTGTAGAAATCAACTAGGTCCATTTGATCTAGTGTATATTTTAGATCTAGGACTTCTTTGTTGATTTTTTGTTTTGATGACCTATCTATTGATGATAATGGGGTGTTAAAGTCTCCCACGGCCACTGTGTTGGAGTTAATATATGCTTTTAGGTCCTTCAGGGTATGTTTGATGAAATTGGGTGTGTTAACATTGGGTGCATATAGGTTGATAATTGTTATTTCCTTTTGGTCTATTTCCCCTTTTATTAGTATAGAATGTCCTTCTTTATCTCATTTGATCAATGTAGGTTTGAAGTCTACTTTGTCAGAGATAAGTATTGCTACTCCTGCCTGTTTTCAGGGCCCATTGGCTTGGTAAATCTTTTTCCAGTCTTTCATCCTAAGCCTATGCTTATTTCTGTTGGTGAGATAAGTCTCCTGTAAGCAACAAACTGTTGGATCTTCCTTTTTAATCCATTTTGTCAAAATGGTGCCTTTTGATGGAGGAATTAAGTCCGTTAACATTAAGCATTACTACTGATAGGTATGTGGTGATTCCTGTCATTTAGTTGTCTTAGTTATTTGAAGGTTTGATTGTGTGTACCTAAGTTGAGGTTACTCTCTACTTTCTTGCTTTTTCTTTTCCTGTAGTTTGGTGCTGCCTGCCCTTTCATGGTTATGTTGAGTTTCACTTTTTGTGTGCAGAATTCTTTGAAGAATCTTTTGTAGTGGTGGCTTTGTGGTTGCATATTGTTTTAGTTTCTGTTATCATGGAAGACTTTTATTGCTCCATCTATTTTGAATGATAGTTTTGCTGGGTAGAGTATCCTGGGGTTGAAGTTATTTTCATTCAGTGCCCAGAAGATCTCACCCCAAGCTCTTCTTGCTCTTAATGTTTCTGTTGAGAAGTCTGCTGTGATTTTGATGGGTTTTCCTTTGTATGTTATTTGTTTTTTCTTTCTTACAGCCTTCAGTATTCTTTCTCTAGTTTCTGTACTTGTTGTTTTAATGATAATATGCCATGGGGTAGTTCTATTTTGGTCTCTTTTGTTTGGTGTTCTGAAGGCCTCTTGCATCTGTATGGGAATAGATTTCTCTAGTTTTGGGAAATTTTCTGTAATTATTTTGTTGAATACATTTACGCATTCCCTTTGCTTGCACCTCTTCTCCTTCTTCAATGCCCATGAATCTCAGGTTTGGTCTTTTGATAGAGTCAGTGAGTTCTTGCATTTTCTTTTCACAGGTCTTGAGTTGTTTAATTGATAGTTCTTCCGTTTTTCCTTTAATTACCATTTCATCTTTGAGTTCTGAGATTCTATCTTCTGCTTGTTCTATTCTGCTGGATTGGCCTTCCATTTTGTTTTGCAAATCTGTTTCATTCTTTTTTCTGAGGTTTTCCACATCCTGTGTTTCTTCCTCTTTAATGTTGTCTATTTTTGTCCTGAGTTCATTTATCTCTTTATTAACTGTGTTCTTTGTTTCACTTTGGTGTTTATACAGTGCTTCTATGGCTTCTTTTGTTTCTTGTGCTTTTTCAAATTCTCTATTTTTGTTGTCTTGGAATTTCTTGAATGTCTCCCGTACATTTTGGTTGACCATATCCAGTATCATCTCTGTAAACATTGATTACCTGTAGTATTTCTTTTTTTTAGATTGTTCTTGTGGGCTTCATTGGGTTCTTTAGCATAGTTTACCTTCATTTTGTTGGAGTCTGGATCTGAGTATCTTTTTCTTCATCTCCCTCTGGTTCCTGTACTAATTTTTTGCTGTGGGGAAACTGGTTTCCCTGTTTTTTCTGTCTTCCCGTCATTGCCCTTGGTGTTGTTATTGTCCCTGTACTGTGTGTATTAAGTATTTTCTATTCGTAATAATAACAATGGTGATATTTAGAATGGAAGGGTGAGAGGAGATGGAAAGCAACAAGTTAAAGAAAA
The DNA here is from genome assembly GCF_047511655.1 of Castor canadensis. Taxonomy (NCBI): domain Eukaryota; kingdom Metazoa; phylum Chordata; class Mammalia; order Rodentia; family Castoridae; genus Castor; species Castor canadensis. The sequence goes on from NC_133387.1 coordinate 186,733,745, forward strand.
AGAGAAAAACAAATAAACAAGTAGAAAAAACAAAACAAACATACAAACAACAGTTTTGAAGATATAAACAGGGAGATTTAGTGTACTAATCAAGAGTAAGCTGAACAGGCATTAGAGAGACAGAGAGGATTGGAAAAATAATAATAATAAATTAAAAATAAATAAATGAAAAAAAATCTCAAAATTCAAATGTAATAAAGTTTCAGTGTTAATAATTTTGGTGTTAGTCCCACAGCCTCCAATCCTGGAGATGGTGTCTCAGAAGTAGTTCTGTCATTGTCTCATCAAAGGAGAAATAAACTAAAACAAAACAAAACAAAAAAACACCACAAAGTGTCCCAAGTTCAAATGCAATACAGTTTCAGTAGGTTTTTCAGCATGCAGGTGTAGTTCGGTTGTTGTCTCATCAAAGGAAGAGAGAAAAAAAAGAGTCTGGAGACAGTTCTGTGAGTGGCTATCTGAGGCTGTGGCTCACCTGCCTGCTGCTGTCAGCCTGCTGTTGCTGGAGCCTTTATTTATGCAGATCTCAGGAGTGAGCTTAACACTCACCTAGCCCCTCAGATTTTGTTTACTTAGAGTTCTCCTGGGTGCAACTGCCACTGCTACAAGCTTTCCCCTTTCAAGCACACTGGGGGAGGTAACACTGCACCAGCTTTCTCAGGCCTGCGTGTTTATTTACAGTTCACATGGGAAGTGGGCCTTCCCCCTCTCCTGTAGAGTTTTCCTCCCACCACCACTTTTACAACCTTTCCTGCTCCTGATTGCTGGGCATGTGCTACTGCTCCTGCCTTCTCGGCAGGCTTGTTTATTTACAGCTCATGTGGGAAGTGGGTCTTCTCCCCTCTCCTGTGGAGTTTTTCTCCCACTGGCACTTTTACAAGCTTTCCCGCTCTTGGTTGCTGGGCATGTACCACCACTCCTGCCTTCTCCAGCTGGCTTGTTGTTAGGGATTTCCCCTACCCCCCTCTTTGGCACTCATGGCGCCCTGCCCTCTTTGCTACATGTCTTTTTTGTTGTTATTGCTTATTATTCAGTTTTTTTTTCTTTTTTCCCTGGGTGGGGGTTGGTCTGTCCAAGGGTGAGGCTATGCTGATCTGGCCCAGGGTTGTCTGTGGGAGTACCATGTACCACTTAGCTCACCTTGTGGTCCACGTCTTCCCAAGCATTCTGGGCACTGCCATCTGGCAGCAGTGTGGAAGCCCTCCTGGTTTCTCTGTTTAATGTGAAGTGGAGATGCTATGCACAGGCTGGAGGTGTGGAGGAGTATTTAGTATGGTTTTGATTTGCATTTCCTTTATGGTAGGGATGGTGAGCATTTTTTCATGTGTTTTTTGGCCATTTGAATTTCTTCTTTTGAGAAAGTTCTGTTTAGTTCTGTTGCCCATTTCTTAATTGGTTCATTGATTTTGGGAGAGTTTAGTTTCTTAACTTCCCTGTATATTCTGGTTATCAGTTCTTTGTCTGATGTATAGCTGGCAAATGTTTCTCCCACTCTGTGGGTGGTCTCTTTAGTTTGAAGACCATTTCTTTTGTTGTGCAGAAGCTTTTTAATTTTATGAAGTCCCATCTGTCCATTATTTCTCTTAGTTTCTGGGCTGCTGGGATTCTATTGAGGAAGTCCTTGCCTATACCTATTAGTTCCAGAGTGTTTCCTGCTCCTTCCTTTACTAACTTCAGAATTTTGGGTCTGAAATTAAGGCCCTTGATCCATTTTGAGTTGATACTAGTGCAGGATGATAGACATGAATCTAATTTTAGTTTCTTGCAGATGGATAACCATTTTTCCCAGCAGCATTTGTTGAAGAGGCTGTCTGTTCTCCCTCATATATTTTTGGCATCTTTGTCAAAAGTAAGGTGGGTATAGTTGTGTGGATTCGTATCTGGGTCTTCTGTTCTATTCCACTGGTCTTCATGTCTCTTTTTATTGCTATTGCTTTGTAATATAGTTTGAAGTCAGGTATTGTGATACCGCCAGCATTGCTCTTTTTGCTGAGTATTGCCTTGGCTATTTCTGGACTCTTGTGTTTCCAAATGAACTTAAGGGTAGATTTTTAAATATCTGTAATGAAAGTCACTGGGATTTTGATGGGAATTGCATTAAACATGTAGATTGCTTTTGGTAGTATAGCCATTTTTATATGTTGCTTCTTCCAATCCATGAGCATGGGAGATCATTCCTCCTTCTGTAGTCTTCCTCAATCTCTTTCTTCAAGGGTTTGTAGTTCTCCTTGTAGAGGTCATTCACATCCTTTGTTAAGTTTACTCCTAAGTATTTGATTTTTTTTTTTGAGGCTATTGTAAATGGAATTGTCTCCATGTATTCCTTCTCAGTTTGTTCATTGTTGGTGTATAGAAAAGCTGATGATTTTTGCAAGTTGATTTTGTACCCTGCCGCCTTGCTATACCTGTTTATGGTGTGTAGGAGTTTTTGGGTAGAGGTTTTTGGGTCTTTAAGGTATAGGATCATGTCATCTTTAGATAGGGATATTTTGACAGTTTCTTTACCTATTTGTATTCCATTTATTTCTTCTTCCTGCCTAATTGCTCTGGCTAGAAATTCCAGTACTATGTTGAAAAGGAGTGGGGATAGTGGGCACCCTTGTCTCTTTCCTGATTTTAGGGGAAATGGTTTCAGTTTTTCACCATTAATTATGATGTTGGCTGTAGCTAACCTTCTAAATTAAGGTGGCAGAGTTCGTCAAAGCAGCACGCCATCACCCAAGAGAGCTGGTTGGTCAATGCAAGGCAGAAGCCTGAGGAGTCACCCACCAGAACATAAATGTATCCACTTTTCTGCCACCCTTAGCCTTTCCTGCTGATTAGCATTGTTGCAATACTGTTTGCATTAGGACTGACTGTCACTGCTCCCCAGGATTGGAACATAGGCCAGAAATTACTGCTGGCCTCCTGTTATCTCTTCATACTGCTGTTCAGTGCTATCTGTAGCTCAGACCCCAGTCTCAGACATGAGGTCTCTGATGTGTTTTTCTCTCCTGACTCTATTACCTTTTAAGGTTGTCTGATCTAGAAGCTAGGATAATTGTTCAGCATATGTAAAACCTCTCTCCTTCCAGGGAAAGTTCCAATATGCCTTTATCTATTATCAATACCTGTCACTGGCATGCAACACATCAACTTCTGAATGTACCAGAGGAGGGACAATTTACTATAAGGGAAAACTGATAGGCCTGACAGGATCCTGCAAGAACAAAGGCAAAATAAGGCAGACGGTTTGCTGGCAGAAAGACGGGGACCCCTTAAAGGCATGGAACAATGAAATGACAGGAGGAGGAAATAAACTTCTTTATGTCTGGGTACCCTACCCATCCACCCCATCCCCATATCAGTTTACTAAGGGAAAAGCCACAGCTATAGAGAGGCCATCCAGAAGTGATTAGCTAGGCAGCTATGATCCTATAAAAGACATTGATCTGCCACCACCAAAACCCCCATTAAGGCTTCCTTCTGGGACAGGGAGCTTTAACTTGGAACCCCAACTGTACACCTGTTAAATCGACTCACTGCCTCCTTAATCTTACAAACCCACCATTGTAGGTGATTGTTGGCTCTGCCTGTCCTCAGGTCCCCTCCATTATGTAGCAATCCCAGTTAGCCTCCTCAACCAGATCATGCATAATGCTACTCCCAACTCTACTAGCAAGAAACCCAAAGTAAGTAATATTCAGCTATCTCTAGGGCCCCAAATTGTACCTATAATTCAAGAGGATACACTCTGGTGGGGAAACTGGCTGCTAACCAATGTGCCCAAATCCAAAACTGTACAACTACTGCCATTAGATGTACAGTTGACAGACCAGGGTGCAACAGCCCAGGAACCTTCTTTCTATTCAGGACCCTTGCTTATCAGTGCTTGCCAACTAACTGGAAGGGCATTTTCACATTAGCACTCCTCACTCCCCAGATAAACACAGTGCCTAACAATCAGACCTTGCCTGTATCTTTGATGGCCCACAAACGGTCAAAGAGAGCTATCCAATCCTAATTGGATTAGGGATACGGCTGGAATAGAAACAGGCATAGGAGGAATTGCCTCATCTGCCTCCTACTATAGTCAATTATCTGCGGACCTAATGAATGACATAGAATGAGTGGCTAGGTCCATAGTGACTATACAGGACCAGCTGGACTCCCTAGCATCAGTGGTCCTCCAAAATGAAGAATGCTGTTTTTATGTGAATCATTCAGGAATAGTCAGAGATATGGCTCAGCAATTACAGGACTGGGTCACACATAGGAAACAGGAATTAGTGAATTCCTGGAACAGATAGAGCAGCATGTGGAATTGGGCCTCGTGACTACTCCCCTTGTCTGGTTCTCTTTTCATCCTCCTATTGGCCCTAGCATTGGGCCCTTGTATTCTCAATGCCATAACTCACTTTATTAGCTTGTGAATGGAGGCAATAAAGTTACAGCTTTTGGTAACCCAATATAGTCCTTTGGGACAGGAGGAACCTAATGGGATCCCTGAAATTTAGGGTTGATCTTTGTCCACAAGTAGGAAAAGCATCAAAAGGAGAGGGATAAAGAGGAAGATTATCTCAAACAGGCTGTAGGACATGAGAAATTGCTAGTTAAGCCATAAAATGAGTTCAGGGCCAAGACAAAAAGGCCCCATGTAGAGATAACTGCCCATTCCTGCCTTCCTTTGTCTCCTTCTGTAAACAAACTTTCCAAAGCAGATCTCTTTTGCTGTTTCTATCTAAACAACTCCAGGTCTCTAACCCAGCACTGGCTCACCTATTAACCCTAACACATTCCTTGTAACCTGATCCCCTGCACCGCCCTTTAAGAATCCCATGAATTCATTGATGGAGGCCCAGAATATTGAGTGTGAGCTCATCTGGGACCTCTGGCATAAAATAAAATCTGAGTTCTCCACTTCTCTGAGTGTCAATTGGCTTCTCATCTGACAATATTTCCACAACATTCTCAGAAGAGGTGAAAGAAAATTTTTTTTCTTTTACAGCCAGGAGAAGTTAGAAGCCTGAGCTTTAGGGAGACCACCAGGTTTCTGGACAGTAGGTGTTAAGCGGTGCTTAAACTGCCTTTGCTGAAAAGCACTGGCTTCTTATGTGGGCATATAAATTAGCTAAAAGCAGGAGAAAAGCTTGGCACCTCCATCTCTATTTTGCACCTGTTGTGCTTTGCTCCGAGCCTTTCTCTCCTGCAGCCAACTTGGAAACAAGAAAGGACAGGACTGATCAACAACATCTTTATGACATGGGACTGCAACTACCCCTAAGGAACAGTGGAGTTTTGCAGTAAAGACCACATCTCCAAATGAGGACAATTATCTATAATGATGCGCATGCATCCTGGAGCAAGAACAATCATCTCTTGGGAATCAGATTGCTCCCCTCAAGTGATAACAGCATTAACAACTTCTCTGGATCCCTCAAAGACCAAGGATAAGATAATGGTCAACCACGCCCCATTCAACTATGACTGGGACTGTTTATGCATACCTTTTTCCCCCTACCCTAATTCTTGTTGTACTTAAAGCTAAAGATCATGTCTGTATCCTGAAGATGACTAAAAATGATGACTAGATGAGCAAAGAGACCAACTAGGAGAGCAGTGCAAAAAAAGATTTATTCCTTACTTAACTCTACTTATTATTTGATTTTTCTGGTGGGGCAACAGAAAGGACTTAGTGTGAGTCCTGCTCCTGGTTTAAAGAAGTAGGCATTTGTAGGCTCACTTGAGTCTTTTGGTTCCCTCTTTACTCTGGTGTGATGAATCCAGGGAATCATACCTTGTAATTGAAGGAAAGAGTAAGTAGTTAGTAGGATTAAATAATGCCCTGTGCAAATTGGGATAATCTAGTTCTGAGGAGACCCTCACTTTTAAAATACAACCAATCCCAGCCAGGCACCAGTAGCTCACACCTGTAATCCTAGCTATTCAGGAGGCAATGATCAGGAGGATCAAGGCTCAAAGCCACCCCAGGCAAGTCAATTGTGAGACCCTATCTCAAAAATACCCAACACAAAAAAGGGCTGGTGGAGTGGCTCAAGTGGTAGATCATCTGCCTAGCAAGCATTAGGCCCTCAATACTGTCAAAAAATAAAAAACAAAGCATACGCAATCCCTTGGTTCATAAGCGTGGAATCTTATCCCTGGAGAAGAAACAAGTTTTAGGTATACATACATGTTAAGAGCAGATATAACCTATCCTAGATTGATTATCAGATTTACTGACAGTTTAACTTTTATATCAAAGTGTATTTTAGAGCTAGTCCCTCCTGGAAAGAACCTTTCATCTGGTCTTGGCATGACTGTAAAATCATATTGCCAGTCATTTCCAGGCAGCCTGCCTCTGTCTTGTACTGCCCTTCTTAAAGGTGATACAAGTGGCTTCATGTTATTTTGTTGGCAATATGTGCACATTTTGGTAAAATCCTGAGCTCTATTGTTTTAAGAAGCCAATTGTGTAGTGTTTCTTTTTCATAAGAAGTTGAACTATGAGCAAATTTAATAATCACCCAGGCCACCTTTTTGGCAACCATCCCTCTGAGACAGGAGATTTTTGGAAGCTTGCTCTTTTTGTCTTCATCATGTCTTCCTTCAAGGTGGAGGGAGCAAATTTGTAGAGAGGCAGGGAGGGGATTGAAGCAGCAGCAGAATCTCCACAGAAAGGGCTGCATGTTTAGCTATGGGCTTGGCTGTGTGGTTTTATTTATTTATTTTTTGTCTCCCCTTTGATACTTTCTGTAGTATACAGTAGTTACATTTTTAGGGTCATTTACCATCTGAAGCAGGATAAGGATCGCCTACATATATTTAATTTCTTTGTTGCTGGCACTAAAAAGACCTCTCTATTTTTGGATTGTGCCATAAGCATGGGTCAATGAGAAGGCATATCTGGAACCTGTACTTAGTGCCCTCCTCTCTCTCACTAATTTCAGTGCCCAAGTCATGGTTATTATTTTAGCCCTTTGAGAGGAAATTCCTGGGGTGGGGTGCCTCAGTGATCTCTTAGAAAGAGATCAGTATAATCAGTGTATAATCAGTCTGATGTTGACATTAACTGCAGAATTTTTCCCACATACAATCTGTATTTTCTCAACCTCCTGCAAGGTTTTCGAGTCAGATGGGGATGTGTAGTAACTAATCCTGGTACTGCAACTTTTGGCCAGTGACAGCCAGCCATTGGTCTCCAGAACACTGGGGACTTGGTGGGTGATCCAGTCTATCAGTGGCTGCCCCACAGTATGTTTTTTCTCTTCCTTAATTAACAGAAAGTTTGCAGATACTGCCCATAAGCATGGTGGTCAACCTCAACATACAGAATCCAACTGTTTGGAAAATTAAGCTACCATCATCCTAAAGTGGCCCAGAATCTGTGCTAATATACCAGCTGCAATCCTTTGTCTTTCATGCACTTATAAATCAAATGACTTACTTTTATCTGACATATCTATTGTTGGCAATAATGGCGTTGATAGGTTTCAGTTCTTATTGCACCCTTAAGCTTCTGTTTTCCAGGGTCACGATCCTGCCTCCCAGGGTCACAGTCCTGTCTCAAGTCTAGCTTGAATCCTCCTTCTGCCCCAACCTCCAATCAGCATTAACCTAACCAATCAGATCATGCTGAGTCCCACTGAGGGGCATTTAAGCCCTTGCCCTTTCTGCCTCCCTCTCTCTCCCACCCAGCAATAAAGAATCTCTTGGCCAGATCACTTCTCTCCACGTGGTTGCTTTTGGGGCCTATATTTCCTTACATTTGGTGCCATGACTCGGGGCGGGTTTCCCCACTAATCCTGGTGGGACCCCAATTCTGACTCACCCCATGACCACCCTGAGGATGTGACTGGCCAGGACTCATCCTCCCAATTGCCCTTGCTTGCATCCAACACCGGACATTCTTTGGTGAGTCCACCTACCCTTCTTGGGCTCCCTTTACTGTCTCTCCCTTTGGTGTCTCTAGGTTTTAGAACACTTCCCATGCTTTGGGCTATCTTTGAGCAGCTCAGATGGTAGAGGGATCCCCTTCTCCACAGGGTTTGCATTTTACAGGGTCCAGGACCCTACAAAACCTAGCCTCTGGCCTGCAAACCACCTGAACTCAGCAACGGCTGGGTCATGTGCACTTTGCATTTTCTCGGATATTTGTGCTGTGTGAGGACACTCCACAGTACATAATATCCTCCTCTCCCATTCCGGGACCGGGTCCCTCATAATGGGTGCCTCTATGTCTTCTCTGCCATCTGACTCCCCATTGAGATGCCTCCTCAGTAATTTGTACACCTTGGGTTTGACCCCAGACATAAAACCAAAAAACTTGATCTGCTTTTGCACCCAAATTTGGCCCACTTATGCTTTAGACAACCAAAGTCACTGGCGCCTTTTCGGGTCCTTAGATCCCAACCTCCTACAGGACCTATATAATTACTGTGAGTGATTGGGACCATGGGGAGAGATTCCATATGTTCAGGCCTTTTCCTACCTCCGTCTGAATCTGGCTCTCTGCACCACTTGCAAACCTAAATATGTACTTCTTGCTCTAAAGCCTTCAGCCTCAACCTCCACTCTCTCTTCGGATTTCAACCCAGCTGATGAGCCCCCTCCATACCATCAGCAGGCTCCACCCAATCCTCCTCCTCCCCAACCTACCCCGCCATCTTTCAACCCACCTCCACTTCCTGCTTCTTCATTCCCTTCCACATCACCACCCCCTGCCCCCACTTCCCCTTCCACTCCGATTCCTCCCTCTTCCCCCACCTTCAGTCCTCCCACCCCTAGGTTGTGCACTCTCGCTGCCCAGTCCCCCCCTCCTTCCTTCCTAGCACCCTTTCAGGAGGTAGCCAGATCTGAGGGCATTGTTAGGGTTCATGTCCCCTTCTCTATGCTTGATCTCTCCCAAATAGAAGCCCGCCTGGGCTCCTACACAACTAACCCCTCTGCCTATGTCAAACAATTTCAATATTTACTCCAGTCTTACAGCCTAACCTACCATGATATCTATCTCATTCTCTCTAACACCCTCTTGACTGAGGAATGTATAAGGGTTTGGGAACAGGCTTGCACATACGTGGATGAGGCCCATCAAACCAGTCCTGCTCACCCTACAGGTGCCCTTCTGGTGCCTGACCATGATCCCAATTGGGACTACAACACCCAGGCTAGTCTCACCCTCCAGAACCAATATGCCACCTGCCTCTTGGCAGGATTAAAACGGGTCTCACAAAAGGCCATTAATTTTGAAAAACTACAGGAAATCATCCAGGATAAAACAAAAAAACCCCTCTACCTTCCTAGATAGATTAACCAGGCCTCTTCAGCAATACACCAACATTGACCCAGAATCCACAGACGGTAAGCAGCTCCTTATGATGTATTTTTTCTCCCAAAGTTACCCCGACATTAGGGCTAAACTAAAGAAACTCGATAGAGGCCCCCTCACTCCTCAGACCGAGGTGCTGGCCACTGCCTTCAAGGTGTTCCACTCCCAGGATGAAAAGGCTAAATGCCAAAAATGCCAAATGCTGGCTCAGGCCATGCAGGGGCCAGGAGATGGCCTCACATGGGGTTCTCAATGCCTGTTGGCAGGACATCCTCTGGGCTTCTGTTACTGCTGCAGAAGGGAAGGGCATTGGGCCAAAGCCTGTCCCAACCCCAAGCCGCCACCACGGCCATGTTCTAGATGCCATGCCCCTGGACATTGAGCAATCAATTGCCTCGGCTCCTGGTGGGGGGTCGGGTCGGTCTCGCATTCCAGCCCAGACCTCATAGGGCTGGCAACGGATGATTGAAGGGGCCTTGGGACTCCCCTCCCGGCGACTACCATCTCATTTCTGGAGCCCAAGGTAAGCCTTCTGGTTGATGGGTGCCCCATCTGCCTCCTCCTGGACACCAGTGCCACTTTTTTGGTTCTGACAGAGTTTTGGGGGGGCCACCAGCCCATCACAAACCCCTATTGTTGGGGTAGGGGGACAAACTATTTTTCCCAGAAAGACCCCCATGCTTTCCTGCTCCTTTTCAGGTCATCCTTTCACCCACCAGTTTCTAGTCATGCCCCAATGTCCCACCCCTTTACTGGGAAGAGATATTTTGACCAAATTTCGGGCTTCCATCTCATTTAACTTCTATCCCATTCCTATTTCACCCTTATGGCTATGACCGGCCCTTCTGATTTTACCAGCCAAACCCTCCCTGAAGGGGTGGATCCTAGAGTATGGGACACGGACACTCCTTCCCTGGCAACTTGTCCTCCCATCAAGATCCTCTTACAGGACCCCCATCACTTTCTGTGCCAGCCTCAGTACCCCCTCCCTACTTCCAGTCTGTTGGGACTACAACAAATCATTACTGATTTACTCCAAAAGGGGCTCCTCAGACCTACCCACTCCCCATACAATTCCCCCATCCTAGCTGTAAAAAAATTGAATGGCACCTACCACCTTGTCCAGGATCTTAGACTCATCAATAATGCTGTTAAACCTATACACCCCCTCGTCCCTAACCCTTACACTATTCTCTCCTCTATTCCTGCCTCCTCCACCCACTTCTCTGTCCTTGACCTCAAAGATGCCTTTTTTACCATTCCCCTCTCCCCCGACTCACAGGACATCTTTGCTTTCACCTGGACGGACCCCCACACACACCACTCTCAACAACTCACCTGGACAGTCCTCCCTCAGGGTTTTAGGGATAGCCCCCATCTATTTGGCCAGGCACTTGCTAGTGATCTCAAAAACCTCCATCTCTCTAGGTCCACCCTCCTCCAATACATGGATGATTTACTCTTGTGTAGCCCCTCTCTAAACATCTCTCAAACCAACACCACTTTACTCTTAAAATTTCTGGTGGACAAGGAATATCAGGCCTCTCTCCACAAAGCCCAACTTTCTCAATTAGCAGTCACATACCTGGGAGTTCAATTGTCCCATGACTTTAAGGCAATTACTGTGGATAGAAAACAGCTCATTCAGGAAATGCCGGCTCCCAAAACAAAGGAAGAAATTCTTTCCTTTTTGGGACTGGCTGGATACTTCCGGGTCTGGATCCCCAACTATTCCCTCCTGGCAGCCCCCTTATACGATGCCACTAAGGGAGACCCCTCTGAACCTTTACTTACCTCTATTGACACCCCTTTCCAATGCCTTCAACAGGCACTCCTCCAGGCCCCAGCCCTCCACCTGCCAGATATCCAACAACCATTCACCCTCTATGTCCATGAAAATAAAGGCTTAGCCCTGAGGGTTCTGGGTCAAGACAAGGGTCCAACATTTGCCCCAGTAGCATATTTATCTAAAAAACTTGACCCCACAGTCCGGGGATGGGCCCCCTGTCTACGGGCCTTGTCAGCAGCCTATGTTCTAGTTCAGGAAGCAAAAAAACTTACTTTCAGGGGGTCAATCACAATCATCTCCCCTCCATCACCCAGCGGAACTCCTGACATATAAGGGCTTAAGAACCCTTCCCCCTTGCCGGATACTGTCGCTTCTTGTCTCCTTCCTCCATGACTCCTCCATTACCCTCCGTGCTTGCTCTTCCCTAAATCCTGCCACCCTCCTTCCCTCCTCTACTGCCATGCCTACCCACTACTGCGTCGAGACCCTGGAGGCCCTTCTCCCCTGCTCTTCACACATCCAAGAGGGGCCCCTGCAGGGCTCCACCTACACCTGGTTCACTGGTGGCAGCTCATATGTAGAGGGGGGTATATGGAGAGTGGGTTATGCTATAGTGTCCTTAACCCAAGTCATCGAGGCACAGCCCCCCTCCCAGTACCACCAATCAGCAGGCTGAACTGTTTGCAGTCACAAGGGCTTTCGAGCTGGCAGCCAACCATTCTCTCACTCTATACACTGATTCTAAATATGTCTTCCACATCCTCCTCTCCCATGAAGGAAAGGGGACTATTAACCACAAGAGGGACCTCTGCACCAACTCCACCTTCATTACCAACCTTCTCTGGGCCTCTCTCCTCCCTTCTAAGATTGGGATCGCCCACTGCTGGTCCCATCAAACGGATTCATCACCCATAACTGTGGGCAATTCTAAGGCAGATTAGGCTGCCCGACAGGCGGCAAGGGAGAATTACTCCACTCTGGCCCTTGCAAAGCCTCAGGACCAGACTCCTGAACTGGCCCATGAGTCACTTCCTAGACATACTCTCCTTTCATATCTACACTCTATCTTCCACACTAGCACTCAGAATCTCAAGCTTTTCTTAAATTCAGTCTTCCCCCTTACCCCAGAGGATTCCCAATATCTACACCATCTCACCTCCACATGTCCCACTTGTCAAAGGATCAACCCACACACCCCTCTAAGGCCTGGCCCATTCCCTACCCACCAGGCCAGGGGACACATCCCAGGGGCGGATTGGCAGGTAGACTTTATAACATGCCCAAGGTAAAGAAACACCAATACCTTTTGGTTTTGGTGGACACATTCTCTGGGTGGGTAGAGGCCTTCCCAACCTCTAATAAGAGGGCTTCAACTGTGGCATCTATTATTGTAACCCACATCATTCCTCGGTTTGGGATGCCTACTTCCTTCCAATCAGATAATGGCCCAGAGTTCATGTCCCAGGTGACCCAAACAATTATCAAGGCCCTTAATATCCCATGGCAGTTTCATATCCCTTACCACCCCCCCTCATCAGGAAAGGTAGAACGCTCCAACCATACACTAAAGGAGATTCTCACCAAACTTACCTTAGAACTACACCTAGACTGGGTTTAACTCCTTCCAATAGCCCTCTTCCCACCTACGGGTGCTCCCACGGAAGCCCACACAAATATCCCATTTTGAGTTAATGTTCGGTCACCCAGCTTTGCCTCTGGGGATCACCTCTACCATGGGCCCCCTCCTGGGACACCTTGCCTTTCCCCTGCTCTCCTTCCTTTGAACCCAACTGTGGAGACACCATGATACCTTATCTCCAGACCCTTCACTCACTCATCTCTCTTTCCCTTTGAACCCAGGGGACTAGGTCTATTTCTCTCCCCCTCTCCCTGAAAAGAAACCCCTCACCCCAAAATGGAAAAGGTCTCTTAAGATCATCCTCTGTACTCCTACTGCAGCCCAATTAGAAGAGACTCCAGGAAAACTAATATCTTGGATTCATATTTCCAGGCTAAAGCCAGCCCGGCCACCCGGAGACAACTGGCAGAGTGATCCCAGCGACCCTTCGCCTTCACCCCCCTGCCTTCATTTGCACCCCTTCCTCTGAAAACCCCTTGAAACTTCACATTTCTCGGGTTCATGTTCCCTCCCCAGCCCCCAAGGATGTGCCTTGACTCTCTCTTTTTATTCACTGTTCTCACCCCCCTCTCCATGAGTGGGCAGGCTAACGCTGGAGGGTACTTTTGGAGGTTTAAGATACAGGAGACCTACACTGTCTCAGAAACCTCTCTCACCACTCTGGTGGGCACTGGAGACTGCTCTCCTAAGGGGTGCCAGACCCCTGTCTCAGTCCCCTTCAAACCCAGGAGTGATAGCGACTTTCGATGCCATTGCCCTTTCTTCTCCCAGACTAAGGACTACTGCAAGAAGGGGGCACCATATACCCAGGAATATGGGGGATGTCCCTATTGGTCGTGTAACATCTACCAGGTATTGAATTTAAGGGGCCCAGACAATGAATTCTCCCTTTATAGGGGACAAAATGGGATCATCATGGCCCACATCCTTAACCCATGGGACAACAGATGGGTTCAGGGTGAAATGCTAGGCCTCTATGCTGGGTGCACTGCCTCAAAACCCTCAGCTCACATTATGATTTCCAGGGAGCTCACCCTTCCAATCCCTACTCAAAAGGAAGTGACTTCGGAGGTCCTCTAGTCGGAACAAAGCTTACAACAGGCCCTTCAACAATCCTCCACCCCTACCTGGCTCCAACTGTTCCAGGCTTCACTCCAACTCATGAACCTCACCACATCCATTACTGTCATTAACTGCTTTCTTTATGCCTCCCTCCAGCATCCTCTGCTGGCTGCAGTTCCCATTAGTGCTTCATCTTCTATCAAGGCTTCCCCTGCCTTATGAAACTCCTCATGCACCCCTCCCTTGCCATCAGTACCTCTATGGGCACCTGACTCTACACAAGTTCCCCTTTCTACACACACCTGTTATATCCCGCTCTCGACATCTCGATCTAACTTTTCTCTCTCCTGTCATATCAATGTCACAGTTACAGCACAACTGGCATCCCCCTGGGGACTATATTTCTGGTGACACAACACCCTACACTCCTGCATAACCCAAACTACCCCCGGGCCTTGCATACTGTTAATCATAGTTCCCCAACTTACTCTTTATGGGGAAAATGAATTCTCCCTCCTATTTGGCGCTTGACCAAAGCACGCTGCCTTCTTGCCCATTATGGTGGGTATAAGTTTGGCAACCTCCATTGCCACCGCAGGCTTTGAGGGGGGAGCTCTTGGCCATAGTGTTATTTCAGCAAGGGACTTTGAGGAGCGGTTACAGATCACCCTCGAATCCACCTCGGCCTCACTGGCCTCCCTTCAGCGTCAGCTTACCTCTCTAGCTCAGGTGGCCCTCCAAAATTGTAGGGCCCTGGACCTCTTAATGGCCAAAAAAGAGGGCACCTGTTTCTTCCCCTGGGAGGAATGTTGCTATTATGTCAATGAGTCTGGGTTGTGGAACAAAATGTCAAAAGGTTAACAGACTTAGCCAAGGACCTCCTAAGAGGACCCAGTGAAAACACCTTAACCGACCTGCTGAGCTCTCCTCTCGTCACCTGGCTCCTGCCTTTCTTGGGTCCTTTGCTTCTGCTCATTGCTCTCTGCACCCTCCTACCCTGTTTACTCCAGTTTCTCAGATCTCAGGTGAACAGAATCTCTAACCAAACTTTCAACCAGCTTCTCCTTCAGGGATATCACCCCCTCATAGCTCAGCCAGAGGACACCCGTGATGAACCCTACTGGGACACCGAACTATGAGCCACTTCAATCCCATACAAGGTGCCTACTGCAGTTCCTTGATTCCCTACGTGAGGACAGCTGGCTAATACCTGCCATACAAGGCCCAGAGGAGTGGCTGGAGACCATTTACGATCTATGGCTACAGGGAACATTTATTGAATTCAGGGAGGAGGAAATTTTTTTTTTAATGTTTTTTGTGGTTTCCTTTGCTATTGATTTCTAATTTTATTCCATTATGGTCTGTTAGGATACAGGGGATTATTTGAATATTTTTTGTACTTGTTGAAGTTTGGTAAGTGACATAGAATGTGATATATTTTTTTTTTTCATTTTTCTTTTATTATTCATATGTGCATACAAGGCTTGGGTCATTTCTCCCCCCTGCCCCCACCCCCTCCCTTACCACCCACTCTGCCCCCTCCCTCTCCCCCACCTCAATACCCAGCAGAAACTATTTTGCCTTTATTTCTAATTTTGTTGTAGAGAGAGTATAAGCAATAATAGGAAGGAACAAGGGGTTTTGCTGGTTGAGATAAGGATAGCTATACAGGGCATTGACTCACATTGATCTCCTGTGCGTGGGTGTTACCTTCTAGGTTAATTCTTTTTGATCTAACCTTTTCTCTAGTACCTGTTCCCCTTTTCCTATTGGCCTCAGTTGCTTTAAGGTATCTGCTTTAGTTTCTCTGCGTTAAGGGCAACAAATGCTAGCTAGTTTTTTAGGTGTCTTACCTATCCTCACCCCAGGGAGGAGGAAATTTTAACCTTTGGAGCGGGGATGTATGCCGTTATAAGACTTACTACTCCAACGCCATCTACCAACTAACCCTCCCTTCCCCTACGCCGCCCCTTGCCAGCTCAAAGAAGCCAGAGCGAACACAACGCCCCCCCTTCCTTAACAAACAAAAAAGGGAGGAATGTTGGCAATAATGGCGCCGATAGGTTTCAGTTCTTATTGCACCCTTAAGCTCCTGTTTTCCAGGGTCATGGTCCTGCCTCAAGTCTAGCTTGAACCCTCCTTCTGCCCCAACCTCCAAGCAGCATTCACCATAAGATCCTAACCAATCAGATCATGCTGAGTCCCGCTGAGGGGTATTTAAGCCCTTGCCCTTCCTGCCTCTCTCTCTCTCTCTCCCTCTCCCACCCGGCAATAAAGAATCTCTCGGCCAGATCACTTCTCTCCACGTGGTCACTTTTGGGGCCTATATTTCCTTACGTCTATTGAAGGGGCAAGGGGCACTCATTACTAGCCCCATGAGATTATTAAAGCCTTGTAATTAGTATATTATTCTACATATTGTAGTAAATCTCCTTTTTTTTTAGATTTGTTTTTTCTTTTTAAGTCTTTGTCAGGATTTCTCAAAAAATTGTGGGGGAAGTTTTTAATTCTTATAGAGCACTATTTAACAATATTGGTGTTTTTGGTTTGTCTCTGAGTTCTCCCATTTGAAGATAAACAGCTCTTGGGATCTGGAGTCCAGCGGGATGCAAAACAAAGTGTTCTTTAAATTTACAACCTTTTAATACTTACTATCCTTGGAAATGTTAGCTAATAAAATGCGGTATTAGGAACTACAGGATGAATACCCCATACAACTTTGTTTGTTGCCCATAAATCCTGCATTAGTCTCTATTTCCCAGCCCTGGTTTCTTAACTGGTAGGATGGGAGCAGCGAGATAAGCAGGATGCTATTAAACAATGATTAGAAAGCTGGACAAGCACAGGCTTGATTTCAGCTTTGGCCAAAGAGGGCTTATTACCATTTTTTATAAACCTTTTTTGACTTGTTCATTTAGTTTTACCCTGTCCTTTAATTTTAGACAATTGACTTTAGGATGAAAACCTTATTTTTTCATACAAAATCCTTTTCTGAAACTTATAATCATTTTTTATTCTTAAACTTTCTTTATATCTCTTTGTCCTCCTGATTACAATTTTTAAATCTTGTTTTCTGTCTTAAATTTGCATTTTGAAGACTGGTCTGGTGGTATATGCCTGTTAGTCCCAACACTCAGGAGGCAGAGGCATGAGAATGAGTTCAAGGCCAGCCTGAGTTACATCATGAGACTCTATTTCAAAACAAAAAAACAGTCCAGAGCAGCTGCTAGGTTTCCCAGAATGACAGCAATGTAAGGCTGGTGAGTTAGGGTCCAAGATGGTACTTTCAAGATGACTTGGGACCTCCTTCACAAACTGCCATTGTTCACTGCCTCTCTTGTCAGGAGCTGAGTGGCAAATGCCCATAAACCTTCAAGTGAATTGTCTGTAAATTTGTAACTTAAGGCAATGGGTTTACACCTTGGTGAGTGCAAAGCCAAAAAGAATAACCAGGAGATTAAAGGAGAATAGAAAAACTTATTACCTGCAGCAGGTAAGGAAAGCATTGGGGTTATTTACAAAGCAATGATCTCCCTAAAGAAAGGAAGCATTGGGATTTTATCTGGGGGGAGCCCATACATATTTATATAGGAAATCACATGCAAGGCAGGTACATTTCTGAACATACTCATGGTTAGGTGTTCACCTCTAAGCATGCACAGTTCAAGGTCATAGATCGCATGTTCAAAAGGAAAGATTGGGGGACACAAATTCTTGTGGGCATGCTCAGTTTTGGTATTATAATGAGACGAGTTTCCTCTAGGTAGTCTAAAGGAATGAGTCACAGTGACTTGGTAACTTTAGCTGGCTCCTTGTAAGTGTCTCTAAAGAGTTTTAGCTGAAATTCAAAAGAAAGAACAACTTTGAAGGTACAATAACAATCGTTTAAAAGGACAGCAGCTTTCTCCCCCATACCTGCAAGAGGTTACATTTAAAAGGGCCTGTCTTGACAGCAAGTGCAATTGACTCTGGGAGGCAAAGATATGGAATTTCCTAGGCATTATATTCCAGGTTTATAACTGCATGGCTGGGGATGGCATTTATTGAAATAAAGACAAATAGTAGAAGTAGTTTCAGAGGTCATAAGCTAAACTTAGACTCTAATAGTCTAGACTTGAGGTGCTTTTCCAAATGGAGATATTTTTTCAACATATTCAGTACTGAATATACATATCTGAAGCTGAGAAAGTCCTGGCTTAGAAAAATAGATTTAGAAACATTAAAATATAAATGGTAGTTGAAATCACTGGATTCTGAGACATTTTCACGGGTGAGTTGTAGAGTGAGAAGAGAATTCAGCACTGAGCCAAGAAGTGAGTGAGGGTAGAGAAAATAACAACACAGATGGACAAGAACTTCAGGACACTTAACTGGTGGGGGGGTGGGACAATCAAAGGAAAGTACAGTAGTTAAAGGTAAATAAGGGGCTCAAAAACTTTCTTTCTTTAGTAGGGAGATACTTAAATATATTTAAATTCTTATGGAAAGAATCCAACAGTAAAAAGTAGAAATACAAAAGATTTGATTGTTACACTTAAATTGGGCAGGATAAGAAATTTGGGTTACCATGTGACTAGGTATATAGATCTGCCTCCACAGATAATGAAGTCTACCTGGAAGATGTCAAATCATTTAGTTACAAAGACTAGAATCCAAGTTCTCTTTTCTTTTTCTTTTTCTTTTTTTTTTTTTTTTTAGAAAAGCTAAACTTCAAGATTCAATATTATTTTTCAATG
This sequence comes from Castor canadensis, assembly GCF_047511655.1. NCBI lineage: Eukaryota > Metazoa > Chordata > Mammalia > Rodentia > Castoridae > Castor > Castor canadensis. Next base: position 186,752,278 of record NC_133387.1, read on the forward strand.
AAAACTGACACCTATCAAGATTGTTTTACAATGAAAACAGGTAACAGAAGACAGGTCATAAATGTCTACAACCTTACAAAAGATAAATACAAAAGCCAGGGAGACAAACGAGGTCCACAGCATTGCAGGGTCATTCCACATACCACCCTCAACTCTCCACAGGTGCCACATTTAGTCCCCTAAACCTCATGGGAAAAGGGCATGTACTAGCAGGGAAAGCTTTTGCTAATGGTTAGTACAGGATCTGTAAGAAAAAAATAGAAAAGGTAAAAGTTTAATAGGTACTAACTAGGAAATTATAACTTTTTTGGCCTAACATATAAAAATGTGATAGCAAATCCAAAAAAGTATTTTAAATCACATAAATAACCTATATTAAAGTATTTTTTTAATCCCAAAACACCTTAGAAAAATCACCTTAAAAATGTCCACAGCAGGTGTTGTGCAGGAACAGTGCCTTGTGGTGTTTGTATTCAGGCTGCTTAGCTGAGCTGGCAACTGTCATTGTGAATGAGGGCCTGAAGGGAATCTGCAGCCTTAGGACATACTGGTTATGGACTTGTATTTCTTGAAGTGCATTCACTGGCTTGTGGCACAGTTTATCTCATTCACTGTGTCCACCTGTGCCATGCTGCTGCCCTAGCATCTGCCTTGGGCAGACCACATTCCCCTGCTCCTGGCATGTTTTCTTTCTGGATCGAGTCATGAAGCCCTGGTTGCAGGCCTTATCAGGCTGTTGTGATGAAGTTGGCCATCTAGAACATCTCTTGGGTAGCAAACCTCTGCCTTCTTGTGAGGGGTAGGTTCTTAGGTCTGCAGGGCCAGCAGGGTCACTTAGGGGACATGTGGGCTACTGGGGTGACAAAGAGGTGGTATAGATGTGGCCAGGTTTAGGTTGCTGTTGCACATAGACTCCCTCTGCTTGAACTGCCAGGGTAGGGTGGGACTGAGGGCTGTGGGCTCCTCAAATGGACAGAGGCCTAAAGGTTGGCTTCTTATGAAGCCCAGGCTGAGGGAACAGAGTCTTGGAGTTTACCTTGTAGGACCAGGCAGGCACCACAGGCTGCTATGGAGAACACGTAACTCATGAACAACAGGGAAGGCTCACTGTTCAGAGACCCAAATTTTTGGGTAGACACGGGCCTGTTGTGTGGTCTGGGGTGGTTTTTTACTTCAGTCTCTTCCTTGGCCAGTGTTCTACCACTTCCACATATATAGTCTCACTCCTTCTCTTCACCTGTCAGCCAGCACCAACCAAGTCCAGCTCAAAAATATCTAGGAGCTTCAGAGCCCTTTCTTTTTGCAGTGTTATTCTCCAGAGCATGATAGGGGTCAAGTTCCTGCAGAGCTGAAGATGCTGTGGGTATGGACGATGCAGGGCGCCTGCCTAAGGATGCCTTTGAGTGGGGTTGTGGTGTTCACCTTGCACAGCAGCCCAGCCCTTGGCTCTTCACTTGGTCCTTTGTGGATTCCTGCAGCAGCTCCACCCACAGCATGGGGCTCTTGGGTTTCCCCTTCACCTGAAAATGCTTCACCACTGGTGTGAGGGGTCCAGCAAGGGTGGCCAGGGTGTTCTTACTCAGGGTCTGCAGTGCCAGCTTGGTGGATGCCTGGCATTCACACACCTTTCTCCAAGTTCTCCGAAAATATCTTGAACGCTTGGGGGTCTGCTGATCAAGAGCAAGGTTCAAGGAACCAGACTCAGGAAAGGACTTGAGAATGCTGGCAACTATGAGGACCCAGAGGGCCGAGTCCAGGGTACCAACATAGATGATGTCCATCAGGGCACCTTCATCTCGTACACCAAGGAGTGGGAAGTGAAGCACCCAGAGCAGCAGCTTGAGCTTCAGAGCAGACAAGAAGCAGTGGAAGTAAAGTTGGACGATAGCAACTGTGAGCAGGGATGTGAGGCTGGACAGCGCCCACCACTCCTAGGTAGTGTCCTGCTTTCTGTGTAAACAAAGGCCCTTCTCACTCTCCATGAGACTTGCCCATCTTGGGGCAGGCAACTTCTGAGGACGCCTATGTGGCCCCAGCAAGGACCTCCAACATGGCGGTGCCCATGTGTGAGGGGCAGGGCCTCTGGCAGGCGAGCATGCGCAGTGGCAGCTTATAGGCACAGCCTTGGGTGACTTCAAGGAGACGTCTGAACGCCAGAGAGACAAAGCCTACCTCTAAGTTCTTCAAAATCTTTAATAAGTGAATAGAAAAAAATCCAACTGGTGAGATAACAGCAGATAGGAGGATTACATAGTGGTTGGTCATGTTTAATTGATGTAGTATGGTGAACAGAACATCTTAGCATCTTCTGAAAAAAGTTACATATACACCCTTTAATATATATAAAATTTTAAAGTATATATATATGAAATATATGTTATTAGTATAAAAATACCAATCTTGCCTTAGGGTAATAAGATTATTCTAAGACAAATATTGTATTGACCATGGCCTGAGAATATGGACTCAATTTACCCTGAATGACATGTTCCACCCTAGAAAAGGTTATGTGAACTTTTAGAGTCACAGAAAAGAAGTCATAAATCAATGTGTTTGCAAAATACATGCAAGGTAGGGAAATCTATGGAGTTTAGATGTCTTTATCACATTGCTTTAGGATTGATGGAGGCTAGGTATGCCAAGTTAGTGATTCATTCTAAGACTTATCTAAAAGTCAAGAAGATGTTAGGTCAGATACAAAGGTTTGGTAGTAAATGGCTAATAAAAGAGAATAAAGGATAGCCCAAGAAAATTTTGGCTCTTCACCTACATCTTCACCTACATCATCTCTCCACAATCATAATATTCTACTCAGCCAACTTCAAGCAGTTTGCAGGATGCAGTTTCTTCAAAGAACTTCAGTTCACAGCTCTCCCCTGTTGGCCAAGCACCAAGCATTCTCAGTGTTTGCAGAAGTCAAAAGTTGTTTTATGTCCCATGGAGCTGGGCAGTTTCATTCCTAGGATATGATAAAATAAGACTAGAAAGTAATCTTCTCAAAAGAAAGAGTTGTTAAAGCCATTAAGGAAAAAGTCCCTGGATCATATTAATGTTATCAGCCATCATGAACTAGGTCTGAGTTTTTCTCTGCCCTTTGCATCTGATATAACATTTACATACAATATACAATAGGAGTATTATACCTACAGTTAAAACAGTCTAGACTATAGCATAGCTTCTAGAAGAAAATGTGACAGATGAGGGAAACAGGCATGTTACCAACCAAAAATTCCTTTGCATGTATCATCATGTTCTTTAATCAGACTGACAATATGTTTTCACTATATAGTTACCTCTACTCTATCAAATATTTTATTATCTTTTAATTCTGTTTTCTTCTGGCCAATTTAACCTCATGGGCTAGCTCCAATTTTAGATTAGTCCCCAATACCCAAATTATTGTAACTCTTATCTGTTACTTAGTAATTGTGTAGACTAATAAGTTTTAGAAGTATTTTCTCATAACACAACTTTGAAGTATGGAAATAGATCCAAGTATATTAAGCATTTTCTTTATGTGACAAAAAGCAAAATATCAAAGTACCTAGAGCTTAAACTTATGCTTAAAAACTAATGATTTAGTATTTTAACTTACTTGGAAAAAATCTAGATATATAATCAATGCTACTGAATTCAGTATAACATTATCTTAAGTTTGGGGTTATTAAAAAACAGAGTTTTTAACCTATGAGGAATTTTAAGTGTAAATATTTACCCTATTTATATTTATCTATTTGACCAGTTCACAACAATTTTCTGAATTGCTCATGGAAATTTCAAGGTATAAACAATGTCAGCTAGCCATCATTTCATCATTTTTATGGTATGTGGGTATAAGGAAGTTTTCACATAAGACTCTGTAAATCAAATCCATGGTATTTTTCTAAATCAGAAGCCACAGGTGTTTTTTATTGAACCCTTATTGAACAAGATTAATCTACCTAAGATTTTCCCAAGTCATGTAAACTTTGGAGGGCTTCTAGGTTCATTCATTTTTTAAAAATAATTTCTGAGAGCTCATTATTTCTAATTTAATTTGGTATGGTATAAACAATACACAAACATAAGCACACATATAAACATAACATACAATGCACACATGAAAATAAACAAACACAAAAATAGAAACATTTTCCAAAGGTATGATCCTTGTGAAATAAAGTAGAAAATTACATTTCATAAACATAGAACTTAGCCTAAATACTATTGAGAAAGTCATAGCCAAAAGCCCAGTGAAAGCAAAAAGGTAGCATTTCCCTATTGTAAGAGAGAACTAGCAGAGAGGGAAACACCTTTAAAATGGAAATTTCTTTTTATAACTTTGGAGACCTATCAGTTAATAAGTCCTTAACTTTTACTTTTCAGTGAGTAGGGCAAAGAGCACTTTCATATAGCCACCCAACCTAGGAAAACCTTTGAGCTTGCTAAAGATGTCTGTTCCTGTTTTAATTTATCACTTATGATAAAGTACTGCAAGTTGAGGGACCATAATCATCAAGAATAAATCCAGCTGTAGTATCAGATGGTGGTTTTTCTCCAACACTTCCTCTTTTCTTGAACTTCTGCTCTCTGTTTTCAAATTAAATGTTAGAGGAGTTGCAGGAGAAAAGACTAGGAAACAAATGTTCTGAAATAATAGCTAGAAATAAATGCTCTGAAATAATAGCTAGAAAACAAATGCTCAGAAAAATGGTTCTGAAAAAACAAACCAAAAAGGATATTCAAATTAACCAGCTCTGAATAAATCAAGGACCATCAACTAAACAAAAGGAGGTATGGACACCAAGAGGGACTCACAGATATCCACGTGAGAGGTAATCCAGTCAGTGGATACAATGGGCCCAAACTGGCACCTGGCACTGATCCAGGTGGCTTCTCTAGTGAAACTGCATTGTCTCTGGGATCCCTTCATGGTTGCCAAAATAGTCTATGTAAAAATATCAATTCTGTTTTAAGGAAGAGAAGCATTGATTCTAACCCAAATATTAATGACCATGATCTGGGAACACAGACTCAAGTCACCCTGAATGACATGTTCCACCATGGAAAAGATTACATGAACTTTCATGGTCAAGGAAAAGAAAGTCATAAATCAATGTGTTTATAAAATACATAGGTTGGGGTCATCAACTAAGTAGGCTAAAGCAAGGCAGTAAAACTATAGGTTTGAGATGTCTTGATCACACTCTTTGCTTTAGGGTTGGCAGAGAATAGGTGTCAAGCTTAGTGATACATCCACAGTTAGGAGGATGCTAGGTTAGATACATAGGTACTTAGTAAATGGCTACTAAAAGGGAATAACAATTGCCCAAGATAATTTTGGTTCTTGACCAAAAATTCCATCTGTCCACAATCATGATGTTCTAGTCGGCCCTGGTTAAGCAGTCTGCAAGATCTTCAATATAGAAGCAGCTTCTACAGAGAGCTTTATTTCACAGAATAAATATGTGTATATGTGTATAAAGTCATTGTCTTAGACTGTTTGGGCTGCTATAAAGGAGTACTATAGACTGGGTGATTTGCAAAGGGTAGAAATTTATTTCTCTTTATTTCTGGAAGCTGGGACAGTCAAGACACTGGTAGATTCATCGTCTGGTGAGAGTCTAATTCCTAATTCATACATGATCATCCACTCACTGTCTTTATATGGCAGAAAGGGAAAACTTGCTCTCTGAGAGCTCTTATTTTTGTTTCTCTGAGACCTCTTTTATAATAGCACTAGTTTAATTCATGAAAGTTCCCTTCATGACCTAATCCTCTCTCAAAAGGATCTACCTCCTAAAACCATACCATTTGGGGTTAAGGCTTCAATATACGAATAGTTTTTTGAAGATGTGGCACAAAATTCAGTATAGCAATCCTTATGTGTGGGTTCATGCATACAAATGTGTATATGAAATGGGATGTAAAAAGAACTACACAACTGGGCTAAGAGTAAAATTCAGCCAGGCATCAACACATGTCTGTAATCCTGCTATTCAGGAGGTGAAGGCAGGAGGATTGTGAGTTCAAGACAAGCCTGACCAAAGTTAGTGAAATCCTCTTTCAAAAAAAGTGGGGGACTTTTATTTTTAAAGGTATGGCACAAACTTTTTGTTTTTATCTTGCTCACATTCATGGCTCATATATTGTATGATCACAGTACATAATATTCTTGACATGACAAAATCATACACTTGGATAATATATAAGTAGTTTCCAGTTTCCAGGAATTAAGTGGGGATGAGAAGGAAGAATGAGAGAAATGTTCTGTTTTGACTATATGAGTGTCAGTATGCTTGTTGTGATATATTGCTACAGTTTTGCAAGATGTATTATTTGGCAAACTAGGTAAAAGGTACATGAGATTTCTCTATTATTTTTGACAGCTGCATGTGAATCTACAATTATTTCACAATAAAATGTTTAATTTCTTCCGCTTTTGTTGAAGTTTATGGGCCTAATTTATATACTGAATCTTATCCAAACAACATTTCACTTTATAGTTTAGAAAGCATTGTGTTCAGGCCTTGTTTAAATATTCCTGAAGTATGTTAAGGTTCTTCCTCAAGCTAAGAAACCTTCCTGGCCCTGTTTTTGACTGGAGGACCTAAAATGGGGATACAAGAAAGCATTGGGAAGATTGTAGAGAAGGTGAAGCTCAGAAGAGCTATCCCATAACGTGGTAAATGAATTCCTGGCTCAACTCTGGGTGATTATGTGTGGTATACTTACTTTTGGTATACCTTAAACATGTATACCTCAAATAGTATACCAAAGGCTTTCAGAATTAAACTATAGATGGAACAGGTCCCAGATGGCCACTAAATATCCCATACAAAGAACATATTTAAATAACACAGCAAAGGTTTTGAGAACTGAACAGACCTATTAGCAGAGCCCACAGGAGGTGAGTTGGAATTTATAGATCTAATCTAACTAAATCAAATGCCCATTTTAATTTTTGTTTTTAATCAACATTACCCTTAGAGTTTAAACAAGACCAGAATCTCAAAATATAATATTAAAAATGCTCAGGATATGATCTAAAACTATTCAGCCTATGAAGAACCAGGAAAATCATAACTTACAAGACAAGTTATAGTCACCAACCTAAGATAGCCTTGTTGTTGGAGTTATAAAACACTTTTAAACAACTGTTATAACTGTTAGTTTTCTATTGCTGCAATAACAAATTACCACACACTCAGTGGCTTAAACAATAAAAGCATATTATCTTTCATTCCTTGAGGTCAAAGTTGCAAACTGGATCTTGCTGGGCTAAAATTAAGGTGTAAGCAGGGTGAATTATCTTCTGGAGGAGGCTCTATGGAAAAATTTATTTTCTAGCCTATGACTCTTTCATCTTCAAAGTCAGAAACATCAGACTCATGCTGCCATCTCTCAGATTCTCCATTTTTTTGCTTCCATCCTTTCCTTTTAAGGACTTTTTTTGGGCAGTACTGGGGTTTGACCTCAGGGCCTCCTGCTAGCAAGATAAGCATCTCCACTTGAGCCACACCCCCAGCCCTCCAAGACTCTTGTGACTACATTTGCCTCCTAGTTTTGCTGTTTTTCTCTGTTGTTTCTCTAATCTCTATTTCATTAATTTCTGATTACTAGAGAAGCAATAGAAAAGAGCAACAAAACTAGACTTTTTTTAAAAAGGTAATCAAAATTGAAAAATCATTAACTTGAGTAACTAAAAAAGATAAAAGTCAAATAATAAAATCTGAAATGAAAAAGAAGACATTATAATTGATACCATAGAAATACAAAAGATCATAAAATGCTAGTATGAATAACTATATGCAAATGAACTGGATAAACCAGAATAAATTCCCACACACATACAACCTCCCAAATTTGAATCATGAAGTAATGGAAAATCTGATCAGAGCAGAAATTTAAATCATAATAATAAAAAAACCTCTCATCAAGAAAATCCCAGCATCTGATGAACTCTATGCTAAATTCAACCAAACACTTAAAAAACTATTACCAATTCAAATTCTTCCAAAAAAATTGAAAAAGAGGGACTATTTCCAAGCTCATTTTATAAACCCAGATTTACCCTGATACCAAAATTTAAAAATGACACAAAAAAGCTAATTGCAGGCCAATGTCCCTGATGGACATAGATGTAAAAAATGTTCAACAAATACTACCTAACCAGACTCAACATCACATTAAAAGGATGACTTGCCATGATCAGGTATGATTTATTTTATATATATATATATATATATATATAAACATGATTCAACATACATTATCAATAAATGTATGTGGCATATTAACAAGAAGAGGGACAAAACCTATGTGATCATCTCCATAACTGTACAAAAAGCCTGTGACAAAATTCAGTATTTTTCATGAGAAAAACTCTTAACAAATCAGGTATACAATGAATGAACTTTAATACATAAGGCTATATATGGCAACCCTACAGCTAACATCATATTGAATGGTAAAAAAAAAAAACTTTTTTTCAGCAAAAAGTTTTATTGAAGTAAAGAAAGAAGCTCCTGATGCACAGCAGGGGCCTAGAAAGACTGAGCCATGGCAGCTGTGTGTATAAAAGTTTTGTTTAGTTTTGGGCACACTTTTGGGGAAGACCTGGAAGTCCCTGAATACAACTTTCTGATAAGTGTGTCCAGATTTTTTAAGCTATTATTATTTTTAATTTTTAATTTTATTGTTTTTACATTTACTCACATGTGTATACATTGTTTGGGCCAAATACACACACACACACACACACACACACACACACACACACACACACACACACACACTTCTGGGCAGAACCTGTTCCTCTCTCTTGTTCTCCAATTTTGTTGAGAAGAAAACATAAGAAATAATAAGAAAGACATATTGTTTTTGCTAGTTTGAGATAAAGATAGCCATACAAAATAGTGCTGCAATAAACATGGGTATACAGGTACTTTTGTAATAACCTGAGTCACATTCCTTTGGGCATATCCCTAGGAGTGGTATTGCTGGATCATATGGCAGATCTATGTTTAGTTTTTTAAGAAGCCTCCATATTGTTTTCCAGAGTGGTTGCACTAGCTTTCATTCCCACCAGCAATGTATGAGAGTTCCTTTTTCCCCACATCCTCACCAACATTTGTTGGTGGTGGTGTTCTTGATGATAGTTACTCTACCAGGAGTGAGGTGGACTCTTAGTGTGGTTTTGATTTGTATTTCCTTTATGGCCAGGGATGGTGAGCATTTTTTCATGTGCTTTTTTGGCCATTTGGACTTCTTTGAAAAAGTTCTGTTTCATTCAGTTACCCATTTCTTTATTGGTTCATTGACTTGGGAGGAGTTTAGTTTTTTGAAATCCCTGTATATTCTGGTTATCAGTCCTTTGTCTGATGTATAGCCAGCAAATATTTTCTCCCACTCTGTGGGTGGTTTCTTCAATGACAGACCATTTCTTTCATTGTGCAGAAGCTCTTTAATTTTATGAAGTCCTATTTGTCCATCATTTCTCTTAGTTTCTGGGCTGATGGAGTTCTATTGAGGAAGTCCTTGCTTATACCTATTGCTTCCAGAGTATTCCCTGTTCTTTCCAGTACTAACTGCAAGGTTTCAGGACTGATATTAATATCCTTAATCCACTTGGAGTTGATAATTGTACAGGGTGACAGATATTGATCTAATTTCAGTTTTTTGCAGGCAGATAACCACTATTCCCAGCAACATTTGTTAAAGAGGCTGTCTTTTCTCCATCACATGTTTTTGGCACCTTTGTCAAAAATAAGGTGGGCATAGTTGTATGGATTCATATCTGGGTCCTCTATTCTGTTCCACTGGTCTTTGAATCTGTTTTTGTGCCAGTACCATGTTGTTTTTGTTGCTATGGCTCTATAACATAGTTTGAAGTAGGGTATCGTGATACCTCCAGCATTGCTCTTTTTGGCTATTTGCGGTCTCTGTGTTTCCAAATGAACTTTAGGGTAAATTTTTCAATCTCTATGATGAATGTCATTGGGATTTTTATGGGAATTGTGTGGAACATGTAGATTGCTTTTGGCAGTAGAGCCGTTTTTACTTTGTTGATTCTGCCAATCCATGAGCATGGGAGTTCTTTCCACATTCTATAGTCTTCCTTGATCTCTTTCTTCATTGTCTTTTCATTCTCCTTGTAAAGGTCTTTCTCATCCTTTGATATGTTTATTCCTAGGTATTTGATTTTTTGAGACAATTGTAAATAGAATTGTTTTCCTATATTCTTTCTCAATTTGTTCATTGTTGGTGTATGGAAAGGGTACTGATTTTTCTAAGTTGATTTTGTATCCTGCTATATTGCTGAAGCTGTTTATGGTATCTAGAAGTTTTTGGGTGGAGTTTTTTTGGGTCTTTGAGGTATAGGATCATGTAATCTGCAAATAAGGATATTTTGACTATTTCTCTATCTATTTGTATTCCTTTTATTTCTTCTTCTTACCTTATTGCTCTGGCTAGGAATTCCAAGACTATGTTGAATAGGTATGGGGAGAATTGGCATCCTTGTCTCATTCCTGACTTAAGGTTTCAGTTTTTCCCCATTAAGTATGAAGTTGGCTATAGGTTTGTCATATATAGCCTTTATAATGTTGAGGTACATTCCTTCTACTCCTGGTTTTCTTAGAGCTTTTATCATGAAGTGATGTTAAATCTTATCAAAGGCTTTTTCTACATCTATTGAGATGATCAAGTGGGCTTTTCCTTTGGTTCTTTAATGTGCTGTATTACATTTATTGATTTGAGAATGTTGAACCACCCCTGCATCCCTGGGGTGAAGCTGATTTGGTCATGGTGAATGATCTTTCTGATATGTTGTTGGATTCGGTTTTATTTTTCCATCAATGATCATTAAGGAAATTGGCCCATAGTTTTCCTTTTTGGATGTGTCCTTGTCCAGTTTTGGGATGAGTGTGATACTGGCTTCGTAGAATGAGTTAGGTAGTATTCCTCCCTTTCTGTTTCATGGAAAAGTTTAAGGAGTGTTGGTATTAGTTCTTTATAGGTCTGATAGAATTCAGCAGAGAATCTGTCAGGTCCTGGACTTTTCTTTTTTGGGAGACTCTTTATTGCTGCTTCAATTTCATTACATGTTATAGATCTGTTTAAGTGATTAATATCCTCTTGCTTCAGTTTTGGATGATCATAAGTACCTAGATATTTGTCCATTTCTTCAAGATTTTCCAATTTATTGCAGTATAGGTTCTTAAAGTAGTCTCTGATGATTTCCTGGATTTCCTTAGTGTTTGTTGTTATCTTCCCTTTTTTGTTTCTGATTTGACTAATTTGGGTTTTTTCCTTCCTCATTTTAGTTAGATTTGCCAGGGGCTTATCAATCTTGTTTAGTTTTTCAAAGAACCAGCATTTTGATTCATTGATTCTTTGTATTTTTTTTTCTCTATTTCATTAATTTTGGCCCTTATTTTTATTATTTCTCTCCTTCTGCTTGTTTTGGGGTTTGCTTGTTCTTGTTTTTCTAAGAGTTTGAGATGCAGCATTAGGTCATTGATTTGAGATCTTTCTGTCCTTTTAATATATGCACTCATGGCTATAAACTTTCCTCTCAAGACTGCCTTTGCTATGTCCCTTAGGTTCTGGTAGGTGGTGTTTTTATTTTCATTAACTTCCAGGAATCTTTTGATTTCTCCTCTTATTTCTTCTATGACCCACCAATGTTTGAGCAATGTGTTATTCAGCCTCCAATTATTTGCATATTTTCTGCTATTATTTTTGTTGTTGAGTTCTAGTCTTAATGCATTGTGATCAGATGGAATGCAGAGGGTTATTTTTATTTTCTTATATTTGCTGAGGCTTGCTTTGTGCCCTAAGTTATGATCTATTTTGGAGAAAGTTCCATTGGCTGCTGAGAAGAATGTATATTGTGCTGTTGTTGGATTAAATATTTTGTATATTTTGTATACATCAGTTAGGTTTGATCTATGATATCATATAGTTCTAGGATTTCTTTGTTTATTTTTTGTTTGGATGACCTCTTTATTGGTGATAGAGGGTATTAAAGTCTCCCACTACCACTGTGTTGGAGTCTATATGTGCTTTTAAGTCCTTTAGTAGATGTTTGATGAAATTGGGTACATATAGTTCAGTAATTGTTATTTCCTTTTGATGTATTTCTCCTTTTATTAGTAAGAAGTGTCCTTCTTTATCTTGTTTGACCAATGTAAGTTTGAAGTTTCCTTTGTCTGACATAAGTATTGCTAATGCTGCTTGTTTTAGAGGGCCATTGGCTTGGTAAATCTTCTTCCAGCCTTTAACCCTAAGCCAGTGTTTATTTCTGTCAGTAAGATGGGTTTCTTGTAAACAGATTGTCAGATCTTCCTTTTTAATCCAGCTTGCCAAATGGTGTCTTTTGCTGGGAGAGTTCAGTCCATTGACATTCAGTGTTAATATTGATAGGTATATGGTGATTACTGCCATTTAGTTGTTTTTGTTATTTAAGGATCTGATTGTGTGCAGCAGAATTAACACTATTCTCTGATACTTGTCTTTTCTATTCCTGTGGTTTGATACTTCCCATTCTCTTGTTTTGTTTGTTTCACCTTCTGTGTACAGAATTCCTTGTAGAATCTTCTGTAGTGGTGGCTTGCTGTTTTAATTTCTGTTTATTGTGGAAATTTTTTATTGCTCCATCAATTTTGAATAATAGTTTTGCTGGGTAGAATATCCTAGGGATGAAATTATTTTCATTCAGTACCCAAAATACCTCACTCCATGTCCTTGTTACTTTTAAGGTTTCCATTGAGAATTCTGCTGTTATTTTGATGGGTTTACCTTTGTATGTTATTTGGTTTTTCTCTTTTATGGCCTTCAATATTCTTTCTCTGTTCTCTGTGCTTGTTGTTTTAATGATAATATGCCATGAGGAGGATATATTTTAGTCAAATCTGTTTGGTGTCCTGGAGGTTTCCTGTACATGAATGGGCAAAACTTCCTCAAGATTTGGGAAATTTTCTGTTATTATTTTATTGAATATTTTATTTTATTTCTGTTATTATTTATTAAATATATTTGGCTTGTACCTCTTCTCCTTCTTCAATGCCCATGATTCTCAAGTTTGGTCTTTTGATGGAGTTGCTGAGTTATTGCATATTCCTTTCACAGCTCTTGAGTTGTTTGATTAAGATTTCTTTTTTTTTAATTTCTATTTTATCTTCAAGCTCTGAGATTCTGTCCTCCACTTGTTCTAGTCTGCTGGAGTGACCTTCCACTGTGTTTTTTGTTTGACTAAAGGGACTGTTTATTTCTGGGATATCTGTTTGATTCTTTTTTCAGAGATTTTCTGTATCTTTGTTCAACTTCTCTTTTATATTTTGTGTTATTGTCTTTAATTCATACATCTCTCTTTTTATAGTGGCCTTTGTTTCCTTTTGGCATTTGTTGAAGTCCTTTCTAAGTTCATTTATTTGTTTCTGTGTCTTCTCATCTTCTTTATTTTTGGTGTCTTGAAATTTCTTGAGTGCATCTTGTACCTTCTGGTTAACCATGTCTAGTGCCTTCTCCATGGATTTCTCAGAGATTTCTTCCAAGATTTCTTCTTTGAGGGCTTTTTGTGGGCATCACTGGGCTTCTTAGTGACATTTATCATTATTTTGTTGGGGTCAGGAACTGGGTATCCATTTTCTTCATTTCCTACTAATCCTGTATTGAATTATTTTTTTGAGGAGAGTGGTTTCCATCTCTTCTGGACTTCTTCCCATCTCTACACTTGGTGCTGTGCAACTATGTACTTGATAGGTTAGTGGTTTTAATTGCCTGTTTTCTTTCTCTTGACTTAATTTTTGTGTTGTGACTAACTTGGTGGTTAGCTATGTTGACATCCTCTTTCTGTCCCTGGCCTGGAAGTGTAATTTAGCAATAACAAATTTACAGGTTCAATGCCAGACCATTTGTTTACATATTATATAGAAAACTCCTTGGTAATAATATCTATAAACAGTGGGAATTGGGAGAGGGTGGTAATAGTTATTAGGCTAGATATAGAAATTTGGGAAACTGGCAAAGGTGGCACTAAAAGGGGGTAGAGGTAAAGGGATGGGTGGGTGAAGGAAGGGTTATGGTTGCTGCTGTGTTTTGTGGCCCTTGTGTGTGTTTGGGTATATTTCTGTTGTTGTGTAGAGGGTGTTTGTGTCAGAAATTGCAGGAGGCTGGGGTTATCTACAGTTGGTGCAGTAGGCTAGTCAATAGGTGGTCAGTGTGTAGAAGGGAGGTGTAGTGTGGTGATAGGTTGGGGGAGATAGAAGGGCAAGGTGAAGATGGGGAGAGAGTAGATGAGATAGGGAAGAAAGAGTAGTTGGAAGGGAGAACAATGGATTGTAGTGTAGGAGAAGGAGGGAAAGTGAAGGGGGTAAGAAAGTAGTGATGGTGAGGTTTATAATACAGAAAAAAAAAACACATAAAAAAACACCAGGTTCAGGAACAACAAAAAGTTCAGTATTTTAATAGTTCCAGAGTTATTCCTTTGGTGTCCAATCCTGGTATTGGCATACAAGTGAATGCTTTGATGTGGTTTCATCTGGTGACTGGCTTGTGAGTAGTATTTCGTCCTTCTGACCCCAGATTTAGTTGCAATTGGGAGGTGAGGTAAGTCTACCAGTTCATTCAGGCTGGTCAGAGCTTTTTTTGTTTTCACCAGGTGGCAGGTGTGTTGCCCTTCAGCAGTAGCTCTTTTTCAGCTCCTCCCCCAGCAAAGTGGGGCAATTAAGTTTTCAATGCTGCTCTCTGTCCCTCAAGATCAGCTCCAGAATCCACCACCTACCCTGCTTTCAGAGGTTGGCATGTTGTCCCACCCCCAATCTCAGTCTTTGTGCCTCTCCTGACTTCTGCTGGGTGCTAGAAGATCCTGTGGGAGGTTGGCTTGTCACCCCATCCCTGCTCTCAGCCTTTGTGCTTCTGCCAACCTCTGCTGGATGTTAATGGCTCCTCTGGAAGGTTGACTTGTCACCCCACTCTGTCTCTCAGCCTTTGCTGTTTACCTGCATTAGTTCACTGAGAGTTCAGCACTGAGAGTTTGGCTCCTTGCCCCACCCCTTCTCCAGGGCAGGTTCAGTATTCCACCCTCACCTCCTCCATTGTTAGTGATAGATTACAGTTCATTATTTATGTTTTGTTGGGGGGGAGATGTTCGGTCTGCCAAGGGGATGCACTAGATTATGTTCCCGGAGGATGGGTAGGGGAGTCTTGCATGATGTGCGATGCTCACCTGTTCATTCTGCAGATTCACACAAGCAGCTTTGGAGCTGGCTGGTGGGGAGAAATGGCATTGCTTTTCTCAATGCAGCATGGCATAAGGAGGTTTTCCATGGGCTAGGGGTCCAGGATGTTGCAGAGTTTGATTCTGATTGATGCTCTGCCTTCTGCTTGTTGGGAGAAAAGAGGGAGAGAGAGAAATGGCCCAGGAGCTTTTTTCCCAGGGCCAGACATGCCTTGCTGGCTGTGCTGTGCAGGATTTTCATGGCTGTTAGGTGCAATTAAAGGCTTATTTAAAGGTCAGTCTTTGAATTTGATCTGCACCTAATGTGATGGTGGTTATTATTTTGGCTAGAAGCAATCAGAACTACCCATGTGTAGCTCCAATGTCTCAAGGTGGTTTCTGGATTCATGGAGCTTAGGATTTCTGATTCTCTACCCTAGCTGCCATCTTGAATCTCATAAATAGAGAAAATTGAAAGGGCTTCCTGGCCCAGCCCTCAGCACAGCTTGCACCCTGTCCATGCCCCAGAGGGGACAGAAACCCCACCTAGCCAGTGGTGGTGGTGATGCACAAAGGTGCACAGTGGCAGAAGGCAGCTGCATGCCCCAAGACCTGGCTCCATACTTGCAATAAGCATCCTAAAAAATTAAAGGCACCACTTCTGGCACTATGGTTCTGGGCCTGGCAGGATTATTTTTTCCTGTCTGCAGCCTTGTTGCACTTCCTCCTCTGACCCATTCCCTTGTCTGTCTGCCCACCATGTCTCTGTTTGCCCTGGGCACATGGTCCCAACTTTCACCCGTGCTCTCCTTGTCCCCATGGCCTGCAGGGTTCATGGAAGCACTCACTCTGAGGTCATAATTTGCCAGAGTCTAAAGATAGTTTCAAAGTCTCCTTTCTTTGAGGAAGCTAATAAGGACTTGCCTGCTTATCTTAGCCAAAGATTCTAAATTCCATTCAAAGGTAAAATCTAAATTAACCTTTGTGGTTAAAGGTAAAACCTAAATTAACATCTGTGTAGTTGTGATGTTAATTGTTGCTGTCTTTAAATGTTAAATGTACTTAAATTATCTAAGTAATTAAGGATTGGACATTGGACACCTGTAAAGTATATCTGTAATAAAAAAATTGTAACTTATTTAAAATTCTTTTACTCTAAAGGCAAAATTATAAGGGAGGGAATTGACACTATGTCATTTTTATAACACTAAAATATGAATTTTTAAAATATACTTGAGATAAGGAGAACTTAATGGTACTAATTAATGCTGTCCATAATAATTATTATCCTAAAATGCAATGTACAATAAAAATGGTTTTGTCAAATTGCTAAACATTTGAAATCATTCTAATAATACCTGTTCTAAGTTTTTTCATCTGCAGTTTGGATCCTTCTCTAAGACATTACAATTAAGCTTCCAGAAAACATTTCTAACACATATCTAGTTCTCAAACAGTTGTCTATTTAAATTTTTGCTATCATTGGTTTTGTTTTGTATTTTTCTTACAAAACTTTAACTGTTCTTAGTTGATATTTTGCAAAGTACAACATAAATGGCATGTTTTAAGATGCCCCATTACCTACAGAGAAAAAATTAGACTTACTTATAGCAAAGAGGTTAAAAAGAATTTTTGAATAGAGAATTTAATTAAAGGTTTTATTCTTAGCAAATAAATCTATTCTATCATGACATTTTAATTATTAATTTTTAATTTTTTTGTGAGGGGTAACATTAACTCTAATGTTACAGATTAATGAAAATTTGTTCTCTGTAGCTCAATGTAGTATGTCAGATTTTAAACTTGTTTTAGGTCCTTTCCAAACTGTGGACCTGTAAATGAATGGGTTGTATAGGATTTGGACTCCTGGCTTTCTGAGTAACACTAAAGCCCCTTTATGAGGCAACCCAGGATCTGATTATAAATATCTGGAGTAAACTGGACAAAACAAAAAGCCCCTTAAAGCTTAAAGGTTTACCGGCATTTGCCCTAGCCCTAGATTTAGTAATCCTACATTAGATAAACCTTTAAAACTAAAAGATAGGACATTACATTCAAAGAGGAAAAAGTTCTACAGCCTATGACTAATTCTTCAAAACTATCAAATAATGTCACATCCAAGTGTATCCCAACTTAGTGTGCTTCAATTACTTGGTCTTTTCATTAGGATGACTAACTCATATGGATACCTGTCTCTCAGGGGGAGATGTCTTTTATTCCTTAACAGATTGCTATTTTGAGCCTGTATGTTGTATGTAACATGTCTTTGTGTTCCATTCAAGGGACCCCTTGGAGAGGCCATGTGGTCACAGAAAATGCTACCATCATGATAAAGCCACCACATGTATTGAACCATCTTGCTATCCTCTAGGAAATTCTAACTAACTTGTGATTAAACTTCTCTAAATTAATACAGTTTTTATACATGTTGGTTTTAGTACAATAATCTGTTAAGGATTGGACAAAGAATAGTGTATTTATGTTAAAAGGCCAATTATAAACTACTTAGGAATCTAGCTGACTAATTTACTACAGATAATAACAAAGAAATGATTTGTTTAAGAGAGCATTCTGAATTAATATGATTGTATTGTGTGTCATTGTGTGCCCTCTGTGTATGTCTTAGTCTGTCTCCTACCTATGTACTTGTGGCCACTAAATTGAGATCATATGCATGCTTATATTTGATATTTTTTGGCATGCCTAGGTCAAAACATCTGTGTGTGTGTGTGTGTGTGTGTGTGTGTCTTTAGGATGGTTCTTAAGCTACTTTTATAAAGTTAATATGTAAAACTGTTATTTAAAAAGTTATCTAAATTTCTAATCCCAGCCAGGCCTAACTATCCTCTACCTTAGGACTAAAAGACAATTTATGGACAATAGTCTGTTTCATTCTATCATGAGTGTAATTTACATTTAACTGTTTTATAATTAGGCTTATTAACTCATGTGTTCTTGTAAACTACTATTATAAGAAAAAGATAGTTTAATTTTCTTCCTAAGTCTTTTAAGGTATAAGGTTGCTAAGAGTTTTATTAAAAACAGTGGTATCTAAACTCAGGTTTTTACAAAGGTTGTTTCAAGATACAAATTAAGGTCTTAAAGTTTACAGGTTTATATGCGTGTGATTGGGTTGGCTATAGTTTAAAGTTTGCCTCAAAAGTTTTCTGAGGTGAAAATTTAATTTAATTTTAAAAATGATTTTCTGTTTTATCAAAATAACTATCAGGATCTTTTGGTGCTATAGGCTGATATAAAATTTTACCAAATTCAAACAAAAGTTCACCATCAGATGGGATGAAAAAACCATAAGTTTTTATTGGGGTCTGCCAATAGGTGATTAATCCTAGAGTACTAAATTATGTGTGTCATTAACTCTCAATGACTGAGCCCATTAGTCTTGGTCTCTAGGGGCTGCACACAGGTCAACAACAACCCTGCCTTGTGTCCCAAGCCATTCTGTTAGTTAACATCAGTAGTTTAAGATGTGATTTCTTATTAATATCCAAGCCATGACACTCAGTCATTGGGTTTCCTAATTTTACATTTACTCCTTTATCTCTGTTTCTGTATATAATAATTTGAGACATTAATTTTGTTGGTTTCTTATTGTTTTTTTTTTGTTGTTGTTTTTCAAAAATGTACTTGTTTCCCCATTCTACTCTGCTTACAAACTGACTACAACCCCATGGCCTGATGTGCACATGTGCTGCTGGCTCTTTTTTTACAGCCAAAATCCTGAGCTTTCTATCCACCTCTTCTCACTGCAGCAAGCAAAGACCCAGGTCTTAGGGAAAACTGACCATGGGCTATGGGTTTGTATCAGCCAAACTTACCTTGGAGCAATGTGGATTTGATAGTTAATTCTGTACTGATTACAAAAGTTCATATTAAGATGCTCCTTTTTAACCCTCAACAAATTGTCTTCCTTTATATTGTTATCTTTTCATTTTACATGTTGTTTTTGGTATTGGCCTCTTTGCCCAGTGTATATTTTAATAGCTCTGCATCCCATTTAGGAACCCTAATGCAGGAGTGGAGAAATGGGCCCTTAGAAGAAAGGATGACTCAAAGCCAGGGGCTCTCGCCACTTGTTCACTCCAGAGATGTCTGACAGAAACAGGTTGGAAAAGACCTGTATTAGGAACTTCCTTAGTATCTAAAGAAGGGATGTCTCATACATCCAGGAAGCTATTGCTCTCTCCCAAAGTGCAAAGACTCCACTTTCCTTTTCCCTCTTTCTCTCCACCAGCCAGCATAGGAGAAGTCAACATATTAACCACTTGACCATATCCTTAAATACTGGGAGTGCTTTGGTCCTGCTAAACAAAAAAAGATGACTAGCTCTCTTCACAGCCCATTTTAAATTATTTACTATTCTTTGCATCCTACCTAAATTAGTCTGTTGCCAGATGTAAAAACCTAAGATATTTTTCTGGTAACACTGAGGAAACTAAGTTTAAACCAAGTAAAAATTCTTTTAAATGGTTCCAATACTGCTAGTGCCTTATATGTGTATCTAAATGTCATAAAATCATTTATAGAGTAAAAGTGTATACATGTAAACAGCTATAGTTATTTTATCTAAGGCACATTCTATCTAATAAAGTCTTTGATATTTTTGCTCTTTATGACAAATGCTAACAGTTCTGCCATTTATGCTTGACATCTGTCAGATAAACATTGGTTTACCTGACATTGGCTAGATAAACATTGTTATAAATATGTACATATATTTATTTATTTATATAAAATATATATTTTTATATTATACAACTAAACATTAAAACAGAGGTCATTTGAAATTACTGACACTGCTTTCCCCTAACCATTGAAAAATTTAGAGTTCTTGTCAATACTGTACTGATAGTACTGACAACCACTAATCTGTTACTTTATCCAACCAAAATTCAAGGTTTAAACTGTTATTAACCATGGTTATTTTAAGTTTTTTCATTACAGTTCTGATCCTTCTAAAGCCTTTACAGCAAGCCCATGAAAAATGACTGACAAGTGCTTATCTGTCAACCAGGACAGACATCCTTAAGTATTGGGGTCATTTTGTATTTTCCTTGTAAAAACTTTATAACTATTGCCTGGTGAGACTTTACAGCAATTTAAAGATGTCAATTCATTCCTCCATAGGACAGAGAAGTAGATTTAATTAAGTCCAGACTAAGAGCCATTTTTAATAAATCTCTTTGTTGCTTAATTTGGCCAAAAAGTTCACATTGGCACTGACTTCTGATCTGCTCAATGTGTTGCTTCCTCCTCCTCCATGGGACAAAATTTGACTTTCTGGACTTTCTGGGAGAAGCCACTCCTGCTCTGGGGGGCAAAACTGCCAAATTGGCAGAATCTTTAGAGATAACTGTTCAAATGAATAGTTTAAGAGGACAGACCACCCCAAGCAGTTGGCATCCCCCAACTTCTTAGAAGAACAAGTGGCATTCAGCCACCCGAGACAGTTCAAAAGGACTACATAAATGAGGGGACTTCTCCAGATCCAGATGGAGTCAGTTGTGTCAGACCTCTAAAAGTAACCAAAGCCAAGAGATTTTAAAAAGGGGCTCTTATGCATGTGCTCGAATATTTAAGCCTTCTAGGCTTCTGGCAAAAGACAAACTCATGTCTTTAGCCAAGGCCTTCTGTTTAAGCAAAGGCAATATAACATTCAGTGGTATCTAACTTCTGCTTAGGAACACCAAGAGACTTCTTTCTGTACAGAAATGACTCATTGATGTTTACCTTCTACTTGGACTGGCACCTGTTTCCTGGTTTAGTGGGAGTCCAAACAGAGGGCCATCTAAGAGTTAAAAAATAGCTATAGGCATAAACACCCTTAGGCAAAGTAACCATAAGACTTTCTGTCACTTTGCAAAATGAAAAGCTAGATTCTTTATCCTTCCTCCTATGCCTGGCAGGGCCCCTTCTAATGCTCCTATCATTGCTAATGTTTGGGTCATGACTTCTAAACATTTATCTTTCCAGAACAAAAGCATTTAGGATCCAAATCATGAGACAACTGGGCTATCAATCTCTACAGATGAATGAAATCTCCATAAATAACCCAGGTGTCCATGAAGAACCTTAATTATACTGGACAGTAATTTAGATACCTTATGTCCTAATGAGTCCCAAGGAAAAGAAATAGGAGAGAAAATTTCCCATTGTAGGCAGGGTCTGCTGCCCCTTGTCGACTCAAAACACATTCAGAAGAAATAGAACTTCAGCTCCTCAGCAACCTCAAAAAAGATCTTTTTGGGATCTTGTCTCTCAGGGGAAATTTGAGGCAGGCTAGAAGTAGGGAAAGTTTGGGACTTATATGTAGATTGCCCAGGGAAGGCCCAGACCACCCTCACCTGGCCAGGAACCACCCATGCCCCACTCCACTCATTGATTATTGGATGGGAATCACCTGGTTCTCCCCTTGTCATAGGTTATCATAGGTGCACCTGAAGAGCAAAAGCACATCCTCTCAGCCTCCAGATTCCACCTGAGCCTCACCATGTTCCCCTTTGTATTTCTCCTCCCTAACTTTTAATAAACTCCATTTATACCCACATGTCCTGCGATGGATTCTTCCCAGTGGGACACAAAGAATTTGGAAGTCTTCTGATCACAGACGGAACCAGCACCATTAACAATACTGCCAAAAAACAAAAACAAAAAGCAGTACGTTTCTTGGGTTGGAAGCAAAGCTCAAGTGTTGGAGTGCCTGTCTCATAAGGAGAAAGCCCTGAGTTCAAACTCTTGTACTGCTGAAAGACAAAATAAAACAAAAAGCCAAAACCAAACCAGAAAGAAAGCAACAAGACAAAGTTATGTACTCTTAACTTCTACTCAACTTAGTATTGGAAGTGGTAGTAGCAGCAATTACACAAAAAGGGCTTCTAATGGACATTTTTTGATGGTACTGGTATTTGAACTCAAGTCCTTGTGCTTGCCAGGCAGGCACTCTATCACTTAAGCCATACCCCCCCCCCAAAAAGTCTTCTATATTCTACAGTAAAAGTTAAGGTTTTTCTATTACAGGTGGCATGATCTTATATTTGGAAAACTCTAAACACTCTTAGCAAAAAGCTTTAGAATGAATAAATGAAATCAGCAGAATGACAGGACACAAAATCAGCATACAAAAGGTGACATTTCTGTATGCTAATAATAAACTTTTCATTAAAGAAATCAAGAAAGTATCAGAAAAATACTTAGGAATACATTAAACCAAGTTGATTAAAAAAAACTTATGCACTGAAAATTATAAAACATTTATGAAAGAAATTGGTAGAGAAGGCACAAATAAATAGAAATATAGACATACTATATTCATGAACTAGAGCCATATTGCTAAAATATCCATACTACCCCCAAACAATCTACAGATTCAATGTAATCCCTATCAAAATTCCAATGACATTTTTCATAGAAATGTTTTTAAAACTCTAAAACTGATATGGAAATATAAAAGACATTGAATAACCATGTGTGAGGCCCTGAGTTCAAACTCCAGTACCTCCCAAAGAAAAGGAAATGCAGTAATTGACTCAATTACTATAATTTCTTCTCTTTTTTTTAACTAAGACATATTGAAAGCACTTTTGTGAATGTCACAATGTACCCTCAGTACAACAATATGATAATTAGAAAAAAGAAAACATAGAAATCAAACTAACATGGTACTGGCATGAAACAGACATATATAGCAAAGAAGCAGAATAGAGAGTCCAGAAAAAAAATCCATGCATTAATACTCAATTGATCATTTACAAAAAAATGTCATGAACACAAAGCAGGGGAAAGAATAATCTTTTTAGTAAGTGACATTTTTGCAAACTGAAAAGCCACATGAATAAAAATGTAAGTGGACCTTTATTTCATATCATATATGGAAATCAACTCAAAATGGATTAAAGACTTAAGAGTAAGAAATTGAAACTGTAAAATACTAGAAGAAAACATAGGTGAAAGTTTCTTGACATTGGTTTGGGCAAAGTTTTTTTATATGAATCCAAAAGCACAAGGAAAAAAAGAAAAAATAAAGCAAATAGGATTGTACCCAAAAAAGTATCCTGTATAGCTTAGAAAACAATCAATAAAGTGAAAGGATGATCTATGGAATAGGAAAAAATATTTGCAAACTATACATTGGATAAGGAGTTAATAACCAAAAATATATGAGAAATTCAAATCTCAATGGCAAAAAAAAATCTTATTAGTAAATGGTCAACAGAGACATCGAAGGACAATTTATTTCTCTAGGTGAGTATGCAGCAATCTGAAGTCCTCAGCCAGAAAGTGAACTTTGCATGAATCTTTCATCTAAACAACTGTTTGATTATCAGACTATGATACACATGATGTTACATAATCACTTTGATATAATTATCTGGTTCCAGAAGAATCTTTGGAAAAAGTTACAACAGAGGAAGTAGTACATTTGGACTTCAAGCTTTTTCTGTACAAGTGTCAAATAGTGATTTTTTGATAACAAACAAAGCAAAAGTTAAACAAGTCAGTGAATGAATGGGTAGATTTCCAACCCTGGCTTCCCCCTGTGTCATTTTCATCTATTGTCATAAAGACCCACTGGTCTCTATGGGCATGGGAGACTCCAAGGACCTGAACCCACTTTAAATTGGTAACATTTCCTCCATTTGCTTCATTGTCCAGGTGCATACAATGGCATTTATTGTCAGGTAAAAAAAATTTCATTTGACTAAGTATTTCTTTTAATACTCTAGCACTAACATTATTATATTTATCATCCTTATCCTTGGTTTGCTACCATAACCGTTGAGACCCCGGTATAGCATAGAGTAGTCTTATATATTGTTGGTAGTTACTAAAATGTTGCCTTTAGAATATATTTGACAATCAAGATGAATAAAAATATTACCTTCTTGGGATGGTTAACACTTCAAAAACATGTGATTTAGTAATTTCATACCTAGAATCTATCATGAAGAAGTAATCCTTCATATGGAAGTTGGAAAATATTCAAGGGTTACATAAAATGAAAACAAATAGGTATAATCAAATCGTGTCTATATATTAGGCCTCACACCCCTATTACATTTTCTTTTTGTGTGTTTGTGTGTGGTGGTACTTGGATTTGAACTCAGTGCCTTGTGCGCTCTATCACTTAGTCAAGTCCCAAGCCTTTTCTTGATTTATTTTTCAGATAGCATGTCATACTTTTTTTCCAGGCCAGCCTCAGACCATTATCCTCTTATCTACAACTCCTGCTTATCTGAGATTATGGTAGTGTACCACCATGTCCTTCATGTTACATTTTTTATGAAAATTATGCAATTGGTAAAAATCATGATCATGAAAATTATGTAACAACATTTAAATATTTTAAATACATGACATATTAGTTGTAAAAATGTTAAAACTATATATTTAGTATGATTACAACTGGGTAAATTATACATATGGAAGGAAAATGAGTACACATAATAAAATATACAGTACTTCAAAGACTGCTAAACTTAGGTAAGATCATATTTTAAAATCTGTGCTCTGTTTTCCACATTTTGTATAATATGGTTATATCACTGTTACAAAGAAAAGTGAGAGGACAGCAAAAAGAAAAAACTAAAATTCAATAATGAGATAATATATATTTATTATAGCTAGTTAATTTTTAAGCCAATGACTTCCAAAAGAAGCCATCATGGAAGTCAATTTCTGTAATTCCATAAATGTAAATGACTTAGAATTGCTTTCTAATAACTAATTTCAGCACATTAAAAGATATAGAATGAATCATGGTAATTTATATTAAAAAGAAAACCCTCTTATCTGCTAGCAATAAATATATGTTTCCCCCCATACTTCAGGCCAGAATGTCCTCCCCAGCCCTGAAGGCAGGTACTTTGGAAAAGGTCACAGACTTCAACAACAGCACTGTCTTGTCAGCTTCACTCTGTTCTGGAAGGGCCAAGTCTCCCTGTGTGTCCTACTCATCCACCCCAGTGAAGAGGTGCCTGCTCTCTGGAGGGCAAGGAACCAAGGCTATGATGGAATTACGTTCCTTGGTCAATCTGTTAATGGCACTTCCTAAGTCTTCACGGACTTAGTGCCAAGCTTTGCCAGTACCTGGATGTTGGTGACCAAGAAGTTTTCTACTGCGTGAGACTCTCACATGTTCCTTGTGCTGTGCTCAACTACTAGGAACAAGGACATTTCCTATCTTAGCAAGGAAGAATGGAGTCTTTTCCACAGGTAACCATCCTTCAAATACAATAAGGGATGCAGAGAGGTAGACTTTAGATCAAACCAAACTCTAGTAGCTTTGCCTAACCAAATTGTCTCATCATGTCAATCGATGTTGACTAAGTAATAGGTAGGTCCGTCCTTGAGCATCGGCTCGGCTGGAAGTATGTTCACTAACTTTTAGCTGACCTGGCTTTAAACCATGATTCTCCTATCTCCACCTCCCACATCACTGAGATTACAGGCATGCATTACTCTGCCTGCCATAATTGAGTATCTTAATTATCTTTAATCTCCATTATTACTTTATTATTTGCATAAATAATATTTATATTTTATATGTATAATATATAAATATATTTATATTTTATGCTTATGATATATAAATATGTTATATTTATATCTAAGAAGAAATGTTTACAATATTTTGAGTAGTTGTTCTACTGTATTGTTTAGTGAATAATGGCAAGAGAAAAACAGTTTTTTGTCTGAAAACTTTTCAGTGCATAATTGGTTAAATCTACATTTGTAGAACCAATAGATACAGAAGGCTATCTGTATTTACCTTTACACAATCCCTTTTTTATCATCATTAGTCTGTTAGATCACATCTATTCTTTTTGTTGGTGTTACTAAGGTTTGAACTCAGGCCTTCCAATTACTAGGTAGGCACTCTATCACTTGAGTCAAGCCCCCAGCCTTTTTTGCCTTAGTTATTTTTCAAATGGGGTCTTGCTTTTATGCCCAGACTGACCTGAACCACGATCCTCCTATTTACACTTTCCAGGATGACAGGCATGTATCACTGTGCCCAGTTTTTATTGGTTTAGATGGAGTCTAATGAACTTTTTCCCTGACTAGCCACAAACTGTGATCCTCCCATAGCTAGTGGCTACTTATACCCACCCTTAGAGCAAATATATTCTTAACCCCAGGAAGGGTAATGTTTCCTCTGAAAGAACACTGCATTGTAAGAACCTTTGCAAATTCCACAGTGTGCCCCCACCCAGCACAACAACAAAGAAAAAAGAACACCGCACATTAGCATTTGTCATCTGCCACCTCTAAGCCATAACCTCAAGAATATCCCTGTAGTCCATTTCAGGGTGACTTCACTCTGACAAAGGTTGCATCTGCACAGTTTGATCTTCACAAATATACATACAAGCATATTCATCATTAACCATACATTGATGATGAGAAAATCCAAAGAATAAATAATCTTTACGTGAACAGTTCATTTCAACCATTAATAACTTGTCATCTCTTAAGGACATGAAGATGCAGGCATGTCTATTTTCTGGGTCACAATTCAAAGGACTCCTAATACAGAACTGAGTATTTGGTTAAGTGGGAGAGTGGAACTAATATTGGCAAAGATGCCATTGTAGCTTTAGGAGTTGTAAAAGGAAATACATTTGGTCATAGAATTATAGGACCAGGAATCTTCACCACTAGATTTTATACATCTCAACTATATGAGTGACAAGAACTATATGAGATCCAGGGCACTGATTGGAGCATTCCAGTAGACTTTAATTTCTGGATTTATTTAAGTAAATGTGTGACTCATAGCTGATCCTTGTATGTCTTCACAGGTCAGAAGTCATAATGCTTGACAGGCAATCAGTGTGAGGGAGCCAACTTAAATTCTCACCATTAAAACTTCTAAGACAAAGCTTTTAAATGGCTGTCCTGAAGAGTAACTTTGACCAGATCTCCTGGCCTGAATGTCATATGATTTGCTAAGATATGGTAAGCAGGATCAGATTATGGACTACGATCATGTTCAGAAATCATTCTGTGGCATGACTTTATTACTTTCCCTTGAGATAATTAGCCATGGAAATAATGTCCAGCATAAATATGAAGGCAAATTCAGGAAGGAGCTTGTTCAAGGTTGAGGAACTGCATCTGGTAATGACCTTCTTCCTAAAAATATCCTAGCATGGTGCAGAGAATCATATGGCAAGAGATAGGGAATACTATAATTTTTTCTTTATTATTGGAATTCAATAGGAAAGTACCTCAATATAATAAAGGCCTTTATTATACTAAGTGGGGGAAAACTGAAACCATTTCTTCTAAAGTCAGGAATGAGACTAACGTATCTGCTCTTTTCAATCTTATTTAATATGTGCTTGAATGCTGAGCCAGAGTAATAAGACAAGAAAACAAAAAAAAGGAATAAAACAGGAAAGGAAGGAGTCAAATTGTCTATATTTGCAAATGAGATGATTCTATATTTAAAAGACCTTTAAGATTTCACCAGAAAACTCCTAGATCTGGTAAACACTTTTGGCAAAGTATCAGGACACAAATTCAGCATACAAAAATTGGTTGCTTTTCTATATACAATAACAAACAGGTTGAGAGAGAAATGAGGAAAATATTCCTATTCACAATAGCCTCAAAAATTAAACATCTAGGAATAAACCTAACAAAGGATGTGAAACACCTCTATAATGAAAACTGTGAAACCATGAAGAAGGTAATTGAAGAAAACACTAGGAGATGGAAAGACAGCCCATGTTCACAGATTGGTGTACTAATATTGTGAAAATAACTAGACTACAGAAAGCAATCTACATATTTAATGAAATCCCTATAAAATTTCAATGTCATTTTTCATAGAAATAGAAAAAACAATCCTAAAATTCATGTAAAAGCACAAAAGATCCCAAATAGCCAAAGCAATCCTGAACAAAAAAATGTAATGTTGGAGGTATGACAATACTTGACTTCAAATTATACTACAGAGCCATGGGAACAAAACCAGCATGGTACTGGCACAAAAACAGACACTTAAACCAATGGGATAGAATAGAAGATACAGAAATAAATCCACACAGCTATAGCAATATGATTTTTTTTCCCAGTCCAAAAATGAGATATATATTTTTTTCTATTTGGTGGTACAGGGGTTTGAACTCAGGGCCTCACACTTGCCAGGTAGGCACTCCCACTTCAGCCACTCTGCTAGCCCGTATATTCAGTATTTTTTTTTCCTTTTATTATTCATATGTGCATACAAGGCTTGGGTCATTTCTCCCCCCTGCCCCCACCCCCTCCCTTACCACCCACTCCGCCCCCTCCCTTCCCCCCCACCCCCTCAATACCCAGCAGAAACTATTTTGCCCTTATTTCTAATTTTGTTGTAGAGTATAAGCAATAATAGGAAGGAACAAGGGTTTTTGCTGGTTGAGATAAGGATAGCTATACAGGGCATTGACTCACATTGATTTCCTGTGCGTGTGTGTTACCTTCTAGGTTAATTCTTGCAATATGATTTTTGACACCAATGCCAAAACAGGTTGGAGAAAAGACAGCCTCTTCAATAAAGGTGTTATGCAAACTGGATATTCACATGTAGGGACTGAAATTAGATCCCTATCTCTCATTCTACAAAAATTAATTCAAAATAATTCAAATAGCTCAATGTAAGACTTGAACCTATGAAACTACTACAGGAAAATCGTCAAAGATGTAGATAGGACTCCAGTTGC
Source organism: Castor canadensis (assembly GCF_047511655.1). NCBI lineage: Eukaryota > Metazoa > Chordata > Mammalia > Rodentia > Castoridae > Castor > Castor canadensis. The sequence continues at coordinate 186,781,207 of NC_133387.1, forward strand.
CCAGGAAGTAAGAACAAGGCTTGACAAATGGGCTTGTATCAAATTAAAAGGCCTCTGCATAGCCAAGGAAACAATTACCATAATCAATAGATGACCAGAGAATGGAGAAAATCTTTACAAGCTGTTCATTGGCAAAGATCATACACACACACACATGTATCTCCAAATATATAAAATACTCCAAAAATTAAACTTTCAAAGAGTAATTACTAAGGCAATTATAGACAGTTCTTGCAAATGGCCAATAAATACATGAAGAAATATTCAACAGCATTAGCCATAAAAGAACTTAAAAGCAAAATGACACTAAGATTCCAACTTACTCCAGTCAGAATGGCTAACATTAAGAAAACAAACAACAATAACTGTTGGCAAAGCTGTAGGAAAATAGGGTCCCTCATACACTGTTGGTGGGAATATAACTTAATATAGCTACTATGGACATCACTATGGAAGTTCCTCAAGAAATTAAATATAGAATTACCATATGATCCTCCTATATCAGGAACACATATATATGTTTGAAGGGATGTAAGTCAGCACACAATCAAGATACCTGTATAGCCATGCTTATAGCACACTATTCAAAATAGCTAAACTATGGAATCAGCCCAAGTGCCTATAAACTGATGAATGGATAAAGAAAATGTGGCATATATATACAATGGAGTATTATTCATCCATAAAGAAGAATGAAATTATGTTGGCAGGAATAATGGATGGACCTGGAAATCATCATGTTAAGCAAAAGGAACCAGACTGATAAAAACAGCCTTCACACGTTCTCTTTCATCTTGACAGAAAAAAGGAAAAATGGAGAAAGAATGGCATGAGTATAAAATGGGAATACTATTTGGGAACCTGGAGGAGGGGAAGGTAAAAGGAGAGGATAAAGGGGAGTGAATATGATTGAAGTACTTTATACGCATATATGAAAATAGACTAATAAAGCTCATTAAAATTATCTACAAAATGTGGAAGAAAGCTAAGAGAGAGTAACAGAGGTGGAAAATTTGATCTAAGTACATGATATGCATGTATGGAACATCATAATGAAACCCCTTGTACAATTAATGCATGCTAATAAAATGAGCATTCAAATAATACACTACTTGATATGTTTTATAAGGACTTGAAGATAGTTGTTCCAACATCCTACTGTTTATCCTATGTGCTTTTGTTCTTATACATTTTATTTTGGCATGTACTATAAGCACATAGGGAAGTACTTACTAATTTTGCCTTATGGAGTCATTTATCCTTTACAGCAATTAAAAGTACAGAAAATCTCTTGTATTCCACTTTAACTTATTTATTTTTGATATTATATTTCTTTGTGCAGAACTAAGTTTCTGTTTGGTATTCCTTCATATTAAAGGAAAAACTACTGGTCAAGAATTTATTGTTTGTCTTAGAAATTATTCCTATTCTATTTTTTTGTACCAGGGTTTGAACTCAGGGCCTCACACATGCTAGGCAGGCACTCTGCAAGCTAAAATGCTATGACACTTAAGCCAGCGAGGTTGAATGGAGGTTTTTGGTCATGCACAAATCTCTGGTATCACTAAAAGTTAGTTGTTGCTAAAGTCTGTTACCTGGTGGTAAGGATGGGGAGAATATAGGAGGTTCTGAATAAACCTCGGGACACTTTCTTTCCCATTTTCTCTGACTCAAATGCATCTGAGGCCCCTGCACTCAGTTTTACAAGCAGAGCTAAGATAAAGCTATAATTTTCAATAGAAGTCTATCATCAGTTCAAATGTAACAGTAAGGAATTACAAAGCAAAAATAATTCTTAAATTCTATTAAATATCACTAAACCCAGAGATTCAAAACCCAAACTAGACCTTTAGTATCCATCACCATCTTCCTAGACAGAAACTTATCCTTCAAAATTAAAGACAATTCAAGACTCTCCTTTCCTTAAACTCAAGACTAAACTAATTCTAAGGATCCAATGGAGAAGAGAAAGTTGCCTACCTCCAAAACCAAGGCCCTACAAGTTCTCAGTTCCTAGGATTGGTTTCTTTCCAGGATAAATGACAATGGAGAATATTCCCTTGAAGTAAAATCCAAGCCCATAAATAGGGATCTGATTTGCTCTGAGGTGTCTAAAGGTCATTTACACATTAATCTATCATCAATACATTTCCAATACCTGATTTATTCAGTCATCAGTAATACCAAGTCATGAGCATCAATAGCCCAGTCCAGACTCTGTTGGGTAGACAGACTTCATTAGTCTTTGTAATCTTCTCAAGACAGAGAGGCGATTTGGAAATCAGGTCTTTTTTCCGGGGTCAGCATCTCCATTCCCAGTAACCATGAATAACTGTCTAAATGACAACAGAAACAACCCTGAAAGAATAAGCAGTAATTTACAAATATTGAGCAACTCAAGTCCATATTGAGAATCAGGAAGACTGCCTCTATTAAGTAAGAAACCCTGTAGAAAAAGGTTGCACCATGCATCTATTTATATTATGAACTGGATTTTTTTCATCCTAAAACATCTGCATTCAAGTTTTTCTACGTCACTCATCTTTCTTCAAGGAAAGGGGCATATGCTTGCTTTATAATTATGTATCTGAAAGGACCTTGGTGGTGGAAGAGGTCCAGTCTATCCTGAAGGTCAAGACAGCTTACAAGTTCTGAAACTAAGTACCTCTATAGCATCTTGGGAATAAAATCTTAGCCAGACAAGCTTATAACACAAAATTTGGTCCAAATTGACCAGTTGACTAGGTGTCTATATTCTCCTGTTCAGATCAAATCCATTAAAGTTGCTTAGGAAATCAACCATATACTATCTGCACAAATATGTTTATTTGCCTAATTAAAAGGTTAGTATACATTTCAAGCATAATGGAAACCAGAGAAAGATGCTGCTGGTATTGTTAAAGCATCAAAGTCTGGTAAGATTAAATATGATGCTGCCAGTCTTCCAGTTTCATTCCTCATCTTCATGGGAAACAGGTTATTGCATGATCTCAGCAAACAAAAGTGCAATGACTTGCACGTATAGCTGATTTTGTGTAATTTTGACAATTTCACACAATTGAGAATACTGCATGAGAATTTGGGGGGAGGGTTAAAGTTCTTTTCTCCAGACTCCCAACATGCCCCAAGGTCTCTCAGAGATCATAACTGCTACTGGGGATCTAAGTGAAAGAGACATGACACTGTCCTGACGATGGCTTTGATGCCACCTCAGCAGTAGACCTAGGTTAATGTTCAGATCCACCATTTTGGTGACAGACTTCTTTCTGTTTCTGTTCCTCCTACTTTTGTGGTTAACATCTACTCTCTACCCTTCCTCTCTGCCTCACGATTTCCACTACCTCCTGGCTTCCAGCAGTTCCTGATAGCGGTTTCTAACACAGCTCTGGGATCTAGGTCAGGCCTGCCTCTTCCAGTTACTAACTGTGCCACCTTTGCTAATGTATTGAAACATCCTGTGCCTCATCAGGTGTGGTGGTTTCCATTAGCTTTTCCAAAGAAGGCCACAGGCATGCAGTCACTCTGGCTTTATGCCTTTTCCCTTTGCATAACTGAAAGTGGCAGTGTCCATGACCCTCTGTGACTAGCTTTAAATCTGGAGCCATGTGAGCTTTCTGTCCATGTACCTGCCACAGGATTGGTCTTTTTCTCCTCTTTCATAAAATTGAGGTTGAGCTGCAATAGCCTATGCCATTCATCATTACTTCAGGAGTCCTTTACCAGGTTCTCGAGGCTGGAGCCTTGAGTCATTCTTTATGTCACATCCTCCCTAGTCTTTATGTTCACCTTCTTAGAACTAAGGACCCTCTCCCTATATTCAGATCTCATGAAAAATGTGTCTTTCTACCATGTAGTGTAGCCTACTTGCTGATAGGGTACATCTTGTTTGATTCCTGAAGCCACAGTAGCCATTTCACTAACCTTGGCTCAGTATTCAGTGGACTTTTGCTGGACACCAGCATTTTGATTTTCCTGATGGTGACAGGCTGTTCACTTTGCACTGGCTCTTTTAGACCCTTACCAAAACTTCTCTAACCCCACTTATTCCCCACAGGCATACCACATTATGTTTCAACTTAGCTACATGATTCTACCCAAGACTAAGCTCCCATGTTTAGATCCTTTGTGTAGAATGACACTTTAGGGGAAAAAAAAGTACTCAATCAAAGATCATAAAGAAACACATATTAACTGCAGTGCTATCTCACTTCAGAGGGCCATAGATTTTACACTGGGCTTTTGAACCATTTGAAGGAAAGCATGATTTTTTTTTTAAAAAGGAACTTTTCTTTTAAGCATAATGGACAATAAATATGTGAACTACAATGTCTATCTAGACTTGGTTATATCATATGTGCTGGAGTAGTAGAAAATGCTCTGAATCACAGATCTAACTGACAGGAACCCAAGACTCACCATTTCAAACTTTACCAGATGACCTGGACAAGTTGTTTAAACTCTCTTCTGTGACTTTTGTTCTTTAAGCCAAGAATATCTACTCATACCTACATCATAAAACCATGTCAGGTTCACAATAAATATCAGTATCTATAAGACTAGGGCAAGCTAAAACCATCAATATATGTGATTCAAAGTATGCTGTTACCTTGGGTGGTTGTTGGCATCAGGCTTTTAACGAGCAGTCAAACCAAACCCTTTGCAAATATTTTCTCTTCTCATAGGCTCCTTAGAACACAGCTGAGCAATCCTACACCCAGCCACACATGGTTAACAGCTTTTTAACTGTCATAAGGTAAAGACATTAAAGCTAGTTTGGTAGAGAATATACCATGCTGTTAGAAGGATCATAAAAATCTGGAAGATCCTTCTGAAAGAGGTCTTGGATCTTGCTTTTATAAAAATAAGATTGGAAGAATTGATGGACTTGCTCAAATATATTTAATCTCTTGAGAGGAGCAGCATAAATGAGACGTACTTGAAGCGGGAGACTGCTTGGCTGTCTTTAGTGTGATGACCAGCAATGTCTTAGACAAGAAGGCCTTGGGAATGAGCTGTTTTCAGTGCATTGGTGCCTGACCCAGATAGCATTAATGCTCAGAAACAGCCTGTCTAGCTGGGTTGGTAACCACAAAGACTAATTTTTACATCTCAGCTTTGTAGCTCAGCATTAAGCAGGAGAACAGTAACATGAAACTGATAGCTTGTGGTTTCTCACAAGCAGCTTATATCCTCAGCCAATGGAAAGTACCCACCAAAGAACAGAGATGATGAAAGCAGTCACAATCTAAAAAAGCCCTGAGTGATTGCTCTGTACCTATAAACTTAGGAGTGAGGGAAGTAAAAAAGGGGAAGTTTAAAGGGGCACATAAGCGATGCTCCCAGCCCACTACAAGGGACTACTGGATTCCAGGTCCTCTACACAGCTCTTTACTGGGTAGCCTTTTTGCTGTCACTTTTCACAATAAAGTTACTCTGCTTGTACCTTGCCAGTGCTTCTACTTTCAATTCTTCCAATTTAGAAAGCAAGGACCCCTGTCACTAGACACTGACCCCTTGCAACATGTGGAGGGAGCCACAGGGTAACCAGCTGCTGCTTCTTGTAAGTCCCATGCATGAGTCCCAGTCACCTGCTGTTTCTGATAACATTTCTATTGGATCAAGAAATCACATGCTGGGAGAATTTGGGGGAAAAAAAGGAATACAAATGCCATATAGATTCAAATCTATAAAGGCAAACTCTCATTATTTATCTTGCTCTGAAATGACATTAATGCGGTTGTCTCTCCTTTGTTCTATTTAAGATTCTTTTAGTTCAAATCAGCAAAGCTTTTGAATATGTGCTATGATAATATACATTTGAATCCTGGCACATGGGTCTTGACGGAAGCTAGGAAGCTCAACTCTCCAAGGGTGACTACGTCTGTCATTCAAACTCCTGGCTTCGTTCACTTTTTCCTTGTCAGGCATTTATCCTAGGCTTGCTAGAATTTGACTGCTGAAGTCCCAGGACATTGGATTCCCTTCATCTACTACATGGGGCATTTCTCTTCTGTCTCCTGGTTCTGCTTGACCTGGGAGCTGCACTTTGTGATCCAGGCTCCTCCTTAAGGTGGAGCTTGCATGGTTGGCATTTCTAAAGTGGAACATACAAAAGATGTGAAGCCACGCAAAAAGTATCCACACTGCAACTGTCATTGGTTTTGGTTACAGGAAGGAAGTATCCCAGAACCATGCTGGTGGCTTCAGAAGAAAACCTGTACACTAAGTTCACCAGGGTTCCTAGTTAAGAGACTGAAAAAGTCTTCACACTAAAGTTACAAAAATAGTTGTAAAATTGAGCAGGTGAGGGGAAGTGGTAATGTTTGCTCTTTATAGCCTTAAATGTCTATGTATAAACTGGGAGTTCAGGGTAGGAGATGCTTCTACAGGAGAGTAATTTTGAGGGTTGGAAAATTTTAGAAGGGTTTTAGTCAACAGGGCCCTAGTGGCTCATGCCTAAAATCCTAGCTCCTCAGGAGGCAGTGATCAGGAGGATTGTGGTTTGAAGCCAGCCCGGGGAAATTGTTGGTGAGATCCTATGGCAGGGGTGGGGGGGAGGGTGGAAGAAGGGTCTTATTCAAACAATCCAATTTTTTTTTCATTACTGAGATTGAAATAGAACCCAAGGCTTTGTGCATGCTCGAAAGGAGCTCTACCACTGAGCTACATCCCCAGTCCAAGCAATCTGATTCCAAAAGGCAACTTGAAATTCTAGGCCAAAGACAAATATTAATATGAATGAAAGAAAAACATTGATAAAGCCTCAAAAATGTTTTTTAAAAGTAAATATGAGTTTTAAAACAATTCTTTTCTAGGTTGCAGTGTGAAGGAAAGACTGAAGACATGAAAGAGGAACATACTTACAGAAGGGATTAAGGAAGCTAGAAAATCAATTTACCCTTGAAGGGCTCTATGGTTCTCAGTGTCAGGATTTCCTGAAGTGTTTTAGCTGCTGTTTGTGTTTAAGGAACTAGAATAGGGAAATAGGAGGTGACCACAGCGACTTCACTACACATGAGCAAGCCAGCATGCTTCAGGTTCTTAGCTGATCAGCTTCTTATATTTAGGGGTGGGCTACACGGAACATCTCTTCTATGGAACGCACAAGCTAACAAAGCCAAAGACAGCAACTGGGGGACCAAGGGCAGCTGGGAGAACTAAGATTTAGTTCTGGGAGTAACTTGTCTGAGGATAAAAATCAACAAGAGGCATTAAAATTTCATGTATTTCCATGTTTTTCTGTTTTGTTTTGTGGTCTTTGTGTGATTGTTTTTGTCTTATTTCTTGTAGGATCCTAATCATGAAAACTGCTATGACAAATCTAAAGTCATTGTTGATACTGTTGTTCATATTAGCCTTCTGGATCACTTTTACAGTTTTCCGAAACCCCACAAAGGTAGGAATTGCTTTTTGTTTGTGTGTTTCAAAAAGTCTGTTTTTACTTGGTATCTCACCTATTCTAGAACGGTCCAAATTAAAAGACCTATAGATTATAGTAGGGGAGGTTCAACAGCTTACATATGGTTTAAAAACTGATACAGCTAATAATTGTTAAATAATTATTAAATGTGTGAGGATAAGGCAGTGTGTGTTTATACAGACATTTTTTCTTTGTCATTTATATATGCATTGTAACTATTGTCTCACACATTTGGCTGTCTTTTGAAACCTTCTTTAAGGAAACTTCTTTTTTTTGGTTTATTTATTCATATGTGCATACATTGTTTGGGCCATTTCTCCTCCCTGCTTCCCACCTCTTTCCTCTTCCCTCCACCGCCGCTTGCTTCCGAACAGAACCTGTTCTGCCCTCTTCTCCAATATTATTGAAGAGTAGACATAAGGAATAATAAGAAAGAGATAGTGTTTTGCTAGTTGAGATAAGGATAGCTATACAGAGAGATTCCTAGCATTGCTTCCATGCACAAGTGTATTACAACCCAAATTGATTCATCTTTACCAGACCTCTTCACTACTTCCCGGTCACCTTCCCATAGTGATCTATGTCATTTCAAGGTTACTATATTAGCTCCTCTTCAGTGGGCAAATCAAACACTTTTCAAGTTTTGGGTTTCCTACCGATCCCCATTCGTCCTGTATGTGTACTTCCCCTTAGCGTGTGACCTATGTCCAATAATATTACTGCTTTTATTGTAGGTCTAAAGTCCACATATGAGGGAGAACATGTGATTTTTGGTCTTCTGAGCCTGGATAACTTCACTCAGAATGATGTTCTCCAATTCCATCCATTTACCAGCGAATGATACATTTCGTTCTTCTTCATGGCTGCATAAAATTCCATTGTGTATAAATACCACATTTTCTTGATCCATTCATCAGTAGTGGGTCATCTTGGCTGTTTCCATAACTTGGCTTGTGAATAGTGCTGCAATAAACATGGGTGTGCAGGTGCCTCTGGAGTAACCTGTGTCACAGTCTTTTGGGTATATCCCCAAGAGTGGTATTGCTGGATTATATGGCAGATATATGTTTAGATTTTAAGCCTCCATATTGTTTTCCAGAGTGGTTGTACTAGCTTACATTCCTACCAGCAGTGTATGAGAATTCCTTTTTCCCCACATCCTCATCAACATTTGTTGGTGGTGGTGTTTTTGATGATAGCTATTCCAACAGGGGTGAGGTGGAATCTTAGAGTGGTTTTAATTTACATTTCCTTTATGGCCAGAATTGGTGAGCATTTTTTCATGGATTTTTGGCCATTTGGACTTCTTCCTTTGAAAAAGTTCTGTTTAGTTCAGTTGCCCATTTCTTTATTGGTTCATTGATTTGGAGGGGGTTAGTTTTTTGAGCTCCCCATATATTCTGGTTATCAGTCCTTTGTCTGATGTAGAGCTAACAAATAGTTTCTCCCACTTTGTGGGTGATCATTCCTTTTGTTGTGCAGAAGCTTTTTAATCTCATGTAGTCCCATTTGTCCATCCTTTCTCTTAGTTTCTGGGCTGCTGGGGTTCTATTGAGGAAGTCCTCGCCTATACCTATTGCTTCCAGGGTATTCCCTGCTCTTTTCTGTACTAGCTTCAGAGTTTCTTTTCTATATTAGAACAGAGTCTGATATAAAGGTCCTTGATCCATTTTCAGTTGATACTAGTACAGGGTGATAGACATGGACCTAGTTTCATTTTTCTGCAGATAACCACTTTTCCCAGAAACATTTGTTGAAGACGCAGTCTATTTTCCATAGTATGTTTTTGGCAACTTTGTCAAAAATAAGGTAGGCATAGATGTGTAGACTCATATGCTGGTACTCTATTTTGTTGCATGGTCTTCATATCTATTTTTGTGCCAGTACCATGCTGTTTTATTGTTATTGTTTTGTAATATAATTCGAAGTCTAGAATTGTGATACCTCCAGCATTGCTCTTTTACTGAGTATTGCCGTGGCTATTCATGGTCTCTTGTGTTTCCAAATGAACTTTAGGGTAGATTTTTCAATCTCTGTGATGAATGTCATTGGGATTTTGATGGGAATTGAATTGAACATGTAGATTTCTTTTGGTAGTGTGGCCATTTTTTCTATGTTGATTCTACCAATGCATAAGCATGGAAGATCTTTCCACCTTCTGTAGTCTTCCTCTGTCTCTTTCTTCAGAGGTTTGTAGTTCTCCTTGTAGAGGTCATTTACATCCTTTGTTAAATTTACTCCTAGGTATTTGATTTTTTTTGAGGCTATTGTAACTGGAATTGTTTTCATATATTCTTTCTCAATTTGTTCATTGTTGGTGTATAGAAAAGCTAATGATTTTTGTAAGTTGATTTTGTATCCTGACACCTTTCTGAAGCTGTTTATGATGCCTAGGAGTTTTTGGGTAGAATTTTTTGGGTCTTTGAGGTATAGGATCACATCATCTGCAAATAGGGATATTTTGACAGTTTTTTTACCTATTTGTATTGTTTTATTTCTTCTTCTTGCTTATTGCTCTGGCTAGGCATTCCAGGACTATGTTGAAAAGGAGTGGGGATAGTGGGTACCCTTGTCTCATTCCTAATTTTAGGGGACATGATTTCAGTTTTTCTCCATTAAGTATGATGTTGGCTATAGGTTCGTCATAATTAGCCTTTACAATGTTGAGGTACATTTCTTCTATTCCTAGATTTCTTAGAGCTTTTATCATGAAATGGTGTTGTATCTTATCAAAGGCTTTTTCTGCATCTACTGAGATGATCAAGTGGTTTTTGTCTTTACTTCTATTAATGTGCTGTATTACATTTACAGATTTGTGTATGTTGAATCACCCCTTGCATCCCTGGGATAAAGCCGATTTGGTTGTGGTGAATGATCTTTCTGATATGTTGTTGGATTCGGTTTGCCACTATTTTATTGAGGATTTTTGCATTGGTGTTCATTAAAGAGATTGGCCTATAGTTCTCCTTTTTAGATGTGTTTTGTCTGGTTTTGGGGATGAGTGTAATACTGGCTTCATAGAATGAGTTAGGCAATATTTCCTCTTAAGGACTGCTTTTGATGTGTCCCATAGGTTCTGGTAGGTCGTGTTTTCATTTTCATTAACTTCCAAGAACCTTTTTATTTCTTCTTTTATTTCATCAATGACCCTCTGATCATTGAGCAATGTATTGCTGCACTTCCATTTGTTTTCATATTTTCTGCTATTGTTTTTGTTGTTGAATTCTAGTTTTAATGCATTGTAATCAGATAGAATGCATGGGAATCTTTCTATTTTCTTATATTTGCTGAGGCTTGCTTTGTATCCTAAGATATGATCTATTTTGGAGAAGGTTCTATGAGCTGCTGAGAAGAATGTATATTATGTGGATATTGGATGAAATATTCTGTAGACATCAGCTAGGTCCATTTGATCTATGGTGTGATTTAGTTCTAAAATTTCATTATTGATTTTTTGTTTGGATGACCTATCTATTGGTGATAGGAGGTATTAAGTCTCCCACTACCACTGTATTGGAGTCTATATGTACTTTTAAGTCTTTTAAAGTATGTTTGATGAAGTAGGGTGCACTGAGATTGGGCACATATAGGTTGAAAATTGTTATTTCCTTTGGTGTATTTCTCCTTTTATTAGTAATAACTGTCCTTCTTTTTCTCATTTGATCAATCTAAGTTTGAAGTCTACTTTGTCTGAGATAAGTATTGCTACCCCTGCTTGTTTTAAGGGGCCACTGGCTTGGTAAATCTTCTTCTAGCCTTTCACCGTAAGCCTGCATTTGTTTCTGTCAATGAGATGGGTCTCCTGTAAACAACAGATTGTTGTATCCTCCTTTTTAATCCAGTTTGCCAAATGGTGTCTTTTGATGGTGGAGTTGAGTCCTTTGACATTCAGTGTTAACATTGATAAGTATGTAGTGATTCCTGCCATTTAGTGGTTTTTTGTTCTTTAAGGGTTTGATTGTGTGCAGGTGAATCAATGTTACTCTCTGATTATTTGTGTTTTCTTCTCCTGTGGTTTGATTTTGCCTGTCCTCTCATAGTTTTGTTTGCTTTCATTTTCTCTGTGCAGAACTCCTTGGAGAATCTTTTGTAGTGGTGGCTTGTTGGTGATATTGTTTCAGTTTCTGCTTATGGTTGAAGATTTTTATTGCTCCATCTATTTTGAATGATAGTTTTTATGCTTAGAGTATCCTAGAGTTGTTGTTATTTTCACTCACTGCCTGGAATAACTCACTCCATGCCCTTTTTGCTATTAAGGTTTCTGTTGAGAAATCTGCTGTGATTTTGATGGGTTTGCCTTTATATGTTATTTGTTTTTACAGACTTCAATATTTTTTCTCTATTTTCTGTGCTTGTTGTTTCAATGATAATATGTCATGGGAAAGTTTTATTTTGGTCAAGTCTGTTTGGTGTTCTGGAGGCTTTCTATACCTGAATAGGCAAAACATTCTTAAGATTTGGGAAATTTTCTGTTATTATTTCATTGAATATATTATGGATCCCTTTTGCTTGGACCTCTTCTCCTTCTTCAATGCCCATGAATCTCAGGTTTGGTCTTTTGATAGAGTCAGTGGTCTTGTGTTGTTTGACTAACAGTTCTTCAGTTTTTCCTTTAATTTCTATTTTAGCTTTCAGTTCTGAGATTCTGTCTTCTGTTTCTTGTCTGCTGGAGTGGCCTTCCACTGGGTTTTGTGTTTCCGTTTGATTCTTTTTACTGAGGTTTTCCATATTATGGGTCACTTCCTCTTTAATATTTTCAATTTTCATCTTTAATTCATTTATCTCTCTATTTATGGTGTTCTCTGTTTCACTTTGGTGTTTATGTAAGACTCCTATGAGTTCATTTATTTATTTCTGTGTCTTCTCATATTCTTTATTTTTGTTGTCCTGAAATTTCTTGAGTGCTTCTTGTACATTTTGGTTAACCATGTCTAGTATCACCTCCATGATTGCTTGCATGATTTCTTCTTTGAGGAAGTTTTTGTAGACATCGTTGGGTTCCTTGATGTCATTTATCTTTGTTTTGTTTAGTTAGGAACTGGGTATCTGTTTTCTTCATTTCCCTCTGAATCCTGTATTAAATTATTCTGGGGGGAGAATGGTTTCCATTCTCTTTTTTTCTTCCTATCACTCCACTTGGTACTGTGCAACTATGTTCTTGATAGGCTAGTTGGTGGTTTCAATCACCTGTTTTCTTTCCCTTGATTATATTTTGTTTTGTGGCTGTCTTGGGTTTTTAGCTTGGTTGGTGTTATTTCTGCCCCTGGTCTGGGTGTAATTTAGGAATGACTAATTCACAGGTTTAATACCCAACCAGTAGTTTATATGTTATATAGATGACCTCTTGTTGGTAATATCTATAAGTAGTGGGAGTTGGGGGGTTAAAGTTTGTAAGGCTAGCTATAGAAAATTGGGGAATTGGATAAGGTGGTACTAAAGGGGGAGGCAGGAAGTGGGGTGGGTGAGTGGGGGAAGCAGTGTGGGGGCTGCTGATTTTTGTGGACCTTGTGTGTGTTTGGGTATATTTCTGTTGTTGTAGTGGAGGGTGCTTGTGTTAGGGATTGCAGGAGTTTGAGATTGTGTAAAGTTGGTATAGTAGGTTGGTCAGTGGTTGATGAGTGTGTAGGAGGGAGGGGTAGTCTGGTGACAGGTTGGGGGAGAATGGGAGAGGAAGGTGAGGGCAGGGGAAGAGAGTGGGTGAGAAGGGACTGAATGAGTTTTTGGGGAAGAAAGCAATGGATTTTAGAGTGAGGGGGGTAAGAGTAGAGATGAGGAGATGATGGTCAAGTTGGTAGCATAGAAAGAAAAAAAAATAACATGAATAGGAATAAAAATAGAAAACCCACAATAACAAAACAAAGAAACAAAAAAAATGAGAAAAAATGAACAAACAAACAAAAAATAAATTAAAAATTTTAAAAAAGAAAAACTCCAGGTTCAAGAACAATAGAATTTCAGTCTTAGTTTAACTTCTGGAGTTACTCCTCTGGCATCCAGTCCTGGTATTGGCATATAAGCAGAAGCTCTAACATGTTCTCACCAGGTGATTGACTTGTGAGTATTGTTTTGTTCTTCTGTCTACCAGTTAAATTGAAATTGTGAGGTGAGGTAGCTTTGCCAGATCATGCAAAGTAGTAAGATCTATTGATTTCCCCAGCTGATAGCTGTGTTACCCTTCAGCTGCAGCTGCTTGGGAAGCTCCTCCCCCAGCAAGGTGGGGCAGTTCAGGTTTGAATGTTGCCCTCAGGTTCAGGAGATCATCTCTGTAGTCCATTTGTTACCCTGTTTTGGAGGTGGCTTTTTGCTGTGCTTGTTTACTGGGATTTCCATGCTGGGAGTTTATTTCTTTGCCCCACTCCCTTTCTCTGAAACCAGTTCAGTGTTCCATCAGCCCCCTCTGCTACCAGTGTGTTATGACAGTTTGCCATTTGTTTTTCAGTTTTGTGGGGCAGTTTGGCTTTGGATACTGTTCACTGGCTCAGGAGATGAGCTCTGTGATCCACTACCTGCCCTGCTTCAGGGAGTGGCTTATTGCCCACCCACTCTCTGCCTTCCTGCTTTTCCGGTTTTTGTTTACTGATAGTTAGCCCTGAGATTAGCTCTTTGCCCCTCCCCCTTTCTCCAGTGCACTCTCAGCATTTCTGCCCCCTCTGCTATTGTGTTAGATTACAGTTCACTGTTTGTTATTCAGGGGTGGTTTTTTTTGGGGGGGTGGGGTCATTCTGCCCAGGAGCTCTGCTGGTTTATCCCTGGGGAAATTCCACGTGATGTGTGGCACTCACCTGTTTGTTCTGTTGAATGTCTCACAGGCAAGTTTGGAGCTAGCGACAGCAGCTGTGGCAGGGATGGCAGTGGCAGCCCCCAGTGTTGTGGGGAAATTTTCTCCAGTCTAAGGATTCAGGGTGTCAAAGGTTTGATTCTGTTTGCTGCTTTATTTCTGCTTGATGGAGAAGAGAAGAGATGGAAAGAAAAAAGAAACAAAAATCACCATGGGGAAGGAAGGTTTCCCCAGGGCTGGACCCATCTTGCTGGCTGTGCAGCAGGTTGCAGCTTAACGTTAGGTGAAATTAAAGACTTATTTGTGGGTCAATCTTTGAATTTTTTTCCTGAACCTAGTGTGATGGCAATTATTATTTTGACTAGAGGCAGTCAGAGTTACCCAGGTGTGTCTCAAACTTCTTAGGGAGTTTTTGGAGTCATGGAGGTTAGGCTTTCTGCTTCTGTACCCTAGTCGCCATATTGGATCCTCAAGGAAACTTCTGAAGAACAGAATTTTTATTTTTATGTACTAAAACATATCTACATTTCTTAAATAGTTGATGCTTTTTGAAGGAAACATTTCCTTACCTCAATATCAGACTATTTTTCTGAACATTCCACTAAAACTTCGAAATGTTTTTGACAACTAAGTTTTATTTTGGCTTGTTTTTTTGTTTGTTTGTTTGTATGGTTTTGGTTTTGTTGATTTTTCTTTCATTTCCATGTGAATAGACACTTTTTTACCTCCTTTTTTTGTGGTAGTACTGGGGTTTGAACTCAGGGCCTCACGCTTGCTAGACAGGCACTCTGTCACTTGAGCTATGCCCCTAGCCCATATACCTCCTTCTTTTTATTGTAGTCCTTTCTTTCCACACCATGTAACCTTTGTACTATATCAAATGTTCAAATAAGTGAAGGTGCCCTTCAGGGCTCTTTGTTCTATTGCATTGACCAATTTGTCTTCTGTGACAATTCTACATTGCTATAGTTAATAGCTTCATAATTAGTCCTGAAAAGTTGAAGGTCTCATTATCATTATATATTCTACTTCATAAGACCTTTAGCCAATCCTAGACTTTTATTCTTCCTTATACATGTTAGAATTAGCAAATCAAATTTAAAGAAAATTCCTACTTACATTATATACCCTTTGCACCAACTATGTGAGTCAAAAATCAGAAAATTCCTGTTTGTTTTTCTGTTTAACAACTTGTAAAATCTCACTATTTGTTTAGGCCTTCTTCAAGATCTTTTAATAAATTTTATAGTTTGTGCCTACAGATCATAGAAATTTGTTGGATTTATAGCTAGGTATTTCATAATATGCTGTTACAGTTTTTGTTTATAAATGCAGTTCTTTTAAATAAAATTATATCTTCTAATTGCCTGTTGCAGATATAGAGGATGTAAAATTTTTTAGATATTGGATAGAAAAGTTTAGGTTTTTCAGGACCTGTAATTGATTGATTAATGCCATCTAGTATTTCTTTGAGCACAGAAAGTATATTTATGATAAAGTTTCCATCTAATGCAAAATGTTCATCTGTGTTTGGAGCTATGAATTTCTTCCTTGATTTAATCTCATCTGTCTTTAATTTTTCAGGAGATAGTTCTGGTTCAATTAGGGCAACTCTTCCCATTTCTCAGAATATTTATAATGTCCTTTTCTGTCTTTTATAGGATTTTATGGTAATAAACTTGGGCTATAATATGTGTTTTGTCTTCCATCTTGATTCAGATTGTTTTTGTTATATTTCTACCAAAAATTTGGTGCATAGAATATTATTCCACCATTGCAAAAATCACTTATATTTTCATTTGAAGTAATAATATAAAAATATGATAATGTAGTATAATAGATAAAACATATTATAATGTTTATATCCAAAAGGTTCTTACTCATATTTTCATATAGTTCATATAGAAACTACTGAGCAGTTATTAAATGTCCAATTTTGATTGTGGAACTTTCCTTTTGTCCTTTTGTCAATTTTGCCACATACACAGGCATATGTATGTACAAGTACTTGCACATTAATAATGGCTGCTTTCTGACAAATTGGTCATTTAATCACTGTGAAATGTCCTTTTTATTTATAGTGATATCACAAACCAGTGGGAAGGGGTTCTTCTGCTCTCTTGGATAGAAATCATGGGTAGGTGAAGAGGAATTCTCCAGTTATTCCAGACCCTTGGTAGGTTTTTTTTATAAGACTAGGGAGCAGCAGTAGCAGGTGATATCAGGAAGCATTAGGTGATTATCATAGCTCCAATTCCTCAGGTGTCAGGACAGGTGTTTTGATAGCTGGGGCTATGGCACAGGCTTCCATATCTGAGGGGGAGGAGGTTAAGGTCTGAGGTTCTTTGACAGCTGAAGCAGGGGCAAGTGTTACAGTTCTTGTGCTCCACTGATGTCAGTTTCATTCTTGATGCTACTTGCTCAAGTTGGCCACTAATGTCAATTTTGTTTCCAGGGCAGCTCCAGCCTCCCTGTTGTCACACTCACCTCTGCCACCATGACACCAACCAGCCACCAAGGCAAGTTCTGCTCCTTCTGCCATGGTTTGCACCAATTGGCTGCCATTGTTCCTACCATCACAGAAGGCTTCAGTCAGCTGTCAATGTCCCCACTGATGTGGGAGGCCGCAGTTGGCCACCCATTATTGCAGGAACCCCTTGTCAGTTCCACCACTACTCTTGCTGGGAACACTCCAGCTGCCCCATCATTACTCTTGCCTCCACTGCCAGCTTTTCTCTTGTATTCTTTCTATTACCACTTCAGTCACTCTACTAATGATGAAAATCAAAAGTAGACAAGGAAGACTACTCAAGAGAATTCTTTATTGGACCTGCTGTTGAAAACCCAGGGACAGCAGAGGAAGGTGTCTTTCAAATGACCACCAAGTCAGCTGGACAACCTACTTGCATAGCTGGAAAGCAGGTTTAACAAGGGTGTCTGCACAAATGAAAGATTTTGTTTGTACCAATCAAGGCACAATCCCATCATCAATCATGACAGTTCCTTATGCAGATTAAAGACCTGTTTGAACCACTCACAGGTCTTCAGCTGTGCCACTAGGGGACGTGCTTGCCCACTGACCTCAGTGGAAATGCCTATAGGGCCATGTAGAATTTCCTGAGACTTGTGGTGGCAAAAACTCCAGTGTAAGATGTCTGCTGGTGTGGTGCCTTCAGGAGCCAGAGTCATGCTTTGGGATCAGAGTGGCTGTGATCATTATGTACCTTTCTCTAGGAGTCTATAGAGTATTCAAAGTAGCTGGTGCTGGCATGAGGACAGTCTGTCTGTCTGCTTAGCTAATAGTCCTTCACTCAAGGCAGCCAGGACCCCAGAGTAAGGCCTAAGAGCTGTCAATTAGGGAGTTAAGTTACCAAGCTCCCAACATCTAAGAACACTTACAGGAAAAATAAATGTTCAATAGGGTGCTAACACAAATTCTCTTGATTGGCTCCAAAGGTAATTCCAAGACACAATCACAATGATCTAAATGCCGGTAACAGTTTCAAGCCCAATACTTACTCAGATGGGTAAAATCTGGTATTTAAGTTTCATGAGAATATAATCAAATATTGAGTATATGAGTCACATGTATCCTCTTATTAATTGAAAGCTCTTCAATAGTCACCTTTCTAAATAGTCTAAATTTGATTTCTGAAAAATTTTAGCGAAGATCCAGATGGCAAATATTTAGCTTTTGTAAGCTATGTAGTCTGTCTCACAACCTCTCAAATCTTGCATTATAGTACCAAAGCTGCCATAGATAGTGTATAAACAACAAATATGGTGTGTATCAATAAAATTTTATTTACAAAAACAGGTGGAAGTCAATTTTAGAACATGAGCAATAGTTCATTATCTTCCTATCTAAAGACCAGCAGATATCATAATAAAATTAAATTTCAGACAAAAAAGAGGGTGCTCACAATAAAGGCTTATCATTAACATTAGCAGAGCTTTACTTATTTTGATTTTACATTAGTGCATATTAAATATGCAAAGGAGTTTCATTATGACTTTTTTTTTTTTGGCATTTCTGGGGTTTGAAGTCAGGCCCTCATGCTTGGTAGGCAGGTGCTCTCCCACTTGATTCACTCCAGCAACCCACCACTGATATATCCATGCATGTATTTAATGTACTGTGATAAAATTCACCCCGTCTATTACTTTCTTATCCTCCTCCCCCTTTTCAAAAACACTTTTGACAGGTTTTATTATTGTACTTTCATACATGTATATAAAGTATGTGGATCATATTCACCCCCACTTGATCCTTTTCTTTTGCCTGGCACTTCCTACTGGATCCAACACACAATCCTCATTTTCCACTCCTGATATTCAATTTTTAAGGTTTGGATTCCACATATGAGAGACAACATGTGATATTTGTCTTTCTCAGTCTGGCTCATTTCTCTTAACATAATGATCTCCAGTTACATCCATTTTCCTGCCAATGACACAATTTCATTTTTCTTTATGTCTGACCAATACTCTGTTGTGCATATATACCACATTTTTATCCATTCATTAATTTCTGGGGACCTAGGCTGATTCCATAGTTTAGTTATTCTGAACAGTGCTGCCATGATCATGGGTATACAGTTATCCCAACCATATGCTGATTTACATTCCTTGAGCTATATGCCCAGGAATGGTGTAACAGGATCATATGGTAGTTCTATTTTTAGTTTCTTGAACCTCCACACTGATTTCCATAGTAACTGCCCTAATTTACAGTCCCATCAACAGTGTTTAAAAAAAAAGTCCTTTTCTCCCTCATCCTCACCAGCATTTGTTGTTGTTTCTTTTCTTGATGATGGCTATTACAACTGGGGTGAGAGCTCAGTATAGTTTTGACTTGAATTTCTTTTAAGGTTGATGATGTTGAATATTTCTTCATGTATTTATTATCAATTTGTACTTTTCTGTTCAATATATTTGTTTTTTTATTAATTGGATTATTTGTTCTTTGTTTAATTTTTGGAGCCCTTTATATCCTTGGGATATTAATCCTTTCTCTCTGCAGATTTTCTTTGACTCTGGTAATTGCTTCCTTTCCTGTGTAAAAGCTTTTTAATTTGATGCAATTTCATTTGTCAACTCTTGTTCTTATTTCATGAGTAATTGGAGTAAGGATAAGAAGGGTGTTAGTTAAGCCTGTACTTTCAAGGGTTTTTTCTATGTTTTTTTAGTAGTTTCAAAATTTCAGGCCCTACATTAAGATCTTTGATCCATTTTGAATTAATTCTTGTACCAAGAGAGATGTGGTCTTCTGCACTTAGATATCTAGCTTTCCCAACATCTATCAAAGAGACTCTCTTTTCTCCAACATATATTTTTGGCACCTTTGTTAACATCAGATGTTGTAGCTGTGTGGGCTTATTGCTAGACCTTATTGTGTATTCCACTGGTCTAGGTGATTGCTTTTGTGTCAATACCATGCTGTTTTTTTACTATGGTTCTGTAGCATAATTTGAAGTCAGGTATTGTCATACCTCCAACATTACATATTTTGCTCAGAATTGCTTTGGCAGGGTCTTTTGTGCTTCTATGTGAATTTTAAGGTTGGTTTTTCTATTTCTATAGAAAACAGACATTGGAATTTTTATAGACATAGCATTGACTTTTTATAGGGATGCTTTCTATGGTATAGACACTTTCATTGTACTTATGAATCTGTGGACATGAGAGGTCTTTCCATCTTCAACTGTCTTCTTGAACTTTTTTCTTCAGTGCTTTATAGTCTTCATTGTAGAGGTCTTCACAATACATCTTTTTGTGTTCTATGTACTTTAACAAACCAGTGTAGATGTTACCAATTTAACAGTTCTATTTTTAACCTCATACTAAAGACATAGTGATATATATACTACCACTGCCTTATTAAGGAATTCTGATTTTTGGCTGTGTACTTACTTTTATCAATGAGCTTTGTACTTTCATGTGTCTTGTGTTATCATTTAGCAACTTTTTGAATTCACCTTAAAGAACTCCTTTATGGTTTTTGAAAGGTAGTTCTGGAGTGATGAATAGATCAGATTTTATTTGTCTGAGAATAATCACTTTCCAGTAAATTTTAGTTTTAAGATAAAAGATAAAACACAAATAAACATTGATTTTCTACTATGTTGTTAAATACATTTCCTCACTTTGTATGCACAATTGCCCTGTAAGATAGCTTCTTATAACCACCATTTAACAAACTCCTTTGGGAGCTCTGGGTTTGACTATCTCTTCCAAAATAACCAATGAAAACTGTAGTAACACACTCATAAGAGTTTCAAAACAAAAGTACTCTGCATATAAAACATATATGACCATCAAGGCTGGAATATGCAATATTCCCCTTAACTAAAAGCAACAAGCTTACCTAAATGGATTGTAGGGATTTTAGGCAACTCTCTGGTATGAGAGGTACTTAGGTCAGTTTGTGGCAGGGTGCGACCATGATTGGCAGGCAGCAGTTCTTCCCTTTCTCTGCAGTCTTGGAATCCCCAGGCACTTACAGGGCTTACAGCCATGTGTGTTGATTTTTAGCACTTTACATGGTTTTTCATGTACTGGGGGCTAATCTGGTGCAGGGGAAAAAAAACCCACACATACCAGCATGTTGCTGGCAAAACCTGCACACCCAGGGCAGTTTTGTGTTTTAAAAGCCTATATAGATGTTGATCATTGTAGATATAGTCTGCCTATATATTGGCAGCCTCTGATTTAGCAAACTAGTCAGACCACCTAACCTAGCTGACATGAAGATAAGATTATCTTTCAAGCTTCAGACAGCTTGGAGTTCTGGTGTCTATCAGCAATCTGCCATCTTGATCTCTCCTGTATAAACGTTTTAATTGGCAAGTAATTTTTAAAACTATGCTCTCAATTAAACATATAAGAAATCAGATGTGATTAGTTTAATTCTAAACAACAAATCCTTTCTCCTATGAATAGTGTATCTTTGTAATTTTGTTTTCCCTTCACTTGTCATCAGCACTTAAGTCAGTGGATCTGCATGAATCTAGAAACTGCAATACCTGCTTGCTGGGGACTTGGATAAGAATATTAACATCCAGTGGCAAAAACATGGCTACCCTTGATTACATCAATACACTATTCTGTCAAAGAGATGGAGAACATGGCCCAGGTAATTGACAGAACTGGAGGGGAGAAGAATACTGTCATTGTTATTTCTCTGGGCCAGCATTTCAAACCCTTTCCCATTGATGTTTTTATCCGAAGGGCCCTCAGTGTCTACAAAGCTGTTCAGCGTCTTCTTCTGAGAAGCCCAGACACTATGGTTATCATCAAGACAGAAAACATCAGGGAGATGCACAATGATGCAGAAAGATTCAGTGACTTTCATGGTTACATTCAATATCTCATCATCAAGGACATTTTCCAGGATCTCCACGTGGGTGTCATTGATGCCTGGGATATAACAATTGCATATGGCACAAATGATGTACACCCACCTCAACATGTAGTTGGAAATCAAATTAATGTATTATTAAACTATATTTGCTAGGTAACACATATCTCTGAAAATCATTCATTTGAGCAAACAGATCTACTGAGTGTCTCCAAACATGACAAGTGACTTATTTGACTCTGAACTCCTAGCTACCCTGAGAAGAGCATCTGCACTGTGCCTGATATGGATTCATGAGTTCAGCCAAACAGTGTATTTCTAAACTGGGCTTCCCCTTAAATCTGAAGCTCAGAGGAGATCTGGCATGTTCCTACCCTTCCTGATCAGAGCCATGCTGCTCTTCACCAATGGGATGTTATTAGAGAAAAGACCTTTTCCCATAGACCTTGCCCCTATGGGTAAAGGTCTTTTCTATAATATGTGCAGATTCAGGGCAATAAAGTAATTGTAAAATAAGTATTTGGAGAAAGCAGCTTCATTTCCTTTTTCTACCACTAAAGACAGACTCAAGATGATTTCCAAACAAGAAGAGAAGTGCTATGACGTGATTCTCCCACAGTCATGGAGGTGCACCAGACTTATCAGCAAGGTCCCAGGAGCCTAAAAGTTTCTCAGACTTCTCTTCCTTTAGGAACTCTCACTGTGCTCCAATACTATTCTCTAGCATTCATCACCCATGAATATACAATAAACAAGTTAAGGGCATAGTTGGGAGTTGGGGTAGAAACCTCTGGTTGGTCATTTCAAGGAGTTAGGCTAGAGCCCTCTGGTTGGTCATTTAGGACACTGGAAAAATCAGGTCAGCTCCCTGGGTCTCAGTTTCCCATATGAGAGCATTGATCTAACATCTGTGATCTTGAACTTTGCTGTGTGCAGCTGTGGGCTCCCTGGTTATCTTTTGGACACGATTTTAGGCAAAGAATTCAGAAGTGGGCAGAGTACAGGATCCACTATGACTCCTTAGTCAGAGTTTCAGCTACTCTAACATGATGTATATTATACTTCTGGGTAGAATTTTCATTTGAAAAGAAGTTCCACACCTCACCACAAGTTTGAAAACATTATGGAGATAACCAACAACATTGATTCCTATAAACTACACTTAAAAGTTAACATTTGAATCACTCTCACTTACATTCTAAAAGACCTCCCCCAAGCCTAAACAAGGCCCCAGGCACTGTCCCATATTCTCTTTAGTTTCTCTTTAACTTAGCTTTTCTAAAGCCTATGTAAAAAGTTCTTGGTGCAGAGTGCAGCTCTGGTGGAGACACATAGCAGCCAGCTTCAGTGGCAGCCAATCAAAATCCCCCATCAAAAAGTCTCATGTCTTCCTTCAGCAAGTCTTTTGTATCCAGTGGTAAACAAGGAGGTGTAGCAGCAGTTCTGGGGAGAGGTGTGACATTGTAACAAGAGAAACATGCCTTGCTACTTCTCTGAATGTAAACAACTTAGGAAAAGCAACTGTGCTGCATCTGGCCTCTTGCTCTCTTCAAGTTCTCATAGGCTTCTCATAATCTGTTCCCCATAATCTGCTATCAAAGACTTCACCTGCTAATAAAGGAAAAATACAATCAACAATAAAACAGATATAAAATATTATAGAATAATTCATCATAAAGTACTATGACAAAAAAGGGCACACATGGCAGGAAATGTGGTAGAGTGTCATGTGTGGTGATGGATGCAGCCAGTTAGTTAGTTAGAACAGGGTCTTAGAGAAGTATTTCAAGTAGGATCAAAAATGACAAAAAGGAGGCAGCTATGACAGAGATGGAGAAAGAAAGGTCCTACCTCTGGCAAACATGACTAAAATGAGGAGAGAAAAAACCCAAATCAGTAAAATCAGGAATGCAAAAGGTGAGATAACAACAAACACCATGGAAGTCCAGGAAATCATCAGAGACTACTTCAAGAACCTATATTCTAATAAATATGAAAACCTTGAAGAAATAGATAGATTTCTAGATACTTACAATCATTCAAAACTGAACCAAGAGGAAATTAATCACCTGAATAGACCTATAACACAAAATGAAATTGAAGCCGCAATCAAGAGTCTCCCCAAAAAGAAAAGTCCAGGACCTGATGGATTCTCTGCTGAATGCTATCAGACATTTAAAGAAGAATTAACACCAATCCTCCTTAAACATATCCATGAAATAGAAAGCGAAGGAACACTGCCTAACTCATTTTATGAAGCCAATATTACACTCATCCCAAAACCGGGCAAGCACACATCCAAAAAGGAGAACTACAGGCCAATCTCCTTAATGAACATTGATGCAAAAATACTCAATAAAATAATGGCAGGCTGAATCCAACAACACATCAAAAAGATCATTCACCAAGACCAAGTTGGCTTCATCCCAGGAATGCAGAGGTGGCTCAACATACGAAAATCAATAAATGTAATACAGTACGTTAACAGAAGCAAAGACAAAAACCACTTGATCATCTCAATAGATGCAGAAAAAGCCTTTGATAAGATCCAACACCATTTCATGATAAAAGCTCTAAGAAAACTAGGAGTAGAAAGAATGTACCTCAACATTATAAAGGCTATATATGACAAACCTACAGCCAACATCATACTTAACAGTGAAAAACTGAAACCATTTCCCCTAA
Source organism: Castor canadensis (assembly GCF_047511655.1). NCBI lineage: Eukaryota > Metazoa > Chordata > Mammalia > Rodentia > Castoridae > Castor > Castor canadensis. The sequence goes on from NC_133387.1 coordinate 186,805,450, forward strand.
AATCAGGAATGAGATAAGGGTGCCCACTATCCCCACTCCTTTTCAACATAGTCCTGGAATTCCTAGCCAGAGCAATAAGGCAAGAAGAAGAAATAAAAGGAATACAAATAGGTAAAGAAACTGTCAAAATATCCCTATTTGCAGATGATATGATCCTATACCTTAAAGACCCAAAAGACTCTACCCAAAAACTCCTTGACACCATCAAAAGCTATACCAAGGTGGCAAGATAAAAAATCAACTTACAAAAATCATTAGCTTTTCTATACACCAACAATGAACAAATTAAGAAAGAATATATGAAAACAATTCCATTTACAATAGCTTAAAAAAAAAAAAATCAAGTACCTAGGAATAAACTTAACAAAAGATGTGAATGACCTCTACAAGGAAAACTATAAACACCGAAGAGAGAAATTGAGGAAGACTATAGAAGGTGGAGAGATCTCCCATGTTCATGGATAGGTAGAATCAACATAGTAAAAATGGCTATACTATCAAAAGCAATCTACATGTTTAATACAATTCCCATCAAAATCCCAATGACATTCATCACAGAGATTGAAAAATCTACCCTAAAGTTCATTTGGAAACACAAGAGACCACTAATAGCTAAGGCAATACTCAGTCAAAAGAACAATGCTGGAGGTATCACAATACCTGACTTCTAACTATATTACAAAGCAATAGCAATAAAAACAGCATGGTACTGGCACAAAAACAGACATGAAGACCAGTGGAACAGAATAGAGGACCCAGATATGAAGCCACACAACTATAACCAACTTGTCTTTGACAAAGGTGCTAAAAGTATATGATGGAGAAAAGACAGCCTCTTCAACAAAAACTGTTGGGAAAACTGGTTAGCAGTCTGCAAAAAACTGAAATTAGATCTATGTTTATCACCCTGTACTAGTATTAACTCAAAATGGATCAAGGACCTTAATATCAGACACCAAACTTTAAAGTTGATACAGGAAATAGTAGGAAATACTTTGGAAGTAATAGGTATAGGCGAGGACTTCCTCAATGGAATCCCAGCAGCTCAGCAATTAAGAGAAAGCATAGACAAATGGGACCATATAAAACTATTCTATTTTATTAAAAAAATAAACCAATAGACTACAACTAAACTATTTTATTCTGCTCAATAAAAGAAATGGTCTCTAAACTGAAGAGACCACCCACTGAGTGGGAGAAAATATTTGCCAACTACATATCAGACAAAGGACTGATAACCAGAATACACAGGGAATTCAAAAAGCTAAACTCTCCCAAAATAAACAAACCAATAAAGAAGTGGGCAGGTGAACTTAACAGAACTTTCTCAAAAGAAGAAATTCAAGTGGCCAAAAAACACATGAAAAAATGCTCACCATCTCTAGCCATAAAGGAAATGCAAATCAAAACTACACTAAGATTCCACCTCACCCCTGTTAGAATAGCCATCATTAAAAACACCACTAGCAACAGGTGTTGGTGAGGATGTAGGGAAAAAGAAACCTTCATACACTGCTGGTAGGAATGCAAACTAGTGCAACCACTCTGGAAAAAAATTGGGGCTTCTTAAAAATCTAAACACAGATCTGCCATATGATCCAGCAATTCCACTCCTGTGGACATATCCAAAAGAATGCGACACAGGTTACTCCAGAGGCACCTGCACACCCATGTTTATTGCAGCACTATTCACAATAGCCAAGTTATGGAAACAGCCAAGATGCCCCACCACTGACAAATGGATTAAGAAAATGTGGTATTTATACACAATGCAATTTTGCACAGCCATGAAGATGAATGAAATCTTATCATTCACAAGCAAATGGATGGAACTGGAGAACATCATCCTAAGCGAAATTAGCCAGGCCCACAAGACCAAAAATCGTATGTTCACACTGATATGTGGATTTTAAATCAAGGACAAACACAACAAGGCGATTGGACTTTGATCACATGACAAGGCGACTGCACACAAAGGAGGTACGAGGATAGGTAGGTAACCCAAAAAAAAAAAAAAGATAGCATTTGATGTCTTCAATGCAAAGGAACTAATGCAGAAACTTTAAAGCAAAAGAGGCCAGTAGGAGAAGGGGACTAGGAACTAGAGAAAAGGTTAGTTTGAGAAGAATCAACTTAGAAAGTAACACATATGTACATGGATGCAATACTAGGAATCTCCCTATATAGCTATCCTTACCTCAACTAGCAAAAATCCCTGGTCCTCCTTATTAATGTTCATACTTTCTCTTCAACAAAATTAGAGATAAGGGCAAAACAGTTCCTGCTTGGAAGCGAAGGGGTGGGGGCGTGAGGGAGGGGGTAGGGGGAAACAGAGGGGGTGGGGGGAAGGGGGGAGTAATGATCCAATCATTGTATGCACATAAGAATAAAGGAAATTACAAAATTTTTTAAAAAGAAAGAAAAAAGAAAGAGAGGTCTTAGAGAAAAAAGGCCAAGTGAAAAGCCCATAAGGCCTGCTGCAATTTGGTTTTCATAAAGAACAGAGGCAGATCAGGGGACTTAGAATACTATCAAAAAGGGGGATAGACAGGGAGAGGAACTTAGGGAAGAAAACAGGGGTAAGATCCTGTATGGGTTTGTAAGCAACAGAAGTAGGGATTTTATTGCAATTACTACGGGTTCACAGTTGAGGGAGGAAGGAGGTAGGAAATGGGGAAATGGAAAAGAAAAGAATGAAGAAGAGAGGAAGAAAGAAAACTTCTAAAGTATGGAGTGGAAGAGGAGAATAAGAAAATGAGACATGCCCCATTTCCCTACTCCACAGAGAAAATAAGCAGTTCCCTTCTTGGGAACTCTCTTTTCTCCAGGTTTTAAAAGGACAGTTTGTCCATTAAGGAGAGCCAGTGGTAGTATTTTTATACTAGGACTATAAAACTATGTTACATATCTTGGAAGTAAGATTTCTATTACTAAGATTCCCTTACATATGGAGAGTGAAAAAGGAATTTCAAGCTATTCCTGAGAAATATCAAATTAGCAGAGTCTGTGGAATTATAACATATCTAATTGGATTATTCTTTTCTTAAAAGCTTTATTTTTAATTGGCAAATAGTTGTCTAAATTTATGGGGTATAATATGATCTTTTCATATGCATACATATTGTGGAAAGTCAAATAATTATAATTACCATATCAATCTCCTCAAATATTTATCATTTTGGACTCTTTTTTGCTATTTTTACCTATCCATTGTTATTAACTACATACACTGTGCTGTGCAATAAAACATGAAATCTTATTCTTTCTATCCATCTATCTATGCAAAACTTTGTCCTCATAATTAAACAATTTTTATTGCTGCTTCAAGTCTATGCCCCAAGCTAATTATAAACCAGATGACAGTGTCTACAATCTGATGAAAATAAAAGTGTTCACATGCAAGGGCAACTTAACAACTCACAGATCCTGTTCCAACTACCCAGGTGGGGAGATCTCTGTTAAAAGGTAAGTAAGTAGACTACAGAGAGTAATCTGCCATTCTGTAATTCTCTCTCTCTCTCTCTCTTTCTCTCTCTCTCTCTCTCTCTCTCTCTCACACACACACACACACACACACACGCACACACACACAACTTGCTCGCTCTCATTCTCTCTCTCTGTCTCTCTCTTTCTTACCTTTGATCATCAAGGGAGTAGAAAAATCAAAAGAAATGAGAAAGTTCATGTTGCTCAAGTAAGAGAAAGACAAGAAAAGGGGAATTGAGAGGGAATATATGGAAAAGACATACAGAAAATGAGAGTGAAAACCTCTCTTCCTAACAAGGACAGGGTAGTTTTGAGTGTCACATGGCATAAAGATAAAACATTTTCCTAACAACCAACCAGCAAAAGACTCAGTGTTCCTTGGGAGCAAGGATGCCAATAGACTGTCAGCTAACATTCAGTCAGAGTAAGAGTCAAAGATGTCAAAATACCTCCTCACATTTGATAATTTTCTTTGTCTCATTTCATATATGATATTGTCTGGGTTGACAATGTATAAATATGCCAAATGAATTCAGAATATGGACAAGATTGATGTAGTCTAGGATTATTGTGGAAACTTTCTAGAAAATGTGTCCCACCTTTGCGGCTGACTGCCTGTTTGACTATGGAGCTTGGATTGTGCAGGACCAAGTCATTCCAGGTAGGCAACAGGATGTTCATAGCATCAAAATGTGTGTCTTTGATTATGCATGTATCCTTATACTATGCTTTATATGTACACATAATTTACGTAAAGATTTTGTGATGAATATTTATCATGCTTATTATTCCCTTCAGCACTGTTTCTTGACCTTTAACATAAATAGCTTTTCACAGGCTGTACAACATATATGAGATAATGACTGGCACTGTCAAAGTCCAGGGTTATTTCTTAGTCACTGATATTGAAAGTTGCATTTCCCTTCATATTTCTTTCACATAATTGCCATGGTTTTCTACTTTACCTGCTGTTTAGATCCATACTACTTTAGCTTATATGGTATAGTTTTGGGTGGTAAAGTCTGCGCAGTTTTGGCACTGATGCCAAAATTATTGAGGAAAGGGATGACCTGGTACAGACGAGCATAGTAGGTTTTTGTACACACAACTTATATGTGTGTGTATGTTTGTGTGTGTATTTATACATGGACATATATATTTATAGCTCTGTAGATCAAGGACTCCTTTATTTAAAAAACTTCTTGATCCTAAGTTACAATAATGGAAATATTATTTTAATCTTTTGGTTGGAACTGGGGTTCGAACTCAGGGCTTCACATTTCGCACTTGCAAAGAAGGCACTGACCGTACTGCTATAGACACATTTTACTATGGTTATGTTGAATATGGGGTCTTGTGAACTGTTTGCCCAGGCAGGAATCTAACCTCAATCCTTCCAATATATCCCTCCCAAAGTGCTAAGATCACAGACATGATTGACTGGTGCCTGGAATCATTGTAATTGTTATTACTATTTTAACCCTTTAGTAATAAGGGGTTATAGACCTACAGAACTTATCTCTAACTGGGAGAATCTAAGATCCAAGGACAAGATACAGCTACCTTTTAAATGATTAGTAAGTGAGAACTGCATGGGCCATATACTGGATTAGGTGAGTTAGCACTGTTTTTAAGACCATGTCATGTTGTATGTGACCCCGCTAAGATGCTTTTAAATGCTCATAGTGTCATCCAGTACACATCTAGTGCATTTTTCTTAATCATTTCATAGTAATATATATATATATATATAAAATTCCCTAGATCTACACGAAATCAAATGAAATAAATATTTCTGCTGGATTGTTGGTGAACCTCAGAAATCCTGTGTGATATACCCAAATTGGATGGCTTGGAACTAATACCTAGGTAGACATACTTTAAAAACAAAACAAAGCAAACAAGCTAAACAGTGCCATACTGCTTTCAAACTGATTATAAAACTTTGTACTCTTACAAAGAGCACAACAAAGTTATGTCAAAACTGTGATCTTTACTGTGACCTTGATGGATTTCAGCAGCACTGGTAGGAGTTTTCACTTGGAACATATATTAAGAAAATTTAACAAGTTTACAAACATATAAAAATCACATAACTACCTTTGACCTTATGTAATTTTCATCGATGTGAAATATACTGAATGAACTATTTTTTTAAAAGAACTTCCTTAGTCTAACAGCAGGCACTAAAAGAAAGCAAATATCATGTAACAAACATCAGCTACATCTTGTAACTTGGGGAAAGGTTGAAACAAGGTGAACTGCCCAACATGGTCACTTATAATCATCTCTGCTCTGGATGTGTGCTGATATAAAACCCAAGATAGTAAAGCTATAAGAAGTTATTTTTAAAATGAAGTAAAATACTACATATGTAATCAATATACACATACACACTTATGTATATATGTTTATAGCATATATTTATAAATGTAAATAGTTTTACATCCAAAAATAATAAACTAACATGTAACTTCCTTTGAAGAACAATAAGAAACGCTGAATAATTTTATTTTTAATAAGTTTGAAGCATCAGAGAGGAAACAGTGAGGACTTGAGACACAATATCTGAACAAGGAAATAAAACAGGATCAAAAAGTAAAGGCATAAAGGGAATTCAGGCACAATGGCTCATATCTGTATTACCATCCACTTAGGAAGTACATTTGGGAGAACTGCCAGCCAGGGCAAAAGTTAGAAAACCTCATTGCAGCAAATAAGCCAGGCATGGTGGTATCACCCAGTCGAACAAGCTGAACAGGAGACATAGGTTAAGAGGATCCAAGGAGAGAAAGGAAAAAACATGAGACTTTATCTAAAAATAACTAAAGAAAACAGGACTGGGGTCATAGCTCATGTGACAGAATGCTTGCCTCACCAAATCGAAGCTCTGAATTCAAACCACAGAACTGCAAAGGACAGAGAGAAAGAGAGACAGACATGTAAGGCAGACAAAGACAGTCAAAGACAAGAAAAAATGAAGTAACATGTTCAAAGTCTGATACCATAAAAAGCAATCAAAAAAATAAAAATATATATAATTGTACTCCCTCAAATATTAAGTAAAAATAAGAGAAGTAGAATTCTGAAAGTATGTAACTAACAAATCTTAGGCTTACAAATATTAAAGGTAATTCCCCTAAAGAAGAATAATTTTAACATGAAGACCTCTTACAATTTCAGAGGTCCATGGGTGTCACGGCATTGCAATAATGTGGGTCCTTTGTAAACAGTGTCTAAAAGTAGAGCTCCACCCCAGAGACAGGAAAAACAAAAACAGGTAAAGGAAAGTACAGCAGGGAAAGAGAATTTTATTGTGAGAAAACAGAGGCTTTTATTACACATGTCAGTATGCCCTTCAGGAAGATGTGGGGGCATCTCTCAGGAAAACTAACTGCCCAGAAGGTGACAATACACCTTGAGGAGTGAGGTGAGCAGTTTGGGTAAGGACCAATGCATTCAGTTATCACTGTTCATGTCCTTTATCCATCACTGGGTCAGAAACCTGCTGGTCCAAACACACTCTTAGGTACACCCTTAACTCTACATAAACAAGTTGCTGGGTTGTGGGGCCTCTGTAGGAGGCTGCTCATTGATCTTAACATAGGGTGCTTATTACATTTGAAATGTTTCAGATGAAGGGTGAGGGATGGTTCTCCTTCCCACTCATGTCTTTCTATTTGCCTCCTATATTCTCCCCCCAAACCCCCTGCAAAGACTCTTATCCCTAAAATCTTTTTGGGTAAAAGAGGCACTCATGGTCATCTATGTCCTGCTGATAGTAAATTATGTAGGTGGTTAGAGCCAGAAGCCTCTCTGATAATGAGGAAAGTCCCACAACAGTATATGACAAAAGAGAAAGTTAGGAGTGAGGTGGACTGTTGGTTGAATCCATGGAACAATAAGTGTCTTGGAATGAGTGGTAAACTACATCCAGAAGAGGAAGAAGATTTATTGTAAGTTGTTGATATTGTCACAGGACCAAAACATTCTAGGTGACAAGAAAGAAATTTGGTGCATGCATTGAGAATTAGGGGCTAAAGGAAATGAGCAGGAATATTAGGACAGTAGTTTAGACAAACATGAGACTATTTCCTGAGGGGTAAAATCCATAAATCACCCTGGAGATGGAGGTCAATACCAGTCCTTAGATATAGAGTCATAGCAATAGGAGAGCCAAAAGAATAAGATGAAGTTGTAGTCAATCAAAAAGAGATATGCTCTAGCCTTGGGAGAGTCAATTAGATTTGAGCTTATAAACAGACTTATGTGAATATCTTTAGAAGAAGTATTTGAGGTCCTCCACTGGTTCACAGATATACTGGGAAGGTGTTGATACTTCTTGAAGATCTGGGCCAATTGTTGGCTTGACTCTGGAGATGTGGATTCAACTGAGTTTTTCTGGTAGCTGGTATTTCTGGCATCACTGTAGGGGTAGAGGGCAAGACACAGTAGGGGCCCTTCCAGAGGACATCATGTTGGACCCTAGGAGATCCATCCCTCCAGGTTTTAATGAGTATTTGAATCCCAAGTGGATAAAGATTAAGCCCCTCGGATATGGTAGGGGCTGGTAATAAGACATTTCCATATTGGAATATTTTGATTTATTCTCAATTGAGGTGTGTATACATTATTTAAGTTCTAAGATTTCAGAGTCAAAGAAAATGCCATTTGGAGAAAGGGCCTCCAGTAAGAATTTCAAATACCTAATTGGAAGGGATCCGTGGGAGCACTGAGGAAACACAGGAAGAAAATGGACAAAAGCTCTAGCCGTGACTGTGCCATCTCCAAACAGAGTTTGCTTAAAATTCTTTTTGCAGTTGTTTGACTCTGTCTATTTTACCTGGGTTTTGCGTTCTCCCAGAAGCATGGAGGTAATATTCATTTGAACATCTTGGATAACTTTTGAGTGATATGGAAAATGAAGTAGGGTTATTGTTATTGGATATAGTGTGTAGAAATTTATCTCCTTGAGGAGAGTGTTAGCAACCTCATGGGCCTTTTCCACTTGAGTAGAAAAGGCTTAAATCTACCCAGTCAATGTATCTTTGAAGACCAGAAGACAATCTAAAGCCTTGAGCTGGAGGCATTTGGGTAAGGTGCAGAAGGAGATGGCAGGAAGGAATAAAGCCTCTGATCAAAGGAGTGAGGCCTTAGGCAGCCTTTTTGCCAGGCTGATAGGCAAGTTTATTTCCTGTACTTACTGTATCTGCCCTGTGATGGTGAATTATTGCAACTTGGTGAGGCATATGGACGACGTTGTGTAGGTGGAGTATTTGGGCCTCATATTTTATGGGCATATATTTAGCAATCAGGAATCCTCATTATTTCCACTTGGTTGCATGAATGTCCAGATCCAAAAGGGTATTTTTGGAATATGTATGGATTGATTCTCACTTTCATTCACTGTATCTGGAGCCTGAATAAGAGCTAGAGTTCATCCAGTTGTACTGAGGTAACAAGAAATAAGACTTGGATCTCTGCAATTTGGAGTGATGAAATGACAACATCACCTTCTTTTCTTTCCCCATTTTCCATCAAGTTACTATCTTTTGTAATCCAGATAGCCTCTGGGTCAGTTTCTAAGGTCTTCCCTGCTAGAATAAGTTTGGCTAATGACTTTGTAGTCATATTCAACAGTTTGGCAGTTAGAAGTAAGGAGAAGGGTGGCAAGGTTCAGAGTACAACATACCTTTAAGAGTAACCTCTGAATTTTCAAGAAGAGAAAATTGGAATTTAAGAATTCTGCTGTCTGTGAACTCCTTGGCTACATTAGTTGGGCCATCTGATGGGAGGTAAAGATACCAAACAGCTATTCCAAGCTTAATTTGAAAGTTTCAGTTGCAAGGAGGTCAGGGGTAGCAATTTTCTTGAGACATTCTGGACATTGCAAAGCCACAGAGTCTAGCTACTGAGAAAGACATCCTACAAGTGCCCCCAATGAAATGCCTTGCTTTCAGTAACAAACAAGTAGGAAGGCTGATCAAAGCTGGGTCTACCTAGGGCTGATACCTGGGTGAGAGAGAATTTTAGGTCTTGGCACACCCAATTTTATGGTCCTTCCTATATGAAGAGTTCCCAGCCTCTGCTCCCCTTTATGACCTCTTATGGAGGTCTGCAGTTATCCCATAATTTGAGGTCCAAAATCCACAATATCTTGCCATTCCAAGGAAAAAATGGAGCTGCATTCTAGTGGTGAGAGTTGGAAGAGTCCTTAGAGCTTTGATCTTATCCCTTGATAGTCTCCACTTTCCAGTGTTGAGGATAAGACCTAGATATTTTACCTTTTATTTAATTGATGGGCCTTTCAGAGAGAGATTTTTATCTCCTTATTGCCAGGAAGTTTAAGGTTTGAGTGACACTTAAGTAGGCCATTTACTTAATATCAGAACACATTAGTAGGTCATCTACATATTTAAGTAGTAAGCCCCCCATTAAGTACAAGTTATCACAGGTACCTAGTTAAGACCTTTGTGAACAAATGAGGGTTGTCCCAGAGCCACTGGGGAAGAACTATCTAGGTAAGTTGTTGAGATATTCCATTCAACAGCAAAGATTAAGGGACTGATGGAGTAACTTGAGAGGTAGAGTGACTGCCTAAAAAAGAGTGAAGTCTTGCATTCAAACCACACTACCACAAAAAAAAAAAAACATCCCAGCTGGAGGCTGGGATGCATAGAATGCAGAAAAATTCATTACTGAAGTCAAAGACTGAAAACCAATTGGCCTCTGTGAGGATTTTATTTGAAAGGGTATAGGGATTGGGCATCACAGGATGGATGGGAATTATCCCTTTATTGGTGAGTCTCAAATCATGTAAAAGACAATATTCTCCATAGGTTTTTTTTTTTTATCGATTTGTTAGTTTTAGGTGGCCCTAGGGTTTGAACTCTGGGTCTTGCAATGTTGACTTTGAGATTTTGCTCAGAGGGGATGTACTATACACATAATATACTCTTCCAGAAAAAATCCTGTGTGCAACCTTTACTGATTTTCATCAATACAAATGTGTACATGGTTGCCAATTTCATTTAGGAAGAAATGCCCACAACAGCTTCCCATTAGCTAACAGAAGGTAGGTCCAGTATGCCTCACCCAGTGAGGATTTCCATACAAAAATCCTGAAGCTATTTGGAATGGGGAGGTCAGAATACCTAAGGAGTAGTGTCTGGGTGAGAGCGAATTAGGAATATGACATTATCAGACAATGAGTCTCCAAAGAAGAAATGTGACCTGCCTTAAAAATGTGACCTGGGGGTCAGACAAGTTAGATCTTCATTAAAAGTATTAAGTACAAGAGATCCAAGATGGCGACTATGGTATGGAAGCAGATAGCCTGAGCTCCAACTCCAAAACCTTGCTGAGATGCTAGAGCCACACTTGGCAGAAGTAAAGCACCAACCAATCAAGCCTTCAATATCTGAGCTCCTACCCTTTGGAAGGCATCCCCACAACCCATTACACTGAGAAAACTTGAGGGCTGCCACTGGCACCGCAGCTGAAGCCACTGGCTCCAAACCTGCCTGTGAGACATTCTACAGACCAAACAGGTGAGCATCATGCTTTATGCAGAATTCCCCCAGCCAACCCCAGGGTAAACCAGCACAGCACCTAGGCAGACTGACCACCCCACCCCATAAAAAACTAAATAACAAACAGTGAACTGTCATCTAATACAACAGCAGAGGGGGTGGGAAAGCTGAAAGTGCACTGGAGAAGAGGAGAGGGACAAGGAGCTAATTTCAGCACAAACTATCAGTAAACAAATGCCAGAAAGGCAGGAAGCCTGAGAGCAGGCAGGCAATAAGCCACTCCCAGAAGGAGAGCAGGTAGTGGATCACAGAACTCATCTCCTGAGCCAGTGAGCAGCACCCAAAGTCAAACTGCACCACAAAATTGAAAAACAAACAACAAACTGTCATAACACACTGACAGCAGGGCGAGGCTGATGGAACATTGAGCCTGCCCCAGAAGAGAGGGCAGGGAAAAGAAATAAGCCCCCAACTTGCAAATCCCAGTAAACAAGCACAGTGAAAAGCCACCTCCAAAGCAGGACAACTAGTAGACTAGAGAGCTGATCTCATGAACCTGAGGCCAGATTTCAAACTTAAACAATCACACCTCACTGTGGGAGGAGCTGACTGAGCAGTTGCAGCTGAAAGGTAACAGAGCTATCAGCTGGGGAAATCAATATCCTCGACCGCCATACATGATCTAGCAAAGCTACCTCACCTCACAATTTCAATTCAACTCATAGACAGAACAAAACACTACTGACAAGCCAATCACCTGGTGAGACCATGTCAGAGCTTCTGCTTATCACCAATACCAGGATTGGATGCAGAAGGAGAAGAAGTCCAAGCAAAAGGTATCCATAATATATTCAATAAAATAATAAAAGAAAATTTCCCAAATCTTGAGAAAGTTTTGCCCATTCAGGTACAGAAAGCCTCCAGGACACCAAACAGATTTGACCAAAATAGAACTTCCCCATGACATATTATAATGAAAACAACAAGCACAGAGAATAGGGAAAGAATATTGAAGGCTGTAAGAGAGAAAAAACAAGTAATATAAAGGTAAGCCCATCAAAATCACAGCAGATTTCTCAACAGAAACCTTAACAGCAAGAAGGGCATGGAGTGAGGTATTCCAGGCAATGAATGAAAATAACTTCAACCCTAGGATACTCTACCCAGCATCACTATCATTCAAAATAGATGATGCAATAAAAATCTTCCACAATAAGCAGAAACAAAAACAAAAATGACCACCAAGCCACCATACAAAAGATTCTCCAAGGAATTCTGCACACAGAAAATGAAAGCAAACAAAACCATGAGAGGACAGGCATTATCAAACCACAGGAGAAGAAAACACAAGGAATTGGAGAGTAATATTGATTTAGCTGCACACAATCAAACCCTTAAAAGCAAAAACATCTAAATGACAGGAATCACCACATACTTATCAATATTAACACTGAATATCAATAGACTCAACTCCCCCATCAAAAGACACATTTGGCAAACTGAATTAAAAAGGAAGATCCAACAATCTGTTGTTTACAGGAGACCCATCTCATTGACAGAAGTAAACACTGGCATAGGGTGAAAGGCTAGAAGAAGATTTACCAAGCCAATGCACCCCCAAAACAGGCAGGAGTAGCAATACTTATCTCAGACAAAGTAGACTTTAAACCCATATTGATCAAACAAGATAGAGGAGGACAATCCATACTAATAAAAGGAGAAGTACACCAAAAGGAAATAACAATTATCAACTATATGTGCCCAATCTCAGTGCACCCAATTTCATCATACATAATTTAAAGGACCTAAAAGTACATATAGACTCCAATACAGTGGTAGTGGGAGACTTTAACACCCCTTATCATCAATAGATAAGTCATCCAAACAAAAAATCAATAAAGAAATTCTAGAACTAAGTCGTGCCATAGATCAAATGGACCTAGCTGATGTCTACACAGTATTTCATTCAACATCCACAAAGCATACATTCTTCTCAGCAGCCCATGGAACTTTCTCAAAAATAGATCATATCTTAGGGCACAAAGGAAACCACAGCAAATATAAGAAAATAGAAATAATCCCATGCATTCTATCTAATCACAATACATTAAAACTAGAACTTAACAAAAAACAAAAGAAGAAAATACACAAACAGCTTGAAGCTGAACAACACATTGCCCAATGATCAGTGGGTCATCAATGAAATAAAAAAAGAAATTACAAGGTTCTTGGAAGTTAATGAAAATGAAAACATGACCTACCAGAACCTATGGGACACATCAAAAGCAGTCCTTAAGAGGAAAGTTTATAGCCATGAGTGCATATATTAAAAGGATGGAAAGATCTCAAATCAATGACCTAATGCTACATCTCAAACTCCTAGAAAACAAGAACAAGCAAACCCAAAACAAGTAGAAAGAGAGAAATAATAAAAATAAGGGCTGAAATTAATGAATTAGAGACCAAAAAAAAAATACAAAGAATCAATGAAACAAAATGCTGGTTTGTTGAAAAAATAAACAAGCTTGACAGACCCCTAGCAAACCTGACTAAAATGAGGAGAGAAAAAAACCCAAATCAGTAAAATCTGAAATGCAAAAGGGGCAATAGTAGTGAACACCATGGAAATCCTGGGAGTCATCAGAGACTACTCTGAGAACCTATATTATAATAAATTTGAAACTCTTGAAGAAATAGACAGATTTCTAGATACTTATGACCATCCAAAATTGAACCAAGAGGATACTAACTACCTAAATAGATTTATAACACAAAATGAAATTGAAGCAACAATAAAGAGTCTCCCAAAAAAGAAAAGTCCAGGACCTGATGGATTCTCTGCTGAATTCTACCAGACCTTTAAAGAAGAACTAATACCAACCCCCTTTAAACTGTTTCATGAAATAAAAACAGAAGGAAAACTGCCAAACTCATTCTATAAAGCCAGTATTACACTCATCCCAAAACCAGACAAAGGCACTTCCAAAAAGGAGTGCTATTAGGCCAATCTCCTTAATGAACGTCAATGCAAAATCCTCAATAAAATAATGGCAAACTGAATCCAACAACACATCAGAATGATTATTCACCACGACCAAGTCGGCTTCATCACTGGGATACAGGGGGCTTCAACATACACAGAGCTATAAGTACAATACTGCACACTAATAGAAGCAAAGACCAAAACCACTTGATCATCTCAATAGATGCAGAAAACGCCTTTGATAAAGTTCAACACCACTTCACAATAAAAGCTTTAAGAAAACTAGGAATAGAAGGAATGTATCTCAACATTGTAAAGGCTATATATGACAAACCTACAGCCAACATCATACTTAACAGTGAAAAACTGAAACCATTTCCCCTAAAATCAGGAATGAGATAAGGGTGCCACTATTCCCACTCCTATTCAACATAGTCCTGGAATTTCTAGCCAGAGCAATTAGGCAAGAAGAAGAAATAAAAGGAATACAAATAGGTAAAGAAACTGTCAAAATATCCCTATTTGCAGATAATATGATCCTATACCTTAAAAACCCAAAAACCTCTACCCAAAAACTCCTAGACACCATCAAAAGCTATAGCAAGGTGGTAGAATACAAAATCAACTTACAAAAATCATTAGCTTTTCTATATACCAACAATGAACAAATTGAGAAAGAATATATGAAAATAATTCCAGTTACAATAGCCTCAAAAAAATCAAATACCTAGGAGTAAACTTAACAAAGGATGTGAATGAACTCTACAAGGAGAACTACAAACCTCTGAAGAAAGAGATAGAGGAAGACTACAGAAGGTGGAGAAATCTTCTGTGCTCATGCATTGGTAGAATCAACATAGTAAAAATGGCTATACTACCAAAAGCAATCTACATGTTCCACACAATTCCTATCAAAATCCCAATGATATTCATCACAGAGATTGAAAAATCTACCCTAAAGTTCATTTGGAAACACAAGAGAATCAGCCAAGAAAATTCTCAGCAAAAATAGCAATGCTGGAGGTATCACGATACCCTACTTCAAACTATACTATAGAGCCATAGCAATAAAAACAGCATGGTATTGACACAAAAACAGATACAAAGACCAGTGGAACATTATAGAGGACCCTGATATGAATCCACACAGCTATGTCCACCTTATTTTTGACATAAGTGCCAAAAACATATCATGGAAAATAGACAGCCTCTTCAACAAATGTTGCTGGGAAAAGTAGTTATTGGCCTGCAGAAAACTGAAATCTGATCCATGTTTATCACCCCATACTAGTATCAACTCAAAAATGGATCAAGGACCTTAATATCAGACCCAAAACTCTGAAGCTAGTACAGAAAAGAGCAGGGAATACCCTGGAAGCAATAGGTATAGGCAAGGACTTCCTCAATAGAACCCTAGCAGCTCAGCAACTAAGAGAAAGGATAGACAAATGGGACTACATGAAATTAAAAAGCTTCTGCACAACAAAAGAAATGATCTCTAAACTGAAGACATCAGTTTAGAGATATTTTCTCCTGTGGGAGAAAATATTTTCTAGCTATATATCAGACAAAGGGCTGATAACCAGAATATACAGGGACCTCAAAAAACTAACCCCCCCCAAAAAAATCAATGAACTAATAAAGAAATGGGCAATTGAACTAGACAGAATTTTTTCAAAAGAAGAAATCCATATGGCCAAAAAATGCATGAAAAAATGCTCACCATCTCTGGCCATAAAGGAAATGCAAATCAAAACAACATTAAGATTCCACCTCACTCCTGTTAGAATAGCTATCATCAAAAACAACACCACCAACAAATGTTGGTGAGGATGTAGGGAAAAAGGAACTCTCATACACTGCTGGTGGGAATGCAAGCTAGTGCAACCACTCTGGAAAACAATATGGAGGCTTCTTAAAAAACTAAATATAGATCTGCCATATGATCCAACAATACCACTCCTAGGGATATGCCCAAAGGAATGTGACACAGGTTACTCCAGAGGCACCTGCACACCCATATTTATTGCAGCTCTATTCACAATAGCCACGTTATGGAAACAGCCAAGATGACCCACTACTGATGAATGGATTAGGAAAATGTGGTATTTATACACAATGGAATTTTGCACAGCCATGAAGAAGAATGAAATCTTGTTATTTGCAAGTAAATGGATGGAACTGAAGAACATCATCTTAAGCAAGGTTAGCCAGGCTCAGAAGGCCAAAAATCATATGTTCTCACTCATATGTGGACTTTAGATCTAAAACAAATGCAGTAATATTATTGGACATGGGTCACATCCTAAGGGGAGAACACATACAGGAGGAATAGGGAAAGGTAGGAAACCCAAAACTTGAAAGTGTTTGATGTGTCCACTGTAGAGGAGCTAATATAGTAACTTTAAAATGACAGAGGTCACTATGGAAAGGTAACCAGGAAGTAGTGAAGAGGTCTGGTAGAGATGAATCAATTCAGGTTGTAATACACATGTGCATGGAAGCAATGCTAGGAATCTCTCTATATAGCTATCTTGATGTCCAACTAGCAAAAACACCATTACTTTCTTATTATTGCTTATGTCTTCTCTTCAACAAAAATTGGAGAAGAGGGTAGAACAGGTTCTGCCTGGAAGTGAAGGAGGTGGGGGAGAGGGAGGAGTTAAGGGAGAAGACAGGGAGGAGAAATAGCCCAAACAATATATGCACATATAAATAAATGAAATAAAGTATTATATTTATAAAATGGATGCAGAAATAGAGGGTGAGATTAATAAATTTCAAGACTCTACCATCTAAGATATTCTTAGAAAGAAGCACTCTGGCCACTCTCAAAGGAGCCAGCCTGGACAGTTTGTAGTTTCCATGGAAATATTATACCAGGCATACAGAAGTCCAATTTGTTGGTTATCAAGAACAGGATCTTGTAGAGCCTAGAATAGCAATCCACAGTGTGTAGATGAGACCTGATGATACTGTCCTTTTGAATGAGGGAATCTGTTCTATAATGTCCAAGGAGGTACAGAGACTTAGGAGATACCTCACTGTGTATAACAAAAATATGCATGAAACCAGAATTGTAAGCCTCAGGTCCAATGCAAGGAGTTCCACATGTCAGGTCTGACCACTAGCACCAATACAGCCTGTAAAAGGTAAAGAAAGAAAGGCTAATGGTGAAGGGCAAGAAAAGGAGGTTTATTATACAGCATGGCTCATCACAGGAAGAGTCAAAGGATGCACTTCAGGCTACCTTTGAGGCTCAAACATGAAATTTATTTTTAAATAGAGAAAGAATGTGGGGCAGAAGGTGAAAGGTATCCACAATTATTAAGTAGTCTGCATCAAAGAATGGTATGATTGATCATTATCTCAGACCTGGTTTGGAGAGGAGTTCTGGAGAAACAGTTATCATAGTAACCACTTGAATGGAGCAATCTGGTAAGGACAAGAAAGTAATTGTTACCTGCCTGGTGGGCTGTCTTGCAGAGGCTCTGCTGTTCCTTTCCTTGGGGTCAATTGCCTCCTTGTAAAGATGTTATCAATCAGTACTGTCCTTCCTGGATTCCAAAGTGGCTGCAAGGTGAATGGTTCTTTTGGAATTAAAGACCCTCCAGTGCTGAAAACAGATACACAAGAGACAGAAAAAATCTTGATGAGGCAATTTCTTTTGATCAAAAGGGTGCAATCATGTGCTCATTCCAGCTAAGCAAACACGCAAGCACAAAATGACTGACAGTGACTCCTACTTAAATCCCTGATGCAGTTGTACCTGCCCCTCACCTAGGATTTGTCCAGGTCAAAGGTTCACGATCTTTCCCGATTGGCTAAAAGGCTTGGGGGATGGGTTAGGGCATACAGTTTCACAGGCAATGCAGTCATATAGGAATCCGGAAGAAGAAGCAAGGACCCTTAAAATATGCAAGTCACCTAAGATGGCAACCTGAAGAATTTTTACGTAATCTAAGAGGGTAACAAATACTTTGATAGAAAAGATAATTTTTCTTACAATTTCCCCCTCTTTTAATTTAAATTCTTTTCTTCAAACTCATTTAGGAGCAATTGGCTCTCATGTTCCTGTATTTCTAATAGAAAGAAGTTATTTTGGTAGGGTGGGGGTGATTTTTTGGTGAGAGCTGTCTCAATTAACCACTGTATTAATCCTCGGACACAAGGACTTATGCAACATCTTACTGAAATTAAATCTCTGGCCACTACAATCAAAGAGGTTAAGATTGAGGTCATCCAGCCCTTCCATCTTCCAAACCATTATTCCACTAAGTCAGTGAAGAGATCATTTATACCTGAGTTTTCAGTTAGCTTGTTAGATAGAGTAGTTAATCCATATAGGGCTTTAGTAATAGTTCCTTAAGGGTCTGTATAATTTGTTATATATGTGCAACGCAAAACTCCAATCATTACGCAAACTCCACCCTTTTCAGCCAATATCATGTCTAATGCTAGCCTGTTCTCCCAAGCCATCTGGCTAGTTGGTCCCAATTGCTCTGCTATTCCTTTGATAGCATCCCTGATATAGTTAACAAACCTTTGTTGGTTATAATAAATATAATTAATCCAATCGACATTTTTATTTATTTATTTATTTTTATTTTTTTTAACTTTAAAAACTTTATTTCAAATTCCCGTCCAACTAGGTGAACCTCAGATGTTACCTTTATGGGGAGGACAATAAAAATAGGCTTTTACATTTTCAAAATTAAGAGCTTTTAGGACTTTCAGCCCTTCATTGCCTACAAGTCAAGTTATGTCTTTTTTTTATTGTTTTACTATTCATATGGGCATACAAGGCTTGGGTCATTTCTCTCCCCTGCCCCCACCCCCTCCCTTACCACCCACACTGCCCCCTCCGTCTCCCACCCACCGCCTCAATACCCGGCAGAAACTATTTTGCCCTTATTTCTAATTTTGTTGTAGAGAGAGAATAAGCAATAATAGGAAGGAACAAGGGTTTTTGCTAGTTGCGATAAGGATAGCTATACAGGGAGTTGACTCACAATAATTTCCTGTGCATGTGTGTTACCTTCTAGGTTAATTCTTTTTGATCTCACCTTTTCTCTAGTTCCTGGTCCCCTTTTCCTATTGGCCTCAGTTGCTTTTAAGGTATCTGCTTTAGTTTCTCTGCTTTAAGGGCAACAAATGCTAGCTAATTTTTTAGGTGTCTTACCTATCCTCACCCCTCCCTTGTGTGCTCTCGCTTTTACCATGTGCTCAAAGTCCAATCCCATTGTTGTGTTTGCTCTTGATCTAATGTCCACATATGATGGAGAACATACGATTTTTGGTCTTTTGGGCCAGGCTAACCTCATTCAGAATGATATTCTCCAATTCCATCCATTTACCAGAGAATGATGACATTTCCTTCTTCTTCATGGCTGCATAAAATTCCATTGTGTATAGATACCACATTTTCTTAATCCATTCGTCAGTGGTGGGACATCTTGGCTGTTTCCATAACTTGGCTATTGTGAATAGTGCCACAATAAACAGGGTGTGCAGGGCCTCTGGAGTAACCTGTGTCACAGTCTTTTGGGTATATCCCCAAGAGCGGTATTGCTGGATCAAATGGTAGATCAATGTCTAGCTTTTTAAGTAGCGTCCAATTTTTTTCCAGAGTGGTTGTACTAGTTTACATTCCCACCAACAGTGTAAGAGGGTTCCTTTAAGTCTATTTCCCCTTTTATTAGTATGGAATATCCTTCTTTATCTCATTGGATCAATGTAGGTTTGAAGTCTACTTTGTCAGAGATAAGTATCGCTACTCCTGCCTGTTTTCGGGGGCCATTGGCTTGGTAAATCTTCTTCCAGCCTTTCATCCTAAGCCTATACTTATTTCTTTCGGTGAGATGGGTCTCCTGTAAGCAACAAACTGTTGGATCTTCCCTTTTAATCCATTTCATCAAGCGGTGCCTTTTGATGGGTGAATTAAGTCCATTAACATTAAGCATTACTACTGATAGGTATGTGGTGATTCCTGTCATTTAGTTGTCTTAGTTGTCTGAAGGTTTGATTGTGTGTACCTAAGTTGATGTTACTCTCTACTTTCTTGCTTTTTCTTTTCCTGTGGTTTGGTGCTGCCTGTCTTTTCATGGTTAAGTTGGGTTTCACTTTCTGTGTGTAGAATCCCTTGAAGAATCTTTTGTAGTGGTGGCTTTGTATTCACATATTGTTTTAGTTTCTGCTTATCATGGAAGAGTTTTATTGCTCCATCTATTTTGAATGATAGTTTTGCTGGGTAGAGTATCCTGGGGTTGAAGTTATTTTCATTCAGTGCCCAGAAGATCTTACCCCAAGCTCTTCTTGCTCTTAATGTTTCTGTTGAGAAGTCTGCTGTGATTTTGATGGGTTTACCTTTGTATGGTATTTGTTTTTTCTCTCTTACAGCCTTCAATATTCTTTCCTTAGTTTCTGAACTTGTTGTTTTAATGATGATATGTCGTGGGGTAGTTCTATTTTGATCTAGTCTGTTTGGTGTCCTGGAGGCCTCTTGCATCTGTATGGGAATATCTTTCTCTAGATTTTGGAAATTTTCTGTTATTATTTTGTTGAATATATTACACATTCCCTTCATTTGCACCTCTTCTTCTTCTTCGATGCCCATGATTCTCAAGTTGGTCTTTTGACGGAGTCGGTGAGTTCTTGCATTTTCTTTTCACAGGTCTTGAGTTGTTTAATTAATAGTTCTTTGGTTTTTCCTTTAATTACCATTTCATCTTCGAGTTCTGAGATTCTGTCTTCTGTTTGTTCTATTCTGCTGGATTGGCCTTCCGTTTTGTTTTGCAGTTCTGTTTCATTCTTTTTTCTGAGGTTTTCCATATCCTGGGTGGTTTCCTCTTTAATGTTGTCTATTTTTGTCCTGAGTTCATTTATTTGTTTATTAATCGTGTTCTCTGTTTCACTTTAGTGTTTATACAGTGCTTCCATTGTTCCCTTTATTTCTTCTTTTGCTTTTTCAAATTCTCTATTTTTGTTGTCTTGGAGTTTCTTGAGTGTCTCTTGTACATTTTGGTTGACCATATCCCGTATCATCTCTATAAAATTCTCATTAAGTACCTGTAGTATGTCTTCTTTTAAATTATTCTTGTGGGCTTCATTGGGTTCTTTGGCATAGTTTATCTTCATTTTGTTGAAGTCTGGATCTGAGTTTCTGTTTTCTTCATTCCCCTCTGGTTTCTGTACTAATATTTGCTGTGGAGAAACTTGTTTCCCTGTTTTTTTCTGTCTTCCTGTCATTGTCCTTGGTGTTGTTACTGTTCCTGTACTGTGTGCAATTAAGTATTTTCTAGCTTGTAATAATAACAATGGTAATATTTAGAATGGAAGGGTGAGAGGAGATGGAAAGCAAGAAGTTAAAGAAAAAAGAAAAACAAGTAGACATGTAGGAAAAAACAAAACAAGGAATCAAACAAAAAAGTTTCAAAGGTATAAACAGGGACCGTTAGTGTACTAATTGACAGTAAGCTGAACAGGCATTAGAGAGACAGAAAAAGGATTGAAATAAAGATAAAAAGAATAAAGATAAGAATAAAAATAAAAAATAAGTAAATGAAAGAAATGTATATATAAAAATAAAATAAAACAAAATGAAAAATAGAAAATTAAAAAAAAAAACCCTCCAAGTTCAAATGCAATGAAGTTTCAGTCTTAATAATTTTGGTGTCCATCTCAGTCTCCAGTCCTGGAGATGGTGCCTCAGATGTTGTTCTGTAGTTGTCTCATCAAAGGGAATGCATAAAGTAGAATAAAACTGCACACACACAAAAAAAAACCCACAAAGTGTCCCAAGTTCAAATGCAACACAGTTTCGGTAGGTTTTTCAGCATGCAGGTGTAGTTTGGTTGTTTTCTCATCAAAGAGAGAAAAAAAAAAGAGTCTGAAGACAGTTCTGTGAATGGTATCTGCGGCTGTGGCTTGCCTGCCTGCTGCTGTCAGCCTGCTGTTGCTGGAGGTGTTATTTATGCAGATCTCAGGGGTGAGCTTAACACTCACCTAGCCCCTCAGGCTTTGTTTACTCAGAGTTCTCCTGTGTGCGAGCCTCTGCTACAAGCTTTCCCCTTTCCAAGCACACTGCAGGAGGTGACACTGCACCTGCTTTCTCAAGCATGCATGTTTGTTTACAGCTCATGTGGAAAGTGGGTCTTCCCCCCTCTCCTGTGGAGTTTTCCTCCCACCACCACTTTTACAAGTTTTTCCACTCCTGATTACTGGGCAGTGCTGCTGCTCCTGCCAGCCACCATTTTTGTTTACAGCTCATGTGGGAGGTGGGTCTTCCTTCCTCTCCTGTGGAGTTTTCCTCCCTCCACCACTCTCACAAGCTTTCCTGCTCCTGGTTGCTGGATGCACGCCCCCGCTCCCACCGGCCCGGCTTGTTTATTTATAGTTCCGGGGAGGATTCCCTTCCCCCAATCTTTGGTGCTCAGGCACCCCACCCCCTTTTCCACGTGTCTTTATTGTTCTTATTGCTTATTACTCAGTTTCTCTTTTTCCCCCGGGTGTGGTTCAGTCTGTCCGGGGGGGCTATGCTCTTCTGGCCCAGCGTTGTCTGTGAGAATACCGCGGTACCACTAAGCTCACCTTGTCTGTGTCTTCCCAAGCTGTCTGGATGTGGGCAACTGGCGGCCCGGGGGCCCTCCTGGTTTCTCCATTTAATGTGAAGTGGAGATGCTCTGTGCTGGCTGGAGGTGTGGAGGGGTCAAAGTTTTGCCTCTTCTTGGTGGTTTTGCCTGCAAGGTGTGTCTCCAGCGTCTCTCCAAGATTTCACTATAGGAGGCACACTTTCTGTTTCCTCCCTCTAGCTGCCATCTTGGAATCTCTCAACATTTTTATTTATAGTGGACCACCAAAAGAGCACTGATTCAAATCCTGCTTCAATTTGATTTCTGGCTTTAAATTCATTTGGCACCCTCTAGGAACCCAAATGGCATCAATGTAAGCATGGGGATCAAAGGACCCTCTGCACTTGGCTATAGTGTCTATGTCTGTGTCTCTCCTTTTTCTAAATGTTGTGGCATGGGATGGGGATCTAAATGTTAGGGTGAAAGGGATTGCCAACTGCACCAAAGCACAGGTGCCTGCCCAGTTACCTGGGAGAGCCTCAAGTAAAGATCCTCTGCCATACAACCAGATATCAGCTCTGCCTACTGAGACTGAGGACTGGTTTGTGAGGCTGTTGAAGGACTGGCTTTCACTGCATCCCATCAGGTTTTCTACATTTGCCAATTGTCCCTCCTGTCTGGTGAGACATGAGGTATAATTGATGTCTATGGAGGGTGGCCTAATAGTCCTTGGGAGCTGACCCACAGGACCTCTGAGCGTTGGGAACAGTAATGATAGCATCCAGTAGGATTTGTTGCCCCAAGCCTTGGCATCCTGAAACAGAGCCAACATGCAATACATTCCATCTGGGTCCAAGGACCATCCTAATGAAAACAGAACCACCTGAGACTCTAGTCTACCAGTAGTACAAACATAGCAATTGCTCTTATTTAATGTGTGGGCAGAGTATTTTATCCATTCCATCCAAGCACTTGCATCCCCATACCCAATTTCAATAGCCACAGTTTGTCTTAGGTCCTTGACTTCTACTATGGTTACCTGAGTTCGACTCTTGTATAAACATGGAGGTAACATTGGAGCAGAGGTAGACCTGGGTGTCCCTTGAGAGGGTTTGCGAGCTAGATGGAGCTCAAGGCACATTAAAGGGTCTGTTCCTGAGACATCCACCCCCAACCCATATTTATGAAATATGGATGGTTCTTTTGTCATACTCCAATGGCTTTCTATGACCAATCTAAGTGGGTCACACCATTTATCTTTGCAAGAAGGAGAGGGGTGTGTCCAAAACAGCTGTAATTTTGACTGTAGTGTGTTAAAAGACTGTCAATTATTTTGTATGGTGGAAATCAGAGTCTTTCCAGTACCCTGAGGTCTAGTCCAGCCCTTACAATTTTCATAAAAGGGGGAAGTATATCATTTATATTCAGTGTTCCACTGCACATCCATCCACTCTGGACAGATACCAGGCTTCCCTGTGGGTCCCGGGATGGGAAACATATAAAGGGAGTATCCTTGGAGTTGAAGTTGGGACATAAGGTCTCTGCAAGGAAGGACCTGACATGCATCAAATTCAACAATTAAGAGAAAAGTACTTTGAGTTACATTAATAATAAGCATACCATTTCCCAAATGAAAGAGAAAGAATATTTCCACTATAGTCTTTTTAAAGTCACTTTGGTGTTGCCTGTATGTGAGAGCACAGCCCATTGCTCCTTCTTGCCAGGTGGGGGTGGCTTCTTTATCAGTGTGTGATGAGTCCACCCCCGCTCCTCAGTCTGGACAGCTGTCTCCATGGTCAGCAGGACCAGGAAGGGTCCTTCCCAAGCTGGTTCAAGCTTATTTTCTTTCCAGGTTTTGATCAGCACATAATCACCAGGCTGGTGTGGGTGAACGGGAAAGTCAAGTGGAGGAGCCTGTGCTTACAACCACTTTTTCCTAAGAGAAAGTAAGGTGGAGGACAATACAAGTTATAATTTATGAAGAAATAGTCTTTTTTTTCAAAGGTAGGCACATCAGTAACAGAGCTAAGGTAAGGGAGACCATAAAGCACTTCATAAGGGGAGAGGCCAATGTCCTTCAGAGGGGCCATCCTTATCCTGAGTAGTGCCATGGGAAGGCATTTAATCCAAGGTAATCTGGTCTCTAAGACTAATTTAGTGAGCTGATTTTTAAAAGTCTGATTTAGAGAAAACAATTCACAAGTCTGTGCTGACCAATTGTTAGGGAGTCAGCCTGATTCTATTATAGTCAAGGCCTACCCATTATATCTTTTTCCCTCAATTACCTCAGAGGATCCACCCACAAAGAAATAGAGCCCAGTCTGGAAAGGAGTTTCCCTGAGGTCTGGCCTTACTTTTGTCTGGTATTCAGTAATATCTAAACATTTATGTGCAGGGCTCCTCCTTCTTGCTTCCCCTTCCAAAAAAGTGGCTGGATTTAGGGCCTCATCAGTAGTTAGAGTCAGGTCATCCTTTTCTAGCAAGATGGCCTCATACTTTAGGATCCTAGAATATGTCAGCCATCTACCCACTTTCTAGTTTAAGATTGTTCTAACTTGATGGAGAGTGCTAATAATTACATTTCCCCGAAAGGTGATTTTCCTACTTTCTTCAGTTAGAAGGGCTGTAGCTGTTACTGCCTGAATGCATTCACTCCAACCTCAGATGACAGGATCTAGGAATTTAGATAAGAAGTCCACATGTTGATGTTGACCCCCATATTTTTGTGTTAGCACCCCAAGGGCAACTCCCTTGTTTACATTTATAAAGAGGTGAAAAGCCTGTTCAAGAGAGTGCAAGGCTAGCATCAGGGCTGTGATAAGGGCTTGTTTTAGCTCATCTACTTGTTTTATCTCCTCAAGGTCCAAAAAAGGGGGTCTGGTCCCTCTTGGGTCAATTTGAGATATAAAGATTTACTTTTAAAGGCATATGCATCTATCCATAAATGGCAATATCCCACTAAGCCATGGAATGTTCTCAATTCTTCTTTTGTCCCTGGGACAGGGAGACCAGTAATTCCTTCTATTCTTTCTGGACCAATCCTTCATTTGCTCTTACCGATTAAATGTCCCAGATATTTTACTTCAGTCACAGCAAATTGTAAGTTATTCTTTGAAATACAAAGTCCCTGGCTTCCCAAGAAATTTATAAAGGTAATGGTTGTTTTAATCACCTCCCCCCGATTATCCCCTTATTATTAAATCTCTCAAGTCTCTTATATTTTCTCAGGGCCCTGGGGTGTTGTTATCTCATCGGGGATCTTGATTAGGAGACTTAATACCAGCTGCCAGGACACTTTGTCCCAGGGGATGTTCGTGATCCCAGATAGCCATTGCGCTCTACAGATCATGGCTCTTCCCTCCCCTGAGAAGAGAATTCCCCAAATAGACATTGACTCAGCCCAAGTATATATCTGTGGTCCCAGAAATTGATCAACCTGTTCTGAGACCCTGAAGGGATCCTCAAGAAGGGGTCACAACTCCTTTTTAAAATTTTGGACCTGGTAAGAGGGGCATTTACAAACCCAATTTCACCTCCTCCAAGGGGAATCTCCTGAGAGGAAAGAGGGAGTGGGGTTTTTCTTCTTCAGACTGAGGAAAAGGTAGATTCTCAATGTCTTGATGACATTGTTCTAACTACCTTTGAAGTCATGGTAGGGAGGGGTTTGGGGTAGGGAGGGAAGGGG
Organism: Castor canadensis; assembly: GCF_047511655.1. Taxonomy (NCBI): domain Eukaryota; kingdom Metazoa; phylum Chordata; class Mammalia; order Rodentia; family Castoridae; genus Castor; species Castor canadensis. The sequence goes on from NC_133387.1 coordinate 186,831,706, forward strand.
GTAGAGGTGGAACGGTTAGGAGGGGGAGGTGGAGAGGCAGAAGCCTGGGGTGGTGGCATGGGGGCCAGCTCTGGTGCCTGAGCCAGAGGAACAGCAAGGTTATAAGTGGGGGGAGGGAGAAAAGTAAATCCCAGTTAGAAGGAGTTGGGTTTTTTTTTCTTTTTTTCCTTTTCTTTAAGTGTAAACAGGACTACAGGACTCTGTCTCCAACAGAGGGCATATTCCATCTCCTCTTGAGTGACTGGGCTCTTGTCATTTACATGCTCAATTAATAGTTGACAGACCCAGTCCTCGTCAGACCCAAATTTTGGTCAAAAAAACCAAAGACTTTGAGATCAGTTCTTGGGTCCAGATAAAACAACGTTATTTAATATTCTCTGCTTTTTTCCCCCTTTAGTATAAGGGCTATCATCCCAATATTTTAACATCTTCCCTAGGGGTCTCTCAGAAGGTATTCTATCCTGGGCCTTCATTTTCTGACCCCCCTTTTTGCTGCCTTCATTTCCCATTTCTCTCTTTGGTCAACTGTGCTCTATCAGGAGCTCAAACCCTGCCCCCCCTTTGCCTTGGAGATTTCTTGCACTCTGATTCTCTTTTGCTTTGTCCATCTCTAGCTACATCCCTCACAGGAGCTTGAGGCACCTCTTGGTAGCTGGCAGGTCAATATAAACTACTGACCTGGATTCAAGAATCTAATTCTACCTTAAATAGTATGAGGTTGCCTCAGAACTGTGGATCAGGACTCCACTTTCCCTTTGTGTCACCTGACACATCTCATTCACACATTACACAGCCTCCAGTATCCTGACCACCAAGATATCACTTGGTCACCCCATGGCATTTCTTGTCTTGTTTTCTGCACAAAACTTACATGACCACTGTGGTCCCAGTCTTCAGAGCTCTTTTACCCACATCGTCAAGAAATTCTGGAGTCCAAGTTCATTAGCAGATCCAGAAAGTTGTCGCCCTCAGCCAAACCTCAGGGCCGCCACAACCAGGCAGCAGGATGCATCTCCCCAGGGAAGGGCTGGAACCCCCCTTCCTGGGCAGAATATAAAATCCCAGACCAAGCCCCCAAATTGTTGGAATTAAAGACCCTTCCATGCTGAAAACAGACAGACAAAATCTTGACAAGGCAATCTCTTTTGATCAAAAGGGTGCAAGCATGTGCTCACTCCAGCTAAGCAAACACACAAGCACAAAACGACTGACAGTGACTCCTACTTAAATCCCTGATGCAGTTGTACCTGCCCCTCACCTAGGATTTTTCCAGGTCAAAGGTTCACAATCTTTCACAATTGGCCAAAAGACTTGGGGGATGGGTTAAGGCATACAGTTTGGCAGGCAATGGAGTCATACAGGAATCCAGAAAAAGAAGGAAGGACCCTTTAAACATGCAAGTCACCTAAGATGGTGACCAGAGAAATTTTTAAGTAATCTAAGAGGGTAACAAATACTTTGATAGAAAAGATCATTTTTCTTTCAGTTCAGAGGATACACAAATACAAAGTGGAGAGAGATGGCAAGCTTTGTTTCTGCTTTTAGTTAATTTGTGGGCCCATGCAAGTGGGAAGTCAGTGCTTTGCAGAAAATGCAGTTTCTAAGTACCTGATAAATGCACGGTAGATTAGGAGAGTGCACCGGAGTAATTTATTGACTAAAACTATTCAGGGAAGGACAATGGGTACTCAAACTGAAATTACAGCAATGAATAGGAATTTTCCAGATTTATCAGAGTGTGGCAGGTACTGGAGAGTGTCTGTGCACTGCAGGAAGAGGTTATGAGACTCCCAAAAAGAAATGAGGATGCAGACAACAACTGGGAAACACCGAAGAATAAGGTAATTCAGAGACCACCAACAACATGTGACTACTAATCCTCACAAATATTTATTGAATTCATTTTGTTGATATACTTAATCTACCATGGAACCTGTCATACTTTGGTAAGTACTTCAATATTTTTAAACAAGAAGTAAAAACACAGACTATGCTTTTTATAATCTATGAGAAGGAGATTGAGACTCTCAATTTCATAAAAGAGTAATTATCATCATGTTTGATTTTTTTCAGTATTGGGAAAACTTATCCATACACATTGCACTCTAGGCAAGAAAAGAAGAATCAACCAGACATTTTAATCACGCATTATGAAATTCACTTAAAGATAGAAACCTCAGATAGTTTCTGGATTGGTGGCAGAGTTGGACTGAAAACCAAGATTCTGCTTCTTAAATTATTCATTTAACATATATTCAAGCATTCTTTAAGGGCATCTTCTATGGCATGTTTTGTAATATAAGAATAATTTTTTCATCTCAGCAGATTTTCCTAGTCTTCCAATAAGGAATATTCCTTCCTTCCATAAAAGAATTGATGTTTCTGCTTCTCATTGAAATTGTGAAAAGTTCAATTACAATAACTGTTGTGACTGAGAAACTACAGAGTAAAGGAAGAGAGCACAGGAAGGGCTTCCGACTCTCATGTAAGGGTCAAGGATGTGAAAGCAACAATTCTAACTAAAACTTGGATAAGGAGTAGCCAGTCTACATGTGGGTAAAGGGATCGTGGTATGTTTGTAAGGATGGGTGCAAAAGAAAGTGGTTCACATGAGCAACAAAGTCTGGGATCAAATCACAGGTGAAAGACAAAACAATGAGTACAAAGGGACCCCCTTCTCATGTGATTCCTCCTATTGTGTCATCTTTCCTAGGACACTCATCATGTCCTCAAATACTGTGCTTCAAAAAGTACTGCTGATATTGACATCACTTTTAGCTATTACCTGGATAATTTTTATACTTTCTCAAAACTCCTCAAAGGTAGGAACACTTTTCTCCATTTTGACTTGAAGACTCCACTCATGGGAAATGTTTTGCTAAAACCCATTAACAATCCTGCTCCTCCTCTCCCACTACAGCTCTGCTTTCTTCTCCCTGCTATACTTCATGTCACCGGGTTTGTGGAAATGACTATCTCTACTTCTTCCTTTCCCCTTCATGCTCAATCCATTCTAATCAGACTCTTATGTCCCAAATGACCCAAAATGTCCTTTGAGAAGGCTACCAACTTCAAAGTCACTAAATAAGGACTTGTCATTAAAACCAGGTGAATATATTCCTTGACTATCTGGGTCCAGTTTCCATAGTCTCTTAATTTTGTCTATGATTCTTTTTCCATGCATAAGTTATTTTTAGAAAGTCAGTTTCATTATGTTTATTAGATATTAATTAATAATTAGAAAATGTAAATGGCTTGAGGTATTTAACTAATTTAACTTTTCCCTATGCTTGTCCAATTATTCTAAACCGTTTAATAAAAATTCCATCCTATACTTCACTGATTTTTTTTCTTTTTTTTTTTTTACCTGTTATACTGGAAATTTAACTCCAGGCTTTGTATTTGCTAAGTCAGATGCTCTACCCGTTGTATTACGCATCCAGCCCTTTTTGCTTTAGTTATTTCTCCTTTAGAGTTTCACATTTTGTTTCTGGGTCATCTTGGATCCTCCTACATATTCCTCTGTTGTAGAAAGGATTATAGGTAAGTATCCACATGTTCACCTTATTGATTGAGATATGGCCTTTCTAACTTTTTGCCTAGGCTAGCCATGTCATCTGACTCAACATAGCTTTTTATGTTTTGGTTAGTTTAAAAGTTTCCATATTTTCCAAAATATTAAAACACTGGAAACCACTGATCTATAAACATGGTTCTCAAACTTTTCTGATGGCCTATGAGTATTTGAAGGAACATGTACTCCAGGATGACACATTGTGACCATGCTTCAGTCCATGTGGCCTAAGGCCAGGGAATCCATATTTTGAGTAAAACCTGGAAGACGCTTCTGGCTATCAGGAAGTTTTGGAAACCATTGAAATTGAGGATCTAAAAAACACTGTCCAGTGCTAAAAGTGTCAGTGACATCTAACTCTGTAGTGACTTCTCAGTGATAACTTAAGAGAGGTTTAGGTGGTTTGTGGGAGGAGGTTGTCAACAATCCAGGAAGAAAAGAAAGTGTTAGGAAAGACCAAGTGCCAAAACAAATGATCCAATTAGTTTTACCAAATAAAAAGTTAGTCATACTTCCTTCTTTTACCTCCCTCTCCTATTACTGAGCTCCCCTTAGAATGACCTGTTTTTTATAATATTGCTTGCATTTGTATTGGGCCTATGTTCCATGTTTGACAGAAAATATGCGACCTTTGGCTTTCTGAACCAGCTATCTTCACTAAACATTATGTTCCCTCCAGTTCCATCCATTTACCTGCAAACAACAAAATTTCATTTAAAGGCTGAATACAGTGCCATTGTATATAAATACCACATCTTCTTAATCCATTCATCAGTTGTAGAATCTCTTGGCTGTTTTCATAGCTTAGATATTATTACTAATGCTGAAATAAACATGGGTATACAGGTGTCTTCATAGTAATATGACTTACATTCCTTCAGTTATAACCCTAGGAGTGGTATTGCTAATTACCATAAGAAGGAGACTAAGGTAGAAAGAGGAAAAATAGAGTGGATGAGTCACTGTGGGTTATAACACATATGTACATGGATCTGTCACAATGAAACACCCTTATAGCTATGTTAAACAAAAGAAATGTCTTTTTTTCAAAAACAGAGAATAGGAAGGCAAAACAGGTCCTATCTGTTGGTCACAGTGGGAGGGATAGGATATAAGGAAAGGGTGTACAAGGCTGAATATGATGAAAATATTATGTACTAACATATGTACATGGGAAAATGAGACCAGTTGAAACAATTCCAGGAATGGAAGGAAGATAAAGGACAATGACAGAGTGGATGAATTTGACTATGATATATTTTAAGAACTTTGTAAATGTCACAATGATGAAAACAATGATAAAAAAATTTTAATTAAAAAATAAAATTAACAAATCTTTACATTTAATGAATAAGGTAGTCCTAGCAAACCAACTACATTGGTATTTAGATGGTACAATATTTAGATGATACAGGAGAGAATGGAAGAACTAGGGAATTTAAAAAGTTAAAATCATAAAGCCATGCCAAGACTACACTTTACCCCAGAATGAGGAGAAGTCATTGAAGGAGTTTAAGGAAGCAGGAGACATGCACAGAGTTTCACTTTAAGAGGCTTGACTTAGCTACAGTGGAGAAAAGTAAACAGAGAGAAAGCACAACTGTCTTCATGACATCTGAATAGGTCACACTTGAAGTGACCATTACAATGCAGGGAAGACAGGGGGAAGGAATAGACTATTAAACAAGGTGAAAGAGACATACAGGTACAACTAGAAAAAGTTACTTAGTGGGAAGAAGGTATATATGAAAGGAAAAGCAAATTCTCCATCTTCAACATAAAACCCATCTGTATTTGCTCAGCTTTATTCTTAGGTTGAATATATTTACAACTCAGGCCATCTCTACAATATTGAGGGAAAAAAATGTCTAAATTTTATTCAACATTGTCAGAGTTTAAATGATATAGATGATGGCATGAAAATAAATATTCAAATCCATCATACATAAAAATGACTGAGATCAGAGTCATTTCATAGGATGACACATTTCTTTTCATTACAGCTTTGGTCTGCTCTAAACATATCCATCTCCTTCCATCACATGAACACTTCCACAAAATCTTCCTGCCCTGAAACACCAAGGACACCAGTCAATTCACCAACAGAGTCTCAGCTGAGAGTCAGGGAGATCCTGGAGAAACTAGACCAACTAATCCCACCCAGACCCTTTATCCATGTGAACACCACCACAAGCGCCAAACACAGCACAGCCACCATCCTCAACCCACAAGATACATACTGCAGAGGGGATCAGCTAGACATCCTGCTGGAAGCAAGGGACCACCTGGGACACAGGAAGGAATATGGCGGGGACTTCCTGAGGGCCAGGACGTCCTCCCCAGCCCTGAACGCAGGTGCTTCAGGAAAGGTGACAGACTTCAACAATGGCACCTACCTTGTCAGCTTCACACTGTTCTGGGAGGGCCAGGTCTCACTTTCTGTCCTACTCATCCACCCCAGTGAAGGGGTATCTGCTCTCTGGAGGGCAAGGAACCAAGGCTATGACAAGGTGATCTTCACAGGCCAGTTTTCCAGTGGTGCCTCCCAGGTCTACAGTGAGTGTGGCCTGGCTTTAAATTCAACTGCTGAGCTGTGCCAGTATCTTGATGGTCAAGATCAAGAAGCTTTCTACTGCGTGAGACCTCCACATGTTCCCTGTGCTGCACTCACCCACATGCAGTCCAAGAACAAGAAAGTTTCTTATCTTACCAAACAGGAAAGGAGCCTCTTTGAAAGGTAAATGATTATTTCTGGATTCTATATTGGAAAATATAATGCTTTTGCCTATATGTCATCTCAAATGAAAATTCTTAAGAAGACCTATTTGGGAAAGGATCTAAAAATTTATTTGGGATCAGTTCTCACTCCTCAGTAGTACCCAAAGTTTTGGATATTTAATCCTCATCAATGAACTAAAAAATATAGGCAGATTAAAAGCTAAAAGAACATGAGAAATGTGTGTGTGCTCTACTAAGTTCTATATGCATCTCAATAAATTGACTTGCATAACTTCTGGGTATCGATATCCTATGAAATGAGAGGCAAAGTAATGGAAATTCACTAAGTGGCCTTAAATCATAGACATGGTAATAGGCTTATCACTAAGAAATAACAGAAGCAATGCATAATTGTGCCTTTGAGTCCTTCATGGTTTGCAGCCACCTACAGATTAATTTCTACATTTTTCTCTTTAAGGTCTAATGTGGGTGTGGAGATTATGGCAAAATTCAAAATGATTAGTGTTTCCAAATGCAGCGGTGAGTGCTTCTGCTTATCGGGTGATATTTACTATTAACTAATTAAAGTATCTCCTCTTCCTGCTGGACTTCTCTCTGACTCAGTCCTGTCAGCTTCCTGCTCATCTATTTCACTGAGGCTGGCCAAGGCACCAGGTCCATCCGTGAGTGAATGTTTGAATCACTAGGATATCACTTACCTGCCTTAGGAACATATCTCTCATCACTAATCTACTTATCGTGTAATAGGTTACCTGCTCATCATGCGCAATAATATTGAAACATTAAAACTTATTCCCAATCTTTACACAGTACTTCATCTCTCCTCCCACCCTCTCCACACCACGCTCATCACCATCTTCCACATTACCAGTTCCCAAATAATCACGGTCTAGACGTTTCCATCTTGTCATCTAGGAGTCAGCTCACTGCTATAATTCCCTCTTTGTCTTTATCACTTTTCCAACCATTTGTTTTCAAAATAGAACCTCCACATTTGTATTTACTGATTTCTCATTAATTATTTGATTCTAAATGTTTTTAAAAACCAGCTGATAGTGATAAAAATAATGTTGATAAAGAGGCATATCTATGTGTGGTGGACTATCAGTGGAAATCCATGGGAGGAGGAGATAAAAAGGAAGGATACTGATGGGGTAAACAGGATCAAAGAATACTATATATATGTAGTGTATAAATATATATATGAAAAAATATATATATATATGAAAATAGCAGAAGGAAACCCATGAAACAATGTTTGTAAATGGGGGGAGGACTAGGATAGAAATATAATGGAGGAGGAGAGCATGCTCAACGTGTACTGCAGGCATGTGTGGAATTATCACAATGAAGTATCTTCATATCATTATGTTATGGTAATACAAAAATAAAATGAAGCTTTTTATAAAGTAAAAAAAATCTGAAATAATTTAGGCAAAAGTCTTCATGTCTACGTTCAGCACTAAAATCTTAATTATGGGTGAAACACTTGACCACACTGAAGTAATAATATGTGCCTGATTGTAGGAATGGTATCATTACTATAGATATGTGGGTACAAACACCTATTAGCTCTTCAATAGAATTTTTTTGGTGGTACTAAGGTAGGAATTCAGGGCCTCACTCTTGATAGGCACTCTCCACGTGAGCCTCTCTGTCAGCCACCAGTTGTTAAAATATAACAAATACACTTTCTGGATGATGAATAGTCACCATCCCAAACTGGACACAGAATCATCTTCTCCTTCAAACTCTTCATATACCAGTGATGAAGGGGTGACTGACTGGCCCTTCTTGGAACTCAGGCACTCTCTGCAGCCTACAAACATATCCATTGTGATTGGCCACTTTTTTTTTCTCTTTTATTCATATATGCATACACTGTTTGGGTCATTTCTCCTCCTCTACCCCCTTACTTCCAGGCAGAAACTATTTTGCCCTTACTCTAATTTTGTTGTAGAGAGAGTATAAGCAATAATAGGAAGGAACAAGGGTTTTTGCTAGATGAGATAAGGATAACTATACAGGGAGTTGACTCACATTGCTTTCCTGTACATATGTGTTACATTCTAAATTAATTCTTCTCAAACTAACCTTATCTCTAGTTCCTGGTCCCCTTCTCCTATTGATTGGCCACTTTCTAAGCCAAGATAATTATTGATATTTTTTAGATTAGCTAGCCTCTAACTCAAAGAAATTTTAGTTTGATGGGGTATTGAAGACATTGGGAGTGTATGTGACAAATGTAGCGGTAAAGTGGACTAAAATGATAGAATGAGTGAGCTTTCACACTGTGTAAGAATTGATGGATTTCATGGTAAGGCTGAAAAATACATTATAACTACATGTATTTTGTCTTGGAAAACTTGTGATCTTATAATGAACATTAAATGGTACCATTTAGAAAAATCACATTTGAGAAAATTTTTATTGAAAAATAGTTGTTCCATTATGTGGATACATTAATAAATCTTTTCTGCTACCACCACTAAGTACACTGCTATTAAGAAAACACTTGGAAAAAGACAGAAGGTTCTTAATGAATACTGATGGATAAGTTGATGTTTTAGAAGATCCTATCTTGTTGATCCTTTGACAGAAGAAACAGTTCCAATGAAGGAGAAATGCAAGCCTGGAATCCCATCCACAATCCCCAGTGGCCATGTCTGGAAAAACACATGGAATCCCATCTCCTGCAGTTTGGCTCCAGTGGAAATGAAAGACTGCCTCGCAGGAAAACTCATATATCTGCTGGGAGATTCCACAATCCGTCAGTGGATGGAATACTTCAAAGCCAATATCAAAAGTATGTCTAAGTAGAAGCCATTATTGACATCCCCTCAGAAACTTCATTCTCGATTCAGTGGGAGAAAGGACTATGGGAAATACCTCTCCTTTATCATCTTTCTTAATCACAATACATCAATAGTTTTCATAAGACATTATTATCTTTTCTTTTAAAAATATGTTTATGTTAATAGAAGGGAGCCGATGTAAAAAGTGTATATTATTGTGTATATTACTACCTATCCTGGAGAATTCACACATTAAACTTGTGAAGTATACTTAGGTTATTGATGGAGACAAGATTATTTAGGATACTAAACCCTCTCCTTCTGCAGTTGGCACAACAGCTTAGGGTGTGAATTCCAAGTGCAGATATCCTGGGTTCAAAACCTGTCATCACATTGTATCTGGGTGACCTTGAAAAGGTTCCATTGTCATTTTATGCCTCAGTGTCGAATGAGGCACGACCACCCAAGAAAGACTTCAAAGGAGAATCTTTATTTGCCAGCTGACTGCTCTGACCAACAGGTCGCTGGCCCTTAGAGCAGCCCCGTTCTAACTTTAAGCAGGGTTTATAAAAGGCAAAAACCATGTCCTGTTTGACAATCGTTGCGAAGCAAGCTAGCCCAGGTACAGAAGCAAAACAATGGCTGTTGGTTGCCGTTGCGAAGCATAAGTGAACACAATCAACAAAACCGTTTATCCACTTCGGCTCCTTCTGTTTGGGAATCAGATATTTCATAACCCCCTTCAGCTTTAAGCTAAGGAGGCACCTGATTAATGGCTTCTCTACGGACACCTGATTAATGTCTTTCCTCTGGCTAAGTCTTTTAACCATTTCATCCTCAACATTAACTGAAAGTGAAAGTAATACCTACTTAGAAAAATGAGGTAATATCTATGAGGCATTTAGAATATTGTCTGTCACAAACTAAGTTCTCTTTGGTATAAGCCATATTATGTGTTTTCTCTGTCTTTTTTTCCTTATCTGTCAACCAGGATAATAATAGTACCTTCTGATTTTTTAAGATGAAATGAGGTAATGGATTGAGAGTATTTTACAGAATGCAAGACACATACAAAGTGCCCAAAAAGCAAAAGCAATTGCAGTTGCAATCGCTATTATTATCATTTGTTGATGTCACAGTTGGGGCAAGAGTGAGAACCTACTAGTTGTTCTATTTACTAAACCAAGCATCCATCAAAAATGATTCAGAATCCACTAGTAGATCTTAGCAATCTCACCCAGAAAACCATCACTATCTACCCCTCTATGTCTCTGAGCCATGACTCTTATCTTTGAGGAAAATAAAGGTGGTGCAGCTCTATCCTGGACTTCTTAATAAAGTCCACTTTGGTAAAAGAAAGAAAGTTTATCCTCAATTTAAAAAGGCAAATGAATAGGGTCTGCACTCCAAGAAGAATTCCCAACTGAGGGAGAGTTTTAAATTTTGGTCTCTAGTAAATATGAATTCCTCCTGACTTTAGTTTCCACAGCTACAAAATTAGGGATTGGTAATAACCTTTAGCACCACGTGATACACGTGAGTTCTTACGTTATCCAACTACTGGGTTATGGAGTTACTATCCTCTTCAATTCATGTAATAATTCGTGGTAGGAAGATATCCATTGCACATTTCCTTAAAAGTTAAATTCTATGTCCTGAGTTTGTTTTGGAAAAGACAACTGAGTTAGTTGGAAGCACATGAAGAAAACAGCACTGCCATTTTCCTACAACCATCCTATAGCATCAATATTTTACATTCTCACTGGTTCAGATTTCAAACATATCCTTTTACTTACAAGATAATACATGGTACAAAGCACTAATAATCATTAACTGTGTGTTTTCTTCAGCAGTTAAAGCTATGATACAGCTGGCCTTCATATTCTGATAGGAGTTTAATTAATATGAGAAAAATGGAAGGACTTTATCCAATTCTGTGCATGCTATGCTTATTTTCAGAAGTGTCAAGATCAGATAGACAATTTTCATAAGAACTGGGGGAATTTTTAGTGCAAATACTGCCACAAACTGTAGCCACTGCCACCCAGCCTGAACTGGAAATGCAATGTGGTTTTGATTGCATTTTTTATGGCCAGGGATGTTGAACATTTCTTCATGAGTTTTTTTGGCCATTTGAACTTCTTCCTTTGAAAAAGCACCTCTGTTCAGTTCATTTACCCATTTCTTCATGGAGTCATTCATTCTTTGGGATTAGATTTTTCTTTGGGCTCTCTGTAAATTCTGGTTATTAATCTCTTGTCAGATGGATAGCTAGCAAAAACTTTCTCCCATTCTGAGGAGAAAATTGAGTCTAGTCACCATTCCTTTGCTGTGCGGAAGCTTTTTAGTTCCATGCAGTTCCATTTGTCAATCCTTTCTCTTAGTTGCTGAGTCATTAGAGTTTTATTTATGAAGTTAGCTCCTATATGTTCCAGTGAATTCTCTACTCTTTCCTGCACTAGTTTCAAAGAGTTAGGCCTTACATTAAGGTCTTTGACCCACTTTGAATTAATATTTGTGTAAGATGAAGACATGATTCTAGTTTCAGTCTTCTATATACAGATATCCAGTTTTCCCAGCACCATTTCTCAAAGAGGCTGTCTTTTCTCCATATGTTTGGACAACTTTGTCAAAAATTAGTTGTCTGTAGCTGCATGGATTTCTATTTGGGTCTTCTATTCTGTTCCATTGGTCTTCATGTCTGTTTCTGTGCTGGTACCATGCTGTTTTAATTACTATGGCTCTGTGGTATTGTTTGTTGTCAGGTATTGTGATACCGCTAGCATTGCTCTTTTGCTCAGTATTCCCTTGGCCATTGGTGGTCTTTTGTGCTTCTACATGAATTTTAGGATTGATTTTTCAATCTGTTACAAATGTCATTGGCATTTTAATGGGGATTGCATTGAACTTATAGACTGCTTTTGATCATATAGTCATTTGCACAATAATAATTCTTTGATTCACAAGCATGGAAGATCTTTTCATCTTCTGATATCTTCTTCAATTTCATTCTTCAGTGGTTTATAATTTGCATTGTAGTTGTCTTTCACTTCCTTTGTTGAGTTTATTCCTAGGTATTTTATTTTTTGAGGGTATTATAACTGGAAAAGTTTTCCTAAATTATTTCTCAATCTTTTCATTGTTAGTAAGTATAAAAGCTACTGGTTTTGTATATTCATTTTTTTAGCTTTATTCTTTACTAGGATAGATTCATTGTACATGGGGGGGTTCATTGCAAAATTCCAGGTAGGCTTATATTATAAATTGCTTAGATCACCCCCATAGTCTCTCCCCCTTAACCTCTCTATGCCCCACTTAAAGAAATTGCAAGAGGTTTCTTTCTTCTATTTCATGTAAGTATATGAAGTCTATCAACCATACACCCTCACCTTATTCTCCATTCACCTTCTACCCTCCCTCAAGTTACCCCCAAACACAAACATATACATTGTACCTACTTTACAGTCCTGTTTCATTATTAATATTTAAGTTGATGTTCAAAGGGTTTTCACAATGTATCCCTGCTTTAAGTATACTTTACTTTAGTCCATTCACCCCTTCCATTGCTCTCCCTTACCCTTTTATCTCCCACCCCTCATTTTTAAACAGCTTTCAATATACATCCTTATATCCTCTACTTTCACAGATGTTATGTTTTAAATATTGTTGATGTGCTATCATTCTTTTCCTGTCCCTCCTTCCCTGAGTTCCATAGAATAGTTCCACTACTACAAACATTTTCTACATATGAGTTTGTATATGATCATGTTTAGTTTTGTGTATATGTTTATCGTTTGGATCTGTCTTCCACATATGAGAGAAAACATGCAGCTTTTGTCTTTCTGAGCCTACCTTACTTCATTTAATATGATGTTCTTCAATTGCATCCTCACATCTTCAAACCACATGCTGCCATTATTCCTTATGGCTGAGTAAAACTCCATTGTATATGTATACCTCATTTTCTTGATCCATTCATCAGTTAGAGGGCATCTGGATTGTTTCCATAGCTTGGCTATTATGAGTAGTGCTACAATAAACATCAGTATACAGGTGTCTCTATTGTTTCCTGACTTACATTCCTTTTAGTATGTACTCAGGAGCATATCACTGGGTCACATGGCAGTTCTAACTTTTGCTTTATGAGGAATCTTCATACCACTTTCCATAATGGTTGTACTCATTTGCATCCTACCAACAGTGTATAGGGGTTCCTGTTTCACTGCATCCTTGCCAGCATTTGTTGTTTTTATTGTCCTTAAATATCACCATTCTAACTGGGGTGAGATGAAATCTTAGTATAGTTTTGATTTGCCTCTCTTTTATAGCCAGGGAAGTTGAATACTTCTTCATGTATTTACTGGCCATTTGTACCTCCTCCTTTGAGAATTCTCTGTTTAATTCATGTACCCATTTCTTCTTTGGGATATTGATTCTTTTAGGGTTGACTTTTTTGAGTTCCCTATAGATTCTGGATATTAGTCCCTTATCCGATGAATAGCTGCCAAAGATTTTCTCACATTCTGTAGGCAATCTCTTGAGTCTAGTAACTGCTCCTTCTGCTGTGCAGGTTTTTAGTTTGATGTGGTCCCATTTGTTCATTCTTTCTCTTAGATACTGAGCCTTTTGAGTTCTACTTAAGAAGTCACTTCCTATGCCTATCTATTTTAGTTTATTTCCTACTACTTCCTATAGTTGTTCCAAAGTTTCAGGCCTTATATTAAAGTCTTTGATACACTTTGAGTTCATTTTGGTACAGGTTGAGAGACAGGGATCTAGTTTTAGTCTTCTACATATGCACATCCAATTTTCCCAGCAACATTTGTTGAAGATGCTGTCTTTTCTCCATTGTGTGCTTTGGACTCTTGTCAAAGATCAGTTGGCTGTAGCTGTGTGGTTTTATGTCTGGGTCTTCTATTCTAACCCATTGGTCTTTATGTCTGTTTTGTGCCAATACCATGATGTTTTTACTGTTATAGCCCTATAGTATAATTTGAAGTCATGTATTGTGATACCTCTAGCATTGGACTTTTGCTCAGAATTTCTTTGGCTATATGAGGTCTTTTGTAGTTTCATATGTATTTTAGGATTGATTGTCTATCTCTGTGAGGAATGTCATTGGACTTTTGATAGGGATTGCATTGTACATGTAGATTGCTTTTGGTAGTATGACAATTTTCACAATATTCATTCTATTAATATTCATTCTACCAGAAGCATGGGAGATCTTTCCATCTTCTGATATCTTCTTCAATTTCTCTCTTCAGTGGTTTATAGTTTTCATTAAAAAGGTCTTTGGTTTCCTTCATTAAATTTATTTTTAGGTACATTATTATTTTTGAGGCTGTTGCAAATGGGATTGTTTCCCTGATTTCTTTTTCATTCTGTTCATTGTTGGTATATAAGAAGGATGCTGATTTCTATATGTTAATTTTGTATCCTGCTACATTGCCAAAAGAGTTTATGACTTCTAATACTTTTTGGTAGGGTTTTTAGGGTCTTTTAAGTAAAGGATCATGTCATCTGAAATTGGAGATAGTTTGACTTCTTCTTTCCCTATTCAAATCCCTTTTATTTCTTGTTCTTGTCTTGTTGCTCTGACAAGGAATTCCCAAACTATATTGAATAGGAGTGGGGAAAGCAGCCATTCCTGTCTCATTCATAATTTTAGTGGGAATGATTTCAGTTGTTCTCCATTTCGTACAATGTTGGCTATAGGTTTCTCATATATAGTCTTTATTATGTTGAGGAATATTCCTTCTATTCCTAGTGTCTTCAGAGCTTTTATCAGGAAAGGGTGTTGAATTTTGTCAAAGACTTTTTTCTGTATCTATTGAGAGGATCATGTGGCTTTTGTCCTTATTTCTGTTTAAATGCTGTATTATGTTTATAGATTTATGCATGTTGAATTATCTTTGCATGCCTGGAATGAAACTGACTTGGTCATGTTGTATGATCTTGTTGATGTATTGTTGAATTCTGTTTTCCAGTGTCTTGTTAAGAATCTTTGTATCTATATTTATTAAAGATATTAGTTTGTAAATCTCTTTTTTTGTTGCATCTTTCTTGGGTTTTGGAATGAGTGTAATGCTGGCTTTAAAATGAGTTCAGTAGTGTTCCTTCCCTTTATTTTTCCTGGAAAAGACTGAGTAGTGTTGGTATTAGTTCTTCTTTAAAGGTTTGGTAAAAATCCATCAGGTCTGGGGCTCTTATTTGTGGGGAGGCTCGTTATTGCTGCTTCAATTTCATTGCTTGTTATAGGTCAGTTTAGGTGGTCAGTATCTTCTTGGTTTAATTTTGGTTGGTTATATGCCTCTAGAAATACATACATTTTGTCTAGATTTTCAAGTCTAATTGAATGTAAGTTTTCAAAGTATTCTCTAGTTATCCTCTGGATTTTGATGCTATTTGTGGTTATGTCCCCTTTTGCATCTTTGATTTTATTAATTTGGGTCTTCGCCCTCCTCCATTTCCATTTTGTCTTGTTGCCTAGGGGTTTGTCAATCTTATTAATCTTCTTAAAGAACCAACTTTTTGTTTCATTGATTCTTAGTATGGTTTTGTTGTTGTTGTTGTTGCTGTTTTTGTTCTTTTGGTCTTGATCTCATTGATCTTGGCCCTGATCTTTATTATTTCATTCTTTCTGCAAGTTTTGGGTTTGGTTTGTTCTTTTTTTTCTAGCTTAAGGTTGTTTATTTGGGAAGCCTCTGTTTTTTAATGAAGACACGTATAGGTATAAAGTTTCCCCTTAGCATGGCCTTTGTTGTGTTCCACAAATTGTGATAAGTTGTATTTTCACTTTCATTAGATTCCAGGAACTTTTTGATTTCTTTCCTTATTTCTTTGGTCACCTACCAGTCATTCAGCAGTATGTTGTTCAGTCTCCATATGTTTGAGTATTTTCTGTTGTTTCTTTTCTTGTCGAGGTCTAGTTTTATTTCATTGTAATCTGATATGATAGAGGGATTATTTCAATTTTCTTAAAGTTGTTGAGATTTGCTTTGTGTCCTAAAATATGATCTACTTTGGAAAAAGTTCCATGAGCTGCAGAAATGAATGTATAACATGGTTGTTGAGCGAAATACTCTGTAGATGTCTATTATGTACATTTGGGCTAACGTGTGTAGAAGTTCTAAAGTTTCTTTGTTGATCTTTTGCCTGGATACCAATCTATTGATGACAGTGGGGTATTCAGGTTATTCAGGTCTCCCACTATCACTCAGGTAGGGTCTATCTGTTCTCTTAGGTCCAGTAGTGTTTTGTAATGTAATTGGGTGCCCCTATCTTTGGTGCATATATGTTAAGAATTGATATTTCTTCTTGATGAATCATTCCTTTAGTTAATATGAAGTAACCTTCATATTTCTTCTGACTGATTTTAGTCTGAAATCTACTTTGTCAGATATAAGTATCTCTACTCCTGCCTGTTTCTGGGGTCCATTTGCTTGGAAAAACTTTTTCCACCTTTTAACTCTAAGCCAGCATTTATTTTTTTCAGTTAGATGAGTCTCTTGTAAACAACATACAGTTGGGTCTTGTTTTTTAACCCAGTTTGCTATTCTATGTCTTTTGACTGGGGCTTTGAGGCTATTGATGTTCAGTGTTAGTATTGAGAGGTGCATGGTGTTTCCAGTCATTTTTATTCTCCTGTTGTTTACTTTTTGTCCATTCCTTGTTTCCTGGTCTGCTTGATCAAAAGGGTTTATTCTTTATTTCATTATCCTGTCTCATTCTAATTTCTCCTTCTGTGTTGAAGAGTCTTTTAAGTATTTTCTGCAGTGCTGGCTTGGTAGTCATGAATTCCTCTAGTTTTTATTTGTGGTGGAGCGTTTTAATATCTCCTTTAATTAAGAAGGATAATTTTGATGGATAGACTAGACTAGGTTGACAGTTGTTTTCATTCAGGACCTAAATATTTCTTTCCATGATTTTCTTGTGTTTAGAGTTTGTATTGAAAAATCTGCTGTTATTCTAATGGATTTGCCTTTATATGTGACTTTCTGTCCTCTTTTGCAGCTTTCAGAATTCTTTCTTTGTTCTATATGCTGAATGTTTTGATTATTATGTGTCTAGGGGTATTTCTTTTTTTGGTCCTGACGGTTTGGTGTTCTATAAGCTTCCTGCACCTGGATGACCCTCTCTTTCTGAAGGTTGGGGAAGTTTTCAGCTATTATTTTATTGAATAGGTTATCTATGCCTTTAGTTTTTATCTCTTCCCCTTCTTCTATTCCCGTGATTTGTAGGTTTGGCCTTTTCATGATGTCCCAGATGTCTTGCATCTTCCATTCATAGTTCTTAAGATTTTTTCCTGTTCTTTTACTATCTGATCTAATTCTTCTACTTTGTCTTCTGTTCCTGATACTCTATTTTCAAATTGCTCCACTCGGTTCAACAAGCTTCCAACTGAGATTTTTATTTTAGATATTGAGCTGTTCATTTTAAATTAATTCTTTTGCAGAATTTCTATGTCTTTATTGAGTTCCTCTTTCAAATCCTGCACAGTCTTCTTAATTTCATTCATCTGTTTGCTTGAATTCTTTTCAAAATCTTAGTTGTTTATTCATATCCTCTTTGAGATCAGACACTACCTTTTGTGTCTCTTCTTTGAGCCTATTAATTAATAATGAGCTAATTAATTAATAATGGAAGTGAAAGAAGAGATAAGGAAGAAGGAGAATGGGAAGGGGGGTAAAGAGGTGTGAGGTGTGGGGGTTATCAGGTTAACAAAACCCTAATGTGTGTAGAGGAGATGTTCAGTCATTGTGGAGGTAGGTACTATTGCCTGGGATTGCAGAGGGCTAGAAAGATGGGAGTGATATAAGAAGATGGTAGAATAAACCACTCATTGACTGATTTGTAAGGAAGAGATAGGGAAAGTGGATGAAGGGAGGAGGAGTAGAAAAAGGAAAAGAAAAAAATGGCAGAAAAGAAGTATAGACAAATTAAAACTTTAAAAAGAAAAAAATAATTTTTTAGAGTCTAAATTTCTTCCTTGTTTTGGAGAAGAGTAGATTTCCTCTGTGTTCAATGAGTACACTGGATGCTCTCTTCCAATTTCTGGTCCTCAGGTTTTAGTATGGAGTTCTTACATATCCCCTCTAGGTGCTGTCCTTCCCCACCATACAAGTCTACATCCCATTACACAGGGGCTTTCTCTGGGTCCTTGCCTCTCATTTGGATAGGTCTGCTGGGCTGAATGGTAATCAGTGGTTCCCCTTCCTACCAGCCAGGGTTAGCGGGGCTCTACTCAGGCTATTTAGCCACAGGCTCATCTTGGGTGGGGGAGGGCAGTCAGATTCAGCTTCCTTGGCTTGAGGCTTCTCTCAGGTAGTTGCACAAATTACTTAGTAGAGAGCAATGGTCAACTTCTCCCACCAGACAATTCTAGGAGCTTTAGCTCAGGCTGTTTAGCTAAAGCCCTTCCTTGGGAGGGAAGTTTCAGCTTCTCAGAGGTGGTCAAATGAATTATTTTCTAGGTTCGACTCAGGCTTGACTAGCCTGCACTCACACTGTCTTTCTTTGTATAGAAAAGTATAGGCTGAGCCACTACCCATAGTGTGCCTCACACTCAAGTCAGGGTAGGAGATTAAACTCTGTTTATTAAACCAAAACCTTTCTCCTAAAGGGGTACAGTCATATACCCAGAAGCCTAGATGACTATGCGATATCCCCCAGGACTGAAAGCAGCAATCTCACCTGAATGGATTGTAGGCACTGCATTCTGGTATTGGAGGGAAATAGGTTCATGGGTGGTGAGCCTTGGCCATAGGTGGCAGGGGCAAATGTTCCCTTTCTTTGCAGTCTGGAAACTCCCAGGTACTTGCAGGACTTGTAGCCATGTGTGTTGATTTTTAGTATTTCAGATGGCTTTTCATGGACAGGAGGCTAATCTGGTGCAGGAAAAAAAAATTCTAAAAACCCACACCTGCCAGCATGTTGCTGGCAGTACCTACACACCTGGGGCAAATTTGTGCTTTAAAAGACTTATATAGCAGTTGTTCATTGTAGATATTGGTGACCTCTTATTTAGCAAACTAGTCAGACCATGTAACCTAGCTGACATGAATCTAAGGTTATGTTTCAGGCTAGAGGGAGCTTGGAGTTCTGGTGTCTATCAGCAAACTGTCATCTTGGTCTCTCCTATATAAACATTTAATTGGGAAATAATTTTCAAAACTACACCCTTGGTAAAACCTATAAGAAATCAGATGTGATTAGCTTAATTCTAAACAACAAATCTTTTATCTTATGATGAGTATATCTTTGTAATTCTACTTTCCCTTCACTTGTCATCAGCACTGAAATCAGTGGATCTGCATGAATCTGGAAAATTGCAACACCTCTTTGCTGTGGACTTGGATAAGAATATCAACATCCAGTGGCAAAAACATGGCTACCCCTTGATTACAGCAATACACTATTCTGTCAAAGAGATGGAGAACATGGCCAGGGTAATTGACAGAACTGGAGGGGAGAAGAATACTGTCATTGTTATTTCTCTGGGCCAGCATTTCAGACCCTTTCCCATTGATGTTTTTATCCAAAGGGCCCTCAGTGTCTACAAAGCTGTTCAGCGTCTTCTTCTGAGAAGCCCAGACACTATGGTTATCATCAAGACAGAAAACATCAGGGAGATGCACAATGATGCAGAAAGATTCAGTGACTTTCATGGTTACATTCAGTATCTCATCATCAAGGACATTTTCCAGGATCTCCACGTGGGTGTCATTGATGCCTGGGATATAACAATTGCATATGGCACAAATGATGTACACCCACCTCAACATGTAGTTGGAAATCAAATTAATGTATTCTTAAACTATATTTGCTAGGTAACACATATCTCTGAAAATCATTCATTTGAGTAAATAGATCTACTGAGTGTCTCCAAACATGACAGGTGCCTTATTTGACTCTGAACTCCTAGCTAGCTTTAAAAATCATCTGCACAGTGCCTGATATGGATTCGTAAGTTCAGCCAAACAGTGTATTTCTAAACTGGGCTTCCCCTTAAATCTGAAGCTCAGAGGAGACCTAGCACGTTCATACTCTTCCAGATCAGAGCCATGCTGCTCTTCACAGTTGGGAAGTTAAGGCCCCTGTGGGTAAAGGTCTTCTCTCTAATACATGCAGATTCAGGGCAATAAAGTAATTGTAAAATAAATATTTGGAGAAAGCAGTCTCATTTCCTTTTTCTACCACTAATGACAGACTCAAGATGATTTCCAAACAAGAAGAGAAATGCTATGAGGTGAATCTCCCACAGTCATGGAGGTGCCCCAGGAGCCTAAAAGCATTTGAGTCTTCTCTTCCTACTGTGCTCCAATACGATTCTCCAGTATTCATCACACATGAATATACAATGATTGACTTAAAGACATAGTGTGCTACAATTCATGCAGTTGGGCTAGAGCTCTTTCCTTAGTAATTTTAAGACACTGGAAAAATCAGGTCAGCTCCCCGGACTTCAGTTTCCCATATGAGGCATTCATCTAACATCTATCATCTTGAACTTTGCTGTGTATTCATGGGTTCCCCCAGGTCATCCTTTGGACACTATTTTATAGCAAAAATTCAGGAGAGGTGCATGGTGGGCAGAGTTCAGGTTCCACTCTGACCCCTTAGCCAGGCTGTCAGCTACTCTAACATGATGTGTATTGCACTATGGGTAGCATTTTTGTTTAAAAAGAAGGTCCCTAAGTTATCACAAGTTTGAAAACCATTTTGGAGGTAACCTAAAACGCTCCTATAATCTACACTTGTAGGTTAACATTTTAATCACTCTCATTTGCATTCTAATGGACCTCCCCCAAACCTGACCAAAGAGGAGTGGTTATGAAAATATCAGTTGAATGGGGCAATGCAATTATCATAAAAAAATTTGGCACGATATTCTTCCTGAATGTGTACTCATCACTGTGTCTCACATACCACAGAGTCCTCACCTGCACTTGACACATCTGGGAGAAAACAATTACAATAAGAATAAGACATCTTAAAACTCTTTATCCAGGTTCTTTTGTATAGGGAATAATACAGCTCTTATTTATTGTTAGTGAACCACAGTTCATAGTTTAGAACCTAGTGTACGCTCAGATAGTCAAAAATATTTATTAAATCCAAAGAATTGTTCTAGTCTAATGCAGGGAAGACAGTGGGAAGGAATAGACTATTGGACAAGGTGAAAGAGACTTACAGGTACAACTACGAAAAGTTACTTATTGAGAAAAAGGTATATATGAAAAGGAAAAGCAAATTCTCCTTCCTCAACATAAAACCCATGTATAAAAGCTTTGTTTTTTAGGTTGAATATATTCATAAAAATTCAGGCCATCTCTAAAATATTGAGGAAAAACATAAATGTCTACACTTTATTCAAAACTGTCACAGGTTAAATGACACAGATGATTGCATGAAAATAAATACTCATACCCATCATAAGTAAAAATGACTGAGAACAGGGACATTTCATACAATGACACATTTCTTGTCATTACAGCTTTGGTCTGCTCTGAACATATCCATTTCCTTCCATCATATGAACACTTCCACAAAACCTTCATGCCCTGAAACACCAAGGACACTGGTCAATTTACCAACAGAGTCTCAGCTGAGAGCCAGAGAGATCCTGGAGAAACTAAACAAGCTGATCCCACCCAGACCCTTTACCCATGTGAACACCACCACAAGCGCCAAACACAGCACAGCCACCATCCTCAACCCTCAAAATACATACTGAGAGGATCAGCTGAACATCCTGTTGAAGGTGAGGGACCACCTGGGACACAGGAAGGAATATGGCAGGGACTTCCTGAGGGCCAGGATGTCCTCCCCAGCCCTGAACGCAGGTGCTTCAGGAAAGGTGACAGACTTCAACAATGGCACCTACCTTGTCAGCTTCACTCTGTTCTAGGAGGGCCAGGTCTCACTTTCTGTCCTACTCATCCACCCCAGTGAAGGGGTGTCTGCTCTTTGGAGGGCAAAGAACCAAGGCTATGACAAGGTGATCTTCACAGGCCAGTTTTCCAGTGGTGCCTCCCAGGTCTACAGTGAGTGTGGCCTGGCTTTAAATTCAACTGCTGAGCTGTGCCAGTATCTTGATGGTCAAGATCAAGAAGCTTTCTACTGCGTGAGACCTCCACATGTTCCCTGTGCTGCACTCACCCACATGCAGTCCAAGAACAAGAAAGTTTCTTATCTTACCAAACAGGAAAGGAGCCTCTTTGAAAGGTAAGTGATTATTTCTGGATTCTATATTGGAAAATATAATGCTTTTGCCTATATGTCATCTCAAATGAAAATTCTTAAGAAGACCTATTTGGGAAAGGATCTAAAAATTTATTTGGGATCAGTTCTCACTCCCCAGTAGTACCCAAAGTTTTGGATATTTAATCCTCATTAATGAACTAAAAAGTATAGGCAGATTAAAAGTTAAATATGTGTGTGTGCTCTACTAAGTTTTATATGCATCTCAATAAATTGACTTGCATAACTTCTGGTTATCGATACCCTATGAAATGAGAGGCAAAGTAATGGAAATTCACTAAGTGGCCTTAAATCATAGACAGGGTAATAGGCTTATCACTAGGAAATAACAGAAGCAATGCATAATTGTGCCTTTGAGTCCTTCATGGTTTGCAGCCACCTACAGATTAATTTCTACATTTTTCTCTTTAAGGTCTAATGTGGGTGTGGAGATTATGGCAAAATTCAAAATGATTAGTGTTTCCAAATGCAGCGGTGAGTGCTTCTGCTTATCGGGTGATATTTACTATTAACTAATTAAAGTATCTCCTCTTCCTGCTGGACTTCTCTCTGACTCAGTCCTGTCAGCTTCCTGCTCATCTATTTCACTGAGGCTGGCCAAGGCACCAGGTCCATCCGTGAGTGAATGTTTGAATCACTAGGATATCACTTACCTGCCTTAGGAACATATCTCTCATCACTAATCTACTTATCGTGTAATAGGTTACCTGCTCATCATGCGCAATAATATTGAAACATTAAAACTCATTCCCAATCTTTACACAGTACTTCATCTCTCCTCCCACCCTCTCCACACCACGCTCATCACCATCTTCCACATCACCAGTTCCCAAATAATCACGGTCTAGATGTTTCCATCTTGTCATCTAGGAGTCAGCTCACTGCTATAATTCCCTCTTTATCTTTATCACTTTTCCAACCATTTGTTTTCAAAATAGAACCTCCACATTTATATTTACTGATTTCTCATTAATTACTTGATTCTAAATGATCTTTAAAAAACATCTGATAGTGATAAAAATAATGTTGATAAAGAGGCATATCTATATGTGGTGGACTATCAGTGGGAATCCATGGGAGGAGGAGATAAAAAGGAAGGATACTGGTGCGGTAAATTCGATCGAAGAACACTGCCTTCCAGGAAAACTCATATCTGCTGGGAGATTCCACTATCCACCAGTGGATGGGATTCTTCAAAGCCAGTATCAAAAGTATGCCTGAGTAGAAGCCATTATTCACATCCTTCCTATGAACTTCATTCTCATTTCAGGGGGAGAAAGAATGATGGGGAATGCCTCTTCTTCATTATCTTTTTAAATCACAATGCATCAATAATTTTCATAAGACATTATCTCCACTTTTTAAAAACACATTATCTTTGTAGAAGGGAGGCAATGGAGAAAGTGTATATTACTGTATATATTACTACCTATCCCTGGTGAATTGACACATCAAATTCATGAAGCATGCTTAGGTTATTGATGGAGACAAAGATTATTCAAAATGTTAAACTGTCCCCTTCTGCATTGGCACAATGACTTAGGGGATGAATACTAGGTGTAGCTATCCTGGGTTCAAAACCTGTCATCACATAGTATCTGGGTGACCTTGAAAAAGTTCCATTATCATTTTATGCCTCAGTGTCCTCATGGTCAACTGAAAGTGAAAGTAATACCTACTTGGTAAAATGAGGTAATATCTATGAGGCATTTAGAATATTATCTGTCACAAACTAAGTTCTCTTTGGTAAAAGCATGTTATCTATTTTCTCTGCATTGTTTCCTTCATCTATCAACCAGAAATAATCATAGTACCTGGTGTTTTTTGAAAATGAAATGAGGTAATTGATAGAGAGTATTTTATAAATTGCAAGGCACAATGACAGATACAAAGTGCCCCCAAAATCAATAGCAATTACAATTATTATCATTTGTCAATGTCACAGTTGGGGCTAGAATGAGAACCCTAATTAATGGCTATTTGTACTAAATCAAGCACCTACCATATATCCACTAGCAGATCTTAGCAATCCCACCCAGAAAACCATCACTACTTGCCCCTCTATGTCCTTGAGCCATGGCTCATCATTGACAACAATAAAGGTGGTGTGACTCTATCCTGGACTTCTTAATAAAGTCCACTTTGGTAAACTACAATTTAGAAAGAAAGTTTATCCTTAATAAAAAGGGCAATCTTATAGGGTCTGTGCTCCAAAGAATTCCCAGCTGAAGGAGAGTGTTAAATTTTGGCCTCTAGTAAATGTGAAATTGTTTTGGAAAAGACAACTGAGTTAGTTGGAAGCAAATGAAGAAAACAGTACTGCCATTTTCCTACAACCATCTTATAGCATCAATATTTTACATTCTCACTGGTTCAGACTTCAAACATATCCCTTTAATTATAAGACAATACATGGTACAAAACACTAATAATCATTGACTGTGTGTTTTCTTCAGCAGTTATAGCTATGATACAGCTGGCCTTCATATTCTGATAGGAGTTAATTAGCATGAGAAAAATAGAAGGACTTTATCCAATAGTGTGCATGCTATGTTTGTTTTCAGAAGTGTCAAGATCAGGTAGACAATTTTCATGAGAACTGGGGGAATTTTTAGTGCAAATACTGTCACAAACTGTAGCCACTGCCACCCAGCCTGAGGTGGAAACGCAATGTGGTTTTGATTTGCATTTTTTTATGGCCAGGGATGTTGAACATTTCTTCATGAGTTTTTTTGGCCATTTGAACTTCTTCCTTTGAAAAAGCACCTCTGTTCAGTTCATTTACCCATTTCTTCATTGAGTCATTCATTCTTTGGGATTAGATTTTCTTTGAGCTCTCTGTAAATTCTGGTTATTAATCTCTTGTCAGATGGATAGCTAGCAAAAACTTTCTACCATTCTGAGGAGAAAATTGAGTCTAGTCACCATTTCCTTTGCTGTGCAGAAGCTTTTTAGTTCCATGAAGTTCCATTTGTCAATCCTTTCTCTTAGTTGCTGAGCCATTAGAGTTTTATTTGTGAAGTTAGCTCCTATGCCTATATGTTCCAGTGATTTCTCTACTCTTTCCTGCACTAGTTTCAAAGTTTTAGGTCTTACATTAAGGTCTTTGATCCACTTTGAATTGATATTTGTATAAGATGAAAAACATGATTCTAGTTTCAGTCTTCCACATACAGATATCCAGTTTTCCTAGCACCATTTCTTGAAGAGGCTGTCTTTTCTCCATCATATGTTTGGGTAACTTTGTCAAAAATCAGTTGTCTGTAGCTGCATGGATTTCTATCTGGGTCTTCTATTCTGTTTCTTTAGTCTTTGTGTCTATTTCTGTGCTAGTACCATGCTGTTTTTATTGCTATGACTCTGTAGTATAATTTGAAGTCTGGAATTGTGATACCACCAGCATTTTTCTTTTTGCTCAGTATTACCTATTGGAGGTCTTTTGTGTTTCCATAGGAACTCTAGGTTTGGTTTTTTTCAGTCTCTGTTAGGAATATCATTGGAATTTTGATGGGGATTGCATTGAACATATAGACTGCTTGGGTAATGTAACTATTTTCACAATATTAATTCTTCTGATCCATGAGCATAGATCTTTTCATCTTCTGATGTCTTCTTCAATTTCTTTCTTCAATGTTTTATAGTTTTCATTGTAGAAGTCTTTCACTTCCTTTGTTAAGTTTATTCCTAGATATTTTATTTTTTGAGGGTATTATAAATGGAATTATTTTCCTAAATCATTTCTCAGTCTCTTCATTGTTGGTATATAGAAAAGTTGCTGATCTTTGTATATTCATTTTGTATTCTATAGTTTACTAAAGGTGTTTATGATGTCTAGGAGTTTTTTGGTGAAATTTTTGCAGTGATAAAGGTACAAGATCATGTCAACTGCAAATAGTGATGATTTGACTTCTTTCCTTCCTATTTGAATTCCTGTCATTTCTTCTTTTGTTTTATTGCCTTGGCTAGGAATTCCAAAACTGTGTTGATGAAGAGTAGAGAGAGTGGACATAGTTGTCTCTTTCTGACTTTAGAGGAAATGGTTTCAATTTCTTCCCCATTTAGTATGGCATTGGATATAGGTTTGTCATATACATTCTTTATTAGGTTAAGATACATTCCTTCTATTCCTAGTTTAATCAGAGCTTTTATTGAGTATATGGCAACTCCTGCTGGCAGGCAATGGGTCCTGACCTATCCTACAGATCCATATTACCTTGAGCTCCTCCCCACCAAACCTCGACCTATCCCAATGCCCCATAATACCTTAAGCTCTTGACTTCGCCACGCTATAAAAAAATTGGGCTGCCATTTCTCTGGCGCGACTTCTCCGGCCCTACTCTTTGGGATGGTGAACCTCGCCCAAGAGCGCACTCTCAATAAAGCTTGCTTTAAGCCTGTTTGCATTACTATTTGGCTCCAATTTGACCTTTCCATCTGCGTCGACTTAACAAGAAGGATAGACAAAACTTCAACAGAATGTAAGGAAAAAAATGAAATAATTTTGTTAAAGTCCAAATTTCCTCCTTATTGTGAGAACAGTGAAATTCCTCTGTGTTCACTGAGTACAATGGATGCTCCCTTACAATTCTTGCCCTCAGGTTTTTGTCTGGAGTTCATACATGACCCCTATAGTTGCTGTCCTCCCCTGTTGTACAAGTCTGTGTCCCTTTACACAGGGACTTTCTCTGGATCCTTGTCCTTCCTTGGGATAGGTCTTCTGGGCTGAGTGGCAATCAGTGGTGCCCCTCCCTACTAGCCATGTTTAGGGGGCTCCACACTCAGGCTGTTTAGTGACAGGTTCATCTTGGGGTGGTGGACAGTGACATTCAGCTTCCTTGGCTTGAGGCTTCTCTGAGGTGGTTGCACAAAGCACATAGCAAAGAGCAATGGACAACCTCTACCACTAGACAAGTCTAGGAACTTTAGCTCAGGTTGTTTGGCCAAAAGCTCTTCTCTGGGAGAGCAGTTTCAGCTTCTCAGAGGTGGTCAAATGAGTTACTTCCAAATGACTGAGCTCAGGTGTGGCTACCCTGCATCCACACTGTTTTCTTTGTAAAAGAAGTATGGGTGGAGCCATGACCCATAGTGCCCCTTCCACACAAGTCAGGGTGGGAGATTACACTCTATTCATAAAGACAAAACTTTTTCCTCAAAGAGTGAAATCATATGCCCATAAGATGAGCTGGAATATGCAATATTCCCCTTAACTAAAAGCAACAAGCTTACCTAAATGGATTGTAGGGATTTTAGGCAACTCTCTGGTATGAGAGGTACTTAGGTCAGTTTGTGGCAGGGTGCGACCATGATTGGCAGGCAGCAGTTCTTCCCTTTCTCTGCAGTCTTGGAATCCCCAGGCACTTACAGGGCTTACAGCCATGTGTGTTGATTTTTAGCACTTTACATGGTTTTTCATGTACTGGGGGCTAATCTGGTGCAGGGGAAAAAAAACCCACACATACCAGCATGTTGCTGGCAAAACCTGCACACCCAGGGCAGTTTTGTGTTTTAAAAGCCTATATAGATGTTGATCATTGTAGATATAGTCTGCCTATATATTGGCAGCCTCTGATTTAGCAAACTAGTCAGACCACCTAACCTAGCTGACATGAAGATAAGATTATCTTTCAAGCTTCAGACAGCTTGGAGTTCTGGTGTCTATCAGCAATCTGCCATCTTGATCTCTCCTGTATAAACGTTTTAATTGGCAAGTAATTTTTAAAACTATGCTCTCAATTAAACATATAAGAAATCAGATGTGATTAGTTTAATTCTAAACAACAAATCCTTTCTCCTATGAATAGTGTATCTTTGTAATTTTGTTTTCCCTTCACTTGTCATCAGCACTTAAGTCAGTGGATCTGCATGAATCTAGAAACTGCAATACCTGCTTGCTGGGGACTTGGATAAGAATATTAACATCCAGTGGCAAAAACATGGCTACCCTTGATTACATCTATACACTATTCTGTCAAAGAGATGGAGAACATGGCCCAGGTAATTGACAGAACTGGAGGGGAGAAGAATACTGTCATTGTTATTTCTCTGGGCCAGCATTTCAAACCCTTTCCCATTGATGTTTTTATCCGAAGGGCCCTCAGTGTCTACAAAGCTGTTCAGCGTCTTCTTCTGAGAAGCCCAGACACTATGGTTATCATCAAGACAGAAAACATCAGGGAGATGCACAATGATGCAGAAAGATTCAGTGACTTTCATGGTTACATTCAATATCTCATCATCAAGGACATTTTCCAGGATCTCCACGTGGGTGTCATTGATGCCTGGGATATAACAATTGCATATGGCACAAATGATGTACACCCACCTCAACATGTAGTTGGAAATCAAATTAATGTATTATTAAACTATATTTGCTAGGTAACACATATCTCTGAAAATCATTCATTTGAGCAAACAGATCTACTGAGTGTCTCCAAACATGACAAGTGACTTATTTGACTCTGAACTCCTAGCTACCCTGAGAAGAGCATCTGCACTGTGCCTGATATGGATTCATGAGTTCAGCCAAACAGTGTATTTCTAAACTGGGCTTCCCCTTAAATCTGAAGCTCAGAGGAGATCTGGCATGTTCCTACCCTTCCTGATCAGAGCCATGCTGCTCTTCACCAATGGGATGTTATTAGAGAAAAGACCTTTTCCCATAGACCTTGCCCCTATGGGTAAAGGTCTTTTCTATAATATGTGCAGATTCAGGGCAATAAAGTAATTGTAAAATAAGTATTTGGAGAAAGCAGCTTCATTTCCTTTTTCTACCACTAAAGACAGACTCAAGATGATTTCCAAACAAGAAGAGAAGTGCTATGACGTGATTCTCCCACAGTCATGGAGGTGCACCAGACTTATCAGCAAGGTCCCAGGAGCCTAAAAGTTTCTCAGACTTCTCTTCCTTTAGGAACTCTCACTGTGCTCCAATACTATTCTCTAGCATTCATCACCCATGAATATACAATAAACAAGTTAAGGGCATAGTTGGGAGTTGGGGTAGAATCCTCTGGTTGGTCATTTCAAGGAGTTAGGCTAGAGCCCTCTGGTTGGTCATTTAGGACACTGGAAAAATCAGGTCAGCTCCCTGGGTCTCAGTTTCCCATATGAGAGCATTGATCTAACATCTGTGATCTTGAACTTTGCTGTGTGCAGCTGTGGGCTCCCTGGTTATCTTTTGGACACGATTTTAGGCAAAGAATTCAGAAGTGGGCAGAGTACAGGATCCACTATGACTCCTTAGTCAGAGTTTCAGCTACTCTAACATGATGTATGTTATACTTCTGGGTAGAATTTTCATTTGAAAAGAAGTTCCACACCTCACCACAAGTTTGAAAACATTATGGAGATAACCAACAACATTGATTCCTATAAACTACACTTAAAAGTTAACATTTGAATCACTCTCACTTACATTCTAAAAGACCTCTCCCAAGCCTAAACAAAAAGGAGTGATTATGAAAATATCAGTTGAAAATGGCAATGTAATTATTATAACATAATTTGATACAAAATTCTTCCTGAATTTTGTACTCATCACTGTGCATCACATACAACAAGGCCCTCACCTGCTCTTGATGCATCTGGGAGAAAGCAATTATAATAAGATATCTTAAATCTCTTTATGCAGGTTCTTTTGGACAGGGAATAAGAAGGTTTCTATTTATTATCAGTAAACCACAGTTCATAGTTCAGTGCCTAGTATATACTCAGATGGCCAAAAATATTTATTAAATCCCAGGCATTGTTCTAGTCTTTGAAAATACAGCAGTCAAGAAGACACCCAAAATGTCTGATATCAAAGACCTCACCTACTAATAAAGGAAAAATACAATCAACAAAAACCAAAAAAGATAAAATACTGTAGAATAATTCATCATAAAGTACTATAAGAAAAGGGAGCACATGACAGGAAATGTGATAGAGTACCATGTGGTGGTGATGGAGGTGGCCAGTTAGTTGAAGAAGTATTTCAAGTGGGACCAAATGACAGAAGGAGACAGCCATGTGAGATATGCAGAAAGAGAGATCCTAGAAAAAGAAGGCCATGCGGAAAGCCCATGAGGCCTGGTCCAATTTGGTTTTTGTAAAGAACAGAAGCAGAACAGGGAGGGAGGATGTGTTGTAGTACTATCGATAACAGTGATAGACAGGGAGAAGAAGTTAGGGAGGAAGATGCTGTACGGCTTTGTAAGCAATGGAAGGAGTAGGAATTTTATTACAATTGCTATGGGTTCATAGTTGAGAGAGGAAGAAGTCAGGGAGGGAAAAAAAGAAAGGAGGAAATGGAAAAGAAAAGATTGAAGAGAAGGGAAAAATTCCAGAGTATAGTGGGGGAAGAAGAGAATAATAAAATGAGCCATGCCCCCTTTCCCTACTCCACAGAGAAAATAAGCTTTCTCTGTTTACTGTGTAAGCTGAAAATACTATCTCATTCTCTACATGGTGTTCACAGGAGTACATCCCCCTCTTGGAAGCTCACTTTCTCCAGGTTTTCAAAGGAAAGTTTGCCTACTTTCTAGAGGAGAGCCACTGGGAATTTTTTTAATAACAGGAGTGTAAAGATATGTTACACATCTTGGAAGTACAATTTCTATTTTCCAGATTTCTTAACACATGGGGAAGAAAACAGAAATCTTACATAATTTCTGAGAAACATCAAATAAGCAGAACCTATGGAATTATGACACCATCTAATTGGATTATTCTTCCCTTGAAAGCTTTATTTTTAAATGACAAATAATTGTCTAAATTTATGGGGTACAATGTGATCTTTTAATATGTGTATGTATTGTGGAAAGATCAAATAATTCTATTTATCATTTTGGAGGGTAAAAACATCTAGAATACTCTTCTGCTATTTGATCTATCCATTATTATTAACTACAGCTTCGGTGCTGTGCAATAAAACATGGTATCTTACTCTTCCTATCTAACTATCCACCTAAAACTTTGTCCTCATACAATTTTTATTGCTTCTTCATGTCAACGCCCAAGCCAATAATAAACCAGGTGACAGTGTCTACAATTTGATGAAAACAAAAGTGATCACAGGCAAGGGCAACTTAACAACTCACAGGTCCTTTTCCAACTACCCAGGCAGGGAGTTTTCTCTAAGAGGTAAGTAAGTAGAACTATAGAGTAATCTGCCGTTCTAATTCATTCTCTTTCTCTCTCACTCGCTCTCTCTCTCTCCCTCTCTCTCCTTCCCTTCCTCCCTCCCTCCTTCTCTCTCTCTTCTTCCCTCCCTTCCTCTCCCCCCATATCTTTCCTGTGATCGCTTAGGGAGTGGGAAAATCAAAATAAATTACATGACCCTACTGAGTTGCTTCTAAATGTTCACAGTGTCACACAGTACATATCAGTACAGTTTTCTTAATCATTATAAAGTAATAACATATCACACTATCTAATTCCATAGCTCTACACAGAGAGACACAATCAACTGAAAAAATTTTTTGCAGAATTCTTGGTGTACCTCAGAAATCCTATGTGATATACCCAAATTGGATTGCTTGGACTTAGGGCCTATGTGGACACAATTTAAAAACAAAACAAAGCAAACAAGCTAAACAGTAGCATACTGCTTTCAAACTGATTACAATAATTTGTACTCTATGAAGTGCACAACAGAGTTACATCAAAATTGCAATCTTTAATGTGACCTAGATGGATTTCAGCAAGCAATGGTAGGACTTTTCACTTTGAACACATATTAAGATAATTTAACAAGTTTACAAACATGTAAAAATCACATAACTACCTCAATGAACTAAGAAAGGCCTTTGACAGTATGCAGTTTCCACTGATGTAAAGCATCCTAAACAAACTGTTTTTAAGAAAGAACTCCCTCAGCCTAATAGCAGGCACTGAAATAAAGCAAATGTTATGTAGCAAACATCAGCTATGTCTTGTAACATGGAGAAAGGTTGACACTACCTTATGAAAACAAGGGGAGCTGCCCATACCAGCCACAAGAAGTTACTTTTAAAATGAATTAAAATCCTACATATGTAGTGAATGTACACATACACACATGTATATATATATATATATATATATATATATACATATATATATGTCTATAGCATATGTTTATAAATGTAAGTAGTTTTACATCCTAAAATAATAGACTAACAAGTAAAGTCCATTGAAGAACAATAAGAAAAGCTGAATAATTTTACTTTTAGTCAGTTTGGAGCACAAGAGAGAAACCAGAGCGGGCTTGAGAGCACATCCAAATAAGGAAGTAAGACTGCGTCAAAAATCAAGAAATGAAGGAAGTTCAGGCTCAATTGTAGATTCCTGTATTCCCACCCACTCAGGAAGCTCACTTAGAAGTGTCAGCCAGGGCAAAATGTGGAAAGACCCAGTCTCAAGAAATAAGCCAGGTGCGGTGGCTTGTCCCAGTGGTCCCAGCTACACAGGAGGGACAGGTAGGAGGATCACAGGAGAGATGAGGAAAATCATGAGCCCTTATGTAAAAATAAGTAGAGCAAAAAGGACTGAGAGCATGGATCAAGTGGCAGAATGCGTGCCTAGCCAGTACAAAGCTCTGAATTCAAACCTCAGAACTGCAGAGATAGAGAGACAGAAACAGAGAGAGAGAGAGAGAGACATGTTTGGAATATAGACCTAATACAAGTACAGCAATATTATGAAAAAAGGTCATGCTAAAGGAAGGTCACATAAGAGAGAGGGAAGGTAAAAGAAGGAAGTTAAGAAGGTGAATATAGTTGATTTACTCTCAATACAAGAATGAATATGGGAATTTTAAATCTCTTGAAATCACCAAAGAAGAGGACTAAGCTAGAAAGAACAACAGAGGAAATGAATCAATTCAGGTTATAGTACACAAATACATAGAAATGTCACAAGGAAACTTCCTGGATAGCTATCTTAAACAAACAAACATGTCATTTTTTTTTTTTACAAAATCAGAGATCAGGAGGGGGGAACAGGTTCTGTCTGGGGGTTTGGTACCAGTGGGAGAGGGGAGGATGTAGGGAAAGGGTGTAGGAGGGTGAATATACTACAAATACTGTGTACACATGTATGTAAATGGAAAAATGAGACCTGTTAAAACTATTGTAGGAATGGGGTAGGGAGGATAAAGGAACAATGGAGGGGGTGAATTCAAGTATGACACACTTGATATATTATAAGAATTTTTGTAAATACCACAATGTACCCCAGGCACAATAATTAAAAACTGAGAGAGACACAGAGAAATGAAGTAAGGTATTCAAAGTCCTGTCACAAAAAAATCAAACAAAAAACATAATCATGCTTCCTCAACATATGCCTCAAATAGTAAGAAAAAATACGACAGAAATAGAAATTTGAGAATTTGTCAATAACAAATTTTAGATTTACGAAATGAAGTATAATGCCCTCAAAGGACCATACAAAAATATAAGAAAGACCTCTTACGATTTCAGAGGTCCATGGATGTGAAGGCATTGCAATGACCTTGGTCCTTTGGAAACAGGTGTAAAAGTGGAGCACCGCTCAAGGAACAGGAAAAACAGGCAAAGGAAAGCACAGCAGGGAAAGAGACTTTATTGTGAGAAATAAAGAGACTTTTATTTTTTATTATATGTGCCACTGTGCCCATGCAAGGAGATGTGGGGCATCTCTCAGAAAAACCAACCGCCCAGATAGTGATAATATACCTTGAGGAATGAGAAGAGTTCAGGTAAGGACCAATGCATCCAGTTATCATCATTCAGGTCCTTTTTCCACTGTTGGGTAGGAAACCTGCTGGTCCAAACACACTCTTGGGTACACCCTTAACTCTACCTAAACATATTCCCTGGTTGCGGGCCTCTGTAGGAGGCTGTTCATTGATCATAAACGCAGGATACTTATTGCATTTGAACTGTTCCAGATAGGGGGTGAGGGTTCATTCCCTTTCATACTCATGACTTTTACTCATGTTGGTTAGTTGCATGGGACAATGATTGTATTGGAATGAGAGGGCAACTGCATCCAGAAGAAAAGGAGGATTTATTAGCAGTTGATAGGGTTGCAGAACCAGGATATTCCATAGACGACAAGAAGGGAATTTCATGAATGCATTGAGGATTAGGAGGCCAAAGAAAATGAACAGAAATATTAGGACATGAAACAGACAATTTCCTGAGGTATAAAGTCCATAAGATCACTCTGCAGAAGGAGGTTGATACCAGGTCTTGGATATAAAAATTGATATCAATATGAGAAGCCAACAGGATTAGGTCAAGTTGTAATCAATCAAAAACAATAGAAAAAATGGGCTCTGGCCTTGGGAGAGTCAGTTAGGTCTGTGCTTAGAAATTTACCTGTCTATCTTTAGAAAAGGTATTTGAGGCCCTCCACTGGTTCACAGGTATACCCTGAAGGGGTTGGTACTTCTTGAGACTCTGGATGGGTTGTTGGCTTGACTCTGGGGATGTGTGTCCAACTGAGTTTTTTTGGCACCTGGTATTTCTGACACCTCTGTGGGGCTGAGGGCAATCTACTGAAGTGGCGATCCCAGAGGGGTTCCTATTGGATCTTAGGAAATCTAACTCTCCGGGTTTTAATGAGTATTTGAATCATAAGTGGGTAAAGAGTAGGCACTCAGGTTTTTAGGGACTGGCAATAATATATTTCCATATTGGACTATTTGGACTTGTTCTCAATTGGGATGTGTTATATGTTGTTTAAGTTCTAATATTTTAGAGTAGAATAGAATACCATTTGAAAAAAGGGCCTTTACAGGAGTGTACAGGATTTCAAATACTTAATTGGAGGGGATCCTTGAGAGCACTGAGGAAAAACAAGAGGACAATGGACAATAGATTTAGCCATGATTATGCCATCTCCTAATGGGGGTTTATTAAA
Source organism: Castor canadensis (assembly GCF_047511655.1). Lineage (NCBI taxonomy): Eukaryota > Metazoa > Chordata > Mammalia > Rodentia > Castoridae > Castor > Castor canadensis. Next base: position 186,866,947 of record NC_133387.1, read on the forward strand.
ATTCTTTTTTACATTTGATTGGTGCTTTCTACTTTGCCTGAGGCTTGTGGTCTTCTTGAAGTGTGGAGGTAATATCTGATTTGAACATCCTTGGATATCTGTTGAGTGATATGGAAAACGAAGGGTCATTGTCATTCTGAATAGAGTGTGGAAAATTATCTCCTTGGAAGGAGTCTTAGTGACCTCAAAGGCTTTTTCCATCCGAGTAGGAAATGCTTAAATCCACCCAGTCAATGTGTCTGTGAAGACCAAGAGACATCTAAAGTCTTGAGTTGGAGGCATTTGGGTAAAGGGTTAGAAGGAAAGGCAGGTAGGGTAGAAATAAGAGCTCTGATGGAGAGAAAGGGGCCTAAGACAGGCTTTTGGGCAGGCTGATGGGCCAGTTTATTTATGGCAGCTATTATATCTGTCCCCTTATGGTGCCTCTCACAATGTATTATGGCAAGCTGGTGAGGCATATAGACAGCTTTGAGTAGGGAGAGGGTTGGCACCTCGTATTTGACGGGTATATATTTAGCAGTCAAGAAACATCATCCTTTCCATATGGTTACATGAATTTGTAAAACCAAAGGATTTAATTGGAATGTGTACAGATTGATTCTCAATTTCATTTGTCTTTATCTAGAACCTGAGTGAGAGCTATGAGTCCAGTCAGTTGTGCTGAGGTGTTAGGAGGTTAGGACTTGGACCTCTATATTTTGTATGATGCAATAACAGCAAAGCCTTCTTTTCTCTCTCTCTTTTCCATGAAGTTACTACCATGCATAAACCAGATAGCCTCTGGTCATTTCGAGGCCCGTCTTTGAGGTATTCCCTGCTAGAATACATTGGCCCTGTGACTTCATAGTCATATTCAGCAGTTTTGGGGTCAGGAGAAAGTAGAACGGGGGCTGGGTTCAGTATACAGCATTCCTTTAAGAGTAATCTCTGGATTTTCATTGAGTAGAAATTGATATTTAAGAATTCTGCTGTCTGTGAACAACTTTTAGCTACACTAGTTGGCTACACCAGATGGAAGGTACAAATCCCAAACAGAAAGATATCCTACAACTGCTTTTGCTGGTCCTAGGGTTTGGTTCATCAGTTCAGTGAAATGCCTTGCCTTTCAGTGACAAGCATATGGAAAGGCTAATCAAAGCTGGGTCTACCTAGGGCTGATACCTGGGTGAGAGAGAATTTTATGTCTTGGTACACCCAATTGTATGGTCCTTCTCATAGGAGGGGTTCTGAGCCTCTGCTCCTTTTATGGTCTCATATGGAGGTCTGCAATTAGCCCATAATTTGAGATCCAACACCCCCAAAATCCTGCCATTCCCAGGAAGAACTGGAGCTGCATCCTAGTGATGATGATGGGAGAGCCCTTAGAGCCTTGATCCCACCCCGTGATAGTTCCCTTTTCACAGTGTTGAGGGAAAGATTTGGGTATTTTACCTTTTGTTTAATTTTTTTAATTTTATTTAATTTTTATTTTATTTTATTTTTATCTTTTATTTAATTGACTGGGCCTGGAAATTGAAGGTCTGAGTGACATTGAAGTAGGCCATTTCCTTAGTGAGGAACAGATTGGTAAGTCATCTACATATTGAAGTGATAAGCCTCCCTTCAAGGATAAGGTATTGCAGGTCCCTAGTTAAGACTGTCTGAACAAATGCGGGCTATTCCAGAACTTTTGGGGAAGGACTGTGCAGGTAAGTTGTTGAGGTCTCCCACTCAATAGCAAAGATTAGCTGGGAGTCTGAGTCCTGGATAATGCAGAAAAATGCATCTTTGAGTTCTAGGACTGAACAGCAATTGGCCTCTGTGGGGATTTTACTTAAGAGGTTGTAGGGATTGGGCACCATAGGAGGGATGAGGATTAGCCCTTCACTGATGAGTCTCAAATCCTGAACAAGGCAATAGTGTCCATTGGCTTTTTTATTTGTTTGTTTATTTATTTATTTTGGTGATTCTGGGGTTTGAATTCATGGTCTTGCACTTGCTAGGCTGGTGCTCTACTACTTGAGCCATGACCCCAGTGGTTTTTGCTTTCTCAGTTATTTTTTCTAGAATAGGGTCACCCATTTTTACCAAGGACAGCTTGGACTGAGTTCCTCCTATTTATGCTTCCTGCCATAGCTGAGATAACAGGTGTGTGTCAGCAAACCAAGCTGCTGGTTGAGAAGGGGTCTTATTGTGATTTTTTGCCCATGCTGATTTTTAACTATGATTCTCAAGACCTCCACCTTCTGAATAGCTACCAATATATCCAGCTCCCATTAGCCTTTTCTAACAGAAGAATTGAAGTATTATTCAGGGAGTTTCTGAGCACAAGTAGCTGACATTGGAGGAATTCTGATGTAATAGGTTCAATACTTTGTCTTGCTTCAGGCTTTATAGGGTATGAGTTCTAATTGGGATAGTAATTGGGATTTTCAGCTGAATCTTTATAGAAAGTGCAGTGACCCCTCTTCCAGATATCCCTTCTGCCCAAACAGTAGGATCAAGCTTCAGGAAGTCAGGCAGTACAGATGGGAGGGACTCTGTGATTTCCACTAGTTCCACAAGAAATGATGGTGTTTAGTGGGGTTTTGTGAAATTAGACTTGCTTTCATTTTTGTGAGTAGGACTCTGCCAATGAGGGGTTTTGCACTTTGAGTAATGACCGGGAAAAGGTGAGCAAAGACCCTTCAATTGCAACTACAGCAGAAAGGGAGGGTGTATTTTACTTCCATTGCTTTTCCTCCTTTTCCCATAACTGAGCAAAATGAAATGAGGTCTTACCAAAGAATGCAGTGGGACAGAATAGAAGGCTCATGTATCCAAAAGAATATCTATTGTTCCACTTGCCACATGCACAGTCACTCAGGGCTCCGTTCCAGCAATAACAATGTTCTGGTTGGGAGCCATCTGGAACCCACAGCCTCCTCAGTCTGTAGCCATGGCCACGGCCATGGCACGAGTTAGACCTCCATTCAATTCATCAGAGGGACAGTCATTTTCCCAGTGTCTTGTCTGAGGACAACGAGGGCAGACCATCATGAGGGGTTGGGAAAAGGGATATTTGCTTTTCCAGTGCCCCACCTTCCTGCAGCTGTGGCAGGACACTATCACAAATTGACTAGTAGTTTAAACCTGGAATCAGGCAGCTCTGCCAAGTAGGGCTGTCAGTAGTTGTGTCTATTTCTTATCCTTACAAATTTTTGAAAATTACTCGAAAGAATGAAAGAAAGATGAAAAACTGGCAGCACAGGAGAAGAGGAGAAGACTGAACTCTGAGAGGGGTAGCTCACACTGGGTGGGAGCTACACAGATAAAGCCTTTTCCCCCAGACAATAAGTCTCAGTGTCCACCATGAATGGTCACTTGAACCCAAGCCAAAAAGTACAGAAAACTTGTGACCTGGAGGTATAACATGACAAAGTTCAAGGGAGTAGGAGGGTCTAGAAATGGAGCAAGGAAATCCTACAAGGAGAAAGCCACAGAAAGAGCCTCAAAATCTGAGGAGAAACCACTCTCAAATTCTTGACTAACCCCAGAACTACAGATGTACATGGGAGACTCCATAGAGCCCAGCAGAAAACAGCAGCTAGGAAGAGATCTAACCCAGCAGGGATTTTATCTGTAAAACACTGCAGAGAACCCATTTGCAGTCTGATGCTAATAAAGCAGAGAGATTGGGAAAAGGCCCAGGCTTCTCAATACCCTCCTGAAGTACATAGAGCAAAATCTTCACAAGTTCAAATGCAGAGATTTAAACTACATGCAGGAATTGGAAGACACACTGTTGTGCTCAGTTCGCTCCAAATTTACTCCCAGATTAAGACAATAAATTCCATCAGGCTTGTTGCAGATGTATCAAAAGATAAACATTTATGTATCATATGGCTTAGCTATTCCACTTTTGTGTATTTGCCAAAGAAAAATAAAAAAATTTTTATAGAAAATACTATAAATGAGTATCCCCACCAACCCTATTCACAATAGCCCCAAATTTGAAGCAACTTGAATGTTCATAAAATGATGAATAGATAAAAAGGTCATGATGCATCCATAAAATGGAGTATTATTCAATAATGAAAACAAAGGAGTGATAAATGCAACAACACAGATAAGTCCTCAAAGAATCAAGGCACAAAATAGCACATTTCATATAATTCCATTATTATGTTACTGTAGAAAAACAAATTTAATATACATTGCTAAAATCTAGATCTGTCACTGCCTGGCAGGGGAAAGGAGAGGAACACTTGACAGGGAAATGGTAGGGGGATACTGATAATTCTCTATGGGTTGAGTATGGCAGCTACACAAATGTGGGCTTTTGTGAACATTCATAAAACTCTGTACGTTCAATGCATGTATTCATATTACAAGTAAATTACACCTCAATGAAGTTTATGTAATCAAAGAAATTTGCCAGCAAAGATGGAAATAACTGTACCAGGCAGCAATAGTGGATTCCACTATGAATAGTGACAAGAGATAAAACTAGTTATTGCAATACCTATGCTTCAGTCCACAATTTGAAATCACAGATATTTGAATGGCACACTTACTAAGGAAGCTTAAAGTGAGGCCTGATGAGATTGTGCGCTTGGATGAAAGAATCTGTTCTAGAATGCCCAGGAAGGAATAGAAACTTAAGGAGAGATACACAATGCATTAAGAAAGTATGCATGAAACCAGAGTTGTAGACCCCAGGCCAAATTCCAGGAGTTCCACATGTCAGGTCTGACTATTGGCACCCAATACTGCCAGTAAGGAAAGGGTAATGGTGAAAGGCAAGAACAGGAGAAACCTTGGTTGTACCACAGGAAGAGGCAAAGATGCACCTGAGGACATCTTTGGGGTTCAGATATGAGATTTAAGTTTAAATAAAGACTTTGAGGCAGAGGATGAAAGGTATCCACAATTATTAAACAGTCTGTGTCAAAGAATTGTCTGATTGTCATTATCTCAGTCCTGGTTTAGGCAGAGGTTTTGGAATAACTTATCCAGCCATCACTTGAGTGGAGCAATCTGGTGAGGATAAACAAGTAATTGTTGCCTGGCAGGTGGTCTGTCTTGCAGAGGTTCTGTTGTTCCTTTCCTCAGAGTCAATTTCCCTTATTCCTTCTTGTAAAAATGTTATCAGTGTTGCCCTTTCTGGATTCCAAGGTGGCTGCAAGGTGAATGGTTCAGAGCAAAGACAAATACAAAGTGGAAAGAAATGCCATGCTTTGTTCTTACTTATAATTAATTTGTGGGCCCACATGGGAAGTCAGTGCTTTTAAGAATATGCGGTTTCTAAGAACCTGGACACTCATAGTAGAGTAGGAGAGCCCAGAGGAATGACTTATTAACTAAAACTATTAAGGAAAGGACAATGGGTACTCAAGCTGAAATTCCAACAATGAATAGGAATTTTCCAGACTTACCAGTGTGTGGGAGGAATGGAGGGTGTCTGTGCACTGCAAGAAGAGGTTATGAAAATTTCTGCCAAGCAGGAGTATGCAGACAACACTGAGAAGCAGTGAAGAATAGGTTTCCATAGGCCACCAAGAGTATCCGACTATTACCATACTCTAACCTGCATGACTGGTCATTGCATTCACTTTGTCCATATACTCCATGGAACTAGACACATATTAGGTAAATACTCAATATTTTTAAGCAAGAAGTAAAAACACAGACTACACTTTTTAAAATCTATGAGGAGATTGAGACTCTCAGTTTCAAAAAAGGGCAATTATAATCATGTTGGATTTTCTTTCAGTATTGGGGAAACTTATCATTATATATTACATTCTAGGCAAAAAAAAAAAATAAATCAGACCCGACATTGTCACTCACACATTATGAAATTCACTTAAAGATAGAAACCTGGGGTAGTTTCTGGATGGGTAGTAGAGTTGGACTGAAAACCAAGATTGTTTCTTAAATTATTCATTTAACATAATTCAAGAATTCTTTAAGGACGTCTTCTAGGGCATGTTTTGTAATATAAGAATAATATTTTCATCTCATCAGATTTCCCTACTCTTCCAACAAAGAACATGGTGAGGAATTAATGTTTCTGCTTCACACTGAAATTGTGCAAAGGTCAACTCTGATAACTGTTGTGACTGACAAACTGCAAAATAAACGAAGAGAACACAGGAGGTGTTTCTGACTCCCATGTCAGGGTCAAGAGGTGGAAGCAACAGTACTAAAAATTGGATAAGGAGTAGCAAGTCCACAGGCAGACGATGGCATATGGTACATTTGTAAAGAAGAGTGAAGAAGGAAGCAGTTCACCAGCAGGAACAAAGTCTCAGAGGCAAATTACAGGGGAAAAAAATCAATGTATATAGAGGGACTCCCTTCTCATCTGATTCCTCCTCTTATGTCATCTTTCCCATCATGTCCTCAGATACCATGCTTCAAAAAGTACTGCCGATGTTGACATCTTTTTTAGTTGTTGCCTGGATAATTTTTATAATTTCTCAAAATTCCACAAAGATAGGAACATTTCTCTCTACTTTAATTTGAAGCCTGTACTCATGGGATCTTTATTGCCAGAACTGGTTAGCACTCCTGCCCCTTTTCTCCCATTTCAAGTCTGTTTTCTCCTTCTGTACTACACTTCATTTCATAGGGCCTGTGGACACTGACTATCTCTACTTCTACTTCCTTTCCCATTCGTCCTGAATGCATTCTAATCCAACTCCTATGTCCCAAACAACCCAAAGTGCTCCCTGATAAGGCCTCCAACTTCAAAGTCACTAAAGACGTGTTACTAAAACCAGGTGAATATACTCCTCAACCACCTAGGTCCAGTTTCCCTTGTCTGCTACTTTTGCCTATGAGTTCGTTTTCTGTGCCAAAGTTATTTTTCAGTAACCCAGTTTCCCTTATGTCTATTGGGTATTAATAATTATAAAAGTTATTTCCACTCTAAGACTATGTAGGAATTCACTCATATTTACTTATATCTATACTGAAATAGTTACATTGTTTATATGCAAATATCTTCCACAATGGAGGTTGTTCTGTAAATGGCATAGGGTATTTATCAATTTAACTTTTCCCAATTCCTTTCCAATTATTTTAAACCACTTAATACAAATTCAGTCTTCTCCCCCACTGATATTTTCTTTTTCCTGTTTACTTTGTGCAATACAGATATTTAACTAAAACTATTGAGAAATCTTCATGACCTAAAACAGCAGTGACACTGGTTAAGTCACCAACAGGAACTGAGCTGAGTGTCATGGAAATCCTTCAGAACTATACAAGCAGTTCCCACTTAGACCATTCACCTACATGAACACCACCAGCAGCTCCAAACAAACACAGAGAGCCACCTTCAACCCTCGAGACATGTACTGCAGTGGGGACCAGCTGCATGTCTTGCTGGAGGCACGGGACTACCTTGAACACAGGAGGGAATCTTGGGGGACTTTCTGAGGGCCAGGATGTCCTCCCCAGCCCGGAATGCAGGAGCTTCAGGAAAGGTAACAGACTTCAACAACAGCATCAACTTGTCAGCTTCACTCTGTTCTGGGAGGGCCAGGTCTCACTGTCTGTCCTACTCATCCACCCCAGTGAAGGGGTGTCTGCTTTCTGGAGGGCAAGGAACCAAGGCTATGACAGGGTGATCTTCACAGGCCAGTTTTCCAGTGGTGCCTCCCAGGTCTACAGTGATTGTGGCCTGGCTTTAAATTCAACTGCTGACCTGGGCCAGTATCTTGATGGTCAAGATCAAGAAGCTTTCTACTGCGTGAGACCTCCACATGTTCCCTGTGCTGCGCTCACCCACATGCAGTCCAAGAACAAGAAAGTTTCTCATCTTAGCATGGATTCTACACTGGACAATATAGTGCTATAGCCTGTGTGTCATTCTAAAGGAAAGCTCCGTGGTTATAACAAATTTGGGATGCTTTAAGAAGAGTCATTTGAGAACAGATCTGTGAATTTTGGGAGCCATTGCTTACTTGACAATAGTTCCCAAACTGTTTGGATATTTCTTCATAATCAATGAACTAAAAAAAAAAGGCAGAATAAAGACTAAAAGAGATTGAGAAATATACATATGTCCTCTAAAATGTTCTTCCTGCATCTCAATAAATTGACTTGCACACCTCCTGTGTACCTGTGACCTATGCCAGTAAGAGACAAAGAAAAATGGAAATTTACTAGATGGTATGAATCTGGAGATACCGAAATCAGTTTATCTCTAAGAAATAACAGAAGTACTCTATAATCTAGCTTCTTGAGTCTTTTTTGATTTGTAACCACCCACAGATTAAGGTCAAATGTGGGCTTTGAGAATATGGTAAAATTCAAAGTGTTTAGTGCTTCCAAACGCAACAGTACATACTTTTTTTTTTCTGTTTAATTTTTTGTATTTTTTCCTTATGTCAATTAATAACATAATAATCCCTTATATCAATTAAGAACATAAAATCAATTAAGAACGTAAAATTTTCCCAAGTATTGATTTATAAGTGACGTTTATAAGTCCCACAAAAAGTTCAGTTTCAGAAAGAGTAATATTCATTGATCTCTTTAAATGCAATGTTGATCCTTATTTTAAACTAAGTACAACAATAATTTAATGCATAAGCTAAATGCAAAAATCCTGCTTACATCCACATCTGGTTTTCATCAAGTACACACTTCCACAATGAACTGGTACTTACAAGTATGTTAATAAACACCACCCTAGCTACTCACCCTGCCATCAGCTTTTTAAGCACTGCCATTTCTGCTACTGAAAGCATTCATTTTTAGATGCTCTAATCTGATGTGGGAAAATGAGATCTTCTAAAACTTAACTAATAGTAAATGAAGTCTTTCAACACAGAAGCACTAATATGAAACTTAGTTTTTCAGACAAACAAAAAACCCTCTTGTTACCTTTAGAAGATAATATTAAAACAAATTAAGACAGATAAACATTCTTGAAAACTTGTAGTTTCCTATGCCATCTCCTTAAATAAACACAAACCAGTTCACTACCTTCACGAATCTTTCAGTCCACTATTGTCTAAAAACCTTAGAATGCATGAAATGCAAATCTTAGCTGTTAGTCAAAAGGACATTTAGAGCTCACATATTAAAAGCTACAGCATTGCTTATAATGGCACAAATCTATCTACACGTAAATACTACTTTATCCTTTAGCTAGGTGAGAAGTCAGAAGGAACTACATGGTTTGCAACACTTTAACTTGAATGTAGTCATTAAAAGCCAAAAAGTGAGTTAAGTATGGTTGTATAAAGGCAGACAGTTAACGGCTCAAATATTACTCTAAAATTGAAGACATGAAAATAAAGCTGAAAACCTAGTGTTTCTCCATCTTTCATTTACATGCCTAGATAGCGGGACATCACCATAGAAAACACATTTATCATATATGGTTTCCACAGAAGAAGTAAATGTTCAGAAAGTACAAAGGGTGTCCAGATCCATAATTTGCTTCGTCAAATGCTTTTCTAGTTCGTTTCAATTCTTCATTCATGGTAAGTAAGTCTTAAACCTTAGCAAACTTCCGTGGGTCTTTTCAAATCAAGAAGACAGTATCTTCCACTTGCACTCGACCTTGTCTTCCGAATGACATTGCCTTGTGAGTCATTTCCATGACGAATTCTATGACAAGGTCTTCAAGAACATTCACTGCCTCAGAGTAAGGATTCTGGTCACCCCAAATCCATACATTCTTTGGAAAAAAGTCTCTTTCTTTTACCGTGTCCACCTTCTGCACCTCCTCCAATTTCTTCATTTTCCTCCTCAAAGGTGGGGTCTTCATCCTCATCAGCCATCTCAGCAGCCTGCCACCCACAGAGCCAAGTTGGCTCTCTTCCCATACTTGTGTTGGTTTGGTGATTTTACAACTAAATCCACTTAAAGGGCTTTGTTTTTCTGCTGGACTTGTTCACTGCCTCAGTCCCATCGGCTTTTTGCTCATCTATTTAACCAAGGCTGGCCATGGTACCAGGTCCCTCTTTGAGTGAATGGTTGGAGTAATTAGGGTATTTTATAACTGCTCTAATCTCTTCACCAATCTACTCCTCAGGTAATAGATTACCTGCCATCTTACACAATGATCTTTGAGCATTAAAACTCCCTCCCATCTTATTTAGTTTTTCACCTAACAACGACCACCCTTTCCACTCCACCTCCCATATCACTGGTAGCCCAAGAATCACCATGCAGAAGTTTCCATTCTGTCTTCTAACAGTCAATTCATTACCATTCTCACCTCTTGGTCTTTATCACGTTTCCAACCATTTTACAAGGTAGAATTCCTACGTTTACAATGACTAATTTCTTTAACTCTAAATGGCTTTAAAAACCCATCTGAAATGCTTTTATATCTAACTTAAGTATTAATAGCTTAACAATTGTTAAAACACTTGTCCACACTGATGTAAAAATATGTACCTGATTGTAGAAATGGTATTTTCACCTCTGATATGTGGGTACACACATCTACCGTTTGTTAAAATTAAAAAACTACTCACTTGGATTATGAAAAATAATTGTCTTAAACCTGGCACTGAAATCCTGTTCTCTCAGACCCTTCATAAACCAGTGACAAGGGTGACTAACTGGGCCTTTTTGGACCTCCAGCATTCCCTGAAGTCTGCAACCATACCCATTCCGATTGGTTACTTTCCAAGCCAAGCTAATTGGTAATACTTGTTAATGCTCTGCTTCTAATTTGGAGAAAGTATAGTTTGATGGGGCATTGAAGACACTGGGAGAGTGTATGACAAACTTAGGGGCAAACGGATAAAATGAGAGGATGAATGAGCTTTCACACTATGCAAGAATTGACAACATTGCATTCATAGCAAGGTTGATAAATACATTGTAACAGAAAGTCACTTTTTCTTGAAGAAAACTTCTGATCCTATAATGAACATATAAGAGTATCATTTAGAAAAATCACATCAGGGAAAAATTTTACTGAACAATAGATGTTTCATTGTAAGGATACATTAATAAGCCTTTTCTACTACCCACCACTGCTAGTTAAGAGAACACTTCAGAAAGGACAGAAGGCTCTTAATGAATACTGATGGATAATTTGGTGTCTTAGAATATCCTATCTTGCTATTCTTTGACAAATAAATAGTTCCAATGAAAGAGAAATGCAAGCCTGGAATCCCATCCACAATCCCCAGTGCCCATGCGTGGAAAAAACACATGGAATTCCATCTTCCGCAGTTTGGCTTCAGTGGAAATGAAAGCCTGCCTCGCAGGAAAACTTACATATATCTGCTGGGAGATTCCACAAACCACCAGTGGATGGAATACTTCACAGCCAGTATCAAAAGTATGTCTGAGTAGAAGCCATTATTCACATCTCTCATTTCAGGGGGAGAAAGGACTGTGGGAAATGCCACTTCTTTACCATATTTCTTAATCACAACACACCAAAAGTTTTCTCAAGACACTATTAACTTCTCTTTAAAAAATACATTTATCTACTAGAAGGGAAAGAGTATAGAAAAATGTACATTACTTTCTATTCTTACATCAATATTTATGAAGCAGGGTTAGAAAATTATTGATGGAGAGCAGGATGAGGAAGAATGACTGGTGAGGATGAACCTAACCAAGATAAGCATATATGGAAATGTTACAATGAAACTCCCTGTGCAGTAAGATACACTAATAAAAATGTGTTTAAAAAATATTGATAGAGACAAAGAAGATCTAAGAGATTAAACAGTCCCCCTTCAATAGTTACACAATGATTGTGGGTATGCATTCTAGATGCAGATGTCCTGGGTTCAAAACCTGACTTTATATTGTGGTAGTGTGACCTTGGAAAAATTCCATAACCATTTTCTCCCTCATTTGCCTTATGTGTCAACTGGGATAATCAAGAATATCCACCTGGTAAAATGAAGTAATATCTATGAAACATTTCATATATTGTCTGTCACAAGAGAAGTAAGCTCTCTTTGGTGTAAGCTATCATCTCTCCATCGTTACCTGATTATATGGCAAATGCAAAAGCAAGGTAATAATTTTGCATCAGGTAGACACTCTAGTTAAAAGCTTGGGGTACAATTAACAGACCTAGACTGTGCCAAAGAGAAACTATTACCAAGGCATGTTATTTATTTTCTCTGCCTTATTTTCCTCATCTGTCAGTCAGGAATAATAATAGTACTGGTGAATGTTTTGAATATGAAATGAAGTAATGGATAGAGAGTACTTAACACATTGCAAGGCACACTGGCACATAGAAATTGCCCAAAATGTGATACAAACTGCAGCTATTATCATTGGCTAATGTCACAGCTGGGGCTAGTGTCAGAACACTAGTTTAGTTGCTCTATTTATTAAACCAAGTATCCACCAGAAATAACTCAGAATCCACTAATAGATCTTAGCAATCCCACCTAGAAAACCATCACTACCTGCCCCCTCTACGTCCCTGAGCCCTAGCTCTTATCACTGAGGAAAATGTAGACACTAAGGCATCATCCTGGCCTTCTTGATATAAGGCCACTTTGGTAATCTCCAATTTAGGAAGAAAGCTTATACTCAATTTTAAAAAGGGCAAACTGATAGGGTCTAAGTTCCAAGGAAGAACTTTCCAAGAAGAATTCCCAATAAGGGATACTTTTAAATTGTGACCTCTAATAAATGAACACCTTGTGACCTTATTTCCCTCAGCTACAAAACTAAGGGTCTGGTGATAACTTTTAGCACCACATTGTACAATGCGGACCTCTTAGGTCATCCAAACTACTGGGTTATAGAGTTACCTATCCTCTTCAATTCATGTTGTAAGTCCTACTATGAAGATATCTCTTGCACATTTCCTTAAAAGTTGAATTCTATGCCCCAAGTTTGCTTTGGAAAAGAAAACTAAAGTTATTTTGACACAAATGAAGAAAACAGTCATTTTCCTACTTCTATCACATCACTTTTGAAATTTCAAACACAGCCCTTTACTGCTATGATGATAATATGGCACAAAGCATTAATAATCATTGACCATATGTTTTCCTAAGAAATTCTAGCTATAATACAGGTGGCCTTCATATTCTGATAAGAGTTTAAGTAGCTTGATAAGAATAAATGACTTCATCCTATTTTGTTCATGCTATGCTTGTTTGTAGAAACATCAAGATCAGGTAGACAATTTTCACAAGAATTGGGGGAACTTTGAGTGCTAATTCTTTCACAAACATAGGCAGTTTCACTTCTTTTCTTGGTTTTCTACAACATGACAATTAGATACAATATCAGTGTCATTGAAAAGAGTGACAGTTTGGGTCCAAATAAATGTTGTGTAGACTGTAAATTACTTCACTAATGAGTACTGTTTTATAGATGATGTATTCAGTGCTATTCCATATATATGAAAGAAAGTATAGAACATAATTTCAGACTTAACTGAATTTACAGAGTAGATGGGGAAATTTGTTTATTGAGTTTTTCAATGTAAGTAACATCAGTTAGCAGAATCCTCAAGTTAGTTCAGGCCACAGACAGGAAGTCCACAAAAAATTACAAAACTCACCACATCATTGTCTAATGAAGTTTATCTCAATGTCTAACCATCCCCAGCACATTTCAATCTGCCTGGCTCCTCAAGTGGGCAAACATAATCTCTCATATTTGTGTAAACCTTTTAACTGTGTAAGTAAGTTTCAAAACTATGCCCTCAAACATGTAAGAAATCAGACATAATTGGCTTAACTCTAAACATAAAATCTCTTCTCTTATGATTGGCAAATCTTTGTAATTCTTTTCTCCTTTCATTTGTTATCAGCACTAAGTCAGTTAATCTGCATGAATCTGGAAAATTATAACACCAGCTTGTTATGGACTTGGACAGGCATATCAACATCCAGTGGCAAAACCTGGCTACCCCTTGATTGGATCATTGCGCTATTCCATCAAAGTGATGAACATGGCCAGAGTAATTGTCAGAACTGGAGGGGAGAAGAATACTGTCATTGTTATTTCTCTGGGCCAGCATTTCAGAATCTTTCCCATTGATGTTTTTATCCTAAGGGCCTCAGTGTCTACAAAGCTGTTCAACATCTTCTTCTGAGAAGCCCAGACACTATGGTTATCATCAAGACAGAAAATATCAGGGAGATGTTAATTGATGCAGAAAGATTCAGTGACTTTCATGGTTACATTCAATATCTCATCATTAAGGACATTTTCCAGGATCTCCAAGTGGGCATCATTGATGCCTGGGATATAACAATTGCATATGGCACAAATGATGTCCACCCACCTCAACATGTAGTTGGAAATCAAATTAATGTATTCTTAAACTATATTTGCTAGGTAACATATATCTCTGAAAATCATTCAAATAAAAAGATCTGATGAAGGTGAGAGAATATGGTTGACGGATTTTATATTCATATATGAAATAGACCAACAAAACCTCTTGCAATTGCTTTAAGTGGGTCAAGGAGGGGGTTGCTGGGGGGAGGATGATGGGAGCAACTAACCAATGTATAATGTAAGGCTATTCAGAATTGGCTCAATCCCCCCTGTATAATATAGATATGTACATATACATATATATGCTAATAAAAATGTCAAGCATAAAAAAATTTAAAAAGCAGTAATAAATCATGTTAATATGTAAAAAATATTTTAAAAATCTATTTACTATCTGCAAACATGACAGGTGCCTTATCTAACTCCTAGTTAGCCTGAGAAGATCATCTGCACTCTAGCTAATATTCATGGATTCAGTCAAACAAGGTTTATAAACTAGGTATCTCCTTAAAAATGAAGTTCCAAAGAGCTCCGGAAAGTTTCTACCCTTCTTGATCAGAGTCATGCTGCTCTTCAGCAATGGGAAGTTAAGACCACTTGAGTTAAAATTCTTCTTTCTGATGAAAGGCCAATTCAGAGCAATAAAAGTAATTGTAAAATAAATATTTGGAGAAAGCAGTCTTATTTACTTTTTCTATCACTAAAGACAGACTCAAGATGATCTTCAAAAGAAGAGACAAGTGGCATGAGGTGGTTTTCCCAGAGTCATGGAGGAGCAGATTTGTGTGCAAGGGCACAGAATGATGAAAAACTCCAACTCTCCATTCCATGTAGGGACTGCAGAGAGGCTCCAATCTCATTCCATAGCATTTGTCACCCAGAAATAGAGGTGAAGGCCCAGTGCACTATAATTCAAGGAGTTATGCTTTAGTTTTTTTCTCAGTAATTATAAGACACTAGAAAAGTCAGGTCAGCTTCCTGGGCCTCACTTTCCCTAATGAAGGGTTCACTATGATTTATGATCCTGAACCATCCTTGGTGTAGATTAGGGGCAATGGGTAATCCTTTGGAAACCTTCTTAAGGGACAGAATTCAGAAAAGGTACCTGATAGACAGGGTACGAGTTCACTATGACCCCTTTAGTCAGAGTTTAGCTACTCTTACATATATGTATACAGCACTTCTGGATGACCTTTTGTTATGAAAAACATTCCACACCTTAACACAAGTTTGAAAGCCATTATTCAGGTCAACATGAGTTTTTATAATCTACACATGTAGGTTACCATTTTAATCACTCTCATTTACATTCTAAAGGGCCTTCCCCAAACCTAACCAAAAAGGAATGATTAATATGATAATTTTAGTTAAAAAGGGCAATGTAGTTATCACAACATAATTTGGCAACATATTCCTGAATTTTGTAATCTTCCCTGTGCCTCACATAACATAGGGTCAAACCCTGCTCTTGATGCATCTGGGAGAAAACAATTACAATAAAACGTCTGAAATCCCTTTACTCAGGTTCCTTTGTCCAGGGAGTTACTATTTATTGTCAATGAATCACAATAAATTCACATTTCAGTGACTGATATATATACAAATGGTCTAAAATATTTATTAAATCCAAGGCACTGTTCTAGTCTTTGAGGATTCAGTGGTTAAAAACAACACATGGAAATCTGTCATCAAAATGTTACCTATTAATAAAGGAAAATATTATGGAATAATATATAAGAGTCTATGAAAAAAAGGAAGCACATGACAAGAAAAGTGATAGAGTGTCATGTGCTGGAGATGGAGATGGCTAGTTAGTCAGAAAAACATTTTATAGAAGTACTTCAAGTGGAATCAGAATGATAGAAAGGAAGCAGCTATGAGAGAAATGGAGAAAGAGAGGTCCTAGAGAAAGAAGGTCAAGTGGAGAACCCATGAAGCCTGGTCCAATTTGGTTTGCAGAAAGAACAATAGGGGACCAGAAGACCTAGAATATTGTCAAAGCTATGGGAAAGGATGGAGGTATTGCTTAAACAGTAGACTGCCTGCCTAGCAAGCACAAAGCTCTGAGTTCAAATCCCAGTGCTACCAAAAAATATATATATATGATATGGGAAGGACGTGGAATCCTATTGCAATTATAATGTGGGAGGAAGAAGGCAGGAAAGGGAAAAAAAGAGAAAGAGGGAAATGAAAAATTAAAGAGTGAAGATGAAAAGGAGAAAAACTTCTAAAACTATAGAGGCAGAATAAAAGAATAATGAAAGGTGCCACGACCCCTTTCCCCACTCCACAGGGCAAACATGCTTTCTCCATTTACTGGAAGCCAACAGCAGAATTTTAGCTACCCTCCAGTTCTCTGCATGGTGTTCATGGGCAGTAGGTCTGCTTATTGGTAGCTGATTTGAGTCTCCAGGTTTTTAGAAGAAAGTTTGCCCACATCAGAGAGCCACCATGAATATTTTTACACTATGATCTCCAGTACCTTAGATAGCTGAAAATTAACGTTTCTACTCTCAAGAGTCCCTAGTAATATATGGGGAGAGAAAGAGAAATATCAAACAATTCCTGACAAGCATCAAGTTAGCACAGCCTGTGGAATTATAACACTCTCTAACTCGATTATTCTTTTCTTAAAAACTGTATTTTTAATTGATAAATAATTCCAAATGTGATCTTTGGACTCATATATATTGTGGAAATCAAATCAGACTAATCAGCATAACCATCTCCTCCAATATTTTAGCATTTTGGCGGGGTGAAACCATCTACAATTCTCCCTCATTGCTATTTCGAACTATCCATTATTATTAACTGTAACCATGGTGCTGTTCAAGAAACACTAGATCTGAAATGACCCAAGCCTTGTATGCACATATGAATAATAAAACAATAAAAAAACCCACTAGATCTTATTACTCCTACCTATTGACCTGAAGCTTTGTACACATAATTGTGCAACTTTTTTCAAACCTATGCCCCAAGATAAGATTGTAGTGACAGTTACTACAATCTGATAAAAATAAAAGTGTTCACAGGCAAGGGGAACTTAAGAACTCACAGGTACTTTTCCAACTACCCAGGTGGGGAGTCCTTCGTAACAGGTAAATAAGCAGAACTATGGACACTCTGCCATTCTCATATTCATTCTCATTCATTCTCTCTCTCTCTCTCTCCTCTCTCTCTCTCTCTCTCTCTCTCTCTCTCTCTCTCTCTCTCTCTCTCTCTCTCTCTTTCTCTCTCTCTTTCCCTGTGGTCACTGAGGAAGTGGAAAAATCAAAAGAAATTAGAAAGACCATGTATCTCCAGTAAGAGAAAGACAAGAAAAGGGGAATGTAAGAGGAAATATATGGAAAACAGACATACAGAAAATGAAAGTGACAACCTCTCTCTTCCTAACAAGGATGAGCTAGTTTTGAATGTGACACAGCATGGAGGTAAAATGTTTCCCTAACAATCAACCAGCAAAAGTATACAGTGCTCCATGGAGAGCAGGCATAGCGATAGTCTCTCAGTCAGAGAGAGGGACAAAGATGTCAAAGTGCCTCCATAAAGTTGATATTATTTTTGTCTGGTTTCATGTGTGACATTGTCTGGATGGACAATGTATAAATATGCCAAAGGAATTCAGAATATGGACAAGATCAATGCAGTCTAGGATTATTGTGGAAATCTTTCTGTAAAATAGGTAAATGGGTCCCACCTTGAGGACTGACTGACTGGTTGACTACCGAGTTTGAACTGATGAAGGGCTGAACCCTTCCAGGTGGGCAACAGGATGTTCATAACATCAGAATGTGTGTTTTTGATTATGTATGTATCCTTATACTATGCCTTGAATGCATATGTTTTTACATACAGAATTTTGTGATAAATATTTATCATGCTTATTATTCTCCTCAACTCATTTTCTTTACCTTTAACATGAATGGGTTTTTTTGTTTGTTTTTGGTGGTACAGGGGTTTGAATGCAGGCCCTCACACTTGCCGGGTAGGCACTCTACCACTCGAGCCACTATACCAGCTCTTTGCTGTGTTGGGTTTTTTTGAGATAGGGTCTCACAAGCTATTTGCCTGGGCTGGCATCAAACCACGATCCTCTTGATCTCTGCCTCCTAAATAGCTAGAACTACAGATGTAAGTCACTGGCATCTGGTGTTAATAGCTTTTAATCAGAGTTTATTCAAAACATATGAAATAACAACTGACACTATCCAAAGTCCAGGGTGATTGCTTTTTAATAACTGACATGAAAAGTAGAGTTTGCTTTCGTACTTCCTTCACATGATTGCCATGGTTTTGTATTTCACCTGCTGTTTAGGTCTCCATATCCATACTTGTTAAGCTTAGACAGTTTAGTCTTGGTGCTAAAGACTGAGCAGTTTTGGTAAACAAAGCAATAATGCCAAAAACCTGTAAGGAAAGGGGTGACCAGATACAGACAAGAATATTGTGTGTCTTTAGCACACAGAAATTACCTGTATGTTTGTGTATTTATACATGGATGTATATATGTATAGCTCTATGGATCAAGGACTCCTTTACCTAAAAAGCCCTTTACCCCTAAGTTACAATAATAAAAACGTCACTGTAATTATTATCACCATTTTAGAAATCTTAACTCTTAAAAGGAAAAATTGAGATACACAAGAAGGAACCAAACTGAAACTAAGATTCAAAAGGAAGATATTAAAGGGAGAAACTAAGATCCAAAGGGAAGATACAGCTGCCTTTTAAATGATCAGTAAGGGAGAACTGTATGTGCCATGTACTGGATTAGGTGGGTTAGCACTGTTTTTAAGTGAACACCACATTATATGTGACCCCAGTGAGCTGCTTTCTAAATGCTTAGTATCTCCCAGCACATATCCATTACATTTTTCTTAACCATTTCATAGTAATACATATTAAAGTCAATCTAATTTCCTAACCTATACTCACAGATATATGATCAAGTGAAATAAAATTTTTGTGGGATTGCTGGTAGACCTCAGGAAACCTCTGTGATATGCCCAAATTAGATTGCTTAGACTCAGATGCAATTAA
This sequence comes from Castor canadensis, assembly GCF_047511655.1. Lineage (NCBI taxonomy): Eukaryota > Metazoa > Chordata > Mammalia > Rodentia > Castoridae > Castor > Castor canadensis. Next base: position 186,886,207 of record NC_133387.1, read on the forward strand.
AAACAAAACAAACAAGTGAAACAGAGACATACTGCTTTCAAAACTGTTATAACAATCTGTACTCTTATGAATAGCACAGCAGAGTTATGTCAAAACTGAGATCTTTACTGTGACCTGGATTTCAGCCAGCAATGGTAGGATTTTTGGCTTGGAAAATATATTAAGATAATTTCTAACATTTAAAAACCAATTTAAAAATCAAATAACTACCTCATATAACCAATTTAATAATCATATAACCAAGAAAAGCCTTTGATGGTAATGCAACTTTCACTGAAGTAAAAAATACTTAGCAAATTGTTTTTTAGAAGACAACTTTCTCAATCAAATGAAGGCAACAAAAAGTAGCAAATATCACTCATCAAACATCATCTGTGTCTTGTAACTTGGTGAAATGTTGAAACTACTTTGTGGAAACAGAGCAAAGCCAATATGGCCAACCATAATCATCTTTGTTCTGGGTGTGTGCTGATATAAAACCCCTATGAAAATAGTCTGTATTTCTGTATATCAGCCACAAAAGGTATTTTTAAAATGAAATAAAATGCTATACACATAATGAATATACACACATACATATGTGTCTTATAATATATACTTATACATATTTACATAGTTTTACATTAAAAAATAGTAGACCAACTTGTAACTTCCTTTAAACAACTATCAGAAAAGCTGAATAACTTTATTTTTAATCAGTCTGAAGCTCAGAGAAGAACCAGTGAGAGTTTGAGACACAAGATTCCAACAAGGAAGTAAAACGGGATCAAAAAGTAAAGAAAGAAAGGCCATGCACAGTGGTTCACACATGAAATACCAGCTACACAGGAGGTGCATTTAGGAGAACTGCAGTTTGAGTCCAGCTGGTTCAAAAAGTTAGAGATACCCCATCTCAACTAATAATCTAGGTGTGGTGGTGTGTCCCAGTGGTCCCAGATGGACAGAGGCATAGGTAGGAGGATGTGGGCCAGTCAAGCAAAAACATGAGTCCTCATCTGAAAAACAACTAAAGCAAAACAAGGCTAGGGAAGTGACTCGAGTGGAAGAAAGCTTGTCTAGCCAGAACAAGGCTCCAAACTCAAACCCAGTACTGCCACAGACAGACAGAAATGGGGGGAGGAGGGGAGAGAAAAGAAAAATGAAGTAACAAACTAAAACTCCACATGCCACAAAATTCAAATAAATAAAAAGCAATTGAAAATATACAATTTTACTCCCCAAATATGGTTCAATATGAAGGAAAAATAACACACAAAATCGAATTCTGAAAATTTACTTACAAATGTATACTTATAGAATAATGCCCTCAAATGACAGTACAAAAATATAAGGAAGACCTCCTACAATTTCAGAAGTCCACGGGTGTGACAGCATTACAATGACTTCGGTCCTTTGGAAACAGTGTCTAAAAGTAAAGTACCACCCCAGAGGCAGGAAAAAGAAAAATGGTACAGTTAGGGAAAGAGACTTTCATTGTGAGAAGAAGCTTTTATTAGAATTCGTAGTATATCCCTGAAGCGATGTAGAGCATCTCTCAGAAAATCTGACTGTCCAGATGGTGACATACACCTTGAGGAGTGTGGAGAGCAGTTCAGAATAAGGACCAACGCATCAAGTTATTGTTCAGGTCCTTTCTTCCATCACTGGCTTGGGAATCCTCTGTAGCTGCTCATTGATCATAAACACAGGGTGCTTATTACATTTGAAATTTGAATTACATTTGAAATGTTTCAGGGAAGTGGAGAAGGGCCAGTTCCCTTTCCCACTCATGTCTTTCTGCTCACTTACTCTAGCAATCTCCCTCAAGGACTCTCAGCCTAAAATCTTAAAAGGTAAAATAGGCATCAATGTTCATCTAACTGCCTACAGCTGAAAGGAGATAATGTAGGGATGGATAGAGCCAGCAGCCTTTCTCTGTGTTGAAGATGAGGAAGGGGCCATGACAGCATCTGATAAGGGTGAAGTTATGAGTAAGGAGACAATTATTGTCCCTTGGAACAATTGTTCATGGGACAATTATTGTTCCAAGGGATAATAACTGTCTTGGAATGAGAGGGCAACTGCATCCAGAGGAGACAGGATTTGTTGGTAGTTGATAGTCACAGAAACAGGATACTCTGTAAATGACAGGAAAAGAATTTTGTGAATGCGTTGAGAATTAGGGGCCAATGAAAATGAACAGAAATATTAAGAGCACACCTGAGACATGAAACAGACAACTTCCTGAGGTATGAAGTCCATAAGATCACCCTGCACAAAGAGGTTGATAACAGGTCTTGGATATAGACAGTGATATCAATAGGAGAAACCAAGAGGATTAGGTCAAGTTGTAGCCATTCAAAAATCAAAGAACAAATGGGCTCTAGCCTTGGGAGAGTCACTTAGGTCTGAGCTCATTAGTAATTTACCTGCATGTCTTTTGAAGAGGTATTTGAGGTCCTCCACTGGTTCACAGGTATACTGGGAAGAGGTTGATACTTCTTGAAGATCTTGGCCAGTTGTTGGCTTGACTCTGGAGATGTGGATTCAACTGAGTTTTTCTGGTAGCTGGTATTTCTGGCATCACTGTGGGGGTAGAAGGCAAGCCACTACAGGGGCCCTTCTAGAGGGGTTCCTATTGGACCCTAGGAGATCCATCCCTCCAGGTTTTAATGAGTATTGAATCACAAGTGGGTAAAAATTAGGCCCTCAGGTTTGGTAGGGGCTGGCAACAATGTCTTCCATACTGGAATATTTGGGGTTGTTCTTGATTAAGGTTTGTTATATATTATTTAATTTCTAACATTTCAGAGTTGAATAGAATGCCCATTTTGAGGGAGGGCCTCTCATAAAGGATTTCACAGGACTTCATTGCAAGATATCCTTGGAAGCACTTTAGTAACACAGGAGTGAGATGGGCATAGCTTTATCCATGATTGTGCCATCTCCTAACAGTTTGCTAAAAATTCTCTTTAGTGTTTGGTTGGCTCTTTTTACTTTACCTAAGATTTCTGGTCTCCTGGAAGCATGGATGTAATATTTAATTTGGACATCTTTGACTGTCTAGAGTGATATGGAAAATGAAGGAAGGGTCACTGTCACTCTGAATAGTGAGGAAGTTCAAGCTGAGTGATTATATCCTTGGGGAGAGTCTTAGCAACCTCATGGGCCTTTCCCAACTGAGTAGGAAAGGCTTGTTTCCACCCAGTCAATGTGTCTATGAAGACCAGGAAACATTTAAAACCTTGAGTTGGAGGCATTTGGGTGAAGGTTCAGGAGGACAGGGCAGGTATGGTATGAATAGGGCTCTGATGGAAGGAAGAGAACCTAAGTTTTAGCAGGGTGATTGGCCAGTTTATTTCCTGCAGCTATTGCCCCTTTATGGTGCCCCTTCCAATGAATTACTGCAACTTGGTGGGCTACATGGACAGCTTTGAGTAGGTAGAGTATTTGGGCCTCATATTTGATGGGCATTTATTTAGCAATTAGGAATCCTCTTTCTTTCCATTTGGTTGCATGAGTCTGTAGAACCAAAAGGACATATTTGCAATTTGTATAGATTGATGCTTGTTTTCATTTTCCTACTTCTAGAGTTTGACTGAGAGCTATGAGTTCAGCTAGTAGTGCTGAGGTATGAGGAGATAGGACTTGGACCTTTATAATTTGTTGTGAAGAAATGACAGCATAGACCTCTTTTCTTTCCTCCTTTTCTATGAAGTTCCTACCATTCATAAACCAGACAGCCTCTAGGTCATTTAGAGGCCAGTCTTTTAGATCTTCCCTGACAGAGTAAATCTGGCTGGTTTCAATAATAACATTCAAGAGCTCTCAGGCCAGGTATAGAGAAAATGGTAGCAGATTTGAGAGTGCAGCACATCTTCATGTCAACTATTGGATTTTCAAGGAGCAAGAATTTATATTTAAGATCTGTTCTCCACTGCTGTATCACAATACCTGACTTCAAATTATACTACAGAACCATAGTAACAAAAAATGACATGGCACTGGCACAAAAATCAATATATTAATCAATTTACTAGAATAGAAGATCCAGAAATAAGCCAACACAGCTACAGTCAGTCATCTGATTTTTGACAAAGGTGCCAAAAACCTACCTTGAAGATAATCTCTTCAATGAATAGTGTTGGGGAAACTGGATATCCACATGTAGAAGTCTGAAACTAGACCCCTATTTCTCACCAAAATCAGTTCCAAATTGATCCAAGACCAGAAACTTTGAAAGTACTAGAGGAAAACAGAGGGAAAACCCTTGAAGGTAAAGACATTGGTAACCCTTTTCTCAACAGAAACCCAACTGCCTAGGAAATAAGAACAAGAACTGAAAAATGGGATTGCTTCATATTAAAAGCCTCTGCACAGCAAAGGCAACAATTTCCAGAATCAAAAGATTCTGGAATTCCAGAATTCTACAGAATGAATTTTTACACATCATTCATTGGATAAAGGATTGATAGCCATTAGATAAAGGAATGATACGTGCTGGAGGTGTGGTATCAAGTAGTAGAGTATCTGCCTAGCAACTGCAAAGCTCTAAGTTTAAACCCCAGTACAAACAAAACAGAATATACAGAATAATCCAGTTAATAAATGGGCAAATTAATTGAGCAGATAGTTTTCAAAAGAAGAAGTACAAATAGCTAAGAAATACTTTTTAAAATGTTCAACATCCTTGGCCAGAAAAGAAATGCAAACCAAAACATCACTGAGATTCACTCTCCCCCTAGTCATGAAGGATATCATTAAGAAAACAAACAAAAAATGCTAGCATGGATGTGAGGCATGAAGGGTGGGGACGTACCAGAGAAGACGGAAGACATCCTAATACACTGTTGGTAGGAATGCATGTAAACTAGTGCAGGCACTATGCAAATTAGTATGAAGGCTCCTTAAAAAACTAAAGATAGAACTACCATATGATCCTGCTATACCACTCCTGGACATATATCTAAAGGAATGTAAGTCAACATACAGTCAAGATACCTGCACACCTGTGTTTATAGCAGCACTAGTCACAATAGCCAAAATGCGGAATCAGCCTAGGTGCCCATCAACTGATGAACAGATAAAGAAAATGTGGCATATATACCCAAGGGAGAATTACGCAGCATGCAGGGCCACTTGAATTCAAGCAGAAAATTTTTGTGGCCTGGAAGTATCATATGACAAAGTTCACAATAAAGCAGGAGGGACCAGAAACAGAGCAAGAAAACCCCAGAAGGAAAAAGCCTCAGAGAAAAAGAGCTGTAAAATGTGGAAAGAAACTTCTTTCAAGTTATTGACTGACCTCAGAGCTGCATGTGTACAAGGGAGACTCCACAGAGCCTAGAATTTGCAGTTTGAGTTCCGATAAAGTAGAGAAAGTTGGCAAAAGGCCATTGCTTCTCAATACCCACCTTCATTGTATAAAGCAAAGTCTTCACAAGTTCAAATGGAGAGATTTAAACTGTGTGCAAAAATTGGAAGACTCACTATTGTGACTAGATTAGTTCTCTCCAAATTTACCTCCAGCTTAAGAGCAATAAATTTGAGCAGACTTTTTGTAGATGTATCAAAAGTTAAACACTGGCTGGGCAACAGTGGCTCATGCCTATAATTCCTGGCTACTTGAGAGGATGAGATTGGGAGGATCAGAGTTCAAGACCAGCCTGGGCAAATAGTTTAAGAGTTCTCATCTTCACAATGACCAGAACAAATGGACTGGAGGTGTGTCTCAAATGGTAGAGTACCTGCTTTGTAAGCATGAAGCCCTAAGTTAAAACTCCAGTCCCACCAAAAACAAAAAGTTAAACATTTACTTATCACATGACATAGTCACTGCACTTCTGTATATTTACCAAAAAGAAATGAAAATCTTTGTCTATAGAAATTATTGTATATGAATATTCATTGCAGCTCTATTTGCAATAGTCCCGAACATGAAACAACTCAAATGTTCATAAAATGATGAATAAATAAAAATATCATGGTACATCCATAAAATGGAATACTACTCAATAATGAAAGCAAAGGAGTGACAAATGCAGCCACAGATGAAATTTCAAAAGCGTCACATTGAGTCAAAGAAGCCAAACCCAAAGAGTACATCTTGCATAATTCCACTTATATGATATCTTAGAAAAACAAATCTAATCAATAGTGACAAAAACCAGATCTGTGATTGCCTGAGGCCAGAATGAGGGAGACATTTCACGGGAAAATGTATAAGCAACCTTTTGGGGGTAATGGTAGTATTCCGATGGTGAATGTGGTGACTCAGATGCGCACATCTGTCAGCATCCACAAAACTACATGCTTAAAATTCATGTATTCTTATTGCATGTAAACTACACCTCAAAAATATTTTGTAATCAAAGAATTTATAACCAATAAGTTGGAATAACCTGTACCAAGCAGCAATATTGATGACCGAAAATAGACCATATTGAAAAGATATTAAGTAGATCGAGACAGATTAAGCCATTATAGAAGAGAAAATAATCTCAAAATGCAATGACTCAAACAAGAAAACAAAATAGATATTGATTTCTCTCTGGAGTAACTGTCCAGTTAGGTTCTGACCTTGAAGTCACCAAGAACCCAGATGTCTTAGAAGCTCTGTTGTCCTCTGCCTGTGGTCCAACATGGGGTTGATGGGCCCATGAGGAGAAGTTAGGAGGTTTCTGAATTTAAATGGGAAAAAAACATTGCATCTTTATTTTAACTATCCACGAAATAAAGTTTAGTGATCCTTTCAATTATTTGACAACAGTCAAATTAGTTTTGTGGTATTTTCATATTACATTTTAAAATAACCTTGAAATACCATTCATATTTATAAATGCTTTGAAGTTACTGTAAATATAATACCTCTCTGCTAAATTTTTAATAAAAATTGCTATCTAACAAACTGAGTTGTTTAAAATGTTGATTACTGAACCTCAACATAATTGGCTTTGATTATCACTCTCTATATCTTCTTTTACACATATAAATGTTATTTGGAGAAGTTCCAAACCTTCATCAGATGGCCAAAGGATCCAATGTTACATAGAAGTGTTAGGAACCTTTTGTTCTAGGACTTTCTCATCATGCCCATGGCCAAGACAAAGTTGCTGCCAGATACAGTTTGCAGCAGGTAGGAAGAAGAAAGAGAGGCTGTTGTAGGAACATGTGTTTATATTCCATTTTGGAGAACAAAGTCCCAAGGCCATACCTAAATACCCAAAGGCCAGGAAATGTAATATAACTGGGCTGCCACCTGCCCAGCCACAAGTTTCCATTACTAATGGTGGAAGGGATAAGAAAGCTGTGTCTGCACATTGATGTAATAATGTCTGAGGAAGACCAGATAAGACATTAGGATCCAAATACGTTAAGAAGAATGGTGAGACCAGTCACAAAGATAGGAAGAGGAGGAAGAGGCAGAGGACTGTGAAAAGGAAAAAAAAAATTTTTTTCTCCCTTTATTTTATTTTTAACATTTACTTACATGTGTATATATTGTTTGTGCCACCTCCCCCTCCCCCATACCCCCTTTCTTTTGGGTTCACACAAACAAATCGTGATTAACAGTCTAAGAAATAAATGCAGGGATAATTGCAGTATGTAGGATGGGATTAATAAATTGCCAAGACTCTGTTATCTAAGAAATTCTTTCTTAGAAAGAAGCACTCTGGCCACTCTCAAAGAAGCCAACTCTGGACAATTTATAGTGTATAACTGGAAATGTTAGACCAGGGAAATGTTAGAAGTAGAATTGATTGATTGTCAGGACCAGATCTTGTGCTGTACAGATCAGCAATCCACTGAGAGTAGATGAGGCCTAAAATGATTCTGCTCCTGGGTGAGAGAATCTGCTTATAGAATGCCCAAGAAGGAACAGAAACTTAAGATGATACAACCCAGTGTGTAACTAAGGAATGCATAATAGATTAGGGGATCACAGAAGGAATAACTTATTAACTAAAACTAGTGAGGGAAGAAAAGTAGTACTCAAGCTGAAAGTCAAAAAATAAACAGGAATTTTCCAGACTTACTGGAGCATGGTGGGGATTGGAGGGTGTCTGTGTAGTGGGGTAAGGGGTTGGAGATTTCAGGCAGTAGAGGGCTGGCACTTACTAAGAAGTACTGAAGAATAAGGCTTTGCCAGGCATTGGTAGCTCACACCTGTCATCTTAGCTACTCAGGAGGCAGAGATCAGGAGGATCACAATTTGAAGCCAGCCCAGGCAAATAGTTTGCAAGACCCTATATCAAAAAAAGCTTCACAAAAATAGGGTTGGAGTGGCTCAAGGTGAAGGCCCCCGAGTTCAAGTCCCAGTATCGAGAAAAAAAAAAGAATAAAGCTTAGTCAGTGACCAACAGCAATGTTAATGTTAACTTTATTGATTCTCTTTATCTTCAGTTTATTCCAAGGTACATGACACATATTGAGTAAACACTCAATATTAAAAAAAATAATAAGTGAATAAACAGAATGAGCATAAATATCTATGAAAAGGAGGTTGAGGCTCTAGAATTCCTAAAAGTACAATTGTAACCATGCTTGATTTTTTTTCAGTATTGCTGAAACTTACCCAGATACACTATTTTCTAGGAAAGGAAAAATGAATCAGACCACATATTGTAATTCACACATTATAAAATTCACTTAAAAGTCAGAAAACTAGAGTGAGCATCAGGATAGTGGAGTTGGTCTAAAAAAACAGATTCTGTTTTTTAAATTGCTCATTCAACATATATTTAAACTTTCTTTTTTTAAATTTTTTGGTGGTACTAAGGTTTGATCTCAGGGCTTCATGCTTGCTAGACAGGTGCTCTGGCTTGAGCCACATCTCCATCCCTTCTTGCTCTAGTTATTTTGGAGATAGGGTTTCTCTTTTTGATGATTCTTCTATTTTAAGCTTCCTGTCCCCATAGATGGGATAACAGACATGTGCTATTGTGCCCAGCTATCGGTTGAGATGGGGTCTTAAAAACATTTTCTGGGGCTGGCCTGAAACCATGATTCTCCTTATCTTAGCCTCTCAAGTAGATAGGATTATAGGCATGAGCCACAAACACCTGGCTTCAAACTTTAAGGGCATTTTTAGATGGCATATTGATCATAAGCTTATAGTCCTATCAGATTTCCCTAGACCTCACTCCCAAAAAAACATGCTGATGAATTAATGTTTCTGCTTCTCACTGAAATTGTGCAAAGTTCAACTATGATAACTGTTATGAATGAGAAACTACAGAGTGAAAGGAGAGACTATGCAGGGGCTTTGATTCCCATGTCAAGGTCAAGAAGGAGGAAACAACAATCCTAACTAAAAGGTGGATAAACAGTAGCCCATAGGCAGACAATGGGATTGGTGGTATGTCTGTAAGAATGGGTAAAGAAGAAAATGGCTCACCAGCAGGAACGAAGTCTCAGAGCAAATTACAGATGAAAAATAAAGTAATGAGTGCAGAAGGACTCCCTTCTCATGTGATTCTCCCTCTTGTGTCGTCTTTCCTAGGACACTCATCATGTCCTCAAATATGATGCTTCAAAAAATGCTGGTGTTGACATCTCTTTTAGTAGTTGCTTGGATAATTTTCACAATTTCTCAAAACTCCACAAAAGTAGGAACATTTTTCTCCACTTCAGCTTGAAGCCCGCACCCGTGGGACCTGTATTGCCAGAACCCGTTAACAATCCTGCTTTTCCTCTCCCACTCCAACTCTGCTTTTTTCTCTGCTATACCTCACTTCACAGGGCTTGTGAACACTGACTATCCATTTCCTCCATTCTTATTATCCTCAATCCATTCTAATCAGGATCCTATAACCCAAATGCCCCCAAAATGTCCTTTGATGAGGTAACCAACTTCCAAGTCACTAAATATGTGTCACTAAAACCAGGTTACTCCTTAACCATCTAAGTCCAGTTTGCCTTGTCAGTTTATTTTGCCTCTGATTTCCTTTTCCAGGCAAACATTATTTTTAGTAACCCAGTATCCCATATAGTTTCTGGATATTAATTAATAATTAGAAAAACTTTCCAACTCCAGGATTATGTAGGAATCCATTTGTGTTTTCTTATATGTGTACTGATACAGTTCCATTGTCTATATGTAACTAGATAGAGTTTGTTCTGTAAATGACTTGAGGTACTCATCTAATTTAAGTTTTCCCAATGGCTGTCCACTTATACTAATCTCTTAATAAAAAAGTCAATCTTACTCCCCTCTGATTTTGCATATTAAATTTAGCATACTGAAATTTCATGGACAATGATGTCTGTTTCTAAGTTTTGATTCTGTTCTATTGTATTTTTATTCATGCATCACTACCACCCTATTTTAATTCTAAAGATTCTACCCACACCCACCATCTTTCTGCTTTTAACCCCCATATGTTTTTAGCTATTCTTTCTTATTTGTCATTTCAAGTGAGCTTTCTAATTGACCCATCAGGTCCAGAAAATCCTGAGCATATTTTTCATTAAATGTGTAAGTTAACTTTAAGAAAAACAGTATCTTCATGATGTTTTCTGACCAAGATTGTTGTTTTCCTCCTTCGTTTTTAATCTTAAGTAGTATTTTATGAATTTTCCTCATGTAAATATCGGACACGTGAAACATCTACCTAGGTAGTTTAATGTTATTTTGCTATCATACATCAGGTCATCAATTCCACATTTATCGTGTCTCTGGTTTTAGTAAATTTACATGAAAGCTATAGATTTGGGGGGACTGGGTTTTGAACTCAGAGCTTTGAACTTGCAAAGCAGGCACTCTACTGCTTGAGACAGTCCTCCAGTCCATTTTTGGAGTCATTATTTTGGAGATAAGATCCCACTGTTTGCCCATACTGGCCTTGAACTTTGATCCTCCTGATTTCAGCTGCCCAAGAAGTTAGGATTATAGGTGTGAGCCACAGGCACCTGGCTATAGATTTTTATACATTGGTTTATTACTTGCTGTCTTGCTAAATCCTATATACAGTTTGTAGTCATGGTTCCACTGCTACATTGCAATTTTTCCAGAGAAATAACCATTACATCTAAAATAATAGTTATTTTAACTCTTCCATTTTATTCCATTGTCTTTAATTGCTTTCTCTTGTCTAACTACATTAAATAATACCTCCACCCCAATATTAAATAGTAATGGAACAAAGGGCATCCTTGTCTTCTTCCTGATTCTAGTTGCAAACCCTCTAGTGCTTCACTTCAACTAAGATACTAACTTTTGAACTAAAATTTTATGGGCAGAAAAAAATCCAAAAATTTCTTTTTGCTGAGTTTTTTTTGTTTTTTGGTTTTTGGGGGGGGGGGTTTTGGTGGTGCTGGGGGTTGAACTCAGGGCCTCATACTTACTTGGCAGGCGCTCTACCACTATAGCCACTCCTCCACCCCTGCTGGAGTATTTCTGACTCAGTGCTAAGTGATTTGAAGTAAAATCATTTTACTTCACTTAATGAAGCAGTCAACAAGAAAATTCAACTTTTCATCTCTCACTCCACTCTCCAACCAAGTTTATATTTGTATTGAATCTACATTGTCAGAGTATATTCTATTCCTTAGAAGCATGATATAGACTTAATTCTGTAAGTGAATAGGTAATTCTTACTGCAAACCATTATATCAAACTTTCCAATCATTTTGGTTGTTTGAAGTTGATTCTCTTTAATAAATTCCTTAGGTAGGACTTGGGCAAAATAGTCCCTGAGTATTCATAAGAACTTGTCTGTGGTTTTTATAATTAAAAGGTCAATTTGTCTTACAGCATTCCTCATTCATATGTTCTATCCTTGAGTTCCTTAAATATTTTGCTCCACTAAATTTTAAAGTATTAATGTTAAAAATAAAGAAAATAGAATTTAAAGAAACAAACTAACAATAAAATCAGATGCCATATAAGGAGCAATCTCTAAGAAAATATAATTTGGACGACCCTAGCAAAAATTACTACATACAAAAGCAATGTGAGTCAGAATTACAAGCTAACGTTATAATCAGCCAAAGTTTTAGTAGAAAAAAATTATACCTTTTTCAGATACTTTTAAATCAAACAGACCTAAGTTTAGTAAAATACACACACACACACACACACACACACACACACACACACACACACGGGGTCTAAACACAACTAAGAATTGAACTAACAACACAATTGAGAACTGAACTAGTAGATGAACACTGAGAAGCAGGAAGGCAGTTTAGAAAGTGAACCAAGGTCTGTTTTTATATTAAACACTGTTTTTGCTCTGTTGTAGAATTTGTTCAGTTGCTTATTAAATATTTCTCTATAATTGCTAGATTTCTTATCTTTCGATTCATTACTACACAGTTTCCTTTACCTTGTTGAGCATAGTTATAAAAGCTGTTTACAGGTGATTATCTACTCATTCTAACATTTAGTCTAGCTCAGTGTTGGTCTTCATTAATTGTTTTTCTTTGAAAGGAACTAGATTTTTCTGATTCCCTCTATGCTGGGCAATTTTATTTGTTTGTTGGTTAGTTTGTTTTCAGTGTTTTTTTGTTTGTTTTTAATGGGCTTTATTTTTTTCATTTGTTTGTTTCCTTGTTTTTGTGTGTTGGTTGGTTTGGTTGGTGTTTGGTATTTTGAGAGAGGGTCTCACTATGCAGCCCTAGCTAACCTTGAATTACTGTCTCAGCCTCCAAGGGCTGGGATTACAGGTTACAAGTAGGCACTACCACACACATCAGGGTAAATTTTAACTATATCCTTGACACTGTGACTATAATGTTATGGACACTGGTTCTGCTTTACTCCTCAGAATTGGGTTGGCACTTTTGATGTGGCAAGTGACTAATCTGAATCAATATTAACTACAGACTGGTTCACTTATAGTTTTAAGTAATTCAAATGTCAGTATGTAGCATTTTATGGGCTTTGAGACTTGAACTTAGAGTTTAAAATTCATGAGTTTGAGGCCAGACGAGACTACACATCTCAAAAAAATATAGTGGTCAAAAAGGCATTAATGTCAAAGAATGCCTTTTGACAACTGCAATCTCAATTATATACATTTCTATAAGTTTGAAAACAATGAAAAATGGGATTTTTGTCTTTAATCCATTACCATTAAAATATAAATTACACTAAGAGATTTTTCTCTCTGTAACCATCTTTGTGATCCTGAATTCATCCATGTAAAATGATGAAAATACACACACACACACACACACACACCTGTACCTGTCTAAACTATCTGTGTTTGTAAATATATATACATTTATGGAGAGAAAGAGAGAATCTAAAAGCCACATTCATGAGTGGAAATGGCCTTAACTTTTCCTGTATTGTGTTTATCAAGTGTTGGTATAAAGTGTATTCATGTCTCATAAAACTAATTGAACAATTTTTCCTAGTTACAAGTTAGTTATATGTGTATTAAGCAATAAAAGCATCCAAACATCTGTTGGTGGTAGGTATAATGAAAAAAATTTTATCAGGCTATTATTATTGTACATATTGCATCATTGTTTTTGATCAAATTTTTTATCCCCTAATATGCAAATTAAGGTTTTAAAAAATGGTTTCCAGATACATACATAATACATATTCTTACTTGTGATTTTACTTGTATCTCTTTTGTATTCAAACTCATCATATGTAAAAATGACAGAGAACAGGATCATTTCATAGGATGACCTTTCTTGTCATTACAGCTTTGGTCTGCTCTAAATATATCCATCTCCTTCCATCACATGAATACCTCTACAAAATCCTCATGCCCTGAAACACCAACAACACCAGTCAAGTCACCAACAGAGACTGAGCTACGAGTCAGGGAGATCGCGAAGAAACTAGACCAGCTAATCCCACCCAGACCCTTCACCCATGTGAATACCACCACCAGCACCAAACACAGCACAGCCACCATCCTCAATCCTCAAGACACATACTGCAGGGGGGACTTGTTGGATGTCCTACTGGAGGCTAGGGACCACCTGGGACACAGGAAGAAATATGGTGGGGACTTCCTGAGGGCCAGGATGTCCTCCCCAGCCCTGAAAGCAGGAGCTTCAGGAAAGGTGACAGATTTCAACAACAGCACCTACCTTGTCACCTTCACTCTGTTCTGGGAGGGCCAGGTATCCCTGTCTGTCCTACTCATCCACCCAAGTGAAGGGGTGTCTGCTCTCTGGAGAGCAAGGAACCAAGGCTATGACAGAATTACATTCCTGGGTAAATTCATTAATGGTACCTCCCAAGTTATCACAAAATGTCACCTGGTGCCAAACTCAAACTCTGAATTATGTGAATATCTGTATGGTAGAGGCCAAGAAGTCTTCTATTGCACGAAGCCTCAACACATGCCCTGTGATGCCCTAACCCATGTGTCTACCAGAAATCAAAAAGTTTCATATCTTACTGTCAAAGAAAACATCCTCTTCCAGAAGTGAGTATCTTTTTCAGTACAATGTGAGGGAATCCCAGTAAAGATCCATTACTCACCTCAGTATTGAGCATAACCCTCTCAGATGCTTCCTCTAGTCAAGGTTCTGGGTCAGATATGTGGCATCTTCCTGGGGACCCCTATTCACCACTCACTCCATAGTTTGTATTTTCATTTAAATTTTTAATAAAAGAGGGGTGCACATGTTAGAACACTGTAATATGCATGCCTATACTTCTCCTGAAATGCTATTGTCAGATTCAGTCATGCATTTTACTATAAACCTAGGTTTTACAAAATGTGTTCTGTAGAAAACCACTCAGCTATGGTTCATAGATATTCCACCAAAAAAATTTTTTTGATAAGTGTGTCATAACATCATGCTTCTTCACCTCCCTTATCATATGCAGTAGGTTCTATCTCTTAAATATCTCTTTGCATTATTCATCCATTTCTCTGCACGTCTAGTGCTCTATCCAAGTTCATCACCATCATCTCATCTAGATTATTGTGAAAGCTTCCCAACTGCTCTCCTTCCCTCAATCACGCCTGCTTCTAATCCATCTCCTCAGGTTGTAGCCTAAATAATCTTTCTAAAAAATCTCACTACTATGGGTAATCTCCAGTTCATTTCATGATCAGCTATACCTCAGTATGCACTGTTCTTGGTGGAGGAGTCCTTCATCCTCCCCAAGTTGTGACCTAGCAATTTCTGGAAGCCTCTGGTTGAACAGGCCTTCCTCCAACACAGGTGTCAGCATATTTCTCAATCAAACACGTGGCCGTGCCTTTCTCCTCCTGCTTACAGATTCTTACTTCCTTATCTCCCTATTCTCTACTGAGCTGGGAAATCCTTCGTTCCTTAGAATGAACCATCAGGGTCTCTTCATGTGTCACTTTGATGATTGCAAAAGGTAACTGTTACCACAAATTCCAGAACTCTGAGACATACTCTAAAACACATACCAGTTCCTTGCTAATTTGCTAACTTCCATCTACTTCCTTTTCCTTTTCCATTCTGCCAAAAGTTATCCCCCACAGCGCGCACACACACACACACACACTCACACACACACACACACACACACATGGTGACAAAGTAAAATGCTAGGTTCCCAGCAATTCCTTTCTTAGCAATTTTCAAAGACAAGTTTAGATTATTTTTCCCTTAAGCTTTTAAAAAATATATTCAGTGGAAGAGTAAACACCAAAAATGGAAAAATAACATGTATTCTAGATTTATACCTAGTTACCCAACTGTTGGCTCCTGCTCTACAATCCCTGACTCACTTCTGAATAAGTAAAGCACAGTTGGGTTTCTGTTCCTACCGTTTTATCTCTGATGGCACAACTTACCAAATCTCTTTCTGCCCACTAACTTAAATCCAGTAATGATTATGCCCAAATCCCAATAATGATGACAACATGCTTATACTTTCATGATATTGGACCTGAAGAGACATCCATACCAAAGAATTGGGTACCACTTATATTGGTTGCACCTGGTATCTGAGCCCCCATTCTCCCCTTAACCTCTTCCTGCCTGCCTTCACTTACACACACGTACATATACACGTTTTTAAAAAGAGTTAAATAAAAGGGATGGGGGTGGGTAAAAACTTTTAAGCATGAAAAGTCAAATCATTTTTCATCAACTGTAGGAAAGAAATGCAGTGCCCATTTACCAATGCATCAGATTGAACACTACTTTCTGTCATCCACTTTGACAGACCAGGCAAATGATCACCTTCTTTCTTTAAATTTACAATTGTCAGAAAGAAAGTGTCTGGGGAAAAAAATGAAGTTGAACATAGCAGGAAACATAGATTAAAAAGAAAAGTAGGGATCGTAGGGATCCTATGGTAAGAGGTCTATGTGCCACCATGAGGAACCTAAACTCCTTAGGAAAGTGATGGGAGGCAATATATGGCTTTAAGCAATAATGCAGTTGCATTTTCAATTGGAAAGGGTGATCTCCAATTGTGTTGAAGAATTTAGGAGGAATAAAACTGAGACAGGCTGACCATTTAGAGGCTCACAGTAATTCAAGTGATTACATGAACTTGCATAGGTAATGAGGAGCAGATTGAGAATTTGCAGATTTGATAAATATTTTGAATATCAGGACACACTGACTGCCTGCAGTAGGTGAGTAGAGCTGCCCTAGACGTCAAGAACTCTCTGTAGGGTTCAAAGTCTTCTAAAATTCTAATCTATTTATAATACCCAATATATCTAAAATTTACAAGATAATGGTTGTACATTAACAAAAATTAAAAATTATCCTTCACTTACAAGCAGGTGATTCATGTTACCTGTGTTATGTGAACATCTGAGAAGCTAATTTATTGTCTTGTGTTTTTGAAGGTCCAAAGTGGGAGTTGAAATGATGAAAGACTTTAAACATATTCATGTCTCCCAGTGTAACAGTAAGTCTTTTCTGTCCTGTGATAGATGCTGCTTAGCCCATGTCTTATGAAGATTAATGTTTATTAGTGTTAACTCTATTAATTGTAAATTTTCCTAGTAGGTATCTATGATATCAAACATGCTGGAACATTAGAGAGAGAAATCAATTCAAGAAAATGATCTCAAAGTCTCATTATAACATATTTATCTTGATTTATCCAAAAGGAGAAAGTATTGATATCTTATATTCATATTTAAACCTAAGAATTCATACCCTAGAGTTTGAAGTGCTGTATAAATATATAATGGATACCCACAGCTTCAACATTGTGGATCTGGTTTCTGAATTCACTGTTAGCATAACCACCAACTTTTAGTTGACACACTTACCAATTTTATATGGCATTCCCATCTTAATAAATGTTTTAATGTCAAATATAAAGTAATGTTACATATAAAAGAATAATATTTATACTAGCTTAGCTTTATAATAACTTTCTATAAAGCCTATGTTGTTGGTAAACTAAGATAATGATTAACTGTCAATATTTATTCATTTATTCAGCAAATGTTGCTTGAGGGTCCAATAGATATGAGGCATTCTGGGAAATTGGAGAAAAACTGCTCAGTTTGTGATCTAAAAAATATTCAATCTACCAATTCTATAGAAAGCAAAATGCAGAAGGACTTATGTTCAAGTTAGTAGTTGACTGAGCCCTAAAAGATATTTATAATCAGAAAATGAGGTAAAAGAGAAATCTCATAAAGATCATGGGTAGAGTTGCCAGATTTAAGCAAATAAAAATGTAATTTCTAATTGCCTGTGTATGTACACATTGAGATAAAGAAAAGATATTAAATAAGATATACACTAAAAAAGTATTCTTTGCTAAAAGTAATTCAAATGTAGTGTGCTATTCTATGTTTTTTAATGTGATAACTCTAGACACAAAGAAAAATCATCATGGACCTTGTTCAATAGACCAATGAGATAAGAATATGGTAGAATGTAGCAAAGGATGAAGGTAGAAAGAGAAGCTAAAAACTAAATTATATAGGTTCTCAAGTGTCATGATGAGGATTTCAGTGTTAATATGGTAAAGTTTTAAAAGCCATAGAGACCAATACAGGAAGAAAGTGGTATGATCCATTTCATGCAATAAAAAAATGAATTCAAATGAAATAAAATTAGCATGAACTACAGAAAGACAATTTAAAATGTTACTATGGGACATAAAATAAAATACATAAATAGAAGAAAAGATACTGTTTCTGAATGGGCTACCCTCATGTTGAAAAGATGTCAGTTTTCTCTGCATTACTGTCTTATTGATACTATAACAAAGTGGCTTAAAACAAGAAACATGTAGGATCTTAGTTTCATAGTTCAGAAGCCCAACCTCAGTCTCATGGACATCAATTGAGGTATAGTAGGGCTATGGAGACTCTAGAGAAGAATCTGGTTTTTTGTCTTTTTCAGTTTTTAAAGGCTACCCACATTCTTGTTAGATCCCTTCCTCCATCTCCAAAACCACAATAGTGGGTCAAATACTCATGTTACATCTTTCTGGTCCCTACTTCTGCCTTCCTGTTGCTCTCTGGGGGAAATTAATGAGATTAGATCAGCTCCCTCCCCCAAACATGTAATCCAGGATAATCTCTTCATCTCAACATCTCAAAGTCCATATACTTAGTCATATCTGGAAAATTCTTTTTGCCATGGAAGGCAACACATTCATACATTCAAGAAATATATTCAGGAACCATATTTTGTGGTAGCCTACCACAACCTCTAAACTAATCAAAAAGCTGATAGAATCCTATATTATTAACCATATATTATTCAACACATCACATCTATTCTAAAATTAAAGTGAAATTACTTTTATATACCTTTCATGTAAAACTACTCTGATAGAATATATGCTTTATAATAATAAACTTAAAGACTATATTCTCAGATATGCCAGTATATTATTAAGACGGGGAATATTTAGTAACTATGGATCTCAAGTTTCAACAGTTATGGTATTCAACTGTTCATAATTCAATGCTATCAAGCCTCCCAGAAACCCAGCAATGTCACACTGGAAATTCAACACAACCATAGGATTCCGAAAACTCCCTTCATCAGTCCAAATCACCAGGATTTAAGAGCTATTTGATGCATTTTCAAATTTCACCACTAGCACCATTTTGCCACTTTATTCACAGGTTACAAATACAGTTGCCCCATGGTATCCATGCAGGATTGGTTTCAGAAACCACCATAGACACTAAAATATGAAGATGCTCACATCCCTTATACAAAATGCTACAAAGTGTTCTCATTAACCTGTGCACATCCTATGTATTTAAATGATCTGTAGATTAGTAATATCTAATACAATGTAAATGTTTTGTAAATAATTATTTTAACATATTGTTTCATGAATAATGATAAGAAAAAGTTTGTGCATGTTCAATACAGAAGAAAACTTTCCTGGATACTTTTCACGCATGGTTGGTTGAATCCATGGATGCAGAACCCATAGACACAAAAAGGTCAACTGCATAGTACCACTATGCAGCGATGCACTTTTCTGTGGACATAGGTAACCAGAGACTGCAAGGACGATAAGGAACTAAGCAAGGAAGGTAAAGCAGAAATTGCTGGAAATCCCCCAGTACCCATTCCCTCCTTTCTCTTTAGTAATAGAAACCATTATTTTAGCTGAAACCATAGCCACCTTTCCTTGTGGCTACTTATTTTTCCATGAATAAATTTTTTCTAGGAGCATGAATAGAAGGGATATAGAAAACGTCTAGGTCATGCCTTTAAAAGCAAAACAACTTGCCTTCTTCTTCCATTTCTCCCCTACTTACTAGTGAACTATAAGTAAAATGTGAGAAAGGAAAGCTGTATTAGACTGTGAGATGGAAGCCACATGTTAAGAACATCAGAACAATTATATGGAAGGAACTAAAGTCCCTAACACCATGTAACACCATATTAACCTTAGCCTGCTCACTCTGGAACTGAAGGAAGAAATAATTTTATTTTTAAATTGTTAGCTTGGTCTTTCTTACAGCATTCAAACTTGTTTCTTATCTAATACAGGAAGTAGTACTAGTACAGAAATGCTATGTAACAAAAATATGAAGACTTGGATGCAGTTCAGTGGTAGAGCATGTGCTTGGCATGCCCAAGGCCCAAGGCCGTGTCCCCAGCACTGGGAAAAAGCCTCTAAAATATGAGGTGTTGGATTGGAAGTGGTAGAAACTGGCAAGGAAACCTGATGTGAGAAATCTGATGATCTTTGCTATGCCATGGAAAAATATTTGGTGCTTTGCTACATCAGATATCTTGGAAAGCAGACCATGACCGATCCTATAATTTTAGTAGAACTTAATGTCTCAGAATGTTGGCTTGTGTTGGATGCTACATATCATTTTGAGCAAAATCCTATTAAAATATTAAGTCAAGCTAAGTATTTCATACTAACGTTTTTTTAATGTACACATATGTTTTAAGCCATTTTTTAATCATAGAAAAATTAAGATTATTCTTTCATTGATGGAATAATCATAAGTGATAATGAGGACACCAACTGGCAGACTACTAACATCCTTCAGATTAGAGAATTAAATCACCACAGAATCAGTAAAGATGGCAAAAGGTAAAACACTGAGATTTAGTTTATGACTAAATTTGGGAGAAAACGAACAGGGAGGAGTTAAGATGACTCAAAATCTCTCAAAAGAATGAGTAGGAGTGCTTAAAACAAAACTGGTGATCAAAAAATAGTACTAGGATGGAACTGAAGAAACAGGGGTTAGAGGAAGAGAGAAAAAGATCAAGAAGGACAAAGAAAGAAGGCTAGGTACTTAACTTCTGCCATTAAAACTACTTACCATAAGTATCACTGTTACCAGAGAGTGAAAACATAAAAGAAAAATGCCAAATTGGAATGGAGATTCCTGTACCTGGTGGCTATACTTTACAACGAAAATGGATAACAACATCTTGCAGACAGATTCAGTTGGATACAAATAAGATAAATGGATGCTTGAAAGGAAAACTCATTTACCTCCTGGGAGACTCTACCCTGCGCCAGTGGATTGAGTACTTACCCAAAGTTATGAAAAGTATGTAGCTATTTTATAATCTTAGAATTCAGGCTGATTTTCAAGTACTTTTAATGAGATCTCTGTTCTCTCACTTGCACTGTTTTGTTGTTTACATCATTTAGCCTTCTATATTTGAGTCTTCTAATTTGAAATGATTTTGATCCCTCTTTCATAAGAAATGTTATCCCTCCTTATAAATTCCAATGAAATCTTTATATTTTGATTGACACTTCACACATATGAAATGGTAATCTACCCTATAGGGTAGAATGCCCCCCCAAAAAAACACACTCTGAGTATTATAAATAAGATATTCTTTTTAAATATATTAATCATTATCTTCTAGTTAAAGATCTGGTTTTTTTTTATCAGCACTGAAATTTTTTGATCTTCATGGAACTGGATATTTTAAGAAATATTTGCTAATGGATGCTTCAAGACATACTCAGATTCAATGGAAAAAACATAGCTATCCTTTTCTCACTGTTCAGTTCTACTCTGTGATAGATGATGGTTATATTGCTCGGGAAATTGACCGGATATTAGGCGACAGAAACACAGCCATCGTCATTACCTTCGGCCAGCACTTCAGACCCTTCCCCATCAACATGTTCATTCGCAGAGCCATCAATATCCGAAAGGCCATTGAACGACTGTTCCTAAGAAGCCCAGACACCAAAGTAATCATTAAGACAGAAAATGTCAGGGAGACATTGAACACAGATATAGAGAGGTTTACAAACTTCCATGGTTACATCCAATATCTTATCATGAAGGACATTTTCAAAGACCTCAATGTGGGTGTCATCGATGCCTGGGACATGACCATTGCATATGATGCCAATATGCTCCATCCACCTGATTATGTTGTTGGAAATCAGATTGACATGTTCTTAAACTATATTTGCTAAAGCACAAATACATAAAATAAGTAGGAACCAATCTCCACCAATTGGTTGTACTGTCCGTGTGTTCTGTCAATAAAGTTTTATTCATTTTAGGAACCAAGAGAATCAAATTTAAAAGAATCCACCTTGGCAGGAAAGACAATGACAACTGAGATGGGATGCAAAGCCAAGAAAATCAAACTTAAAGGATGACCACACCATGTCTGTAGCTTGTTTGTGTGTGATAATAAATATTCTTATTCTTTTGGCAACTCTGAGTCATGATTTTTATTACTTACTTGTGGCTAAAGTAACAGAAAGCATAAAAGAGAAAAATATGATTGTCATGGTGTTCTAAAACAGGAGTTATCTAACTTTTTTTTCTGTAAATGTATAGATAATATATATTTTAGAATTTGCAGTCTATACAGCCTTTGTCACAACTGTTCAACTCTGCAGTGTAGGACAAAAGCAGCTGAAGACAAAATGTAAAGAAATGAGAATAGTTTTGTTTACATAAAATTTTACTAATGGACACTGAAACTTGAATTTCATATAATTTATACACGCTAGAAAATATTACTTTCCTGATATTTTCCCAATTTTTTAAAAAATTCAGAAACCATTCTGAGATCTTGGGTGCTAAAAAAATGTGGAAGAAATATTTGGCCTCTAGGCCATACTTTGCCAATGCCTAATTTAAAACAAAATTTGGTAAAACTGAACAAAAAGTCTTTAAAGGCTGGAAGGAAGGGGGGACTAGTAACAAACTAGGAAAATAGGAGAAAAATCCCATAACATGTAGAAATTTTTCTGCCAGAAAGCAAATTATAAGCACAAGTGGAGTCATATCATAGCACACAGGAGATAATTCATTGGCCACAGATGGAAGAATTTCAGTAACAAAAAGAATAATACCTACAGATGATTAAAATATATAATGTATATAATCGATGATTCATAATGACACTGAAAAAAGAGAAACATGAAAAAGCAAAAACTAAAATGCTCATAAGAACTTCTGGGGCAAGATGGCAGGAGAATTATTTACATGACTCCATAAGTGAAAAGAGTCAGAGCATGACTACAACAGAATAGAAAAAGAGAGAGAGAACAAATTCCAGCAATCAAGAAAGATGTTACAGAAAAGCTCAAGTATAGAAAAGGAGAAAGGCAACTCACAGAAAACTATAAAGCAGTCTGCCACTCTAACACTGGATGACACAAAGATAGGTAAACCCAGAGAGTACTGGCAGCCCAGTGATAACAAATCAGCAGTTTTGGCTGCAGGAGAAATCTACAGTTCTTAGTGGTTTAAATTCAGTGGTCTGAAAGTGACTCCACAGCAAGCTAGCTTTACAGAAGAAATCCGTTACAAACACTCACTATTTTCAAGAGTGATATGACCAAAAGCCATCTTAAGAAGGAGTCTATTGGTGGTGTCTAAACTACTCTGTGGAGCAGAAAACAAAGAACAATCACAATTCTGGGTCCCTGGGGATGCCTTGCTACAGTGACTTCATGGGAGACAATGGGGGAGAAGGGGAGGGTCTGTCACAAATCTGCTGAGAAATTTAAGCAGCAGGGAGTATGGGCTATGAAGGGCACAGTGGTCAGTGGCCCTGCCCTCTGAGAGGAGTGAGACAGGTTGCATGTGGTTTTCTGTAGGAGCAGGGTCTGAGAACACCAAGACCAAGATTGGGAAATTGCTCAGTTCCTGTGACTCCCTACCTCCAGTGCAGAACTTGGTTGTCTGCTTCCCCCACACTGAGGCATTCAGGGATATGCTGCAGCCCAGACATTTTCCATGTCCCAGGGTTCACAGACTTAGGACTTCTGGAGAAAGTGAGTGCCTGTCCAATCTACATACTATGAAAGTTTGTATGGACTAGTGATTGCCATAAATAGACTGTGGAATGAATATAGCCCTGCCATGGAAAACATAACACTTAATTGCCCCAGCAGGAAAATTCATGGCAGAATTCAGACTACACACAGCACCAA
This sequence comes from Castor canadensis, assembly GCF_047511655.1. Lineage (NCBI taxonomy): Eukaryota > Metazoa > Chordata > Mammalia > Rodentia > Castoridae > Castor > Castor canadensis. The sequence continues at coordinate 186,909,995 of NC_133387.1, forward strand.
CTTCTCTAGTGGAAGCCGACAGGAGTAAAAATAGACCTCAGCTGCCACCCACTACTCCCCACACACTTGATGGATGCCAGTATTAGAGGAGCCAGAAAGAAGCTTTTCCAATCCAAGTAACTCAGGTAGGATGAAATTTTTTATTTACTTTTCTATTTCTTTATTTTTCCTTTCTTCTAATTTTTTCTATTTTATCTAACTTTATTTACTTGTTTTATTAGCCTTTAATTGGATTTTTCTGATTCTTTTCCTCGTTCTCATTTTCTTTTCTTTCTTCCTTTTTTAAACCTTGTTTCTTCTTTCTTCTCTTCCTATCCCCTTTGAATTATTTCATTGATCAGTTGTGCCCTTATTAATTTTTAACTTTTCAGCTTATTCTGTATTATTTTTGCCCCTTTCTTTTCTACTGTTATTGTGGTATAACTGATATGTGTAATTAGCTCTTATTATATTTCTATATCTGGTTCATTTTTAAACTTTTTTTTGAGGTTTGAACTCAGGGCCTCATGTTTGAGCCATGCAACCATGTTTGTTTTTGTGTTATAGTTACTGTGGTTTGTTTTCTCTGAATGGTACTAGTAATGAAGCACTCAAGAAAAGGCTGTTCATTAAGAAGACCTTCACATAAAAGCAGATATGCACAAATTTCAACATAGAAATTCAAGAAATATGGAAAAAGTCAACATGACTCTTCCAAAAGTTTATAATTCTTTAGAAACTGAATCCAACAGTATCAAAGTGAATAAAATGGTTGCCAAAGAATTAAAAAGATTGATTTTAAAAATGATCAGGAAATTCAAAGAGGATACAAATAAACAGTTGAATGAATTAAGGAAGACAATCCAGGATATAAAGCAACAATTCAACAAAGAAATAGGGTCTGAAAAAGAATCAAACACAAACCTTGGAAATGATAAGTTCAATAAAAACTCAGTTGAATGTCTTGCCAATAGACTAGATCAAGTGGAAGAAACAATATCAGAGCTTGAAGATAAAGTTAATGAATTATCACACTCAGACAGTAATAAAAAGAAGAAATTATGAATAGCATACATAAGACATATGGGACTCCATTAAAAGACCAAAGTATAAGTAACTGGTATAGATGAAGGAGCAGGGGTACTAGCTAAAGTGAAGTGTTAGCAGAAAATTTCCCAAATCTTGAGAAAGATGTGGACATCCAGGTAAATGAAGCATTTAAAACCCCAAATAGACTTGGACAAAAAAGAACCTCTCTATATAATATTATGGCCAAACGGCCAAAAGTACATAATTAATGAAGAATATTGAAAGTTGCAAGACTGGAGCACTTAAGTCACTTCAAAGGCAGGCCATCAGAATAACAGCAGGTTATTCTGCTGTTATTCAGCAGGTTATTCTCAGAAGACACTAAGCCCAGGATGGTATGGGATAATGTGTTACCCAGGAGTCACCTGCCCCAGAAGTGGAGTTTCAGAGAAAATGTCTCAGAAGAAATAACATAAAAAATAACAAAGGAGGGCTCAGGGAGGCAAAAGTGGGGATAGAGAAGGAGCAATCCAGAGGGAAGAAAAATGTTTCAGAGGGAACTGCACATACAGAAGGGACCTTTTACTGTGCAGCTCCTTGCCTTGTATGGCGTTTTGTTTTCAAATGATTCATAAAATATTGCCTGCACTTCAATTAGGGTTAATTGTATGAATTATTTTTACAATGTCAGGATTTCACAAGGTTAAAAAATAGTACTTTCTCCACTTAGTAAGATCTCTCACAATTTAATTGATCTCAGGCCAGAACACAGCCTGAAATTGCCTGGTGATATATTTGGGTAGGGAGGTTTCTTCTTCAATTGGGAAAGATGTTAATATTCCTTCAGTTTAACCATAACTTTTTAACCTGAGAGATAAATATGAATGAAATGGGCAGAGTTAAGCCTATTGCATCTTGTGCCTCCTACTGCATTTTAAACGACTCGAGTAGGATCTTGAATGCTCTATCTTGCCTTGAATATCCCTAGTACACTTAGTGCAAGACAGACTCTAGAATGTTTGGGAAAACAAGGGATAGATAGTTCAGGACATTGTAAAAAAAAAAAAAATCATGGTTCCTAAAATGCCTACATGTGTTTTCAAATGCCACTCTCCTTCCCATGTGAACCAGCTGGGTCTTGAAGATGGAAAACAGTATCATTACCCAAAATATTTCAGGTCAGGAGGACTGACACTTTCCACTTTGTATTACAGCCTCTAATCCCCTGTGTTTCCTATGCTCTCAATCTCATTACACCTCCCAGAAATTTTGAATTCAGTCACAAAACCAATAAACAAAAATGGATAGAATACCTGCTATGTCCCGGGCACGGTGTCCTGTTTCTTCCATTTTCTTATAGTTTATCAGACTCCTTCTTGTCCCAATTTCTTTTTCTTCCCAACCTATGCCCTGTAGTTAATTTGAACCACTTTTAAATTCATCGAACATGTTTTCCTCAAGCACTGATCTTTGCCAGTACCTGGATGGAGAAGACTTCTGCTGTGTAAGACCCTGATCCATGTAACCACTATGAAGTAGCCAGGAAGAGCACAGTCTTTTCTGTAAGGGAAGCAGGACTTCAGATACAATTACAATTAGACAGGTAGGATACTTTCCTATAACAAGTACCTGAGTCATTATAGAGTCATTGTAGCTAAGAGTGAGCCTTGCAGTCTCATCAACACATACTAGTTACCATCTTTGTTCTCCCAAAGGCCACAATTCCTATCAAGGGACCTTCTCTACACAGCTACTTACTTTGGTCCCTCAGGCCTAGGGACAGATGGCTCCCTGCCATTGCAACCCCTCCTTCTCCCCCACCCACAAATACTGCATCACCCCTTACAGGTTTTCTTAAACCCTGCCCTTTGTTAAACTCACCAAGGCAGAGCTGAGCCTCCATTTGTTTCCTGCTAAGACCCTGACTGAAAATTCACATGCAATTGTACTGAAAAAGGTGTTCTCAAAACCAAAAGAAAGCACTGTGGCTGGAATTAATAGCCAGAGAATCACAGTGACAAAAGGGGCAGGAAGGTAGGTGGCCAGGACCAGTCATATCATGAAGAATTTATTAAAGGAGTCCATATTTTATTCGGGTGAAATAGGAAGGTATTAAAGTACCACACACAGGGATTTTTTTTATTAATCTATATTTTATTAAGTGAATATATACACATCATCCAAAACATCAAATTGAGTTAACAATGGCCTCAACTGTATCAAAAAACAGCAATTTCAACCATACTGTCCATTCCCTCAGATGCAGACACTTTGAATTATTTTAACTTAAAAAAAAAAAACTATTTGTAAGGCTCCAACTCAAATTAGCCTATCCTACTCACTTTATAAAGGACTCCATATTGTCTGGCAGAAAAGCTGTTTTGTTTAACCAAAACTGTTTTTCTGAACTCAAGCAGAACTTCACTTGCATCTTGTTGATTACATATTTGATCTTGTGATGTCATAGAAAAGATTGTACAAGCTAACAAGCAACCACTCTAGCAAGACACTGAAAAACTAACCAACCCAGTCACTTCCTAGAATGGCTATCTGAACTAAAAAAACAAAACGTCAGCAGTATGTTCCTTCTACATCTTAAATGCTTATAAACCCCAGCCCTAATCGCATTCTGGTCCAATACTTCACCACTCTACTAGTTCAATTATAGGACAAACCTCCAAAGATTGGGCAAGTCTTATTGTGATTTTGGCATTTAGAGAAAACAGCATTTCTTGGGACATGATGGCAGTTTTCTTGGCTTAAAAACTCCAAGGTTGGATCTGTCATCCTTTAGGCAAGATCTGTTCAAGGTAAGGACGCTTACTTGTCAAACCTCTTAATTTGGAACTCTTTTAGTGGCTTTCGGAACACCAAAATCCAAGAAGGTACTCTGGGCAGTTCTGAGAGGGATAATTCCTCTGAACTCTGGGAAGAAAGTGTCATCTCCTCCCAAACTTGGTCATCTCTGCTTCCGTCTTGTTGTCTTTAGGGGCAATACTCAACTGACTCCACCTAAAAACCAATGGGCCTGAATGACCTAAAACAAAAGACTTTAATCTTCTACTGTAAAATTGCCTGGCCACAATCCAAGTTGCTTGACCAAGAGGTTTGGTCTGAAAATAACTGTCTTAATTTTAACACTATTTTGCAACTTATCTCTACTGCCACTGCCTAAACAAAAGTTTCCTTATGATTTAGTGAGATGTTCATGTCCTTCTAACAACTTGCCTAAATTGAGAAAAAAAAAAGGAAGAAGAAATTAGACTCAAAGAAAAGCTAGAGAATGTGTGTATGACTTAAATTGCCACCAGAATATAAATACACTCTTGAGCAAATGCAGTGCTTGATAAAGACCCCAACTGGGACTACCAGGAACTCTAAGATGGCATTGTTGACATGTCTCATAGAGGGAATGAAAAGAGCCACCATCAGAGAGACCAGGCTATAGATGAAAATCCTGCCCTTTCCCAATTCTCTGACAACTTCCACTCTTTCACTAATTTAGACATTAACTCTAAAAGGAAAATCTATTCTGGCCATGAACTTTATCTCCCAGGCAGCCCCTGACATTTGGCACAATTCCAAATTCTGGTAAGGGACCAGCACCCCCATTTCAGAACTGATTGATATACCTTTTAAATTTTTCAACAATATAGATGGAAAACAAAGAGAGGCTAAAATAAAATAAATAAATAAATTTAAAAGGAAAGAGCAGACTGGAGTCTATCCTGTCTATCCACACCCATTGGATGGAGGCCTTCCCTACTACATCGAAAAGGGCTTCAAAAGTTATCTAAGTCTTATTACAATCTATTGCTCCTAGATTTGGGCTTCCTGTTTACAGAGGGACAACAGGCCAGCCTTTATTTTTGAAATAACTTAGCACATGCACAAGCTTTGGGATTACTTATTAACTCCACTCTACTTGGCAACCTCAGATCTCAGGAAGAACAACAAAATAAAAATGTCCATTCCTCTCTCAACAGACAACTCACTAAACTCTCTTTGAAATTCCACCAAAGTTAGAATAGAGCTCCTCCCTCTTGCTCTCCTTTGTCTTCATGTCACCACCTAGGACTCCTCTTTTTCCTCAGTTCCCTTTAAACTCATTTACAAGCACTCCTACTCCTTGCACCCTAAATTCCTGGGACCCTCCTCCCTTAGTTTCTTATTTATCTGCTATTAAACTAACCCACTGACTTCTCAGGAAACATACTGATAAAACTCTTCCTCAACCTGTAGACTGTACTCTTAAAACACCTGCTTTACAACCTGGAGACTGGATTCTTCTAAAAGACTTCCCTGGACAAACAAAACCTCTCAAAACACCTGGAAAAGCCCCTTCCAGGTTATGTTAACCACCCCATAGCTGCAAAACTTTTGGGGCTATCTTCTTGGATTCATCTATCTAAGCTTAAGGTTCCTTCTCCCTCGTCATTTGAATATCCAGCCACCAAGTCTGACTCTTCTATTGTCTCCGATAACCCACCCATACAACTAGACTCTTTAGCAGGCGATGTCCTCCAAAACAGAAGAGCTCCTGATCTCCTAACTACTGCATAGGGAAACACATGTACCATGCTAAAAGAAAGATCTTGCTTTTATGTAAATCAGTTTAAAATTATACAAACTAACCTAGATGAGCTACTAGAACAGGCCAATAAATAAAAAGGGGGAGAAAAAGCCTCCGATATGGATGAAATTGGTTTAATAAAAAACTAAACATCTGGTCCTGATTTTCTTAGCTAACTCCCTTTCTAGGATCCTTGGCTGCCATTGTGTGTTTTCTCATTTTTGAACCCTATTATCATGTGTTTCTTAATCACATTTCTCCAAAACTGTATGACCCAATTTATAAAGAGCTTATATACCCCTAAAACCAACTTAGTCTTCAAAATGTCCAATTCTAGTCCTCATCCCATAGCAACATCCTTAATAACTCAAGGACAATTCTATGACCCTATCCAACAGGAGAAGAAAAATTACATTAGATGAATCTTCCTCCCTCACCTTCCATAAAATGGGGTCACTTTGGGTAATCTACAAAAGAATTGGTCCCCCTAAGTCTGAGGGAGGACATATAAGGCCTCAACTCAAATTAGACTAATCTACTCCATTTTGTAAGGGACTCCATCATGTCTGACATTAAGGCTGTTTTATTTTGTTTTGCATAAACTGCTTCTCCGAACTCAAGCAGAACCTTACTTGCATCTTGTTGACAATATTTTTGCCTTCATAATATCATAGAAAATATTGGACAAGCTAACAAGTAACCACCCTGGCAAAACATTGAGAAACTGACCACCCCAAGAGGGAGCATAAAGGAAGCTAAGAGACGAACATGGTTGATGGTACTTTCTATGCAAGAATGAAGATAGAATCTTTAAACCTGTTGAAATCACCAAAGAAGGGAACTAAGGTAGAAAGGAGTAAAGCAGAGGGGATGAAACAATTCAGGTTATAATGCATATATACATGGAAATGTCACAATGAAACACCCTGGATAGCTATCTTAAACAAAGAAAAATGTCTTTTTTTTCAAAAATAGAGAATAGGAAGGCAAAACAGGTCCTGTCTTGAGGGTTGGAATCAGTGAAAAGGGGAAGATATCAGGAAACAGTGTAAGAGGGTGAATGTGATGGAAATATTACATATTAATGTATGTAAATGGAAAAATGAGACCTGTTGAAACTATTCCAGGAATGGGGGGAGGGGGAATAAAGAAGAATGATGGAGGGGTGAATTCAACTACAATACGTTGTAAGAACTTTTATAAATGTCACAATGTACTTTCAGTACAACAATAATATGATAACTTTTTTTTTAATTTTAAAAAGAAAAATTGACAACCCCAGCCACTTCCTGGAACAGCAAGCTGAAGCAAAAAACAAGCCATCAACAGTATATTCCTTCTACATTTTAAATGCTTATAAACCCTATCTCTAACCTCATTCAAGGTCAATACCTCTTAGTATCAGTCCTTTTCCTCTCTTGGAAAGTAAATAAAACTTTTGTTCTGCTTCAATTCTTCTTTTTCTGTGAAACCCTTCACACCCCATGCACTGATCTCATGGACATCATAGCGTAAATAGTGAAATACTAAACTTATACAGCTTGTTTAGCTACATGCACCTCGATTTTCTGAACAAATAATGAAATTATTTTTCTCAGGTGAAAGAAGCCCAGAGGCAAGACATGGTGGCACAGCATCTCCCCATGATGCTATCAAGGACCCAACTGAAACCAATTTTTCTACTCAGCTGTCTTAGCACGTGACTTTCTTTCTCATGCTTGCAACCTTAGTGTCTCAAGATAGATGCTCTACTTCTAGCAATTCAACTGTGTTCCAGGAAAGAAAACAAAGGGCAAAAAGCAAGAAGCAAAGGCACATTCCAAGTGCATCTGCCCACTGCTGACAGAGCTTCCAAGAAGCCCTACCCAATGACTAATGATCATGCATCGCTGGCCTGAGTAATGTAAGATGATTGCCCTTATAAACAAGAAAAGAAAGGGAATAGAGTTTTTTGCTAAGCATGTCACTACCCTATGTTCTATTGTAGGAAAAGGGGAAGAGAGAATCGTAGGTAAGTCAACAAAAATGTTTTTTGGTTTCTGCATTTTGACATTTTCCTATCAACTTCCTGGGCTGGCAGTAGATTTCGTTCTCCTACATAACATTTACAGTTCATTTTCCTTACTAGTTTCCCAATATAATTTGATACAAGAGTTTTTTAATTAATATGTTTGTATTGCTAACTTTTCTTCCTGTTGAACCAAGTAGTACACCTTCCCTTCTTCCCCCCAAAAGTTGTTTTACTGAAGCAACATTTTATTTTACTGAAATTAATAACTATCTTTTTCCATATGTTTAAATTTCTATGTATTTACCTTAATTTTGTTCACATCATCCATCGGACACATCAAAATTCTTGCAATTTTATTCTAATATCAGACTACCAATAAATGTGTCAAGTTTCTCTTTATCCCTTCAGAATTCTTTACAGGAGCCCTTCATCCTTCTCTTCCAATTGGGAATGGATGCTTTCTACCTGTAGCTCAGCTACCAACTTGACTACTGCCTGGGAAAGATCACTAATTTCCTGAGTTCTGTGCATGATAGGTTCAAGAATGTCCTCCAAAAACCTTATAAGAGAGGGAAAACTAATTTTAATTTTTACATCTTGCATATCTAAAACTATGTTTATGTTACATCTATACATGTTGGATAATTTGGTTGATTTTAGAATTCTAGGGTGATAGTCATTTTCCTTTAGAATTTTAAGTTCCATTATTTTCCAGCTCTCTATAACTACAGAAGTTCCTAATACTTGCTAGTGTACATTTCTCTTTTCCCCTCCCTTCCAATAAAACCATTTCTTTATATTGCTGTTACATGACTTGGCATTATGGACTTTTTCCACTTATTGTGTTGTATCTTTTCAAAGTAAAAGCTAACGTTCTTAGTTTCAAAGATACTATATTGCTACTTCTTAGGTGATTGCCTCCTTACCATTTTCTTGACAATCCCTTCTGGAATTTCCAATAGTTCACTATTAATTCTCCTAGATTTATTATTTAAGCATCTTAATTTTAAATTTTATGCCTCTTTACCTTTCTGCTACACTCTTTTTTTTGGCCTCTTTATCTTCCTGCCACACTTTTTTTGTGTGTGTGGTATTAGGGTGTGAACTCAGAGCTTCATGTTTATTTAGGAAAGCACTCTACCACTTGACCACTCTGCCAGCCATCTGCTACACTTTCTGCAAAATACCTTAGCCTATCGTTTGACATTTCTATTGATCATTTTTTCACTCATAATTCTTTTTCATCGTAAAAAGCTCCTACTTTAGAAGGGGAAGACAAGAGGATCTCAAGTTCAAGGCCAACTTGGGCTACATAGCGAGACCCTGCCTCAAAAAACAACATCTACTTCTCTGAAAATTCTTTTACACAGCATCCAGGTATTTCCAGGATTCAATATTTTCCCTTATTCCTATGACTGTATTCATATTTATGATGAATGCTGCTGGGTCCCCTTAGGTCACCTGCATCAATAAAAGCTAAATAGAAGCAGAATCATCATCAGACCTGATGGTCAATAGTAACAGCCTGCTGCTCTGGGTGCCCAGGTTCCAACTGGGAAAGAGAAGAAGGAAGGGATCAAGGGTAGGTGGCAGGAAAAGGAATCTTACAACACTGTCCATTTACCTGTAAATGGGGAAAGCGGCTGAAAGGTACCCTCTTAAACAGGAAGATGAGTTAAACTGGGATAAAAAATTTTACCTTTTCCTTCTCAACAGCAGGAATAATATTAAACCACTCACAGAAAAGTTAAAAAACTATGTTGTTTTGCACATCTGAATTTTAGTTTATCTGTCTAAACTCTGCTATGTTTTTCCTATGAACAGTTATCACGTGTTTAACATTTAAGGTATGCCAAGAAGTATGTAAAATACCTTACATTCATATCACATTCCATGCAACAATCACATGAGGTAGGTGGTCTCATGATCTTTGGACTACAGAAGAGCAAACTGACGTTGGAATGTTAAGTAAATTTGGCCAAGATTAAATAGCAAATAAGTGATGGAGCTATGATTTGAACCCAATGCCAGAACCCTATCACTCCCACCACTATGTAATGTTACCTGCAGTCAACTGATATAATCACTTTCAGATGCTTAAAGAGTTTGAATGACTAACCCAACCAGCAAATGTCAAAACCAAAGTTTGAACCAAGACAGAATGTCTTAAGATATGCCTGCTACTATTTCATGAATAATTTAAAGATTTAAATAAACCTATTCATTAAAATGTTTCAATCTTACCCTTTTATAACTGGAAATGAGAAGGAATACACAAAGTAGATTAGGGCAGTGGTATATAAAAGAATAAAAAATTAACAGACTATAAGGCAAGTATAACAAGATATATGGTATTTAAATCAGTCTGTTTGCAAATTTCTGGTATCAGTCTCCCTCCCAAAGGATAACTGCTGGTAGCTAAACACTTCATCTCAATCTTGCATTTTCCATTCACTTTTCACTCTCTGGCAAAACAAACACCTCTTGTAAGCAACAGTCAGGAAAATGTACTTGCATACTGTCTATAGACCATCGATATGGTGTGAATATTTGTAAGCTTTGTAAAAGACAAGCTGTAGCAAGTGAAAAAAGAATAGAATTATTAGAAGCTGGATGGGAGCAGTGAGAGAAATCTAACGTTGTGAGGCAGTGATGAAGAATTATAGATAACAACTGGTCTAGTGAATTGCAATGGATTCCAAGAAAGTACCCTGAAAAAAAAACCTCTGTGGATTGTGCATGCTTGTGTCTCCTAAGAAAAATTGTGTCTTCTACTGGACAAAAGCTTCTTATAGAATGACATGCATACAAGAAGTGGTGAACGACTGAAAATGTAGAGTACTCAGATTCAAAATACAATGATGGAAGGTATGAGAATGACAGATTGGAGCTGTAATAGTAAATAGTGTGCATTATGGGGATAAGGTGATTGTACAAAACTTTAGTAGTTGTAGCTGTCTGCATTAATTAAGGCGCCCTGCACCTGCTTTCAAACTTAGGGATGAATAACTAAAGGAATATAATTTGCTGTTATGCAGCAAGGGAAAAAGGGAGAATGGATATTTGTAAATGATCCAAACATACTTAAAACAAATGAAAAATGTGCTCTAAATCCCAAATTGCATTCCTTTGTTTATAAAGATCTGATTTCCTTTGAATCATTTTCTGAAATCCTTTCTTGAGTATGTGGTAACATCTAGACTTCAAAGACAGCTCTATTGGCTTAACTGGTTTGTTAAATAACAATTTTCACAAGGTCAGTGTCTTGAGTATTGGCCCCATAGTCAGCCAACTGCTTTGTTTTGAAGATGAAGGCCGTGTTTCTACCCTCAACTCAGTGAAGAATACTATGGGTGTGTATATATACATACGTGCCAATATATACATAATATATATTTACATGTAATTATATATTATGAATATTATATATGTAATATTTATATTAGGGTTTATACTAGGCTTTGAACTAAAACACAGGAGGCATATTTTTTCCTCCCTAGGTCCCCTTGTAACAGATACTTAAAAGCTGTTGTTATTGAAAAGCACTGACTCCTAGGCCCACAAATTAACTAAAATCAGAATAATAGCCAGGCATCCCAATCTCCATTTTTGTATCTATGTCCTTTGCTCTGAGCCATTCCCCCTGCAGTCACTTTGCAGCCATATTGGAATCTAGAAAGGACTGGACAGGAGATGAAGACTACCTGCCAGGTAGCAATGACTCAATGTAATGAGGCCCCACCTGACCAATCCTGAGACAATGAGCTGCTGGACCACTGCCATCTGTGACCACCAGAACACAACTGGGACTGGGACTGTTTAATAATTATGTATAGCTCCCCAATAATCCTTAATTCTTCCTCCTATTTAACCTTAACATAAATGTCTGTATGGGGAAGATGGGTTGAAATGTTCTTTCCTGTTCCCTTGGCATGCCTATGCCACTCAATAAACCGCCTTTCTCTGACTTCCATTATTTATCTCTTTATTTTGTCTATTGGAGTGAGTGGCTGTACCTAACCTACAGATCCCAGGAGTTTAAGCCTAGTGTCTAAAATTCCTACAGTACCCTTAACCTTGCAAATCCATAAATACACCACAGGCCCTCGATAAATGAGTGCATGCCAGCCACCACTTGGTAAGGGTCACAAATTGAGAGATTGTGGTTAATCTCTCATCTGAAATCTGTAAATGCATATTCTTTAACACATTACCTGTGCTACATTCCTCCATATTCTGCCCTGGGAGAAAAAGAAGGCTAAGTCTTTTGATGCCTGTAAGTGTATAGAAAGGGCAGTATACAAATATACTGATGCTGCATACTGCTTACGTGGAGCGTTTGTTTCGAGAGAGTAAAAAAAAAATGTAAAATTGTTAGTGGTTACCATTTGGAAGGGAGATTTCAGAAATGTGAGGGTTGGAGGTATTGCTCAAGTGGTAGAGTACATTGCCTTGCAAGCAGAAGGCCCTGAGTTCAAGTCCCAGTACTGCCAAATAAATAAGCACCATCAATAACCATTTCAAAGGAACCCTTATTTACCTAAGGGAGATTTCCGTATAGCACAGTGGACTTAACTACCCAAAGGTTTTTTATTTAAATACACTTCTTCTATCTTAATTTTAAAATTCAAGTTTAGTTTTATCAATTTCCTTAAATATAATCTTCAGTGCTTTTGGTCTTGAATAAGATTTGTAGATTTGTGTTTCACTACTATTAAAAAATGCCCTTTCCTGGTCCCCCAAAAATATTTAAAACATACATCTTTCTTCTGAAGTGCTATCATTTCAATTTAAATTCCTCTGAACTGAATGAAGCTCTGCGCTTCTTGGCAAAAACACTCTAAACTTAATTATCTTATTACTATCACGTGTTTTAAAACCTTACCAGATGAGTTCCTTCTCTGTGTTAGAATTATTTTTAAACTTTTTAGGCAATAAGATGAAAATTTCAAGACACCAAGAAACAGAGACCAATGAAAGGACTCTGTTCCCTCTCTTTTTAGGCAACACTAAAGCAATATGTGAATATTACATCAGGGTTTTCATAAGTATAATATCTGTCATAAGTGTAGTATCTTCACCCCACACTGACACCAAGATTTCTGCCTATTCTCCCAGATACCTGGTAGGTGGAGACAGGAGGATCAATACTTGAAGCCATCCCAGGCAAAAAGTTATTAAGACCCTATCTCAACGAACAAGCCAGATGTGATGGTTTGCGCCTGTAAGCCCAGCTACTCAAGAGGGGGAAGTAAGAGGATTGCAGCTCAAGGCCAGCCTAGGCAAAGTTAGCACAAGACCCTATCTGAAAAACAAACTAAAAATAAAAAAAATTTTAAATAGAACCCAAGTTCTGTGGACACAATTGCACAAGGGATTTGACTTCTTTTATTCATCCCCTAGGATAGAATAAATTGGCCTTGGTGAATCAAATCATAACTCTAGTTACTAACATAGTAAATAGGTTTGAGGCAGGTCCTCTGTCTTCTAATTGAAACATTAAAATAGTAAGCAATCATCATTTCTAAAGAAACTTCTCAAACAAATCTAGCAGATCTTCAATATTCTCTTCCTGTGTTGTGGTAAATATAATTTGTTTTCCTGAAAAGGGGGCATAACTATTCTAAAGTGACTTAAAAATTTTAAAGCCAGAATTGGTTAGTCTTTTTTTTTTTCTGGTCTTAGTGAGTGTAGAGGGTTACGGAGCAGATTTTAGGCCCATTAAAAGGGTATTTAATAAAAGTATCACATAAAAACAAAGTGAATACTTAAACCACTGGGTCACTGTAATTATTAGAATTCTTTCAGTTACTAATGATAGAAGTTTAAGTAGGCTGCTTAGCTCAAGTAAGAAGGGGTATATCACATACCCAGTAAATACAGTGATTCAAAATGACAGCTATACTCACCTCTCACACAGTGTCACTAGAGCTCATCTTTCTCCATTTTCAACTTTGCTTCTAGTTACAGTGTGCTTCCTTCTTCAGAAAAGCCACTGCCATGCAGAAAGAAAGGTGGCTGCTCACTGAGCCAGGTTTCCATCCCTGTAGCTTAGCAACTACAAAAAGAAAAAAGAAATATTTTTCCACCCTGTCACCCATGGATCTATTCTAGAAAGGAATCTGGGCTATGTGTCCATTCCTGAACCAGTCACTTGGCCAGGGGACAGAGTCATGTGTTCATAACCCCAGCGGTGGGATGCGCATCACCAGGCCTGACGAGGTGATAGCTAAACCCAGGGGAAAGATGGAAGAATGGTTCCCTGAGGATTGGCTGCTATATGGCTAGTCCATCATACATTTTAAAATGGCACATGCTGTCCCTTTTGAAAACCAAATCTATCATTTTCCATCAAAACTACTTTTTCTAAATTATCATAGAATGGGATTACTTAAAAATCATGTGAGGCAGACTAGAGTTAGGGAAACTTAGGGAGTCATAAAAAATAAATAACTTAATATTGTAGGTGTGTGTAGGTTGCCCACATCTGGCTTGGACTGCCCTAACCTGGTCTGGAGGCCACCCATGTCCCTTCCCACTCATTGACTATTAGATGGAAATCACCTGGTCCCTCCCTTCCCCCAGGTTAGCGTAGACTTTAAAAACACCTGGAGAAGAGAAGTATCCTCTCTCTGCCTCCAGATTCCACCTGGGCCCACCATGCTTTCTTTTGTAGTTCCCTTCCATTTATACCCATGTGTCCTGCGATAGATTCTTCCTTGTGGGACACAAAGAATTTGGAAGTCTTCTGGTCACAGACTGCACCATGCCACTAACACATGTACCTAGACTGGTGGAGTAGCAAGCATGAAGCCCTGAGTTCAAATTCCAGTACCACCAAAAAAGTGTACCTCAAAATGCATTCACTGGAAAAGACATGGGCTCTCATTTATCACTCTGAAGCACTTCTCTGTGAAAGATGAACATATATCCCAAGAAACTGACCTGCTAAGCCAAAACAATCCAGCCACTGTCATCACCCTTTCCCATCAAAGTTTTAATCCTAAGAGTCAAAAAGCCATTTATGTCTGCTCCTGAAAATTCCAGACACCTAGGTGAGCAGGCAAATAGAAGATATTTATTTGGAAGGAGACAGACTCAGTGACTTTTGTGCTACACTAACTTCCTTATCCTAAAGGAAAAATTTAAATATTTCAATGTATGACTGATGCCTGGAGCAGAACTATTATACATGTCACTAGGAATATTTGGCTTCCAAAACTTATGATTGGGAACAATACTTAAATGTCTGGAACATGCTTTTCTAAATTACAAATATAGAAAATCACCAGGGGTCACCCTCTGTGGTATTCACAGTGATACCTCACTTTCCCAGGTTTCCCCCTGTCTGTAGCCCTCCTTCTTCAATATCCACACCTTCCTCCTCTTCCTCTACCAACCAAAATGTATTCTGACATTGTTCCACCTTTGTTTTAGACCTTGAAATCTCCATCTATAGTCTTCTTTGGGTGATCTCATCCATTCCCATTTAATGACCATCTCTCAGCTGCCCACTTTCAATTCTACTTTTCAGGTTCACACTTCTCTCCTTATCTTCAAACTGCTATGTCACACTGTCTACTAGACAGCTAAACATGGCTGTCACTGGATCCAAAATATGAACCTCTCCTTCCTACCGCTCAACCCCAATTGCTTTTCCTTCTTTGTTTATCTCAGGAAATGATGCCACCATCAAGCCTATTACTCAAGACTAAACCTATGAATCATCCTTGATACCTTCCTCTCCCTCAGCAATTCATTTTGTTGCTGGAAGAGGATGGGTGGGGGGGGGGGCGTTCCTCCAGCTTCCCAATTTCCATGGAAAATCACAGGAACTTGAGGTCCACAATCAAAAGCATTTCAAGGAGTCTCACAAAAAGAGCATCTCACAAGGCAGAAGTTTCAGTAAGGATTTATTTTAGTATACAGGATTAAAGTGTGAGATACAGAAAGGGGAAGAAACATTTCCTATTCCCCATACAGGAAATGGGAGTAACAACTCAAAATAGTGGTTCTTATCTGACTCTCTGAGCTGGAAGAATATACATGTTCATGTAGTCTAGTAATCCCTAGTCATTAGAGACTATGGTTCCAGTGGTTAACATGGCCAAGATGGAGGCTATTATTCAAAAATAAGGAGAGATGATCTAGGCCTACCCAAAACACAGAGACAATAAATGAGTTTCAGAACTTCTATTTGCCAGACATGTCCTCCGGTTTTCTCTCTTTCTACCCATTAATGAAGTGTTTGCAGCTGAACATCTCAAAGGCGAAGGCAGATATAGATTGTCCCTTAATGTCCCCTATTCTTGTAGCTTCATATCTAAAAGAGGGTGATGGGAGGGGATCTTGCTGCTCTGGGTTTTTTATTTACATCCTGGTTCTAATTTCTGAGTCTAGCTCTTTTAATATTTATTATTTTTAATTTTCCTGTTGCCTCATCTACCTATCCTATATTAACATGCAAAGTTTTATTACTCCTTTGAAATAAAACTATGACCAAACACAAACATGCATACTGATTAATTACCAGGTGAATCTAGGATATGGTGCTGCCAGGACCTCTTACCTAGGGCAGAAGTTTTTATTTTATTTATTTTTTTTTTTTTTGGAAATCCAGTGACCTTGGGCATGGATATCTGGAGTCACTGTCCATTTCTACTTTATTTTTTTTTTTCATTTTTCTTTTATTATTCATATGTGCATACAAGGCTTGGTTCATTTCTCCCCCCTGCCCCCACCTCCTCCCTTACCACCCACTCCACCCCCTCCCGCTCCCCCCCCAATACCCAGCAGAAACTATTTTGCCCTTATCTCTAATTTTGTTGTAGAGAGAGTATAAGCAATAATAGGAAGGAACAAGGGGTTTTGCTGGTTGAGATAAGGATAGCTATACAGAGCATTGACTCACATTGATTTCCTGTGCATGGGTGTTACCTTCTAGGTTAATTCTTTTTGATCTAACCTTTTCTCTAGTACCTGTTCCCCTTTTCCTATTGGCCTCAGTTGCTTTTAAGGTATCTGCTTTAGTTTCTCTGCATTAAGGGCAACAAATGCTAGCTAGTTTTTTGGGTGTCTTTCCTATCCTCACCCCTCCCTTGTGTGCTCTCGCTTTTATCATGTGCTCATAGTCCAATCCCCTTGTTGTGTTTGCCCTTGATCTAATGTCCACATATGAGGGAGAACATACGATTTTTGGTCTTTTGGGCCAGGCTAACCTCACTCAGAATGATGTTCTCCAGTTCCATCCATTTACCAGCGAATGATAACATTTCATTCTTCTTCATGGCTGCATAGAATTCCATTGTGTATAGATACCACATTTTCTTAATCCATTCGTCTGTGCTGGGGCATCTTGGCTGTTTCCATAACTTGGCTATTGTGAATAGTGCCGCAATAAACATGGATGTGCAGGTGCCTCTGGAGTAACAGTCTTTTGGGTATATCCCCAAGAGTGGTATTGCTGGATCAAATGGTAGATCGATGTCCAGCTTTTTAAGCCCAGCAGAGGTGGCAGGAACTCAGTTCTATAGATGCTTACACACTTCAGAAGTTTTCTTGCAGCACTGTGGGCTGTGAACAGTTTTACTAGGTACCATTTTTGTTGTTGTTGTTGTTGTTGTTAAGACCATTCCCATCACCAAAGACAAGGCAACCCTTTATTCATCAAGAATTCTGTCTTTGTTAGCCAAACCAATTTACTGGGCTCTAAGCAAAAGGGATAGGTTCCTCCCTTTTTATGTATAAATTGATAACAAAGGTTGTTTTTTAGTTTTTAATTTTGTAGCATTTTCTACGAACAGAATCATACAGTATCTACTCTTGCTTTATCTTCACTCACCCAGCATAGTTATTTTCTGATTCACCCATGGTGTTATAAGTATTCATAGTGTTAACAGTGCTGGTACAGTTTGTGATCAGAAGACTTCTATTTTTTTGTGCCTCATGGAAGAATCCATGGCAGGACACATGGGTATAAATGGAGTTCATTAAAAGTTAGAGAAGGGAAATACAAAGGGAAGCATGATAGGGCCCAGGCTGAGTCTAGAGGCCAAGAGAGTGATTTCTCTTCTCCGGGTGCTTTAAAAACCTACACTAATCTATGAAGGGAGGAACCAGGTGATTTCCATCCAATGATCAATGAGTGGGGAGGGGAATGAGAGGTTCCTGAGCAAGGTGAGGGCATATCAGTACCTGGGTCCAGTTATTTTAGAGCCAGGGGGAGGAGCTGGGACTACTCCTTTACACACCCATGTTAATTTTCAGGTGCTCTGCCCATGAGGAAGTTCCCATTCTTTCTAACTTATTGTAACTACAATGCAGTTCTTAAGGTGTGTCAGGAAGGGGTCTCAGTCCCAAACTTTCCCTAATTCTAGCCTAATCCATTCTCCCCATAATACACATCACCCTCAAGCAATACCTTTATTATACTGTAACAGGTAATAAGAAGCTGCTTTTGCTGAAAAGCACTAACTCCACCCTTGCGCCTGCAAATGTCCAAAGGTAACTAAAAGCAGGATGCAAGTTTGGCATCTTATTTCTGTTTTGAATCTGTGTCCTTTGCTCTGACCCATTTTCTCCTAAAGTTCTTTGCAGCTATGTTGGAAACCAGGAGGAACAGGACTGATGGATAAACATCCTGTAGCAGGAGAGCAGATACCACCCACTAGGCAACACTGACTTGTAACAAGACCCTGCCTGACCAATCCTGAGATAATAAGCAACCAGACCACCTCTGTCCTGGACTGCTTAATAATTATGCATACCTCTCACCATCACCCTGTTAGGTAGCAGTCAGCCATGAGTGATGGATATGGCAGGATAGATAAGGAGACAGGAAATTATATTATTCTAATAAATATTAAAGGGCTAGACTAAGACATTGAAACTAGATAATAAAAAACTAAAAGGCCAGAGCAACTAGCCACCCCTTCCCATATCCTTTCAGATGTTTAAATTAGAAAAACAGGGTTCTCTACATTCCAGGGCTATCTGCATAGCCTTTCTCTTGGAGATGTTCACAAGCTCCAATGCTCTGAAGATGGGTGGAGAGACAAAAAGAATGAAAGACGTGTCTAACAAATGTAAGTCTCAAAGCACACTTTTTGTCCCTGTGATTTTCATAGGTAGCAGCTAGATATAAGTGGTGGCCTCAAGAGGAATAAAGGAAAAAAATCATTATAATTCAACTTCCCAACTCTACTGGTCTCTATTAAGATCAAGTAGTCAGAGCCCAGGGGTTATCACAGGATGCTTTTAAGTCGATCACCCAGCTAAAAACTTAATCCTCTCTTAACTCAAAAGTAATCCACATCTTAAACATCAGTCAGGCCTGGCACTGGCAGTTTACACAAGTAAATTTAATAACAACAACAACAACAAAAAAAACCCAGACCTTAAGAGCTGGATAGACAAAGTTAGGAATTCCAAATAGAAACTATCAAGTATTTTACACAGGTAATTAATCTCTCTCATTTAACAAGACAATAACCCAAACTCCGAAAATTATCCCAGAGGCCACATGGACCCAAAGCACGTCTTCAATAAACACTCCCACTCTAAGGCCCAAGGTGACCCTTTCGGTCTGTTGACAGTGTATTCCTTTCCTAAAAACATCTTGCTTGAGTCCTTCTCCTGCAGGACATAAGAATCGTTATCAGGATGTTTTTACGGTAACAATTTGTTTAGGCCTGGATGACACCTCTCTGTTTTAGCATCCATCTTAACACCCAGATCCAGTATTTTAATAATCACATGTAATCCCCCAGCTCAGAAAGTATAATGCAGAGATAAGGACCTCCATTTTGAGTGTCTACTCCCATTTCCCACATGTGGAGCATGAAATGTTTCTTTCTCCCCGCCACCACCTTCACCTCACTTTTATCCTGTTATACTAAATTCCTTTCCTAATAAACTACTATTACTTTTACTACATCTTCATGTCCTGCCTGACTTCTTCTCTCGCTAGACACAAGAACTGAGGAATACACTGTTAGAAATGAAAGGAGGGCAGAATGGATAAGTGGCACAGAGGTTACTGTGAAGAAGTGGTCCTATGGAGGAGGATCCCAGCAAGAAAGCTGGAGCCTACAGCCATTTACAGACTAGGGGTATTTATGAGGTGGGTGGAGAAGTTCCTGGACGGTCACTGGGTGGGATAATCTTCAATAGGCCCGACCCTCCCGAGATAATGACTTAAGGATGGGTCATTCCTTCTAGGCCAGGTGGGGAGTTTCTCATAAATGGGTAAAAGTAGATGTCTATTTTCCTTTAGTGCCAGGTGGAGAGTTTCCAGTAAGTCACCTTCCGGGGCAGGGGAGGGGGAGGGAGCTCAGTTCTACATAGTTACATAGTTTCCTTTTGCTCACCCTAACACACCAATGCTAAACTTCCTGGTAGCGCCCCTGCCACTCCCAGTTGCATTTAAATCTAAAGCACATGTCTGCCCCCAAAGGCTGGAGCGTGCCTCTTCACATGGCAGGCCAAGCAAGCTGTGTTAGTAAATCTCCTTTCTCTGACCTTCACCACTACTCATTTATTTTTTCTCCCATAGAGCTCTATCATTTCAAGTTTACTACTAAACACTCTCCTTTAATAATTCTGGTCCTTTCTGCCAGCTTTATTAGGGTATGAATGACAAATAAAAATCATATATATTTACAGAGTACATACTTTGACATATGTATATTGTGAAATGATTAAATCAAGTTAATCAACACATTAGTTAACATAACGTAAGCCTGCCTTACTCGAGAATTTATTACATGCAGCTTTGACCAGGCATGATAAACAATAATAGTAAGTTGGGCTGGAAGCTTGGACCAAGCAGTAGAGCATCTGCACGTGCCTAGCAAGGGTAAAGTCTGAGTTCAAATCCCATTACTGCCAAAAATTTTTTTTAATCAACAAGAATTTCAGAATCAAAAATTTTAAATTCCGTCATGAATTATGCAGCTCAGTTGGTGAAGAGAAGCTCTTGGTCAGTCCTGTGTTACCAGTAGTTATGTTTAAACTGTTGTATGATGATCATATAACAGCAGCCCTTAATTTTGTGAAAATATGCCTCCCCAACAAAGCAAATGGTACCCAAAAAGCAAGGTCAAAGTTGTGCTGATACTCCCAAAAAAGCATGAAATGAGCTTAATTTAAGTATCAAGGTCAAAATTCAGATTCACTGAAAGGTGGCATGTCTTAAGCAGAAATTGGGTGTCATTATGAAAATATGAACCAAACATCTGCAGTACAGTACTGAACTCTATGTGTCCGGTGCATTTGCACTTTTCTCTCATGGTGGTCTCCTTTGAAATACACCCATGGATACCAAGAATCTACTGTACTTTGTGTCTGTAATAAGGAGATTTACTGTCTAATCTCTTAGTACCTCTCAAGTATACATTAACTATAGTCACCATGCTACACAGATCTCCAGCACTTACTCCTGTGTCTGATTTTGTACTATTAACCAACATCTCAGTACCCCACCCCTCCCCAAACTCTTGACAATTACCATTCTACGACTTTGACTAAGATTCTCGGTACAACTTCATTTCTTTTATTGCTGAATGACACTGTATTATATGGTATACAATAGATCCACCTACTTGTTGATGGAGGGTTGGTTCTAGTTTGGGGCTATTACAAATAAAGCTACTATAAATGGTTCATGTATCTTTGTAAACACCTAGAAGTGAAATGCTAGGATCATAAGGTAAGTTTATGTTTAACTTAATAGCTTTACTGGCTTCATATATATAAAATACCCTTTCCACAACTAGATCCTCCCCGACCACAGCCCCTAGCTCCACTATTCACTCTTACATGGTTTTCTCTAAGTGCACAGGAAAGCCTGGCATAGTAGGCCATGCTTGTAACCCTGTTAGGAGCTAGTTTGATCTTCAGCAGTTAGGGCTGGGGGCCACAAAGGAGCAGTTAAAGTCAGCAAGAAACAGATGTTACACAAGAGAACAGAGATAGCACAGACAGCCCTGGGAATGAGAATGTGGGCTCAGGATAAGGACAGGATAAGGGCCACCTATCAGAAAGCTGACTCCAGGGCCTACCCAAGAACCCACCTATCAGAAAGCTGTTTCCAAGGTCTTGCAAAGTCTCCCCAAAAACACACCAAAAACTAGATTAAAACTCCTAGACAACAGTTGCCAGGGCTCAGTCTTGTTGAGTCCTACCCATACAGATGATCCTTCTTTACTACAATAAATTTCTTTCTCACTTGTCATTCACCCAGTGTCCAAGCTTGTCATTCTTGACCAACCCTGGACAAGACCCAGAACTCAAAACCATATCAATCCCAGCACCCAGGAGGCTGAAACTGAAGGATTATGAGTTCAAGGCCAACCTGAGATACACAGTGAGAACTTGCAAACAAAAATGCATAGGAACCTCAATTTTAAAACTGGAATAAGAAAGAAGAAATTTTGTGGAGAGATGAACAAAGGCACAAGAGGAAAAATGGGTATCCATTGGTTCCCTTGAAGAGTTTATTTGGTTTCGGTTTTGCCAATACTGGGGTTTGAACTCAGAGCCTTACATTTGCTAGACAGTTGCTCTATCACTTGAGCCACACCTCAGTCTAAAGAGCTTATTTGAATATACATGTTTATGTGTAATTATTTTATTAGTAGCATTAGAGAGATATATGTACAACTTCAGGTCAGGTTTCTTTAATGTGTGTATCTTTTTATTAATAATTTAAATTTTAAAGCAAAAGCTATAGGAAGTCTTCACTCTGTACAGTTCTGATAGGAATTTCAGAGTTTATTTAAATAACACCAGTCCCTCACCAAAAAGATTCAAATATTTTGGCCAGCGATGAAAGTGCAGTAAAGAAACAAAAAGTGGTACTGCTAGAACTAAAATTCAAATTGAGTATTCTTAAAAGGCACTATTTAAAAAAAAACTGACTATGCAAATTTTTATGCTGTCACTGTTGGAAAGATTCCAGATGGTCAATCAGCGGGAAATTACAAAGATGAACTGATGAATAAAACGAGGAAAGTGACACCAGAACTTCACATTAAATGAACTCTTGATGATATTTCACTAGAAAGGAAATTTGTCTTTTCAAAACTATATTCCAAGCCAGGCACCAGTGACTCTCACTTATAATCCCTGCTACTTGGGAGGCTAACATTGGGAGGATGGCGGTTCCAGGCCAGCCTGGGCAAAAAAGTTCATGGTACCCTATCTCAACAGAAAAAGCTGGGCTTGATGGCACACACCTATCATCTCAGCTACTGTGGGAAGCTTAAAGTAGGAGGATCACAGTCCAGGCTGGCCTGGGCAAAAAGCAAGACCCTAGCTCCAAAATAACCAGGGCAAAAAGGGCTGGAGGTATAGCTCAAGCACTAGAATGCCTGCCTAGCAAGTGTGTAGCCCTGAATTCAAACCCCAGTACTAAAAAAAAGAAAAGAAAAAAATAGGATTGAATTCACCTCTAACACACTGACTTTTCCCTAAAACACACTTTGGTTTTGCAAAATAAGGCAAAGATCCTCTTCTAAAAAAGGAAATATTGAGGAAATTAAATGGTAAAATTGCTCAGGAAGGAGGCAATTTTCCACTGATGTGAGGAAAGTGGCATCTGAGGAGACCTTCAATTAAAAACCTGACATCCTTCACTTTCTAACAATCCTTCTTTTCTCAGAGAAAGAGACCAAAGTTAGCAGACTATGATTATTATCCATTATTCTTGGGACTGAAGGCATAGGTCAAATGGTAACACACATGCCTAGCAAGCATGGGGGGCGGGGGCTGGCACAAACAATGAATACACATGTAAGTAAATGTAGAAATAATAAAATAAAAGGAGAAAAGAAAACAAAGGAAAAAAAAAACCATAAGGCCCTGAGTTTAAACCCTGGTACTGCCAAAAAAAAAAAAAATCCATTACTCTTGCTAGTCTTCAGCTATAACAATGCTATGGACCTCTTTCCCAAGTGTTCTCTACTGGAGGATGAGAAAAAGCACTCCAAATCACTTGCACCAAAATATCCTGGGATAGGGGAGATAAAGAGAAGCTGGTTAATCGTTATAAAGCTACAGTTGGCTTGGAGGAGCAACAAAGCACAAAAGGGTGAATGTAGTTTAAAATCATTTACTGTATTATTTCAAAGTAGCTCAAAGAGAAGATCTGGAATGTTCTCAATACAAAAAGATGATGAATGTTTGAGGTGATGGATATGCAAATAACATAGACTCGATTATCACACTTTGTACATTGTATCAAAATATCATGAATTAATTAAAATAATCCTTAAAAACTTCATTGAAGACTGGAGTCTTTATTTGAAAATAGATTGAAAGAAAAAAAAAAAGAGGCCAGGCTTACCTCTATAATCCTAGCATTTGAGAGGTGATCAGAAGGATCGTGGTTTGAGACAGCCTAGGCAAAAAGTTCACAAGACCCCACCTCAATAAAAAGCTGTTATGGTGGCATGCACCTATCATATGGAAAGCATAAATAAGAGGAATGTGGTCCAGGCCACCCCAGGCATAAACACAAGACGCTACTTGAAAAAAATAGCTAAAAAGCATAAACGGCTGGGGGCATGGCTCTAGTGATACAGGGCCTGCACAGCAAGCACGAGGCCCTGAGTTCAAATCCCAGTACTGCAAAAAATAAAACCTTCTCTCTTATTTCCCAAACAAGGGAAGTCAGTTATGACAGAATGACATCATAGACTTACATGTCTACTGTGGTAAGACAAAGTCTTCCTCGCTCTATTTGACAGATGTCTGCCATTAGGTGGAGCTCTTATAAGATTAGTGCCCTTAAAAGTCTGCAAAGGCAGCTCACCCTTCCATCATGGGAAGACACAGAGAGAAGACACTATCTATGAACCAGAAAGTAAGTTATCCTGAGACTTCAAATCTGCCAGCACCTTGATCTTGTACTTCCTAGCCTCCAGAAATGTGAGTAATAACTTCCTCTTTACTGGCCACTCAGTCTACAGCATTTTGTTATTGCGGACTCAGACTAAAATATACCCCCAACAGTCTTCAGAAGGTTCAGGACAATTAAGTGTGAAGAGCCTCATATTTGGGAGAGGACTAGATAGTAAAACCACATACAACCCTGTAGTTTGTGCAGTGCCAACAGCAACCTGCCTGGGGGTAAATGGGGCCAATATGAGCATGTGTTCTGTCTTCTAAGCCTGTGGATGCTAGTGTGAGCTTGCTGCAGCTAGAGGGAGAGGGACGTTTTGCCATTTCCACACACTCTGCATGTGTTTGAAGTAGCAATGAGGCCAGAAGCCAGAGATTGCTAAGCACTGACTATTACTAGGGATCAAGCTATTAGGTGGCTGGCAGATTGGCTCAAGTGGTACCTGCCTAGCAAGTGCAAGGCTCTGGGTTCAAACCCCAATACTACCAAAAAAAGTCATTAAGCCCTTTGTTATTCACTATTTCTTGGTGTCCTGAAATAATGAATTAAAAGAAATAACATAACTTAAAAACAGGGAATTATCCCTAATTTGGGCAAATATGGAAGATAGAATATACTGCTTCTATTGTTTCAGGAGGTTTCATTTGTTTTTGGTTTTTGATCCATTCAGTCCCTAGGATAGATAAACTTTCCTCAGAGTCAACAGGCCCCATTGATTTAGTCAAGATTTTCTACAGACTGATCATCATATAAAGTATTTGCCAAAGCTGGCATTATTTATTAACAAGATGTTTGGAGGAGTGAGACCAAGACTCAAAACCAAGCAATGGGAATTTAACATCAGCATCAGATGCTCTGGTGCCCTCCTTGAACAGTCTTTCCTGATCATATTAGAACAAGAGCAGGACATGCAGTTTTTCTATTCTTGCCGTTTATACTTTATTATTAATTTCCCATTTTATGGTGTTACGGCCAAAATCATGAGTTGTCTGTTTTTTTGTTTTTTGGGGGGTTTTTTGTGGGACTGGGGTATGAATGCAGGGCTTCACACTTTCAAAGTAGGCACTGTACCACTTGAGTTATACCTCCAGTCTATTTTGCTCTGGTTAGTTTGGAGATGTGATCTCTTGAACTATTTTCCCCAGCTGGCCTTGAACCACAAGCCTCCCAATCACCAGTGTCCAGCCCACATTTATATATAGCTAGTAATTTCAATTTTTCAAGTGCTGCATAAACATTTCAAAAATGCATAATCTAAATGAAGGTATATTAGTAATTCTATTTATATCCTTACATGTGTCTTGCACACTAGGTCTTTAAAAAACTACTACTGTTTTTCAGATGATGCTGGAACAATTGAATACCCATATGCAAACAGTAAACTTCAATTCATATTTCATACCATATACAAATATTAACTGAAAATGGATCACAGACCTAGAACAATATAACTTCTAGAAAAAAACAAAAAATAAAATATGCTCTGGCTAGACAAAAATTTCCTAGATGTAACACTAAAAGCATGATCGTAGAGAAAAATAGGGCCAGGTGTTAGGGGCTCGCAGCTGTAATCTTAGCTACTTGGGAGGATTGGGGCTTGAGGACAGCCCCAGCAAACAGTTTGTAAGACCCCATCTCCACAATAACCAGAACATGGACTAGGAGTGTGACTCAAGCAGTAGAACACCTGCTTTACAAGCACAAAGCCCTGAGTTCAAACCCCAGTCCCACAAAAAAAGAAAAAAAAATTTGTAAACTAGACTTCACCAAAATTAATGCACTAGATTACACTCCCACCAGCAATGTACAAGGGTTCCTTTTCCCCACATCCTCGCCAACACCTGTTGTTGGTGGTGTTTTTGATGATGGCTATTCTAACAGGGGTGAGGTAGAATCTTAGTGTGGTTTTAATTTGCATTTCCTTTATGGTCAGAGATAGTGAGCATTTTTTCATGTGTTTTGGGCCATTTGAATTTCTTCTTTTAAAAAAAATTCTGTTTAGTTCAGTTGCCCATTTCTTTATTGCTTCATTGATTTTTGGGAGAGTTTCTCCCACTCTGTGGGTGGTCTCTTCAATTTAGAAAACATTTCTTTTTGTGTGCAGCTTTTTAATTTCATGTAGTCCCATTTATCCATCCTTTCTCTTAGTTGCTGAGCTGCTGGGGTTCTATTGAGGAAGTCCTTGCCCATACCTATTGCTTGCAGAGTATTCCCTGCTCTTTCCTATACTAACTTCAGAGTTTTGGATCTGATATTAAGGTCCTTGATCCATTTTGAGTTGATACTAGTACAGGGTGATAAACATGGGTCTAGTTTTTTGCAGGCAGATAACCACTTTTCCTAGCAACATTTGTTGAAGAGGCTGTCTTTTCTTCATCATATGTTTTTGGTGCCTTTGTCAAAAATAAGGTGGGCATACCTTGTGTGGATTCATATCTGGTTCCTCTATTCTGTTTCACTGGTCTTCATATCTGTTTTTGTGCCAGTACCATGCTGTTTTTATTGTTATAGCTTTGTAATATACTTTGAAGTCAGGTATTGTGATACCTCCAGCATTGCTCTTTTGCTGAGTATTGCCTTGGCTATTCGGGTGTTCTTGTATTTCCAAATGAACTTTAGGATAAATTTTTCAATCTCTGTGATGAATGTCATTGGGATTTTGATGGGAATTGCATTAAACATGTAGATTGCTTTTGGTAGTATAGCCATTTTTACTATGTTGATTCTACCAATCCATGAGCATGGGAGATCTCTCCACTTTCTATAGTCTTCCTCAATCTCTTTCTTCAGGGGTTTGTAGTTCTCCTTGTAGAGGTCATTCACATCCTTTGTTAAGTTTACTCCTAGGTATTTGATTTATTTCTTTGAGGCTATTTTCAATGGAATTGTTTCCATATATTCTTTCTCAATTTGTTCGTTGTTTGTGTATAGAAAAGCTAATGATTTTGTAAGTTGATTTTGTATCCTGCTATCTTGCAGAAGCTGTTTATGGTGTCTAGGAGTTTTTGGGTAGAGTGTTTTGGGGTCTTTAAGATGTAGGATCATGTCGTCTGCAAATAGGGATATTTTGACAGTTTTTTTTACCTATTTGTATTCCTTTTATTTCTTCTTGCCTAATTGCTCTGGCTAGGAATTCCAGGACTATGTTGAATAGGAATAGGGATAGTGAGCACCCTTATCTCATTCCTGATTTTAGGGGAAATGGTTTCAGTTTTTCTCCATTAAGTATGATATTGGTTATAGGTTTGTCATATATAGCCTTTACAATGTTGACATACATTCCTTCTATTCCTAGTTTTCTTAGAGCTTTCATCATGAAATGGTATTGGATCTTATCAAAGGCTTTTTCTTCATCTATTGAGATGATCAAGTGGTTTTTGTCTTTGCTTCTATTAATGTCCTGTATTACATTTATAGATTTGCATATGTTGAACTGCACCTGCATCCCTGGGTTGAAGCTGACTTGGTCATGGTGAATGATCTTTCTGGTGTGTTGCTGGATTTGGTTTGCCATTATTTTATTGAGGATATTTTCATCAGTGTTAATTAAGGAGATTGGCCTATAGTTCTCCTTTTTGGAGTTATCTTTGTCTGGTTTTGGGATGAGAGTAATATTAGCTTCATAAAATGAGTTAGGCAGTGTTCCTTCTGTTTCTCTTTCATGGAACAGTTTAAGGAGGGTTAGTATTAGTTCTTCTTTAAAGGTCTGATAGAATTCAGCAGAGAACCCATCAGGTCCTGGACTTTTCTTTTTTGGGAGACTCTTTATTGCTGCTTCAATTTCATTTTGTGTTATAGATCTATTCAGGTGATTAATATACTCTTGGGTCAACTTTGGATGGTTATAAGTATCTAGAAATCTGTCCATTTCTTCAAGATTTTCAAATTTATTAGAAAATAGGTTCTCAAAGTAATCTCTGATGATTTCCAGGATTTCCGTGGTGTTTGTTATCTCCCGTTTTGCATTTCTGATTTTACTGATTTTTTTTCTCTCCTCATTTTAGTCAGGTTTGCCAGGGTCTGTCAATCTTATTTATTTTTTCAAAGAATCAGCTTTTTGTTTTATTGATTCTTTGCATAGTTTTTGTTGTTGTTTCTATTTCATTAATTTTGGCCCTTATTTTTATTATTTCTCTCCTACTTGTTTTCGATTTTGCTTGTTCTTGTTTTTCTAGGGGTTTGAGATGTAGCATTAGTTCATTGATTTGAGATCTTTCTGTCCTTTTAATATATGTACTCATGGCTATAAACTTTCCTCTTAGAACTGCCTTTTCTGTGTTCCATAGGGTCAGCTAGGTCATGTTTTCATTTTCATTAACTTCCAAGAACCTTTTATTCTTTTATTTCATAAATGACCCCAATAATTGAGCAATGAGTTGTTCAGCTTCCAATTGTTTGCATGTTTTCTGTTATTTTTGTTGTTTTCTAGTTTTAATGCATTGTGATCAGATAGAATGCATGTGATTATTTCTATTTTCTTAGATTTGCTGAGGCTTGCTTTGTGCCCTAAGATATGATCCACTCTGCAGAAAATTCCATGGGCAGCTGAGAAGAATGTATATTGTGAAAAAGTTGGATGAAATATTCTGTAGCCATCAGCTAGATCCATTTGATCTATGGTATGATTTAGTTCTAGAATTTATTGATTTTTTGTTTGGATGAACTATCTATTGGTGGTAGGGGGATATTAAAGTCTCCCACTACCACTGTGTTGGAGTCTATATATGCTTTTCGGTCCTTCAGAGTATGTTTGATAAAATTGGGTGCATTGATGTTGGGTGCATATAGGTTGATAATTATATTTCCTTTTGGTGTATTATTTCTCCTCTTATTAGTATGGAACGTCCTTCTTTATCTCGTTTGATCAAAGTAAGATTGAAGTCTACTTTGTCTGAGATAAGTATTGCTACTGCTGCCCGTTTTTGGGAGCCATTGGCTTGGTAAATCTTCTTCCAGCCTTTCATCCTAAGCCAGTGCTTCTTTCTGTCAATGAGATGGGTCTCCTGTAAACAACAGATTGTCGGATCTTCCTTTTTAATAAAGTTTGCTAAATGGTGTCTTTTGATGGGGGAGTTAAGTCCATTAACATTGTGTTAATATTGATAGGTGTGTTGTGATTCCTGTCATTTAGTTGTTTTTGTTGTTTAAGGGTTTGCTGTGTGCAGATTAATCAATGTTACTCTCTGATTCCTTGTCTTTTCTTTCCTGTGGTTTGGTACTGCCTGTCCTTTCATGGGTTTGTTTGCTTTCATTTTCTGTGTGCAGAATTCCTTGAAGAATCTTTTGTAGTGGCGGATTGGTGGTCATAAATTGTTTTAATTTCTGCTGATTGTGGAAGATTTGTATTACTCCATCCATTTTGAATGATAGTTTTACTGGGTAGAGTATCCTAGGGTTGAAGTTATTTCCATTCAGTGCCTGGAATACCTCACTCCATGCCCTTCTTGCTTTTAAGATTTCTGTTGAGAAATCTGCTATGATTTTGATGGGTTTACCTTTGTATGTTTTTTTTTTCCTCTCCTACCACCTTCAATATTCTTTCTCTATTCTTTGTACTTGTTGTTTTAATGATAGTATGTTGTGTAGTGGTTCTAATTTGGTCAAGTCTGTTTGGTTTCCTAGAGGCTTCCTGTACTGAATGGGCATAGCTTTCTCTAGATTTGGAAATTTTTGTTATAGTTTGATGAATATATTACAAATCCCTTTTGCTTGCACCTCTTCTCCTTCTTCACTCCCATGATTCTCAGGTTTGGTCTTTTGATGGAGTGAGTTATTGCATATTCCTTGCTTAGGTCTTGAGTTGTTTGACTAATAGCTCTTCAGGTTTTCCTTTAATTTCCATTTTATCTTCAAGTTCTGACATTCTGTCTTCTGTTTGTTCTAGTTTGCTGGAGTGGTCTTCCATTGTGTTTTATGATTCTGTTTCATTCTTTTTTCTGAGGTTTTCCATCTCATGGGTCACTTCCAATTTAGTATTTTCTATTTTTGTCTATAATTCATTTATCTATTTCTCTGTTTCACTTTGGTGTTTATTCAGGTCTCCTATGAGTTCATTTATTTGTTTCTCTGTCTTCTCATATTCTTTATTTTTGTAGTCTTGGAATTTTTTGAGTGCCTTTTGTATGTTTTGGTTGACCATGTCTAGTAACATCTCCATGAAATTCTCAGTGATTACTTGCAGGATGTCTTCTTTGAGGGTGTTCTTATCAGCATCTTTGGGTTCCTTGGCATTATTTATCTTTCTTTCGTTTGAGTCTGGAAACGGGTATCAATTTTCTTCATCTCCCTCTGAATCCTGTATTAAATTATTTTGGGGGGTAGAATGGTTTTCATCCCTTTTTCATCTTCCTATTGCTCCACTTGGTACTGTCCAACTATGTTCTTGATAGACTAGTTGGTGATTTCAGTCACCTGTTTTCTTTCCCTTGGTTTAATTTTTTTTTGTGTGTGGCTTTATTGGGTTTTTAGATAAGTTTGTGTGTGCTATTTCTGTCCCTGGTTCAGGTGTAATTTAGCATTAAATAATTCACAATAGTAAAACTGACAAAAAAAAAAAAAAGAAAAAGGAAATCAACAGGGACAGATGAACAAACACAAACAAGAAACAAAGCAAACCCAAAAAAAACACCAGGTTCAGGAACAATAGAATTTCAGTCTTAGTTTGAGTTCTGGTGTTACTCCTCCAGCATCCAGTCCTGGGGTTGGTATTTAAGCAGAAGCTCTGTCGTAATCTTGCCAGGTAGTTGGGTAGTGTTTTTTTCTTCTGTCTTTCAGGGGCAGCTGCTTGGTCAGCTCCTCCCTCAGTGAGGTGTGACAGTTTAAGTTTGTATGTTGTCCTCAGGTTACAGAGATCAGCTCTGTAGCTCACCAGTTGTCCTGCTTTGGAGTTGGCTTTTCACTGTGCTTGTTTACTGGGGGCTTATTTCTTTGCCTCATCCCCTTTCTCTAGGGCAACATCAGTGATCCATCAGCTGGCCCCCTGCTGTCAGCATGTGATGGTTTGCTGTTTTTCAATTTTGCAGAGCCATTTGACTTTGGGTGTTGCTCACTGGCTCAGGAGATGAACTTTGTGGACCACTACCTGCCCTATTTCAGACAGTGGCTTATCACCCTCCCACTGTCAGCCCTCCTGCCTTTCCAGCCTTGGTTTACTGAAAGTTTATGCAAATATCAGCTCCTTGCCCCCCCCTCCTTCTCTGGTGTGCTTTCAGCTTCCTGCCCCCTCTGCTGTGTGCTAGTTTTCAGTTCCTTGTTAATTGTTCTTTTTTTTTTTTTGCAGGGGGGAGTCAGTCTGTCCAGGGGGCTATGCTGGTTTATCCCACAGGCTGGGGGATACCGAGTGACACTTGGCACTCACCTGTTTGGTTGTCAAATGTCTCCCAAGCAGGTTTGGAGCAAGTGTCTGTTGGCAGCCCTCCTATTTTCTCAGTGTAACATGGCATGGAGAAGCTTTCTATAGGCTAGAGGTTCAGGGTGTCAAAGTTTTGATTCTCCTTGGTGCTTTATTTCCAAGTGTGGCTCCAGCATCTCAGCAAGGTTTTTGATTCACAGAGCTCACACTGTCTGCTTCTGCACCCTAGTCGCCATCTTGGATCCTCCGCATCCACTTTTATCATTCCTTATAGCTTACTATTGCATTAATTTTTGCTTGTAACTTT
This sequence comes from Castor canadensis, assembly GCF_047511655.1. Lineage (NCBI taxonomy): Eukaryota > Metazoa > Chordata > Mammalia > Rodentia > Castoridae > Castor > Castor canadensis. Next base: position 186,942,148 of record NC_133387.1, read on the forward strand.
ATTATTCTCTTCACCTTTATTTCTCCCTAATAAAAGGATTTATACTTATAATTTTCATTCCAAGTACAGTTCAACTGCACCCTAAAGTTTTTTTATCTGTGGTGCTTCCATGATCCTTCAGTTTCAAATATTTTCTAATTTTTACTTAAATTTTTCTGTGATCTGAGTTATTTGGATCTACATGAAAATTTTCAACTTGCCCACTAGATTCTGACATGTAGCTTAATTATTCTCCACAAATGTTCTCTTAATGATTGCAGTTTACTGATACCTAACTCTTCATTGCGTGACTGAAAAGAAGGTTGACCCAGGCATTGCTGGGAATAGTATTCTATGTGTATGCACATTAAAACAAGTTGTCAGAGGAAAACTCATAGTTCTTAATACATTTATCAGAAAGTAAGTAGAAAAATAGCTAAACACAGCTGAGATATACACAAGAGAATAGTCCCCTCTTTATTCACAGTGGATACATTCCAGGACCCCAGTGGATGCCTGAAACCAGATGGTACCAAATCAAATATATACCGTTTTTTCTTATATGAACCTACCTATAAGAAAATTTAATATATAAATTAGGCATAGTAAGAGATTAACAATAACTTGTAATAAAACGGGGCAATGAGGGCTAATTATACTGTACTCACCTTTCCTTCTTGTTGAGTAACTGAGACCATGGAAAGAAAAACTAAGTGAAGGGGGAGGGTCACTACTGTACACTCAAAGAAGGAGGAAGAAAAAAAAGAATCAAACATGACAAAAACACACAATAAAATGGTACAGAGGTGACTAACAGTACCAGAAATTCCTTACTTAAAAAGACTATTCTACTACTCAGGAGGTAGAAATTGGAGGATCACAGTTCAAGGCCAGTCCAGTCAAAAAAGTTAACAAGACTCCAATTTAAACAAATAAACTGGGCATAGTGGTACATACCTGTAAGACCAAACTACACAGGAGGTATAAGTAGATGGATCACAGTCCCAGTCTTTCCTGAACAAAAATTGTGATATGCTCACAATTTGAAAATGGGGGGAAGATGGCAGAAAGGAATGGAAATATAATGGATAGGGTGAACACATTCAAAGTACACTGCATGCATGTATGGAATTATAACAATGGAATCCTCTGGTATTATTAATGTTTGTTAATTCAAAAGTAAAAAAAAAAGAGGACAATGGAAAAGAAGAAAAATAGAGGCAGGAAGTAGAAGTCAAACTTCTTAACTTTAAAAAGAATAACACCAAATATGAGCCAGGCAATACTTAGTATATCATCTTACTACCTGGCCCAGATCTATTCAGATCTCAGTCCCTTCTTCCATCTTCTATTCTTTACTAGCTCCCAAGAGACTACCAGGGGAAAAATTACTTAACATCAAAATAGCTCTCTGGAGACTCTCAAGTAAGTTGATCAGCATTAAGAATCATATATCACATATCAGCCTCTTGTTGTTCGTCCTCAAGGAAGTAGTATATTGTTGATGTATTGATTAACCAAAATTCTGGGTCTATAACATAGAATCTGAAATTTGAGCACCCAACTGAATCACTGCTCTTGAATGTCTCGGTTCACAAGTTGGTCTATCATCTCCAGTAATATACATCCCTTAGTCATCATCACTTTCTTTTTTTGATCTGTAATAAGGACTTGGCAGAGTTCAGTCTGTAAAAATCTTTTGATCACTCATTTGTTCATTAAGCAAATACTTAATAAGGCCCTATTAAATATAGCCCAAATATCCCTTCTCCTTTAGCATATTTGCTCCATCCAAGCTGACTTTCTGACAGTTTCAGAATTCATCAATTTCTTTGCAACCTCAAGGCCATTGTTTTCTGTGTCTCCTACAGCCTCCTTCCCATCTTTCTTGATTAGACTAAAATGTCACCTCATCAAGGCAATCTGTACTAACTATCCAGCTTTAGCCTTTCCTCCTCCTCAGTCCTTGACATTATTTGTCTTTACCCCTTCAACTTTTAACAGCATAGTTCTTTCTCATGTTTTGTCCAGCATTTTCATTAGAATATAAACCATGAGAGCAGAGATATGTCTAAGTCCTTGCTAGACCCTCAATTTTTTGATCAACATATATCAGAATCCTCAATATATATGAATTGCATTAATATACATTAAATATAATTTTAATGAATTGAAATAAATGAAACAATAAACCATTAATCATGAGTATTTTATATCAATTAAATACCTAATTGTCCAGAAATGTGGGTATGTGATATCACATTTAAGTAGTTTATACATTTTCAAAGGAGAAATTTCTGAAGCATGGAAAAGTCTTCCATAGAACTATAATAGTATTGTTATCAATAGTTTACAACACCTTATTCCTAAGAGTCTTTCAGGACCTCGGTGTATGAAAGAACATGTCTTGCTTGTCTAAAAAAATTAGCACCACAGAAAACATTTATCTATATTCTTCAAATGTACACCAGACTTAAGATTTAATTCAAATGAAATTACTTTAAGATTTTTCAGGTAACATTTAAAACTCTAAAGTAATTTCAAAGCTCATTACCTGTTCCCTTTCCCCATCCATTCTCAGAAAGCCAATGTTTGAACATCAAAGACTTCATGGCTAAAGGTAAGAATTTCAGAACGTCAAAACTGGTTGTAAGTCCTAACAACCAAGGAATTTTCAGCATTCCTAGAATCACTTGGAAAGATGTTATAAAGTTAATAGTAGTGTAAAAGGTATGAATGAAGCATTTTCCTTTGCTATTCTGATTATCACACCACACAATTTTCTCACCTAGACTACTGTAAAAGTAGTTCTCCAGCCCTTTCACTTAATAACTTGCAAAAATAATAACAAAATAATTCATGTGGCTTCTTTCTTCTGCTCCAGGAGAGGGTTTTAGTCTGAAGTCTCAGGCATAAATACACCAGTGATTCCCAAACTCCAGCCTAAGGAATGATAAGTTCCAGGATGAAGTTCGTGTACTTTTTAGTCAATTAAAGTACAATAAATAAAATGACACAATGGGATTTTTCACAAAATTAGATGCATTTAAGTTAAAGTACCTGTCCTTTTTGTGTTTTAAAATGTCTTCTTTATGAAATGATGGTGACAGCAGATGGTGTTTTCAACATCCTTCTTCGGCAAAATAAAAGTTGGTGATCTCTAAAGAGTATCCAGATGATATAAAAATTTAACTACTGATAAACCCAAAGCTGTATAAAACAAATACTTAAGGCCTGAAGAGGGAACAAAATTTTCTAGGAGTTGGCCCTGGGACACATCCTAATCTACTTTAGGGGGCAGCTATGATTTTTCTTCAATGTCCTGAACTATGCTTCTCTGCCATTCTGAAATTGTTTCTGCTGGCTATTAATTATCAACATAAAATGACTGGGCTACAATATCAACCCATTTCATAGATTTAAAGACAGAATAAGTAAGATGATATAACATGGTATCTTAGAACCTCTAGGATGATGGGTAAAAGAATGTGCAGGAAAAATGAGTGGTCTGAATAGAGTACAAGTAAGGTGAGTGAAAATTTAAAACAGGTTACCATCTCTAACTTAATCTTATTGCTCAATGTAAATTACAAGCTAATTAAATAGAATTCAAAATGTAAAAGGTTTTGTACAGAAACAAACAGGGTTGGGTTCCAAGGCAGCCTGCACAAGCCTATTAACAGACTACCCCAGGAATATGTCCAGTTCAGAATTCAGAAGTGCTTTCTCCACCTCAAATAGTTAAATTCAGTAAAAAGAAGGTTGGATACTCAAGGACATTATTTTGTTAAATTTCTTTTATCTTGTAAACAAAAATGAATTTCTTATACCACTTTGATGTGACTTAAAAGAAAGCATCTCCCTAAACTGTATACTGCCTGCTAATCCAAATTAGGAAACAAATGTATGTTAACTCTTTAAAGGACACAGGCAAGGGTCCCACAGCTCAGCAACTCCAAATTGTTCATCTCAGACAGTGGTCCTAAAACAGGATCATCTGAAAATAGGCTGTGGTAAATCATGCATGTTTTGTGTGAGTGTATGAGGTAACATACACATAAAGTCTGCCATTGTTGTCATATTTAAGTATGCAGCTGAGTGCCCTTAAGTACACATCTACATTGTTGTGCAATCCAAATCATGAATCTTATCCTGGATCCCCAATAACCCCTACAGGCTGTTCATGGTATGCTTTCATTTGCACAGAACACTTGTTTTTGCTCCGTACTCCTCAAGCTTCCCATTTTCTAAGGCTTCTTCCTTATTTTCTATATCCTAGATTACCAGTGGTATTATAACTCAGGTACAAAACTGGAGACCAGTTAAGTCTTGGGTCCTATGTATTCAGCTTGACAAGACAATTGTGAAAACAACTGACACCATCTGCCTCTTTTCTGGTAGAATGAAGACTTCAATCTCTTCTTTTTACAGAGATTTCGATGTTACACTATTCCTTTATTCAGTAGAAAATGCTCAACTAGTGAGGAGTTGTTCATTTATATAATTACCACAACTAGCTAGGGTTTTATAATGAGCCATATGAAATTAAAGGCTTTCTTCAAATAACTAAAATTCATTTTCATGACAAATATACAGCATGTATCAATAGATAGCATTATTGCTTTTGCCCTCATCAATACATATGGAATATAATAGCTTTTGCTCACATCAATCTGCTACATATAGTTTATCCTAGCAACAACCAACTTCCCACTGTCCCTAATGCTTACTAATTTTTCAAATTATGAGGACAACTAAGTGAACCTGAAACATTCAGCACTACCACAAGGAATTCAATGTGATAACTGCAGTTGAACATAGTGACTATTTTTTTTCTTTATGGCTTATATATAAAAGAATGCTAGTTTTACCAAAGATCAATTTCTCTATGAATTTGTCAGTTGATTTTCTCTTAACAAGGAGATAGACTGCTCTATAAATGAGAAAACACAGGCATCTCAAGTTTCATTCTTATCTCCTATTGCTAAACTGCTACAAAGAGGGTCTTTCTTGCCCAGACTCAGTAACATGGCTTGACCACAGAAGGAAAACAGACTGGATATTATCAACATGAACTGGTTCATTCACTTCCTGAGTGTCTATTTGTTTTTGATACTGGTGTTTGAATTCAAAGCTCCCTGCTTGCTAGGCACTCCATACCACTTGAGCCACACCTCTAGCCATTTTTGTCTTGTTTTGTTTTTGTTAGGACTGGAGTCTGAACTCAGGGCTTTGCACTTGCAAAGAAGGTGCTCTAACACTTGACCCACACCTCCAGTCCTAGCACATGAGTTTAATCCAGGGGAAATACACCTAGATGATCCTAGGAATGTAACTTGCAGGATAATTAATGCATGTACAGAACCACCACCAATGAAAAGCCCCAAGAGCACGGGAATAGCTAGCTCTGCCAAGCAAACACACTAATCATTTTTCAAGCTGAAGTTGTATTTAAGCCAACTTGTACTGCGGTTTATTTCACAGAATTTACCTTGTAACTTCAAGAATCTCCTGTGAAACCTAAGTACCAGCACTACAAATTTAAATTTCTTATTTTTAAGCAGAAGAATAAATATGAACTACTGCACCACCATGTCTTTATACAGACCTGCATCAGATTTGTTCATCTCCCAGGCTGCCAATCATTTACTGAAATCTAACACAAGCTTCATTCTGGGACAACACAATTCTGCTTTTACAAAAGGAAAATTCAGAAAAAGACTGAATCAGAAAGGTGATTTCATATGATGAAAATCTTAAATTAACACCAGGAGTTAAAAATTTTTTCAACACAGTACTGGTGGAGTGGCTCAAGTGATAAAGCACCTGCCTAGCAAGCATGAGGCCCTGAGTTCAAATCCCAGTACTGCCAAAAAAAAAAAATCACACAATCTGGAAAACTTCATCAAGTAATCTTCAGCATGCACTGATATAATAATGTCTTATATCCTTTCATTCAAAATTTTTTTAACTTAATGGCTTGGTTCAAGTAATTAAAACTGATGATGCCAAGTGCCATTGGCTCACACCTGTAACACTTGGGAGGCAGAGATCAGGAGGACTGTGATTCGAAGTCAACCCAGGCAAACAGTTCACGAAACCCTACCTCAAAAATAGCCAACACAAAAAAAGGCTGGCATAGTGGCTCAAGTGGTAGAGTGCCTGCCTAGCAAGCAAGAGGCCCTGAGTTTAAACCCATTGCCACCAAAAAAAAAAAAACCCCACAAACAAAGCAAAAAACAAAAACACTGATGAATTAGCCAATATGCAGGGAGAAATCCTATGGCACTGATAGCAGTACCTGGTTCCTAGAAACTCTTTTGTCAGACCAGTATTTTCACATCTATTCTTTGATTAGAATTTACAACATTCCTGAGGACTAAGGTAAGGGCAAAGACCATCTTGCCAAATTTTAGTTGGAAACATTAAACCAAGTCAAGGTCACAGTTAGTGATGTTTATAGTCCTCAGCAGGGTGTATGTAGTTCGTCATAGGTATTAAGTAATATCCAGCCATCACAACTAGTTGATCACGGTACCCTTTTCCAGAGATCGGGCACTGAGTCAAATCATCAACAAACATTAGTTAACACTAAAGGAGCTCACTGTGTACCAAGCACTAAGCTCAGAACTACAGGAGTACCATTTGATTTGATTCTAATAATTCTTTGAACTAAGTACTGTTATTAACCTTCTTATTTTACAGATATGGAAACTGAGGCTCAGAGACATAGATTTGCTAAAGTCCCTCAGTACATCAAGAACTCAGATTCAAAAGCCCTGCTCTTACTATCAAATCTGGCCTTCCAGACTGCTGATGTTGGTACAAGCCATTCCAGAAAGGAAAAATAATACTGGTCAGAGAGATCAACAGACAAGTTTTCTTCTACTCTTATCACTAGATCCTTAATTTGCTCATTCGGAAAAAGTCATATTAAAATGTCTCTCTCCACTCATCTGGTTGTAACACAGGTAATATGACTCAGTACATGTTAAAGTTTTACTCAAATGAAAATAGTATGAGATTATTCTCATCCACAATCTAGTGCTGTGTGTCTGTAACTATCACACATTGAGACCATACTACTAAGAATAGGGATGTAACCTGAGATCACCCATCACAGAAGTCTTCTCAATGAGAGGCAGGTCCCCTAAGGTTCTTTCCCAATTCTGATTTCTTGTCTTAGGGAGCATTTGTCAGAATGAGGTGCACAAAGAAATTAGACCTGTTCTACAGCTGATACTACGACAACCACCAGCAGAAGACTTCACCTTAGTACAGTAGTCTAGGTGACATAAACTTAGGAGTTAATATGCTCAGTCTGAAATCCTTTCCCAGCTACTTACTGGCCATTAGACCTAAAACAAGCTATTTACGTTCTATAAATCTAGCACAGTGACTGTCTGCCCATATTATCTAGTTGATAAACTTTAGCTACTACTTACAGAATCCTATAACCTTACTTGAATTTCTTGAAGGCAGTGAAAAGCAGCCTATTCCAGACCTATTAGTTTAATAACAATTAGACCAAATCTGCTTCTTTGACCTGACTTATTATTCAATTCTTGGTTTGTAAAGCAAAACAGAGAAAGTTTACTTCCTGTTTGACATAAGAAACTTAATCAAATTGCATTATGAGAATTTAAGCATTAGTCATAGCCCTTAAAAAGGAAAAAATGATTAAACTACTAAAGAATAAATGATACAAAAAGATTTGCATTTCAATAGAACTAGGTTTATTTATTTATTATTTATTTTTAAATGAAAGAAAGGCCTAAAAGCAAATGCAGATATGTACCGAGGAATCACCATGACCTGGTACTTACAAAGGAGCTGCTGTGTCATAATGGGGCATTAGGAGAAAAATAGTGCTGTCTGTCTGCGTAATCTGGAGATGCAAGTTAACTAAAAGAAGGTGCTCTGCCATGACATCAGCATGAAAAAAAGAAAAAAAAAAAAAAAAAAAAAAACAACTAGAAGTTGCTTCCAGAAGAACTATGTTGTGGCAGCATGAGAACTGGCATCAACTCACAGTCTTCTCATTTTCCCCATTTTCTATAATTTTCCTCTTCTTTTCATCTGTTTTTTTCTTGAAGATGTTATTTCGGTAAAACTGAAGTTCTTTGATGCTTTCGCTAATGTCATCAAGTGCCCTACAAGCAAACATACCACACTGAATAAAATGTCCAAAAACAGAGGAGATGGAAGTCATTTTATAAATAGCTTAAGAACAAGTTACTACAAACGCCACTATTTGACATCATAAAGAAGCAGAACTTTTTGGTAAACCAATTTTAAGTATTTGGCTTTAAAAGAAATTTTTAATAATTAAAAAAATTATAAAACACAGATTAAAATTTCCCGAACTGTTTCGTTAAGATGGTGGTGGAATTTCCCTGGGGGTGGGGGGAAATTCCAAGGTCAAATAAGTTTAGGAAAAACTAGATTAAATAATTCTTTTCTAATGTGTCTTATGAATTTCTAAGAGGAAGCTGTACTATACACACAACATTTCTAAAACTTAATCAACCATGTTTACGAAATGCTTATTAACAGTTCACGAAACACAGTTTGGAAAACACTGAGTAGTACTTAATGATGTCCCTCAACAAAATATACTGACATAGTTGGGAATAACTCAGGACTCAGTCAGTATAATAAACATCAATTATCAGATCAGACAGTACCTAACCACAAGGGAGGATCTACCTCCCCTCTCGTGGTGATCTGTGCTATAATCAGTCGCAGCCTCCCTCCATCTAACAGCCTTTCTTCTCCTCCAACATGCTGTTTCTCATCTGCTGTAGTCTGAGAAATCAGGTAACCAAGATTATTACAACAGTGTGCAGGCAAATCAGAAAGCTCTGGGGATGGGCCGAGGGCCTCTTTTAGAGAATTAGATGCACAAACCTTAGTGAGTTTTATGACAGTTATTTCTGTGAATAAGGCAACAATGTGTTTTCTTCCCAGTCCTAGACATATCGTAGAGAACTAAAGCTGTCAAAAGCACCACCTCTGGCTAAGTAAGGGCACATAATCTTGTATCATAACACTGAAATCTGAAATCCCAAAGTACTTTTACAATCCACCGAGTGGCAAAACCTGACTGATGTTAACATGAGGCCATGTATATTTATTATGTATGCCACTTAGTGTAAACATCGAGGCTTCACACCATGTGAATATCCATGTTTCTGATATTTCTCAGAAATATCAACGTGTTTCATACCTTAACCGCGTTAAGGGTATTATATAATGATAAATAATGTGGGAGTATTACCTTTCCAAAATCTGAAAAATTCTGAAATCCAAACATACCAAACCCAAATTGTTTCAGATAAGGCATTCTAGACCTAAATTACTGTCCAGGTGGTCCAATAAAAACACATGAGAGCCAGGAGCTCACTCCTGTAATCCTAGCTACTCAGGAGGTAGAGATCAGGAGGATCAAGGTTCAAAGTCAGCCAGGACAAAAGTCCAAAGACCCAACTCAACACACAATGCTAGACATGGTAGTGCATACCTGTTATCCTAGCTACCACAGAAATCACAAATAGGAGGGATCATGGTCCATGACAGTCAGGGCAAAAAATGAGATCACATTTCAATAATAACCAGAACAAAAAGGCTGGCAAAGTGGCTAAATGGTTCAGCACCTGCCTATCAAGCATGAAGCACTGAGTTCAAACCCCAGAATGAAAAACAAACAAACAAAAAATCTATGAGAATGCCAGAATTTTAGCTTGGGACTGGTCTTTTTTCTGATTAACTTAACAATGCACTGCACAAAATACAGGCTCAATGAATGAATAAACCAAATGCTATTCCTTAGCAGACTACCCTTAGAAGCCAAATGCTAAATCTCCCATCAAGTTTTACAATTCTGCATAGCTCCAAAATAAAAAAAGAAATGCAAAGACAATCTTAAATTCCTTGTGTGCTTATGACTGCAAATACACCCTCCAAAAATCTGAAAACCTGAAGTATCAAAGTAAAGCAAGTGTATTATACAACTGTATACAGTGTTCTAATTTCAAATGGCTACAAACCCTGCATCCTCTGCAAGAAATGTTGCTCATTTCTAGAAAGATTACTAACTGTTTCATCATACCTGTAAACCAAGTCATCTACAAACTTTAAAACTGTAATAAAGGCTATATGACCCAAAAAAAAAGGGGGACTACATGGCCCTGCTGAGACTTCTAATGGAAATTCCTACCCTCAGTGAAACAAAGTTATCTTTCTGCTAATGTACCTTTATCTTTCTCCCAAGTTAGAAGAGTGGAGAAGGAACACTATTTCAAGCACATAGGAATTGGGGGTTGTTTGGGGTATGTCAGACTGGCAAGCACTTAGAAGAACCCAATCTTACCTGTGAGAAGCAGCCTTCTTTGGTGCAAATTCATATTCTTCTGGATACCAGCGTCTATACACAGTAGAAATGGAACTCTCAAAGGAAACCGTCTCAAATACACTGAATAATTACCTCCTTCAAGCATTTATTAACACTGAGAAAGGCATTTTTTACCCTGAAAAAAGATGTGACTTTCAAGTGGCTTCTTCATCTGCAACTCTTATCTTCCACCATTTCCTTTCTTCATTCTATTTTAAGCAAGTTCATCCGTGTATAGGATTCCTAAATCATTAACACTAGCCCAGACCTCTCCAGAGTTTCTGTTCTAGAGATCCTACTGCCTACTAGACAATACCACCTAAAATTCCACCAGACACTTCTAACTCAACATATATAAAACCACATTCAATAGCTCCCCAAACCCATCTATCAAATATATCTCCCTCTTGCTTTCCCATTTTTCTTTGAACAATTCCATCATTCATCTAAGCTTGCCCCAACTAGAAACACCAGAATCACTTTATACCTCTCTTCCTTTCCCTCACTCCATCATTCAAGCTTTTAGTGTCATACCAACTGACCCTCTCTAGTATCTTATCTCCACATACATCAGAACCATCCAACAGCCATTTCCCTAGCTCGTTCTTCTTTCTCCAAAATGATACAAAAGTCTCCTCTCTTATCTCCTTACCACTTTCTTTGCCACCTTCTAATGAAAATGATCTAATCAGGTCACCCATTCTTCCACTGAAACTTTCCCAAAGGAATCCCATTCCTTACTAGATAAAATCAAACCTCTTTGCTATGGGATGCAAGCTCTTCACAATTTAGCTTCATCTCCACCTTTGTCAACCTCATGCTTTACACTCCACCATTAATGAATAATCAGTAACTCCCTGTACACATTTTGCCCTAGCTTCCAACTCCCTAATGTCCTCACACATCTGGCCACTCTTAGGAATGCTCTCTCATTTACACTCCTGGAAAACTCCCCCTTTTCTTCAAACCTCAACTCAAAAGCTATTTGCTCTGCAGAGCTTTCTTCCCGCTGCAGCAGAGGCACCCTTCCCTAACGCCCTCATATTCCACATGCACATTCCCATTACAGAAGTCACCAGACAGTACATTTTTAGGTATTTTTTAACAGCTCTGTAAACTCACTAGGTTCAGAACTATTTAGGGCTTTTCATCTTGTGTTCCCAGCAGATGGCCAATGCCTGGCATAGAATGAGTGCTCAGTAAATTTTCTGGATTAATGAAATTTACATGGTAGATTTTTATTATTCCCAAGTCTCACAAGTCAGAATAATTAAGGCTCTATACAAGTGAGAATAGCATAAGGAAGATACACACCCACTTAGCACCCTCAGTTCTATAGCTCTATTCAATTATTTTCCACAAATTCCCAATTAAAACATGCTAAATGAGGCAATTTAATGGATCCTAAATATAACCCTTACCTGCACAGTTCTTTAACAGTGCTCACATCAATTATTCTATAATGAAGATGTTTCATGAACTGGGGCATGTATTTGTCAAGAAACTTCTTATCTGCATGAACTGAATTTCCTAGAAAGACATGAAGCATACTGCATCTATGTATTTCTAGCCGTATACAACAGGGTATAAAATTCATCAATTGTAGTTCAAATGGAAATGATTTTTTAATTCAAATGTTTTTTAAAAGCACCTCTCAATTTCTACATCAGGTTTGAGTAGCTTACAAGTATACATTTCCAAGGATGTAGTATTGCCAAGTATTTAGTCAGTCTAGCACATAATAAACTTATAAATGGCTTCTCATGGACAAAAGGATAAATCTATCATCCACACACTTAAAATAAAGCATAACTCTATTTGTTACTTTAGAAGATCATACCAGATATACAAACTTTCTCCTAGTGTCACAAGATTCACACTACTAACACTAAAAACTTAACTAAATTATAAGTAGATAAACCTTTATTAACATTACAAAATTTTTAACAAATCACATCTATATTCATGTTGCCATACAATAATTTATATTAAAAGCACTGAAAACTTTAAAATAGACATCAGCCATGTTTGCTGGGGAAAATGTTTATACAATATATGCTCTTGTACCTAAAGCCAAAACTTTTCTTTGTGAATGTTTAAAGAAAGCATTAGTTACCACATCAATTTACATACACAAATGCATAATACACCTCCACAGAACATTACCTTCCCTCTGACAATGTCAACCCTTTAAAAATTCTCGTAGAAATGATCTGGGTCTACTTAAAAAGTCATTATTACACAGGGGAAAAAAAATAGAAATAAGGTGGACAGTTTTAGATCAACAGACTAAAGAGACATAATAATCAAATGAAATGCATGAGCTTTGATTGAATCCTGGTACAAAAACAATTAGACATTCTGGGAGCTTCAACTGAAGACTAGGTATCACAGATATTATTGAATGATTTTGACTGCTTTCAATGCAATAAGGATATTGTGTTACATAGAAAAATGTCCTTAGCAGATGCTTAATGAAGTTTTTAGGACTGGAGTGTCACATGCCTGCAATTTATTTTCAAATGTAAAAAAAAAAAAAAGTAAAACCAACACCACACAAAGTTAACAATTATTATATCCAACTTTTCTGTGCATTTGAAATTTTCCCACAGTAAAAATATGGGGGGAAATTTTACTGAGTTCATCTGTGTTTCCCAGATCTAACGTCAAGTTTCAGGGCATTTTCTCAATGTTCATGTTGTAAATTATACAAGGAAACTTGAACACAAAAGTAAGACATATAATCCAAATCAGGTTAAGTAGAAGTCTTGGCTGGTCTTTCTGGAACTGCTGCCTCTTGAACCACTGCAATGGAAGACTATCTACAAGATACACATAGGATTGGATTTTACCTGCAAGTGGACAGAGCCCCGGAGGAGTCTGCTGTCGTACAAAGGACAGAAATTCATACTCTGCCTGCTGCAATGTAATTGTACTCTCCTTCACTGCCTTGGTAAGACCAGACTGCAAGAGAGAATCCCCAGCCCCCACCAGAAACACATGAAGTCAGTTTTCAAAGGTATCCAGAAATGAAATTTCACTTCTAAAATGGGCAAATGTAACAAGAGATGAACCATTTTTAGAGCTCAAGTTGGAACTGAAACTGCCAACTTTACATCAATTTTTTTCTTAAAGAATCCAAGCCAAATAAATTATGTTCCTGAATTTTAATAGCATTTCCACACAGTCAAAAAAGATGTTGCTCAAAGTCCAAGGACATAACCTCTGGGAAGAAGCAAATATTAACAGAAGAGCAGCATTCCCCCTTCTCTGAGAGTTGATGTCTAACCTTATCCAAAAGACTGACTTGAGGAATACTTGACAATCCATAATGCGTTCGCGACAGATTGAATGTAGAAGAGAAAAAAGAGGACATTCAGGAGAAGATGATCTCGAGAGGTCCCAAAGATGAAAAGTAAAAAGCAAACAGCTTCCCAGGCTTGCCAAGCAATCTTCCTCAAACCCTTTCTTAATACCATCCAACAATGGTATAGGATTCAGATGTGGATGTAACAAGCTTGTTACTGATCCCCAAAGCAGCAATCTTGTTATTTGGTAATGTTACCTTCCCATGATGCTCCTTACACCAATCTGACATGCTGTCCAGCAACTCATCTGGCTGTTTTATAATCAGGTTGGGCCCCTGTGGATGGGAGACACCATTAGTCATTAATAATTAACAGAGGCGAAGTTTAAGCAGCTTTAAGGAGTAAACAAACATACATATCAGAGAAAGTAAGAGATAAGTGGTACTCAGTCATTCCAGTACTGTTTATGATGGCAAAAAAGCACACAAACACAATCGAAAACCAAAATGTTTACTAATAGGGTCAGAGTTATCTACCAAGAGTCAGCAAACAATAGCCCCAGGCTTTGGCTAGATTTTTATGGTCAGTAAGCTAAGAATAATTTTCACATTTGTAAAGGAGTATGAAAAAAAAAAAGAACATATGGCAGAGACGTATATGGTACTCAAAGCATAAAATATTTAGAATCTGGCTCTTTTCAGAAAGTCTGCCAGCCCGATTATGAGTCCATTTTGAAAAATATCTGTATTGCCAAGTGAAAAAAGCAGACTGCAGAACAGTATATATAGACAGATACACATACATGTATATGTGTGTGTGTGTGTGTGTGTGTATATATACATATGATTTGATTTACATTTGTTTTTAAAAATACATACATTTATATATGCATAGAAACTATGAAGAAAATAAATAATCTTTGCAGAGTGGGTAGAGCTGGAGCACCAATGGATTATTGTACATATACTTTAGATAAAGTTACACACTGTTTAATATTACAGTTTTATACTAAGAAATCAAGCTTCCTAAAGAAGGTGACTGGTGGCATCTTAAAGAAAAAGAAAAAATTCTATAGCCAGTCTACACCTGGACTAAACTAAAAATGACTTCTTTCCCACAACTAAAAAGGAGTTTTAAGCTGGCCCAGTGGCTCATGCCTGTACTCCTAGCTACTCAGGAGGCAGAGATCAGGAAGATCGCAGTTTGAAGCCAACCTAGGCAAACAGTTCGGAGACCCTATCTCAAAAAAAACCCATCACGAAAAAAGAGCTGGTGGGGTGGCTCAAGGTGTAGGCTCTGAGACCAAACCCCAGTGCCATAAATAAATAAATAAATAAATACATACATATATACACATACACATAAATAAAGAGTTTTAGCCAAACAAGAATACTGGTGTTAGCAATCTCCATAGAAAAGTAAAAAATTTGCTCTAATAGCATAGTTTTTAAAAATTCTAAAAATGGAAAAGATATACTGTAAATATACTAACCTATGCCAGACCCTAATTTGGCAAACTAAGGCACCCACAGAAAACTTTTCAGAGTAGAATGCATGTGCTTCTACCAGTGTAAAACATTTTCCTCAGACTCGTACATGAAAATAAAACATATTTCCCATTCAACTGACAGATCGTAAACTTTTTTAAATATCCTTATCCTCATCTGACTTTGCCTACTTACAATGCCACACTCATGTGCAACTGTGAATACATATCCAAATTTCCTCTGGAGTACATATCAATACTGTCAGTATTTCACATGATATCAAGAGTCTAAACAAAAAACACTTCTTTGACCAAGGGTAAATAAGTCTGGCAAAATAAAGATACTTCACTATTTATTACCAGAAAATTACAAGTCACAGAAAAAAAAAGCAACCAAACCAAAAACTCAAGGTTTTATTTATATAAAGCTTAAAAAATAATAATAATTGTTAGGATGAGAAACAGTCTCACGATTCTCTTCCAGCTGTGACAGGAAGATAAGCCCGGTGCTCCAGGAATACAGCAATTCATCTATAAATATCTTCTCACCTCTTTTGCCTACCCAGGAAATAAATGGAAGTCCTAATTCTAGACAAATGAAATTTATCCAGCTCCATTAGCACATCAATCCTGCCCTCTGGAACTTATTTTTACAAGGCTTTTTTCCACAAACATCCCTACTTTGTTACTAATGGTTTTTTGTTTTGTTTTTTAAATGACTACAAATATTGCTGACAGAACAAAACAGAGCTACTCAAGGTCAGGGATTTCACCTCCTACCAATCAGAGGTATCACACACTTTATTAAATGTTTCATGAGTGGCCGAAATGCAACAGGTATGTTTTATTTGTTTTGCTTAATGTTTCAGTTAAAAGCAGCATGTAAAAACCTTTATCATGCCCAATATATCAAAAAGAGAGCAACTTCTGGATATGCGTCAACAGAATTTCTAAAATCTTAATATAGAGGAAAGACACATCCTAGTTTAAAAAGCAGTGGCCCTCTGTAACCACAGGTTCCATATCCAAGAATTCAACCAACCTCAGATTGAAAATGTTTAAGGAAAAAAAAATGCACCCGTACTTAACATGTACAGACACTTTTTTACTCATTATGGTATCCTAAATACAGTATAACCACTATTTACATTGCATTTGGCAACCTACAATAAGTACAAGAATTACAGTAAGTAATCCAGACATGATGTAAAGCCCATGGGGGTATCTACATAGGTTATATGCAAATATCATATTATTTTATATAAGGGATTTGGCACCTGCAGATTTGGACTCCATAGCAAAGTCCTGGAACTAATCCCCTCCACATGCCGAGGGATATATGGAAACAAGTTAAAGGCAAGGTGTAAACTTTGGCAGGAGTTACCAAACCTGATTTGACAATAGCTGGCTCTCCCACTGATCAGGAACACTTTACTGAGACTACCTGACTTAAACTACTGACTTCCCTAATAACTGCCCAGGTGGTCCAAGGCAAAGCACCTAACATCTCGGTGCCCAAATGTCCTCATCTATAAAATGAGATTGACAGTACCCCCCTTACAGTTGTTGTGAGGACTAAGAATGAATATATGTACAACTATTATGAATACATAAGAACTATTATTGGCGCTTGGTGAGTTCCCAGTAAATGACAAGGGTTTATGCTTTTGTAAAACTTTTGCATGGCTAATTGAAAACCTGACCAGACTGTGAAATGGATTACTTTGGTCCTAGCACCAACTTTACCATGACCTACCATATTATTTTGGACCTTAATTTATTTGGACCTCAGTTTACTTATTTTTCAAATCATAAGACCAGAAAAAGAATTCTGAGATTTTTCAATGCCCTTCAAATGATATGATTGTATTTTATGGCATCACCTACTTCAGCCAAAATGTTAAGATCAGAGTCAGTTATCAGACAGGCCATCTCAATAATCTGGTCCTTCTCAATGTCCAATCCTGTCATCTGCAATAAAAAAGTAAATATGTAACACCCGCAAAACCATCTTTCTGATCTCTTTTTCCAAAGTTTATTTGACAAGAATTCCCTCATTCATATTCAGTTTGTTTCTATAGGCAGAACAGGAGAGGTAATAATGCTTCTTGGGCAAACACTCAAGGTACAAAACATGAGTCCTCGTTTATTCAACAATCATTTACCAAGAGCTTGCTATCTGTCAAGCACTGTGTTTCCACTCTGGGACAGATGTAAAATAAGTAAAAATGAGACAGCACTCAATTCTGGAAGCGTTAGAACACTAACATCAATACATCTCCGCAGTTTGCAGTTTTCCTATTTGTTACACCACTGGATCTTCATCACAACGTAATGTAGAAAGTATTAACCTCATGTCAGAGGGGAAAAAAACTGATGTTCAAGGGAGGGGGGAGGCCTCGGTATCCGCCAGTTAAAGCAGAACTGGGTTTGGTCCCAAACTCAGACCCACAGAACGTGACCTTGAACGAGCTGACTCCTCTCTTTGGGCCTCAGTTTTCTGTTGTGGGATAAGGGGTAAGGCTGAGTCATCTCCGGAGTCCCAACTCGCTTGAACAACCCAGTCTTTGAAGGCTTTGTGGGGAGTCGGGGAGCCGCTGTCCGCACCCCATCCCCCACCTGTGACCCCCCCCCCCCCCCCCCGAGCCCGGAGGCACCGAGGCTTTAAGAAGTCCACATCCGGCGAGGGTGGGGAGCATGACAGGCAGACATATGGGTAACTTCTCCCTTCTGAAAAGAAACCCCACCGTCCAGCGGAGTCCCCACACCCGCAGGACTCCAGCTCCGGGCTCGTCCGGCGCCGCCCGCAGCCGGGCTGCGCTCACCTGCCACGCCGGAGACCCACAAACCCACCACGGTTCTCCGAGCACAGCCTCGGCCCCTCGGTCCGGCACGGGAAAGCTCATTCACCTCCCCTCACCCCGCGCCGCCGTCGCTCACCTCCAGGTCCACCCAGACCATCCGCTGAGCCATGCTCTCCCCTGCCGCCATGGCTGCGCCACCTTCGCGGACACCTCGCGCCCCGAGCTGCCCGCGACTCCCACCCACACCCCGCAACAGCCTGGAGCCCAGGGAGCCGCCTCGCATCACCCGGCACGAGCCGCCACGGACCCAGCCTTGCAGCCGGCGCGCACTCAGGCGCGACAGTCGCTAAACGTCGCAAACCCGCGGGGAGGTGCAGAGCACAGACCACAAATCCCAACATCCCGCGCGCCGATTTTCCCTACTCAGCCCGGCTCCGCTGCCGAAAGGGCTGACGGGTCTGGGAGTCCCGCGGCGGGCCACTGGCTCTCCACCCCCGCCACGTGTTTTTCGGATGTTACTGGACGCGCATGTTTTTCACTGCTAAGTTTGTTTGCTTCCAGGAGTGATTTCCTGAGTTTTGATTCGTTCTAAACCGCGTAGTTGAAAAAGAACTCTTGTACTTCGACCTGTCGAAAGGGAGCTGATTATCTATCACTACCTTCTTGCTTCCCCTCACCCCCGCCACGCCTTATTTTACTTATGTCCCCCTCCCTTCCACATACTGAGTTGTTTTTCTAGTTTGGGTTTTTTTTTTTTTCATTTGAGAAGCGAAGAGCGATGTGCTATTTTGCACAAGGCCAATGTCACTGCCATCATTTAAAAGTCCTTAAATGGGACCTGTTCTGAGAAATCACTTGGCACGTGTCAGGCTTTCTATAAAAGCTCTTTTTCTTTCATAGGCTTTCTTCCTAATTCCTTTGTGGAGGGACGTGGGCTGCGTTTCACTTCAGCTGTTAGGTGTCATCCTACTCCACCCATAGAAGTTCTTAAATCGTGGCAGACTAAATTACAATGAACGAAAACAGCTCTGCCTGCTCTGTCTTCTTTGGTTTAACAAAGTGACTTTAATCTCCAATTACTGCTGTTTTCCAGCAAAATCAGTAGGCCCTGGAGTATCATATTTTGCGTCTTAAATGTTGGCTGTTCCGTAGCAAATTCACGTGCAAAGAGCAATTTTGTCGCTAATGTTGGTCTCAACCTTGAATTGTATCCTCTGTGTATTTTTCTAAAAGCCCTGTGGTCCTTCACATAGTGATTGGTTTTGAGAGAGAGAAACCTTGTTGCCTAAGCAGAAATTTAAGGATACTATTCTGGATTTTGTCTTCTACTGGTGTACTGAACCTGCAGGGCCAGAGAAACGCTCTTTGAAGGATCATCAAAACATGTGGTGCAGGTTAAGTGTATAAAGATTGGTATTTTGGACAATGTGTATATATTGTAACTGCATTGCCTAATGAGTCATATTGTTTTGAAATGGTCTCCATTTCTTTTTTATTTTCTTAGTTTTAAATTTGATTCATAGAAAGTAGAATCACTTGTACAGAAGCTTTTATCAACTGGGCTTCTTACTGCCCTCCTAAAAGTTTAAATTTTCAAAGAATGTCTTTTCTTTTCCACGTTACTATTGCCATAGTGGTGGAATTTACATTTAAGATCTTATAGCCTGAAAATTCGTGACCATAATTTTAAAATAATAGGTAGTTAAAATTATGCTTGTGAACTCTTTGGAAACTTCCATTTCTATTCAGATATACTAATACGCTTTCCTTACAACAATAAACACAAAATTTGGGTAAGTAGTCTTAGAATATAAGATTTATACTTTGTTTTTAATGTGTAATATCATTAGATTGGTAATAAAGATGAACGTCCCAAAAGAAGAGTAATACATGCATCAGTTGACAAATTCAGATCATGTATATATAGGAGTGAGGCCAGACAAGAACAGGGAGCCCCAGAATCTGAAAGCAGCCTGGTCCCACAGTAAACTCAGTGTATGTCCCTTTTCCTTTCCTAAAGATTTATCCCAAAGCCACCACATTACTCTGTTCAGAGACTTTGTCTTTTCATTTGGGTTTGAACCTATAAAAATTGCTTTGTTGATTAACTTCAAGGACGTAGTACTAAAATCATAGACTATGAGAAATTTTCAAGTCACTGCAATGAGAATGGAATATTTCTTCAGCTTAAAAAATCTGAACTTTGTGGGTCACTTTGACACTGAGAAACAGCCTCCATTTCCAGCCCATGTGCAGAGATCCAAATACAGTATTTTCAGATTGCAAAAGAGTTTTCATTCCACATTTATCTTAATTTTGTAGTTTCCAAGGAAACAGAACCCTTAGCCTGCTTCTCAGTACTGCTGAGAATCAGATTGTGATGTTCCAGACAAAATCTAAGACAATGTTTCTTTTTTCTTTCTTTTTTTCTTTTTTTTTTTTTGCAGTACTGGGGTTTGAACTCAGGGCTTAAACCTTGAGCCACTCCATCAGCCCTTTTTGGTGTGATGGATTTTTTTTTTTTTTTTTTTTTTTGAGGTAGGGTCTCCTGAACTATCTGCCCAGGCTGGCTTTGAACCGCGATCCTCCTGATTTCTGCCTCCTTCTGAGAGACTGACGCTGCTTTTGAGGGTTTTTGTTGGTTTGTTTTTTAATTATCTTTTAATTGTTTAAAATATCCATAGCATAAAATTTATAATTTTAAATATTTTTCGGTGCACAGCTTAGTGGCATTAAATACATTCATATTTGTGCAATCATCAACCACCACCATCATTCCCAAACTTTTTAATCTTCACAAACTAAAACTTTGTACCTATTAAACACTAACTGCCCATCTCTACCCATCCACCACCCCCAGCCTCTGGCAACCACTATTCTTCTTTCTGCCTGTGACTTTTGATTCTAGGTTCCTTAAATAAGT
Organism: Castor canadensis; assembly: GCF_047511655.1. Taxonomy (NCBI): domain Eukaryota; kingdom Metazoa; phylum Chordata; class Mammalia; order Rodentia; family Castoridae; genus Castor; species Castor canadensis. The sequence continues at coordinate 186,963,041 of NC_133387.1, forward strand.
TGATTTATATATTTCATTTAGCATAATGTCCTCAGGGTTTGTTTAGTAGTAGTGTGTCAGAATTTCTTCTTTTAAGACTGAATAATATTCCATTATAATTATATGCCATATTTTATCTATTCATCTGTCTGTGGACATTTGTGTTGCTTCCACCCTTGGCTATTGTGACTGTTTTCATGTTTTGTTGTTTGTTTGCTTGTTTGACATAGGGTCTCAATATGTAAGCCCCAGCTGTCCTCAAAATTTCAAACCTCCTGCCTCAACCTCCCAAGTGCTGCCATTATAGTTGTATACCACCACACAAGCCATATGGGGTTGTTTTTTTTTTTTTTGGTTTTTTGTTATTGCTGCTGCTGCTTCTTACCAGTGACTTCCCCACCTCCACTTTACTCCTCCCATCTCCTGAGCAAAAATGCCTGTGATAATCAATCCAGAGGTGACCCCCCGTCAAACCCTAGATCATCTTTAGAAGCATTCCAAACTCTTTTTTAAAAAATCCTCCCAATGTCCTCATAGGAGAGGACCCTGGTCCTCATGCTTTTAATACAGCAAGTTCACAAACCTAACATTATTACAGTTGTGTTCCCTGGGAGCTTTATCCTATGATATGCCTTGTCCCCATTCTAATAAGCTAGAATTTAATTTACACAATACATTTTTATACTTTTATAGAACTAGTGTAGAGTCATACAGTAATGATCTTGATACCAGTTAGTAGTCACCAAAGTAATGAGACTATTTCACACCTGTAAAGTGTTCTATACTTAATAAAGCATCTTAAAATAAGTGGCAGGAACCCCAGGAATACTTACCGGTTGGTATCATCACTTTTCTTCCTGCCTTGTGGAAATTCATCTTAAGAAATTATGACATCAGGGCTTATGCTGATAACTTTTAACTGCTATTTACTTTCCTCCAGTGGTCTGGAGAAGAATAAAAGATGGTAAGTCCTTTTCATTTATCCTGTGCTCTGTAAAAATACAGGCTAAAAATAGCAACCAAACTTGTAAACATTGAAATGTGTCATATAAAATAGGAACTCTGTAAAGATTTTTATGAAATTCTAACTACATTTTATCTCAATTCAGTTCAAACACTTACGGAGTACTTAGCATGTATAAACACTGTGTTAGAATACTGTTGTTATTTGGATCTGGAATGTCACCCTCTAAAGATTCTTGACCATGAGGTGAGTGGCTTTGCTCCACTGCATGCTCCCTGCCATATTCTGCATCACCACAGAACTAAAAGCAATGGATCCACCTGGTTATGGACTGAAACCTCCAAAACAGTAAGTCAAAATATACCTTTCTTCTTTATGAATTGATTGCCTGAGATATTTTGTTCCTGTGATGGAAAGCTGACCAGCACAAATGCAAAAGGAAACACTTAAGCTGGTATCTGTTATACCAGACATTATAAGGATTCAAAACATTAAAGTAGTATTAATATCTAAAAATGAGATTGTTCAGTTTTGTTTCTTTTATGGGAAAGGAAACAACTTTAATTTTCCCATCTATAAAATGTGCTGTAGGATAGATAACTGGAATGAATGGGATAAATCACATTTTTAACTTCACTACCAGGAACTAAGCCACCCTCCTATTTCTCAGGCAAAGAAAAATTAATGAAATTTGTGAACATTCTTATTTTTCAAAGGAAACTCTAATTTACACTAAAGTCAAAATAAAGCAAGGTAAGAAGGCACATAAAAATTTAACAGTTCTGCAAATTTGTAGAAGGGTGTTCCTTACCAGAAACATAAAAATTGCATTAAAAAAATCACAGCTTAAGACCTCTGGGTCATAGTGTTAAGTGAAAAAAGTACCATGTGAGAGAAAAGAGGGAAAACATATCTGCACAAGGAAACACTGGAAGGACACTAAAACTAAAAAGCGATTACTTACTGGGAACCAATAGGGAAGAACACTGGAAGAGACAAGAGTGGATCAAGCGTTCTCAGCATAAAGCTTTTAATAACTTTTCAGTTTTTTTGATCCAACATGGATGTGGTTTTTTGTTCTAAGGAATAAAGTTTTGAAAGCAAAACAAATGTTTTAAAATGCTATATCAATAACTTTGCATGTCAAAAATAAATATTAATGATTCAGTCCATTTTTTTCATTTTGGGGAATAAAAACTGTAATTGTTACATAAGTAATTATATCCCTGTCATCTTTTCTATTATCATTTAGAGAAAAATACTACAATCATTAAAAACAATTTAAGCACAAATGTAAGAATTTCAAACATCAAGTCATATAGTTTTGCCTACCTTTTATGCTGTCACACGTAATTAAAAGTTAAGTTTGATCTCTGGAATTATTTGACTGACTAGATTTGAACTGGACTCCACTTACTGTGCAATCTTGAGGAAGTTATTGGCTTTCTTTTCTGTAAATAGTTACAGTGGCTTTAGCACACAGTAAATGCTTAATAGGTGCTAATTATTAGGAAATGTCACTTCCACGATTATTTTAGTATTCCAAGACTCAAGTTAAATGATATACATGATTTTAGACTTATTAACCAATCTTACTTTCTCCATAGAAATATGAAACAAAAAAATTGTATTTAATGTTATTAAAAAGTAGTATAAACTATGCATGGTGGTACACACCTGTAATCCCAGCTCTCAGGAGGCAGAGGCAAGATTGCAAGTTTGAGGCCAGCCTGAGCTACACCGTGAGACCCTGTCTCAAAAAAGTACGGTGATGCAGCACAGTGGTGGAGTGCTTGCCTAGCATGAGCAAGGCCCTTGGCTCAATCCTCAGTACCAAAAAAATACAAACTTTTAAAAATTGTTTTGAATGCTAGTAGTGGAGAGAAAAGCAGCAATATGTAGTTTAGCTAAAGATGGTTTCTTGATGGAGTGCAGGGGAGACCTAAGGTTCTGTGATAGTGGCTTTGTATCATCATGTACCTAAGGTGGACCTATGGTTCCCATTTAGAGTTGATATAGAGTTAGGCCTTTGTTCTGGATTCCAGAGAAAGCCTTGGGATTTCTCAAATGACAGGAGTGTCTTCATTATTCAGGGTGAGCTCTGATAGTTTATGCTATTGAGATGACTCATGGTGGGCCCTAGTTTCAGCATGGAACCTGGCCATGCTGGAAAGGTCAACCATGTGATTAGAGGGTTGGGGCTTTAAGCCACGTATCACTCTGACCCTCTTGGTAGGAGGAGGCTAAAAATTGAATTCAAAGTTGTGACCAAGGATTCAATCAGGTCTCTCCCAGTGCTTCGCCTCCTTGGCTGGTTTTTCTTTTTGCTGCAGTAAAACTAATCTTAACTATAACTCTTTTCTAGTTCTTTCTAGTAAGTTATCAACCTTAGGGGCTAGTGGAAACCCCTGAATTTGTAAACAGTCAGAAATGTGAGTGACTTTGGAGTCTCTGAGCTTGTTGCTGTCTTGAGGGCAGTCTCACAGAGAACTAACCCCTTAACCTGGGAAGTTTGACCTAACTCTAGGTAGTTAGTGTCAGAATTGCAATGCAGTTGGCTAAAAACAAATATTTAAGCTTTGGAGTAAAAACCCAAGGATTAACTTCCAGTTCTGGCCAAGATGAAGTAACAAGGAATAGATTTATCATCCTCTTCCTGAAACAACTAATACACAGGCAAAATACTTAAAAAGACTATACACATCAGGAACAAAAGACAGTAATGCCTTAGAAACAGGAAATGAGGTGAACCCTGCAATTGCCTCATCTTGCTACCTGGAGGGGATTTTCAGGCTGTGGTGTGGAAGGTTTTGGGGCAGGACTTGAAGAGCCTGCAAAGCTTCCTGAGGAAACACATCTAGAAGTCCATGGAAAGAAACCAAAGCCAACTGAATGCCGTCTCAGAATGGAGGAAGGGTAAGCTGTGCAGGAAGGGACCTCCTAGAACCTGCAGGTTTTCTCTAGTATTCATGAAAGTACTGATTAACATATAGGTTTGATAAACTAAACAAGGTTAGGCAAAGAATTCCCTAAAGAATTAGAGTAAGTGTGTGTTCTTACTAGCCAGGGTAGAAAATTTCCTAACTCATGGAGCACTTATTAAAGTATTCAAAGAAGTCTTACATCAATACTTCTCAAATTCTAACAAAAATTAAAAGCAACCCTGAAGGGATACAACTGCTTACAAGTAATTTGTGCCCCTGAACAAAGTTCAAGAATATTTACAGAAATATAAAATTAGCAATCATCCAACAAAGTAAAATTCGCAATGCCTAGCATACAATCAAAACTGTAAGACATACAAAGTGGGAAAATACATCCAAAAACTCAATCGGGCATGGTGGTACATGCCTGTAATTCTAGCACTTAAGAGACTAAGGCAGAAGGATCACAATTTCAGGGCCAGCCTGACCTACCTAGCAAGAGCTTAAATTTTTAAAATTAAAAATTACTGTAAGCTATATTTTATATGATTTACTTATAGAGACAGCAAAGATATTTTAAAACTCCACATGAAACTTATAGGGAGGAAAACTACAATGACTAAGATGAAGATACAAATGGAATTGCTAATTAGACATTACAGAAAAAAAAGATTAGTGAAGAACACATAGCAATAGAAATTACTCAAAATGAACAAAAAAGTAATTTAAAAAATAACACAATGAGCTCTGGAACAATGGAAACTAGGGCACTGTGCATGCTAGGCAAGTACTCTGTCACTGAGCTACATCCCCAGTCCTGTGAAACAATATGAAATGATCTGAACCACAGATAAATTACAATAAAGCAGCATTAATGTCTGTTAATCTATACAAATCTATCAAGTTTTCATGAAGATGATACCTGAAAATAACATGCTCACTGAAAACAAATCCTATTAATCTTTTTTTTAAATTTTCACCCTATGTGAAGTAGTTTTATAGCTCCATTTACCAAGACACAAAACTGAATACATTTAGAAACAGAAAATCTGAGCACACATGAACTCTTGGAGACCAGGGACAGTAACTACTTCAAAGTGCTCCAAACTATAATCTAGAGGCTACTGAAAATCTAATTCTAAAACATCAGGTTCCATTATCTACAAAATATGTATTTCAGGATGCTCCAAGTTAAAGACTGAATAAAAAGTACATTGCTAACTTACTGAATGCAATTATCTCTACAGTTAGTAATGCCAAAAAAAGAACACATCCCTCCTTTTTATGTTTTAATATATTAAAAAACAACTGGTACAAATGCTGTGGTTAACATTAAAAAGAATCCAAATTTTTCAAGAACTGAATTTTTATAAAGAATTCTGCCATAAAAGGGAAACAGTATGTTGATATAAAAAACCTTTTGTTAAACAAGATTTAAAATTTTTTAAATCAGAAAATATTAAATTTTTTGATGTTCACACACACAAAAAACAAATTGTACAATTTCTATAAGATGTGTCCTGAACACATCCTGGGTACTTTTGAAAATGTTAAAATTTCTACTTTGAGTGATAAGCAGTAGCACATAAAAGCTTCATTAATCTTTCTTCCCAAAAAAAGAGTACTTTCAGTAAAACATTTTATCATTTTATGACTATGCATTGGTATTTTTTCCTAATAAGGGAATTTACATTAACACTGTAATTTTTTCCTTTTTTCTGGTAGTAGTGGGGGTTGAACTCAGGGCCTTGTGCTTGCGAGGCAAGCGCTCTACCACTTGAGCCATGCCTCCAGCTCAACACTGTAATTTTTAATGTAAAAATATACGTATAGATATTCAGCTTCCTGAGTGATCAGTCATACATCAAACATGATTTATTTTTAAATCCTAAGATTTCAGAAGTAGGATATGTAGGTTGACACTCTTATGTGCAGTCAGGAGAAACCTCAATGGAGCACGTCACAGAATTTACACTTAAATTCTCCAAGTTAACCAATAAATATAAATTTCCTCAAAAGTTAACCAAACGAATCACTGAGAAGTTGTATTTTGTTGACAAAATACAGATAGCCAAACTATCAACTTACATGTTTTCTATTGTACATACCAAAATGATTAACATGTCTTGCAATACAAAAGGTTAACAGATAATTAAAATATTTGCTTTATAATACAACCAATCCATACAATTCATCCTTACTACACTGTCAAAAATGACTAGGAATTGTGGCACTTACTCTTGCATAAAACCCCTTCCTCTTCATAAAACCCTGAGGTGAAAGGTAATTAATAAAACTGGAACCACAATTCTTGTCATTTATGTATGAAACTGTAGATATGGGTTTAAAAAAATTCATAAAGAAATGTAGCAATTTGTAAAGCTGCTCTGTAGTTCTTCAAAATATTTCCAGACCAACTTAGTCAAAAGGGCCTAAAATGGCCCTGTAAAGCAATATTCTTCTTAACACTTATTAGTGTCGAGATGTGCGCCATTTTCCATCTCTACTATTGTCTCTTCTACTATCGTAGTCATTGCTCCAGATATCAGGATTCCATTCTTCATAGAAGAAATCATCTCTGCTTCCTCTGTAATGATAGTCAGACCCATGATCAGGGTAACGCTGTTGGCTATAATGTCTATCTGCTAGGTAGGGGTGAGAATTCTGTCTGACTTTACGCTGTGATGATGGTGTATCTTGACGCCACTGGGAGTTTGATGACTGGTTAAAGGTATGATTATGTGACTGAACTGATGGCGAAAATCCTGACTGATCCACATGCAGAGGACCAAATTTCCCACCATATGACATTTGTCTCACAACACTGTTCATCTGAGGGAAGAGAAAAATAAGGAAATGTTAACTGCAAATATTTCTAGATACCAAAGCCAATATATACTTAGTCATAGTTAACCACACAGACAACAGAGAAAAATCAAAACCTAAGTTAAATAACTGAAACTAACTTCATTTATCTAATGTACACCTACAAATATCTACAACTACTACTCCTTGACTTCAAGAATAGAATATATAAGAGGCCCCACTAAACAATTATACTATGAATCACTGTGTAAAGAACAAAGAAGGAGAAGCTCAGTATCATCAGAAGAGGCTTCATGTACATGGTACATGATCCGGGCATAGAAAGCACAAACAGAAACTTTCAAGGGGTAGCTATTCGAAGAAAAGGAGAATGTACAAATAAAAATAGCAGAAACACAGGACAGACTAAAAAAAATAACAAGTAATTCAGAGGTTGTTGAGCTTAGAAGCAGTTAACAGTGTTAGTTAACGCTGGAAGATAGACAAAACAGGCTTACAAAAACGGACTGTGGAGGGGAAAAGAGACATGATAACTGACTAGGCCAGAGGTTCCCAAAATCTGCCTGTTGAGAGTTATCTTGCAGGCTTATAAAAGACTGAAGCCTGGGGAATCACAGGCTAAGATTGTGATCTGGACAAAGGGGCGGGGGAGGAAAAAGAAGAAAGAAATATAAGAACAATGGCAGACAAAAAATAACAAACAAAAAAACCCAACATGGTAAATGAGTGGAGACAAAAAAAGAAACAGTTAAAAAAAGCAGCTAGGATTTTAAGTCTAGCTTATGGTAATACAATTAAAAGAAACAAAAAACAAAACCAACCAAACAAAACCAAGCAGCTGATCTAAGTAGAAGATGCAAGTATACTAAATGAAAGTTTATGATAAAAAGTTATTCAGGACAGATAGCAAGAGCTTCAAAAACTTAATTTCCAGCGGTGGTATATACAAACACCAATTATGACTGAACAGAAAAATACAATGTAAAATATAGTTTTACATCTAATTATCTTGTTTAAGTATATGTCATCCTAGTAAAAACTAAAAGGAATGTTCAATCTACAAACATCATGATAGTCTTTTGAGAAAATGTTAAAAATTTTAAAAGCCAGATATGGTGGCACATACTTGTAATTGCAGCACTCAAGAGGATAAGGCAGGAGAATTGTGAGTTTCAGGCCAGGCTGAGCTACACAGTAAGACCCTGTCATACATTCATAAGTAACTAAATAAGTAAGTAATAAATAATAAACAATTTATGCCTTAAGAATTTAAGGAATAAAACCTGCAACTATACAAAGTTAATTAAAAATATTTATCTGACATAACAAATATTTTAACTAAGTATGACTCTGTTTTAGCAACTCAAGTTGAAAAATAATTAGCCTACCACTGCTTGTCTCTGATAATTTTCTGGAGAAGAGAAGGATCTCTGAATTATTTGTGAAGATGGAGTCATATTATCCACAGTCCTTTCATATCTGCTGAAAATAAGAAAAATGAACATATAATCACTTATTAACAAGTGTATAATAAACACCAATCATGAGAAAAACATAGTCTCAAAGGTAAAATTGAGTAAAACAAAGTATCTGCTCTCACAGAGCAAGAGAATATAGGCAGAAGGATATTTTCACATGGTTTTAAGTATGATTAAAAGATCCAACGGAGGTGAAAAAGGTAAAGGGTTTAATTTTAGGTTGGCTGATCAGGGACAGAGTTTCTTGAAAGGAGACATTTGAAGTGAGAGGCAAATGGGAAGGTCACTTGGAGGGAAAATATTCCCAGCTGAACTAGTGCAGGGGTGAGCAAACTTATTCACCCTATAGGCGAAATACAGTTTTGTAGAACAAAATTTTATTGGAATATAGCCATGCTCTGTTGTTTTTGTATTATCTAAGCCTACCTTAGTAGTACTAAAATGGCAGAGACAGAGCCTGCATAGCCTGCAAAGTCTACAACTTTAACTATCTGACCATTTATAGAAAAATTTGTCAATCCCTGAGCTAAGGTCCTGACTGACAACTAAAAGGGAAAGGATTTGATCAACTGGATATAAAGGACAGGAGAAACAAAACAAAGAAGGGCTAAAACTTATAGTTTTGGATTAAGTAATTAGGTAAATACATACTAAGACACAGATCTGGGGAACAAATAACCAATTGGTTTATCTTACATTTGAGTAAAGATCCAGCAGAGGTGAGAAAGGGATCCATTTTTTGATTTTTATTATTTTGAGTTTTCTTAAATCAGGTTATGTATCTGAATGCCAAGGGGCAAAAACTATAATTTATATTATAGAGTATAAGGCTGGTGAGGTGGTACAAGCCTATAATCTCAGCTACCCAAAAGGCAAGAGGCAGGAGGATCGCCAGTAAGAAACCAGCCCCTGCAAAGTTAGGGAGACCCTATCTCAAAAACAAAATACAAAGAAAAGGACTGGGGGGCATGGCTCAAGTGGCAGAGCACTTGCCTAGCAAGCTCCAGGCCCTGGACTCAATCCCCAGTATGAGGGGAGTGGGGGGTGTTTAAAAATTATGATTAAACACTCTAGACTTTGATTAAAACTAAAGTATTTACTAGTGTTGTTTCTCCACTCCCCACCAGGAAATTGTAAGTGAAAATCTTTTTTCCCTCCACCTAGGATCCTTTTGAAGGTTCTATCAAAGTGTTTGGAGATGCTTTGAGTTGTGAGAAATGCTTCAATACCATTAATTAATTTCAGTTGGCCAGAAAGGATATAGGGAGAGTAGTTTTTGTACTATTTGTTGCTTACAATTTCACCTTCCAATATCTCCTCATAGCCATCCAATTCTCTCTAGTTCTTGGCATGGTGTTAAACCAAAACACCAATGTCACTCCAACTTCCTTGCCAGGTTGCTACCAATAGCGTCCTAATTAGTCTCTTTTCACTCTTCTAATACATTCTGCCATTACAACCAAACTACTTTTTAAAAATACAAATTTACATTCTCTACCCTTAAAACATTTTAATGCTCTTCTACTGTTTTTAGGATAAAATCCTCCCACACTTGATTATAACCTATAAGAAAGAACCGATTCAGCCTCTTGTCTACTTCATCAAAATCACCTATTGTTCTCCATTTTCATTTGTTATGATCTAGGTATATTGGCTTCTTTCAGTTCCTCATTCATCTATATCATCTCCTGCTATTAAAACTTTCTTGAGCTGGGGCATGACTCAAATGGTAGACTATCTACCTAATAAGTACAAGGCCCTGAGTCCGAACCCTAGTACGGAGGAGAGAGGAAGGACAGGAAAACTTTCTTAAACCACTTTCTACTTCTTCTCTAGAGAACTAATTATAATAATTAAATAGGTAGTTACAAAACTACGTGTCTTCATCTGCTCTACTTGACAACATATCATAATGGTGGGGCTCGATCTTTGAATCCCAGAATACTACTTAAGAACAGTTCAAACTTGGGCAAATTAACTTCCATTCCATACTTTATGCACATAAAAAACTGAGATAAATAATCCATCATAAAATTACTGTGAGAAATAAAGAAATTGGTGAAGAACCTGATACATGGAGGTATTTGCTCATTTTTTTTAAACAAAGCACATTGTGACTGATTAATACCTCCATAAAAAAAGCCACTGTCCTTGGGAAAATATCAGCATCTCGAAACCAAATAAAATTATTTAAGTAAACAATGGTATTTTTTTTCTAACCTTCAGTAGCTACAGAGATTTCAGGAATCACTTAATTCAACTTCTTTTCCTTACAAAGGTAGGATTAGACTAGGAGTGTAGCTCAGTGGCACAGTGTTTGCCTAACACGCACAAGGCCCTGAGTTCAACCTATTCCCACACCTCAAAGAAAGAACAGGAGCTGAGAAATGAGGCTAAGTCAAAATTACACAACTGGTAGAGGAATATCTACGCTCCAATTATATTAACTCTTAGTCCAGTAATGAGTTCACTAATCAGTTTTGGTTGTTTTTTTTTTTTGGAGGGGGTGGGGGCTGGAAGGAAGAGGGAGTTGTGGGTTTTGTGGTACTGGAGGTTGAACCTAGGGCCTCCTGCACGCCAGGCAAATACTCTACACTAGAGCTACATTCCCAGTCCTTTTGTTTTTGTTTTTGAAATAGTCTCACAAACTTTGCCCAGACCAACCTTGTACTCTCATCCTCCTGCCTCCACCTCCCAAGTAGCTGAGATTACTCCCGTACACCACCATACATGACCCTAATCGGTACTTTTTTTTTTTTTTTGGCAGTAATAAGGTTTGAACTCAGGGCCTACACCTTAAGCTACTACACCAGACTTTTGTGCAGGGTTTTTTCAAGATAGAGTCTCATGAACTATTTGCCTGGGCTGGCCTTGAACCATGATCATCCTTATCTCTGCCTCCTGAGTAGCTAGGATTACAAGCATGAGCCACCAGCACCTGGCTCCTAATCAGTGTTTTTAAACTGCAAGTAACAACCAAGTAGTGCTCATACAATTCATTTAACTTGAACTTGTGAGAGATGAAATAAAATAGAAAACAGGGTACTGCAAGTAGTAAGGTAAGCAACATTTTGAGAATTTTTGTTTCAATTGCATACATTTTTATGTGGGTATGTCTTTACAAATGAACATAGTTACATATGTTTTTACTGTAAAAGGACTACACATAACCTGTCCACCTATAGTTCCCTTAGAAGAGATGAAACATATGACACTAATCCAACATGGCAAGTAATACAACGAAGAATAAAGAGGTAGGAGCATAATGAAAGAAGCTATCCACTCACTATGCATCCTGAAATAATTGCCTGAGAAAATTTCAGTAAACAAAAAACAGTACCTGCTAGGAGATGTGGCAGTAGGGCTTGAATTTCCAACTTGATGCTGGGGGTATGACATACTGACATCCTGTGAGGCATGACTACTTCCTAAAATGAAATAACTTTAAAAGCTTATTTTGAAATTTTGTGTCCTCCATTCCAAATCACTCCAAAGAGGGAAAAGCATGTTTCAAATTATTGTTTTAAGTTTCACAAGAGTGAACGTTACAATACCAGATATACAAAACAAAGCATTCCAAATAAAGTACTGTTTATTGTGTAAGTATCAGATCTGGCCCTAGGATTTTGATCCCCACACTGAATTGTAAGATTGGGTACATACAAAGTCCCACCTTCTTATGACCAAGAAATCAAAATTTGTGAAAATAAATCACAAAGCAACCTGAACAAGCATTTTCTGTTAAAAGCATGGATTTAAACTCCGAAGCCTCTAGTAATAAAACCTGTATGTTCTTCTCACTAACCCAAGATGAAATTTTAAACTCAATTTTAAAATTACAGTTTTCTAAATTCATGTGTTAATGTTACCCATTTTTAGAGATTAATAAATTTGCTACTCACAAAACTTAAGTATCTTCATCCAAAAAAGAATCATTAAAACTTAATAATAAAATTACAGACCCAGGCCTGTAATCCTAGCTGCTCAGGAAGCAGAGATCAGGAGGATCAGGTTCAAAGCCAGCCCCAGGCAAATAGTTCCCAAGACCCTACCTTGAAAAATCCTACCACAAAAAAAGGGCTGGCAGAGTGGCTCAAATATTCAGAGTGTCTGTGTAGCAAGCTAAGGTCCTGTATTCAAACCCCAGTGCCAAAAAAAAAATTTAAAAATATAAATAACTGAATAAACTTAGCAACAAAAAACAAAACAGCAAATGATCCTTCTCCCAATATCATTGAATAGTTTACCTGATCGAAACTGAATTTTGATGGGCCTCCCAAAAAGTTTGATTCCATTAAGTAGATTCATTGCATAAGGAACAGATACTTCATGTTTGAAATTCACAAATGCAAACTGCTTTGGTTTGCCATCTTTATCTTTTGGAATTTTCACCTTTATTACAGGCCCAGCCTACAAACAAAACAAGTTTAGAATTTAAATAAAACAACTTCAGGAAGATACACGTTTTACTAATAAAAGAGAATACAAAATTAAAAGCAACAGGAAATATAATCAGGAACTTAAAAATCCGGATACACATGGATTCCCATATTGGTTAAGAGTAAGAATCAGAGTTATAACTGAAAATGAAATTAACTTATTTGGGGAAGAGGGCTCATACGGAATTGAAAACACAATCCCTTAACACCCATACTGTTTTAATGATAACCAAAACCCATCTTCTCACTGCATGGAAATTAACGTTTATCAAGAGCACGAAAACGTTTTTCCCACACTAAAACTTAACTTTTGTACTGATTAATCAAACATAAACAATTATTGGGTAACAGGGCTGGGAGGAATAGGATACCTAAACCTTTTTCGCCCAGAAACACTACAATGCTGCTTTTCTACGAAGTATTTATGGGCGTCAAAAATATGTTAATAAGTCTGCAATTTTACAAGCAGTTTAAGTAGAAATAGATACGAAGAAACTTAAAGTCTGAGTCGGACAAACTTTTTTTTTTTTTGACGTCACTGGGGTTTGAACTCAGGGCCTCACTCTTGCTGGGAAGGCGCCCAAAGACAATCATCTTAGAGAGAGGACGAGAAAGACGAAAAAGCATTGCTCAACGAAGACCCGACACGGATCCCGGTCCCCTGGGTCCCTGAAACTTTACCACTGGAATGGGCGGCCGAGGAGGCCTCCACCACCCTCTAACGCCACTGTCGGACTCAACTAACCAGGGCCCAGTCAATAAAGAGACACTCGGAGCCTCCTCGGGGCGCCCTCCAGTCCCAAACTGCCCACCTGGCGGAGAGGGCGGGGTTCCCCGACCGCCGCCGAGCTCGCGCGAATAAACGGGACTGGACGTTGGGCCGGGCGGGCGAGCACGACAACGAAAAGCCGCTTACCTGGTGGAACAGCTCGAATAGGAGCTCCTCTGTTACTTTAGTTTCAAGGTTGCCCACAAAAAGAGTGCGGTCCGCTTCCGCTGCCGCTGCCCCCATCTCAACGTCGCCCCCTCCCCAAGTAGGCCGAAGGGTCCGGCCGTCGCACCCAATGCGCACTCTCGGAAACCCCACGTACCCACGTTCAGACGTCACCACGTAGACGTCCGGCACGCCCGCCCTTGGCCGGCGTCGGCGTGCGCGAGGGGACTGCGCATGCTCAGGAGGGGAGCGCTCGTTTGAGGAGGCTGCTCCATCTGCTGCCGCTTTAGTTATGGCGTCCCGAGTACCTAATCTTGGCGTTCAAGATGGGCTGGACTGATCTGTGGAGCTGCAAAGGGCACAGTTTGACCGGCGTGCGTAACGCAGACTCTGCGGGCAGTGTGTGAAGATGGCCCTGAACTATGTGTGCCTGTCCGCCGGCGATCAAGGGAACAGGGTGGCGTACCGCTTTTCCCAAGGCGACCTCAGCCCTTCGGCCTTAGCTTTGGCGATGGTGTCTGGAGACAGCTTCCTCCTGGCCAGGCCTGAGGCGATTCAGCCAAGACCTCGGCAGGCGGTGCGTCCAAGCGTTCGGACCGACAGCCGTCGAGTGCCTGGTGGCGGCCGGAGCCGAAGCCGCCAAATCAGATTCTCTCCATACCCAGTCCCTGCCGTCAAACTCGACCTCTTAGGAACTGTGCTCCAGCAGCGCCTGATTGCGCTTGGAAGTGTCATCGCAACTCGAATTTCAGTTTAAAACGAATGCCTCCCCTCAGTTAGCTTACGAACAAGGCCTCTCTAAAACCCTTTCTTGGTGTAACCGCAGTTTTATTTTTAGGGGGTTATTTTCATTTTAATATACAAAATATCTACATAGGGCTTCGTTAATACAGCTCAGCACAAAAGAAAATTTTACCGTTAATCCTGTTGTAGCCCGAATGATTAGCTCAGGAAGTAGGTGGAAGGGATTTTCTTAGTCACAAGTCTGAGCAACAATCATTCGCCCTTTGGGTTGACACTTTTTCAATATGGGATCCTAATTGCTGTGATTTCCACAGCCCTCTGACTGATTACCCTACTTATAATTGGAACTTCTTAACTGCCTTCCTCTCTATCTCAGACTTTCCCCTACTTAATATTACTTGTGTTGGTGGGGGAAAAAATGTGCTTTTCTATTATAGTGGCTTATTCTTCTGTCTTTCTCTGTGCTTAACATCTTCCATTTCCTAAATTTTTAAAAGGAATATCTACAAACTAATCTCCAGACTAAAAAAGAAAAAAAAGCCTAAACCTTACTGTTCTATAACTTATTGACCCAGCTTGCATGCCTTTGCCAAAGGCTCCCAATGAATTTTCACTTTATATTGGTGATAATCTTAACAGTTTACACTCAACTTAAGCTACACAATCTAAATTAGCTATTGGAAAATACACTGGTGGGAATTTAGTCCTAATCACCTCTCATTTGTTATCTATTGACTATAGCATCTTGAAAACTCTTGTCTTTACTTCAACCATTCAAAAATATTTGGGGATCTCTGTGAAGACTGTGGATGAGCTTTACACAGTCCTGACATCAAGGAGAGTATTCTAGATGGAGAAGCTAATAGGTAATCACCACCTTGGACTGTTTACTAACTGCAGTAATAAAAATACTGGTTGCAATGGCTTTCCGTGATACTGCACAATCCTGATTTTTCTCTTAATATATTTGATCACTCCTTTGCTAATACTTTTCTTTTAGCCAAAGTTTAAATGATGGCTTTGGGAGAAAATATTTTTGTTATTGTTGGCTTTTGTGTGTGTGTGTGTGTGAGATTCTGTTGCACCATGTAGCCCATGCTGGCCTCATAACTCACATTGCTCCTGCCTCAGCTTCCCCAGGGCTGGGATTACAGGCATCTGCCACCTGAAATTGGTAGGGTTTTAAGTGCCAATTAGTTATATAAATAGACTAGGATTTGCCCAGTAAACTCATCTATCCAAACTTTTTTACTTATGTTCAAGTAAAGCAAAATCCCCACACACTACACTGTATCTGGTGGAACTAAATTTTAAGAAGATAAACCAGAGAACTACATAAGGGAGTGATTACTATAGTGAGAAATCAAGAAACCAGGTTATAGGAAGGAAGATTGAAAAAATAGCCATCTTCTATTGAGTGCTACATGTGGGAGGGGCTGTTATTCATTGTTCATTGAGATTATTGAGGAGTCCATACCTGCTACTGCTTGCAGGAGGCACTTAGAATTAAGTAATGAACAAAATACATAAAAGTATCTGCTCTTCAGGAACTGTTACTTAATTCTCCCAGCAGTCCATAAGAGAGATACTGTACTTTCATTTTGTTCCTAAGAAAGTTCAAAAGAGATTAAATACATTTTATTTCTTTCTTTTTTGTGGTTCTGGGACCTACACCTGGAGTCACTCCACCAGCCCTTTTTCATGATGGATTTTTTCAAGATAGGGTCTCTAACTCTTTGCCCTGCTGGCTTCAAACCTTGATTCTCCTGATCTCTGTCTCTTGAGTAGCTGGTATTACAGGCATGAGCCACTGGTGCCTGTGCCTTGCAACAATAACAATAAAATGATTTAATTACATTCTCAATAATAAATTGAAAGTTCAGACTATACAATGGGTATCTTAGGCTGAGCATTAGGAAAACCCGTGGTGGGAAAAAAATCCCACATAAGAGTTTTAGACTAGGGAGAACAATGAAATTAAAGCTAAAGGGAGAACATTATTGTTAAATTTGGCACTACTGGGGTTCAAACTCAAGGCCTTCCGCTTTCCAAGCACATGCTCTACCACTTGAGCCACAGCCACAGCCTTTTTGCTGTAATACTTTTCTTTTTTCTTTTTTCCTGCTATAGATATTTTTCCAGTAGGGTCTCACATTTATGCCCTGGCTGGCCTGAACTGCAATCCTCCTATTTATTCTTCCCGCATAGCTGAGATGACAGGCATATACCACTCTGCCCAGCTTTTAGTGATTGAGATGAAGTCTTGTGAATTTTTTGCCTGGATTGGCCTGAAACCGTGATCCTCATGATCTTCTCCTCCCAAGCACCTAGGATTACAGGCAGGAACCACCACACCCAGTCCAGAAGAACATTCTTAAAATTTAGAAATGCCTAATAGTGGAAAATATCACCTCAAAAGGTAATAAATTAGCTGCCTGAAAGTTGAAATAGAGACTGAATCCTGATTTTATCAAAGGAATTCTTACAATGTGAAGTAGGACTTAATAGCTTATTCAGTTTTTTCAATTTAATCTATAATTTTATCTTAAGAAAAACTTGGTTTAAGTTGAGAATTGTGGATAAGAGGATAAAAATTAATAGGATACATAGGGTAACTACAACAAACCAGGACAGTAGAAAGTGAAAGAGGGTGCTATTAGAGGGAACAGGTAGACCTGTAGGCTCATATGATCATCACCTAGAAGATGATTTGACATCAAATCATTTTTGTAGCATATTTGTTAGCTTATTAAAGAAAAGAGGATAAGACTTATAAATGAAGAAACAAAAGTCTGGCATAAGAGTACCTCCAAAATGCATAGGAGCAAGGAAGGACCAAGAGGGAGTGACAATTTCTGTCGGTTCTGTCGTGGAGTCATCTGGAGTAGGGTGGATAATCCAAACATAGGGTGGATAATCGTGTATGTGTCAGAAAAAAATGATGTGGTTTATTGTGTTTTGTTTGGAAGGAGAACCTTGTTGACACAAATGCTCTTATTATTTGAAGTCTGAATCAGTGGATGTTTAAATCCTCCCTTTTCTTAAATCTGCAGAAAGCATCCAAGTTATACTGGATTACAAAACCATATTGTGGAAACAGGAATCAACATAAGACTCTTTCAACGAAATTACTTAAAATGGGACATTTAAATTTTCCCAAAAGTGGACCATATTCTTACAATTCCATATGTTAGTGCACAAAGTGAATTTTTACTTAATATCAGTAAGATATGTTAAAGCATGTTGTCATTCTAAAATAGATGAGATTTTAAAAAGTCCAAAACATTTATGTTTCTATATATTTTTTTAAGAAGCCATTGTAACTTTCTGGTTCCTTGTTTGGGGTTTGCTGCTGTTGTTTCCCACTACTTATTTTATCATTCTAAGCAACCAGCTGGCATGTGTTAAAGTGGGCTATTAGGCACTAAAATGCTTTAAAGAAATATTTCTTTACAATATAGAAAAAAATGAGACCAATGAGACTTTTCCCTCAGTAACCAGATTTGTTGATAAGAATATCTCTAAGAGGTATAATTTAGAAGGAAGAAAGGATTGATGTGAGGAGCGAGGAAAAATCCTACAAGAAGAAAGAGTAAGTGGTAATTGGAAGGCCCAACTATCCTTCCAGCAATTTTTTTTCCTTTTTTTCTTTAACTTTGAAATTGGGTTTTGTGTATCATTCCTTTGGTGAATTTATCCAGATCTCAGTAAGGTACATCTTTACTCTTCCCAGTTTCTATGAAAAGTATGCCTATTTTTCTAGACAACCAAATATGTAAGCTTGAATCCCTATGTCCTGTCATTGCCTGTGTCCATTCAATTGCAAAGTCCTGCTCGGTTTATTTTCACAATGTATTTATACATTTATAGTCACTTTCCTGGGAATATAGCCTAGGATTTTGTTTTGCTTTGCTTCTATTTCTTTGTCCTAAATGGAAGTACCTTCCAGGTCAATGATCTTTTTTTTTTTTTTTAATTTGCCTTTTCTCTAGTTCCTGGACCCTGCTCTTATTGGCCTCAGTTGCTTTAAAGTATCTGCTTTAGTTTCTCTGCGTTGAGGGCAACAAATGCTAGCTAGTTTTTTTTAGGTGTCTTACCTATCCTCATACCTCCCTTGTGTGCTCTCGCTTTTATCATGTGCTCATAGTCCAATCCCCTTGTTGTGTTTGCCCTTGATCTAATGTACGCATATGAGGGAGAACATACAATTTTTGGTCTTTTGGGCCAGGCTAACCTCACTCAGAATGATGTTCTGCAATTTCATCCATTTACCAGCAAATGATAACATTTCATTCTTCTTCATGGCTGCATAAAATTCCATTGTGTATAAATACATTTTCTTAATCCATTTGTCAGTAGTGGGGCATCTTGGCTGTTTCCATAACTTGGCTGCAATAAACATGGGTGTGCAGGTGCCTTTGGAGTAACCTGTGTCACAGTCTTTTGGGTATATCCCCAAGAGTGGTATTGCTGGATCAAATGGTAGATCAATGTTTAGCTTTTTAAGTAGCCTCCAAATTTTTTTCCAGAGTGGTTGTACTAGTTTACATTCCCACCAGCAGTGTAAGAGGGTTCCTTTTTTCCCACATCCTCGACAAAACCTGTTGTTAGTGGTGTTGCTAATGATGGCTATTCTAACAGCCATCATTAAGAGGTGGAATCTTAGTGTGGTTTTAATTTGCATTTCCTTTATTGCTAGAGATGGTGAGCATTTTTTCATGTGTTTTTTGGCCATTTGAATTTCTTCTTTTGAGAAAGTTCTGTTTAGTTCACTTGCCCATTTCATCATTGGTTCATTAATTTTGGGAGAATTTAGCTTTTTGAGTTACCTATATATTCTGGCTATCAGTCCTTTGTCTGATGTGTAGCTGGCAAATATTTTCTCCCACTCTGTGGGTGGTCTCTTCAGTTTAGAGACCATTTCTTTTGTTGAGCAGAAGCTTTTTAGTTTTATGAAGGCCCATTGATCTATGCTGTCTCTTAGTTGCTGTGCTGCTGGGGTTCCATTGAGAAAGTTCTTACCTGTACCTACTAATTCCAGAGCATTTCCTACTCTTTCCTCTATCAACTTTAGAGTTTGGGGTCTGGTATTAAGATCTTTGAACCATTTTGAGTTAATATTGGTATAGGGTGATATACATGGATCTAGTTTCAGTTTTTTGCAGACTGCTAACCAGTTTTCCCAGCAGTTTTTGTTGAAGAGGCTGCTATTTCTCCATCGTATATTTTTAGCTCCTTTGTCAAAGACAAGTTGGTTATAGTTGTGTGGCTTCATATCTGGGTCCTCTATTCTGTTCCACTGGTCTTCGTGTCTGTTTTTGTGCCAGTACCATGCTGTTTTCATTGTTATTGCTTTGTAATATAGTTTGAAGTCAGGTATTGTGATACCTCCTGCATTGTTCTTTTGACTGAGTATTGCCTTGGCTATTCGTGGCCTCTTGTGTTTCCATATAAATTTAACAGTAGATTTTTCAATCTCTTTAATGAATGTCATTGGAATTTTGATAGGAATTATATTAAACATGTAGATTACTTTTGGGAGTATAGACATTTTTACTATGTTGATTCTACCAATCCATGAGCATGGGAGATCTCTCCACTTTCTATAGTCTTCCTTAATCTCTTTCTTCAGAAGTTTATGGTTTTCCTTGTAGAGGTCGTTCACATCCTTTGTTAGGCTTACACCTAGGTATTTGATTTTTTTTGAGGCTATTGTAAATGGAATTGTTTGCGTATATTCTTTCTCGGTTTGTTCACTATTAGTGTATAGAAATGCTAATGATTTTTCTATGTTGATTTTATATCCTGCTACCTTGCTATAGCTATTGATGGTGTCTAGGAGCTTTTGAGTAGAGTTTTTTGGGTCTTTAAGGTATAGGATCATGTTGTCTGCAAATAGGGATGTTTTGACAGTTTTTTTACCTATTTATATTCCTTTTATTCCTTCTTCTTGCCTAATTGCTCTGGCTAGGAATTCCAGAACTATGTTGAATAGGAGTGGGGATAGTGGGCCTCCTTGTCTAGTTCCTGATTTTAGAGGGAATGGTTTCAGTTTTTCTCCATTAAGCATAATGCTGGCTGTAGGTTTGTCATATATAGCTTTTATAATGTTGAGGTACTTTCCTTCTATTCCTAGTTTCTTAGAGCTTTTATCATGAAATGGTGTTGTTGGATCTTATCAAAGGCTTTTTCTGCATCTATTGAGATGATCAAGTGGTTTTTGTCTTTGGTTCTGTTAATGTGGTTTATTACATGTATTGTTTTTCGTATGTTGAACCACCTCTGCACTACTGGGATGAAGTCTAGTTGGTCGTGGTGAATGATCTTTTTGATGTGTTGTTGAATTCGGTCTGCCATTATTTTATTGAGGATTTTTGCATCAATGTTCATTGAGGAGATTGGCCTATAGTTCTCCTTTTTGGAGGTGTCTTTGCCTGGTTTTGGGATAAGTGTAATACTGGCTTCATAAAATGTGGTAGGCAGTTTTCCTTCCCTTTCTGTCTCATGGAACAGTTTAAGGAGAGTTGATATCAGTTCTTCTTTAAAAGTCTGATAGAATTCAGCAGAGAATCCATCAGGTCCTGGACTTTTCTTTTTGGGGAGACTCTTGATTGCTGCTTCAATTTCATTTTGTGTTATAGGTCTATTCAGGTGATTAATTTCCTCTTGGTTCAGTTTTGGATGATCATTTGTTTCTAGAAATCTGTCCATTTCTTTTAGATTTTCAAATTTATTTGAATATACATTCTTGAAGTAGTCTCTGATGATTTCCTGGACTTCCATGGTGTTTGTTGTTATCTCCCCTTTTGCATTCCTGATTCTACTAATTTGGGTTTTTTCTCTCCTCACTTTAGTCAGGTTTGCCAGGGGTGTGTCGATCTTGTTTATTTTTTCAAAGAACCAACTTTTTGTTTCATTAATTCTTTGTATGGTTTTTTTGGTTTCTATTTCATTGATTTCAGCTCTTATTTTTATTATTTCTCTCCTTCTATTTGTTTTGGGATTTGCTTGTTCTTGTTTTTCTAGGAGTTTGAGATGTATCACTAGGTCATTGATTTGGGATCTTTCAGTCTTTTTAATATATCTACTCATGGCTATAAACTTTCCTCTCAGGACTGCCTTTGCTGTGTCCCATAGGTTCCGGTAGGTTGTATTTTCATTTTCATTATCTTCCAGGAAGTTTTAAATTTCCTCTTTTATTTCATCAGTGACCCATTGTTCATTAAGTAATGAGTTATTCAGTTTCCAGCTGTTTGTGTGTTTTTTGTCTTTACTTTTGTTGTTGAGTTCTAGTTTTATTGCATTGTGATCAGATAGAATGCATGGTATAATTTCTGTTTTCTTATATTTGCTGCGGCTTGCTTTGTGCCCAAGGATATGATGTATTTTGGAGAAGGTTCCATGGGCTGCTGAGAAGAATGTATATTGTGTAGAAGTTGGATGAAATTTTCTGTAGACATCAAGTAGGTCCACTTGATCTATTGCATATTTTAGATCTTAGATTTCTTTATTGATTTTTTGTTTGTATGACCTATCTATTGATGATAATGGAGTGTTATAGTCTTCCACAACCACTGTGTTGGAGTTAATGTATGCTTTTAGGTCTTTCAGGGTATGTTTGATGAAATTGGGTGTGTTGACTTTGGGTTCATATAGGTTGATAATTGTTATTTCCTTTTGGTCTATTACCCCTTTTATTAGTATGGAATGTCCTTTATCTCGTTTGATCAATGTAAGTTTGAAGTCTACTTTGTCAGAGGTAAGTATTGCTACTCCTGCCTGTTTTCGGGAACTATTGGCTTGATAAATCTTCTTCCAGCTTTTCATCCTAAGCCTATGCTTATTTCTGTTGGTGAGATGGGTCTCCTGTAAGCAACAAATTGTTGGATCTTACTTTTTAATCCATTTCGTCAAAAAGTGCCTTCTGATGGGGGAATTAAGTCTATTAACATTAAGTGTTAGTACTGATAGGTATAGGTGATTCCTGTCATTTAGTTGTCTTAGTTGTTTGAAGGTTTGATTGTGTGTACCTAACTTGAGGTTACTCTCTACTGTCTTGCTTTTTCTTCTCTTGTGGTTTGGTGCTGCCTGTCTTTTCATGGTTATGTTGGGTTTCACTTTCTGTGTGCAGAATCCCTTGAAGAATCTTTTGTAGTGGTGTCTTTGTGGTCACATATTGTTTTAGTTTCTGCTTATCATGGAAGACTTTTATTGCCCCATCTATTTTGAATGATAGTTTTGCTGGTAGAGTATACTGTGGTTGAAGTTATTTTCATTCAGTGCCCGGAACATCTCACCCCATGCTCTTCTTGCTTTTAATGTTTCTGCTGAAAAGTCTGCTGTGATTTTGATGGGTTTACCTTTGTATGTTATTTGTTTTTTCTCTCTTAAAGCCTTCAATATTCTTTCCTTAGTTTCTGAACTTGTTGTTTTAATGATGATATGTCATGGGGTAGATCTATTTTGGTCTTGTCTGTTTGGTGTCCTGGAGGCCTCTTGCATCTGTATGGTAATAGATTTCTCTAGATTTGGGAAATTTTCTGTTATTATTTTGTTGACTATATTACGCATTCCCTTTGCCTGTACCTCTTCTCCTTCTTCAATGCCCATGATTCTCAAGTTTGGTCTTTTGATGGAGTTGGTGAGTTCTTGCATTTTCTTTTCACAGGTCTTGAGTTGTTTAACTAATAGTTCTTTGGTTTTTCCTTCAATTAACCATTTCATCTTCGAGTTCTGAGATTCTGTCTTCTGTTTGTTCTATTCTGCTGGATTGGCCTTCCATTTTGTTTTGCAATTCTGTTTCATTCTTTTTTCTGAGGTTTTCCTCTTTAATGTTGTCTATTTTTGTCCTGAGTTCATTTATCTCTTTATTAATCATGTTCTTTGTTTCACTTTGGTATTTATACAGTGCTTCTATGGTTTCTCTTATTTCTTCTTGTGCTTTTTCAAATTCTCTATTTTTGTTGTCTTGGAATTTCTTGAGTGTCTCATGTACATTTTGGTTGACCATATCCAGTATCATCTCTATAAAATTCTCATTGATTACCTGTAGTATTTCTTCTTTTAGATTGTTCTTGTGGGCTTCATTGGGTTCTTTGGCATAGTTTATCTTCATTTTGTTGGAGTCTGGATCTGAGTATCTATTTTCTTCATTTCCCTCTGGGTCCTGTACTAATTTTTTGCTGTGGGGAAACTGGTTTCCCTGTTTTTTTCTGTCTTCCCATCATTGCCCTTGGTGTTGTTATTGTCCCTGTACTGTGTGCAATTAAGTATTTTCTAGCTTGTAATAATAACAGTGGTGATATTTAGAGTGGAAGGGTGAGAAGAGAGTTTCAGTAAGTTTTTCAGCAGCATGTGTAGTTCGGTCGTTGTCTCATCAAAGGTAGAGAGAGAAAAAGAGTCTGGAGACAGTTCTGTGAATGACTGTCTGAGGCTGTGGCTTGCCTGCCCACTGTTGTCAGCCTACTGTTGCTGGAGCCTTTATTTATGCAGATCTCAGGAGTGAGCTTAACACTCACCTGGCCCCTCAGGGTTTGTTTACTTAGAGTTCTCCTGTGTGTGAGCCACTGCTACAAGCTTTCCCCTTTCCAAGCACACTGGAGGAGGTGACACTGCACCTGCTTTCTCAGGCCTGGGTGTTTATTTACAGTTCACATGGGAAGTGGGTTTTCCCCCCTTTCCTGTGGAGTTTTCCTCCCACCGCCACTTTTACAAGCTTTCCTGCTCCTGCTTGCTGGGTGTGTGCTGCCACTCCTGCGTTCTCCAGCCGGCTTGATGTGACAGATTCCCCTCCCCCCCTTTGGCGCTCAGGGCACCCTGCCCTCTTTGCTACGTGTCTTTTTTGTTGTTATTCCTTATTATTCAGTTTCTCTTTTTGACCTGGGTGGGGGTCGGTCTGTCCAGGACGCTATGCTGATCTGGCCCAGTGTTGTCTGTGGGAGTACCGTGTACCACTTAGCTCACCTTGTGGTCTGCATCTTCTCAAGCCGTATGGGTGCTGGCATCTGGTGGCAGTGCGGGAGTCCTCCTGGTTTCTCCATTTAAAGTGGAGTGGAGATGCTATGCGCAGGCTGGAGGTGTAGAGGAGTCAAAGTTTCGCCTCTTCTCGGTGGTTTTTCCTGTAAGGTGTATCTCCAGCATCTCTCCAAGATTTTACTTTAGGAGGCACGCTTTCTGCTTCCTCCCTCTAGCCACCATCTTGGAATCTCTCAATGATCTTAAAGCACATCTCTGATCTCATAGCTACTGGTGTTAATTCTCCCAAAATCTATTCTACAGAGCCTCCAGTAGAAATACACAATATTACTTTGAGAAACAAATGAGGACAATAAATTTGACAAGTGATATGTAATAACCTGTTAAAGGTTCTGATAACTCTTTCAGAAAAGGTACAATTTATCTTAATTTTAACCTGTTTCACAACTTGTTCATACATTTTAGATTTTTGCATATTATCTTCCTGATGAGGCTCTTTTATAGAAACATAATTAGAAATGCCACCTTTTTTTAGATATTAGAAATAAATTTTTATCTCATATAGCAGATTTTAGTAAGTTTCTAGAGTGTTCTTAATTAGACACATAGGTAGGCTTCTCACCCATGGTTTGACAAGGTTCAACCCAATCTTCTTTGCACACAATTGACCTATACCCATCAATGTCTTTGATGATGAGTGGGAAGAGGAAAGCAAGCATATAGCTGTAGATCCCATAGATGCTGAGGATCAGGACTGACATTGTAATTAATGAAAACCATTAGGAACATACCATGATAAAGACAGGTATATATAATTATTTCTCTAGGAAGATAGTAATATAATTTTTTAAAGAAGTAGTGGCTTACTTGGCCCCTCATTTCACTGGAATATCTGAGGGGAGCCCTGCTTCAAAAGGCACTTCTTAAGGAGAAGAGAAAAACACTGCCTTTAACTTCACAAAAACCTGAGTGAATGAAACAGTGTAAGAAATTTCATGTTCCATAAATGTACGCTCAAGACTTTCCATAATCTGACAAAGCTACCTTGCCAGGTTTTTGTCTTATAATTCCCCTAGGTGGTTGTTGCTCTTTTACCTAGAGCCTATGCCTATTCTAGTCCCCTTAACTAACTAGCTTTTTAAAATTTTTCTGCCAATTAAACATTTATCCATCTGTTAGCCAAGGATCTTTACATTGAAAAGAACACACCAATTTTTAACCAGAATAAGCAAGAAAATAGACTAAAGATCTGGGGAAGTGAGACAAACATCTGATATTTCAAATAGCTGGCAACTGTCCTCAATCTAACAGCACCTTGCTTTTTCTTTTTTCTTGGAGCCTTTCTCCTCATTCTGTGTTCAAGTATTTGACATGAGGCTTCACACCTAGCTCCAGGGATAGAGATATAACTTGTCTTACCTCCTCTAATATACTAAAGTTTTCTGGGGCATATCGCATGTCTAAATTTATCTTTATTTGTACCTATTATGTGTGAAAAAAGTAGATACTTAATGAGTGCTTGTTGAATAAATGAATAAGCTTCACAGACAAGCTATGTATCCTTAGAACCAAAATTTTAAAAAACAGAACATTCCAGGAAGCCAAGGGCAGATTTGTGTAGTTGCTTTGGTCTAATATTATCTAGTTGCTGAGGCAGATATGTGTAATATGGTAAAACAAAATAAATTTTTCTTACAGGTTCTCTTTAATTTGAAATCAATTTACCTCTAGGACTATAACCTAGAATTAGATCCTAATCCAAGATGTGAACAAGTATTTACACACAGAAATATTTAATGCACTGAACAGGTTCCCCTATTTATAATTTAAAAAGCTTTTATTTTATGATCAAAATAGGTGCAAGTGTTTGCTATATGACTAACCACTTCACAAGGATTATATTATTTAATCTGTTAACTGCTATGTGAGGCAGACACCTTTAGGAGAAAACTCTCATAGTAAAGAAGTAAGGTGTCTTCAAAGTGTCCTTTCTTTTATTGTCAGATAAAACTTTATTGATACTGTATCACTGATCCAAGTTCATGTCTGGGCAAAGTTGATGAATGAAGACAATGGAGCAGGAGTCAAGAGTAAATCCAGCACAAGGTTTATTGAAAGGACAGTGACGCTCCTACACGGGAGGGGCTTGGGAAAGCAAAGCCATAATATAGGGAGTGATATAGGGCTCTGCCTGGCTTAGGTCCACCTATTCTATCTTGAAACTTACTACATTTGTAATTAGTTGGCCTAGTTAACTTCCCCCTGAACCCAGGTACCTGAACATTCTGAGAATGTTGGGTCAGCTTTTCCTGGCCTTGGGACCCATCACCCACACCTTGTTGCTACATTCTGTTAGCTTGGTAAGAGGTCTATTATATTTCTAAGAAGCCTATTGTTTTTCGTGCTCCTTCAGATGTCTTCTTCTAAAATGTCTCCCTCCCCTCACATTATGACACAAGCTGAGCATGCCCCAAAGTGTACCCGTCTGCCTTTTTAGCCTTTTGAACATGTGCTCCATGAACTTGAGCTAAGAATGCCCCAAACTGTGTCCACCAACTTCTTAAATTATGAGCTTACACTGAGCATGTTCAGGAATGTGCTCACCCCTAAACTGCTTTCCTATATGTATGTGTAGAGGTTCCCCAAATGAAATCTCCATGCTTCCTTTGTTCAGAGACAACATTGCTTTGGAAATAACTCCTATGATCTCCTTACTTGCTATAGGTAATAAATCTTTACTCTTTTACGTCTTGGCTATACTTATTTTGGCTTTGCACTCACTAAGGTATGAACCCATTGCATACAGTTATAAATCCTCAACAATCATTCTACAATAGGGGTGGCAAACTTTTTCTATAAAAGCTAGGTAGTAAATATTTTAGACTTTGTGATCCAAGAGGCAAAATTAAGGCTATGCATGTACTTATACAGTAAGAGAGAAAACAAATTTCCACAAATTTTATTCTGATAAAATTGAGAATATAAGAATAATTGAATATAGCTTTTTGTAATACTTAGAAGATGGAATTCTATTGAGGATAACATTTCATCTGAGCGGAGTTCAAAGTTGTGTTCTTTATATCCTCAAAATCAATAGCAAAGGCTCATCTGTTAATGTTGAATTTCAATGAGATTTTATGTAATTCATCTTTGAAAATGTCTTTTCATACAGATAGATACTACCAAATACTGTTATGAATCCATGAGCATATGGTTTTAATTGAGCATATTCATTGCTTGGAAGGCATTTATACAATTCTATTAAACTCTTGATAGTTGCCTTTTAGCATTGTCATTACATTGCAGATTAATTGCTTCCAATTGAAATTTAAGTGGAAGCTCAATTGCAAAATTAAATGACTTTTGAAGTCTGAACATTTTCTTTGCACTTATATCCAGATCCAAAAGACACTGCTAGACTCTAGTTTGAGCTCAGAAAACATATCTTCTGCAAATTTGGATAGTCATGGAAATCTTGCTTCTTGTTTTAACTTTTAACAGCACAGGCAATATATAAAGCATCTTGAGATTGCTCGTGATTCAAACAAACAATGTTAGTTACTCTTGGAATGACTACTGCCATATAAATTTGGCGTGTAAGAGCTATTGTACCTTTAAGTTTTAGTTTGACACATTATCAGTTCTTCAGAAAAAAGCTAATTTCTAAAGCCATTCACAGTTTGATGACAGTGTTTGAGGGCAGTTTTTCCAACCACTTAAAAACACACGAACCATTCTTAGCTGGAGGGCTGTACAAAAACTGGCAGATGACTGTGTTCAGCCTTTGGGCCTTAGTTAGCAGAGAATGTTAGTAATTCTCTGCTAAACTGCCTAAGGGCACAAAACTATTTAGTGGTAGAACAGGGATTCAAATTTGATCAGGCAGCCTGGCCTCAGAGTTTATTCGCTTGGTGACTGCAATACTGCTTATTGTGCAAGAGTAGCCAGTAGCCAAATCCATGTGGAGTCTTCTTTGCGCAGTTTTTTCCTTAAAAAGATACATTACACAATATTTACCATGTACAAAATAGTATGAATAAAGTGTAACCAATGTCCACATACTCATCACCGAACTCAAACAAAACACTACCCCACCTTTAAATCCCTTCTGTTGAACTTGCCTTGATAACTTGCTCACATTTCCTCCTGCCAGACATTGATCACTGTCTTTAATTTGCTGTTTTGCATTTCCACACCCTGCTATATTTTTAATCTATTTTCACCATGTGTGTACTCCTAAGAGTACCATCAAGTTGCCTCACCTGTTTTTAAAGAACATAAATGGTATCATACTACTCGTATTCTTCTGTGACTTGCCTATTTTCTCAACCCTATTTTGCCAGCACATTTAAAAATAAAACTGAATTTTAATTCCCTTTGATGAGACATGCATTTTTATTTACCATGACCCCCTCTTGTCTTATACTAATTGATTTCAGTTACCTGTCTGGCCCTTAGCGTCATTTGAGCTTGCCAACCCTAACTTCAGATGCCGACCCATGTACCCATTCAAATGTTTTTGAAATTTTAGTAATGTGAATCCTATCTGTTGTAATGACAATTACGTTACCTCTGATAAAAGCTGGCTATGAAATTGTATATACTATATGAGCTCCCCTCTGTATTTCTATTAGCAAAAGACAGGGATGTTTGGAAATGATTAGTTGGGAGGGGCACCAAGGAATATTTTGAAGAATGATGAAAATGTTCCACATTTGATTGTGCTAATCATTATGGGAGCAAACACAATAGACAAAACTCATCAAACTATATACTTATAATGAGTGCATTTAATGTACATAAATTATATTTCAACAAAATTGGAAGATAAACAAAACCTCCAAACACTGTATTAACAAAAGAGATGTCAGGTTTTCTCCTGTTGGAAGAAAATTATATTCCAGCATGAGAACATCATCGAATCTGTAGAGATGGAGGTGTAGCCAGATAAAACCGACCATTGAGCTCGCTCAGTTCCTCTTGCCCTGTTCCATGCTGACCAAGCAAACATCTATAGAGTATGTCTTGGAGAGACTGTACTAGAGCTCCTCAGTATTCCATGTTCAATGATTATCAGCCTTCTGCCATAGGTACCATCTTCTTGTAAGTTTGATTAGCATGAAACAGCTCCAAAGAATCTCATATTATTTCAGCCTCTTACAAACAGTTCCTTAACCTATGAAGATCAATGATCAGATTCTGGAACGCAGTATCTGTGACAGTGTACTTACATTCTAGAAAGTCTTATCTAAGCTATCCTCCAGTTCAGCACCTCTTAGGCCACACATCCTAGGATTTTCTTTCCATTTATTAACAAGTTCAAAGTGAAGACTTGGCTGTCAGAGGCACCAATTTAAGTGTTTTCCAATGAACTTCTCTCTTTTACTCTGATAACTAGATAAACACTGATGCATTTTTTGTGGGCTATCTGGTCATATCTGGCCTCTAACAATACTTCACATATAAATTATTATTCATAGCCTACTTTATTTTAGGCAGAGCAAAAGTGTTGCCACGGACAGAAAATTTCTAGATTTTTTTGTGAGCAACTCTGGAAACCTAGCCAAATTAGGACATACAAACAATTTTGAAAATAATCCAATATGTTGGTATAAGAAGACTGTGCATATAAATTCTTTAATTAACTCTCCTTTTGGCTTAATTTTAGCTTTGTGGTAAGAGTGGATCTGCAATGTGTACCGCTGCCATAACACTTGATGGCAGTTCCACTTGGCTCTTTTCATGGCCTGAGTTCAGAGCAATACGACAGTTCTGTGATGTGGACACAGTTTCTATGCTAAAGCCATCCATTTTAATAAAGTAAAGGTCTAGCCCATTGAGCCTGGTTGAATACAGCTGTTGCATTGATCTCTTCTGGTGCTACAGCCGCTGAGTTCATTTCCTTAATCACATTTTCCATACGGGTAAAAGCATGAAGCTGCTTGGTATCTTCCAGAGTGCATGCATTCTAATTTCAGAATTTAATCAAATGGAACTGGCTTCCTGACAGAGTAAACAGAGCAAAATACTGTATCCAGACCAGCTGCCAAGCTAGCAGCCTGAATTTATTTTTCCTTGCTTTGCTAAATGCATCTTGAATTTTTGAAAACATAGTCCAGGTTTAGGAAATTTAGCATTTTTGAATCAAGACCAGTCACCTCTAATATTCCTCCATAAATACATCCATTACATTTCAAAAGTCAGGTAGCTGAGTTAATCCTTTCTCACATGCCCATGCTCAGAGGAGAAAACATATTCCTTTTTCTTATTGATTACAGGAATTGTATACATAGACCCTTGCCATTTGGGCTGAACTAATGGCAGAGAGTACCTGTAAATATTTATACGTTTTTTTCTGATTACTACCTCAATACTTTTTATTCGATTCTTAGAATCTAACTCATATCTGAAATCTTTCCAAATATTTTCTATGACAATTAAACATATAGTTCCAGATATAAATGTAAAAGCTTTATTAATAATATAGATTCAATGTAGGAATCAGAGCACATAAAGAATAAGAGAGTCAGATGAGTGCAAATAACTATATCTCAAACCACCTGGTTTATGAAAGAAGGTTTGAGAAAGTACAGAATGTTACCGATTTCTTGATTATTGCTAATTCTAATTTTTCTATGTGTTAAATGAGATGCTTGTTTGTTTGCTTTGAGACAGGATCTCCTTATGCAACCCAGGTTGGCCTAGAACTCTTGTTTTGCTTTTTTTTTTTTTCTATTTTTTCCTTTTTTTTTTTTTTTCGGTGCTGGGGACCGAACTCAGGGCCTTACACTTGCCAGGCAAGCGCTCTTCCACTGAGCTAAATCCCCAACCCCTGGCCTAGAACTCTTTATGTAGCCAAGACTGGCCTTAAACTCGTGATCCTTCTGCCTCAGTCTCCAAAGTGCTGGGATCACAAACATGTACCATATTAACAACAAACATCTTATTTATATTCATATAGTAATTTCATTTATCCTTTAACATAATACCAGGGATCATCTTTGGAGAGGATGCATGTATGGACTGAATCTATCATTCAGCCAGGAGATACTTGTAAATGCACAGACCCTCAAATCAAATGAATACCACTTCTCTACAAGCAGTTTGTTTATACCCTAACTTCCAGAAGGCCTTGTAATTCTCTAACTCCTTTCCAGGCTAACTGCTAGTCAAATATAAAAATTTAGCTCAGTTATCACTTCTTGTTAGGAGTCTTTATGCTCTTACTGCAATGGAGACTGCCTAGAAAAAAATCTGGCTTTTAGTTGTTGTCAGCTTGTGTTGCTGGCCAATTTGCTGTGGCTCTATTCAGGGATTCAAACTGAAAGGTTTTTTTCCTTTCTTTCTTTCCCCCATGCTGGGAAGCTCAAAATTATCACTTTTTCAACCAAACTGAG
The DNA here is from genome assembly GCF_047511655.1 of Castor canadensis. Taxonomy (NCBI): domain Eukaryota; kingdom Metazoa; phylum Chordata; class Mammalia; order Rodentia; family Castoridae; genus Castor; species Castor canadensis. The sequence continues at coordinate 186,994,701 of NC_133387.1, forward strand.
TAATCTCTCCCCTTCTTATCTCTCTCTGATCACAGGAAGGTGTAAACCTCTGTCAAACAAGACATTCAACTTCAGAGATGTCAGTAAATCCAGAGATAAGAAAAGCCAAGACCATCATTTGGTCTTGGGGCATGCACTTCCTCAAGATCCCCAAAACAGAGCTTCTGAGCTAGACATTTTCTCTTGGAAGCAAGATAGGAGAACTTTGAAGCTGGATCTGACTGTCCTCATTTGCCTTGCAAAGTAATAAAACTTATTTCCTTTTCCTCAAAACCCTGCTCTTGTTATTTGAAAATTGGCACATGGCCCAGGAACCCAACTTTCAGTAACATCATCTCTTCTGATTGTTCACACTCTTTCTTGGTTTCAAATACTTTCCATGTGCTGAGGACTTCCAGATTTAAATGTCTAGGCCAGCTCTCTTCTGAGATTCAGACATCTATGTATTATTATTTACTTAAAATCTCTGCTTAGCATCTTAACATGCCCAAATCAAACTCACCATCCTTTCTTCAAAAAACTACACTATCGGTAACATTAAATTAGTTATCTAGTGCTTCAAAGTCTAGTGGTTGAAAACAATAAACAGCACTTCACAGTTTTTGTGGGTCTGAAATTTGTAAGTAGCTTAACTGATTGGTTCTAGCTTAAAGCCTCTCACAAATTTGTACTCAAGATGTTGGTCATTTGATGGCTCAAACAGGAATGAAAGATCCTTTCCAGGATGGCTCACTTATGTGGATGGCAAGTTAGCGTTGTCTGTTAGTTAGTAGAAGACCTCAGCTACTCTCTACATAGACCTCTTCCTAGGACTCCATAGGGCTGTGTGACTACTCTCGCAACATGGTGACTGGCTTCCTCCAGAGCAGGCAACCTAAGACAAATCAAGGAGGAAGCTGTGCTATCTTCCTGTTGATCCAGCCTCAAAAGGCAAACACAACCATTGTCTCAGTATTCTATTAGTCACACAGGCTAGCCATGATTCACTGTGGAAGGGCAATACAAAACTGTGTGAAGACCAGGAGACGAGGACCACAGAGGCCATTTTGGGGGCTCATCACTAGCACTGTCTAGTTGCTAACCCCAGACATGTGAGAGTCATTTTTGACATCCTCTTTCTTTAGAACTTCTGGTTAATACTGAGTCCCATCTACCTCATCTATCTACTGTTATCACTCTACTCGTTGTCATCCTGTCTTGTCTATAATCCACAACAGCTCCTCAAGTTTTCTCTCTTATTCTACTTTTTTCTTTGAGACACTCTGTAGACCAGACGGGCCTTGCAGACCCTCCTGTCTTAGGTCCCAAGTGTTGGGATTACAGGCATATGTAACCATTCTACTCTCAGTTTCTCATCCTATGCTTGTGTCACTTTAACTCATTTCCCACACAGAAATCATCAACCTTTTTGGAAGGTACTTCCGAATTAAGACCACACTATGTGTGGAAAGGAAAGATTTATTAGAAATCCAGACCACAGGGCTGCCCCCCCAGGGGTCAGGGAGCAGCAACTTGGGTGAATTGGGTAGTGGGCTTTATAGGAGGGGCCAAGCCATAGGGGAGGGATAGCATCTCTGGTCTCTGATTTTCTGCGATCACCAGATGGAACAGGTTGACATGCCTGGCTAGTTGAGTAACTGGAAGTTCCTGAGTTGTTTTGCAAGCCGAGAAACAATCAGGCAGGGAGAAATAAGCAATCATAAATCAGGGGGTCTGGTTTTAAAGTGTAGCCTCGGGTCCTTCCGCCCGCCCCAAGAATGCCAGGGACTTAACACTTTTCAGAATGCAAATTGACTATATTGCTTTCCAACTTAAATACCCTTCAAGGGTTTTCTTTTGAATATACCACGTATATGAATTTGGTCAATTACTTATCCATTTTTAGACTCAGTTACTTCTTTAAAATGGTAATAAAAAAGAGCCACCTCACAGAATTGTAGTAAGGATCAATTTAGACAAAGTATTTAATCATATAAAATTGCCCAGAAGAGAACAAACATTCAAAGTACTTGTTAAACAGAAGGCCCATGGTTAACACCTATGGTCTTAGTCTGATGGGATCAAGAAGAGAAGTTTTCATGGGAGTAGAGGATCACCTCGATAGCTTAGGGAGGTTTGGTGAATTGTACCCTTTAGATAAAACAGAGAAACACAACAGGCTCTTAGTTACCATCTTCTTGGGCCTGCATCAGGGAGTAAAGAGGAGTGTGACAAGAGGGAGAGGAGGCCTGGACATGTAGTATACATACTATAAGAAGGGGTTATCTCTTGGCATTGTGCAATCTCCTCCAAACCAGACTCTTAAGCTTTCTAAGTTAAAGAACGTATCTGAGAATCTGCTGAAAGGGATGGATTCTCTATCCAGGAAAAAAGAATGTATATAGTCATATGATTGCAAAATTTGGCAAATAATTTCAGGGAGTCTAAGAGTCATAAGAAGACTTCTGTTGCAACCACAGAGCCCTCCCCTTCAGGATCCAATTCAAAGGCAACTTTACAGCAACCATATGGAAGGCATTACTTCATGCACCTGGCACACATGACAACTTCAGCTTCTGCTTTATAGGTCATTTGGTAAAACTTGCTCTTTCTATAGTCATTTATTTTGAAGGTCTAGTTTAAAGACGTAGCTATCCCACTTAGTCCTGCTAATATCTTGTCCCCTCTTTTGACATTGATATCTTCCTTAGACAAAGAAAACATAGCAAAGGGGCCCAAATTAGTGTCAAATGTTGGAGTGTTTGGAAATATAAAATGTTTCTCAAAAATAAGACCTGAATAAAAATCCAAGCACCTTCTTATTTAGGAGAGTTCAAACACAGTTATTGAGAAGGTTTTTTTTAATTCAAAAAATAAATAAGTAAATCATTCCATTCCATTTTCTTCTCCACCTTGACATTTTATAGCTTGTTTTTTGTTAGTAACTGCAGGAGTAACCTGGTAATCCATTAGTTGTGATGAATTTGAAATAGGCTGTCACTCTGTTGTTTTCATTTGATGAGCTCCCACTAGGACTAATGCATGTTACTGCATGAGAGCCAAGAGCTGAAGGGGCAGCAGGCAACCTCTTCTGCCATGCTCCTTTTTATTGTGTAACAGAAGCTATCCTGAACCATAGCTCAAGCAACTAAGACATAGTATTGTTTATCTCAACACTAGTACCCTTCCTAAATTCTTTATCAGTAGGATGTTAGAAACTAATAGTTTTGTTTTGTTTGGGTTTTTTTGGTTTTTTTTTTTTTTTTTTTTTTTGTGGTACTGGGGCTTGAACTCAGGGCCTCATGCTTGCTAGGCTTGCTAGGCTTGCTAGGCTTGCTAGACAGGCACTCTACCATTTGAGCCACTCTGCCAGCCCTGTTTTCTGTTGGGTTTTTCAAAATAGGGTCTTGCAAACTATTTGTCTCAGGCTGGCTTTGAACCGCAATCCTCCTGATTTTTGCCTCCTGAGTAGCTAGGATTGCAGGTGTGAGACACCAGTGTCTGGTGGGAAACTAATTGTTTTTGAGGTCTCAGTACTTAACATGTGCTACTTTTAGTTGTTACAGAAAGCCTATGAGAAAGGGGTCTGTCTTAGTGTGTTTTCAGAGTACTAAAGACTGGGTAATTTATGAAGAATTTTCACTTATTTGTTTATTACAGTTCTGGAGGCTAGGACATGCAATCTCAAGTGTGCTGGCATCTGTTTAGGACCTTCCTCCTGCATCATAACATGGTAGAAGGCATTACGTGGCTAGAGAGCAAAGGCGTGAGCTCAGGTCTCCTCTTCTTATAAAGTCATGTGGCCTCACTCCCATGACATCATCTAACTCCAGTTACTTCCCAAAGACCCCTCCAAACACCATCAATATATGAAACACCAACTCTAACTTTTAGGGGACAAATTTAGGGTCTTTATCTCCATTTTATAGAGCAGGAAACTGAGTTACAGTAATTAGTCCATATTGACCAGCTAGTGAAGAGGCACTGCTGGGCTCCAGATCCAGTTCTACCTCCTGCAGAGCTCACTTTAGGCCTCACTTCTCCTACGTGCAGCAGTCTATGCAATTAGTGTGGTCCTTTAATAAGAATGTCTCTGTCTTGTTACAGCACAGGGGAAGTATGAGTCAGAAGATCTCATTTAGCTCTTCCTTCTAAAGAAGTAAATGACACCTCAGAGGAAGCTCAAGTTGGTATGAGAGGGAGAAGAAAATGATCTTGAGGACAATCAAGGCCTATAGCAAGAAGAGAATTTAAATAAAAATCAGAAGCCAGCATAAGTGTTTCAAGTAGAAAGTTGAAGGAAAGAAATCTAGGTGTAGTGTGGAGCACTACAGTCTCAGCTACTCAGGATGCTGAGGCAGGAAGATCCCATGAGCCCAGGGATCCTATCTAAAAAAAAGGAAAAGAAAAGAGTTGAGGACAAGGAAAAGAATTCTTCTTTCAGAACTGGTGTAAAGCTCTCAGTCTGGGCCTTGTTTTGTGTAACTTGTAAGTAGTTGGGCTGTGTGCGAACCACAAGTAGACTTGAAATCGGAGTATTGGACTCAAGACTCAAACTTTTGGGTTTCCACTTGCCATATTGGACCACTCGTCCCTAAATGCGAAATAAAGAGGCATGGTGAACTCAGAGAAAGGAGATTTATTACACAGCTCAGGACGTGCCCTGGGAAGAAGCAGAGTAAGCATTCAGCCCATTTTCAGCCATTTTTGAGGTAGAGACATGGGCTATAGGTTTAAATAGGTAAAGAATTGGGGGCAGAGAAAGAGAGGTAAAGTATGCATAAACAGTTCCAGTCACAGGTGTACCAGGCCCACCATTTACATTTTACGACTACCTTTTGCTATCTTGGTGAGAACTACCATTTACATTTTATAACTGCCTTTTGCCATTTTGGTGGGAGGTTTGTTGGCTTGCTTTCCTTGAGGAGCCTGTTTCTCATCTCTTTGGATGTTTGTTTTTAAAGATGCCTTTCTGTCTCTCTATCTAGGAAACCCTCCCCCCCCCTTCTGCTGTATTTTATTATCTTGGTGAGAGGCCTGCTCCTCACATCTCCTTAGATGTTTGCTTTTAAAGATGTCTTCCTGTCTCTCTTATGTAAGACAAAGTTACTTCTGCCATTTGCTCCCCTCACATTCCCAAAGTCACTTTTGCCATTTACTCTCCCTCACAATTGCAAGGTGACTGCACAGACAGAATGGCTTAGAGCAAAGACTGATACAAAATGGAGGACAGATGCCATGCTTTTCTCCTGCTTTTAGTTAATTCCTGAGCCCAAGCAAGGAGTCCATGCTTTTCAGCAAAAGCAGTTTGAGCACCTCTTACAGACTTTGTACCCAGCTCTGTTGGAAGGGAGCAACAATGGTAGAATTTGGGTGACAGGAACTTGGCTTTTGCTGCATCTAGGGTTCCACCCTGCTCTTGCCCTTTTGGATGCCTCCCATTGCTGGAGCTGTTGGCAAAGATTTCCTCATTTGCATTGCTCAGTAACAAATAGGAAAACCTGATGAGCAGACAAGAAAGTAAGAAAAAGGAGACTAGCCAAGACTAACAGAGGCAAAAATCTGTTTCTTACTAGGTTAAGTTGCAGGCCACGGAGGGATTTTATTTATTTCAAATGTTTTTATTAGGATTGGAGGTGTGGTTCATGTGGTAGAGTGACTGCTCTGTAAACACAAAACCCTGAGTTCAAACCCCAGTCTCGCCAAAAAAAAAAAAAAAAGATAAATATTTTTATTGGTATGTAATAGATATACAGGGGAGTTCATTGTGGTATTTCCATAAATACATATATTGTACCCAGGTTTGTTTCATCTCCTCCATTATTTTCTCTTCCCCCATTCCCTTTCTTAAAATGACTTCAACAGCTTTCAGTGTTCCATATTCATACATGCATAGGAAGTACCTCAACCATATTCATCCTCCTTTACTCTCTTCACTTGCCCCCCTCCCCGCAACTATTACCCTTCCCTGACTTGCTTTACATTCCATGGAGGGATTTTTAAAAAGGGGACTCAATTAATGCTCTTCACTTGTCCCCTCCTTAACTCTGGGGACCAAGTGTGTGTGGTAAAATGGAAAGGGAATGTCTGGGCATGTCCCAGTGGAAGAGAAATGGGGTATGTTCTGTGTGTCCCTTCCCCCAGGGCTCAAAGCCCCCATTGTGTGTCATCAGCTTAAGTGATATTGAACCATGTCTGAGACCCCCTCTTCCAAGGCTCTTTACATTTTAAGAAAGATGATTCCTAAGAAAAACAAAGGAATGAGTCTCTAAACTCTGACAGGTAAATGCCAAGTTCTTGGCCCTCCAGGGGCAGGTAGAGAATGAGCTTAGCAGTTCCCATCAGATTCAGGTGATCAGGGCAGCAGCCACTGCTCTGCTCAATTCTGTTCTTGTGTGCCCTTGTGGGCTGGTTAATTCCTTCCCCAAACATCTGCTTGCTGTCAAGTTAGGAAACTACACCTGCTTTCCTCTTTCTTAGGGATGTTGAGAGGATCCATGAAGAGCTGTAATGAAGGGAATTGGGAGATTCTCAAGACAGATACTGTTTAATTGCTTGGGTTGTGTCTCTGACTAAGCTTAGACATGAAGTGCTGACAATTGCCTGGGGCATCAGTCAAGATTCTTGCTCTGCAGCAAAGGGCAGGCCCCAGGCAATGTCCAGTCTACCACTGCCATCCTGCCATCAAACAATGGACATCCTCTTGTTAGGCTGATTTCAAGGGAGAAGCAGATGTGGTCCCTCAGGTTTTGTGGCCAAGATGCCCCAAATTGGAGAATGGCTGTTAATAGGAAGACAGGGTTGATATCAAACACCCAGATAGCAACATGTATCATTTACTGTCATTTAGTTTGCCCAGAGTAGGAAGACTGGGCTGAATAATTTATTTGGACAATAGGATAATTTTATTTCTTCAGAATTTTTGCTTCCATTGATGAATAATTCAATTATGCAGAAGCTATAATATATTTGTAAAACACTTTATGGCTTTAAGGGAGTGACAGATACTGTTTTCTTTGGCTTCCAACAGTTCTGTGAGATATACCCAAGTAGAATAAGATTAAATTTCAAGGACCCCAATGATGTAATAGCTCAAGTAAAATACTTTAATTCTTTTTCTCCTAAACTGACCATCTTTGCAAGCATCTCTTCTCCCCATGGTTTTTCTAGGACCCAAGTCCTTTCCATCTCAGTTTTCTGTCTAATTTTGAGTGGATGCCTCATGTGGGTTATAGCCAATGTGTTATGGTTTGGATCTTAAATGTCTTTCCAAGGCCCATGTGTTTTGAAAGTTTGGTCCTCAGCTAGTGGCACTATTGAGAGGTGGTGGAAACATTAGGAAGTGGGGTTTGATTGAAGGAAGATTATTGGAAAATGTCCTTCTCTTGTCAATCTCTCTCTCTCTCTCCTCTGCTTCTCAATCACCATGAGTAGGTAAGTGGCCTATTCTACCATATACTCCCTGCCATCATGTTCTGCCTCGCCACAGGTCTAGAAACAATGGATCCAAGTGACCATGCACTGAAACTTCTGAAACTATGAGCCAAAAAGAACTCCTTCCTACTTAGAAGTTGATTTTCTTAAGTATTTTGTCACAGCAATGGCAAACTGATTAACACACAGTGGAAAGGGGAAAGCATATGACCCCTCTGGGTCTGGTTTTAAGACACCAACCTGAAAATGGAATGTCACAAATACCATACTGCATTAATGACATCTCATTCACAGAAGGCAGTGAAAGGCAGGATAGCTGGTCAGCCTTCTTTCCTTCCAAGTAAAGGACTCTGAGTTGATAGCTGCATGGCCTTCTGGGGTTCCAGGCTGGAGAGAGGGGACGCATACAGATATATAGAAACAAAGATACTAATAAATCCTCTCATGCAGTCTCTTTACCAGCCTCAGGTTATCTTCCTCTTCCATGAACATTTTTCTGTGACCTTTTAAGTTCCCCCGACCTCTGTTGTTTTAGAATTCTTTAGGCTCTTCACTGTTTCTTCTCTATGATCAGTCTATGGAGAGCAAGGATTCAATAGGCAAAAGAGACCCAGATTGAAGCAATTATGTTTGGTCATCTCCTGCATTGTTATACACAACTACCATCCCCCTTCCACTAGGACTACTTCAAGAAATCAATGATTTCATGTAATGTGACTCAAATATTTCCAAGCATCACCAGTTTGTGGACTTGTTTGGAGTTACTTAAGATTCAGACTTTAATCTTCTTAATTGCTGACTTTGATTATTCATAAAAATAATTTTAGTTCCTTATAAAATTCCAGCTCCCAATGTTAGGGAAAGGCATCTGAAACACATCCATGTTTCAGGACCACCTTCTCTGGCCTCTGCTGTTCTGACCTGTACTCGCTCTGTGGGCCTCCGCTCACACCAAGAAAAAGACTCAGTCCCTGTGCTCACAGTCCTCTGTGCCTCAAGCCCATTGATCTGCCAGGGCTTAGACTGGAGAAGTACTTCTTCCATTACTTGACTCACTTAGGGGACTCCTACAGCAGGGTTTCTTGGGTCCAAAGGTATTGCTGAGCCAAGTTGAATGGTTCTTTCAGTTGTGCAAACTCCTCAGAGTTTAAGTGTGACCCCAAGCTGACTGGGCCTAGATTACGACAAAGGGCTACATAGACCTGCACTCATGCAGATGTGTATGGTCTCTTACTTTAGGATGCATTTTCTGGGTCTTACTCTGTCTGTATATTGGCTCTCTTAAGGTGCTCTTCCACCTCTGTCGTGTTACAATGGTTTAAATTCTTTTTTCCAGGAGGAACCTTGGCTAGTAGAGCCCAGGACATGAGGTGAGGTTACAACATCCTACCCAAAGTTGTATCCAAATCTCAGCTACAGTCCATCACGTCAGTGCCACCAGGAAATAAAGTACCACCCCGTTGGTCTCCATGTGCTGCTCAGCCTAATCCTTTTCTTTACTCTGATAATTTAGTAGTGTTTTAGATACATGATCTCAGTCATGGCTGTGGTTTTTATTTCTGGGCTCCATCTTTATACACACTAAGAAATAAAGAAAGTATTTTCATGTAGGAGTTGATGCTCAGGTGGAGCTAGAGGTGGGAATGGGAATGGGGAGATAGGAAAAACTGAATGAAGTTAAAGACACTGTAAGGAAGATCAGTGAGGGAGCCTAGAGCCATAAAGGTCACCATGTTACTCATAGGCAATGCAATGGGAAAAGTGGGGAGTATGCAGCTTCATCTGGAGCTGCATCCAATTAACTTGTGTGCCTGCCTGGTCCTTTGCCAGGTTATAAGTCTCATGAGGATGGGCCAGGATTATGGCTTATTTATTTTCCTGTCCCTAGTGCCTACCACAGTGACATCTCTTTGCAATAAGGAGATTTGGACAGAATTGATTATGAAGCCAACATTCTCCGTTTATATAGAGAGAATCAGCCTTTCTAGCAACTGTAGCACACTTGGATACATGTGTTGTTTAGATGTCCAAAACTTTGCAAAAATGACTGTATCCCGCCATGTCTATCTTCATGGTCTAAATTTGGCAGTCATAGATATTAGCCACTCTGTAATCCACCTCTCTTATCTCCTTCATTAAGTGCCTCTTCAAAATGTCTTTTCAAGTACAGCATCATTATATCATTTTTACTGATACCAGTTCCAGGTCCAGTTTTCCCTCTGGCAGTTTCCTTAATTGGTGATTTGGCAACACTGGGTTTTGTCTTCCAACCTGCCAGTTTCCTTCATTTAGAGCAAATTCTGTCAAATGAATAAATGCCCATAGCACAATTACCAAGCACAAAACGAAATCGCAAATATGCATTAGCTTACCAGGGTACTGCCTAGTATATTAAAAAGAAAAAGACAAGGATATAAGATTGACAAGAGAATGGAGCATTTCATTTTTTCATTCTATTTTATTGCTGCAATATCCCATTTGATGGCCTCCAGCTTTCACAGCATCAGCTTCCCGCAATGACACTAATGAAGAAATGCTGCTTTTTGTTCATTCTTTAACCAACTGTGTTGCTCTTTAATGGGAATATGGCACTTTCCGTCCTATTCATGCTGTTATGAACAGTCAAGTCTCTAGGGTGACTCTGATGTATACAGCATTCTTTTCCCTTCGGGATTTCTCTTATTAGATGGTAAATATACTTCCTGTCAATAAATTCAGTGTTCCAGATATTTCAAATTATGGGTAGAAACAAGGACACCTTTCCAGCTGGCAGGAAAAAAAACCCAAGGAGGAAAAGTGATCACTTTATTTTTCATCATATTTCTTGCTTTGTGGACTATGCTGTTTTCCCCTTAATTATTTCCTAATCATTTTCTTCAGTCTGTTTTTTATTAAACCTTCCCCACTTATAACCATTTTGCTAAATCACTTGAACACGATTGAGTTCCAAATGGTTTCTCACTTAAGCAGAAAGTTATTTGGCCACTTTGCCAAAATGTCCACTCTAACTTAATTTCCCATGGGGCTCATTTAGTTTGTTTCTTCTCTGTTTTCTTTTTTGGGTTCCTTCTGTTTATCTAGAAGTATGGAATTAGATCTTCTATCAGTTCTCACAGACTCACATATAAATGAAGGCTGGGTTTAACTTGCCAGACCCAGAAGGGCAGTGAGGTACATCTACTATTTTCAATTTAGTCTGACCTCCTATCATGAACTGTAACAGAGTTCCAAGTTAGGTCTAAACTACCTGAGACAGAACTTTAAACAGAGCAGTATTTTCAAGATCTAGGGACAAAAGGAATACCTTCTGGAGAATAGGAAACAAAGTGGATGCCCCCTGCTTTGCAATCATTTTATTTTTAAATGATAATGGACAGGTTTTTATCTTACCACACAACAAATGAGTTTCTATCACATGCAAAAAAACATCAAATTGAATAGAAATAGATAGCTATTTGAAATGAAGCTTTCCAAATTACATCAAAATAGGTAAATAGATTAAGAAATTTCTTGTCAGTTATGGGAAAGCAAAACTGATACAATGTTTTTGAATAAAAAACTTTATTTTCCAAATATAACTGAAACCATTGAGTATGAATGCCTAGCAAAGACTTACTAAATTTTTTATCATAATTGCTATTGCTGTTGTTAACAATTCAAATCAACAAACATTTATTGAGACACTGTTATAAAAGATGGGAGGAAAATAAATAAATAACAAAATTCAATGAGGAAGCCAATGGTAGAAATAAACGTGCAAATGACTGCTATAAAGTGAGGTGGAATGACCCAGAGGAAAGAATAGGTTATGTTTTATCTATTTACTTATTTTGAGACAGGGACTCACTTTGTACCCCAGGCTGGCCTTGAACTCAAGGTCTTAATGCTAGTGCTCACAGGTGTGAGCAACCATGTCCAATTTAGGAACAGGTAATTCTGACTTGGGGTGTTGGTAAAAGAAGCCATATCTAAGCATGGCATTGATCTATATGAAGAGTTTCAGGTAGTGAAAATCTTTTGGCTTTCTAGCTTGAAGGAACTTCATAACCAAAGCCATCAGGGCAGGATAGTGAAGTCACGTGTTCAGGGATTGATAAGGAGCATATGCTGAACAGACAGTTGTAGAGGAATGTAGAAGGTAAGAAGGCTGGAAACAGCTTAAGGTTAAGCTTGGGTGCTAGGCCACCACTTTGTGTTCTACATAGGTGCTAACAAGAATTGTGACAGATTGGGTAAGACTGCAAACCTCAATTCTGACATTTGGTAGCTTTATGAACTTGGGCACCAATTTTTTAATCCCAAAAAGGAAAATATGAACAGTAGTTATTACTACATGTAAAAAAACTTAGCACATTTATAGACACAAAGCAAGCTCTCAGGAAAGGGCAGCTATCATTATATATGCACCTTAATATTACAGAAAGGCCATTGTAGCTGATATTAAGTATTAATTGGAAATACAAAAAAGATGAAGGAAAAGAAGGAGAAGGAGGAGGAAGAGAAGGAAGAGAAATGCTTTGGAAGTTGTTGCAGTGCCCAAGATGTTAAAGGGAAATTTGGATAGGGAATAGCATTTGTTAGCTGCTAAGTGAGGCAGCCATCTTTACAGGCAAACTCCTATATTAATGCACCTTCAAAGTGTACTTTCCGTTATTTTCAGCTAAAACTTTGTGACACAAGCTGAGCATAACCAGAAGCATTCTTGTCTGCCATCTTTATGACACTAGCTAAACATGCCCCAAAGTGTTCTTGTCTGCCATTTTAACCTTCTGAACATGTACTCAATGACCTTGAGCTAAGCGTGCCTTAAAATGTGTCCACCATCTTTTTTTCTTAAATTATGACTTTAAACTGAGCAAGCTCAGGAATGTGCCTGTTCCTTAAGTGTAGCCTCCTCAAATAAAATCCCTATGCTTCCTTTGTTCAAGGAAAGCATCGCTTTGGAAATAACCCCTGTGCTCTCCTTACCTGCTGCAGGTAATAAATGTTTCTCCATTCCTTTATTTCTTGGTGGTGCTTGTTTTGGGCTTTACATTCACCAAGAAGCAAACCCACTGCATTCAGTTACAAGTTGAAAAAACATGGTGGCTTATAGGATAAGAAGGATAAAGAAGAGTATAGTTTCTGGTATGATTGACATAGACTGTTGATTGACAAGACTGTAGGCTGTGGTGCTATCATTTGAAAAGTGAACTCAGAAATAAGTTATGATCATTGGTTAGGAAAGAGGTCATTCAGTTTGGTTTTAGACATGATGAGTTTTGGTTACCTAACACTGCTTAACAAATACCATAAACTGTACAAATTTAGGCTACACTTACAGTTCTGGTGGCTGGAAGTCTGAAATAAAAATGTTGGAAGGGTCATTTTCCCTCTGAAGCCTGTAACAGAGAATCTTTCTTTGCTTCTTCTACCTTCTGATGCTTGCTGCCATCCTTGGTGCTCTTTGGCTTATAGTTTCATCATTCCAATCTTTGTCTCCATTTTCACATGGCTGCCTTCTCCTTGTGTGTCTGTATCTCTTCTCCTTTCATATGGACATGAGTTACATTGGATTAAGAGCCCACTCTATGCCACTGTGATTGCATCTTAACTCAATTATATCTTCAACAACCTATTTCCAAAATAAGGTCACATTTGTAGGTACTCAGATTGGGACTTCAGCATATCTCTTGAGGAAATTCTATTGAACTCATAACAATGAGTTTCAGATACCTGTGGCCCATGAAGGTAACAGCTGAGATGTATAGTTAATAGAGCTTAAGAGAGCTCAGAGTTACAAGTGTATAGTGCAAGAATTATCATCTTAAGATGACAATTGAAACATGGAAGTGACTATATGAAATAGGACTGAAAAAATAGAGTGCAAAGGAAAAGGGCACAATCCAGTATAATTCCTCTCATAATTATGCCAGCCTCTGTTCTGCAACAGGACAAGAATTACTACTGAGGGTGAGTGTGGTCTTGAGTAAAGCAAGAACTGAACAGAAATTGGCATAGAAGAAGGACTAACAATAGGAATAGCTTTGAGTAGTCCACTTGAAGATATGGAGTGGGATGTATGCATAAGATTTATAAGGAGATAGCAAAGGCACATGGAAGAGAAAACCACATAGACAGAAGAAACCCAGTTTCTGCTTCCTATAAAGAGCATGGCCAGCTGTACAGTAAAGTATTTCTCAAAATATGGTCCCTGGACCAGTAGCAGCAGCATCACTTGGAGCATGTTAGCAATGTGAAGTCTTGGGCTTCACCTTGGACAACCCAGCAGGAAACTAAAGCTGTCCTGGACTCAGCATCTGTGTTTCAGCAAGCCCTCCAGGTGATTCTGATGTGCACATGAGCGTGAGAACCACTGCTCCAGAGTGTTTGGCAGTAATTCATGAAGAGAAATTAAAAGTAGGAGGAATTCTGCTAGGTGGGACATTTCACAACAAACTGCACCCTAGTGTTCAGGTCTGGAGCTTTGGGGATTATTTGCTCTCTAAGTCCGGAAGTAAGGAGCAGGGCTTTAATTAGCAAAGTGATTAACAGCAGCTGAAGTTTAGTGCAGAGGCTTCTCACAACCTTTCTAATTAAGCTCATCTTAACATGACGTTAGTAATAGTATAGATTAGTCTTTACCGTTTATCACATAAACAAGGTCATTATTTTATTGGGGCCATGGTATAATATAATTTGGGACACACGGCCATCCTCTAGATGAGGTGGGTGGCATATCCTAGGACATGCACAAGATGATTCATCAGGGGGCTGAAAAAATACGTTAGAACTTATATATTAAAATAAGAATGACAGAAGCTGGATATGGTGACTTACACATATAATCCTCACTACTCAGGAGGCAGAGATTGGGAGGATTGTGGTTGGAGGCCAGCCTCGGTAAAAAAGTTCCCAGGACCCCATCTCAATCAATAAAAAAGCTGGAAGTAGTGGCACATGCCTGCTATCCCAGCTACACGGGAAGCATAAATAGGAAGGTCATGGTCCAGGACAGCCCAGGCAAAAATGTGAGAACCTATTTGAAAAATATCAAAAAGCATAGAAGCCTGGTGTGCGGCTCAAATGGTAGAGTGCCTGCCTGGCAAGCTCTGTGCCCTTAGTTCAAACCCCAGTACTGCAAAAACGTATTATTTTATTTAACAAAAAATAAAAATAACAGAAGTTAAGCCCTCCCACCATATTGGAAGATGGCCCTGCATGAACCAGTCTAGATTCTGCATGAGAGAGAAAACATCATATTTGTATTTCCAAGTCTGGCTTATTTTGCTTAACATCATGATCTACAGTTCCATCCATTTTCCTGCAAACAACATAATTTTATTCTTCTTTGTGGTGGAATAATACTCCATTGTGTATGTACACCACATTTTCTTCATCCATTCATCTGTTGATGGCCACCTGGGCTGATTCCATAGCTTGGCTACTGTGAATAGTGCTGCTATAAACATGGATGTAGGTTTAAAAAAATGACAGAAGTTAAGGTCAAGTAATCTTTATTTTACAGACTGAGACTCTCAGTTAGTCTGTCTGTCAGATGAGCACATTTCTCTGATTTTCCTAGAAAGACGGTAAGAATTCTACAGGCTGGGAGTTTGCCAGTCTAGCTCTCATTCATTCTGTTCCAGTCATTACATTGCAGTATACTGTAATTCTCATGTGCCTACATTTTCTTGTTTTACCTAATGTCACTGTACCATAAATAGACAGATGAGATTCTCTTGGAAAGAAAGTATGAGCTGAAATTTAATTTTAAGAGTGAATGTAAAAGAGAAGAGCAAGACAGAGGAAAAGCTAGTGTGTTTTTCTCTGCCTTTTAAGGTAGCTTAGTTCAGGAAGGATTCTGGAGCCAGCCTCCAACTAGCTGTGACTGGGCAAGCCACCTAACCACTCTATGTGACAGTTTTCAAATGTGTGAAACCCACAGCACAGGGCTGTTATGGGAATTAAATAAGTTAATGCTTTAAAAACTCTTAGGACAGAGTCTAGTACAGAATGTGCAGTATAAGTTTGTTACAACAAAAAGTAGTTTGCACTGTTTGCCAGTAACATTACAAGATTAAAAACAAGGATCTATTTAAGACTAATAAAAAGTCAGCTAAAAACTTCTAGAATTATCAAGAAAACTATTTGAATTATAGATTTAAATCCACTGCCATTGGCTGTGAACCTAGTCCTTAGTATATATTGTGTTTTGTTTTGTTTAGATGAAAATACACACAGTCAAAAACAATTGAAGAATACTCTTTAAGAGCAGGGGGTGGCAGTCTATGTCCCATGAGCCAAATCCAGCCCACTGCCTGATTTTGTAAAAAAAAAAAACCTGATTGCAACACAGCCATACTCATTCTTTTACATGTTGTTGATAGCTACTTTTGGACTATAATGGCAGAATTGACTAATTGTGATGGAAACCTTACATTCCACAAAGTTGGAAGTGTTTACTATGTTTTTCCTCCACAGAAAGAGTTTGCCAGTCCCTGGTCTAGACCACTCTTTGCCTGCTGGTAGCTTAGCTGGGTCTTAAACATCGTATTGAGGATGAGTCAGATGACCTCAGAAAATGAAGCTTTGCAAGGACAAACCTGCACATTTACAGCAGATATCACACTTGCCACAGGTTAAGTCTATGACATTGTGCAGAGAACACATCGCTCATCCCCAACCACCAGTTTCTCCACAGGGAGGAGAGCACTTCTCCTGCAAATGGTAAATTGTGGAGAGTTCTGCATAGTCCTGGACTTTTCTCTGGGGCCTGGAGGCTGCTTACCAAGGACTCTCTCTCACATTAGCCCACAAGCTGTCAGTCATGTGACAGTAATTTTCTGCTTGGACCACATATAAGTTGGAGTTCAAACAGATATGGTCTGTTGGCAGAAGGAAAGTTAATAATATCAGTTCAAATCTCAGGTACCACGTCCACCACCATTTACAGATGATTAAAGATAAGCTTAGAAAGACAGGAAGTTAAGATTCTGGGCTATTTTTGTGTGTGTTTTATGGGATCTTCAATTTTATAGTCATTTTAATTTTTCTTAGTGGTTTTGGCTAAACAATAAAGGGTCAACAATTCAGTAATGGATGATCAAGTGGCATTGTGACCTTTTGAGAAAATGAGTTGACTGAAGGATTTGATCCAGTTATACCATATCTACAATCTCCAACTCCTCAGAAGCTGGTCTTCCAGCACCCTAATAAATAAAATGACAGGAAATTCACGTGAGAAACCAACAGCTATTGGAATTGTTCCTAATTATATCCCTCCATCATTAGCAATATGATGCTTTGATTTTTATTGTCAAAATCCATCACTTTGTTAGATAGCAAATCTACAACAAGAGAATTATTTTTAACGTACACCTTCTTTCCTTTTTACATTTAGCTGTATACATCAAAATGTTGAGAGCCCAGGCTTTACATAGTCTCAGGATGCAAGAGATAAGAGGTGCATGACTTAATGACAACCTGGAGTAGCTAACAATCACAAAAAATGAAGACTCTGGGACTTCCTGGGTACTGGCAGTGATAAGGATACTGTTTGTGAATCTTATTAAAAACAACAACAGCACAACTCTTTCTATGCTACTGTCAGGGATTAGTAGTCTAAACTCAAGAGAATAGACCTGGTTAGTGGAAGACAGAACTTCAATGTCAGGTATCAATAGTACCTGGGAGAAACCCATTTCTTAGACTCTTAAGTGTCAGCTCGGGGAGTGGGCTTTGCTCCTGAGAGACTCAGCTATTTGCTGTTTGTTCCTAATGATGGTTAATGTATGAACAAACCCTACTCCCAGAGCTATAACTGATACCATCAATGATGCTGGTACACAAACAAAGACGCTAATGAAGCGGAGCCATGTGGTTGATGCTTTGAAAAAGCCTGTGGTGGAGGCAGGCAGGGAAGAGTCTGGCTAAATGAAGTCATTTCCAAGAGCAGTAGATAAAAGGGTTGTATTAGAACAAAGCAACTGCTGAAAGCAATTATATATTTAAATCCCTTTCACCCTGTGTGGCAAGAAAATTTCATTTTATCACTTTCTCCTCTGACATGTTAAAATACACAAGCTTTCAAATCTTTAGGGGCTCTGGTCTCCAGAGATAAAAATAAGAGGCCAGATATCCAAGGGGGCATTTTGGCACCAGGTGATGGACAGGTAGGACATTCAGAAAACAGCTCTGTCACTCATCTTTCCTCCATCCATGCTGCTGATTGCATATGTCAGCCTTGCCTTCTCTCTGCCTGGTTACCCTCTTGTCCATGCTGATGCTGCTTCTGCCACAGTGACTTGTTCTCCTAGAGACCATTAACATTCCAAGGGCTACAGAAATGAAGCTGTTGTATGGGAGGGCGGGGGGAGCCTGGATCTCTGCATGTTTTGCCACCTTTGAGAAAATGGCTGTCCCTAATTACACAAAATGATAGAGAGAGCAGTTGACTAAAATCACTGCAAATGACAGTTATTTCTCCGAATAGCCTAAAAGAATAGGTCAGCCTAGCTAATATACTAACAGCATACTTTTCTATCTGTGCAATTTCCATCACAGTCCCCGAATACTTGGGTGCTGACTGACAGTGGCACTGAACAGGGAAAACAGCCCTTTTTTGCTTCCTTTCTGTAGAAATTTCTGATAATGCATTTATGTGCAGCCTCCACGATTTGTGCTAGTGAGTAAGTCATGCATCTGTGGTAGGAACAAGGAAGATTGCTTTGAGTTTGAAAATGAGGGCTGTATCCATTTAGCAGAACCTAAGGCATGTTTTTTCTTTCTTTGTGCTACATGTATAGGACAGTCTGAAACTGTTAACAAACATTGGTGCCGCTCTACCCCAGATATTTTCAGCCCTCTTCATTTTAGTCCACTGGACAAGTACAGATTATACCAAAAAACAGGCCATTGTTTAGTATTTATCATCCTAACTGCAGCTTTATGGCCCTTCCAAGTTCCTGGACAGTTGTGCTACCAGATCAGAACCCAGCTCAAGCAACAGAACCTACTGGAAACAGCATGAAGTCCTGTTGGCATAGGGTTTGGGGTCCTCAACTCTTGTTCTTCTTAGGTCAGTGATTCCATCCTGTGCAACAGTGGTGGCAGACTGTGGGCTAACTGGTGCAGGAGAGTCACTTTCTCCCTAGGGAGACAGAGCTGTGGTGAGGGAGCAACTGCCTTTGTCCCTAGTGAAGATGCCATAGAAATGGCTCTAGGAGTGTGTTTCCAGTCCCAAGATACACTCTTGTGCAGTCTGCCAGTATCACCCAAGCTGCCTGTGACTGCCTTTCTTAGCATCCTCCATACCAAAGAGTGAAAAGCAGGAGGAGCCCTCAAGAGCCTAAGGTCATCACAGCTAACACCTACTTCTTGTTATCTTGTTATTTCTGCTTCAGTAACCCCTTGACAAGTTTAATTTGCTTAACCTAACAAACACAGGACACTAAAAACAAAGGCACTCACCACATCCCCCATCCAGTTGAAACTGGAATAAAGAGAATGCACAGGCCAGACATGGTAGTGCATGCCTGTACTGGGGCAGCTGAGGCTAGAGGATCATGAATTCAAGGTCAACCTGAGCTACAAAATGAGACCCTGTCTCAAAACACACAAAGAAGAGCATGCACAATATAGCAGAGTGGCATTCCCTTGGGAACAATGACATTAAGCTCACTCTAATTGTAATGCTAGAATCTCCACCCACAGCAGAACATGAGTTACATGTTCCAGAAAACATGCAAACATTTGATAAGTTCTGCCCCAAGATTAATGTCTAACTCCTCCCCTCTGCAGTGCCCGTCCCCTGAGTAGCTCAAGACCCCATGTAAGTCAACAACCCTTTGTCCTCTTCGAAATATTTGGTTGTGAGATTCCCAGGTTCCTGATTTGAGCAGCTCAATAAAGTTCCTTTCTGTTTAATTCAAGCTTTTCTGTTATGGTTTGAATAGCAAATGTTTCCACAGGCTCGTGTATTGAATACTTGGTTCCTCAGCTAGTGGCGCTATTTGAGGAGGTGGTAGAAACTTTGAGAGGTGGGACCTACCTGGAGGAATAGATCACTGGAGGCATGTCTTTGAAGGCTATATGGGGAGGTCTCTGATTCTTCTTTCTCTGATTCCTGTCCACCATGAGAAGAAGAAGCAAGTCTGCCACCATGAAGTTCTGTCCGAGCACATAGAGCCGAGCAACCTTGGAGTGAACCCTCTGAACCCATGACCCAAAATAAGTCCTGTGCCTATGATTTTTTTCTCTTGGGTTTTGGTCACAGCAATGAAAAGGCTAGGTAATACCCTGTCTCAGAGTTTCTTTCTGAGGTATAGGGTACTGGGGATTATCCCAGACCCTCAGGCATGCTAAATCAAGTGTTCTACCACTGAACTACACCCCAGTCCCCAGAGTTTCTATTGACATATATACAAGACAAGGATCAGAACCCAAAGGGATAATGGTAAGTTGGAAGAATATGATGTATATGGAAAAAAAAAACCTATTGTTTTCATAACACAAACAACAGAAAGTGAATTTCAATGTAAACTTCTTAGCTAGGAAGGATGCAAATAAAACGTAGTACTACTTAAGAGGTGTGGCAGACTGGTGGAGGAGCATAATACATAAATTCACCAACGTAAGGCAGACAGAGAGAAGTGCTGTAACTTGCCTTAGGACAACTGTACAATTAAATATTAAGGAGTTGTCTTTTAAAATTTGTAATAGTAAATTTAATAAGTGTGATAGTCACAAGGAAAAGAAAAAAATCTGTATGCCGCAATTTAAATATAAGCAATTCTGATGAGTCTATAAGAATAACCATAAATCCTCTCTAATTTAGTATTTAAACACATCTGCATTCTCAAGGACTTTATTATTTGTATCACATTTCTGGGGAGCTATCTAAACAAAGGGAAAAAAATGAGAGAGACCATGTGTTGGTTGGTATTTGTGTTGACAATTCCCTGTGGTTTCTTTTTCATCCTAATTCCAGCATTTTTGCCTTTGAGTCTGTGAACTATCTCACTATCCTTCCAATAAATTTCATTTGGGGCTTAAGTTAGTTTATGTTGAGTTTCTTTTCTTTCAAACGAAATCCTTAATAATGGCATATCTTTGTAGATAAACCTTTTCAGTCTGGACTGAGAGTTAGGACATCCAAATTCTGTTTTTCCTAGCTGGGTTAGTTTACAAATCACCTGACCTGACTGACATAGTCTTCTGGCTGAGGAGAGGTTCTTTCTACTTCTTACAGATTTGTGATTCTAACAGTGAGGAAGCCAACATTCTGGTAAATGAATTTTTTTTCTTTTGGTAGTACTGGGGTTTGAACTCAGGGCCTCATACATGGGGGCTCTACCACTTGAATCATACTCTCAGCCCAAAAGCCAACATTCCAGGATAGGCATTTATAGACCTGTTTGCATTAGGACCCAATAGACTCTGGGAGATATTATCAGAGAACCTTGACACAGATGGTTAGACGTTAAGAATAATAAGGTCCTAAGGACATTGGCTGCTGGGCCAGAGAGAAAGATGCTTTTGAATGTGTTGCAGTGAGGGTTCTTGTAGCTGCCTCAAATAGAGTGTGTGTCAAGTTTCTTGATGGAGGGGCAATAAGAAAATGGGTAAGCAAGATAACTCTCTATTGGAGCTTCATCAGTAGTAGCAACACTGCTGAAGAGGGAGCCCTTCCCCACCACAGGAGGTGTGGCCCTGACAGGGTAAAGCCATGTGGCAGAACTAAGTTCAATCCATTGACCAGAAGAAGTAGAGTTGCTAGAGAATGAACAAGCTGCACAGATTGCATTCTTTCCTTCCAGCTAATTTCTGAGCCAATTGAAAAAGAAGACAAAGAATGAGGCCAGATAAAGAACAAATGATCACTTTTATTACCGATGAGGCTGAGAATGTGAGTTTTATTTAAAAGCAGGTAAGATTCCTGACTGAATTCCAGAACTAGACAGACTTAACTACACCGTCACAGGTGGATTCCAGACCAAAACCTATTTAAAATCATGATGACGGTGACGACATGACAACGATGACAATTCTAGGGATGGAACCCATGACCTTACACATGCTAAGCAAGAACTCCACCACTCAGCTACACCCCTAGTCCCCAAAACCTATTTTTTGTAATTCAGTTTCCCCCGTTATCCTCCTTACATTGCTGTAGTCTAAGAAGGATGGTCTACATATTTTAATTTTTTGTTATGAGACATATAAAACACATTCAAGAATAAGCAGAAGAGTATAATAGACATCCATGTAAACCACCAGCCAACTCATCAGTTACTAACATTTTCTCATTTTTGTTTAATCTACACTGCCAACCATATCATCCTCAGTTAAATAATTGCTTTTAATTAATAATTAAATATGGTTTTTACAGTTTTGTTTTCTAAAGTATAATTTACATACTTTGAAATGCAAACTTATTTCTAAATCTTAACTGTGCAATTTTGACAAAAGTTTAAACCTATGTAACCCACAACCCCATCACAATATCAGACACCCCCAGTAGTTCCTTCTGTGTACCTTTAGTCAATTCCTGACCCCCACAAAATGCCAGTCACTGTGATAGGTTTTTTTGCCTCTTTAATTTCTTTTGCCTGTTCTGGATTAGTATATTAATAAAATCATATAATACATACTCTTTTGTGACTGGATTCTTTCGCTCAACATAATGTTGATGGACTACTTCTATGATGTTGTAGATATCAGCAGTTCATTTCCTTTTATTGCTAAATAGGATTCCATTGTATGACTATAGTTCAATTTGCTTGTCCATTTTCTGTCACTGGGCATTTATGTTTTCCACTAATTAACTATTGTGAGTTAAGCTGCTACCAACAAATCACTTTGAATACATATATTTAATTTCTCTTGGACAAGCAGGAGTAGAATTGCTGTATTAATGAATAGGTATATATTTAACTTTATGGATATGTATAAAAGCAGTCAAAACTTTTCTGTATATTGTTTATTCTCACCAGCAATATGAGAATACACAGTTATCATTGTCAGTCTTTTTAATTGTAGTATTCTTGTGGGTGTGTAGTGGTACTGAATTGTGGTTTTAATTTGCCATTCCCTGATGACTAGTGATATTGGGCAGTTTTTCATGTGTTTATTGGCTCATATATCTTTTTTCTTTGTAAAGTATTTGCTTTAGTCTTTTGCTCATTTAAGAAATTGGGTTCTTTGGCACTTTCTTTATTCTAAGTATTATAGATGTAAGTCCTTTGCAAATATTTTATCCCAGTATCTATCTTGCCTTTTCATTTTCTGACAGTGTCTTTTGATAAGCATAACTTTTTTCAATTTGATGAAGTCGTAGTTTCCAGTATTTTTCTTTAGCTTACTACTTTTTCTGTCCTGTCAACCTACCTACTTCTGGGCCATGAAGATTTTATAATAATAATAATAATAATAATAAAAACCTGTTTTCTTCTGATACTCTTAACGGTCAAAACATGTGCATAGAGTTTTTTCTCAAACAGAAATCCTCCAACACAAGCTGGGTGTACTAAAATTTATTCAATTCCAACATTACCTAAGTATAGTTAGATAGGACTCACAGATTAAGAACTCACAAGACTTCAGATGTATAAAAGTTGTCAGACACAAAATGAAGTCACATGTGTCAACCCTAATGAAAATAAATTTAAAAAGTCAAGAGGTTATAAAGTAAGGGTTTTAATGTATGGTTGCTTGATAGTAACTATCATAAAGCACTCTGCAAGAACCACAAAATTTCCTAGAAATGTCATGGCAATCTTATACAAAAAGTACTTCTACAAGGACATCTGCTCAGCTACTGTCTATTCAACCTTGGACTGATCCTACTCTTGTTAGTTGTTGTGACCAAGGATTATTGTTTTAAAATATCTGATGTAATTCTCCACAGCTTTGTTTTTAAAAATTTCCCTTTGTCTCAACTCTTTGAAGGTGCCCATAGCTTACTATACCATTTGTATTCCTGTGGCAATGCTCTGCTATTCCCAAATAAATATAAGTATTCTTGGAGAATCTCTCTTTAATTGTTGACAGATGCCAAAAGCAAGACCAGGCCTTCTGAGCTCCTGGACAGTCACCTACAACTATGGAGACCCTCCTCAAGTTGATCATTTGCTGAAGAGACTCACAGAATGAAGGAATATTTTACTTGCTCTTACATTGCAATTTATTACGAAAAATATTTTAAAGGTATCAAAGGATAAAATTTTGATAATTTATTTTAAAGATCTTAATTGGATTCATTTTTGATTCTTGAATTGGGCAATACCTCATTCTATAAAACAGAGTAAGTGTTCCCATGGGGTATATACCTTTGAATTCCAAAGGCTGGAGTTGGCAACTCTTGCAGTAAATAACCATGTATTACTATTAGTGTCAATTTACTTTAAAACTGCAGCTTTTCCCAGTGACTCATCAGCCACCATAAACCAAAAGTCAGGTTCTCCAACACAATGCAAAGGAAACCTGGCACCCTGAAAACCAAAAAGATCAAGAGGCTCAATGCAGAAACAGCAGAATCTAGCCCAAGAGGGACTTATAAACCTTCAGGGTGCTGTGTGGGAGCAGGGGGTCAGTTGCACCTCTCCTGCTTTCCTCAAGTCATCAGCAATCTCTTGGGAACCATCAGCATTCTCTTTGAGTTCCTTCATTACTTGCCAGACATGTTAAAGCATAAAATTACAAATTCGTTTCAAGGTTGTAATTGGCTTCATTTTCAGTTCTAGAGTCAGGTAACACCTCATTCCATAGAATAGGTGTTCCAATGAGCTAAGCAGAAGAGGTTGGTTTTATACACCAAAAAGGGCTAAAGAAAGCAAAAACAAAGAACAAAAAGTAGATTGGTCATTTCAGAGTTGCTTTCTTTCTAAGGCAGGACAGGGAGACAAAACGATAGGAAAATAACTGATCGGTTAAAGTCAGATTACTTCAGGTTACTATGATAACAAGTAAAGGGTATAAGGATTCAAGCAGAGGATACTTCGCTGTTGTGCCAATTGGCCTGTTAGGGAAATCTGGCCATCTCATCCTCCTGATTTTTTGGAAGTTCACTTAACAACTTAGTTTCGGTTTGGTGATGTAGAACATTAGCACGAGGGACTCCATTTTAACATTCACTCTGGTCAGTTAGGACCCAGGGCAAGAGCCTAGTCCAAAATTTTTATTTAACAGAGGATACAAATGAATAGCCAGTGGAAGAGATTTATAGGCACAATTCTTAAAAGTCTGGAGCATAGGAGCTTTGGCCATGTGAAGTTGTGGTATGTCACCCTCCTTGCACATGGATGTGTTCAACAACCCAGGTGCTCTCTGAACACGCCCTTTTGGGTTTTATAGAAACTTCACTATGTAGGTGTGACTGGCCAAATCACTGGCCATTGCTGATCAACTCAATCTTTATACCCTCTCGACTTCCTGGAGATGGAGGCAGTGAGTGAGTGGGTGGGAATGGGATTGAAAGTCCCAACTCTCTTATGTTTCCTCTAGCATCAGCCTCCATCTTGAGGCTATCCTACCTAGCTGGCACAATCACATATAACAAAACACTCACCATTTGTAGATTCCAAGGGTTTTAGAAGAGGTGTGCCAGGAAGCCAGGACAGAGACCATATAGCTGCTTTTTTTTTAATTATGTAACATTATCCTGTTTTGTAGTGCTATTGCTTTAGTCTTTATCTTTGGATCTATAATCTATGTCAAATTACTTTTTGTATGTGCTTTAAAGTAGGGGTCAAAGTTAATAATTTTTTTCTATATAGATATTCAATTGTTCCAGCACTATTTGCTAAACTTTTTTTCCTAATTTATTGAATAAATCAATATGACCTATAAGTATTGGTCTACTTAAGGACTCTATTCTATTGATCTGTTCTGTTGCTCTCTTTGCCTATCTTTGGGTGTGATTACTGTAGTCTTATAATAAGTCTTGAAGTCAGGTAGTATAAATCTTCCAGGCTTGTTCTTCTTCTCCAAGACTGGTTTGACTATTCTAGATCCCTCTCTTACATTTCCACATATCTTTCAAAATAGACTTGTTACTCCCTATTAAAAAAAACAAACAAAAGACACTGGCTCCATAAATCAGTATAGGAAGAACTGACATCTTAACATTGTTGCTCCTTCCATTCCATGAAGATGGTATACCTGTCCATTTATTTAGGTCTTTCTTAATTTCCCTCAATGTTTTATTATGTAACATTTCAACATACACATTTTGCATGTCTTTGTTAAATTTATTCCTGAGTATTTTATTTATTTTGACACTATTTTAAATGGGTTAAAATGTTTCCCAATTGTTTGCATATAAAAATACAATTTATCTTAGTACGTTGTGAATCCCAAGACCTTGCTAAACTAATGTTTTAGCTCTAATAGTTTTTTATTATTTGTTTGTTTCAACTGCTCAGGACTTTCTTCATAAAAAGTCATGTTGTCGCTGAGCACCAGTGGCTCATGCCTGAAATCCAAACTACTTAGGAGGCAGAGATCAGAAGGATTGCAGTTTGAAGCCAGCCTGAGCAAATAGTTCCATGAATCCCTATCTCGAGAAAGCCCTTCACAAAAAGGGCTGGTGAAGTGGCTTAAGGTATAGGTCCTGAGTTCAAGTCCCAGTACTGCCAAAAAAAAATCACGTTGTCTACAAATAGAAAATATTTCACTTCTTTTTCATCCTTTGGTCTTTTCTTTCTTCTTCTTGCCTTTCTTTACAGTTTAGGACCCCTGTACAATGTTGAATAGAAGTGGTGACAGCAGAAATCCTTTCTTTGCTCCCAATCTTAATGGGAGAATGTTCAGAATTTAGCTAAGTTGATATTAGCTATAGATTTTTTTGTATAAGCCTTTCATCACATTGAGGAAGTTTCCTTCTAGTTTCAATTTGCTGAGAATTTTTTTTTATCATAAATGGATATTAAATTTTGCTTTTGCTTTTTCTCTGTCTACTGAAATGATCACATTGTGTGTCTCATTTATTCTGTTAATTCAATGAATTACATTGATTGATTTCAAATACTAATCTACAATAAACCCTATTTTGCTATTCTTAATATATGTTGATTTGCTAATATTTTTGAGGACTTTGATATTCATTAACAAGGAAGTTTGGTTTATAATTTTCTTGTACTAGGGTTTAGGAGATTTCAATGATGCAATCCAATTTATCCAGATTGGATAAACTGGGCAGAAAAATGTCATTAAATTGGCAAAAGAAAGAATTCAGCCATTCAACCTTATGTATCTGGTGAAAGGAAGGGGAAAGGACAAAGAAAGAACTGGTGTTTTTCCCATTTTATTATAATTTTCTTGCATTTCAATTTGTGAATTTCAAAAGTGAGAAAATTCAACTTACTGAAATTGGAAGAAGTTTTGGGTTGTCTCAATAATCCTTATGCAGAGAAGCATCTAAAACCTTTGGCAAGTTCTGACTGGCAGGTCCTTATTAATGACAAGTCTGTATGGGGTTTTTGACAGCTCTTTGGTTTAGTTTTCATTCAAGGACCTCCTTTGAAAGGCCATTGTCCCACATCTCTATCCTAAATTGAAAAAAAGAAGTTATTTATATGTGGCTAAGAGCTACTAGAAGGGTAAAAACAAACAAATTGATGGAACAGAGACAAGATAAGTGTCACACATTGTTTTCAGATGTAAAGACAGTGGGAAGAATATGGCACTAATGTGTTAAAAACACATGTTTTTAAAAAACTGACAACAAAATCTTTGAAGAAAGCTGCCTCCAAAGACAGAAAAGCATCCTATACTTACTTAACGACAATTTTAAAATCAAAGATATGAATGAAGACATATACATGCTACAATATAAGAATATACCTATAATAACAAACTTTTCTAACTGTACCAGAATTATTAGTAAATAATTAAAGAGACACATGATACAGTAAATTGCAGACATGGAAAGTCATATTCATGAAATATATGCAACTTTCTAGAAGATATCTATGGTAAAATGTAACACAAAGTCCAAACATGCACATATTTACATATGGTATGCTCAGCAAAAAATAATCAATTAAAAATAATGAAAAAAAAACCCCTCAAATGTTACATATATACACAGAACAGTTATTAGAAGCAAAATACTAAACTGACAATAGTGATTATCTCTGTAGGACAAGAACATATATGATTTTGTTTTTCTTATAGTTTTCTGAACATTTGATTTACTTCATAAAATCTATTATTTTTCCTATAAGAAAAAAATATAGAAAAGTGATTTTTTTTACATTTGGTTTGGCAAGTATACCACGTTATATGTGACCTAAGAGAATAATTTTCCATTCAACATTGGATATGCCCATGTAAGATAGTAAGGGACATAACACCAAGGGGTGGCTGTATTTTGGTACGGAGTTTGTCTCTTGAAGGCTCCAGTGAGGCAGGCTTGGTTCTTGAAGAACAGAGCGTGCAGCCACATCCTCAGCGACCAAGCTCTCATTTCCAGCCAACTTCCTTACTCACAGCTCTCCTAACACCTCAAGCTATCAGTTTCCAAATTACTCGGAACCACTGGTATCTTTGAAAGCAGGTTGCTATGCAGTAGACCTGTGTCTTGAGTAAGTATTGTGTTCTCTCATGCATACAGCCCTGGTACTCTAACTACTAAACAAATTTAGATGTCAGTACATATTCATGCTTGAACTGTTGTCTAGAGTTGGTAGGGAGGAAAACACTGGGGATTTGGCACCAGAAGATCTGGATTTGAGCCTCTGCATGGCATCAGACAAACTCTTAACTGTCTTGATCCTTCAGCTCATCTGAGAATGGATAAGTGAAATTACCTTTTTCATAACACTGAATCAGAGTTACGAATCCAAAGAGTAAATGTATGGTATCTATAAACCAGTTCTAGAGTTCACATAGAAAGGAAAAACCAAATCAAAACAAAAACAGAATAACCAACACAATATCAAAGAAAACAAACTCAGACGCTGATACTACCCAACTTTAAGACTTACTATAAAACCACAGTAATCAAGACAATGTGGTATTATTGAAAAAAATGGGCAGGGCTGGTAGTGCGGCTCAAATGGTAGAGCACCTGCCTTGCAAGCATGAGGTCCTGAGTTCAAACTCCAGTGTCACCAAAAAAAAAAAAAAAGAATGGGGAAATAGAAACAAAGGCAGAATAGCAGAGGAAAGACAGTTTTTTCATCAAATGTTCTGGAACAACCAAACATTGACCTGTAAGAAAAATAAACCTACTCAAAGGTGAAGATTGGGAGGATTGTGATTTGGGGTCAGCCTGAGCAAAAGATTACTGAGATTCCTATTGTAACAAACAAGCTGGGTGTGATAGTGCACGCCTCTAAATTCCAGCTACACAGGAGGCATAGGTAAAAGGATGAAGGTCCAAGGCTACCCAAGCAAAAAGATGAGACCCTATCTGAAAAATAATTAAAGCCAAAGGGACAGGAGACACCACTCAAGTGGTAGAACACTTAGCTAGCAGCAAAGTCCTGATTTCAAACCCCAGTACCACCAAAAAAAAAAAAAAAATCTACATGAGCTTAAGTTTGGTGATGACTTTTCGTTTTGCTTGTTTTTTGTTGTTTTTGTTTTGTTTTGTTTTTCTTCTTCTTTTTTTTTTTTTTGGTAGCACTGCAGTTTGAACTCAAAGCCTCACACTTGCTAGGCTTGAGCACTCTGCCAATTCTGGGTTTGGTTTTTTTGAGACAGGGATCTTTCTATGTAGTTGACGTTGGCCTTGAACTCATGAGCCTCCTGCCTCAGTCTCCCAAGTGTAGGTATTACAGGCATGAATCACTGTGCCCAGCTTGGTTTTGACTTTTTAGGTACAAAACAAAAAGCACAATCCATAAAAGAAAAAAATGGTAAGTTGGGCTTCATTAAAAGCAAAAGTGTCTGCTCTGTGAAAGACACTGCTAAGAAAATGAAAGACAAGCCTCAAACTGGGAGACAATATTTACAGAACATATATTTGATAAAGGACTGGCATGAAAAATTTATTTCAAAGAACTCATATAACTCAACAATAAGAAAACAAACAACCCAATTTGAAAATGGGCAAACGATCTGAACAGATCACCAGAAAGGATGTACAGATGGCAAATAAGCATATGTCAGCAGGGAATTTCAAGTTAAAACAACAATGAAATAACACTCCATATAGCCTGTTAGAATTTGAGCCTGTTAGAATGGCTGAAATCCAAAACAATGTCAGATCCTTGCTAGAATGTACAGCAACAGGAACTCTTCTTCCTTCGTGGCTGGTGGGAGTGCAAGATGGTGTAGCCACTTTGAAAGACAGTTTGAAAGCTTCTTATAAAAATAAACATACTGTTTCCATATGATCTAGCAATTGTATTTCTTGTTATTTACACAAATGAACTGAAAACATTTGTACACATAAAAACCTGCACATGGATGTGTATAGTAGCTTTTTTCTTAATTGCTAAAACTCAGAAGCAACCAAGATGTCTTTCAATAGGTGAATGTGTGACCAACGTGTGGTACATCGGTGCAATGGAATATTATTCAGTAATTTAAAAAAAGAAATTATCTGGAAAGAAATAAGTTTCACGCTACAGAATGACGTGGAAGAAACTTAAATGCATATTGTTGAGTGAAAAAAAATCAGTC
This sequence comes from Castor canadensis, assembly GCF_047511655.1. NCBI lineage: Eukaryota > Metazoa > Chordata > Mammalia > Rodentia > Castoridae > Castor > Castor canadensis. The sequence continues at coordinate 187,024,728 of NC_133387.1, forward strand.
TGAAGAGGCTATGTACTATATGTTTCCACCTGCATGACATTCTGAGGAAGGCAAAACTGTAAAGACAGTGACAGATTAGTGGTTGCCAGGAGTTAGAGGAGAGGATGGGATGAAGAGGTGGTGCACAGAGGATTTTTAGAGGACAGTGAACTGTTGTGTCTGGTACTGGAAGGGTGGATACACATCATCCAACATTTATCAAAATACACAGAATGTACAAGGTGAATCTCAATGTAAACTTTGGGTTTTAGTTAATAGTACTACTGGCTCATCAGTAGTAAGAAATGCGCCTCACTAATGTAAAACAATAGTAACATGGGAAGCTGGGTGTTGGATGAAGGGAGTGTGTAGAAACTATACCGTTTGGTTTTCTTCAAGCCTAAAACTCTTCAATAGAAAGTATATTTTTAATTGTGAAAACATTTTTTTGGCAGTAGTGGAGGCTGAACTCAGGGCATTGTGCTTGCTAAACAAGTGCCCTACCTCTTGAGCCATGCCCCCAATCCAGTGAAAGGCATTTTTAGCTAAAGCACTAGATGAAGACATTTTGCCTGCAAGAAACAGAAAGAACAGTTTAAAATGGCTTAAATTAGTGATTTTCAATATCTTTTGATTGTATACACACACACACACACAGACACACACACACACACATGCTCATATACAAAGCTTGGATGCTTCCTGTACCGATATATACTGTACATTTTGTAAACATAAAAATAGAAATTTAACAACATAAGTGAAAAGTAATCCAATCTTTTAAAATAATTTCAATATTTTATTACTTTTTCTTGGCGGGATTGGGGTTTGAATTCAGGACTTTGTGCTTACAAAGCAAGTACTCTACTGTTTGAGCCATGCCTTCAGTCCATTTTTCTCTGGTTACTTTGGAGATGGGGGGTCTCACAAACTATTTGCCTGGGCTGGCCTTGAACCTTGGTCCTCCTGATCTCAGTCTCCCACATAGCTAGAATTATAGGGGGAGCCTCTGGTGCCTGGCTAATTTTTGGCAAAATTACTCTGTTTTCCTATTTTGAACTTGGAAAATATTTTTTAAAAAATTAAAATCCTCAATATTAGTGTCCAATGTTCAATTTTTGTTCTTTGCTGGGTTTTAGTAGCTGTCAGAGTAAATAAAAGATCCTTGACAAATATTGGTAGACTTAAATGGAAGAAAGTCATAACTGACTGTGATTTTTCAAAGCTTAATACCCTCTATCATCAAAATGTGCAACTAGACAAGATATTACCAGTTTTCCCAATGAAAACCATTGTTCTTGAAAACTACTAGAATTTTGGGGTTTACTTCATCCTATTTATTTTTAATTTTCTAGTAGTCCTAGGGCTCGAACTCAAGACTTTGTACTTGCTAGGCAAGCACTCTACTACTTGAGACATACCTTCAGCCTTTTTTGCTTTTAAGTTATCTCTCAGATAGGGTGTGACTTTTTTTTTTTTTTTTTTTTTTGCTGTCTTCCCCATGATCCTCCTCCCTGTGCCTCCTGTGTAGCTGGGATTGCTTGTTGAGATGAGATTTCACTAACTTTTATCTGGGCTGGTCTCGAGCCATGATCCTCTTGATCTCCATCCACCTCCCAAGTAGCTGAGATTTCAGGTGTGAGCCATTGCACCTGGGTAGTTTTTAGTTTTAACCAAATGGGATCAAAATCTATTGGAATGCTATACTAGGGAGATTTTTGAAAAGTTGGGTAACTTTGTATTCTTATAGGTAATGACACACTGACTTAATTTTTAGCAACAAAAACAAAACATTGAAAACATTTCCAAACATCCATTTTAAAAAAAATCTCCCAAAGTTCCATAAATTCTATTACTTAAGATAATATAATCCTCGAATCCACTGAGCTGAGCACAATAATTTAATCTGTCCTGATATGCTGAAAGCAAACACAAATAGGGGGAAGCCTCATTCTGCCTTGTGGAACTGCCATGTTCATCTCCTGGTTGTCTGGAGACACAGCTATCTGCTAAATAATGAACTGTGAAAAGCTACTGATTTCTGTCTTGATTTGAAATATATATACATTAGTTGTACAAAAGGGTTTCATTGTGATATTTCCATATATATAATGTACTTAGACTATAATATTCACACCATTTATTACTCTTTCTTACCCCTCTCCCCTTTTATTTCTTACAATTTCATGGGTTTTATTATTCTATTTCCATACATGCCTATAATGTACTTGGATCATATTTATATTCACCCCACATCATCTTTCCTTTACCCTTCCTCCTTCCACTGGTCCCCCTTCCCAAAAGTCTCACTTTTACACCCATGTCATTTTTCCCTTAGGTCTGGATTCCATATATAACAGAAAACATGTGATATTTGTTTTTCTGAGTCTGACTTATTTTGTTTAACAAGATGATCTCCAGTTCCATCCATTTTCCTGCAAATGACATAATTTAATTCTTCTTTATGACTGAATAATGCTCCATTGTGTGTATAGTCCACATCACATGTTCTTTATTCATTCATCCATTGATGGGCACCTAGGTTGATTCCATAGCTTGGCTATTGTGAATAGTGCTGCTAAAAGCATGGGTGTGTAGGTGTCTCTATTGTATGCTGACTTACACTCCTTTGGATATAAAATCAGGACTGATATAGTGAGATCATATGGTAATTCTATTTTTAGCTTTTTGAGGAACCTCCATAGTGCCTGCATTAATTTACACTCCTCCCCACCATTTTCTGTTGTTTATATGAGGCATTCTCAAGGAGGTAATAGTTGTTCCCAGAATCACTTCTCCAATGATCAAATGATGGAGCCGGTGCTGGCCCTGGTAGGAATATCGTTCCTACTCCATTGCATCCATCTCCAACTATAAAGGTCAGATGAGTTGTGGAGAGTAGCATCTATTTAGGCCAGAAATAGCAGGAATGGTTGACTAGATAAGATGAGAGTTTATGGATGGGGATAAAGATGAACTAGATTACAAAATGGAGAGTCTCAAAAGATTATCCCAAATAATGTTGGCATATTGGAAGCTCACTCTTACTGATCAGTTTTTCAGAAGCTTGAGTAACTCTAGATTAACTGATAAAATCTACTTTGTGGATATCTAGAATGAGGACCATAACCCAGACCACTTCTCACGACCCCTCATCAACATCCTGACCTTTGAAAGCCTTCCTGTACAGCAAAAGGCATTCTTTCCTAGTTAGCTACATCGATATTTCTTGTTTTTATCCCCAAAATTTCTGAAATTTTCTCTGATGTTTTAAAATCCAGTATTTTAAGACTGCTATCTACTGCCAGCCTGTATTATTACTGAGAGGTGCTTCAAAACTGACCTTGGGAGAAGGAGAACGATTGGCAACAAAGTCACTAGGGATAGACCCAAGAGAGCAAGAACTCATCAGAAAGCATAGCTAAGAAATTCTCCATAAGCAAAGATAAAAATACCCATAATCTCACAAAGCTAATAACCCGGGAGGGTAACTGGAGGACTACCTTCATGCAAACCTTAACGAGTGTAAAGTAGTTGTGGGGGTGTTGAGTGGAGGGCAGCTATAAGCAAACTGTAAATTGAAGACATCAGCATATAATTGGCTATGCAACCAAGGATAGGGGTGGAGGGGCATTCTGATAAACAGAATAAATAGTACCCTGTGGGTCCCGAGGGAAATGCCTAAGACAGAAAGATGGTTTCTAGTACCAATTAATTAAAAGTTAGAAGTGAGTGTAATTGTGGCTGTTGAGTTTGTACTCAGGCAGGCAAAATTTAGACTATATCAGAATCACCTGAGGGCTTGTTAAATGATGGGTTTCTGAGCCCCACTCTCAGAGTTTCTGATTCAGTAGGTTTGGAGCGGGGCCTGAAGTTTTATATTTCTAACAAATTCTTAGATGTTGCTAGTCTGAGACCATCCGTTGAGAACCAGAGATTTAGAAAAATTGCAAAGGCTGTAACAACTCCATTCTTGACTTACATTCTCACACTTCATGCAAGTGGGAACTTTTTTTTTTAAATATTGTATGAGTGTATCAGTTAAAATCATATTATAAATCATAAAGTAGATTATTTTTCTAACTATGATTTATAAATCATACATTTCTTTTTACGATTTAGAAAATGGAAGAAAGTCAAAGTAAAAACTAATGATGGGTCCAATTATATAAAAATTAAATTCTGTAAAATCAAGGCAAAAGAGATGCAAGAGAATAAGAAAAAGCATTGCGATAAACAGGACTGCATACTTAAAGTTTAATATCAAAAATATATGGAGTTCATTTAAACCAGGTTCCCAGGGGAACAAGGACACACGCAGACAGTTTCATACTCCAGGAATGCCAACATTTGAAACGCTAAGCCTCTAAAGTTAATTAAAGAAATCCAAATGCAAACAATTATAAGGGGCCATTTAACACATATCAGATAAACAAGTATAAAGATAAATGATAAATTTAGCTCTAGTGAGACTGTTGGGAAATCATTGCTAGTGAAAGTGTAAATTGGTTGATTTTTGGAGTATGAGCCACAAAAATGGTAATACCAGAAAATGTATCCCATATAAGAAGAAATTATAACTATAAAAATATTTATAGAAGAATCATTTGTTAGCTAAAAATGAAATTACCCAAGTACTCAGTAGTAGGGTAATAATAAAACAAATAATGCTGTATAATCTAATATTCACTCACTAGAAATGAAAGTGGATGAAGATTCTGCAAGCACAGAGAAGCATCTGAGTTTGATGGAAATGGCAGAGGGAAAAGCAGTGGGTTTGGAGTCAGGAGACCTGAAATTAAGTGAGCTTTACTAAGAATTCAACCTCTCTGAACTGTGTTCATCTTTTAACAAGGCCGTTTTCTTCTCATCCATCACTTTTCAAATGTTTTGACCAGTACCAAAATTTAAGCTTTTTATTATTATTTGTTTTGCTTTTCCATTTTGGATAATAGTGCTTAACGTAAGTTCTACTCCCTTAGCAAACTTTTAAGTGTACAATTCAGTATGGTTAACCATCTGCCCTATGCTGTAGGTAGAGCTCCAGAACTTATCTTGTATTAGTGAAATTTGGTACCCTTTTGAAGGACTGAAGGACGGACTGCAGGAGGTCCCAAAAGGTGGTAAGTGGTCAAGGAGACACTTCTCCTCCCTAGGAAACACCCGTTTGCATCTGAAAGGCATCTCCACCATCAGGCAATGCAAAAAGACTATAAACCCCACTCCCCACCCTGACCCCACGGGATCACTGGTTTCCGGGTCCCCGTGCATTCCCCAATATGCAGTCTTTCTCTTCTTTTCTCTACAAATAAATTCTCTACAAATAAAATCTTTCTGACCTCTGCTGTTAGAGTCTGTCTGTGTTTTCATTCTCAGAGCAGGCTCAAGAACCCTGAGCACCTGAAATTCCTGTGTGTGTCATCTGTGCATCACTTTGACCAATAGCTCCCCATTCCCCTTTCCATTCTACTTTCTGCTTCTATGAGTTTTACTATTTTAGATTTCACATATAACTGAGATCAATCATACCTCAGTAAATGTTTAAGATAAAAAGGAATTTTGCATTCTGGCCCACTATAAGCAGGCCCACACAAACACTTGTACTAATGGTAATACATGCTGGTCTATTTTATTCTGTTCTATTCTCTATTTAATTTCTTTCCATTCTAGTTAGAAATTCTTGTCATTAAATAGACTTCAAACCCACTAATATGCCACAGCCATTCATTCATATAACAATGGTTGTAGGAGTGCTCAAAGCTTACTTCTACTCCTTCTCCCACCTCTGTCTAACCCTCCTCCCCTACATATTCACAATATACCCAAAGAGCTCCGATAGAGGCCATGACCAAAATGGAGGCAGAAAGAGCAATTCATTGTAGCAGGCTTGCAACTTTTATGCCCTACTACATATAGGGTATATGTATTGGGAGGAGTAAAATGATTATTAATCTAACTAGGTCAATGTGCTTCTCAGGTAACAACTATCTTAAACCTCTCATAGGCTATTTCTTCCTCCCCTCTTCTCTCCTATAGCTCAAACCCCCCAAAATCATGTGAGATACACATAGCAAGTCACTTGAACAAGCATGTCCATTTCTACTGGTTGGACAGACTTGAAGATGTCTTCTGCTTAGACAAGGACTGGCTTATGCATTCTGCCTCTAGTCTTGGCAAAATCAAGGATGGTCTAGCTTGGCTCGAAATCCCTAGTTGGTTAGTGTGACACATTTGTCTGTGTGTCTTCTATGACTTAAACTCTCTGAAACAATGGTTCTCAAATTTTAATATGTTTAAGAATCACCTAAATTGCAAATGTGTGTGTCTCCTCATTGAGACTGATTTGGCAATGGGGTAGGGCCTAGGACATTACATCTTTTAACAAACACCCCAAGGACTTTCCCCAAATTTGGAGAAATCCTCCTCTGGGTCCTCTGGGCTGTTTGAATATTGTCTTCACCACTGCTGCTTTACAGTATGTGTGCCCAAGAAATCTCAGTTTTCTCATCTGTAAAATACAGGGCAATACTCAATCTGCAGGCTTCCTTCTGCTCTACCCTTGTTTGATGTGTCTATAAGTAATACGGAATGACAGAGCAAAGAAGACTTTTGAGTATTGTTTCCAACTCTGTTGAAAGAGAACCATGAATATGACTAAAGACTGGAAGAACCCAAGATATATGTAGTTGCATTATAGTGAAATTGCAGATATACTTTCTGAAAATAAGCCATCAAAATATTAAGTCATTTTGTTTTAGAAATGGTGAACAACGACAGGGACCCAGAGGAGGATGACAACTAAGAACAGACCATTAAATTTGAATTTGATGATTATGACATCATTAGTGCCATTGGACAGTGACGTGGTACAGAAATGGGCATGAAAATCATCCTGGGGTTACAGAATAAATGGGTGGATGGTAAAGGGAAGTGAAAAAAAAGAGTGAGTATAGCTAAGAAAAAAGGCAAAATTAAGACACGATTTTTTTCAAGCTGGAAGAGCTCTTTGTAGAGATTGAAATCCAAAGAGATGCTGAAATTCAAAGCACATTGTAAGGAAGTAGCCTTAACAAGAAAGTATATTTCCAATAGAGGGAGAAGACAGGATCTGTTACTAATTGTTCCTTTGAGTAGAGAACATCAATCAATTTCTTAGCAGTGCCCAGTATTTTATGTCATGACAGCTGTATTACACTTGATCTTAGCCAAAAGGCCGGGAAGCGATGATGACAGCTGTATTTAAGCCATCTTTGGTAGGAGAAAATCTCCCAGCTAACAGTTAAGGTTCTGTGTCTGGAGTGGGGATGCTCCTTACAGAATTGACATTTGCATGAGGCAGTTCACAGGAGAGCATACCCCACCTGTGTTATCAATCAGAAGGCTAGTATGACCTTACATTTGTTTTCTGTTTTAACTTCTAAGTATTTTCTATTTTCATGTATATGATGTCATCCCATCTCCACAACTCAGCAGGGCATTTGGGGAGTAAGAAAGGCCTTGGTATCTATTTCTACCTTTTCCTCTTCCCTTCTGCTTCCCTAAATCCTCACCTGAGTTCCTGCCATTGGAACCCATACACAAAGGCCAATACCCAATTGGAGAAAGCACTGACTTTATTTTTTTTTCCTTTTTCTTTTATTATTCATGTGTGCATACAAGGCTTGGTTCATTTCTCCCCCCTGCCCCCACCCCCTCCCTTACCACCCACTCCACCCCCTCCCTCTCCCCCAACCCCCTCAAAACCCAGCAGAAACTATTTTGCCCTTATTTCTAATTTTGTTGTAGAGAGAGTATAAGCAATAATAGGAAGGAACAAGGGTTTTTGCTGGTTGAGATAAGGATAGCTATACAGGGAGTTGACTCACATTGATTTCCTGTGCGTGTGTGTTACCTTCTAGGTTAATTCTTTTTTGATCTAACCTTTTCTCTAGTTCCTGGTCCCCTTTTCCTATTGGCCTCAGTTGCTTTTAAGGTATCAAGCACTGACTTTATTAAAGATGGCGGGACAATACTCCAATGCAAAGGTTTGGTAAAAGTTGAATCAGAGGTGGTAAACCAATGTCAAAGTGGAGCTCTTCTCTCTCTAATCCCATACCTGAATTTGGAAGCTACACTCTCAGGGTAACTGTGGCCAGAGAGTTGAGCAGATTTCAAAGAAATTCCAGCTCAGTTTGCCAATTTTATTACAAGAAGTGATACAGAAGAATCTGTGGTCATGCCATGGCAGTCCCTGCTTGGTCTGCTTATCCACAGCAGTGGAAAGGAAGAAGACACAGGGGCTGAGCCACACATGAGTTGGACTTCAACACTTCCTACTTAACTCTGTCTTCCGGAGTGACTCTATCAGCAACAAATGGCTGATAGAAATCTGCAATTCTACTGAAATCTGCAATTTCTACTTTCAGGCGGATCTAGCAAGAGACAGGAGAGGGAGATCAGAAGTCTGGAGGTAGAAGTATCTACTTGTATGAGCCAACACTAAAACAAAGAACAGATACATTCCCTCCTCTGTGATCAACACAAAATAGACAAGTGGATTATTATTATCCCATTATCCCCATTTTACAGATATAGAAAAGAGCAGAAAAGTTAAAAGATTCAGATGTTATCACAAAGTTGGTAAGCATTATTACCAGTTGTCTGCAGGAGCCTCTCTCATAGATAGTAGAGCCAATGATGAAAAAATGGCCAGTGTCTTGAATCTCCATTTTCTGTACCACCTGCTCTTGAGGCTGCTCCACGGGATGCTCACAGAATGCACAGACAAGGAATTCTGACTGATGCATGCTGTCTGCTACTAGTTAGGGTTTTCTCAAAAATCCCCTTCTTTCTGGGTGAACAGGCGGTGTGGGGCAGACATGTAAACTCTGTTGCCCCTCCAACCCCAGGACTAGACTGGAGGTAGGCTTTCTTATGGTCCTTTCCCTGGGACCTTGTCCCTGTCCTATCCAAGCCCCACATCTTTCTCTCTAAGACCAGAGAAAGGAAAGGGGAGACATGTCTATCCTGAGGAAGTATGCTAGTTTGGAGTACACGCCATCTAATTCAGTACTCTGATTATGTTTGGGTGTCATTCCTCTCACACACCCCAGGTGCTTGAAGAGAAACTGACTTCACATTCAGTTCCAGGGATGAGCAATCAATACAGCCTACCCCTCCCCATGGCTAGTTCAGGAAGATATATATGATCAATGAGGGTTAAAGACTAACACATTTTATGATGGATTCTGGAGACTTTACTTTTTTCTTAGAAAATATCCAAGAGACATTTTCTGTCTTCTGTATGTGAACAAGGGAATTATTTAGCACTGAAAGCTACTGGCAGCCATCTTGTGGCCACTTGTGGAACTTCATGTTGTGGAAGAGAGCAGAGAAATGAAAAGCAACCAAGTTGTTCAGTGTTAGCTCTGAGGTGCTGGATCAATCCTTGACTGAAGCCTTGTGTGTGTGTGTGTGTGCGCGTGTGCGTGTGCGTGTGCGTGTGCGTGTGCGTGTGCGTGTGCGTGTTTGCAATGCTGCAGATCGAACCTAGGGCCTCACCTATGCTAGACAAGTGTTCTACTTCTGAACTATATCCCCAGGCCATTGTATGCATTTGTATTTTCTTTGTGTCTTTTCATGGCTTGTAGCGTATTTCTTTTTAGTGTTTAATAAAAGACCTTTGTCTGGATAAACTACAGTTTATTTATCCATCCACCTACTGAAGGACATCTTGATACCTCCTGCTAAAAACCTTTATATGCAGCTTTTTATGTGGACCTAAGTTTTCCTCATTAGAGTAAATACCAAATTGTGTAACTGGTGGATCATATAGTAAAAATATGTTGTGTTTTGTAACTGTCTTCCAAAATGGCTGTACCATTTTTAATTTGAACCAGCTATGGTTGAGAGTTCCTGCTTGACATCTACGCCATTTGATGTCAGTGTTCTAGATTTTGGCCATTCTAAATTGTTGGTTTAATTTGCATTTCCCTGACATGGAATATCTTTTCCTATGCTATTTGTCATCATATGCTTCTTTTGACGAGGTACCTGTTCAGTTCTTTGGCTCATTTTTTAAGCTGGGTTGTTTTCTTTTTTATGAGTTTTTAAAAGTTCCTTGTATATTTTGAAAACCAATCTTTATCAGAAATGTCTTAGGAAAATATTTTCTCTGTGTCTTTTCATTTCCTTGATAGTGTTTTTGGCAGAGCAGAACTCTTTCATTTTAATGAAGTCTAACTTTTCAATCCCTTCTTTTATGATTGTGTTTCGTTGTGTTGTATCCAAAAAGTCATTGCCAAACTCAAGGTCATCCAGATTTCCTGCTATGTTACCTTCCAGGAGTTTTACGGTTTTACATCTTGGTCTGCAATCTATTTTGAGTTAATTTTTGTGGAGAGTGGAAGGTCTGTGTTTAGGTTCATTTTTTTTACATTTTAATGTTCGGTTATTCCAGCACTGTCTGTTGAAAAGCCTATATTTTCACAATGGCATGGCCTTTCCTCCATTTCAAAGGCCAGTTATCAATATTTCTGGGTTCTGTTCTGTTTCATGGATCTCTTTTGCATTGCTCTTCTTCTTACCCTCCTCCTTCTCCTCTGCAGCCACTCTTTTTTTTTTTTTTTTTTTTGGACAGGATCTCACTATGTAGCTCAGACTAGCTTCAAATTCAAGATCCTTCTGACTCAGTCTCCCAAACAATGGGATTATAGGTTTGTACCACCACACTTGGTCTTACCACACTGTCTTAAATTACTATTGCTCCAACTTTATTCTTCTCTGCAATATTTAGAATCAGATTGTCACATGGACCAATAGAATGGAATAGAAGGCACAGAAATAAACCCATGCAGCTACAGTGACCTGATTTTCAACAAAGGTGCCCAAAGCTACGTTGGAGAAAAGACAGCCTCTTCAATAAATGGTACTGGGAAAAAGATATCCACTTGTAGGAGATTAAAACTAGATCCATATCTTTGACCTCATATAAAAATCAATTCAAAATGCATCAAACACCTTAGTGCAAGACCTGAAACTTTGAAACTGCTAAAGGAAAACATGGGTAAAATACTTCTTCAAGATATAAACTCAGGTAGTGCCTTTCTGAACAGGCTCCAGTAGCCTAAGAAATAATAACAAGAATTGACAAATGGGATCACATTACATTAAAAAACTTCTGCATAGCAAAGGAAGCCAATGCCAGAGTGAAGAGACATTCTACAGAATGGGAGAAAATCTTTGCTAACTATCCATTTGAACAGGGGATTAATATCCAGAATATATAAAGAGTTCCAAAGATTAAACACCCAAAGAACAAATAACCCAATCAATAAATGGGCAAATGAATTGAACAGACAGTTCTCAAAAGAAGTACAAATGACCAATAAATACATGAGTAAATGTTCAATAGCTTTAACCATCACAAACGGCAAACAAAAACTACACTAAGATTACATTGCACACTGTCAGAATGGCTACCATCAAGAAAATAAATAACAAATGCTGGCAAGAATGTAGGGGAAAGGAACCCTTATACACTGCTGATGGGAATGTAAATTAGTGCAGCCACTATGGAAATCAGTGTAGAGGTTCCTCAAAAAACTAATAATAAGAGAAATGACCCAAGCCTTGTATGCACATATGAATAATAAAACAATAAAAAAAGAAAAAAAACTAATAATAAATAATAAAACTACCATATAATCCCATGATTCCACTCCTGGATATATTCCTGAAGGAATCTAAGCCAGCTTACAATACAGACACCTTTACACCCATGTTTATTGAAGCACTATTCACAATAGCCAAGCTATAGAATCAGCCTACATGCCCAAAAAACAGATGGACAGATAAAGAATAATAAAATTATGTCATATGCAGGAAAATGAATTGAACTGGAGATCATCATATTAAGCCAAATAAGCCAGACTCGGGAAGCCAACTATCTCATGTTTTCTCTTATATGCAAAACCTATGTAAAAATAATACATGAAAGTAATGCGGGAATGTTTGGGGAGAGGACGGGAACCTGTTAGAGTGGGTAGGAGGGACAAGAGAGAGTAATGGGTGGGGGGGATGAGTATGATTAAAGTACATTATATAAATACATGAAAATGTTATGATGAAATTCACCAAAAATACACACACACACACACACACACACACTCCACACACACAAAAACAGATTGCTGATATCCACACACAAAAGAAACTTGCTAGGGTTTTTATCTTGATTCCATTGAATCTATAGATCAAGTTGGGAAGAACTGACATTTTGACAGTATTCAGTATTCAGTCTTCCTATCCATGAACACACAATATCTTTTTATTTACATCTTTGGTTTCTTTCATCAGAGTTTCATAGTCTCCCTTATATAGATTATGTACATATTTTATTAGATTTGTACATAATATTTCATTTTTGGAAGTGCTAGCATCAATGGTATTTTCTTTAAAATTTTACTTGTTCATTGTTTGTAGAAAAATTATTGTATGTTGACCTTGTATCCTACAATTTTGCTGTAATGGCTTACAATTTCCAAGGGGTTACTTTTGTTGATTTTTTTCAGATTTTCTAAATCTAAACAATCGTGTCATCTGTAAACATGACAGTTTTCAAGTGTTAAACCAGCCTTGCATGCCTGCTAGCTCTCCCACTTGGTCATGGTACATATTTCTTTTTATACATTATTGGATTCAATTTGTTAAAATTGTGCTGAAGATTTTTGCATCTATGTTCCATGACAGATATTGGCTTATTGTTTTCTATTTTTGTGTTGTCTTTGGTTTTAGTATTAAGGTGATAATGACTTTGTAGAATGAGTTAGAAAATATTCCCTCTGCCTCTATCTTCTGAAATAAATTATAGAGAATTGATATAATTTCTTCCTTAAATATTTGGTAGAACTCACAGTGAACCATTAGCAACAGACAGGTTACTAATTATTGATTAAATTTCTTTAATATATATGCCTATATATGTTTACCTCTGTTTCTCAGAGTATTTCTTCTTAGGTGAATTTTGGCAGATTGTGCCTTTTAAGGAATTGGTTCATTACTTTTGGTCATCAAATTTGTAGGCAAAGTGTTATTAATTGTACCTGTTTATTATTCTTTCAATATCCATGAGTTCTGCAATGACATCCCCTCTATCATTTCTTATAGTACTAATTTATATCATCTCTCTTTTTCTTATTAGTCTGGCTAGAGGCTTTTTCCAATTTTATTTATCTTTTCAAAGAACAAGCTTTTGGTTTCATTGATTTTTCTCTATTTCTTTTCTGTTTTCAATTTCATTGACTTCTGTTTTAATTTTTATTATTTCTTTTCTTCTGCTTACTTTGAATTAATTTGCTCTTCTTTTTCTAGTATCTTAAGATGAAAGCTTAGGTGGCTGCCTTTAGATATTTCTTCTTTTCTAACACACGAACACAATGCTGTAAGGTTTCCTCTTGGGACTGCTTTTGCTGCATCCCACAATTTCAATACGTTATGTTTTCATTTTTGCTTACTTCAAAGTATTTTTCATTTCTCTTGTCATCAATTCTTTGAATCCCATATTATTTATAAGTGTGTTGTTTAATATCCAAGCATTTGGGGATTTTCCAGCTTTCTATTGATTTCTAGTTTAAATTCACTGTAGTCTGAAAGCAGACATTGTAAGATTTATATTCTTTTAAACTGGTTAAAGTATATTTTTTATCTTTTTAAAAAAATTATTGTTGTGCTGGGGTTACATTATGATCTTTACAAAGTTCTTACAATATAACATAGTCGAATTCACCCCCTCCACCATTCTCTTAAACAAGTTAAGGTATATTTTACAAAGCAGAATGTGGTCAAATTTGGTGAATGCTTCATGTGAACTTAAAAATGTACATTCTGCTGTTGGTGGATGAAGTAGCTATAAATGTCTGTCATATCCAGTTGTTTGATTGATGATGTTTTTGAGTTCAAGTAAATTCTTACTGATTTCATTTTTTGCCTGTAGATAGGTTCATTTCTGATGGAAGGTGTTGCAGTCTCTACCCATAATGACAGACTTAGCTATTTCTCCTCTGATTTTGATCAGCTTTTAACTCCATGAATTTTCATGATCTATTTCTAGGTGCACATATGTTAAGAGTTGTTATGTCTTCTTTGAGAATTGATCATGTTCTCTTTATGTAATGCCTCACTTTTTCCCTGATAAATTTCCTTGGTCTGAAGTCTGCTTTGAAACTTATATAGGGCTTCCACTCTTTTTTGATTAGTTTTAGCATGGTATATCTTTCTCCATCCATTTTCTTTTAATCTATAAGAGACTTCACATAAAAAGTGAATTTCTTTCTTTTTCTTTTCTTTTTTTTTGGTGGTGCTGGAGTTTGAACATAGGGCCTCATGTTTGCTATGCAGGTGTTCTACCACTTGAGCCACTCCACCAGTCCAAAAGTGGCTTTCTTACAGACCACATATAGTTCAGTCTTGTTTTTTTGATCCACTCTATAATCTCTGTCTTTTAACTGGTGTAGACAATTGACAATGTGATTATGTATATAGTTGGATTGTATCTACCATATATTTTATTTCTATTTGTTTCCCTTGTTCTTCAGTCCCATTTTTGTCTTCCACTATGGTTCTGCCTTTTGTGGTTTTAACTGAGCATTTTATATTATTCCTTTTTCTCTTATTTTTCAGTATATTCATTATACTTAAAACTTTTTAGTGGCTATTTTAAAGTTTGCATTTATATTTACAATTAATCTAAGTCCACTTTCAAATAGCACTATGCTGTTTCATTGGTAGTGCAAGTGCCTTAAAATACCAAAGTAATTATAATTCTTCCCCCTTTGTATCTCTGCTGTTGTTCATTTCACTTATACATAAGTATACACATAGCTAGGCACTGGTGGTTCATACCTGTAATCCTAGCTAGTGAGGATATTTGTGGTTTGAAGCCAGCCTAGGCAAATAGTTCTCAAGACCCTATCTTGAAAATACCCAATACAAAAAAGGCCTGGCAGAGTGGCTAAGTGGTAGAGTGCCTGCCTAGCAAGTGTGAGCCCCAGAGTTCAAACCCAGTACCACAAAAATAAATAAATAATACATGAATATATAAGCATACACAATAAAATAATATTATTGATTATTGGTATTATTATTTTTCACAGAAGTCTGTTAGATAAATTAAGCCTTAGAAAAAGAAAGTTGTTCATATTACCTTCATTTACTTCTTCTTTGATATTTTCCTTTAGTTATGCAAATCCAAGTTACTGACCTATAAATGTTCTCATTTCAAAAGATCTTCTTTTAATGTTTCTTGAAGGCAGATCTACTGGTAACACATTCCTTCAGTTTTTGTTTGGCTAAAAATGTCTTTGCTTTTCCTTTATTTTTGAAGGATAGTTTGATATGTACAGAATTTTGTTGGGTGGTGGAATTATTTCGTTTAACACTTTAAATAGTTCACTTCTCCTTTTTGCTTGCATGGTTTATAAGAATTCAAATGTAATTCTTATCCTTGCTTCTCTATATGCAAGATGTTTTCCCCTCTAGTTTCTTTCAAGACATTTTCTTTATCATTGATTTTTCTTTAGTCTGAATATGAACTGCCTAGGTTTAGGGTTTTTGTTGTCATTTCTTCTGCTTGGTGTTCTGCAAGCTTTCTTGAAGGGGAGATTTTTTTTGGCTGTACTGGGCTTTGAACTCAGGGCCTCACACTTGCTAGGCAGTTGCTCTACTCCTTGATCCACTCCACCAGCCCTTTCTCTGTAAGCTTTCTTGATCTGTGGTTTAGTATCTGACATTAATTTTGATAAATTCACAGTGATTATTGTTTCAAGTATTTCTTCTGTTTGTTTCTTTCTTTTTCCATTATATGTACACCTTTTATAACTGTCCTACAGTTTTTGGGTATTCTAGTCTTTTTTTCCCAATCTTTTTCCCATTTGTTTTCAGTTTTGACAATTTCTACTGAAATATCCTCAAGCTCAGAGATTCTTTCCTTAGCTGTGTCTAGTCTATTAATAAGCTGGTTGAAGGCATTCTTCATTTCTATTTTAATCTTTTAGGTATTTAATGTTTAGATTTTTTCTCCTTAGGATTTCCATCTCTCTGCTTACATTACCCTTCTGTTCTTGTGTGCAGTCTATTTTGTCCTTTGGAGCACTTAGCATCTTAATAATATTTGATTTAAATTCCCAGTCTGATCATTCCAACATACTCTCTTCTTCTTCTTCTTCTTCTTCCTCTTCTTCTTCTTCTTCCTCTTCTTCCTCTTCTTCTTCATGGTACTGGAGGAGGAACTCAGGCCACTGTGCTTGCTGGGCAAGCATTCTACCACTTCAACCACACTTCCAGCCTTATTTCTTCTGGATGGTCAAATGTGGTCTACTGGGTAAAAAGTACTGCTCTAAATAGGCCTTTAGTAATGTGGTGGGTGGGCCGAGGAGAAGCATTTTCTCTATTGTCCTATGATTAGTGCTCAGTCTTTCAGTGAGCTTGTGCCTCTGGACAATGAACTTCACAACTACTTCTCAGTTTCCCACCCCACCTCCGTAACTGGGACAGGATGGTGGAGTGGGTTGGAGTTGAATATTTCCCATTCACCAGGCTCATTAGCCCCCAACAGATTAGGCTCTTATTAAACAGTTTCTCTCAAGGGGAGAGTTTGTTAAGAAGAAGAAAATGCTGTATGGTCCCTTTTTCTCTCCCATGTCTCCAGCATGAGTGGTTTCCCTCCTCCCAGTATTTACCATGTACAACTCACAGAGGTATAGAAGGGACTCTCTTTGATTGTGTCCCCTGGAGTCTTTAACTCCCAGAGTTGTCTACACTGAGCCTGTAGCAATTCATCATTATAGTTCAGGGAATCCTACCCTACCACTGCTAACAATTTGTGGGTTTCTGCCTCAGTAAGTTGTGATTCTCTGAATTGTTCTGTCTCCCTTATTTTGGGGAAACTTTTGTCCTGTGCCCACATGTCTCTTATAGATCCAAGAAGAGTTGTTGATTTTTAGGTTTTTTTTTTTTTAGTATACTTACTTGATGTTAAGATAGAGTGATGACTTCCAATCTTCTCACATGCTGGACCAGTTATTATTATTTTTTATACCTCTCCCTGACTGTCTCTCCCTGACTGTCCCATCTTCTGTTTCGAGGGTCCCATGGTGTATGTTTGCAAATTCCATTTTAACTTAGTTATGCTGTTCAGGGGAAGGAAAACCTTGAACTGCCCTCACAAGTTAGAAGACATGACTAGTGCACCACCACTGTACCAGTGCCACAGTTTCTTCAGAGGCAAGGACAGTTCACAAATGATATAGAGCTCTGCTCTCCTGGGCATTTTTCTTTTAGTATCTTTTATCATCTGAGAAGCTGTTCATTTTCTGAATTTAAAAAAATGAAGGCAATGGGAATATCCTATAAAAGGAATCTCTAAATTGTAAAATAAATGGGTCTGATTCTTCAACTTATACAGAAGTTTGCTAGGTTTGGGAGAAGGCAGTAGGAGTAGACAAATATCTTAGTGCCTCTTTGCAAAGAAGGTCTGAGGCCTCTCCCCTTTTAATCAGTGATTTTTCTTACCCTAATGAAACCCAGATGCTTCCAATAAAAAGAATGGCTTGTGTTCAAATCATTTGCTAATTCTGCCTAGAGGTAGAGGGAAAGAAAAAAAAGCTGTGCCTCACATCATTAATTTTAAATATTCTATTTTGTTTTATTTTCAGAATGAAATGGAATGGAACAGTGTAATGAGCAATAGAAATATGGAACCAAGAAGCAATTATATCTTCAAAAAAGCAAAATGAGAGCAAATAAAAGGACTTGCACAAGTTAGCATACAAACAGGCAGATCAGAACATCATTTGCAGGGTCCAAATACATGCCTTTTGGTTATGTCTGTAAATTATCTTCTACAAACATCGTGTTATATCCCTGGAGACTCATTTCTGGGCTGTAGTAAAGAATGAAATTCTCAAGAGGCCCTAAAACATCTTAAATTTAATTTCTCCAATACTGAGTACCTCTCATCAGCAGCTGCTGTTGTGGGAACTGGGGCAGCAAGATAAAGAGGGAAGAAAGTCTACCTTCAAAGTTCTTACATTCTATTGAGAAGACAGAGCTATACACAGATAAATATGTGATGTATGATGGTAAATACATGATGGCATATTTAATTCTGTGTGAAAAGATAGTGGCAAGCTTCACAAAGAGGTAGGCAGGAACTGAAGCCAGGCAGTACAAGAAAAGCTGGAACTAACTGAAAGTGTGAAAGCCAAGCCTTCAAATACTCTTAAGAAAACTGCCCAAGACCTCACTGGGTATGGATCTAGCTCTCTAAACCAAAGGTCTCAAGTGAACTGGGGCTAAGATAGTACTAGCTAAAATTTCAGAATCATTCTGTTTAGAGTAACAGAAAACAGCAATTGCTGCATAAAAATGGGAACTATTACCTATACTGTGCATAAGTATGCTATCCCAAAATGGTGCTATTTAATGGAGCAAAATGCCAAAGTCCTTACATAAAGACTTGGTTCCGAACCTGGTCTGAACCAGGTGCATCTCAGAGGATTGGCTTGAGGTAATTCTGAAACCATTCAACAGGGAGGAAGGAGCAGCAGGGGAAAAACTGCATAATCAGTTTTCATGCAAAAGTTATACATGCAGTGACATCGATAATAATGAGAACTGATTGGCACACCTAACAAGTAAGACAAATCACATTTAAGGAAACAAATAGCAAAGTAACTTGAGAACACCTTTAAAATAAATTTGTTTAGAAACCTCAGAGATGAATGAGGAAATAGCATTTTTAAATGGACAATAGGTTATAAAATTGGAAAAAGTATATACGTGAATGAAGCCAAAATTATTGAAAATTAAAATTGAATAAAAAACTTAGTAGACAATTAAATAGGAGGCTACAAGGTAAAAGAGGGTAAGTATGTGGAAAAGAGAACTAAATAAATACGGTAGAGGTTGGTGAAATACTCGTCAATTCTATTTCCTTTCCTGGACACATAAGGTTTTTATCCATATTTGCGAGGAAGTTGCTCAAGCTCTATGCTAATTAGGTGTGCGATATTAGGGGTTCTTAAAAACATTTCTTGTATGGATGAATTAATGCAGAGTTTGCACAAGATTACTGTGCCACTCTCTTATCTGAAAAAGCACAGCTCTATGGAACCATGGATTTTGACTTGGACAAAACATTTTGAATACCTCTCCCTTAGACATCCAAGAAGGGAAATATGTTAGCCAGCACCAGTGCCGTGATCCATTTGCCTTACTCGTGACATGTTGCCTTCTTTACTGACTTGGAACTTTTGTCTTGCTCTACTATCAGGTGATGAGGGGGAAGATGGCTAAAATGCAAGACTAAAGAAGAAAACTGGGTATTGGGTATGTGCCACATGTTTGCGATCCCAGCACTTGGGAGCTGAGACAGAAGAATCAGGTGCTCAAGATCAGTGTGGACTATACAGAGAGACCCTATCTAAAAGGAAGAAGAAAAATGGAGCGGAGTATAGGACAATAGAGGGAAGAATATGCAAAGGCAAAACTAGGGGATAGCAGTTGGGTGGCTTGACCATGAAGAATAAAGGACTATAGAAAGAGGTTTGCCAAGAGAGTTTTTAGGAACTCTGCTTATGTTGCACAACATGACACTCGTTGCTACCTCCTGACATTGCAGAACAAACCTGTGTTACTATTCCATGCTTTTGGATTCAGAGTTTTGTTTCATTTTAAGGTAGTACTGGTACAGTTGGTTGTGAGAGGGCCAACTTTTAGAAGTTCCAAGGGCAAAGTTTCCAAAATTGTAAAAAGGGACCTGTTGAGATGGGAGAAGCAGAGAGGGAGCAATCCACAGCTACTGAAGAGCAGTAACTGTCTAGAGAAGGAAGGTGGTGTGGGGCTAATGAAGACAAATTCCATCTACTTTATCATTTTGACCAGACCCATTCTCATTGTACAAATGGTTCCAGGGCCTTGGAAAAATGAGATGAGACCAGACTAATATGAATTATGGTCAAGGGAG
Organism: Castor canadensis; assembly: GCF_047511655.1. NCBI lineage: Eukaryota > Metazoa > Chordata > Mammalia > Rodentia > Castoridae > Castor > Castor canadensis. Next base: position 187,044,709 of record NC_133387.1, read on the forward strand.
AATTTGTTAAATGTGAAAATGTTAACTACAGTGCTGGGGCTGTTAAGACTGTGGCCATCCTTGGACTGTGGGAGGCAGCGGAGGACTGGTCCTTTGAGAGCTTCTAAAGTTTCTTCAGAAATTCTTGGGGTGTGGGAGGAGATTGGATCTTCCCCAAGATGAAATCATCACAGCAATACCAGGCAGGTGGGCCATGGGGGAAAAACTGCAGAGCAGATTCCTTATTCATTTTTTCATGAGGGAATTGAAACAAATGCCAGGCACTCCCTCTGGCAGAAAGAATTTGTGCATAGGTAGTGACTGTCCCTTCTCTAGAGATCCTGGCCTTTCTGTTCGTGGAAAGGTCTGACAACTTGCTCTGAAGTATGGAAATTGCTCTCACTGGAGACATTCAAGTCTCCTCCCAGCTGCAAGCATTCTCAGCTGCCCCCTAATCTCCTGTGACCATTTGAAGGACTCAAATGAGGATTGTAATCAGCTGGGGATGTGAATGGTGACAGTGTTTTTTGAGAACTGAGTGTGGCTATGTTCAGAATCAGAATATCTAGGCCACAAATAGAGCTTTGACTCTCAGTTCCTTTAGAGATGGCAGGAACTCCTCTCTGGCCAGAGAAGTTATGGATGTCCCTGGACCCAAGGTGATATTTCCTTTTATGCTCATTTATTCCCTGAGCACACAGTCATTTCTTCAAGGTTTGGCATGCCAGGCACATTGCTTAGCAGATTATGGTTGATAACTTGATAGGTAGAGCTTTGGCCTGGTCCATGTTCCCTACTCATCCCCGAGGGGCTGAGGTGTCTTCCCTACATGGCCTTTCTCATGTTACATATGACCTTCCAGCTCCTCCATGGTTGAAACATAGTCACATTCTTCCTGACATGATCAGGCCCAATTTGGATAATTCACTTGCCACAGTTCAGTACAAGTCTTCCTTGTTTTACCCATGGGCAGAAAACCCCTTCTTCCACCCAACAATTTTGACCATTCTCCTCTTGAACCAATGAGTGACTTAATCCTCCAGAACCACATATAAGAGCTGCTTCCATGGGCTCTGTTTCCTCCTAAAAGCCTCTCCTCCCTCCTCTCCTCCAGTGAGATTCACTGCCACTGTCAGAGGCTGATCTGCTGGTTATGTGAAGGTCATGAATTTCCTTTGTAGGCATGCCTCTGAAAGGATTGAAATTTACAGGCAGAATAACAGGGTAATTAAGCATGTGGGTTTCTGAGTCAGTCTTTGCTTCCAACACTAACTACATTACAAGTATTGATATCACTGCTAAGCCTTGGTTCTCCCACCTATAAAGTGGGAATAACAATAATATGTAATTCTCAGAATTCTTGTGGGTGCTGAATGAGCAAACACATATGGAAAATTGCATAGTGGGGTCTTCATGGTAGTTTGTTGTTGGCATTATTTCTTACTGTGCTAGCTCCTCAAGGAGATCACAGTACTCACCAGACTCTAGTGGAAGAAAAGTCACATAAACTACTGAGTTCAATTCAGAGTAATAAATGCTACAATAGAAATACAATGTCTTTTCATTATCCACAGATTCTTTATTTATGGATTGGCCTACTCACTAAATTTTGTAAACTCCAAACCAATACTTGTACCTCTGTTATGATCATTCACAGACATCTACAGAGTAGTGAAAATTCTAAGTTATCCACACATACATTTGTAGCTGAGGTCAAACGAGGCAACACTCTGTCTTTCTGTTTTAGTGCTCAAACTTTAAATAAGTGTCTTTTTCATGGTCAATTGAGTGCTATGCTTTTCATTTCTCTCTCTCTCTCTTTCTCTCTCTCTCTCTCTGTGTGTGTGTGTGTGTGTGCGCGTACACATGAGTATGTGTTTTGGTCGTTCATTTCACTGTTTAAAAATAGTTCCAAAAACATAGTTCAGAAGTGCAGTTCTTAACCACGATAAGGCTTTAATGTGCCTTATAGGGAAAATATGTGTGTTAGAGAAGCTTTCTATAGGCATGAGTCACAATGCTATTGGCCTGTGAACCAACAATATGTAGTAAATAATATGTCTTTAAACTGAAACACACATGAAACAAAATTATGTGCTGATCAGTTACAGTCAGAAGTTCATGGGAAACAACCCCATATCCCCCTAGGAACAGTGCCTCTATATTCAGCAGTTCAGTATTGTGGTGACTTTATAGATGTAGCTTCTACAAATAACAAGAACCAGCAGCATGCAGCAAGATCCCAGAGGAAGATATATCAGCTCTGTGGGAGCAGGGACTTCTCAGGGGAAGGACTTCTGAGCTGACTTGCCTGTTACAGAATGAGTGGGAGATGCAGGGAGGGGAGTCAAGCATAAAGTCCTGGAGGCACCCTGTGAACTACTGAGAGAGACACCCAAAGCCCACCATTGCTTCACTCTACAAATAATTACTGAACACATTCAAAGTGACAGGCATGTTTGGTTAGGGCCCACAGTTGGGGGCAGAGTTAGGTTAGGCCATTGAGAAAGGCTCTGGATGCAGAGCTACAGGGTCTGGATTCCATCTTGTGCACCATGGAGAACCAGCTCTTAGGCTGGAGTATGGGGATCCAACGTGGCTAGGGAGCAAAAGACTTGGGCAAAGATAAACAGCAGACTAAGAAACTATGAACACAAGAAACTATGGGTTTCTGTTCTGGAAATAATTGAAGGACAGTAGAAATTTCTATGTTTTAAGGTTAGGTTTTTGTTACTACTTTACGTAACACCTTCAAGTTGCTCTCAGTCTGCTTAGAATTAAGTAAAAATGCCTTCAGCCTTTCTAAACCAGGCTCTATTTCTCTCTTTAGTCCATCTCTTGCCTCTTCCTCACTCAAATCTTGCAGAACAGCCACAGAAAAACTTCTTTCAGTTCTTACAGTGGGTCATGCTCTGTCTTCTGGCCAACCCTTTGCTGCATTTTGTCTGGAATATGTTTCTTCTTCCTCTCTAGTCTTCTACCAGCTCTCTTTACTTACAAGTCTCAACTCAAAAGTTCTTTCTCCAGGAAATTCATAACCATGCTTGTGCTTGCCTCTGTGACACTTTTCTCACTGAATTGCTTTTGCTTGACTTATTGCCTATCTTGGCTGCTTTAGTTAGTTTGGACTGCCCTGACAGAATACCATTGGTGGAGTGGCTCCAACAATGAACTTTCATTTCTCACAGTTCTAGAGACTGGGAAGTCTAACCTCAAGTTGACTGCAGATCCGGTGTCTAGTGGGGACCCTCTTCCTGGTTGACAAATGGCTGTCTTCTGATTGTGTACTTACATCGCAGATAGAGCAGCAGGGAGCCTCTGTGTGTCCTTTTACAATCCCATTCAGGAGGGTTCTACCTTCAAAATCTAATTGTCCCCAAAGACCCCACCTCCCAAAATACCATCACACTGTGCATTAGGTTTCAACCTATGAGCTGGTGGGGGAGCACACAGTCACTCTATCCATAGTACTTGCTATAGACCATAAGCTTTTATCTTGGAGACCATCTATCGTATTTACTGTTTATATCCTCAGTACTTACTGCCTGGCACGCAGTAACTGCTTGACGTTCCAAAGGAAGGGGAAAGAAAACATGTTCACCCCAAGGGCTTGGGTATTCAGCTCAGCTAGCCTACAACTGGTGTGGTTTCCATTATGTTAAAGGTTGCATACTCTCCGTCCCCTGGGATGCAAGTTTCCTTCCCCATACTCATAATGTTCCTCTACTAAGGGTGCTGAGTTTTCCCTCCAGCCAATGGGACCCTCTGTGAACTGTGAAACAACTGATTCTTCTCAAGTGCACTAAGTGCATTTAAGTGTCTGTAATTACAGTTGCATTTTCTAGAAGGACACTAATTATCTTTAATTCATGGATTATACTTACTGCCCAGGAGCAAGAAACTAAAATGCACATTGCCTTGGTGGGGAAGTGTACTGCTTCTTTGCATCATGGTAGGTTTTACTGGAGTTCTTTCCACTCATCCTTCAACATCCAGCTCCCATCCTGTTCCACTGTGGGGGATCATTCACCCTGAACTGTAAGTGATAAAAAGGAGAGAGGAAAACATTAGATTATTTCAGGTTAAGTTTCAGAGAGTTCCAGTGTCTTGATTCAGTGTCTAATCCGACAGGTTCAGAAACTTAATAATTGACTCTATGGCTTATGTAGTCACTAATTCACACTAACCAGGCTTATAAGAGACTGACTCATAACCAGAAAGCAGACTCTTTTTACTCAGTAGGAGGAGTATGCATTTCCAGAACTTGGAATGTTGGTGGTTATAATGCAGCACATTCCTGCCTTCATGTCCCAGAAATTCAAACAATGTTAGACTGTCTTGATTTAGACTTTATTCTAGCCCTACTTTGATAAATCAGAGATTATGGATTTTTTTAATCCCTGCTTTTCACAGAGACTCAGGCTCAGAGAGGTTTTACCCATATGTCATTATTTACTGGGTCTCACTGCCTTATTTATGTATTTATGAGGTTGGACTAAGAGTTAAGTTTAACTGTGGTCCTAAAAATCAGAAAGTAATTGGAAACATGAGAATTTTTATAGAAGATGGCAATAACTTAAGTCAGTAAAATTTTAACATGCTAATGGATGGTTCAAATATAAATTAAGTCCACATGGAGACTTTCTCTCAACAGTTCTCCTTGTACTTTCAGTTGGAGTTCTCCAGGAGCAGATCTCAAAACAGGGATTTGGGGAACATGTAAGTTATTGATAGACTCAAGAGGAGGTCAAGCAAGGATGTGGTCTCATGCAAACTCTAGCATTGGCCCAATCCAAGAAGGAAAAGGCACAGCACCATAAATTGCATTGATAAGTGTTGTCCCAAGCAAGAGGATAAGCCTTTTGAGTTCCTGAATCAGTCGGTCATGGGCTGTGGGCTGTCCTTTGTATGACAGTAGGAAGAGAGGAGGGGGGAACAGTGGCCTTTTGCTTCCCAGATGACACGATTCCTATCAGCTAAGGGCAATTCTGAGAAGGAGCCAACACTCAGAGCAGCTGAGGGCTGTGTGTGCTTACTCAGAGGAGGGGTCCAAGAGGGCACCCCAGCACCTAGACAGTCACCATTGTGAATACCATTCCTCTTACTTCTGGAGTTTAAACATGCTCTTCTTTTGGCATGGAACTTGTTTCCCTCCCTTTTTAAAAATAAATCTCGGTGCATCCTAGACACTACTTCCTCTAGGTAACCTTTTGCCAATCCATCAAGACTGGACTAAGCTATCCCGTGTTTTCCCTGTGAGTCCACATCACATATTAAAGCCGACTACCTGCTTGCCTATGCCCACCTTGACTCTAGGAAGCCAAGGAGCATGTCTGTCTTGTGTCCCTGGCTCCCCATAATTTAGGACCATTGCATTCCTAGTGCTCAGTAAATGCCTTTTGTCTATAAGAATTTGCAATACTTTTCTAAAAGATTTAAATTTTTAAAAATTCAAGTTACAATCACTAACTGAGCAAGACCAGGTAAACCACAGAGGAGACAGGCAGGTGAGACACCCTTGATCATAAACTTGAGAGTTTTCAGGGAAATGTGCAGCTAGTTTGGTTTGAATTTACAAGCATAGTGACCCTTGTAACTGATACTTCCCATCTTTGCATTGGGTGTTAGGAAGCTCAAAGCCTGAACTGCTGATTAGGTAAAGGAGGTGATTCTCTAATTTTAAACACAAGCACTAAAATTCCTTCCTAAGAAAATACCTTGAAGGCTTAAAGGAAGTGAAGACTCGGGGCTACATGTGAAGAAGCAAGCAAAATGATTAGGTGGTTATAGTGTTTGAGAGGAGAAGCAGGAAGCCAAAGAGGAGGCCAGAGAAGGGATGGCAGACATCAGAGCAACACGCTGAGAGAAAGTGGAGGAAGTGAGTTTCTCAGGAATTTCCCCGTAAGATTAAGGAAAGAGTACTGTGATGGGACATCAGGAGAAAAGTAAGGACCATTCAAAAAACTTTACCTCCTCTCAACACCTAAGTTTTAGACCTAGGCGCAAACTATAGGGGTTCTACAAGTCAGGTCCATGCACTTGCCCCACCATGCCAAATAGATAGCCATGGTGAAGGGCAGAGAAAGAAGGTTTATTATGCAGCATAGGTTCACTGTAGGAAGAGGCAAAGGATGCACCTCAGCACATTGGGGTACAAGACATGAGCTTTAAAAGGTATAAGTAGAGAAAGAATTTGGGGGAGCAAATGGAGAAAAGTATACATAATTATTAAATAGTCCTGAATAATCATTACCTCAGTCCTGGTTTGGGGAGGTGATTTGGAGAAGTTGTTACTGCTGTCATCACTTGAAGGGAGCAGTTTGGTCAGGATAAGCAAGTCGTTGTTGCCTGGTAGGTGGTCTGTCCTGTGGAGGCTCTGCTGTTCCCTTGCTTGAAGGCAGTTTCCTCCATCTCTTCCTGTAAAGATGTTATTGTCCAGTTCTATCTTTCCTGGATTCCAAGGTGACTGCAGAGAGAATGGCTCAGAGTGAAGGCAGATGCAAATGGAGAGAGAGATGCTAGACTTCTCTCCTGTTTTTAGTTAATCCATAGGTCAAGAAAGTAATTGAAGAATACCTGTTAGAATTCCCCATTGGACATTCCTCAGTCTTGAGGGACTTAATGTATCAGTTAATCTGGTTTTGCAGGATTCCTGGCCAGGGATAAACCAGTATATAAGAAGGGGACAAATGATAATAGCTGAAGCATAAAGTCAAAAGAACCTGGCTGTTGTTTAAACCTAAAGCTAGGAATACCATTATAAAGCAGAACAGAAGAGGGAGTAACAATCAGAAGACTTTCAATTAAATAAATAGTGTAGGGAAAGCTTTTTTTTTATTATTGTTTTATTATTCTTTTATTATTCATATGTGCATACAAGGCTTGGGTCATTTCTCCCCCCTGCCCCCAACCCCCTCCCTTACCACCTACTCCACTCCCTCCCTCTCCCCGCCACCCCCTCAATACCTAGCAGAAACTATTTTGCCCTTATCTCTAATTTTGTTGAAGAGAGAGTATAAGCAATAATAGGAAGGAACAAGGGTTTTTGCTAGGTGAGATAAGGATAGCTATACAGGGAGTTGACTCACATTAATTTCCTGTGCATGTGTGTTACCTTCTATGTTAATTCTTTTTGATTTAACCTTTTCTCTAGTTCCTATTGGCCTCAGTTGCTTTTAAGGTATCTGCTTTAGTTTCTCTGCATTAAGGGCAACAAATGTTAGCTTATTTTTTAGGTGTCTTACCTATCCTCACCCCTCCCTTGTGTGCTCTTGCTTTTATCATGTGCTCAGAGCTTTTTTATGTAACTCTATGAGTATGTACTATTATTTAAAAAGGTATGTTTGGAGCTAGTAGAAATAGTCAGAAGGCCTTGGTCAAAGTATGAGTTTGCCTTCTATCAGAGGTGCCTGAAAGGGTTTTCGTGTCTGGTAATCAAGCATAAAACCCTTTTTCATAAACTCTTGGCTTTAGTTACTTTGGAAGTGTTGGCACAAGTAACTCCATTTGGATTTTGATAACTTCCCTTCTTGTCTGAACAGTTGTTTTGGAAATGTTTATCTCTGAACATCTACCAACTCACCACTCTTTTGGCTCTAATGGTTCCTCTTTGCTATGATGAGCTTTTTCCTAGATGGTCTGATCTGATCCTATGTCAGAACAGAAGTGGCAGGCAATTCAGGTGGGAGTCAGTGCCAATAAGATTGAATTGAAGCAACTGAGAGGTTTAAAAAGAATGGTTCTTAGGCTGGGCTTATCTGGAATCCATTTTTAAGTTTAATTCTGTCTGTTTCGTAGGTGATGTCATAGTTTCTCAAAATAATCCTATTCAAGCTGCTATATTGTTAGATGTTGTACTTCTGCAGGATGTCAATAGACATTTGCAAAGTTTTATAAGGAAAACACAAAACCAAACCAACAAAAGCAAATTTTTTTGGCAGTACTGGGGCTTGAACTCAGGGCCTCACACTTGGTGCTCTACCACTTGAGCCACTCCACCAGTCCTCTTTTGTGTTGGGTATTTTTGAGATAGGATCTCGAAAACTATTTGAACAGTGATCCTCCTGATTTCTGCCTCCTGAGTAGCTAGGATTGCAGGCATAAGCCATCAAATCCTGACTAAAAGCAAATACTTTTTTAAATAATTTGTTTGATAGATAAGTACTTGCTAGAGTTATTCTCCATGGGCCCAGCTATAAATGCTCCCAAAAAGGACCAAAGTGTAGATGACATAAAAACACCTGTGTTAGAATTTTGGAAAACAGTTTAGGAATTAATAAGGCAGTTTAGTTATTTTTATTTCATACAGCATTTTAGAATAATAATTATGATTGACAGCATTTTATCAATTTCATTATGCTCTCCTTGCTGCAATTAGTAACACATGGACACAAGCCCGCACAAGGCTAGCATCATTAACAGTTTCAATTTGTAGAAGACATGGTTGTTAAAGTGTTCTCCTAAGTTTTACATTTTATAAGGCTTATATATTTTGGGGAACAGAAGTTTATTTAAGATACAAAGGAGCTAACAACAATTAACATCATAGCTAAACAGAAATCATATATACATATTAGTTTAGCTTTTTCCTTTGCAGTAAAATTTAGACTCTTTGACTAGATACGATAATAGGTGTACAGCACTGGAAAAAAATCACAACTTTAGATCTCTTATAATTTAGAGGAACAGTGTCAGTGACCCCAAATACACTTATATTCTAATGTACAAGTGTATCTTGTACAATAATGCTCATTTAGTGAAGAGAAATAGATGTGGGCCAGGTTTTAAATAGCAGGACTGCCTGAATGGCAGGATTTAAAAAATCTAAACTGTACTGATTACAAACAGTAAACATGCCAAAAGTTTTATTGAGCATGTTAAGTGTCTAGTGTTTAAATGCAGTGCATTTTGTATAATGGAGAGCATTGTTCATTATTTTTCAGGTATTAAACTTACATTTTTTAACTCTGTAAATATTTGCACAACATTTTGATAAAGTTTAGAGACACAAGCATATATATTTCTAGTGACAGCTAGTCACTAAATGTATTAGAGTCACCTGAATAATAGTTGTTTAACCACAGTTACAAGGTGGTCATTAAAGAAGACTTTGACATAACCAGATATTTAAATGAACTCTGATTTAGTTAAAGCTCAGTTTCTTAAGAAGACAAAAGCCTAACAAAATCTGCAGAAAACAAAATCTATTATCCTGATAAAATACAAAATATTTTGTTTAAGCCAGTTTTTTTGCAGATGTTATCAAGAGCAGAATAATATTTTAAAGAGCCTTGTTGTTATAGAAACAGAATCAGGTTTTAATTTTACATCAGTGCATTAATTCTTGACCTTAGGAAAAAAGTTTGCTAACTCTTAAATTATAGCCAATTTAAACATATTAAGCTCCAACTTTTGTATTCTTAAATCTTAAAGATTTACTCATATACTTTGTAACTTTTCTGAGACTTCTGGTTTTTGCCCTTTCCTTTTTCCATCTTGGAACAATCCTTTAGGACAAACCTTCCTTTACAAAATCAATCCCCATTTAAATTCATTTTCTTTTTCCTTTAATTTTTTTTTCTCAAAAAGAAAAAAATACATCCCCATACTTCTTACATCTCTTCTGTTTTCTGATTTTTGTCTCTTTTTCTTTCTAATTTGCATTTTGAAATCACTTCCTAAAATTTTGAGCTTAGATGAGTTTTTTCTTTTCCCAATAAAATAAAATATTCATAGTAGCCTTATATTTTAATGAAGACTCAGGAAGAAAGCAATCTCAAACTGTTTTTAAAAATTTTTTATTAGCATACAATAGTTGTACAGATGAATACATCGCAATATTTACATATGTGTTTATAATATATATTACTTAGATTTACCCCCTCTATCATTCTCCTTCATCCCCCTCTACCCTTCTTAGAACAATTTCAACAGTTTTCATTTTGCTATTGTTATACATAAATACAAAATACATATTCACCCTCATTCATCCTTTCCTTATACCCACTCCCTCCCACTAATGACCACCCCTGGAAACAGTTTGACCTGTCAAACTGTTTTTTATATAATAACAATTTACAAAAACATATTTGTTAATTTAAATATATATATGCATATGTACATATTAAAAGAAAGTTGAATCCAAATTACACTTATAACAGAATGAAATAAAATAACTCCTTTTTTCTTAATTACTAAATTTGGGAGTAAATACTTGCATGCCAGCATTTCAGTTAGACCTGGTTGAGATAAGAACCTTGGAAACATGTTTTCTTAGAAGTGGCAGAAGAAAAGAGAGAAAAAGAGAGGTAACTCAGAAAGCAGACCCTATTTATTAACTCTACAATGAAATCATGCTTATGATGTTTACATACATATATGCACACATATGTAAAAAAGTTTTTAGTTAGTCATGCCAAATATATCAGTTTAAGCACACACAAGGTGAGCTTAATAAAATGCAAAAATATGGTGCCCACAAGTGCATTGGTCAGTTATTTCTAGGAATGTTGGGAGCAGATTAAATTGTGCCCAATCCTGTTCTTTTAGGATTCATTTTGTTAGAGGCTACCCTTGGTGACTGAAGCAGGAGTCCATGCTAAAGAACTGTTTTAAGTCAGTCTCCAATAGGACCATTGCCACAGCCATCAGACTTTTTAACCTCCATCAAGTCACTCATCATAGACATAGACTTATAAACAAAATGACACAAAAACAATCACATTAATTAAGAGTGCACTCTTAGTCAAATCATCCTTTTGTCCTCTCTTTTCTTAGTAGGCTAGAATTCTCCTAAGATAGATTTAGTGCTTTTCATTCTTAAGCAAATCACAACAGAGACCTCAAACACAAACACCCTGGTTTCTCTGTGTACCTTGCATTCCTTTCCTGCTAATTACCAACACAAAGACCAAACATCACTGCCACAAAACTGGCAGAATCTTGAATTAGTTCAAATGAACCCAAATGCTCAGAAGAACCTCCAAACCAGAGATCCAAATTTCCCTGTTAGAAAAATGGCAAAAGCCTAAATAGTTCAGATGAAACACACATTGCTCAGAAGAGCCTCCAGACAACAGGGAAAAGGAAGGGTAAGGGCCCATGGTGTACCAATTAAGGAGAACTTACCAATGATCAGACTTCAAGGTCCCTAGAGTCCAAATGTTCATTTCTCTGTCTCACCAAATTATGGTAAAAAAGCAGCTGATGCTGACTGAAGTGAAAAGATAAGAAAAAGATTCTTGGAATAATAATAATTCCAGCAGTTGCAAAGAACCAATTCAATCTTTCCTCTTCATTGAGGGTCAAGTAGCAGTGAGTGGCTAATGCCTAAAGGGTGTATTTCCTCCTGACTGGCTTGCCAAAGCTGAAACCAGAGTTGTAGGCTGTAGGACCAAACTCCAGAGTTCCACATGTGAGGCCAGTTCCAGGTGGTCTGTCCTGAGGATGCTCTGCTGTTCCTTTCCTTGGGGGCAGTTTCCCTAACCCTTGTTGTAAAAATGTGTTCAGTCAGTCCTGTCCTTTCTAGACTCCAAGGTGACTTTAGAGAGAATGGTTAGGCAGATACAAAATGCAGACAGAGGTGCCAAGCTTTTCTCCTGCTTTTTAATTCATGAACCCAAAAAAAGAGTCAGTCCTTTTCAGCAAAAACCGTTTTTAAATATCTGTTATATGTTTCTATTGAAGGACTTGGTGCATTTTCAGTTGTGTGAAGAAGAATTGCATCATGTTAGGCAGAAATCTGACCTTGTTATTGTCTTTATTTGAAAATTAAGTTGGGTTTAAGGAGATGTGTTTTGGTGACAAGGGGTGGACTAGTGATGGTTAATCTTGGCTGTCAACTTGATTGGATTAAGAGATAGCTAGAAAATTGGTAAAGCACACTCCTGGGTATGTCTGTGAGGGTGTTTCCAGAGATGACTGGCACAAGGGTCAGTAGACTGAGGGGAAAGGCCCTCGTATATGTGGGTAGCACCATCCAATAGGCTGGGGCTTGATGAAATAAAAAGGGGAAGAAGGGGAAGCTTGCACTCACACGCTTGATCTCTCTTGAGCAGATGCACTTTCTGACATTACTGTCTTGGGTGAATATCAGACTCCAGATTCTTCAGTCTTCTTGCACCAGAGAGATCTTTGTCCTTGGACTAGGCCTGCATTGTTTATCTTTCTTGTTCTGAAGATTCCGGCTCCTTGGACTGAGCAGCTACTGAGTTCCCCAGCTCTTTAACCTGCAGACAGCCATTGTAGGACTATCCAGTGTCTGCTTGGACAAGCCAACCCAATAAATCTTTCTTATAACTGTAGACCTCCTATTGGTTCTGCTCCTATGAGTACCCTGGCTAATACAGATGCCGAGTTTAAGTTGCTCTGGTCCTAGAGCATGAACAACTCTCATTATCTTGAAACTTCAATAAAGTTTGAGAATCACATATGATAATAGCAAGTAAAATTTCAGAAAATGAAGGGGTGAGGGTGGATCCATCAGGGGTTGTATGGTACAAAAAAGGACCAGCACATGTTTGAGGTGAGGTGATTCCTAAGCTGGAATGAAGAGTAAGCAAAAGCACTGATTCAAGGTGACAAGAAGAAATACAAGTCACTAGCCACTTCCCCCCCACACCAAGTACTCTGAAAGATGAGAGGAATTATGGATTGTGTGAATGATGGGGTTTTGAGCCAATTTAACTTGAACCTTAAAGGATAAGATTAACTGAGGTGGTCCTTGTGTTAGAATTTTATTTCAACAAGTGTGAGTCTCTAATTCATAAATCATACAACATTGGACTTCATGGATACATGATTCAACCTCTCATTTTACTGTAGAGACTGAGCTGCACAAAGGTGAAGCTCCTTTGCCTGATTTTGGTCTCAATTTCTTCAGCAATAAATCAGGAAGTTGTGACATTTAATTCTGTAACTCTTAACTCACATTAGGAAGATTATACATTCTGCAAGGGCCAAAGTGTCATTAAACACATGAGATTTCCATAGCACTTAGCAAAATTGAGAGGGTGGTAAGAAGGGGACAGAAATGACTTCTGAGAGGTAAGGGACAATAAGCTAACTGTGTTTGACTTTTAGAAATGTCTTTCTCCTCCTGTTGCTCAGGAAGTACCAGATCCTTCTCTTAAGGGGAATACAGTCACTTGAGTAAGAACAGCCTAACTATTGTTTATAGCTCTTAATGCTACTTTTGTTAAAGTCCAAAAGCTCTTTTTAAGAAAGGAGAAAGAAAATAATTTACCAGGAAAGAAACTGTTTCCTGGTTTTCAACACTGAAGTCAGAACAAAGGCATTATCAACCCAAAGATCTGTTAAGGGTTTGAAAATCAGCCCCACTTTTTCCCCTGAGTTCACTAGACATTTTAAAGTAAAAATCAAAGTTCTGAGCACAGTGGTTTTGTCAGCAATCATAGCCACAGAAAGATTTCTTCATTTTTTTTTTTAATATTAAAACCTGGGTTTTGAAAAAGCACAAAAACTTCTTTTCCCCATTAAATAAACAGGAAATAGAAGGAGATGGTGAGTTAAATGCACAATATAATATTTAACATTTCTCATGCTAATCTGACCCAGAGCATCTGTATGATTTATTAGATTTTACATTTTGTATATAGATCCAAAAGGGGAAATTATTAATGTATCTATAAAAATAATTATACATTTTTTTGTTAGAGGAAAATGTGATGAGTTCTCCCTTCCCCTTTCCCTAGCAGCCTCATAAGTAGAGTGTACAATAGGCACTACTATGGAGTGGCTTCTTGTTTTAGAAGGTTTATCTCAATTTAATCTCCTTTTTGCATAAATGGGCAAACTCAGGGAAGGAGAGCTTCAACAAGAGCCACGTCCGCCCTCTGCTGGCCATCAGAGGGTGGAGGAAAGTGTTTCCATTCAATGCGCAACGCTGTGGCCAGCAAGGGAAAAAAAGAGAACCAGAAAGTTGAAATCACTACTTTCATTGGAAAATATAAAAATGAACACTTCAGTGATTCCATTCATGATGGTGTTACTCTGTGATATAATATTCCTTAAAAACATTACCCTAGCTTTTTTTTTTTTTTGAGCAAAATTGAGCTATACATAGGAAAGTACAGCTAAAAGAAAGGCAGGATTTGTCCTGTTTGGGGGGCTCTGTCAGAAAAGGCAAAAGATCTCTGAATGGTTGACCTGATAACCAAAAGAATCTAGTGCTTTTCCTAGATTCTGTAACAGTGCATGACCTTCTGGTTGTTCTCCCAGGGATGTCAGTGACAGGAATCAAAGCCACCCCTGCCAAGCAGCAAAGACTTTCTTGTAACAAAACCCCACCTGACCAATCCTGAGATAATGAGCAACAGGACCGCCCCTGACCACACCACACCTGTGACCAGGACTATTTAATAATTACGCATACCTCTCACCCCCAGCCCCATTTGTCCTCTATTTAACCTGGGATGGTGGGCTGAAGTGCTTACTTTGCCTCTACCTGAAGCATGCCCATGTTGCATTTTTAATGTCCTTTCTCGGCCCTTCACCACAACTCATCTCTTTATTTGGCATATTGGAACAAGTGACTGAACCTGACAATGGGAAACCATGGACTTGGACCAGTGGCCCAGGACTCTGGTTACAAAACTTACTCAGTCCGTTAAGGCAATCTAATAAATGCAGCAATGTGGCCCAATGGCTATCCTAGAAGGGGTTAAGAAATACCAAGGTTTTCTGATATGTGTCATCTAGCAGGTTACAAAATGCTTTCTTGGGCATCTCATTTGATTTCAATCCAGTCCTGAGATTATCACCCCCATGGAAGAATACCCTATGGCAATTGCATTTTCTCAGTGTCCCTTAGTCCCCAGTGTTTTCACCTCCTCCTTGATTCCATGAGATCTGCTGGACACCCTGTACTGCACTCTCTGAGTTGCCCTAGGTTCAAGTAGAGGGGCAGTCACAGCTTTTAAAGCTGAGCCCAGTAAATTCTATCATGGATATCTCCTTTATTACTCTTGACTGCCAGATGATGGAAATTACCAAGGCTGGGCTGCACGACACCAAATGGGTTAACAACCTTTTAATAGCTTTCTTTTTCCTGGTCTTTCCCCAGGGTATTGCACGAGGACTTGCAACTTGCAGCATCATAAAAGTTTACTCAGAGTGGAATTGTTGAATGCTTCTCCATAAAGTGAACTGAAAAAAAAAAAAGAGCTGAACTGGGTCAGTGGTCAAAGAGATTTACAAGTAAGGACCAGACTGACCCCCCCCCCCCCCGTCCATGTTTGCTCACAACTTGGTTGATATGTTTGATTTCAGAGAAAGCAAACGAAAACCAGAAGTCAAATGTTTGCCCAGGTCCCAGTATCACTACAGAATAAACCAGGGAGGAGTCTGCTATCAGGAGTCATTCCATGCCTTTGTTCACGCTGTCCCCAGCTTGCCCTTTCCTTCCCTGTTGACAAACACGCCCTATTCAGCCTGCAAGACCCAGAGCAAATGTCATGAGTCTTGGCACCTTCCCTCCAAGTACTCAGCTTCTGATCTCAGACCCCTTTGTTCACTCCCTATGTTTTAACTGTTTGCATGTCAATTTCTCCAAATCACTTTGCAGGGTGGGGCTATTCCTTTTATCTCTGCGTGGAAGAAAAATGTTGGCCATCAGAGAGGAAGCTCAGAAGCCTAGAGTACTTTCAAACTTTTCAAACTTTTTTTTTTTTTGGTGGTACTAGGGTTTGAACTCAGGGCTTCACACTTGTGAGGCAGGAGCTCTACCACTTGATCTATACCCCCAGCCCTTTTTATTTTGGAGATGGGGGTCTTTTTTTTTTTTAACCCAGGCTGGCCAGGGTATACCCCACCACACCCAGCTTTTTTGCATTGAGATGGAGTCTCATAATTTTTTTTTTTTTTTTTTTGCCTGAGATGGCCTGGAAACTTGATCCTCCTGATCTCAGCCTCTGGTGTAGCTTGGAATGACAGGCACACACCACTGTACCAGTTAATTGGTTGAAATGGGGGTCTTGCTAACTCTTTGCTTGGGCTGGCCATGAACCAGGATCCTCCCAATCTTAGCCTCCCAAGTAGCTAGGATTACAGGCGTGACCCACCAGCCCATAGCTGGTCTTCAAACCGTTTGATCATAACCTACAGTAATAAATGTTTTTTGTATCACATCCAGTAACAAATGTGTATAGATATATTTGTAAAACTGAAACAAAACTCCACAAAATAATACTACGTGAAGTGTTATTACCTGGGATTTGTTTTCCAACTTGTTTTCTAGTATTTTTATACTGTTTATTTTGGTATACCCAATTGATTTGATGATACAATAATGAATGGCAAGTTACAGTTTGAAAAAATATTGATTCAGTTGACACTTCATCTGTCATTCCCCTGCCTTCCACTTGTTTTCTGATTCTGTTTGTACCCATTGAATGCTTCAAACTGGAGAGGTTTGATTGGTGGACACAGCAGGACAGAGAGTGAAAGAGCAGGATGACTACAGAGGAAACAATGTTCTCTCTATCCCTTGTCCAGCCTCTTGGACCAGTTTTAGCTCCTTTGTAAGTAGGACTGACTGTCAGAAATTAAACAGACTATTCACAAGAACAGTCTTTATTTAAACATTGGGTACAAACAGTCTACTTCAGGGTCTAGACCAGAGGTCTGCAAATTACAACCCTTGTTCCAAATCCACTTGCCCATCTGTTTTTGTAAATAGAGTTTATTAGAACATAGACACACATCCGTTTATATGTTGTCTATGGCTGCTTCTGCTACAATGGCAGAGATGAATAGTTGTGATCAAGACTGTATGACCCGCAAAGCCAAAAAATATTTATGATCTGGCCCTCAGCAGGATAAGTTTCCTAAATCCTGGTATAGATGGAAAGTGTTCCCTATCTCTCTGGAAGGAAACCAACATGACTTATAGCCCCCAAGGCAGAGCCACTGGCAGAGTAGGATCTTTCTCAAAAGGAACCACGTCATCCCCTGCCCAGCATGGTCAGGCTGGGCACGTGGGCTGGCAGCAGTGCAGCCTGAGCAGGAGAGGGTGAGCAGACAGGTTTGGTGTGGGGACTGCACTGCAGAGCCTCTCTGCCTTTGACAGCGCCTGGGAGCATTGCGTTGTCACTGTGACTGTAAAGATGAGGCTCTTGAGCCAGCTGACACTGGGGTTTCATTTGCAATCTCCAGACCTGGCTCAGGAAAGATTCACAGAAGGTGCTAAATAAATGTTTGCTGAATATCTCTTTAATTAGAAAGAAATTGGTGGCAGGTGGTATAGAAACTGAGTTTTATCACAGACCCTCTTGAATGCAATGCCAGTGAAGAGCTTGAATGCCTGCAGCTCAGAGCAGAGCACTTCTCTCCTACTTGGAGATCAAGATATCTTTTCCCAGATGCATTGGCAACCAATATCAAAGATGATGATTATAATTATGGCAATAATAATTATAGTTAGCGTTTCTCCAAATGTCTATCAAATGCCAAGTATTACTCTGAGTCCTTTATATGTAGCAGTTCATTTTAATTCTCTTAAGAGGTTCTGTGTCAGTCTCATTTTGCAGATGAGGAAACTAATGCAAAGCAAGGTTATATGACTTATCTAAGGAGAAACAGCTAGGGAGTGGAAGAACTTGAAAATGAAATGATCTTATGGAAGAAAAAAATTGATCACTGATCAGCTGTTCTCTGACCCCAGGCCAGAGTGATGCTGGCACCAAGAGAGTCCATCAGAAGACAGATGTGCCCAGGGAAACACAGAAGCAGTAGAGGCTGAGATGTGGTCACTTCTCCAGAGAGAAGTCAAGAGAAGGAGTTGGCAGGCTTTCTAGGAAAACTGACAGTGACTAAGAAATACAGACAAATCTCTGTGGGCATGAGTGGGCTTGGATGTTTGGGAAATGAGGCCTTTTTGTGAACACAGAGAGGGGAGGCTAGGCATCCTCGTACTCATCTTTGGATCCCAAAGCACCAACATATGTGTGGAGCATAGAGTACACGGTCCACAGTTTTGTCCTAAACTGACTGCCCACCCATTCCACCCGCATGCTTGGTACACTGAGCACAGCAACTAGAACCAAGGCCTGAAGTCAACCCACAAGCTGAAAGGATTGCTTTAATTGAGATCACAAGATGTCAACAGATCTGCCCAGCTTCCGCCCAACCAAGGAGAAAAGTCCTTCATTGTCAGCAGTGGTGGAGGAATAACTTTGAGAGATCACTTCAAACTGCTCGATTGTGTAGCCAGCCTCTTTCACGGCAGCTTCCACCTCCTCCTGGTCGAGGGAGAGGCTGGAGAACCTCTGCTCACCAACCATGTAATAACTGCTCTTCAGCACATCGATGATCACCAGGAAGCCTCCCGGCTTGAGCAAGCTGCTGAGGTTCTTGAGGGCGGTGCGGTAGGTAGGGAGATCTGGGCAGGCAGCATCCAGGCACAGTGTACTCAGCAGACAATCAGCCTGCGGCAGAGGGACCTCACCCAGAGGCTGGCTCTGAGTCACATCACACTTCAGCACCTGCTTGACCACCTGTCTCAACTTCTCCTCCTTCTCAGGTCCCTTGACTCTGAAAAACACAAACCAGCCGGCATTGCTTTCTATCCCCTAGTCATGAGGACCCCAGATCTCTTTGGTCAGGGCTGAAAATGACAGTGTGGTCCAGAATGTATATCTTTAAGATTATTCCTGTGGTATGTAAATGTGACTACATTATGCTGAGCTAGGTTAAAGCTCCTTATAAAGTGATTAATAACATGGAAATGATACTGATCAATTGTTGGCTGCCATTCTACAATGAATTGCCACCTCCCCCTTCCCCCATGAAATTATTCTTCCCTTACTGTTTTATTATTGTTGACTTATTCATTATTATTACTATCTTTGTCCCCTATGCCAAACTAACTACAAAGTTGTGGCTTTGCTATTTGACCCTTAGATAATAGTGGGTTTTAATGCTGAAATGTTATCAGTGAGGGGGGGTGGGGTCACGTAGACATTTTTGGAAATTTTGACCACTATTAACAGTTAACTTGGCCAAGGTACCTCTGGAGAGAAGAAAACTACTAGTCTCTATTCTCATGCTTCAAAAATTACTGCAGAAAGAAGTATATTTTCTTTCTTTTTCTTCTTTCCTTTGCAGTACTGGGGGTTGCACCCAGGGCCTCTTGTATGCTACTTCTTGAATCTACCTCTAGCCCTTTCTTTTGTTTGTTTGGTTGTTTTGTTTCTGAGATAAGATCTCAATAGCTGCCTGAGTTGGCTTTGAAGTCTATCCTCTTGCTTCTACCAGATCATTTTCTTGATAGTCTTGCCAAGAACTGTCTACTTTTATGCCAAATCAATGGAGTCGCTTGAGAGAAAATCAATGGGGAAGAGAAACCAAGAACAGGGGACGGACTAAAATACCATAATCCTATCATGTGAATCTGGAATGCCCCCCAAAGGCCCATGCGTCCTCGGTTTGACACTACTGGGAGGTGGTAGAGCCTTTAGGAGTTGGGGCCTAGTAGGAGGTCAATGGGGGACATGGCCTCAAAGGGGATTATGGGACCCTGGTTTCTTCTTCTTTCCCTCTTTTGCTTCCTGGGCATGAGGTGAGTGATTTTGTTCCTCCATGTTCTGCCACCATGATGTGCTGCCTCACCACAGGCCCCAAAACAACATGAAATTGTGAGCCAAAATAATCCCTTTTTTAAAATAAGTTGGTTATCTCAGGTATTGATTACAGTAATGGAAAGCTGACTAGCATGCATAGTTCCTTCTCAGATCTGTTAGGGAAGGAATGAAGGAACAAACTAACAAATGATCACAAGTAAACAAACAATGAACAAAAGTAAACAAGAGTGCATACAGAAATTGGAGAGGAAAAAAGAGAAAGAAATAGCAGAAAACTAAAGAGGTGAGAGAAAAGGAAGAAATAATGAGCGTGTAAAGTACCAGGACCTGGAGCCCCAAAAGTAGGAGCAATCATTGGTGTGGAGCCCTTTCAGGAAGTTGGTCAACAAAGCACCAAGGAAGAAGGTCCAGTGCTACACTCAGGAACACAATCCCTTGTGTGATCCAGACACCAGGAGAAGACAGACACTTGGGTAATAGGGCTTGGTGGAGGCATCAGAGAATGGTCCAAAATCAGGAGAGAGAGAGAGAGAGAGAGAGAGAGAGAGAGAGAGAGAGAGAGAGTTACAGTGGGACCATTTCTGGTCATGAGGAAAAGTCAATGATTTAAGTAAATCTTACAGATTTACCTCCAAATAGAATGATCTGATTTGGCAGAAATTAGTTGTGAGCATCCAATTTAAATACTTAGTTAAAAATCTTAAGCCTAGTGCATATAATCAGTTATTTACAAACATTCTTTATGTTTGCTATAATTTTCCATTTAAGAAGTTTAGCAATAAACATAAAAAAAGATACTTAATGTCATTAGCCATCAGAGAAATGAGAATCAAAACCATGAGACACCACTTCACATCCACTAGGATAGATAGTGGAAGGAGGGTGATGCCTCACATCTGTAATCTGAACTACTTTGGAGGCAGAGATTAGGAGTTTGAGACCAGCCTGGGCAAAAAGTTAATGAGACCTCCATCTCAACAAACAAATTGAGCAGTGGTGGCACACATCTGCAATCCCAATTTTAGGTAGGAGGATTGCGGTCTGAGACTGGCCCTGGACAAAAACATGAGACCCTATCTGAAAAATAAAGTAAAAAGGTCTGAAAGCATGGCTTAAGTGGTAGGAGTACCTTCCTAGAAAGTGCAAGGTCCTGAGTTCAAATCTCAGTATCACCAAAAAGGAAGGAAGGGAGGGAGCAAAGGAAGGAAGAAGGAATTATAATCTAGCTGCTTTGGAAAACAGTCTGGCAGTTTCTCAAAAATTTAAGCATAGAGTTACTATATGACTTGGAATTCTATGTATATACCCAAGAGAAATGAAAACATATCCACATTAAAAACGTGTATATGAATATCCACAAGTAATCAAATGGTGGAAATAATCCAAATGTCCATTAGCTTATAAACAGGTAAATTAAATGTAGTACATTTGTCAACAAATGATAAGAAGTTGTAATACATGCTATAGCATGGACAAAGCTTGATAATATTATATTAAGTGAAAGAAGCCAGAACCAGAAGTCCACGTAGAGTTCCATTTATAAGAAATATCCAGAAAAGGCAAATCTAGAGACTGAAAGCAGGCCAGAGGTTGCCAAAAGCTGAGAGATTTGGGTACAGGTGAAGGGTAGGGGAGAGAGATGGGAGTGACTGCTAATGGGCACAGGGTTTCTTTTGGGAGTCATGGAAATGTTCTAAAATTGACTGTGGTGACAGTTGCATGCACAATACTGTGAGTATACTAAAAACCACTGAATTGCACATTTTAAATGGATCTGTTGATTGTATGGTATGTGAGTTCTATCTCAATAAGCTGTTCTATTCAAAAAGAAAGAGATGCTTAGCAAGGTATTAGTTTCAGGGAATTCTACAACCACTAAATGGGTATCTATGCAGGGAATAAAAAATCACCCTGCTCCCTTATCAAAGACAAAAGCAGTATTTGTCGTTATTTGTCTTGGACTTCTCTGGTTTTAGCACTGAAAATCCCTTCACCTGGGTTCTCCTTGCAATCCTGGGCCAACTGGACAGTTCCCATGGTAAAGTTATGGAAATTAGATACAAAGCTGGCATCTATCATTGATAGAACATCGATGATTTAATAGAATCTTTTAAGAATAAAAAATACTAATTGAACTCTATGGAAGTCTGATTTGAATAGGTAAATAATCTAGAATAAAAAACTTGGACTGACTTATCTGCACATGTGAACAACTTAAGTATATAGGAAAAGCTCAAGCAGTAGAGTGGTGTTCCTTAGGACGTATTTTTAAACACTCCTCTGGCAGGCAACACTGTGAGAACTATATTTGGTGATTACGTCAGCAGCAGAATGGACCCCTGGGCACTATTGTGTGTTAAGCTATTTTAAAGACACAAATTAGCACAGAACCAGTACTCGCCAGTCAGATAATGATGAAAGCTGTTCCCAAACTGTGAGACACACTGTGAAGTCTTGAAAGCACACAGAGATCATGGAAATTTGAGAGGGGAGTTTGTTAGGAACACTCACTGTCTCAGATACCCGCTTGTCCTTGGACACACAGCAAACATTGGTGAACTCAGTTGCCAACACAGCTGTGTAAAGATTACACCTCAGGAACCTACAAGTGCACCCCAGGGAAACAGACTCACCTGGAGAACCAGGCAATTACCACTCAGCTCACGGTAGCTCAAGGGGTGTGTTAATAAGCACACACCAGATCAGTGTCACACTGTTTTACAGAAAGATAACTACAGTGTGGCCATTTCTCTCCTTCCAAAGATCTACTCTTCAAATGAACCAATATGCAAAGGGAGCAGCAACTTCTTTTGTAAATAAGCTGTCTATAAAAGCCTGAGGAACATGGGAAGGAAAGAAGGAAGAAAAAGTTATAGAGGAAGAGTCTGGAAGGCAAAATGCATGCATTTGTTTATTTTACAATATATTTGGGACCTCTCCTATCAGACAGGAAGCGTGTTGAGTGTTGGGCACTCAAGATGCACAATTAAGAAACATCCTATCCTCATGGAGATTATGGATGGAGAGGGGGAGAAAGAATTACTCCAGTCATCATCCACAAAAATGGAAGTTAAACTGATAAACGCAAGGAAGGAAAGGAACGTGGCACTTGGAGAGGAATGCTGGCATGTGGGCTTTTTCTACAGTGTCAGGAAAAGCTCCTGAAAAAAGGAGTTAAATAAGGAGAGACATGGAAGATATATAAGTAATCATTAACTAGGCCAAAGAGAGTACTGAGGGGAGGAAGACAATCCAATAGGAAGAAACAGCAAGGGCGAAAGACAGCTGGTGGAGTAAATATGGAGAAAAGCCTGCCAGTGTGGCTAGATTGTGGGGCAGTTGTGTTGCCAGGTGCCAGGTGAGGCAGGGCTTTGCTTTTGATCCTAAAAGCCATAGGAAGTCATTAAAGGGTGCTAAGAAGGGAGTGACAGGATGGATTTCCATCTTGGGATGATCACTGGGGCTACAGAACAGAGAAGAATGCAGTGGAAGGAAGAAAGTAGGGGTGGGAGGCCTGTTAGGAAGGAGAGTACGGTAGCTCAGACCAGGATGATGGTAATATTAGAAGAAAAAAATTGGTAGGGAAGAATGCAGGAAGTAAATGGGCAGAACTTGGTGCTAGGTTGTACATGGAATGTAACAGAGAGAGAGATGACAGGGTTGACATCCAAGCTTCTTGTTTGTCCAACTAATTGTACCATGATACCATTCAAGGAGATAGGAATACAAAAACTGAAGCAGAGCTTAACTCTATTTTGGTCACATTGAGTTGGAGCTACTTTAAGACTTACAAATAGAAATATCTATAATGGGCAAGAAATGGCTAGCTGAAGATTTCTTAGTTTACCTTGCTAACTTTCCCAGAGAGCTAACACTGCCTCTTTGAGATAGAGGCATCCTTATAAAATGCATCACCAAGCAATCACCATGATCATCACAATCTTAATTTTGAGAAAGCATATCAGGACGCTTTTGCAAGCCACAAAAATATAGAGGCATGTCACAGAATACCTAGTTCACTAGTGCATGGAACAAATTTGACATAATTGAGTGCGTTTTTACACAATACACCAATTCCTTTTTAAAACAGACACAGAGATCTTGGTGCAGAGAGCGTTTGCTTTGGGGAACCACCACCTCTACAGGGGCTGCAGCGCTCTTCTGTCAGGTGCAAGGAGATTCAGTGAACCTACAGTGCTGTCTACAGTGGCAACTGCAGGCCTCCAGCCTCTCCAGGTCCTGCTTGGCTGCCCTGAGGGCTGAGAACAAACACCTTACAGAGCACACCTGTAACTCACTCCCACTCACCTATATGTCCTGGCACACCTGTGGGAAGCTCCACTCTAGACACCAGGTCTTCTCCTACGGTAAAAAGTAAACAACCTCTGGCAGATCTTGTAAAAGTGCAGACTCCAATTGTGTAGGCAGCCAGCAGAACCTGAGTGTCTGTATGTCTAATGAGTTCCCACACAATGTAGAAGCTGCCAAGTGTGGGGACAAACCACAAATCTAAACACTGTGTTCCAAGTTCCAGGGACTGGAGGCTAATTAATGCAGTTTCTAGAATTTCTTATGGGAAAGACTCATTTTCCTCTGTTCATGACAGAAACTGCAGTAGTTATATCTTAGCGTTCGACTTTCTGACTTAATAGTAAGTGAAGAGTGTGAGGCAAGAGTTTGGTACTGATGTCTTACAGCTTTCCGACAGTTGTGAACATCGGTAATTTCTAAATGTATGCATCACACTGCAGAAGCAGAGGAAGAGGAGACAGCTCCTATTGTCCTTGGCAGCCCTCAGCAGGAAAAATAGCTTCAGATAAAGAAGAAATAATCTTGGGGGAAATAGGTTGTAGGTTGATAGCGGTACTTGAAAATGTGAGAAAGACTTAAGTTGAATGGGATCACTATCATTCTCAAAATAGTTGAAGCCACGGGATCTGGCATGAGGATAAGGATGAAAATGCAGGACTCACTGCCAAAAATACAGTTCCTCATTCGAACAGAGTGATGGGGAAGGGAGGGTATCTCAAGAGCCAATTGTTCCAAGCTGATGATTCTGGTGTGAGATAAGTAATGCTTTTATTATCCTGCTAGGTTTTGAGAGCTCATTTTTGAAACGATGGGAAGGCCTCTGATTGCTAGGGAAATTGAGAACAAAGTTCCAAAAGGCTTCTTGACACATGATGTAGATTGTAGAAAAGAGTGTTGTCCAACAATGACTAAGAACTTTTTTAAAAAATAAACTTCCCCTGTAATTCTACGAATCCTGGTAAATTCTTTATTCATTTAATTAGTTTTGATAGTGTCCAAATCCTCATAGTTACAGTGTTTTTTCCTAGTTAATATCAATTTCATTCTGTGGAATCACATATTTCATAGAAAAGAGAAGTATGAAATTATTTTCATTTTGAAGAATATATGTTCACTTTGAAGGCTAAGTGTATAAAATTCTAAGTAAGGGGTGTATAGGTCAGAATGCATAAGAAAACAGTCTTTTTCAAATTCTTACTGAATGCCATAAAAACAGAGCAATATTTAAGCCATAATGAAATTTTTTATGATATTGTTCTTGGGTAAAAGTGATAAAAATACATTCCCATATATGCATGGACTTAGAAAAATATGTCACTTATAGCCAGGCATGGTGGCACAGGCCTGTAAATCTAGCACTTGGGAGACTGAGGTAGGATTGAAAATTCAAGGCCAGTTTGAGGTACATAGAGAGCGTCTCTCTCAAAAAACCAAGTTAAAAAAAAAAGAAGGTGTCATTTTTTTTTTCTTGCAGTGCTGGAGATCCAACCTAAGGCCTTGTGAATGCTGGATTAAGTACTCTACTACAGAGTTACACCTCCTGCCCTCTTATGCGGTCTTGAAAAAAAAATTATTTGGAGACCTATTCGGTTGACTAAGAGCTGAATCATAATTAAAACTCAGTAATGGGAAAAACCACATCAAATGAGCACAAAATATGTCCATATAATTATAATATGATTACAAACCAAAAGCAAATGTTCCAATTGATCTTGAAAGAAAATGTAAAGATAATAGATCATGTATGATTATTTATTTATTTTTGTAGTGCGGAAATCAAACTTGGGTTCTCACACATGCTACACAAGCATTCTACCACTGAGTCACACTTTGGACCTAAAGATATATTAAATTACAATATTTGGATTTAAACACCTCAGATTTTAACAATAAATACCAAAAAGAGACACCACAGGGATTTCAGGTATCAAAAATTGTTCCTTATATTAGGAGAAGGGAAGAAAATTACTGATTCTTGCCCGACATTGGTGAGGTAAGAAGATTTGCTTTCAGCATACATAAATTATTAGAAATACTGACATATCTTTAGGTAGAAGAGAAATGATGACAGACAGAAGCACATATCTATGGAAAGGAATGAAGAACAAGGAATGAAGAACACTAGACAGAACAGATACGTGAGATATATATATAGCCTTAGCCAGTTTGTTCTTCTATAATAGAATTCTTAAATTGAGTGGTTTATAAATGAGGCTGGAAATCCAAGATCAAGGTGACAATTTGGTCAAGTTCTGGCAAGGACACCTGGATTGCAGATGGCTGATTTCTTCTTGGATCATCACATGAGAGAAGAAAAGCTAGAGAGTACTCTGGGGTCCCTTTTGATAAGAACACTAATCCCACATATGAGGGCTTCACCCTCTTGACCTAACTACTTCCAAAACACATCATATTAAGTGTTAGGTTAGATTTCAAGATGAAAATTTTGGAGGAATACAAACATTCTTCACAGTTCACTTCTTTTTATTGTTAAATGAGTTCATTGTCTAGATGTAACACTGTTTATTCATTCATTTAACTGAAGGACATCTTGGTTGACTATAATTTTCAGCAATTGTGAATAAAACTGTTATAAATGTCCATGTGCAGGTTTTCATGTGGATGTAAGTTTTAAATTCCATTGAATAAATACCAAGAAGTACAATTGCTGGATCATTTAGTGAGGGCATTTTGAGTGTTGTTAGGAATTGCCAAAGTGACTGTACCATTTAGCAATAAGCGAGAGTGCCTGTTGCTTTCATTTGGTGATGTCAGTGTTCTGGATTTTGGC
This sequence comes from Castor canadensis, assembly GCF_047511655.1. NCBI lineage: Eukaryota > Metazoa > Chordata > Mammalia > Rodentia > Castoridae > Castor > Castor canadensis. The sequence continues at coordinate 187,071,388 of NC_133387.1, forward strand.
CATTTTAATAGGTGTATTGTGCTGCTGGTTTTTGTCCCATCATTGTGCTGCATTTTGCCAGTTTTGTTAGAACTGAAACACTAATGAACACCAGTGAATGTTATAAGAGAAGGGTTGCACAGGTGTGAATACTTGGGACAAGGCTGTCAACAATACTATGCAAACACCAACCACAGGAAGGTTGGTGGCTGTATTAACATCAGAGAAAGTAAACTTTAAAATAAAGTGTACTCTTTGGAAGTAATAGGTATAGGCAAGGACTTCCTCAATAGAACCCCAGCAGCTCAGCAACTAAGAGATAGCATAGACAAATGGGACTTCATAAAACTAAAAAGCTTCTGTACAACAAAAGAAATGGTCTCTAAAATGAAGAGACTACCCACGGAGTAGGAGAAAATATTTGCCAGCTATACATCAAAGGACTGATAGCCAGAATATATAGGGAACTCAAACAACTAAACTCTCCCAAAATTAATGAACCAATAAAGAAATGGGCAACTGAACTAATCAGAACTTTCTCAAAAGAAGAAATTCAAATGGCCAAAAAACACATGAAAAAATGCTCACCATCTCTAGCCATAAAAGAAATGTAAATCAAAACCACACTAAGATTCCACCTCACCCCTATTAGAATAGCCATCATTAGAAACACCACCAATAACAGGTGAGGATGTGGGGAAAAGGAACCCTCTTACACTGTTGGTGGCAATGTAAACTAGTACAACCACTTGAAAAAAATTTGGAGGCTTCTTAAAAATCTAAACATAGATCTGCCATATGATCCAGCAATACCACTCTTGGGGATATACCCAAAATACTGTGACACAGGTTACTCCAGAGGCACCTGAACACCCATGTTTATTGCAGCACTATTCACAATAGCCAAGTTATGGAAACAGCCAAGATGCCCCACCACAGACGAAAGGATTAAGAAAATGTGGTATCTCTACACAATGGAATTTTAGGCAGCCATGAAGAATGAAATCTTCTCATTTGCAAGTAAATGGATGGAACTGGAGAACATCATCCTAAGTGAGGTTAGCCAGGCTCAGAAGGCCAATAATTGTATGTTCTCCCTCATACACAGACTTTAGATCTAGGGCTAAAACAGTAATGTGATTGGACTTTGGTCACATGATAAGGTGAGAGCACACATTACCCGAAAAACGTGACAGCATTTGATGTCCTCAATGCAAAGGAACTAATGCAGAAACTAAAATGACAGAGGCCAATAGGAGAAGGGGATTAGGAACCAGAGAAGAGGTCAGTTCAAGAACAATCAACCTAGAATTTAACACATTTGTGGATGGAAGCAATGCTAGGAATCTCCCTGTATAGCTATCCTTATCTCAACTAGCAAAAATGCTTTGTCCTTCTTATTATTGTTTATACTCTCTCTTCAACAAAATTAGAGATAAGGGCAGAACAGTTTCTGCCTGGAAGTGAGAGGGTGGGGGGGAGAGGGAGGGGATGGGGGGGTAGGGGGCAGAAATAACCCAAACATTGTATGCACATATGAATAAACAAGAAAAAATTTTAAAAAAAAGTATATTACTGTCGATAAAGGGAAATATTTCATAATAATGGTCAAGAGTCAATTCATCAAGAAGATATTACAATCTTAAAAACAGAGCTTCAAAACGCATGACATGAATGTTGATAGAACTGTAGGGAGCAAGGGATTAAACCACAATCATGGTTTGTGATGGCAACATCTCTCCATGTAATTGATAGAACAAGTAAACAAAAAGTTAGTGAGGGCATAGAAAATTTGAAAAATATTATCATCCTGCCTGACCTAATTGATTTTTATAGAAGCTATACCTATAAAGTGGACAGTATTCATCCTTTTTGATGTAGAAAGCACAGAGAATATGCCGGGCCGTAGAGATAAATCTCCAAGTACAACAAAATTATGACAAGATGTCAAGAAAATTCTAAAATGTTTATAACTTAAGCAACATAATTCTAGATAACTCATGACCAAAAAAGAAATTGCTCCTCAGTACCAGAAAGAAAGAAAGAAAAGGAGGGAGGCAGGGAAGGACAGAGGGAGGAAGGAAGGGGAAAGAAATTGCAAAAGGAATTAGAAAAATATGAATCAGATGATAAAGACATATCAAAAATCACGGTATCCAGCTAAAACAGCGCTGAGGGAAACTTACAGTTTTAAATGCCTACATTAGAAGAAAGAAATATGTTAAAGCAACAGTCTAAACATCGTTCCAAATAAGCTAAAAGAGGGCTGGCGGCACAGCTCAAGTGGTGGAGCGCCTGCATAACAAGCCAAAGTTCTGAGTTCAAGCCCCAGTACTGCAATTAGTAAATTGAGTAATTAAATAAAGAAGACAGAAGAATTAAGACAAAAATGTTAGAAAACTAGAAAATGAATTAAAAAGAAATTAGGAAAAGAATTAAAATGGGAGAAAGAAAGTAAGAAAAATAAGATCCCAAAACCAATAAAACAGAAAAATAGACAGACAAAAGAGAAAATAAGGGGAAAAGTTGGTTCTTTAAAAGATCGGTAAAATCGACCAATTTCTAGCAAGATAATCAAGAATTTTTATTTATTTATTTATTTTGGTAGCACTAGGACTTGAATGCAGGGCCTCACACTTGCTAGGAAGGCACTCTATCACTTGAGCCATGCCAGCAGCCCAAAAGAAGGTTTAAATATCTATTTTAAAGCCCTTTTTTTTTTGGTGGGACTAGGGTTTGAACTCAGGGCTTCATGTTTGCAAAGCAGATGCTTTACTGCTTGAGCCACACCTCCAGGTCAAGATTTTTCAAAAAGACATGTTACCAGTATGAAGAGTAAAAAAAAAAGAGAGATCACTATAGATCCCACAGACACAAAAGAGAATTTAAAGGATAATGTAAAAAAATTTTTTTTAAAACCCAGACTTTTATTTTAATAAGCTTGACAGCAAAGGTGAAAAGGATATACTGCTTGAAAAATGCTACTTATCAAAACAGATATAAAAGAAAAAATAGAAAACACAAGTAGCCAGTAAAGAAATATTATTCTGCAGTGGCTCACACCTGTAGTCCCGGATACTCAGGAGAGGATTGTAGTCTGAGGCCAGCTACAAGCAAAGAATGAGAGCAAAAATTAACTGAAGCAAAAAAGGGCCAGTCTCAAGTGTGGCTCAAATGGTAGAGCACCTGTTTAGTAGGCTATAAGCCCAGAGTTCAGACCCCAGTACCAAGTTTTTTAAAAAGTACCATTCTGAATAATGATACACCCCCCAAAAAACTTCTCAGGTCCAGATGAGTCCTATAAATTATTTAAGAAAAAAATAAGACAAAAACAAATTCTTTTAAAAGGCAGAGAAGGAAAAATCACTCCCAACTTGCATTATGATTCTAACATCTGCCAAGCACATTACAAGAAAAGAAAATTATAGTTCAATATCCCTCATAAATATAGAACAAAAAATTTTAGGCAAATAGTAGCAATTCACACCCAGCACAAATAAAAAAGCTCAACATAGCTACCATTCGGAACATACAAATCAAACAATGAGATAGCCCTTACTCCAGTTAGAATGACTTATCAGCAAGACAAAAGAACAAGTGCTGGCAAGGATATGGGAAAAGGGAACTCTTGTACACTGTAAGTGAGAATGTAAACTAGTATAGTCACTATGGAGATAGTGTTGGAGGTACCTCCAAAAATTAAAAATAGACTGGAGGTGTGGCTCAGTTGTAGAGCCTTTGTCTAGTATGCATGAGGTCCTGGATCCAAACCCCAGCACCACCATTAAAAATAGAACTACCAGCAATTTCTTCTTGATATATAATCTCACACCTGGGTAGGATGACAATAGATAGCAAATATGGACTATATTTCAAAAGCTAGAAGAAAGAATTTGAATGTTTTAATCATAAGGAGATGAATATGTTTAGCCTCATTTGAAGATGACCCAATATATCAAAACATTACATGATGCCCCATTAATATGTACAATTTTTGTTTTTATGTATCCATTAAGATAAATTTAATAATAAAACGTATATACTTTCCCATTGTGAATAAAAAGACAAAAAAGGAAAGACAGGATATACAATACACAATGTATGCAGCACTTAAACAATGGGGAAAATGTAGGAAAAAGTGGATTTGGGGCATCTGAAAGAAAGAGAGAGATCGTGTGAAAATTAAATCATAGATAGGGAAAGACGGAAAAACACAGGAAACACAGGAAAGGGAGCACAAAAAAAGAGAGAGGAAAGAATAACTGAGTATATAAGAAGTAGCAGCAGATGGGTCAGTTGGATATTAGAAGGAACAGTCATCTTTCTCTTTCCTTTTCTCCTTCTCTTTATTTGCAGTTTGTAAAGGAGTCTGAGGGGCCTTGGCCATAAGCATAGCAGCAAACACAGGATGTCCCAGGAGCTAATAATATTCAGCTGGACAAGAGTGGACATCAGGACAAGAGAAAGACAAAGTGAAACACAGACCTGGCCACCTCTATCCAGTGAACTATTGCCAAGTTCCTGTGTGAGAAGAAATCAGTAATTTAAACAAGATTCAGTTACAATAAACTTACCTGTAGATGTGGTACTGGAAGATTTTGACCATTACCCATGAGCATGTAAGCCCTAATTTTATGGATGGTGAATAAAGAATTCTTTTCACATAGTTGCATTGTCTTTTATATCATCTAAAAACTTTAGTCGGCTTTTTGTTATTTCTGATGGTGTTAGCATTACGCCCAATCCACAGCACATCTTTTGTGTTTGGATGTCTAGTAACAAAATGGCACAGGGAGGCAAGCCCTGGCACTTGTAAGCTGTTCTCAGTAGCTTTCATTCTCCATTTGCATCTCTTTGCTTCCTCTCTTTCTGTTCCCTTGCCTTTTCAACTTGAATACTTCTATTTACTTACTTATTTATTTATTTATTTATTTATTTATTTTGAGATTGGATCTCACTATATAGCCCAGGTTGGCCTGGAACTCTCGATCTTCCTACCTCAGCTTCCCAAGTGCTAGGGTTATAGGCCTGTACCACTCACCTTGGATTCTAAGGACAATTTTTGGTTTAGACAAATTAACTGTTGCTCAGGTACCCTCAGAAAGCCAAGAACAGTTGCTCTACCTGTTCCCTTCAAGATCACACACATAGGTCACCACAGAAGACCAGTCAAAGGCCCCTGGCTCCTTCTTCAGCCATTTCTCCAGCTCCTGCAGGTTCTGGTCCGTGTAGTCAGTGGCAATGATCTCCTTGAAGGACTCACATGCAGAGAGGAGCTGGTAGATGGTTGGCCCAGAGCCAATGTCAATCAGGAGGTCTCCCTTCACATCACCTGTTCCAAGGGGGAAATGGGAGCAGGCATCATATGGTCATGGACAGACTTGTGTTTATATTGTCCTCACCGAACTGTGATGGGGACCCCCAAAGGCAGACCATCCACTATTTACCACTCTTCCCTCAAAGCCATTTTTAAAAACATCTTTTCAGTTTGTATTTTGGAAGCAGAAAGAAAAAGCCACTTAAGATAATATGAAGCAATTAAGTTCCTATGTCAGTTAACAAGTCATTTAAATTTCTATATTCAACAAACCCAAAAATAGATCCTAGCTGTCAGGATTCCAATTTTAATTGAAGAGATAAGTAAGTACAGTTTGTATTAGATTTCTTACTGGTGATATTTTGCTGTTTTAGGAAAAGGGTGATATTGTTATATAGTTATTGAATTCCCTTCCCCCACATTAATGAAAAGATTAATAATTATTTTTGCTGCATGTTTTAAGTTGAAGTTACCAAACCAAAGGTAGTCTAGTCTACAGAAATACGAAGTTAATAAGTGTTGGCTTTTCTAATTTGTACTGTAACACCCTTGTACTTTCTATTTTAATTGTATTTATTTCTCAAGTAAACAACTTAGATATTTTTCCATAGATTTTTCTTTCTGACACAATTCAAGTTAATTAACATTTTACTGCATCTGATAGTGTATTATAGGTTTAAAACCTAGTACTTTTCATTTTGATATTCTTATGATTTCATATACTGTATTCGTCAAGTGATAAAATTCTGATTTGTTTTATTTAGTTCTTTTTATATTTTCCATCCCTTCCCCTAGTCTAGGGTACAGCATATTTTGCTGGGCTATTTTAAGGTCTAGGGGAAAAAAAAGATCTACATCTGATGTACAGATCCTGATCTAGAAAGACTGCTACTCTGACAATGCAAATACTAGTAAGGAACAGTTGTGAGGGAATATTCATTTTTGTTTGAAAACTGAGTTTATAATATCTCTCCATCCCCCTACTATCCCCCTCCCACACACACCAAGCACCCCATTCTTAATATATTGGGAAGTCTTTACCCCATGAGTATTTACCATATTCTTTTCAGTGAAGAAACAAGTAAGTATTAGACTCTCAATTTCTTAAGTGGCCCATTGAGGCTAAGTGGCTCCCTCAAGTCACCTAGCAAATCAATGTAGACTCGAGGACAGTATTCAGGCCCCCTGGCTTTCCTTTTGCCTGATCAGATGAAATAATGGATATAAAAGCACTCTGTGAACTGTAAAATAGTGAAACCAGCATCAGTTTTTATCCAGTTGAAATAAGTGGGTGGTACCAAGAAACTGCCAAATAATGATGGCTACACACAAACCCAGTCATGCCCTGAGACCCTATGCCTCGCAATTTAGACAGAGACACACAGACAACAGACAAACTTACCCAAGTAGAATATTTTAAAAAGGGTTTTTAGAAGATGCCTAAGAATCTGGTTTTCTGCAGAGTCTCTGGATCCAAAGTTGTAATATTTTTGCAGGTAATCCCGAGGGTGAAAATGGCTGAGATAAGTGTCTTTGGAGGTGAAGCCAGATTCCATAGTGACTAATACTCCTTTCCTCTCCCCCAGAAACCAGAGTCACCCTGCAGAAGTTGTCTTCCTGAGTCTTGGGCCATCAATCTTCCTTCCATCAGTTCAGTCCATCCCTTAAAGACAGATGTTTGGTTAAACACTAACAGAGAAGTAGGCCACAAATGTTCAGGCTATTCCAGGAACTGATGAAATTCTTCCAAGAGCTGAGTCTAGGAAAAGGTGTAGGAGGGGGAGAGGGAGAGGGAAGGCCAGGAGCTGCGTGCAATGTTCTGCCACGGGTGAAAGTCTGCTGCAAAGTCTGCAGACAGGAGAAATCCCCCAGGCTCATCATAGAAATTACTTCTCATAGACAAATTTCTAAGTTCAAAGACTTGGGTCATTTTTTAATAGCACCAACATTCTTCACATTCCTGTAGTGATTACCCCTAAAAAACAAGTCACAAAGAATGACTTAAATTTATGCATGTAAGAGAAAGAAAAGAGAAGAGGGTAGGAAATGTGTTCAGAGCTGAGAAATTTTGGCTAAAGAAGGAATTTCAGATGAAATCTGGAAAGAGTAATTTAAAAAACCTGGACAAGGCTTTCTGTAAAGTCCAGGCCATCCAACAAACCTGAAACTCTTCTCATGCTGACGCCCCTCTATCCCTGCATCTGCAGCTCAACCCAGCACTGTCACTACTCAGCTCCTCAAGACCTCCTACTCCTGCTGGTCGCTCAAATCCTAGCAATTCTTTCAAAGTAAACTTCAAGCCAATACTTCCTTTAAGAATTCCTTAAATTTCTGTTCCTGAACTCAAATTACCCTTAAAATTCATTCTGCCCAACCAAATACTTGACTTTGTGCTACATATATTTGCTCCTGGTTTTGTCTGTCAATTTTTCTTCTCCCCAAGTTTTCATGTATGATAAACTTAATTTTATATATATGAAAAACTAAATGACCAGCTCCCTTAGGTAAAGGAGCTCAGTTCTCTTTATGTCCTTTACTCTACATCATGGGTTAGCCTACCTAGTAGATGTTTAAAATATTGGTTGATAATTGACAATTGTCCTTGCAGCATCCGGTATTTCATGGGTGATGAATTCTTGTTTTTTATTGCAGGATGGGATGCACCATTCCTGGAAGTACTACAATGTAGGGTCAATGTGTGGAGTGGACAGAGCAAGCTCCCTGAACCAAAAATTCATTTACTATATTGTTCTCAGACAAGGATGCGTTAGATATTAAACTGATAAGAGCAGGTATTACACTTGATCATAGCCAAAAGGCCAAGAATCTATCCATGGGTGATGATTCAGCAAGGACCCTTTGGTTATAAGGCACAGAAACTCACTCAAAGAATCTCAAGTGAGGAGAGAATCATTAATAGGAGAACATAATGGAAACAAATTGCAGGGTATTTAACTGGGCCTGTGGACTAAAAAAACATTTAGGCAGCTTATTTATCTTCCTTTCTTCATATTTCCTTGTGCCTAGCTTTGGACGGCTGGAAGGCTCAACTGTCTTTTTTTGTTCACCCTCAGCACGTGACTCTATTCTGATCATTCCAGATGGTGGCATCTGTACTTACTTCTGTCCCTGACCCTGTCTTCCAAGTAGTGATGGGGTTAGTTAAAGGAGTTCAGTGTAGCACTGATACTGCCTCTTGTAGAAAGTTATATGCTGCTGGCACATGGTTTCATACTGAATCTTTGAAAGTCAACTCACAGAGTTTTTATCAAAATGAGGAGTTTTTATGAATGATCCAAGGCTCAGGGAAGAACTTTTCTGCTTCTCCTGACTGTCTTGGCCATGGAGCACAGCAGAAAACACCCAGAACTCAAAGTCAGAGGACACAAGTTGCTGTCTTGGTTTGTTAACAATAATTTATATAATAACAGGCAGTCAGAAAAACTCAGGTTGGAGACTTTTACACCTCAGTTGAGTTTTGTAAATGGGAATGATAGCACCCATCCTATCCAAGGTACTGAGAAATTTTATTTTAACATCTTTTACATTAAATCCTTACTTTGGGAAATGCACCCTGTCTAGGTCCACTCATGGGTCAATGTATTTGGGAACTTAAAAAATAGTGGTTACATCCTTTATATGTGGCTTTGATACTGTAGAACTCCTTGTCCTTTGCCTTGTCATAATTTTCCCTACCTTTTCCAGAGCTTCCAAGATTTATAGTCAGAGTCAGATTTTACTGCAGATAGAAAACTGCATGTTTCTAGTGACCCTCTATCTACTCCTACATGAATGCACATATGAAGGAAGAGACAAAGGTAAGGGAAGGAAAGTGTGCCATTTCCATGTTGTCCGAGAGTTTGGCTCACTGATAGCTGCTCATCTCATGGACTACATGGTAAAGCATTTGGTTCATTATCCCAGTCATCACCTTATGTACAAAAGATTGAGGTAGTCTGACACTCTTTCCTCAAAAAACATACTGTAGATGCTAGAGGCTGCTAAATCAACTGTAATGCTAGAATGTACTATAAAAACCAAAAGTATAAACACCAGGAAGTCTTTGCTCCCGTTTCCTGCATGAGGAAAAGGAAATGTTTCTGTCTCTTTTTCTGTCCCCCATCCTCATACCTTTATCCTGTTATTCTAAAATAAATCCTTGCTAAAACTAGAAAACAATTAAACATCAGTATTGTTTATAGTTGGTAGAGAAAAGATTACTTATATTGACATGTCAACTTCTAGCATTGTAACTAACTCTCAAGACGTAATCTTTCCCTTAAAAAAACCTACTAAAATGTTGATATGTAGATATGTATTATATACATATACTACACGTATATATCAGTAGAAGGATTTAACAGAATTGTAGACATAATTAAAGAGAGAACTTAAAAATTGGAAAATAAGCTAAAAGAAATTATATAAAATGCAGCATAGAGAGAAAAGGAAATGTAAAACAATGAGTAGACAGCTAAGAAACATACGTGGTTAACTAAGCAAGGTGGAAATAAAATACATTACAAAGACTGTATGTTTTAGGGTGTTAAAGTTCTTTTAACATGGAGTTTAAGTGTTCTAGATTTCCTTATTGAACAGAGAGGACAACAGTGTCAATTCTCTATAGACTTTGGTAAGTTAACTATGCAGATTGTAATTCTAAGCAGATGGTGTTGCTTGGCTCGTGTTTGCTCACACTCGTTGTGCCTATACATCCCAATGGTTTTACTGTAACACTGAGACTCCACCTGAGGGCTTTCTCTGTTTTCAGGAGTGTATTCAGCCTCTACATGGGGCAGGCCAGAAATGCCAGGGAGTTAAAGCAGCAGCCCTCAGGCCCTTAACCAGTGACAAATCAGAACTAGTGAAAAACCCACCAGCTTCCTTGCTCCTAGGAAAGAATACATTTCAGGTGTGTTCTCCCTGCTTTCTTAGGTTCCCAGCAGGCCTGCTCCCTCATCCAAAAAGCAGTAACTGGTTCATTAGCTCCCTCTGCATCAGCTTCTGTTCTTTCTCTGCCCCACTTTATGGAGTCCAAAGTCCAACAAAAAATAATATAAATGAACTGCATTAGCTTCCAAATTAGTAGAGGAAGTGAAATGAAGTAACAAAATAATTTCAATTCAGAAGGAGGCAAGATCCAGCAATACCACTCTTGGGGATATACCCAAAAGACTGTGACACAGGTTACTCCAAAGGCACCTGCATACCCATGTTTATTGCGGCACTATTCACAATAGCCAAGTTATGGAAATAGCCAAGATGCCCCACCACTGACAAATGGATTAAGAAAATGTGGTATCTATACACAATGGAATTCTATGCAGCCATGAAGAAGAATGAAATGTTATCATTCGCTGGTAAATGGATGGAATTGGAGAACATCATTCTGAGTGAGGTTAGCCTGGCCCAAAAGACCAAAAATCATATGTTCTCCCTCATATGTGGACATTAGATCAAGGGCAAACACAACAAGGGGATTGGACTTTGAGCACATGATAAAAGCGAGAGCACACAAGGGAGGGGTGAGGATAAGTAAGACACCTAAAAAATTAGCTAGCATTTGTTGCCCTCAACACAGAGAAACTAAAGCAGATACCTTAAAAGCAACTGAGGCCAATAGGAAAAGGGGAACAGGAACTAGAGAAAAGGTTAGTTCAAGAAGAATTAACCTAGAAGGTAACACCCACGCACAGGAAATCAATGTGAATCAATGCCCTGTATAGCTATCCTTATCTCAACTAGCAAAAACCCTTGTTCCTTCCTATTATTGCCTATACTCTCTCTACAACAAAATTAGAAATAAAGGCAAAATAGTTTCTGCTGGGTATTGAGGCGGGGGAGAGGGAGGGGGCGGACTGGGTGGTAAGGGAGGGGGTGGGGGCAGGGGGGAGAAATGAACCAAGCCTTGTATGCACATAAGAATAATAAAAGAAAGAGGAAAAAAAAAGAAGGAGGCAAGAATAGAAAGAAAAGAATTATCTGTTAGGACAACTACAAAGCATAAGAGGGTAACTGATAGAAGGTTAAAAACAGACAAACCATCAGTTAAAGAATGACTATCTAAATAGAAGATTAATCAACTTGACCTATATAGTGTATGACACCCAACATCTATAACTATAGTCTTAATGTTTAAGTCTCTCCAAAATCTGTATGCTGACATCCTAATTTCCAACATGATGGTATTAGGAGGTTGGGCCTTTTGTAAGGTTATTGGGTCACAAGAGCAGAGCCTTCATGATGGATGAGCATCCTAATAACAGGCCCAAGGAATCTCATCTGACCCTTCCACACTGTGAGGACACAGTAACTTTATGAACTAGAGAAGGGACCCTCGCTAAACTCTATATTAGCGCCTTGCTCTTAGACTGCTCAACTTCTGGAATTGTGATAAATAAATTGGACCAATAGATTTAAGCTAGAATTCAAAAAGAAAAAAGATAATAGAATACCCTTATTTGTTTGAGAATGAAGAACCACACCAGTACCTAACCCCTGGATCAAAGAAGAAGTCATAATGGAAATTATAAAACATTTAAAACTGAGTAGTAACAGAAATACTGATTATCAAAACTTGTGGGTTGCAGTTAAAAGTAAAGGGAATTCTATTTCTCAAACATATCTAGTAGCAAAGCTAGGGAGCTAAGGAAGTAACTTTTCTAGTCAAGCCAGGGAGCTGAATATTAGGGAGCTGAAGAAGTTAGGAAAAACCCAGTAAAATAGACAAGAGTAGAATGGAAATATTATTATAATAGTAAAATTTCTGGCCAGAAAACTCAAGGGAAAAAAAGAGAGACAAGGATCCTGGTCCCAGAAATGAAGAAAGGAATCCGTCAGATGCTGCAGACATTTAAAAGCTAATAACAAGGTTATGAATAATTTTATGTCAACACATTAGAGAATTTAGATTTATAAGTTCCCAGGTAAATATATAACACATAAAAAACCCAAATAACCCTATAACCCATTAAAGATTTTAAACTGAAAATTATATCCACACAAAACATTCAGAGCAGATGGCTTCCCTAGTGAATTCTGCCATGTATTTAAGATGTTAATAACACTACTCTCACACAAACTCTTTCAGAGAATAAAAAAGAGGGAACAACCCTCAACTGAGTCTACATCTAACAAAACCCAGTCACCCAAGATTACTTATGAGAAGGAAAAACTGCAAACTGAAATCATTCATTCAAAAGTTCTAAACAAATTATTCTTTAGTCAATAAAATTGCAAACACTTCTATTGTTCTTGCTACGTTCCAGGCACTGGTTTAAGCATTTAGGACATATTAGTAAGCTTTACAATAGATCTTTTGTGGGGGGTTGAACTTAGGGCCTCACACTTGCTAGGCAGGTGTTCTACTACTTCAGCCACACCACTAGCCCTTTTTTCCTTAAATTCTTGCTTTTTGCGCAGGGTCAACCTTGGACCAGGATCCTCCTACCTATACCATGTAGCTGGGGTTACAGGCATGCATCACCAGGCCCAGCCCAAACTTTATAATACCTCTATGAGTTAAGAACTATTATTTTTTCAGCACATGAGAAAACTGAGGCACAGACAGATTGAGTAACTTGCCCATGTCATACTTCTAGATGGCTGTACAGCATAGCTTTGTTTCAGACCAGAGCTAATCAGAAGTCTATTCTTTTAGCAGCTACACTACAACTAAGGTAATTTATGGCAGGAATAGAAAGTGATCTATATTTAAGAATCAATGCATGCTAATGATAGCAGTTACATCTTTGAGGAGCAATACCCTCTCAATAGATTCAGAAAAACAAAAACTGAGATTCAATGTCCATTCACCATACAAACAGTTCTTGCCAAACTAGGAATAGAGTGAGACTTCCTTAATCTGGTAAAGTTTCTCTACAAAGACCTCATTAAACATCACACTTAATGATGCACTTAAAAACTTTCTCTTTGACATGATGACAAGAGACAAAAATGCTAATGCACACCAATTCTATTTAAAATGGCAATAGAGATCCTGGGTAATACAGAAGGTGAGCAAAACAATACAAGAGTCTAGCAAAACTTCTGTATACAAAATCAATAAAAAAAACTAAGTTCTCTTATTTTTTTATTTTACCATTTTTACATTTCTCACGTGTGTATACATTGTTTGTGCCCCCCACTCCGCCCCGTGCAGAACCTGTTGTGCCCTCTTCTCTGATTTCGTTGAAGAGAAAACATAAGCAATAATAAGAAAGACAGCGTTTTTGCTAGTTTGAGATAAGGATAGCTCTACAGAGAGATTCCTAGAGTTGCTTCCATGCACTTGTATATTGAAACTCACATTGGTTCATCTCTACCAGACCTCTTCACTACTTCCTGGTCCCCTTCCCATAGTGGCCTCTGCCAATTTAAGATTACTATATTCATTCCTCTATAGGAAGCACATCAACCACATTCAAGTTTTAGGTTTCCTTCTCTTTCCCTAGTCCTCCTGTGTGTGTCCTCCCCTTAGCATGTGACCAATGTCCAATAATATTACTGCATTTGTTTTAGGTCTACAGTCCGCATATGAGGGAGAACATGTGATTTTTGGCCTTCTGAGCCTGGCTAACTTCGCTTAAGATGATGTTCTCCAATTCCATCCATTTACTTGTGAATGACAAAATTTCATTCTTCTTTGTGGCTGAGTAAAATTCCATTGTGTATAAATACCACATTTTCTTAATCAATCCATCGGTAAATGGGGCATCTTGGCTGTTTCCATAACTTGGCTATTGTGAATAGTTCTGCAATAAACATGGGTGTGCAGATGCCTTTGTAATAACCTGAGTCACATTTCTTCGGGTATATCCTTAGGAGTGGGATTGCTGGATCATATGGCAGATCTATGTTTAGTTTTTTAAGAAGCCTCCATATTGTTTTCCAAAGTGGTTGTATTAGCTTACATTCCCACCAGCAGTGTATGAGGGTTCCTTTTTTCTTGAATCCTCGCCAACATTTATTGTTGGTGGTGTTGTTAATGGTAGCTATTCTAACAGCAGTGAGGTAGAATCTTAGTGTGGTTTTGATTTGCATTTCCTTTATGGCCAGGGATGGTGAGCATTTTTTTCATGTGTTCTTTGGCCATTTGGACTTCTTCCTTTGAAAAAGTTGTCTTGTTCAGTTGCCCACTTTTTTATTGGTTCATTGATTTTGGGGGAGTTTAGTTTTTTGAGCCCCCTGTATATTCTGGTTATCAGTCCTTTGTCTGATGTATAGCTAGCAAATATTTCTCCCGCTCTGTGGGTGGTCTCTTCAATTTAGAAACCATTTCTTTTTGTGTGCAGAAGCTTTTTAATTTCATGTAGTCCCATTTGTCCATCCTTTTTCTTAGTTGCTGGGCTGCTGGGGTTCCATTGAGGAAGTTCTTTTCTATACCAATTGCTTCCAGAGTATTCCCTGCACTTTCCTGTACTAACTGCAAGGTTTGGGGTCTGATATTAAGGTCTTTAATCCACTTTGAGTTGATACTAGTACAGGGTGACAAGCATGGATATACTAGTTTCAGTTTTCTGCAGGGAGATAGCTATTCAGTTCACTTCTAATTAGCAAGAGTTATAAAGCAAAGTTTAAAACAGACTTTGTCTACAAATGGCATTAAAAAAATGAACTACTTAGGAATAAATCCAACAAAATATGTACAAGACATTAATGGAGAAAACTATAAATTTGATTGAAAGACATTAAAGAAGATCTAAATAAATGGAGAAAAATACCTCTTCATGAATTGTAGGACTCAACATTGTAAAGATGTCATTTCTCTCCAAATTGATTTATGGACTCAGTAAAATCCCAATAAGAATCCCAATTTTTTTTTTTTTTGTGGAACTTGACAAGCTGGCTCTAAAATTTATATGACAATGCCAACAGCCAAGAGTGGCTGCTCTTGAAGAAGAAAAATAAGATGAGAGGACTTGCTCTACCAGATATAAATACTTACTATAAAGCTATAGTAATTAAGACATGTGGTATTGGTATGAGGGTTGTTAGCTAGACCATGGACCAGCGTGGAGGGGCCATGAACACACCCGTGACTTCTTGCACATTTGATTTATGATGGAGGTGATGACTCAGATCAGTGGGGAAAGAGATGGACTTGCAATAAACAGTGCTGGGATAATTGAGTATTCATAGAGAGGAAAATTGAATTAGAACCCCACCTCACACTACACACAAAAATCCGTTAAGGCTTATTAATGAACTAGACATGAAGGGCGAACTCTAAAGATTTAAAAAGTAGTATTGAAGAATAGCATCATAATCTTGGGGGTAGGGAAGGGTTCTTAAACTAGACAGAAAACTGATTAATTATAAATGAATGATTTATACATTTGAGTATATGGGAATTAAGAATATCTATTCCAGCCAGGCACCAGTGGCTCACGCCTGTAATCCTAGCTACTCAGGAAGCAGAGATCAGGAGGATTGCGGTTTGAAGCCAGCCCAGGCAAATAGTTTGTGAGACCCTACCTTGAAAATGCCCAACACAAAAAAGGGCTGGTGGAGTGGCTCAAGGTATAGGCCCTGAGTTCAAGCCCCAGTACTGCCAAAAATGAAATAACATAAAAAAGAATATCTATTCCAAAGGCACTTTTAAGAGACTGAAGAGTGAGAAAAGACATTATAATACATAAAACTGACAAACGACTTGGGTTGAGAATTTATGAAAAATTTTTATTAATGAGAATGAAAATAAAGATGAAAACAGAAGATTCAAATGGAACCTTTATAACAAAGGAAATCCAAATTGCCAGGAAACCTATGAAAGGATATTTAATCTCATCAGTGAAATACAACTTAAACCACAACAAAATACTATTACACAGTCATCAAACTGGCAAAAATGACATCTGACTGGCACCAAGGGCCTTGACCAGCATTCATTCATTCCCCTGTATTTCTACGGGGCATACAAATGGGTGCACCATTCTGGGAACACAGCCTGGCATTAACCAGTACACTAGAGTGTGTACATATTGCATGCCCAGCAAATGCACTGCTAGGTATGTATCCAGGGAGAAATCTGGAACAAATACATGAATGTTCTTAGCAGCACTTTTCAGAATAACCTCTGGCTACAAACAACCTAAATTCTCAGCATCAGTAGAGTAAATAAATAAACTGAGTATACAGCAATGAAAATGAATAAATTGTCACTACAGGCATCAACATTGACAATTCTCCAAATGACACAGGGTAAAAGAAGAAAGTTACAAAGATTTTCTTTTTTATTCTCTTTATATAAAGCTCAAAACAGATGAAAGCAAACTGTACAGTTTAGTAATGCTTAAATGGGCAGAAAAACTATAAAGAAAAACAATGGAATGGTCACTTTAGCTGTCAGGGTAGGGGCTGCCTCTGGGTGGAGTCTGAGGGAGGAAGAAGGGATTATGTTTGGCCAGAGAACACAAGAGAAGAAGGAAAGAGGGAACTTATAAGACCCTACATGGTAAACCCATGTCCATGTCATATTAATCATTATGTATATGTTTTATGAAATTGTTTGATATTACAAGATATATCTCCCAACTTTAAAAACATCCCGCAGTATCCAAATGCATACTTATATGAAATAAGCTGAGGTTCATAGACAAAGGGTACTGAAAATAATCTAGGTCTCCCCAAATTTCCTCTTTGTGCAAGACCCAGACTACTTCTTTCTAGTCAGTTTTACCCAAAGAGGTAAAGTGACTCAACAACACTGAAGGACAAATAGCCATTTCAATAAACACAGGGCAAGGATGGAGGGAAATGACAGAAACTGCAGGTTAAGTTTTCCCTTCAAGCTTCTCTTCCCAGTGCCAGAAGAGCCCTTCTTGCTTCAGACCAGAGGTCCTGGGATGCTCAGAAAGAATACAGGCCCTGGAGGAGTAAGCTGTCTTGATACTCCATGGCTCCTGCTTATCCCCAAGTCCACCCCAGCAATCACAACCTTGCTCCATGGGGGTGGGGGCTTCACTTATGCTGCAGAGAAATGTCCACTGAGCCTCTTCCTGGTTTTCTGCTCTAACCATACCTCATGCCAGGTGTGAGCCTCCAGGTCAGACTTCTAAGCCAGAGCCAAATTAAGCAACTCCTGGAGTCAGAACTGGTAATTTGGGAGCCTTTCATGTGCTTGGTAATTAATAATAAATAAACAAAATTACAAGCAAAATGATAACTCATCAGATTTGATGTGGTCTCACAAGGCTTGACTTACTTATATTTTAATGAATATATTTGGTGACTAGTCTGGGGATGATTAATCCAAGCCTTAATTACAGGGAGTAGGAAACTTTTTCTTGCAGCCCACAAGGCGGTGTCCCATCAGACCCTGAGGGTGGCACTGTGTACCCAGAGGGATGCCCTCTGCATGGTTCTGACAGTGCATGCTTTCACAGAGCTCTGAGTTAAAAATCCACAGCCACAGAGATAATGATTCAGATGGAATTGCAGTTATCCGGTAATCAATATTCACACATCTCAAATTTTAAACTGGCTACTAAACCTATTAGAAAGCATTGAGAAGGATGCCAAAGAGCGGGGAGGGAGGAAGGATGTAAGGTGGGGAACTACTTGGTTTAAGGAAAAGGGTGGTGGAAGAACAGAAGTACTGGGAGTGGGAGAGATTGAGAACTACTTGGAAAAAAGAGATTCCTGAGCTCAGCTGAGCCCATTTATATAATCCACCTATGAGGTAACCAATCCCAACCCACTCTCATTGCTTCATTAGTGAACTGAAGGAAGATGGCAGCTAGGTTCAGGCTTTGACAGAGCTAAGTACCAGCAGCCATGGTGTGGCAGCAGGTGGCCAACTTGCTAGAGATCTTCGTATGCCTGGAAAATACAAAGCCAAAGCCCAGTGTGGTGAAAATCAGGGCGAAGCCTCCACAATACCACACTGGCACAAGTTGAGGACTTGAGTGGCTTCTGTGCTATGTGCATTCTGCTGCTTTGTTCCCTTTCTTTCTTGGTGACATGCTCCTCTGTCACATGCTTACTTTCACAACTTACTGGATTTGATTTAGGGTTCTGTGGTCCATTGATTCTTTTTCTTGCTTCCTACTAATTATGGTAATAGCATAATACCTACTTAGGAGGACATCTGTCCTGTTACCATGAATGCTACACAAATATAAGGATAAGGTATTTCACTCTTTTCTCCCTCTGTTTATTTTCTATGTGAAAATTAAGTAGTTCTGTGTTCTGAGGAGAAGATGTTAGGACCAAGATTGGATCTTGTCATGCTGTCCCTTTTTTATTGTTTCGTTGTGTTTAGTTTGTGAAAAAGCATGGGGGGGTGCCAAGTGATTAAAAAATGCTTATTAAATTAGAAAAAACACTGAAGGCTGAATATGAGCTTTTAAAAAAAGTCAGGACAGGTGTAATAACCTCATATAAATCAGATTCTGTAAGGGAAACCAAGCCTGAAAGAGAAAAACCTGTGATGGTCAATCTTCAGTGTCTTGTCAGAAGGCTTTGGAAATGAACTGAGAAACTAGGTAATAGAAGTAAATTCATCATTTGAGTCTATTTTTTCCCTCCCAATTTCCATTCTCATTTCTCAATAGGCAGCCATTCTATGATGTTTAATGTATCTTCTTTTTATAATGTGCTTTTAAAAAATGTGTAGTGTTGTAGGTGCATATATTTATAGTTACATCATTTTCCCTATGCTTTCCAGGCCCATTCACATTTTTCTGTGTACATGTGGTCCATTACTTCTCATCAGTGCAAAGTTCTCCAAGATTTGCACACCCTCATTTACTTATCCACTCCTCCAATGATGGATTCCGGACTGTTCCCAGCTCCCCACCACAATGATTCTATAGACCTTTGTGTCTCCTCCATACAGAACTGTATGAGAATTTCTATGAGGTATATCCCCAGAAGTAGAATTGTTGAGTCATAAAATACCTTCATATTTAATATGAGTAAGAGTCACAAGAATGCCTCCAGCCAGGCTACCCCCATCTACATCCCCATAAGCAGTGATGAGAACCCCTGTGTCAACAAACCCCCATCCAACCCCCACCACCAATTCTTGGAATGGTCTACTTGACTAATTTTTGAAGTCTAGTGAGCACAAGTGAAGTTGTATAGTTCCTAACTTTGCCTTTTACTGATGTGTTTGAGCCCATCTAAACATGCATGTCAGTGAGGTAGGTCAAATGATGTAACAAATCCACATCTCAGTGCCTTCACAAAATAAATTCTTATTTTCACATTGCAGAGCAGTGTGGGGAGGGGGGGGCTAGGAGGGATACTGCTCCAGTGGCTTATTTGAACACTCATATTTCTTCTATGGTGTGGCTTTGCCATCAACTGGACCCCAGTCAGCAGGGGAGTGAAGAGAGCCCTTGGAAGAGAGAGGAGTGGATCAGGAGGCTTACTTAGCACCACTTATTGATCCATTCACGTTCCTTAGGTCAGAATTCTGTCACATGGGGGCTGAGAAATACAGTCTAGCTGTTTTCAAAAAAAAAAAAGGAGGAAGAGGGGAAAGAGAGAGGAGAAAGGGATGGAGGAAAAGAAAAATGGTGAAGAGTTAGACAATGTCTGCCACGAAATGCTTGCTAACCTTTGGAGTTTCCTCTTCTATAAATTACCTGATTATATTCTTTTCTTTGGATGTCTTCCTGTTGTTGACTTTCAGTAATTCCTCCTATATTCTGGAAGGTATCAACCTCCTTCTAGTTTTATATATTGCAAAATATTTCTTCTAATCTGCCTGCCTGATTTCTTTGGTTTCATCGATGTGGTGACTTTCATCAGTCCGGAATCTAATTTTATGCAACCTAATTAATTAATTTTCAGCCTTATGGTTGTTGCTTTTGAAATTATGTTAGTTTACATTCTTAACCTCTGGATTCCTCTTGCTGAGGCACAGGGGCCATTAGTCACTTTAAACTTCTTTGTCAGTTTCACCATTGGTTCCCAATTTGCATAGAAGTCTTTTGCACAGGGAAAGAGATGGTCCCCCAGATAAAAAAGGTTCACCCCTAAAACTAACTTCCCAGCCTCCTTTCTCCCTTTCCAGTATCCAATTTCCCCATTCCTGCTTCCTTAGTCTAAACACTCAGCTCTCCAAAACTCCTCTGGAAATGTGTAAATCTGTTCAGGAAGTCCTTTCAACTGGCTGAAGAGTCATTCATGGAACACATGTCTAGTAAAATGGTTGCAACCCTGAAGTTGTGTAAACTGGAGCTGGAACTTTCTCCACACACTAGAACTAATCCCACCCACTTTGTGTTTTGACTTTGATGTCTTCTTCACCCTATCTGGCTTCTTGCCTATAAAGCCCTCCCTCCCTTTGCCTGGCTAAACCCTCTTATCCTTTAAACTTACCTTGGGCATTAAGTCCAGGAAGTCTTCTCCAACCTCCCCTGCTCCACCCAGGGCTAGGTTAGTGTACCTCTTCTGGGCTGCCCAATGCCCTAGTCTTTCTCTCTTACTGAACTTAACACACTGTGTTGCACTGGTCATTTGCCCACTAGATAGTGAACTTTTGGGACAAGGTATTATATTCCTACCACTTGTGTGGGACCTATACATACATCAGCCTTCATGGCTACTGAATGGATCTAATAAGCTAACGATGCCCATTACTGCACTTGATCCTCCTACCCCAGCGTCATGGGCTTTCAGGAGGTTTTCATTACAACAGAGGGCGCAGGGAAAAACTTTCCTGTGAAGGTCAACTAGTGTGCCTCTCCTCTGGTCTGTCAGCCAGACTACTTAGGTCATCTGGGCTACATTCCTAGGGGGGCTCTGAAGCCTACGAACTGGGTCAGCTTTCTTGGGTCTTAGCTTTGGCTGTGGAAGCAGGGCAGTGCTTACTTCATACCGCTGAGTGAAGGTCAGGGTACTCAGTGCTGTCTGCAACCCTCTTCTTTCTAGGATCTAGGGGTCAGGATCTAGGAGAACAAGAGAGCAGGCTACTGTCCAAGGCAGGGGAAAAACAAAAAGGAAGAGTTCTCCCACCACCATTGGACCTACACCTTCCAAACTCAAGGCTCTGCTGCCCCCTTGTGCTCAGAGAGGGAAGGACAAAGGCAATTCAATAGAAAGCAGAGCTTAACAGTCTGAGCGCTGTTCTAACATCTTCCCAAAGGCACATCGACCAGATTCAACAGGCAACCTGACTTCGTCCCCAGGAATAGGCCACCTAGTCATTGCATGTTACTTCCCCTGGAGGTCTGAGTGCCTGGAACCATCCTCTGGAAGGGGAAAGGGAGAAGCTTGAAAAGGTAAAAGAGGATTCCCCATGGGAGACTGGACAGTGGAGCATGCTGGGAGCAGCTCCATCAACCTGTAGATTCTGCTTTGTTCCAGAATGAGGAGGACTGTGGGCCTGGCATCCTTCTTCAGGTGCTCACGCCCTGTCTGACTATTCAGGTTCAGGACCACATCTGCTGGTCCCAGGCATTTGTATTGTAGTCCTCCCCCAGTTGCTCTGCCTCAGTTACTCTCTCTGGTATCACTCTGTTGATTTCCTTCTCAAGCCTTCTCACACTCCAAAAGTGTCCTGGGCTTTGTCTACTTGTTTATTGTCTGCCATCTCCTCCCTTACTAACCAGAAGGAGGACAGGGCCTTGTACACATCACTGCACCCTCAGCATGCAGAACAGGGCCCAACACACAACAGACACTCAGTATATATTTTCCAGTCAAGTTTCCCAAATATGCCTCTTGCCCATCCATGGCTCCCACCTGAGTCAGTCTGCTTCTTCCACCTGCAGTGCCTCTGACACTGCAGCACACCTCCACCTGTCTGCCTGGCAACCCAGTCCCTACTGTTAGTTCAAGACCTAGTTTAAACAAGTTGCTCTCTGTGAAGCTTCCCTTATAACTCCCAATTAGCCACTTCTCTCTGCATATCCTCACCTCCTGTGACACTGCTGCTATTACTATCTGCAAGCCCGGCAAAGGCAAGAGTCATGTCCTATTTATTTTCATAGTCCTAGTGCCTGCCAGATGGCAGAAACCGAATAGATATTTATTTATGCATTCTGATTACCCCTGGAAGGGATTCCAGATCCCAAAGCCTTAGGCTATGTCCCTAGCTGCTTCCCTCTGCTCTCAAACAAGGATCTCAGTTCTCTAATTATAAAAACAAGCTCCTCACTCATTTGGCATCTTCCTAAGGGCCTGTTTCTAGTAGTAACTATCATTCCCCTTTAAGATTCATCTTGAATGCCACTGTCTCCGTGAAACCTTTCCCAGTTCCCTTCCTTTTCTGTGCTTTTCATTATCTCCTTGTGTTAGAATTAGCAAACTCTGGCCAGGTGTGGTGGTGTATGCCTGTAACCTCAGCATGTAGGAGACTGAAACAGAGGGATCATGAGTTTGAAGCCAGCCTGGGTTACAGTGAGATCCTGTCTCAAAAAAACAAAAGAATCGGCAAACTCTGCCTTGTGCCAGATCCATGCCCCCCCGATGGGGGCTTACTAAAAAGCCTGTTGCTTCTTATTTCAGGGAATTATAAACTCTTCATGGTCACTTGCCACTAGTGTACTTGTCACTATTATCCTGTATCTCATGTGCCCAGTCGCAATGTCTACAAACAGTGGACCCACAAGGTGTATATGGAGACTTGGGTATCAAAGGAACCAACCGTCTCCCAGTATGAATACCCACCTATGTGACTAACACCAGGACCTCAGAAGAATCTAACCCAGGACCATCCCATAATTCCAGATGTGCCAGGATGGCCCAGCCGTATGTCCTGCAATGAGGTGGGGCACCAGGCAACCCAGACCTGCCTAGAGCATCTGCCCTGGAGAATCCCCAAGAGCCTACTCTTGGAGGTCTCCTTCGACAGGGTATCGACACTCGGCCTCTGGTCCCATTTACAGAAGGCTTCTCCTAATGGCTAACTCCTGATCTGATCCCAGCCTCTGAGTTTCCACCTAACCCTTCACCCATGTGGAGGCACCACTGTGAGATAGAATTCACCCCCAACCCAAGTCACCACACACACACACACAGACACACCCACACACGCACATACAAATACACACAGATCCATACCGGCATGCAAGGCACACACCATACAGGAGGATTAGGGAAAAGGGAAGCTTTTTTTTTTTTTTTTCAGTGCAGGGGATCCTTCCCAGGGCCTTGCACATTCTAGGCAAGTGTCCTACCACTGATTTACATCCCCAGCCAAGAGGGAGCTCTTGATGTAGCCAACACATTTTGCCATATACCAATGGGAAAAGAATAGCAATTTTAAAAAACTCACTAATGGAGGGAGGAGAGGCAGTACAGGGCTTCCATGTTTCAACTATGTTTAGCATGAGGACTAGCCCCTGGCAAAAGTTCTGACACCTAGCACAATGCCTAGCTTTACGTAGGCACTCAACAAACATTTGAATCAGTTACTTGCCCACCTCCCATCTCTACCAACAGTCACTGCCACACAATTTTGCTTGTTTGAAGCTTGTTCAACTACCAGGAATCCAGTGTGTTATCAGTGCCTTCTAAGAACTCCAACCCTGTAGTCCTATCTGTATTACTATAATTAACTACCTGAGTTAATTAACATATAAAGAGAAAAAATTTACTTAGTTCACAGTTCTGGAAGTTCTGCCCCAAGATTGGGTGGATCCTTTGCCTCTGTTGGAAGTGCCAGATGTCAATGGCAGGGCACATATGGCAGAACAGAACTTCTCACCTCATCAGCCAGGAAGCAAAGAGAAAGAAGGAGCTGGGCCCCACAGTCCCCTCCAAGGGCACTTCCCAATGACCTAAAGACCTTTTGCAAGGCCCCACCTCCTAAAGGTTCTGCTGCCTTCCAATAGCACCACCCTGGGGATCAAGCCTTTAACACGTGGGCCTTTGCAGGACATTCAACATCCAAACTATGGCAGCCCTCATCCTTACATTCAAGCGTCTTCAAATTTTCCTGCAGTTCAGCAAGAACAATGTTACTTTCCATCTGGTCTCATCACCCCACTTCTTCTCCTGGCATCTCTTCAGCTAGCTCCTACATATCACAGGTGCTCTGCTACTTTCTTCAAAAAGTCTTTCCCAGGCATCCCCTCCCTGCCCTAAACTGGGTTAAAGAGAGCTGGGTTTCTCATGCACATACATAAAGCAGACCAAAATCGTTACATACAACACTGCACATATAATAACGACCCAGGATATTCATATGCTATCTTTGGAGTCCCACAATAGCCCTGGGAGGAAGATTATTATTTCTATCTTAGAGATAGGGAAACTGAGACTCTGAAATATTCATGGCCCAAAAGGTCACAAAGCCAGAGACCTAAAGGTGAAAATTCATGTCTCCTTGACTCTGTCCGAAGTCTGTCATTTCATGGGACAAGGCTACAGCATTAAAATGAGTGAGAATGGAGGAGTTAAATGTGCTTAGAAGTTGTCCCATGCCAAATTGCCTAAAATAAGAGACGGGGGAGGAGGAGGCTCTACCCTTTCACTGCATGCAATCCTCTAGAGCACTCGAAACCAGGGGAGGCACAGCTTTATTTCTCTGGTCTAATTATTTTTCTGTACCCTGGGCCATTCATGGAGTATATTATAAACCTCCCTGTTTGAGATAAACATCCTTATTTACCTGGCAATCATGTATAATAAACCTCTAAAAGCATTTGCTGTGAGGGTTCTAAATAAAACTGGCTAAATGGAGAGGAAAATAAATGAGGTGGCAAGTGACAGTGGGAAACCCTGCCCCTATGAGCTCCCAGCTCCTTCCCAGCCAGCTGCATAGGTCCCTTCCTCTGGCCAGGAGGAAGAGCATCCTGGAATACTCGAATACTCTGCCTGGAGTGGGGTTCAGCTGTTCACTGAGTCATTTCTAGCTTCTCAATGCTGTAGGCTGTCTCCTGCAGGGCCTCATGTGTGTTGGGGGTGGGGAGTTTCTTCCAGGGACAGCATGGAGAACCTCTTGTCCCCACTGTGTAGAAAGAGGTCTCAAAGACCCTACCCAGCAGCCCATGACCCCTGGGTTGACGCGGGTCCTGAGGTGGCACTAGGCATCTTGGCAGTCCCCTGTGGTGGGGTAGACAACCTTGAGGCCCAGAGAAGAAATGAGGCAGTTGCTGGGGGCAGGGCAGGGCTGCAGGATGTGAATGTCAGTTTGACCCCCTAGCCATTGCTCTCTTTAACTCTTTCTTCCCCCTCAGCCCACTTGTTTCTAGGATGGATGAAAGAGATAAGAGTGTCCAACTGGTTCATGCTCACCCAGTGGAACACATTTATCACTCCTGTCCATTCTCTGCCTCTCATATAAAGACTCACAGAATCCTCAGGTCACCCATTTCACAGATGAAGAAAGTGAGGCCCAGAGAGCATGATCGTCATGAAGCCTGCTATTGGCAAAGCCAAGCCTAGGGCCCACTGACCCTGCACTCAGTCCTCTTTCTACTTGCAGACTCTCTCTGCATCCTATTCCTGGCAATTAGTCCATTCTTTCTTTGCCTGGATTACAATAAGTCAAGCAAGGGCAAGGAGAAATGGACAATGTACCTGGAGGAAGCAAAAGCAAAACTACCCAGTGAACTCCGTGAACTTCAGCTCTTCCATCTCTCCATTGCCTTTCCCTGCCAGAGTCCTCTGACCACATTGTCAGGCACATTCTCTTCTTACCTACAGCTGTTCTCAGAATATGAGGCCCATTCATGTTGAGTTGAATAAAATAAAATAAAATAAAAATTAGCATTTCCAGTTTTTCTGCTTTAAGCTAAAGGAATCAGGGTCTAACACACAGCTTCAGCTATCTTATCTGAGTAGAAGGGAAAATTTGGGAGTGGAGGGGCCACGGTGGTCTTCTCTGTGTTTTATTGTTCCCAGCACTGAACAGTCACTTTATGACACCCAGAGACTCCACAGGTTTGGAGGAAGAAGTCTGAAGTTTGCCATTGGAACCACAAGGATGCTGAGATGGTGAACAGAGCCAATGTCAACCTGAAGTGTTCCTTTCAGTTACCCTGCTGTAGAACAGAAACAGTCCAAATGGTCAGAACCAAGGCAGAGCTCTGAGACCCACATACCCCAAAAGGCTGTACCCCCTTTAACCATTTAGAGAGATTCTCTTGTTTGGGCTCCAGGGGGTCAACCTTGTGAGAACATAAACTCTGGAAAGAGGAATTTCATCTGCACTCACAGCCTTAGGCACCTCTTGACACAGTGCCCATGACTAAGCCTGGATGCTTGGGGCAGGAGGGCCATGTTGGACCCAGGAGTACTCCAGAGTAGAGGAAAGCTTTGTCTTGGAGTGCTGGCTTCTCTATTCCAGGCACTCTTCATGAAGTACCCTATGGCCGCTCATAAACCATCTCATGCTCCAAAGACCAATCAGCAAACATGTATTAAGCAGCAACTGTATTCCCAAAATCTTGCTTGGAAGTCTGGGAACAGAAGAGTAAAGGGTGTGCTCACAGAGCCCTTGGCCTTCTCTTCCTATCTTGCCTTCTCTACAGCCAGGGAGAGATGGGGTTGACCCAAATTTAGCAGCAGTGTTTGGACCCCAGCAACAAGGTAGCAAGGAGAGAAGACTACCTGGACCCAGGGATCCTGTTGTAATTCCACCTCTGGCCCAGTCTCTCACCTATGGTTCATAAGAAACACCTCTCTTACCTGGACCCATCTGCCTAAGCCAGAAGCTTTCACCATCTGATGTGGGATTCTTAAATATCTTCAGATGGCAAAGCACCTGGAAGTCTTGGTCCTTTTTGTAGAACACCAGGAAATAGTCATCTCTTTATTTCTAACACACAAATTATGAACAATTTTGCAAGCAGCAAGCATGCCACTGCAGGAGTCAGGTGCATATGCAGTGAAAAATCAGAGCCACGTGTAGGCAGGTCCAAGAAAAAGTGGCCTTTTGAAATTAGCATGCTCATTTGCTCCTGGGTTCTCCTGTGACTTTCCATTTGCTCCCTGATCATTTGTTTTATCTGGAGGGTAGAGTGACATAAATTGAGGCAGGTATCAAAGTTAAAAATTAAAAATATTTAATTGGAAAATTCTGTTGGGGTTATGGGTTTTTTTCTCATGTGAATTCTGAAAAGATACCCATCATTTGATTTTAAAGTTCTAGCGTGCCTTATTTATTCTTTCCCTGGGGAAAATCAGAAAGCCCCTCACTATGATACTTTCATGGTCCAAACAGCAATTGCGCAGAACAGTGAAGACCACCATCCATTTGGAAGGAGGCTTCTTGCATCTCCCAATTTCCTTGTCACTATTTGCTAGTGATAAGGAGAAATAAGCCCACTCAGGACCATCAAAAATCACAGCTCTTAGACTGACGGGAGTAGATCGTCTTCACCTTAGAATTTTCAGAAACATCGAGGGCCTCCGTCATGTACCATGTTTCAAGTATAGCTACAACCTCCTTACAGGGCAGTCTCACACATTCCGAAGGTCCAAAGTTCTCCCCAGTTATCTGGCTTCCTTCCCTAACCCTCCCTCCCCTAAACTTGCCTAGAGTTGACAGAAATAAGCACCTGATTCAAAAGTAGTCTGGACCCCTCCTCACGAACTTCCCCCACGGAAGAAGGAGACCAGCAACTGATTTGCAGGAAGAATGGAGGAATTCACCTCCCAAGGAATTCGGGCCAAACTTAGAGTACAGTTAACTGGATTTGGGTTGGAGAGTTCAAAAACCCACCAAAAAAAATGTCAATCATTGTGCAAAATGCACTGGGCAAGATGGATTCCCAAAGAGTTGTGGAGAACACTGTGAGTCTGTCCAGGAAGGACAAATGATCTGATCCCTGGGAGCTTTCTTGATGAAGCTAGGCTCAGTAACCCTCCCCAGCTCCACCCCCCACTCTGAACAGTTGGGTGAAAAGCAGAATAGCCAATGAAGGAAATTTCCTCAACCCTCCTACCTGTGATTACTGGTCTTCTGTCACAACCTCCTCTCCTGACCAGTTCTCAGCAGAAGACACCACTGCTGCCCATCTCCAGCCCCAGATTTTTCAGTGACCTTGACTTGTAGGGAAAGGTTTCCACTCTCTGCTGCTCCATTTACCGCATTCTCTTCTACAGCAGGTCTTCCAACTAAGCAAGAGGCCTAATTTATAAATAAAATCTCTTGTGAACCTCCACCCCATAGACACAAGTGATAATATGATAGAGATACCTTAGTTGGTTTTCTGAGCCATGTCCTCCAACATACATCCTGGTTTCTGCCCCAGATCACAATAGATGATGGCAGCATTCATTCAACTAAGAATGATACCATCTCGGGGTGGGGGGTAGAGGGAAAGGGGTTTTCTAAACACCTCTCAGTTATTAGTATTCCAGGTTCTTGGTGCACTGAACAAAGATTCGGACAAAACACACAGAAGTAGCAAGCAAGGTATAGATTTATTGAAAGTGGAATACACTCCCACAGATGGGAGCAGGCCTGAGGGAAGAAACCTCAAGGCCTCCATTCTCTGTCAGGATTGAAATTTAAGGCTGAGTGGAGGGAGGGGTGTGGAAAGGGGCATTCCTCTTATGATTGACAGCTTTGATTGACACGAGGATGTTATATAACTTATTTTTGACTGTGCATGTCCCTATCCACAATGCATTCTGTTCTAAGTACATACATGAGATGCAGTCCATATGTATGAAGCTTTAAGTGTGTGTGGGGGGGGGTCTCAAAAGGTCACCTGAGGACAGATTCCCCAGCCCTCAGTGCATGCACTAGCTCTGAGATTTTCCCTTCTGACAAACATCTTCATTTATCATATGTAGTGACTATTGAGTTAACCACAAAAAGGAAGTTCCAACGATGTTCCCAACCGGATGTCTCTTGAATGGGGCATGTTCTCCGTGGGACTTTTATGATATTTATCTTGTCAGTCTCCACCCCCTTTTGACCAAACTTCTCTATTCTCCTGCCTCAGGAACACGGGAAGAACAGGTTCAGCTGAGGGGTGAGGAGCACGAGAAGTGATGAGTTTGGTTCTGGGCATGCTCACTTGAGGCTGACAAAACCTAATCTAAGCCCCATTCAGATCCAGAACTCACAGAGAGATGTGAGCCGACACTGCAAATCTTGTGGGATGAGTGCAAGAAACATTTATTCTCAACTGAGCCAAATTTATCCCGCATGTCCCCGTTCCTATGGGTGACACCCAGTAAGTCTCAGTCATCTTGCCAGACGGGAGAGTGGCATTGTGCCTCCTTTTCTATTCCCCACTATTGTGGCCTGAACTGTGTCTCCATCTACATTTACAAGCTAAAGCCCAAACCCCCAATGTGAACATTTGGAGACAGAGCCTTTATAGAGGTGCTGAGGTCAAATGAGGTCCTAAGGATGGGGTCATACTCAACAGGACTGGCATCCTTACAAGAAGAGAGACACCAGGATGCACACCCACAGAGAAAAGGCCATGTGAGGACACAGCCACAGGTGTCCACCCACCAGACAAGGACAGAAGGCTTAGGAGAAACCCACTCTGCCAGCACCTTGATCTTGGACTTCCAGCCTCTGAGAAAACAA
This sequence comes from Castor canadensis, assembly GCF_047511655.1. Taxonomy (NCBI): domain Eukaryota; kingdom Metazoa; phylum Chordata; class Mammalia; order Rodentia; family Castoridae; genus Castor; species Castor canadensis. The sequence goes on from NC_133387.1 coordinate 187,101,141, forward strand.
GTTTCTCTTGTTCAAGCTGTTCAAGCTGTGGCCATTTGTTCTGGTGGCCTTAGCAGACTAACACACCCATGGAGAAGCAAGAAAAATCATTCTCCCACGCCTCTCCTCATGGTGCTTTGGGCTGTGAACAATCTAAAAACATCTCTTCTGCCCTGACACCATGTTGAGAGGAGAGGCTGACCTGAGTCATACCCAGGAAAGGGCACAGGTTTCTTCCACTCACGTTGCCCTAAGTCAAGGGCAATATGGAAGAAATAAAAAACGTAATCAACAGTACAAATTTATCTATTGAACTCTGTAATCTGGAAATATACCTTTTTTCAAGTAACCTGTGAAACACTCACTGAAACTTGACTGTACATAAAGACACAGAGAAATTCTAATAATTCCCCCAAAGTAGAAAGAACACAAAATGTTCTCTAACCCAAGTGAAACAAAAATAAATATTAATCACTAAGCCAGTAAACAAAAGACTCTACCACCCAGAGATTTAAAATTTTTCACTTAAATACTCTTAGATCAAAGAGGAAAACAAAAAATTAGGAATTATCCAGGGGGAAAAACATTCTACATCTGAGAATCTACTACACACAAATAAAAGGAAAGGAGAAATCACCTTAAATACTTAGTAAGCAGAAAAGAATTAGTAAATGAATTAGGCATCCAAAGCAAGATGTTAAAAAAAAAAAGAACAAACCTATTTAAAGAGAACAAAAGGACAGAATTAATCAAGATGAAAGTGAAGTAAAGAGTAGAGACAGTAAAGAGGCCACATTGTGGTGAGGGAGTGAGCTGGAGGTGAGACCCAATGAGGAAGTGCAGACAGATGGAGAGTGTAAACAACACTTCCAAAGCTTGGCTGTGAATGGGAAGAAAGACACAGGGTAGTAGCTAAAATTGGATGAGCATTTGATAAAGAAACACTAAACATTTTGACAGTAGAGGAAAAGGCAAGGACAGGGGGGCAAAACATGCCAAATTTATGGAAATGAATAAGAAACAGAGTTCACAGTTGTTCACAGGTGTTTTCCTGGAAACAGGCGTGGAGAGGTGCGGGTGTTTCAGATTTGAGGCAAGAACCATAGCAAATGAGGGGCAAAGATCAGGAAATATAGTCAGCCTTCTGTATCCAGACCCATAAATTTCAGAAACCTTCAGGGAAAAAAAATATGTCATACTGAACATGTACAGATTTTTTTTACTTGTCATTATTCCCTAAATAATAGCTATTCACATATCATTTACATAGTATTAGGAACTATAAAACCCTATGGTGATTTAAAGTATACAAGAGGACTTTTAAAAGTTTTTTTATTGTTGTACTGGGAGTACACTGTGATATTTATAAAAGTTCTTACAATGTCATAGTTGAATTCACCCCTCCATCATTCTTCTTTGTCCCCATTCCCCCATTCCTGGAAGTTCCAACAGGTCTCATTTTTCCCATTTTCATACATAAGTACCTAATATTTCCACCATATTCACCCTCCTATACTCTTTCCTTATATCCCTCCTCCCTGCCACTGGTACCAAACCCAGACAGGACCTGTTTTACCTTCCTGTTCTCCGTTTTTGAAAAAAAAATGCATTTTAGTTTGTTTAAGATAACTACACAGGGAGTTTCACTGTGACATTTCCATGTCCCTGTGTATTATAACCTGAATTGGTTCATCCCTCCTATTTTTCTCCTTTCTATCGTAGTCCCCTTCTTCTGATGATTTCAACAGGTTTAAAAATTCTACATTCATTCTTTATGCAAGAGGATTGCGTAGGTTTTATGCAAATCTCCATTTTTTTGTGGAAGGCATTTCTACAAAAGTTTGGTGTCCTGGGGATGTGGGGACCTGGAACCAATCTCCACAGATAGTGGAGGAATGAATGTATGAGGCATTGTTGAAGGCCAGGTAACTTCACAGGAGCTCACGCTGCCAAGAGCTGTCATTTTCTCTAGGGTGCCTAGGAATCTGGGTGCTGGATAAGAGAAGATTTTATGTTAATGTAAAGTTGGGGTTTTCCTGGGCAGGTAGAACAGGAGGCAAATGGGCAAAAAAGGTAGATGAGAGAGACTGGGTGTGGTGGTACACACCTGTAAACCCAGCTACTCAGGAGGTGGAAGTAGCTGGATTGTGGTTTGAGGTCAACTCAGACAAGGCTTGAGGGGTAGAATGCTTGCTTAGCAAGTGCAAGGCCCTGAGTTCAATCCCCAGTAACACACAAATACACACACACACACAGAAGATACAGCTACCTATTCACTCATTCAAAATGCAGTTATTAAGCACCCACTAATGTAAGATAACAGGTTGATATACCAGAATGCTGAGTCTGGAAGTAAACTATCCACATTTAAAATTTGGCTTCAGCTGGGCATAGGTGGCTCATGCCTGTAATCCTAACTACTTGGGAGGCTGAGATCAGGAGGATCATGGTTCATGGTTAGCCCAGGCAAATAGTTCACAAGACCCATCTCCAAAATAACCAGAGTAAAATGGACTGGAGGTGCAGGTCAAGCAGTAGAGTGACTGCTTTGCAAGGGCAAACCCCTGAGTTCAAACCCCAGAGTTCAAACCCCAGTCCCAACAACAAAAAAACCCTCAAAATTTGGCTTCACTATTTATAAGATACTTGTCTTTGAACAAGTTAGTTTCATTTTTGTACCCATCTTTTTTTCTATCTGTAAAAACCTTAGGACAACCACCTACCTTTTAGGGTTGTAATGCTATAGTTTGGATCTTGATCATCCCCAAAAGGCCATTTGTTGAAGGCTTGGTCTCCAGCCTGTGACACTATTGGGAGGTGGTGAAACCTTTAGGAAGCAGGGCCTCATGGAAGGAAGTTAGGTCATTGGGGGGGTGCCTTTGAAGGGAAAATTGGGTTGCCAATATCATTCTTTGCTTCCCAGCCCCCAGGAGGTAAGCAGCTTTGCTCCTCCACACACACCCTGCCTCAATGTGCTGCCTTATCCCGGCTGCAAAAGCAATGGAGCCAACTGACCATGGAGTGAAACCCTTGAAATCTTGAGCCCAAATAAGTCTTTCTCTTTGTAAGTTAATCACTTCGGCTATTTTGTCACCAGGATGAAAATCTGACTAACACAATTGTTGAGCGAACTAAATGAGTTAATTCAAACTGATCTTACGTCAGAAATTTCACTCTGGTCATGACAGAGTAACAAATGCTAGAATGGACTATAAAACCACTATACAGCTGGAGAAAACAAACGGCACCACTGTTCTCAGACATTAGACAACAAACAGTGCGGCATCATAGTCCCTAAGGATATCAGTCCTATGTGCGCCAGGTCCCAGCCTGGGACAAATTCTTCACTGCAGAACAGAAGGGTGGAACCCAAGCAGAGTCCAGCTAACCTGCTGGCAAAGAAAGCAGAGATCAGTGAAGTTGTTGAAGAAAATGGAGCTTGAGTGGCAGGCTTACCAGGGAAGAGGAGGTTCCATAGTGGAATCCCCTCTGAGTTTGAGTTTGACTCAAACAAAGGAAATTTTATTGTCTTACCATTCTGAAGACTAGAAGTTGAAATCAAGTTGTTTGCAGGTCCGGTTCCTTCTGAGGGCAGTGGAAAAGAATCTGTTCCATACCTTTCTCCTAGCTTCCTGTGCTTTGCTGGCGATCTTTGGCATTCTTTGCTTTATAGATACGTCACACAATCTTCATGTATTCTCCCTGGTATGTCTGGTGTCTCTGTCAAATTTCCCATTTTTATCAGGAAGTCAGTTACATTGAATCAGGCCTATTCTAATGACCTAATTTTAACATAATCACCTTTGTAAAGACCTTATTTCCAAGTAAAGGTCACATTCGGAAGCATTAGAGCTTAAGACTTCAATGCATCTCGCTAGAGGGAAACAACTCAACCCATTACACAGGGTTCCCTGTGGTTTTTGATCAAGAACTGGGCAACACATGCACATGTTGAGACTTTGTAAAAGCCTGGCTATTCTGGACTCCGAAGAGTAGAAACAGTGGAGCAGCACCACCAGTAGTGGTGCTGGGGGTCATGGTTCCAGCCGGAATGGAGAGAGCTCATTATTGCAGCATGTCTTAGCATTCAACTGATTCACAAGTTAAGTTTTGGAAATAAGGATCATGCCTCAAGCAAAAACTACTTTATTTTTAATTTTTTTTTTTGGCAGCACTGGGGTTTGAACTCAGGGCCTCACGCTTGCTAGCCAGGCACCCTTACCACAAAAACTACTTTAGACTTACCCTAACAAAGCCTCAAACAGGGTCAAGAAAAGCCTCCACTAAATTACCTACCTCCCAGAACAAAATGCATCACTCTATAAAGGAACATAACATAATCCAGACTTCTTACAATGTATCACTTGCAATTCCTGCTCCATAATTTTTCTTCAATTATGAGATCTGTCAAGAATCTCATCACCAATGTTTACATCAAGAATTTTGGAGAAGACATGGATGATGAGCGCCTTAAGGATCTCTTTGGCAAGTTTGGACCTGCCTTAAGTGTGAAAGTAATGACTGATGAAAGTGGAAAATCCAAAGGATTTGGATTTGTAAGCTTTGAAAGGCACGAAGATGCACAGAAAGCTGTGGATGAAATGAATGGAAAGGAGCTCAATGGAAAACAAATATATGTTGGTCGAGCTCAGAAAAAGGTGGAGCGGCAGACGGAACTTAAGCGCAAATTTGAACAGATGAAACAAGATAGGATCACCAGATACCAGGGTGTTAATCTTTATGTGAAAAATCTTGATGATGGTATTGATGATGAACGTCTCCGGAAAGAGTTTTCTCCATTTGGTACAATCACTAGTGCAAAGGTTATGATGGAAGGTGGTCGAAGCAAAGGGTTCGGTTTTGTATGTTTCTCCTCCCCAGAAGAAGCCACTAAAGCAGTTACAGAAATGAATGGTAGAATTGTGGCCACCAAGCCATTGTATGTAGCTTTAGCTCAGCGCAAAGAAGAGCGCCAGGCTCACCTCACTAACCAGTATATGCAGAGAATGGCGAGTGTACGAGCTGTGCCCAACCCTGTAATCAACCCCTACCAGCCAGCACCTCCTTCAGGTTACTTCATGGCAGCTATCCCACAGACTCGGAACCGTGCTGCATACTATCCTCCTAGCCAAATTGCTCAACTAAGACCAAGTCCTCGCTGGACTGCTCAGGGTGCCAGACCTCATCCATTCCAAAATATGCCCGGTGCTATCCGCCCAGCCGCTCCTAGACCACCACTTAGTACTATGAGACCAGCTTCTTCACAGGTTCCACGAGTCATGTCCACACAGCGTGTTGCTAACACATCAACACAGACAATGGGTCCACGTCCTGCAGCTGCTGCCGCCGCAGCTACTCCTGCTGTCCGCACCGTTCCACAGTATAAACACGCTGCGGGAGTCCGCAATCCTCAGCAACACCTTAATGCACAGCCACAGGTCACCATGCAGCAGCCTGCTGTTCATGTACAAGGTCAAGAGCCTTTGACTGCTTCCATGTTGGCATCTGCCCCCCCTCAAGAGCAAAAGCAAATGTTGGGTGAACGGCTGTTTCCTCTTATTCAAGCCATGCACCCTACACTTGCTGGTAAAATCACTGGCATGTTGTTGGAGATTGATAATTCAGAACTACTTCATATGCTCGAGTCTCCAGAGTCTCTCCGTTCTAAGGTTGATGAAGCTGTAGCTGTACTACAAGCCCACCAAGCTAAAGAGGCTGCCCAGAAAGCAGTTAACAGTGCCACCGGTGTTCCAACTGTTTAAATCGATCAGGGACCACGAAAAGAAACTCGTGCTTCACCGAAGAAAAATATCTAAACATCGAAAAACTTAAATATTATGAAAAAAAAAACATTGCAAAACATAAAATAAATAAAAAAGGAAAGGAAACTTTGAACCTTATGTACCGAGCAAATGCCAGGTCTAGCAAACAATGCTAGTCCTAGATTACTTGATTTAAAAACAACAAAAAAAAAACACACAAAAAAAATAGTAAAATATAAAAACAAATTAATGTTTTATAGACCCTGGGAAAAAGAATTTTCAGCAAAGTACAAAAACTTAAAGCATTCCTTTCTTTAATTTTGTAATTCTTTACTGTGGAATAGCTCAGGATGTCGGTTCTGTTTTAAGTAACAGAATTGATAACTGAGCAAGGAAACGTAATTTGGATTATAAAATTTTTGCTTTAATAAAAATTCCTTAAACAGTGAAAAAAAAAAAAAAAGAAGCAGGAACAAGTTGTCCATAAAGAGAAAAGGTGTCAATAGAAACCAGACCCTGAGATGATGCAGATGTTGCCACAGATGGGATGTTAAAGCAGCCATTGTGAATGATTCATGGAGTTAAATAAAAATGTAATCTTAATGAGTATCCAAAAGAGAATCTCAGCAGATACATGGAAAGGGGAATTCTGGACTGAAAATAAAATGTCTGAAATGAAGAACTCACAGCACGGCTTTAACAGCAGATGAGAGATGGTAAAAGTAAGAGTCCACAAACTTGAAGACAGAGCCATAGAAATTATCCACTCTGAACAAGAAGAGAGAGAAAATAGTGAAGCAAAATGAACAGAGCTTCAGTAATCTATGCAAAAATATAGCTGAGAATCTCCAAGGAAAGGAGAGAGAATGGGGCAGAAAAAAAAAAAAAAACCCGCAGGAAGACAAAATGGTCAAAACTTCCAAAATAGGGTGCAGCATCTTAACAATTTAGAGATCCAGCAAGCTCAGTAAACTCTGAGAAAAGTAAGTTCACACCTCAGCACTTCATAATCAGACTTCTAAAAGCTGTGAAATCTGCCAGAGAGACATATTACACACAAGAGAACACTGATATGAAGAGTGGCTAAGCTCTTGTCAGAAACAGGGGAACTCGGGAGGTAATGGAGGGCCTCTTTAAAGCTTTAGACAAAGCAAAACAAACAAAAAATGTGTTAGGCTAGAGCTAGAGTTCCATATCCAGAAAAACACCCTTCACAATTGAGAGCGAAATAAAGACCTTGTCAGATAAATAAAAGCTGAATGTATTACCAATAAACCTCCACTACAAGAAATACTAAATGAAACATTTCTGGCTAAAGGAAAATAATACCAGATGGAAACTCAGATGTACAGGAAGGAATGAAGAGTCCTGGAATGCCTTAGGTGGCAAGTTCTAGCCTTTTTAACCTGGTGTTGGCTTTGGCTCCTTCCAGCCCTTGACCACCTTTCCTCCTTGGCAGCCCTAATAACATCCATTAGGAAATTTCCGTGTCCTGAGACCCCAGAGATCCAAGAAGGCCACAGGAACTTGGTCTTGGGCCCAAGACCTTTGGTTGCTAAAATTACTCATTTGCCTGCTTGGAAACTAATTTAGGTAGGTTCCTGGGTACACGGGGGAGGAAAATCTGAACCCTAGTGAACCAGACAAACCCCTTTCTAAGCAAAGTTTGATAAAGAGTGTTATAAGAGAAAGGAGATTCTGGAAGTTCTTCAAACTAGGCTTTTGGGGCAAAGTAAAAGTGGCTGAAAATATCCCAAAGCTACAGTCCATAGATGGTAATCCAAGAGAAACCACTTGGGTACAAGGAGTAAATACTGGAACTGCTATTTTTATTTACTTCTTAAATCTTGAAAGATTTTTATTTTAGTGTATTTTATACCTTGTCTGGTATAGTAGTGCATGTATATAATGCACAGATAAAGAAATGTTAGGATACATAATGAAAAGTGTACAAACAAAAAAAGTTGAGAGATGACTGAGTCCAGAAGAATTGTTATTCTGTTGGCAAAAATAGCTTTACAAATTTCATCTTAGGAACTGTCACCATCACAGATTCCACAAGATTTCTGAGGCAGGTCTGTACCTGGTTACATCAGGGTCACCTAGGAAGTAGTTTAGAACAGATTTCCAGGCATCGTGCCTGTAGATTCTGATGCAGAAGGTTTGGACATGGAGCCAACTGCTTTAGTATATTTTTATTTATTGCCACAGTGGGGATGGTGGAACCCAAGGCCTTGTGCATGCTAAGCAAGTGCTCTACCACTGAGCCACATCTTGGCCCGTTTTAGTATATTTTTTAAACAGCAGAACAAAATTCCATGAGTTTTGGTGCACAGTTGGTCTGGGAACCATGAATGGGAACTGACCCTCTCCTAACAAGCTCCAGAGGAGGTGACAAAAAGACATCTGGCCAACTGAGAGAGGCTAGGCAAAGGAATAAAACAAGAGAAAATATTAAGTGGTGTATGAGGTTGCTTTCAGCTGTCACATCAAGAACCCCGTAACAGGGAACAAGGCCACTGTTGATCTCAAGCAAGCATGTGACCCATAGAAGCCAATGGTCCCCACTCTGCTGACCTAAAGCTGGTCAACCAGATGACTGAACGCCACGGTCTCTCCACGTCATGTTGTCACCACTCAGCCCCACTTCAGGTCATTATCATCTCATACCTGTCTCAGCACAAAGGAAACAAGACAAGAGAAATTACAAACTACTGCTGTGTGTGCGCCTGGTTTGTCTCCTAATTCAAACAGATCAACTTGCTTTATTTTTAAGGCAGTCAGGAAAATCTGAAGATGGACTGAGTATTACACTAAATGTGATTATATAAGAAAAATTCTCTTAAAAATGAACATATTAAAATGTGTAGAGGTAAAATGACATGATGTATGACATTTAAAGACTTCAAGAGAAACAAAGAAATGAATGACAGAGAAGGAAGACAAGAAAGATGAAAGAAGTATGGCAAAACCTTAATGTTGAATCTGGGTGATGGGTGTTTTAGGGGGAGTTATCACATTATTTTCTCTACTTTTGTGGATCTTTGAAAGTTTTCATTTAAAAAAAGTTTTCAATAAAGATCTGAAACCCATGTCTGGTACACAGTGAATATTACATAAGTATTAGCACCAGTTGTCATAATGATTGTGTGACAAGCACAGTTTGTAAAATCAAAGCTATGGTGGCAAACAGGCCATCAGGGCTGTAAACACGTAAAGAAGATAATATCACATGATAGTAAATGCTATGCAAAACAAACTTGGGATGGGATGGTCAGGGAAGGCCCACTGACAGGCAAATGTGACTCGAATTATGTGTGAGGGAGGCAGACATGCAAAGATTTGTGGGGGAAGAGAGCTCTTGGCAGAGGGGCAGCACACGTAAAGGCCTGTCTTGTCCCGGAACAGGTGGGAGACAGCGAGGCTGGGCACTGGGGTAGAAGGAGATGGGACAGAGAGGTAGACAGACAATGGCCAGATTATTTAGTTCCTTTGCTGGCAGCAAGGAGAGAGATAGATCTGGCTAGACAGATGGAGTCCTGTGGTACGCAGAGATAAAACATTTAGTAAAATTTTTGCTGGAATAACATGGAAGGCAGATCAAGCCAAGTACAAAGAAGCCTGCAGCTATATGGGAAAAAGTGGGGAAAGAAGCAGAAATATTAGTACATGTGAGTTCCTCGTCAGTGTCTGTAGCAAGATAGTGCCATTAAGAGATGCATTCAGACAGTAATTCACAACTTTCCAAGAAGAAAGGAAAGAAAATATGGGGAATCTAGACATTTAGGTCCTTTTGGATATAGGAAAACTAACCACTCCTAGATCCTAAGTTACAGGAAATAAGACTGGAAAAGGCTCTGAGCAATAACGACTCACAGAGCTATGGTTGAGTATGTGCATAGCCTGCATAAGGCCCTGGGGTCAATCCCAGCACTAAAATAAATAAATTCATAAATTGAAAATTTTCTTACAAAGAGACTTAGTCTATGACAAGCATCATATTACAGGTGTTGCTGACTGTTCCATATGTCCCCATGATAGCTACTAGAAACTTGACAAGGACCTTTGCAGATGAGCAGGTTTGACAACTATGTCTAGAAAAGAACTTTAGGTGTGGTTACAGGTATAAGGAAAAGATTAGAAGCAAAGAGAGCCAGATACTATTTTTTGAAGAAATTGCATTACAAAAATCCATAAACTTGGCCAAATAAAGACTTTCACTGCTGGAACTTTGGAGTCTCCCAGACTTGCACAGAATTCAGTAGGACTATAAAAGCTGTGTAGTACCAAATGAGACCAGCCCCAGGAATCACTGAAGATGTGGCCATGTCAGATAACCGTTAAGTAATTCTTTCCTGTAGGTTTTAGGGGTTTCAGAGAACATTGGACAAGAGAATTCCTTCCAGGCAGTATCCAGGGTCTAACACAAGAACTTTCTCCACTACCAGGGTAGGAGGTCTTCACAAACCCCTCTGCAGCAGGATTCCTCCATAGCTCTGGAGCAAGAACTTCTGACGGCACCTTCTTCGCAGTGTAGACAGGGAATTTTTATTATGAAAGGGTTGTAGTGTCACCCTTCATGTCTAAAGAAACATTCTAAAACGTGACCTTATTTGGAAATGGGGTCTTTGCAGCTGTGAATATAGTAAGGATTAGGATGAGATTACATTGAATTAGGATGGGCCCTAAAACCAAGGAGAGTGTCCTTATAAGAGATAGGAAAGGATACACAGAGAAGTCCATGGAAGACCAAGACAGAGCTAGGAGGTGCTGTCACAATCCAAAGAATACCAGGAGCCACCAAGAGCTTGAGGAAAAAAGAAAAAGTTTTCCCCTAGAAGCCCCCAGACGGAGCATGGTCCTGCCTTGGCTTTGGATTGTTGGTCTCCACAGCTGTGAGAGAACACATTTCTGTTGGTTTAAGCCACCAAGTCATGGTAATTTGTTATGGCAGCCATAGGAAATTACTCCAGGGCATGCTTGTCTATTAAAAGTCTCTATTTACATTTGATGTTAAGGATCAGCCATCTGGCCACACCCAGGTGCAAGGGACAGAGGATCTTACTTTACACCAAGGAAGGAGAGAAAGAAGTTGGTGACTGCAGAAAGTGGTTTTACTACATATGTTGACTGCATAGTCCAGAAATTGTCACTGATTTTAGCATAATACCCAACCGAGAAGACTTTTGTGTTGATAACTGGCTTTCAGTTCACAGATCACTTTTTGAAGAGGAACCAGGTCCAGACTTGATGGAGAGAGGTGCATGAAGGTTGGGGATCTTGAATTTTAAACAATTTGCAGTGACTGAATGGATTTGGGGGTTTTCTGTCATTGGGGGCAAATATACTTTATATGTGGGAAGAAGAATATAAACAAGTATATTGTGACCAGAAAGACAGATTGTGGCAGAAACAGCTAGTTCTTCACCCAAAACCAGTCTCTTTTTCCTCAGCGCATGGAGGAAATACGTTTTCCAGTCCCCCTTGGCTCTGTGACTGAGGAGTATTCAATTGACTGTAAGCAGGAAGGATGTCTTCACTAGACCAGCTTTTAAGAAGCAGGTAAGTCCCCACTCCAAACACTCTCTCTCCCCATTCTGGATGCATACAGATGATGGGGGATCATGAGGATGTAGAGAAAAGCCAGTTGCCAACCACAAACATTCATCTTGGGCAATTAAACTTTTATTATAATTGAGTCATGATATATTTTCCGATCTACTTGCTATAGCAGCTAACATTATCCTATACATCCAATAGAAGAGTCAGGCATGTTTAGCACATGTTAAGTGTGACATGTTCATGCCAACAAGCCACTGAATGTGTGACTCAGTGGAGAACTGAAGACAGGAGATATAAATTTGGGAATCACTGGTATACACTAAAATGGACAGAAGTCGACGAGACACCCAGGGGGAAAAAGCAAATCGATAAGGTAAGAGAGTTAAGGAACCATTCAGAGATTGTCTAATACCCAAAGTTCCAGCAGAGGGAGCGGAAAGAGCCAGCCATTGAGACTAAGGAACAGCAGCCAGGGACATGGGGGGAGTTCAGGAAACAGTTTCCAGAAGCAGCCCGTTAGGTATGTAGAAAACTGCTGAGGGTGGGGAAATAGGTGCAGTGGTCACTTTTGTAATCCCAGCTACATGGGGGAGGCAGAGATCAAGAGGATCACAGTTCAAGGCCAGCCCAGGCAAAAAGTTAGTGAGACTCTATCTGAAAAATAACAAAAGGGCTAGGGGCATGGCTCAAAGGAAACAGCACAAGGCCCTGAGTTCAAACACCAGTACCACAAAAAAAGAAAGAAAAAAAGAAAGCTGGGAAAGCAAGTAAGATGAAGCCAGAAAAAAACAAAACAAAACCATCATATTTTGCAAGTCAAAGCCACTGGTGACCTTGACAATGTTAGTGGAGTAAAAGACACTCAGGTAAGAAGTATGTAAGAAAAATGAAAGAAAACAGTGTCTACAGACAGCTCTTTAGAACTTTGCTATCCAAAGAAAAAGAGCAGTTTGGGTAGAACTTGTCAAGGAAAGGCTTGTTGAAATGGGAGATGCTTATATGTTCATAGAATAATCAGATAGAGAGGAGAGGTGAACATGGCAGAGAGGAGACAAGTGCAGGATGCCAGCATTCAGAGAAAGGGGAACGAGACGATCCAGAGCCTAAGAGGAGGAGTATGAAACTGGAAGGCCACATCACTCTGGGTCTTCCTTTTTAGGGCTTGTCAGTGATAGGGATTAATGACAGCCCCTTGTCCCCGAGGATAGGCAGAGAACCAGGCAGGAAGAAGTGATGGTTCACACCTATACTTGTGAACCAGGTGATCTAATGTTATGCTGTTCTTGATGTTTATTTTCTTTTATTGTCCTTGAGACTTAAAAGAAACCTAATTTAAATGTCCAGCCTGGTCTCAGGGATAATGAAAGGAAAGGTCAGGTGCGTGGGATGGATGGGGGCTAAGGTTGCTCCTTGGCTGATTGGCAAGAGATTTCTGAGAGTACGATAGACATTCAAGTCTGGCTGGTGAGGTCCCCTTTTGTCCACTGCCCCCTGCCATTTCATGACTCCCTTCCCAGGTGCCCATCAGACTGTCATGCATGCACTTCCTCTTTCTGTCCATGTGGTGTCACTAGAAGCTTGCTCTATGCTGAAACCTCACTGATCAGGGTGGAGGGAGAAAGCAAAAACTCTGCTTTTCAAGAGATGCTCAGAGGTAGATATGAGTCAGCGCTTTTCTCTGAGGATCTTTACAGTTGGCCAGAGTTCTAAAATCCTACAAACTTAGTTTAGGACAGTGTTTCAGGAAGCAGCCAGAAACCTGTTGGGGGCAGGCACAGTGGCTAGTGTCTGTAATCCCAGCTACACAGGGGAGGCAGAGATCAGGAAGATCACAGTTCCAAGCCACTTACTTGCATCCATTTGAGATGACTGGAGGTGTCAAGGGACATGGAGAGAAACAAGACGGTCCATTCTGAGATCACTTTCAATCAAATTGTCTGCAGACCCAAGTGTCCAAGAGTGGAGGAGTCTACTATCTCAGAAAACCAGGATGTTATCCAGCCATGGCGGGGAAAGGTGGGCAGGGTAGGGTTGGGATCAGGCACTAGACTCACTCACTGCTTTGGAAGGGCAGGTCTACCTCAGGGCAGGAGTCAACTTCCCCAACCTTCCATTCTGGGTTTCCTAGACTCTCTGAAGGTTCTGGACTTCAGGAAGTAGACTGCCCCATTTCCCCTAGTTTCATTTTCATGTGCACCCCTCCTTAGGCCTGCCTGTGCCTTTGCCAGGAGAAAAGCTTTGGGAGAACTGGATTTCACAGTGTGAGACAAAGCCTCAGGCATCCCTGGGGTTGGGGACAGGGACTTTCAGAAAGGCCCATTGACCTCTATAACCACCCCCACCCCCAAGGTAATTTGAAACATTCGTACTCTGGCATGACTGTGGACCATATTTTTCCTTTACCTATCCCTACCCAGGCCCACAACAGCAAGGGTCCCATGGAAACCAGGGTTTATACCCAATCCCAGTCACTTTCCAGTTGCCTGAACAGCAGATGCACCTGCAGCCACTGCCCACTAGGTAGAGACAGAGTCCCAGCAGATGCCTGTCGCAGCAGCGGCCATGGCTCCAGACACCCAAGTTCCTGGTTGTGGACTGCAAGGCTTCTGCCCTGGAAGTGAACACCTAGGCCACAGGCTCCCCTTCCAGGCCAGCCTGAGTCCACCACGAATTGTAACCTACATTGTTCTAACACCTTGGTGTCTAGGAAGCGGATTCATGTATCTTACTTCAGCTGGCCTCACACTGTCCTGAGGGTAGATGGGCCAGGTATTGGTGTCCTGTCTTAGAGTTGAGAAAAAGGGGCTTTAAGGGGGCTTAGAGACATGGTCATGACTGCACAGTGTGTAGTAGCGCTGGCCTCAAACTCAGAACCACTTGACTCTCAATTCCAGGTTCTTGCTTCAAATTCCCAGCGGCCACTCTTTCTCAGACGTGCCCTGAAAGGCAGCCACCAGACTATTTTAATCAAAGTAGAGCCTGGGTGCTTGATTCCATGAGTTTGTGTACTGCACCCTGACAGTGCATTTGTGCCTTCAGAATGCTACTGCGCCCCAAGGAACAGGGACTAAGGGCAGAGCAGCAGGTACAAACCTGCATAGCTGTGTGCTCATTTGTACCCTGAAATGGTAGAAAGGCAGGACGCCATCACATGGTGGGGGAGTGGGGAGGTGTGGGAGAGCCCAAGGCTGGCTCACTCCCCAGACTCCCCTCCCCTAGGTGTGTGAGTAATGGAGGGAGCAGGCTGGGGAGACTTGACTCGGGTCTGCCCTGGAATGTTTACAGGCTCTTTTTCTCAAGTTTCCAGCAAACTCTGGGCAGGCACATGAGGAAGTCATGTAATGCTGAGAGATTTTGAGGTTTTGATTCAGTACAGGGAGGAATTCCTCATGGCAAGTGGTAGAAGCTGTGGGGACTCAAGACTGACTGTCAATCCTGGGAGGGTAGGGACAGGGGAGGAGGCCATCTCTTGGATCAGGGCTTGGTACAGAGTCGCTGTTTAACACCTGCCAGCTGTGGAGTCACAGCCTCCACTTAAACCTCTATAAAATGAGGACAGGAGTTGTTGAAAGGCTGATTGGAGGTGAATCCAGTGTCCTGTAAACAGGAATTCCCTCGGGTCTGTGAGTTCCGTGTTGGGTCTCCCACTCCATCCAAGAGTCAGATCAGAGAAAAAGCCCCATTGGTGTTAGGGGTAAGTATGGATGAAAGCAATGATTTCTCATTATTGTTTGGCCCAGGGGACAGAATCAGGGTGGCAAGTTTGGGGACTCCGTGTCTCTGCTCTCTGCCTCCTGGGGAGACTGGGGGGAGAAAAATGGTGCAGCCAGCAATGTACAGTTGCCAGTGACTGAAAGCAGCCCCACTTTGCTATTAATGTAGTCAGTAAATAAATAAAGGGGGGCTTAAGCTTAGTGTACAGCAATCAGTTTAGAACTACAGGGTAATTAGCGCTGTAGGGGGCTGCAGGGCTGTGGAGTCAGGTTTAAATGAGCGAGTTCACTTTCACCAAGGGACTCCCTGGGGAGCAGAGAAGGCAGCCTAGAGGAGCTCGCCCTTCTTCCTGGCCCAGGAGGGGCTGGGCTGGAAGTGGGGACAGGGGCAGGGCTGGGCCAGGGAGCACAGAGAAAGCTGGAGGTTGAACCTGTATCAGATGGGCCAAGGACCAAGTGTCTGCATGCACGCACCCTAGCCCAGTGATGTCCAGGCCTGGTGCTCCTTCCTTTGGATTGTGGGAAACCTAGTTCAGGTGACTGTATGAGCAAATACAGGAGAGAGTGTGGAGAAGCAGGAGGCCCACTGCCTCCCTCAGGCACACCTGTCCATGCATATCATGGGGAGATGCCTGCCTCGGTGAGCTGGTGATGGGCTCCTACTTCACTGGTTCCCCTCACCCTGACAGCTTCCCCTCTCCAGGGCTCTTTATTCCATTTATTTATTCTGCAAAGTTTTATTGAGTACCTGCCATGTGCCAGACAGTGTTAGGTTCTGACAGTAGGAAGATATAGAACACAGCAGTCCCTGACCTCAAGGAACTTAAAGTCTGGAGATTGTGACAATTAAGAAATTGGTGACACTAATCACTCTGACAAATGGTACCAAGGAAGGTCTGCACAACAGGGAGCCTAATTCAGCCTTAGGGGGCCAGGGAAGGTTTCCAGAGAGGTAAGATTTGAGCTGAAACATGAATAAGGAGAAACTGAGAGCCAGACAGGAGGGCAAGAGTGTTCAGTGCAGAGGAAACTACAACACTACAAAGGCTCACAGGGGACAGAGCCCAGGATTCCCAACCAACAGTGGTCTGGAGCAAGGAGTGGGTGGTGGCCAAGGGGCTTGTGGGTGATCTTGAGATGAGGCTGTGGTGGCATGTAAGGGCTGGCACTAAAAGTCTTGTTTGCTTTGTTGCAGAGCAATGAAGAGTCACCAGGGACTCATCAAAGGAATGATGTGATGCAATTTGCATTTTTGGAAAAATCACTCTAGGTGTTGACAAAGCAGAGGATGGAAGAGGGAAAGGTGGAGGCAGAGCACGAAGTCCGTGTCTTCAGTTCCTGTGTTGGGGTGAGAAGGGCTCCGCAGGCAGCCTGGTGGTGTGGAGTGGATGGGGAAGGCCTTGGACTTGGCCTGCTTTGTTCCTGGTCTCTCCTGCCATACCTGCTTGAATCTTCAGCAGGCTTCAACTTTGCCCCCTCTGGAGGGAGGAGGCCTCCAGAGCCACTGCAAGGAGCCACCAAAGCTGATATGACCCAAGCCCCCACCTATAGCCATGGTCAAGCGCACTGGACCAGAAGGGCATGTAGTGTGTGTATGTGTGTGTGGTGGGCAGGGGGGGGGGTCCAGCTAACGTCACAGCACATAACACATGCAGGAGGAGTTGTAGCCTCATGTGTGTGTATGTGGGGCAGCATCTTCCCAACCCAACTGCCTGTCTCCTCTTCTGACCCCAGCCTCATGCCCCCCTGCTGAGCCCTGTCCTGGGGAGGCTGCCCACACCGGGGCAGAGGGCAGCTGTGGCCGCCTGCCCAGGGAGGGAGGAGGGGGTTGAGTCAGGCCATGGAGGAGCGTTCTCAGGCTGGCCTGGCCAGGGCCCCTTTCTCTCCATGAGATCATATCTGGGTCAAAGAGCATGTAAAGCAGGCAGACCCTGGCGGTCACACAAAGCCCATTCAGCCAGCCCCTATTCACTCACCTCCTCTCCCCCAGAGCCTGC
The DNA here is from genome assembly GCF_047511655.1 of Castor canadensis. Classification (NCBI taxonomy): domain Eukaryota; kingdom Metazoa; phylum Chordata; class Mammalia; order Rodentia; family Castoridae; genus Castor; species Castor canadensis. Next base: position 187,118,154 of record NC_133387.1, read on the forward strand.
ACCACCTCGACCCCAGCGCAGTGCCTAAGCCCTAGCTTTGATGTCCAAGAACAGAAAACGGCGATTAAATGTTGTTTTAAAGAGGGAGTGCTCACTGCCCTCCCATCTGTCAAGAGAAAGCTGAGGCCTGAGGGAGGGGAGGCTGGGGGAGGGGCAGGTGGGGCCCAGTGCGGGGGACACAGCGGCTTCAAATCAAAACAAATACCTTTTTGACCAAAGATCATTTTCCAAGAGGAGAAATGGGGAGAGAAAAAAACTGGGACACAAAGGCAGGAAAAAAACCCAAAGGAATAATGAGGGATGGGGTGTGAGGAAGGAGAGGAGGAAGAAGAAAGACTGGGTGAAAAAATGAAAGGAAAGAGAAAAGGAAGGAAAGAAGAGCAGAGAGGAGATGGGAGAGAAGAAAGTAACAGAACCCAGCTTTGCAGGATGGGAACCTGTCCTCCTGGGTCTGGGCTCTTCCTGGGAAAGTTGTCAGGGGCAGTAGCTCCAGTTGCTTCTCAGATCAGCAACCCCAGAGCCAGACAGACTGCAATGCCCAGGACTCAGAACATGGCTTGTGTCCCTGGCTCTCTGTGAGGGGATAAACGATGCTGATGGACAGAGGCAGCCCCTGGCCTGAAGCAGAGGTACTGACCATGTTTCCAAGACTGAGTAGAACTGGTTTAACAGCTGAAGATGACCTGGGTGGTGTTTCCCCCTGCAGTAGAGAAAGGGTTTGAACCCAGGGCTTTGCACATGTGAGGCAAGCATTCTGCCACTCAGTTAAGTCTTCCTGTCACTCTCCCATCCCACCCCCAACCTCCTCTCTCAAAGGTCTTGGCTGCCATAGAACCAAGGACCTTTAATTGGGTAGAAGCTTTGTGTTACAACATTTCTGAAACTTGCTTAGCTGGCGGGAAGAAGCTGACAATGACTGTAAATACTTAGAAGGGAAATCCTGCCTCCAGAGTCCGGGAAAAATGCACCTGATTTGGAATCGGATCTGGACCTGAGTTCTGCTCATCACGCCTCGGCTGTGTGACCTGCTCCTTGTTGTATTTCCAATGACTGCAGAAAAGAGTCACCGGTGCCACCATCTTGTTGAATAAATGAATAAATAAAATGCCTACTTTACTATTTTGTATGAAGATCAAATGATATCAATGTACTTAACAGTACCTTTCTTTTTTTTTGGTTTTGGTTATACTGGGGAGTTGAACATAGGGCCTAGCACTTGCTAGGCAGGTGCTCTATCTACCACTTAAGCCTCAGGCTTTTTTCACTTTGGTTATTTTTGAGATAGGGTCTTGCTTTATACCCAGGCTAGCCTAGGCAGTGATCCTCCTATTTATGCTTTCCATGTAGCTGGGATGACAGGTGCACATCACTACGCTTAGCTTTTTTTTTATTGAGGTGGGGTATTGTGAACTTTTTGCCCAGGCTGCCCTTGAACTGCTATCCTCTCAATCTGTTTCCTGAGTAGTTAGAATTACAGGCTTGAGCTACTGTGCCAGGCTTAACATTACTTCTTAACCTAAAAAGTATTAAATAAGTACGTTACTGGGCAGGCATGTGCCTTGTAAATGTGGCACGTGTTACATAAAAAGGCTGAATGTGTGGCCTCCTGAGTAGCAAGGAGGGCTGCTGGAGTGGCTCAAATGCTGCCTAGCAAGCACGAGGCCCTGAGTTCAAAAAGGCTGAATGTTTGAACACAGAGCTTTTGCTTCCTTCAAACCCAGACAGAAATTGCAGTTCCCCTACAATGATCCCCACCCAAGAGAAAGCAGAAAAGACAAAGCATTTAAAAAAAAAAAAAAGGGACACTTTTAGCCAGAGACAACTGAATTAACTTTATTCTCTTCTAACTGCAGATTCAAGGTATACAACTGAACATTGCTATTTTTCTTATGAGACTTATAAATAAAAATACAAAAAATGTTCACTACAAAAAAATCTACTGTTAGTAGGATGTAAAAAATATTCTCTTTGCTATAGAAGGCACAAACTTCACTTAGTGACACATGGAGAGAGAAAAAAACCTGCAGCAGTAAATTCTTTTTTTCTTTTTTCTTTTAAATCTTGTCAGAAACACTGAAATTACAAAGAAACGCATCAATCTACACGAAACGAAGGCAGATGCGGAAAGCTGCAACCAGGACTGCACAACTTCGAGTGGACTGCTTCGGGGGACAGAAAGAACTGGCACGCTTGACTGGGGATGGGCAAGAGGAAGGGGTGGGACTAAAAGGGGAAGGGACCAAGGAGAAGGGGAGAAAAAGAGAGAGAGGGTAAAGAAAGGTTGATAGAAAGAGGGGACAAAAAGGAGAGGGGACCAAGGAGAGGGGGAGAAGAGTGAGCAAAGGAAGAGGAGGGAAAAAGAGGGGGAGTTAGATGAGATAGATAGATAGATAAGATGGTAGATAGATGGTAGATAGATTAGATAGGTAGACAGATAGATAGATAGTGGATAGATAGATAGATGGGTGGTAGATAGGATGGATGGATAGATAGATAGACAGATGGTAGATAGATAGATGATGGATAGATAGATAGGAGAGAGAAGGGAGAGAGATTGAGAGTGATTTGTACAAAAAAGTAATCATTAAAGTTGAAGAAACAAAATTGGGCAACCTCCTAGAATTAGGCTAAGAGGAGGTGCTGAGGTAGACATTAACTAGAACATTGATGAATTAAAAACACTATTCTGTAATACAGAGCAATCGGACTGGCACTTGTGCTGTCACGACGTAAGACAAGCCACAAAAATACAATCAGAACAGAACAAAACATAATACCCAAACCAAAAGGCTTAGTTCTGCTTGGTCCAGCAGGGCCCCAGGGCCCTCAGTGCTATAACTTACACACATATATATATATTTATCTTTATATATAGGGCGGATGGCATGGTACACCACCACGGCTTCTTCACCTTACGAGGATCATGCATAACACTATGTGAACAAATACTATGATACACACCAGGAGCTGGGACCCTGTCTGCAAAGTGGGCCACCAAGGACTCTCGGGAGCTACAGGAGCTGCACTGCTGGCTGGCATTCCTTTCTCCCCACCTTTCCCCTGGCCTGACCTCCCTGGTTTGCCCTGCACCCATCTCTTGGCCATCTCTGCCTTTTTCTTGCACCCATCTGTCCTACTGCAGAGGGTTGGTCTGGCTATTTGTCCTCCCACTGACATTTCCAGGTAAGTGCAGCCACTCCAGCCAAGTCAGCAGAAGCTCCAGGAAGGAGGAGACAAGATGGGATGGGGCAGGGGGTGGTGACAGTAAGATAAGCTGAGGAAAAATAAATGAACAGAACCTCATCTCTTCTGCTTTTCTGTCTCACATATCCTGGTGCCTCCAGTTTCTACCTTAGTCTGGCTTGCCAGGGAATTGGCTAAAAGCCCCCTCAACCCACCTCTCCTCATGGACCAAGTCCAAAGCCCCCCACTCCCACCCCACCCCCTTGCTCGCCTCCCTCTAAGAAGGTAGCCCTCTGGCTCTTTCCTCCCAGGGCAGTTGTACCTACAGAGTTCAGAAAGGTACCATACACTTGTGAAAAACTGCAGCAGTTTTTTTTTCCTTTTTCCTCAACATGGAAAAACTATTCAGGCACAAAGATTAGTCAAGCCCGTGTCACATCCCTGGATTGTACTGAATCTCTAGGTCCCCCAGCCTCTGGACCCACCCTTGCACCCCAGATCTGCCTTCCTCCTATTTGTGGCCTCCTGCAAAGCAGCAATGACATTTACTATTTTATATCTCTCTTGGTATATATATCTCTCTATATATTTGTCTATCCTATATACACATAGGACTTTAATGCTTTGAATAAGCGAAGGAGTGACTAGGGAAGGGGCACATGAATGAGGGGGTCACTGTCACCAAAAGCAGCAGGGGACTCACTTAGAGAGCTGGACATGGGAAAAGGAGCATTAACCAACTTGGACTTTCCAGGCTGGAGAAGGTTCCGTGTGCTGGATAAGGCAGTAGCAAGTCAGGTTTCTGCAGGACAAGGGCTAAAGGCAGTGGGGCCAGATGGCAGAAAGAAGGGAGTGAATACACTGAGCTCACCTGGTGTGGGAGCCACCTCCACCCTACTGGTCTCTCCAAACTCCCAGCGCTCCACACCTAAGGAAAGTCTCTGGACAGCTTCTACTTGCCCAGTGGCCATGAGGCCTTAGCAACTTTAGAACTGTTTAGTCTTTGAGAGCAGGAAGTTGGGGAAGGGACAAATTGGAGTCCATTGGGGTGTTTGGGGTTCCAAGGGGATAGGGTAGAGCAACTACAAAAGTGTCCTTTCAGTCTGGCTATTCCTCCCACCTCTTAGGATCTGTAGAACCCTTACAGATGTGCGGGGCAGGCAGGTGCTGAATTCGTACCATCCAATGCTTGCAACACCAGATTAGACAACACGGCATGGTTTAACACACGAGCACATACAGAGCACACACACGCGCACACATACAAAGGGATACTTTGTTGTTGATGGTGAATTTTTTGTCTTTTTTTTTTTTTTCTTCCTATTCACATTACAAAAGGAAAGGGCAGGGTCCTGTAGAACTGATGAAGGAACTAACAATATTACAAAAATATTACACTTTGTAAAGATAAGCTCAGCCCTCCCAAGCTTTTATGAGTAAGGGACTGGGCTGAGTGGGAAGGGCAGGGGAGCAAGGGGCCAGCTAGGTCTATGGAATAGTTTGATATTTTTTCCCTTCCCCATCAATGTCGAATGACATCTTGCTGTTAAAAATATAGTTTTCTGGGATTTACAGATCCCATGAGGGCCAGTGAGTTCCCTTTCTTCCCAGATGGGGGGAGGAAGCCATAGTGCATAATGATTTCTTATAGACTGCTCCTCCCCCAAAAGATTTCACTCTTTTCACATTATAAACACAACTGATCAACATATTTCAAGTTTAACTTTTTTCCTTTCCGAAGCACTGTCATTATTATAGTTGCAAAATAGAGTTGTCCTTACATTATTATCCCTAATCCACAGTCTAGTGACAAGTACCCCCAATCCTCATCCCCCTAACACACAATTTTTAAGGCCTTCAGATTTGGTGGATGAGATTGAAGGGATGGGGCAGAAGGGATGGGACTGAGGGACGGGGGGTGGCCACAGCAGCACCCATCCCTCAGGCCTCCCCTGTATTCCTCGCAACCCTTCTCCCCAAAACTGCTTCCCGAAAACCACTGTTTAAAACCTAAGATCAAAACACAGCCACAGCTTTCTCAGAGAGAGAAAAGAAAGAATAAAACAAGCTCTCTCTCACACACACAAAGAAACTCTTACACATAAAGCATGAGATGAAACAGAGAGCCCATCCCAAAGCAAATGCGAATATTGCAAATGTGCTTTCCAAATAACAGGGTGGGGAGGCTGGGGAAAGAGGGGAGGCAGAGCAGCAGAGGGGAGGTAGGAGAGAACAAAAGAATAATTGGACGAACATAAGAGGTAGCTCTTAGAGAAACAACACCCCACCCAACACAACAAAACTGAGGCTGAGTCACCCCCCCACCCCCCCACACACCTACCATGAAAATATACCAATTTTGGCAATGACGGTATTACACACAGGGGACCACATCGGTGCAAGGATCTCAATGATAAAGACCCCCATCAAGCCTAAAAGGGCCCAGCAAATTCTAACAACAGTGGGATTTTTCTTCAGAGTTTTTCAGGCTGAACAGATGCTGGACACAGATGATTTGAGCCCTCAGGCAGAGTTGACAGTGACTCCTGAGTGCCCCGTGGGGACAGTAAGACCCCCAATCACCAGGCCCTCCACCCACCCACTTTCTCTGTCCTCCTGGCCCCTCCTATTCAGACCCTGAGCACTCATCTCCTTCTGTATACAGCTTTCAGCTTTGAGGCTGCTAGCCAGGGGCTAGGGAGGGCCGTGGCCAGCTGAAGTCTAAAGCCAACTATTAATTTACACAAGAACAGAAAAGAACACCCTCCCCATTCCTCCAACCCCCAACCAAAAAAGAGATACAGGGGTTAATAAAGCTCATGAGGTCACAAAAAAACTGAGGTAATTCAAGTACAATGTACTAACAGGGAACATAGAAAAGAAGCAAAACAGAACGCAAGGCCAAAGCGCTTTCAGCTCCTCCTCCCCCTTTTCCTCTTCTCTGTGGACTCAGGGCCCTTTGAGGAATTCTGTGCTACTCTCTGGACCCGAGTTTTCCCACTGAACTCACTGGGCCTGGGGTCCCCATGTTCTGTGCTTAAAAGGTCCCCCAGTAGGACAGCCACTTCCTCTCCTGGCCAGTCCCCCACCCTGGGCAGGGTGTCTGTTCCCTCCTGCAGGTATGGACCCTTCTGGAGGAGGTCATCCACTCCTTCCCTTGGACAATGGGCCCTTTCAATGGAACAATGGGATTCCTTCCCCTAGGGTCTGAAATGAGTTTGTAGGGCCATGCGTGTGTGTGGTTGGTTGATGGGATATAATATATTTAGTTCATATGCTTTTCCATTTTTGGAAGCAAAAGCAGCTCAGCAGGAATCTTGCTCGTGACTGGGGTGACCAGGGTGGGGAGTATGATTTATCATGTTCTGTGTTCTCAGAAAGCTAAGGGAAGGAAGGGACTCTGGAGTCAGATGCAGCTTTCCCCATGAGGAACCAGAAGAGGAAATACCACCCAGATCCAAGAGGAATGCGAACTCCCTGGGACCTGGAGGACAGCAGTCAAGCAGGGGCAAGGGAGGGAAAGAACCACAAGGTTTTCGGAAACCCTAAGCGGAACCCAATGTGGCAGGGCAGAGAAAGCAATGGATGAACCAAGTGGTGGGAAGAGAAAGAGTTCTTCCCCTCCCCAATTTTCCCCTAGCAAACCAGAGCTGCCATTTTAAGCATCAACCAGAGACCCCCATCATCTGCAGCCCTCTCTCTGATCCCCTCCCTCCATCTTCTGAGGAGGCAAGGAGAGGAGAGCAGGCAGAGACTGTGGCTTTGACTACAGTCCTCGTCTGCTTCCTAGCCTCCATTTCTGGACACAAAAGGAGGGTCTGGGTAGAGGGAGGAGAAAAATATGCCACCATGTGGGTGAACAAAACCACCTCCACCCACCCAAGAAAAATCAAGGAAGGTAGAGGTCCCCGGGAAGGGGCAGTGGCTTGGCATCCAGGTCACCTGGAGCCCCAGGGCCAAATAGCTATGAAGTTTCCTTTCCATTCTCTCTCTTTCTTTTTCTTTTCTTTTTTCCTTTTTTTTTTTTCTTTGCAAAGTTCTTCCCCATCTTCATTTCTTTTCTGGCTCCCATGCTGCTCCAATGCACGGGGGACCCCCTTCACACATAGCACAGGTAGAGGTAAGTCTTCTCTATCCTCCAGTCAGGTGGGATCTCCTCTGGCTTGTGACCCTTCATGTGCTTCTGCATGGATGAGAGGCTGGGGCAGTATTCCGTGCAGATGGTGCACTGGTAGGGCGAGGCGCCATTGTGTGTTCTCAGGTGCTTGATCATGGCCGAGTAGTCCCGGGAACGCTGGTGGCAAAGCTTGCACTCAAAGGGCTTTTCACCTGTGAAAGGGGTTAAGACAGGACAGGAGAGAGTAAGGACAGAGGCAGAAGACCACAGGGGCCACATGCTTCCCAGCGGGCCTGAGAGAATCTCAGTCCCTCTAGGACAGCACTCTCTAAACAGAGCTTCCTAAAACGATGGAGGCATCGTTCAATGTGGCAACCGCTGGTCATTGTGATGTGGCCAGTGCAACTGGAGCCCTACCCTTTTTGCTTTATTGTGACCAATGTAAATAGTACAAGTGGCAAGGGACTACAGGGCTGTTAGCACAGTGCAGACCCTTCTCTTGCTATTCTGAGCTCTCCCAAAGTGCAGGACTCATTCCTTCCAATTAAAGAAATGTGTGTCTTGAAAGGGGACAGTAAGGCCCTGAGAGTCCTTGGGAATGGTTCTTCATAGCCCAGTTCATCCAGGGGAGTAGGAGAGTGGATGGAGTTCTTTCATAGCTGGAAGGAACCCAGTCCTCCAAACACAAGAGGGATAGCTATCTTACGAAAGCTCTGGACCCTTCCTTCCCCTCTGAGGCTAGAATGGGGGAGGCAGAGAATCTAGGGGTGCAAAGTCACTCTAGCCTGCTACCTCGACTTCCCTCTACTATAATGCCCTGAGGCTGAGTAGAGGATGTAAGGGAACCTTGTTTCAATACAGTAATTAACTGGCCAGCCATCTCACTATCAATACTTCTCCGTGCAGAGACCCCAGCAAATAATGAAGTAATGAACAGCCAAAGTGATCTAACTATCGACCAGCTATTTACAATAGTCACTGCCAATGCTTTTAATGATCTGCCTGCCAGGTCACATCCCCAACAAGGGGCTAAGGAAACCCCAGGACTCTGGGAAACCCTCTGGGTCACTCAAGTTGTCAGCAATGAGCACCCATCCTCCCCTGTGGCTCCCAGCTGGAGACAGGGAAACAAAACTGGGAGCTCTGCCTCCCACTCCCTCTGGCCACCCCTCCCCACCACAGCACCATCCTCTCCCTGAAGCCAACAGGACCTGAGGTCAACTCTATTCCCTCCTCTGGAGAGAGCATTATCTCCCTTGGTGAGAGAAGCCTTCCTAGCTGGCGATTCTAATAGTTCTCATTCTAAGAGGAAATCTTGCCTTCAGAATCCTTCTGAATATCTACCTTCCCTCCAACTGGCAACGTGCTGGTGGTAAGTATTTAACAACCGACTAGCCAAAAATACGTAACTCTATTGCTATGCTCCCAACAGAGCTGATTTTAAACAACCAAGGTGATGTCATTGAACTTGAAATTCGGAAGAAATAGGCTTTCACAAGCAAGTAGAGGCTGGCTTCAGGACCCCACTGCCCCGAACTCAGGAACTTCTGGAAGTCTGGACCACATCCATCTGCCTGTCCTCAGACCTCAGGGAAAACAGCTGCTCACATTTCTTTTATATAAAAAAGAATGTGAAGGCACTTTGAAATGGAGAACGTCATACACACGGAGAGATTATTAAATACATCTGCTCCTCTAATCTCAGAACTGAACTTGATTTAACTTCACAATTTTCCCTCGTAACCTAATTCAACGCATTACTATTCTTCTCCAACTCCCAAGCAACATGAGACATCCCTAATCTTCACTTTCCACTAATCTGGTCAACTCAACTCTAATTCAGGAATCAAGAATCAACATCATTTTGCACAGCGTCCCTGAGCTATTTATTGGTGTGGCTGCCTTGGGGGCTGACCTGGGCTCATGGGACAGTGTGTTGTGATTGATCAGTGATGTCTGCCTTGGCCTTGAGATTTGGGTCATCAAATCAGGTCACCATACTAACCCTTCATAGAATATCTTCTCCCTGGTTCAGCCTTGGACCATCCTCTCTTGGGTTTCTCCGAGGAAATAAGTATCTGCTGCACACTCCCACCCAGGTCTCCCCTGCCCTGGCCCTGGGTACCTGTGTGCACCCTGTAGTGCGTCTCCAGCTGGTGCTTAAGGCTGAATTTCTTGCCACATCCATTGCACTCATAGGGCTTCTCCCCCGTGTGGATGCGCTTGTGGCTCTTGAGTGTGCTCTCATCCCGGAAGCAGCTGCCACAGAACTCACACTCGTATGGGTGGTCACCTAGGGAGACAAGGGGTTGGATCAGGCCCTGTCCCGTCTTCAGGGGACAGCAGGGCACATTTGGTATACCAGGAGTGTGAGGCTGTCACCTCCAAGGATGACTTCAGGATCCACAGCCTCTGCCAGTCTCCATATCATAAACAGCTAGCACATGCATTCACACGTCCATACTTCACTGCAGCCCTGTGGTCATCCACGGAGCAGCTGCTAATCCCATTTGGCTTAGCGACAGCGGTTCTCAGAAAGCAGTCTCCCGGGAGGGCAGGGCAGACCTGAGGGTTTTGAGACCTTGCCACCCTCCCCTTCTCATTCTGCCTCTTCTGGCTTTCTTCTGGGTCAGGGGCATGCACCACTTCAACCAGACTTTTGCACCCTCAAAAAAATCCCTCCAACTTGGAGAACTCATTGTCCCCCAAATACTTTCTGCTTGTTTCCTTTCTCCATTGTTTACACTCAGCTGTTCCCTCTGCTCGATTTCCTCATCTCTCCTCAGTGAACTCCTAGTCATCCTTCCAAGCCCAGTTCAAGCATCACCTTTATTTGGAAGCTATCCTTTAGTTCCCCAGGCTGAGTAAGTCACATTTTCTTCTCTGTCCCTAAAGAGAAAACAATATCCAACATTTTGGTCCTTTATTGGTACAATTCTTCAGGTACTTTCCCATAAAGTTGTCCATATTTGCTAAGTGCTTATTTCACATAGGTTATGTAATAATGATGGCAAACACCTGAAAGATATTCTTTCTTCAGAGGAGAAAAATGACTTCCTTAGAGATGGTTAAGCTTTGTCCCCAAGGTCACAAGCTAGTAAGTAGCTAAGCTGGGATGCAAGGTCTGGTCCAGTTCCAGAGCCTGGACACTTGGGTACTCATTAGATTGCTAAATGACACACTGTGTGTATTGTATTGACTGACATGGCCACAACGCCTCTATAATGAACACATCTCGAGAGTAAGAATTGAGCCTTATCCACCTTGTAGCCCTGCTACTCAGCCAGGAGTGACTCAAAACAGACTCCATGGAAATGCTGGGATGTCAAGCTTATCCTTCCTCAGTCTGGAATCTACCCCTTGGTTGTGTATGTTTTGGGGCACTCTACTCTTAAACTCCTGAGAGTGAGAGAGTGGGGTATAGGTTTAACCACCTTGCATTTTGTACCCAAGTAGGGGTCTGAAGGAAAGGTGAGGACTTCAGCTACTTATTTATTACAGGAGTGAAGGCGCAGACAATAAAGATAGATTGATCACCCCAGACTTTGTTCATGAATATTTAAATATCGCTGATTCGTCTTGTCACTGTAATTACAATTTCTCTGGGCTGCATCTCCAACAACCACAGTTTATGGTAAAGAATGGCCCACTGTATTTCACTTGTCCCTCTGCAGATGTGCGGGGCTGCCAACCGTGTAATGTCCTCTGCATTTCATACATTTTCTTCAGCTGCTGAAGGTTTAAGTCATCCACAATGACCTACGTTTTTTCATTATCCCCATGTCAAACTGTGCTCGTGCCTGGGCATAAATTGTCCTTCTCCTTATAGACTCGCATGCCTGTGCCTTCACTTCCTCTTTAAAATGATATTTTACTCTCTCTTCTCTCTCTCCCCTCCGCAGGCTTCTAACCAAAGCTCCCCCCTCCTGAACACAGGCCCCTGTACCCACATAAATTCTCATCTCTCCTGATGGCTCTGAAGGGTTTTTAAGGCTCTGTGGGGAGCGGATGCTGGGGTCCGTTCACTGGCTGACTCTCTCATGGGTGGAAGATTTGCAAAAAGCATTGAGGGCATAAAGGGGGGTGGCAGCACCTCCTTGGAGGAAGAACATGGCCATTTCTCCTTCCAGTTCATACCAATCCACAGGCCACAGCTCTGGCCAGTGAGTCCCTTGCATGCAGTTCAGGGTTGGACCGAATCCTGGAGTTCCCGCCTATCCTTCCCTTGCCAGGGCTAAAGGGAGTACTTATTCCCCAGCCCCATCAAACCCAAGGAAAGCCTGGCCCATGCCAACCCTGGCACTAATTGTCTAAGTGAGGGTCAGTGTCTGTGTGTGTGTCGGGGGGAGGGGGGGGGCGGTGTCTGCACGCCACCTACTCTGTGTCTCTCTGTGTCTGCACACGTGGCCCCGTCTGGTCTGACATTCAATTCCCCCTCCTTGCAGGATCGGCAACGATTACGACTTTAATCAAAGATTCAGTATCCTCATTAAGATATAAATAAATAAATAAAGCAAGGGCCACATGAGACTTCAGCCAGAGCCAGTAATTAAAACATACATCGGCAGCCACCCTGCCCGGGGGAGGCGGAGAGGGGAGATGACTGTCTGTGTGTGACTTTCACCTCCAGAGGGGGCCCTAAGAGTTTAACAAACAACAGAGGGGCTTGTTTGATCAGATTTTTATGAATTTAATTATGAAGCGGATCACATGTAAAATGAGTTTAAATAGGAACTCTCTTGAGTCCGCCTAGGGAAAGAACTAAAAAGAACTTTGAAATTAAAAAAAAAGACAAGTCATCAAGACACACACCCACCCACCCACATTTTGTAGCCTGATGAGCACACAGCCAGCAACTCTAGCCCCGAGAGCTAACTGTGTCAGCATGGCCATAGTGTACACAAAACTGGCGGCAGGACTCAAAATCCAATTTGTGGTATGTTGATTAACTCTGTAGACTCGTTAATGAGCTTGACATTAAGTGCAGGACAAACGAGACTAATTAGAGCCCCTCTGGCCTGCCCAGTGCACCTGTGACCCCCCTCCTTCCCCAGTTTGTCATTACCTGGTGGCTTGCCTGGCTCCGGCAAGCCCAGTGTCACTGCCTTCCCCACCCTAGCTCCAGCCCCTCCGGTACCTCCTTCAGCACAGCTGAGGGCTTATTATATGATGAGCCGTGTGAATCAGGGATCCATCAATGCCAAGAGCACGGCTGGACAAACCTACCAAACACAGCTGCCGACACTAAACACCCGGCCCCAGTGGCAAATGGGCCAAGAACCACAGAATATTAATGAGGCGTTGTGTGGGGGGTGTGAAGAGCCTGTACAGGCCTGCTGTGGAAATCGGTGGGTATTTGTGCTTGTACATAGGCTGTACACACGTTCTGTGTTTCCTAGAATAAGCAAGAGCGTCTCCCAAACTCTGTCCTTTTCCACACACCTAAGCCATGTTTATCATGGGGCAAAGCAGTACTGACATTTGGATGTCCGAGCTCTTAGAAAGGGGCATGGGCAAAGCAAGGTGTGTGCTGAGTGGACTTAGTAGGGCTGGAATCATTCAAGTCACATGAACCAGTGGCATACTCAGAAGTGGCTGAAAGGTGACTGGCCATCTTTCATAAGGCTGAACAGGGGACCCATTGAGGGAGACATTGGTAGGAAGGTACACACAGCTGCAGACAGATCTTATGCAATCACTGTAGAGAAAGTCCTCCTCTGTATCCCTTCCTCCTTGGCCCTTCCTTGCTGGACCCTATCCTCTGGGACCCTCTCACTTCTCTTCCAGCAATCCTAGGTAGTTCTAAGCACCTGGTGATCAGTTCGCATCTGCTGAAGCAAACTCAAGATGCTCCTCTGAAAAGAACAGCATCCAGAAGCAAGAGCCCAGGCAGGCTGTTTGGTGAGGATGCCCACTGCTGGCAGAATAGGCCAGTCCATGGGAGTAGAGTCTTTTTCTCACTCAGCAGATCGTGTCACCCATGTAAGGCCTCATACTCAATCCTTGAGCTGTGACAAGACTATGAAGAATGAAAAGGGTCTTTTCATCTCTCTGTAAAGCACACAGAATTTTTGTACCCTCTGCAATAGGAATGAGTATACACTCAACTGCATGCCCAGACAGAGACCTGACCACAGCCCTCCTTTCTCAAACCAGGACAGATGGCACACAGAGACATACACAGACTCAAAAAGGACATTGTTTTACTCAGGTACAGTCAGAGAAGACCCCATCCTATTTTAGGAAAAAGAAGGAATTTAGGTCATCTGTTCCCCTACTAGGGAAAGACCAAGGGCTGCTACAGACAAGCAATGTCTCATGACCCTCATTCCAAGTGTCCTATCCCCCAAATCTAGAAAGTGTTGGCAGGATGGGTCAGTACCTGGGCACCTGGCCCAGCCCCTTTGACTTACACTCTGCCTCTCACCCCATCATGTGGAACTGGCAGGGCAGGGATGTCCCACAGCTTATTGTTTAAATACCCTCCTGTGTTCCCCAACAACACCACAGCCAAAGTAGAGGCCTATGGTGAAAGTAGGATGATTTTTGGGGGGTTTTTTGATGGTACTAGGGTTTGAACTCTGGGCATCTAGCAAGCAATCTCCTACTTGAGCCACTTCCCTTAACCCTTTTTGCTTAATTTTGCTTTTCAATAGAGTCACTTTTGCCTAAGGCTCTCTTGGCCCCATGATCCTCTTACTTATTTCTGAGTAGCTAGGATTATAGGACAACTTTCCTTAATGTGCCCTCAAGAGCCCGAAGCTCACTTGGTATTATATGTGGGTGGAGTGGGGGCAGCGAGAGTTGTGGGGCTGTGGAGAGGAGTTGGAAACACAACAGGTCAGTTGTTCTCAGAATGCACTTTGTTCTCCCTGCATCAGAATCCCTTGGGAATTCTTATTACTGATGCTGAATTTTGAATTCCATCTTGGACCACTGAATCAGAGTTTCTAAGCATGGAACTCAAGAATCTGCCCTCTTAGTGAACATCCTTTATGGTGAGCATGAAAAGAGAGAGAACTGATGGGAGAACTACCAATGACAGGAAGCTCCTATGTGTCCAATCCTGCAATAGAGAAAGGCAAAAGGTGCCTCAGTCTGGCACCTCCACTCTGTGTCTTTGGAGGTAAGTCTAGATGTGGGCTCCCAGAAGCCCTGACCCACCTGTCACCTGGACTGGCCTACCTGTGTGTGAGCGCAGGTGGCGTTTGAGGGCCGTGTGGCTGGGGAAGGTACGGTTGCACTCGCTGCAGATGTAGCTGCGCACGCCTGCGTGGACCTCCATGTGCTGCTGGAGTGCGCTCTGTGCCTGGAAGCGCTTCCCACACAGCAGACAGAAGACAGCCATGTCTGTGCCTATGGGGGATAACAGCAATGAGAACAAAGTCAGAAGGCTGGAAATACAAGGCCAGGTCTTTATCACAGTAGGAGCCAGCACGAGACCAGCACCCCCAAACCCCACGCTCAAGGGCAAATCCAGAGGCAGTGCAGATCACGCAATGTTGATTGAGCAACCCGTTTTGTGGCTCCAGAGGACAAAATCCACAGATGTCCTACTGGGGTGTGACCTAAAGACTAGTGGGGAAAAACAAACATTAATCATATACATGGTTACAGCAAGTGTGTTGGGCATAATGGAGGAGAAGGCAGGGGACAAGGGCAAGAATCAGCAGGACTTTATGGTACCTAGGGCAACTGTGGGGGCAGGCAGGGGAGGCTCTGTGAGAGCCAGTAATGAAGATCATAGGGGCCAGCCATTGTTCTAATGTGACTAATGTAAAATCACAACTCCAAAAGGCAGGCTCTACTATCCTCACCCTTCAGATGGAGAAACTGAGGGAGAGGCTGAGTAACTTATCCAAAGTTCCATGGAGTTCATAAGCTATAGCTATGATGGAAGCCTGGATTTGAATCCTTTCCTGAGGCTAACTATAGGCTCTATTCTTTTAACCACTTTTCCATTGGTTAAAGCATTAATTTAAAAGTCCCTTTGTTCAACAAGTAGTATTGTGTTATCTTCCCCCACATCAGAAGATGCTCTTCCATGTAGGAAGTGCCACTCTTTTTGGCACTGGCTGTATGATAATGGAAGGAACTGTGTGGGGCAGAGGATAAGACAGAGGGACGATGCAGCTAGGGAAGCAGGGACAGGTTTAGAAGGAGGCTAGAGAGGAAGGTGGGGAGACAGGTCACGTGGGGTCTTGAAAACCATGTAGCTAGTGAGTGACATGAGATTTTCATTTAGTTCTGTCATCCCCTGTGCTGATTTCATAGCACAGGTACTACACAGTACCCCCGAGAGACAGGCTGTCATTTTCCTTTTGTCAGCAACCCCTTCCTAATGCTGCTCTGGAGCCAGTCGTTCGGTCAAATGTCTAACCGAACAGTATCTGAGCCCTAACCGGTAGCTCATTGCCCGCCATGTTGGATTCTGTTTCCCCATGTTACATGAGCTCTCCCTGTAAGCCGATCTGCCCATCTCTCTGCCGGCATCTGGTTGACATCTATGCTCAGCACCATCTCCTGTGTGAGGGACACAAGCAGTAAAGGTGGTCAGGCCTAGCGCCTGTCAACTCAGCCCAAAGTGGATGGACAGCCAAAGCTTTGGCTGCTGGAAGATGTGTGTTGCTCAGTGTGGAATCAGGGAGCTTTTAGTGGCAGGTGGAGATGACATGAAGAATTTTGTTGCTGGGGATGACATGAAGAATTTTGTTGCTTTCCTGGCCCAACAATGGAGAAAACAAATGGGAGGTCTGGTTCCTGTCACTTTGGTCCCATTCATGACTGGGTTTGGGATGGACTAGTGGGAAGGCAGGGACTGCCTCTCAGAGCCCTCTACTCTCTTCCCCTTCACACCTGAGGCGGGTTAGGGGGCTTCTTTTGCAGACACTGAAGTCTAGGCACCTGCAGCTGTGCTCCATCCTACCAGCAGTCAGGAGGGCAGAACAGGGGGTATGAATACAAGCAGGCAATTTTGCTCCTGGCCCTCCAAGAACAGAAGGGAAGGGACCTAACATAGGCATTGTGCTTGGTGCTGATGAATGTGTTGTCATCTCATTTAAAACTTGCATCTCCACACGGCAGGGATTCTAATCCCCCTTTTCTGCAAATGGGAAAACGGAGATCAAATAACTTGCCTACAGTCACACAGTGAGAAAGAGGTAAAGTTCGGGTCTAGAAAAACCTTGGCCTGTTTGATTTTATAAACCATGGGTCTGGGCCCAATTTTATCTTCGGGATGAACACTTGTCTGTCTGAGCTTACTCCAAAGGGGTTAATAATAGCAGTAAGAAGTAAGCACCAATACATCCAGGACTCACTCCAGCATTGGCTGGAGAACACTGGGCTAGGAAGAGCCAGTCACAAGGTACAGCTCTCTGAAAAGTATCAAGAGTGCTCAGCTCCACTTGATGGAGAGGATTTGCCAGAGTGAACGCAGTGCCAAGGGCTGGCAGTGAGTCTCTCGATCCCAGTCCAGTCTGGCCAACATGCACAGGAGTGGTGTCTGTGTGCAACATCTTCTGCAACCCAGCAGCCTCTGCTGCTTCAACCTAAAGTTTCCCAGCACCAGTGCCTCTCTGCCCTTCGCCCCACCTCACAGTAAGCCCTGATTAGGCCAGGTGTGCAAACAGCTGCCTTAAATCAGTAAGAGGGAGCAGGCTTCCAGGGCAAGCCAAGCCCTTTTTGAGGCAAGGCTTCTCTTATGATGCTTCTATTGAGATCCTTTGCATGGAGATCCAGGGTACATGGATGGTACCCCCAATGGGACAGTCCAGGTCTACAAAGCCAACCCAGAGATGATCCATGGCCTGGTACCACCCAACAGTGCAGACTGAGACTCCTGCAGCAGGAGTATCACTAGATCTCAGAGTGGCCTGAAACCACCTCATGTCCATTATTCTGGCTCACTGAGCCATTTACCAAGTGTCAGCACCATGCTAGGTGACCATCATGAAGCTGAAATTGGGCAGAGAATTTTGGTCCCACACCAGGAGAGACACTGGTAAGTCAACACCATCCAGATGACAGATAAGACAACCCCAAGAAGGCTTCAGAGGAGATTTTGAAGAGAAATTCAATCTGAGAAGACAAGTATAGGAAGGCAGGGCACTCATGCCAGGCTAAAGAAACACTGCAAGCAGATTTCAGAGCAGGTGGCAGAGACGGCAGGCCCTGGGGGTAGAGAAAAGTCAGGGAAACTGGTGGTCAGATGATGGAGGACCACATATGCCAGCTAGGTCAGCTCAGATGTCATTCTATAGGGGCCATGAAAGACCTGGGGCTTGCTATGGTTTGGATGCTTGTATCCCCCTCAAAATGCATGTGTTGAAATCCTAACCCTCAAGGTGATGTTATTAGGAAATGGAGACTTTGGGAGGTGTTAGCTCATGAGGATGGAGACCTCATTAATGGGATTAGTGCCCTTATAAAGAGAACACCAGAGCACTAGCTATCATTTTTTTACCATAGGAGGACATCACCAGAAGTCAGCAGTCTGGACTATGGTCATACCACCATGAATGAGCCCAATCTGGTCAGTTCCTTCTGCAGCTAGGAAGTGGGCCCTCACCAGAACCCTGTCATACATACCCTGATCTCAGACTGCCCAGCCCCTAGGTCTGTGAGGAACAAAGCTCTGTTATAAATTACCTGGTCTATGATAATGTGTTACAGTAACTCAAACTGACAGGTACGAGCGTGCTATGGCATGTCTGGGGGCAGTGTGTCTGTGCACAGTGCACAACCCAGAAGCAAATGCAGTGGAGAGTGGTTTGAAGCAGCCAGAGCTGATGGCTCTTGTGCCACCACTGGAGGAGGGCAGGGACCAGACAAGGGCAGGAATTTTGAGGACAGGAGGAGAGGTCCTGCATACTAGGACCTAGGCCAGGGCTCTAGTAGGGAAGAGTGGTACCCAAGAAGCCCCAGCCAGTCAGCTGCCGACAGATTAAGATTATGTGGTCACTAGCTGGAAAAGAAATGCTATAATGTCACTCCAGCTTTCTCTTACCCCTTCTTGAGACACCAAACAAGGCACAAAGACTCTCCCTCACTATTTATTCACCAATCAAGGCTCAGAGGGGACTAGAAGGGGGCTTGGAGACTCTATATCTACTCCCCCCATTCTTCTGCTTGGAAACAAATAGTCATGATGGTGGGAAAGGATTTTTTTTAAAAAGGAAAAACAGGGAAGGGTGGGGGAGGAGTGGATGAGACACAAGAAAAGCTATTGGTGCATGCAACTTAAAAATCTAGAGACTAGATTTGAGTTATTAAACAATTTGCTGTCGTTTCTGCCTAGCTGCTTGTTTGCATGTATGATGAGTCAGGGCTGATTCTATTACACTGGGAGATTAAGCAAATAAATGCTAGCTTTTGGAAATACATTAAAATGTGGGGCTATGGAAATAAAATTATCTAGAAAATTGTATTAGCAATTCATTAGCTGTGGTGAGATGTGCAGCGGGGCAAGGGGCCGCAGTGTTAAAGCACTCTCCTCCTTCAACGCCCAAGTTCTGTCCACTTTGGAGACATCAGGGCTGATTCCCGTGGAGAGGGGGAGGACTCTTGACTGGATGAAGATGGCCTTCAGAAATCACATGACCAGCAAGACACAGGGAGCGCCTGTAATCCCAGGAGGAGCAAGTTTCAAAGCCAGCCTGGTCAAAAAGTTAGAGACATCCCATTTCAACCAACAAGCCAGGCATGGTGGTCCATGTCTGTGATCCCAGCTCCTGGGGAGGCATAGGCAGGAAGATCTTGGTCTAAGGCTAGCCCCTGGCAAAAACTTGAGATGCTGTTCAAAAAATAACTAAAGCAAAAAGGGCTGGTGTGTGTGTGTGTGTGTGTGTGTGTGTGTGTGTGTGTGTGTGTGTGTGTATGTGTGTGTGTGTGTGTCTCAAGTGGTAGAGCACTGACTTAGCAAGACAAAGCCCTGAGTTCAAATCCCAGTACTGCAAAAAAAAAAAAAAAAGACAGGGAGGAGAAGGAAGCAGAGGTCTAGGCCCTGGCACTTTATTTGCTTTGTAACCTTGAGCAAGGCCATTTAACTTTCATGGATTAAAGTGTGTCCCTCATCCATATTGCTTATGGAGTTGAGAACATCTAATGAGACACCCATGTGGAAAAACTTCATAACTGTAAGGTGATTGCAGGGCTAATGCCAGCCCAAATGATGACTTTCTCGTTAGAAAATCATGTCTTTTCCTCTAGGTATTTGCAGTTCCTCATTTTTGGCCCATAAAGAAAGGGCTGGATTTTAATCTCTTTTTCTCCCTCAGCTGGACACCTTTGTGCAGTGAACACCCGAGATCATGAGTCATGGCAGCCCTGCACAAAATCCAAGCCTAAGTTGTTTTATTGACTCTAGTTGCTTCTTCCAGGAAGCTAGCCCTAGCAAAGGTATATTGGATGAGTTACACTACTTCAGACTTTAGGCCAAGAACATGATCTTCCTCTGAGTTCTCCCTGTTATAACACATAAAACCCTTTATTACATTTATTTTTTTGACATTCAGAGATTATAAGCCTCCTACGAGAAGGTATGCTTCCAAAGCAGGAACTAGTCTAGTCATCTTTATATCCCTCAGCCTGTAGCATGGGGCCCAATGCAGACAGGAACTCAAAACTGCAAGTTGAATGGAAGAATAAATAAGGGGAAGGTGTGGGACAATCACAAAGGGTGGAAAGAAGCATGGGTACAGTCATGGTACAGAGACAGACAGCTTGGGCTGGGAGAGCTCAGAAGAAAATCCACAGTTAAGGCCACTATTGCTATCCTCCCACTAGACTCTCCTTGGAGATCAGTAAGGCCAAGTGATAAACACAGGCAGTTGATTTCACTGGTGTCTTTCATGTCTGTCTGGTGGCCCAAAGAGGACTCACACCATGTCTGAGCTTTGTTGCTCAGAAGCAAAGACCCAGACCATAAGAGGGCCAATTTCACCACATTCTTGCAGTGAAACCATCTGGAGATTTCACTTCTGGCCCAGAGGCACAGCTCTTCTTGGCTTTGTGATTCTAGGTCAGGTAGCTTTGTCCTTGCTATAGACTAGATCTGGAATGTTCCCCAAAGGCCCATGTGTTAAAGGCTTAGACCCACTTTGGCACTGTTGGAAGGTAACGGAAACTTTAAGAGGTGAGGCCTAGAGGAATATCCTTAGGTCACTGGAGGAGTAGTGGCCTTCAAGGACACTTGACGGGCTCCCCAGCCCCTCCTGTTCTCTGATTCACTTCTTGGCCATGAGGTGAGCAGTGTTGTCCTACCTACTGTGCTCCCTGCCTTGGTGTGCTGCCTCACCGAAGATCCAAAGGCAACAGGGCCAACTGATAATGAACAAAACTTCCAAAAATTTGAGCCAAGATAAACTGTTCATATTCACAAGATGATTATCTCAGATGTTTGTTACAGTAACAGAAAACTGACTAATACAGTCCTTGATCTCAGTTTATTTACTGAATTCATAACTAACCTACTATTTCCCTTAACTTCAGTGTTGCCACGAAGAAACTGAGAAATATTTTTGAGGACATAAATTCCCAGTGTATTGTTTTCTACCAATCTGTAAACTTTCATACAAATTAAATAAATCAAAGAATTAATTCTTAGGTCAGGGAAACAGAACCTCCTCTACTCTTTTGCAGAATGAACGGGATCTGTCCTAGCCTGGCTTCCCAGGACATTTGTCCAAAGGGAGTTTAAACTAGGAAGAGGGAGTGAGTATGGTACAAATGGGCTTGGGATGGGGTTCTGGGTAATGTGAGCAGGCTCCATGCAAACTGATGCATTTACATCAATTCTAGCATAGAAGGACCCCCAAGTGCCAGCTTAGGGTGCAGGGCATATACGACTCACAGATTCCCAATTTAAAAGAAGTTTAATTTTAGCAAAAAAAAAAAAAAAAATTGGGAGAAAGCCAGGCCAGGGTGGAATCAGAGGCAGGAGAGGTGACATAGATCTGGGGTATTTATCTCACCCAGGTGATGACAGGGTCTGAAATTATGAGACATAAAAACCCTCATGTTTACACCTGTGCCATTTCCATACCAATTAGCTCTTTAATAGAAAGGAAGGAACAGGATCAGAGGGCCACACAGCTGGAGAAGATGCTCAGGAGCTACACCTTCTTGGAGCAAGGCTCTTATTATCTCCCTCCATAAGCACTTTCTTAATCAAAGGAACAGAGGGTTCTAAATATACTCCCGCTTTTTTTTGGTAAGCAGGCTGGGATTGCTACGTATGCACGTGAAAGGGTGAGTGCATGCCTCTGAATGTGCGTGCCTGTTTGTGTGTGTACACGGGCCATAGATGGGCTTCTCACGTCCAACCCCACCCAACAAGGAAGGGCAGCCTCCCCTGCTCTCCTGACAATTGCTCCTCCCCACAGGAAGAAGATACCAAATTTGGGAGGTAGTGTATGTGAAAACCTTGACTTAAACTGGAAACATCTCTCACTCTCACCTCCACTATTCCCCAGTCCTACAGACATGTCTTCCTGATCCCTCTGACTCCCAGGATTACTCTTACCTAAGACATCATCGCCAGTCATGGGCACCCCTCATGACCACACACCAAAGCCATCAAGTGAACTGCAGCGTTTCCCTTCCTCTCCCACCTGTCTCCTCCCTTTGCCCCCAGGTGGTTGTTGAGGGAGGTTGCAGCCACTGTGCTGGGGAGCCAGAGACAGGCAGCACAGGCTGACTCACACCAAAGGCAGGAAGGCTTTGTCTGCATCTAGAGAGGGTGGAAAAGGCTAAAGGCTGGGATGTGTATGGGGAGAGGGGGTGAGGAGGATACAGTAAGGCTACAGTGGCTCCTCCCTTTGACTTCCCCTATGCCACCATTTAGGACTTGGCTCCTTTTCAAGAGATCTACTGGAGAAAGGCCGAAGAGCCCCTCTTCAGTTCTCTGGTTTGCTCTTGGGCTGGCCTGGCTTGATCCTTTAGGATGAGCTCCCGAACTCCCTGTCTTCTTCAGTAGCGTCACAAAGGCCCAGTCTGCCCAAATGAAGGAGTCATCCCACTGACCCTTGCAAATGTCAAAGTTCTGCTGTTCCCATTCCTACAATGACCACTCTCCTAGCAGGGGTAGGGGAGGCTGAGAGAACACCTTGGAAGGCTTGCCTCAGAGCCTCAGACTAAATTAGCTTCAAGCTCCTGCATGGGTGTTCGTCTCCTGCTACAGAATCACCTAGGGCACTTGGTCACATCCTCCCAAACCAATCCAGGAGCCCTAAACTTCAGCATCTAACCTTGTCCATCCCAGTGTTGTCAGTCTCCATTTTGCATATCCAATCCTTCCTTCCTCCTCTTCCTCTCTCTCTTAGCTGCTTAAAACCTTGAGAGGCATCTACACATCTCTCCAACTTCCATTTCCACAAGGGAAAAGGGGGAATGGTATGGTTTTGTATCATCAATCAAGGCAGAGGGTCTTCAATGAATAACAAAAAGAGGGGAGGAGTTGGGGCAGCTGATTCAAATTTATTTTAAAACTAAGCAACGGATGGGTGAGTGACTGCATTCAAAACACACACATACACCCCACTTTCAGTCTCTTGGGGAATTGTGGCAGCCTCCTCAGGCAGTGGCAGCTAGCAGAGCTGGCTCCTGGAAACCGTGTATTTGTTTAGCAGTGAGCCCAGACACAAGCGCATTTCATTACTCGGCACCTCCAGCTACAGTAAACAAATTTGTCAGCTCACTAGCTCATTAAGGTGCGCCCCGGACACACGGGATTTATTGAGACCTGCACAATAAAAGTAACATGAATGGATTTACTAATTTTGTCAATCACTCTACCAAACCAGCCGAAGATGGAGATGAAACTGGGGGAAGGGAGCAGAGAAAAAGGGTGGAAAAGAAAGGAAAGGAGGTAAAGGTTGGTAAAGGGAGAGAATTTTGGTTTGTAAGAGACAGAATAAAGGGGTTATAATGGAACCAGATCTGTGCTTTGCGGTCAGGCTACACTGTCTGCCTCCTATGTTGGCCTCCCTCTCTAGCATGCAGGAGTCCCTGGCTGGAAAGGTGCTAGGAGAAAACAAAATCAAGTTCTGGTTCCCTGGCAGTACCAAACTGATGGGAATATGCTCCTCCCAACTTTGCAACAGACACTGAACTCTTGAATTCAAGGATCAGAGTCCACATTTTCTGGGAAGCAGCAGCCTCTGTAGAGACTGGTCACCTCTTTTGGTCCCTCCTACCTGCTCCAGCTAGCGACAGGTCCTCTAGGATTCCCGGCCCACTTGCAGGACTCTTTCACACATTCCAGAATGAGGAAGAAGAAAAGGGTGTGCTTATGTGTGAGTGAGTGTGTATGTGCGTTGTGTGCGTGCGTGTGCATGTGTGTGTGTGGGGGGGGTGTCAGAGTGGAAAGTAAATCCAGAGAGGTATGCAGCCCTCTGGTCTGTAACTTTCAAAATGACAGCAGGACTGGGGCAAAGGTCAGGGGGTCCTAGGCCTTAAGCACCTCAGCCAGCTGTGGTGGGGAAGCCTGGAGCCCGCAGGACGCCTGCCCGTATAAATCAGTGGTAAGCAGCGCCTGCTGGGGGCGAGAACAATGGGCCCACACAGGGGTGGAAGGCAGGACAATGGGGCTTGGCCAGTGCGCAGGCCCGGAACAAATGTGCCCTGGCACCACGGGGACCCCCATTTGTGAAACTAATTGGCCCACGATTGAAAAACTGGACTAACTTCAACAGCCCTTAGAGGAGAAGGGTAGCTTGGAGGAGCCTAACCTATCTGGGCCCAGCAGGGACAGCCCATTGTGGCTGAGAGGTGCCTGGGCCATGGGACAAGTCTGGAAGAAAGGTAGACTGGGACATGGGGCAGGTGGGATCATGCAGACTTCTTCCTCTGAGATTAAGAGAACCATCTTCCCCAGTCTCTCTACTCTGTTTGTCCTGCTGGGGTAAAGCTTAAAGGAGAGACAATGTCAACTCTCCAGGTTTCTGAAGCCAAAGGGCTCCCTCTATGGCTCTAAGTAAACATAAGTCATAGTCAGTTTCTTTCTAAGTCTGTCCTCCGTGGTTTCTCTTCAGTTCTGGGCCCTCTGACTGTTGCCACTGTGGACAACAAGAGGCTGGACACTCAACTCTCTGTAAGGCTGTATGAGGACTCTAACAACTAGGGGGTAGGGTGACACACACCTATAATCCCAGATACTTGGGAAGTGAAGGTAGGAGAATCACAGTCTGACGCCAGCCCAGGCAAAAGCATGAGACTCTAAATGAAAAACAAACTAAAGCAAAATGGGCTGGAGACATGGCTCAAGAGGTAGAACATTTATAGGACCTGAGTTCATACCCCAGTACAGCAAAATAAAAAAAAAGAAACTTAGGGTCCCTTAGTCTCACTTTTCTGGTCTTGGGAGCTTCCAGGGAAAAGAGCTCCAGAAGTTTGTGGTGGAAAATCAGGATGGTGAGGGAAAGGCCAGGCCAAGCTAGGATAATAATCACAGCAGCCTTTGTTGTCTTGCCTTACCCTTCTCATGACTTTCATGGCAGACTCCCAGTTGAGGAGGAGGGGAAGAGCAGAAAGCACTTGAGTCTTCAATGGGAGGGCCTGTCCTCAAGTTCTGGACAGGGACTAAGTCACTGAGCACTGTTGGGTAAGTTATTTGATTTCTCCAGGCCTTGGTTTCTTCGTTGGTAAAATGGAAGAGGAAGTGAAAGATCCTTGAAGGGTTTCCCCTGCTCTAATAGCCAAGAGTTCTCGGCCTATTGAAGAGGATCCTAGTGATCTGAGTGGTCCTTTCTCCCTCTGAAATGCATTTCAGCATTTTCTCCTTCCAAATCTGACCTGACAGCCTTCTTCAAAGAGAATTTCTAGGCTTCAATGGGAACCGCTGTTTTAGGCTGACAGAGGGACAGTCACAGGCAAAGTAGAGAAAGGATCTGACATTGACTAGGCACTTACAAAATGCCAATCCAGGTGTAAGCTTTTCCAAGCCACCCTGCAATGGAGGAAGACAGGGAAGAAGACCTGAGAGAACTCAAAGTGTTCCCAGTGAGCTGCTGCCACCCTCCCAGAACTGGCTGTGGTGGGTAGTTCTTGAGAAGCTGGGCTGAGGACCCCTGAGGCCTGTATAGGCAGGATGAGGGCAGGGCTGATGGAGTGAGAATGAAGGGCAGGGGCTTTCTCTCCCATGCCCTCTGCACCAGGGTGATAGCAACGTCCACCAAGCAACCACACAGAGGGTGAAATGGAGAGCCGGGTGCTCTGAATGTAGTGGTCTCATTTCTTCAGCCAGTGCCCGACACCTGTGTTTGGGCACTCACATTCTCAGCAGTGTGTCCAGAGCTTAGCAGAGGACATGGAACTTCCATCTGAAGCTGAGACCCAGTTTTCTTACTTGTACAATAAAGGATTCCTAGGTTTCTATCCTCTATTGCATTCTCCAAGTACATCTTCCTGTGTCAATTTCTCAAGCATCCTGAGTCACGTGAGACCCCCAGGGAGGAACCGGAGTCCAAAGTGGAGTCTCTGTGTGGGGAACACTTCAGCTGGGCTCTTATTTAAAATTTCTAGTAAACCCCAGTGTATTCTGGAGACAGTGAGGTGAAGGCAGGAGGCTGAGATAGAAGAGAGGGGACAGAGGAGAAAAGCGATCAGGCAAGACAAAGACCCAGAGAGACAGGATGGAGTGGGGTGGGGAAGCAGGGGCTGGGAGAGACAGAAACTCAAAATAAATAAAATACTGATTGTTTCAGAGCCATTTAAATATCTTACAAACACTGGCAATGGAAAGGAAAACCATCCCATGTAAATAAACAAAACAAAACCAGAGAGATAGAGGCAGGGGGTGGGGGGAGAGATGTATTCATTTTACTGACATTTTAATGGTTCCTCTCCTTGCCCCCCAGAAGATGATTACAAATTAAGCAGCATTTAAATGCTTTTTACTGTCAACAATTAAAAAAGAGGACTATAGGCCCAGAGAGTGTGGCAGGCCATTCATTCCCACGGTAACCAGGCTATCAGAGACACAGGGAGGCTTCCCTACTGTACAGCACACAATGGCCAGAAAGGGAGAGTGTATGCTATTGATGTTGCAGCACATCCAAAAGTAAATTAAAATATAAAAAGCTCAGGCACAAAGATAGATAGGGCAGGATGGGTCAAACTCAGGAAGTTCCAGTCTCAGTAACAGCGAAGTCTAAGCATAGACTGGTTCTATCTCACTCGGGGTACTTGTGTTTCATATATATGTGTGTGTGTGTGTATATATATATATATATATATATAGTGTGTGTGTGTGTGTGTGTGTGTGTGTGCGCGCGCGCGCACGCGCGCGCTGTACAGGAAGAACCAGGGATGGGCATTGTTTTGCTTTCCTAAGAACAAGAAGGAACAAGTAAGTGAACGTCAGAGTCTTGCCCAGCCCCTCAAGCTAGCCAGAAAGTGAGAGGTAATATACCAATCACCCCAAGTTGGGCTTCCCCGGAAGGATGGCACCAGCAAGGCCCACCCTCTACTACCTGTAACCATGGCCTGACCCACTGGCCTGCAGCTAGATAATCTAATTTTGCTCTGTTCAGAGCAACGGATGCCATTCCAGTATGGACCAAAAGAACACACTTACCTTCTTCAGAAATGTACTCTTATTTTGCTGTTTGAGTTATGGTTACCAATGTGTCCCCAACTTGTTCCCAAATACCACCAATATTCACATCTCTCTGAAAGGCTAAAACCCAGTCCGTGTTAGACTCTGTAAACTGTGTTGCTAGAAGTCTCTTTTAGCTAACTCAATAAGATTTGCAAGAATCCAGATCATCTCAGGTATCTTTTTAAATAATGGAAGAATGAAAACTCGACTCTAGCATAAAGAAAACAATTAAAAGGGAAAAGGGCAGGGGGTGGAGGATCAGGGCCTGCAGCTCCTCGTTTCCTTCCCAGCTCTTCATGGAACGCATAGAAGTGAGTGGGGTACCAGGTGGAGGACAGGAGGATGCATCTAAAAGCAGTTGGGTCCGTTTCTGTGCCGTAAAGTTTAATATGCAGGAGGGACAACGAAGAAATAAAAGAGACACGTCCCCTTTAAAAGGAAATATAATTTACAGTGTGCAGCCAGGCGGCCCATAGTTTCAATCTCGTTTACTATAGAGAAAACTCTGCTAGCTGTTCTCTATCCCACAAATCCGATTTAATCAGACAAGCCAGCCAGCGTGGCTTGGAGTAAAAACGGATAATTAGTAAACAGAGAGCTACTCCAGTGCTTCATTGGCATTCGAGTTGGGCTACTGTGTCGCATTTAAAATGCAGTCTGATGAAGTTTACAAAATCAAACCATTTGTTACTCCTATTGAAGAGGCTTCAGGCCACTTGCAATTAAATTGGAATTAGTGCTCAGAATGAGACACAGCAAATTCATACTAAAAAGGGATCTGACTTTGAGACATTTGACTTCACTTCAACAGTTTTCTGTGTGAGTGTGTGTGGGTGGGTGTTACTAAAAGGTTCCTCACTCACCCGGGCTCCAAAGGGCTCCCCCACTTGGTGAGCTTGCCCCCCACAACCTGCTACTCCCTGGGCTGGCTGTGGGGGATGGGGCAGAGGAGGCGGGAAGGGGAAGGACAGCTGAGTGAGGGAGCCAGCCCCGCATTCACACCAGGAAGATACTGTACTAGGGAAAAACATGTCCACAAAGGACCATATGGCTCCCTTCTGCGTGGAGCCTTTGGACAAGGGGGTGTGAGGGGTGGGGGAAGCTGCCAGAAGGCACACTTCTAGAGGGCATTGGCCCCGCCCCTTCAGACAGCAGGCTGGCGGCCAGCCCTGGAGAATGGGGCATCTTTCTCAGTTGGCCAAACCCGGCTGCTGTGACGCCCTGCTCAGGGAGGGTCTCATTTACTGCCTCATCATCAGCACGATCCACCCTAGGTGCTGCCCCCTCAGGCAGGGCAAACTCTTTTTCTTGGCAGGGCTTCTTAACCATGAGTCCATGAAATGCTCAAGCCACCCAGGGATGGAGTACAAGATTGTGGTGAACTTGGAGAGGGAAAATGACATCTTGATGTTTACCAACTTCTAACTGAAATTTAGCACTTCTGCCACTGGGAATACATGCAGCAAACCAGTCATATTTGTGGTACTTGTAACAAACACCTTGGTCACCCATAGTTGTCACAGCTATTTTCATACCACATTGGAAAAGCTGCCATTTTCTTAAAATGTCACTTATGCAAACCATTCCTGCAAAAATAATGGCTATTCACTCATGTCTTGATCATGTAATGGGAAATCAGAGAATCACAAATATTACAGTATTACAAATGTTTTGTTTTAAGACCAGGTTTCAGTATATAGCCCAGGGTGGCCTTAAACCCACTTATGTAGCCCAGACTGGTGTCATACTCAAAATCTTCCTGCTTCAGCCTCCCGGGTGCTAGGATTACAGGGTGCAGCACCATGCCTAGTGAACAAATAGTTTTTAGAAATATTTTGATATCTGTATTTAAAGTCTGCATTATAATCTATGTCTTTCACTTTAGGCATTTATAGACATTAGTCTAAGGATTCTGAGTTGGAATTCAAAGGTTTCACCAGACTTTCTAAGGAGACTACAGCAGAAACAAGTTAGGCCCACTGGCTGGGGTGCTGGGAGTCAGTGTGCAGAGGTTCAGTTTTATAAGATATTCAGAGTTCCAAAGATGGGAGATGGTAACAGTTACATAACAGTGTGGATGCATTAATGCTACTAAACTGTACTCTTAAAACTGGCTAAAATGGTGGACTTTATGTTTTACAAAATTAAAAAATAAAAAACAAATACCTGAAAGACACCAGTTTAAAACTACCTGTAACCTTCTAAGCCCTTTGCTGCCCCGAAGTACCTGGAACAAACTCTGGGTTCATTCCTTCCAACATTTACATCTGCCACCAAGAACAGAGGTGCCACTCTGCCTTCCAGGAGGAGAGAGCTCTTATGTGGGGATCCTTGAAAAGGACACTGGGAGGACCATGATCCTCAGCTGTAACACCAATGAGTCTCCTGAGTCCTTCAAGTTTTTGGTCTATTGTCTCCCTTTCTCTGTCACCATGAATGTCACTTGAGAGCAGGCCCCTTGCTTCTCTTTCAAACTGCTGTATCACCTAATTTCAACAGGTGATCCATGAATATTTACTGGATAGTGAGAAGGATGAGCAGGTGGGTGAGACTAAACAAGTGAATTTTATCTCTCTGGACTTCCACTCTCTTGCAAATTTAAGAGGCTACACCTAGATCTCTTAAGCCTTTAATCCTACAGGGGCCCCACTTTCTGACATCCTTCCCCACCTACTGATCTCATACCCCATGCACATGGAGCTCCAGGAAGCAGACAGAGGGTGTGAGGGAGAGCACAAGTGGAGACAGGCTGTTATGTCTTATGTGGACCCTGGGGGTTACAGGCCACTGTTCTCCTGGGCCCCAGGACTTCCCTGTGGATTCAGTCCTGCTCAGGCCTGGGCACATGAATCCTTCCTACTGCTATCGTTAAGGGAGTCCAGGGGTTCACTAGTTCTACTGCCCTGCCACATGGAGAAGGAGAGGAAATGAGTGGGGGTAGGGGAAGTAGGGGAGCAGTCGATTTGTAGGCTTGCTGAGCAGATAAGCAATGGGAGGAAAAGGCTTTCATGCAGTGTCCAGAGGCATGCAATGGTGCTTAAAGCCTGGAAAGAGGAGACATTTTGCTGTTTTGCTATTATACTCCATTTTGCTATTCAGGGAGGGTAGGAGAGAAATCTGACTATGGTCAAGAGAAAACAAAAAGACCACACTGTCCACCACCCATTCTCTTTCCCCCCAAACCTGCAGCCGCCCTCCTTCCTAGTAGGTGGCCTTTCTGATTCATTAAGTTTGCTCCAGAGGAAGGACAGTCTCTGGTAGGCTTCTGCCTAGGCCTGAGGCCATGTTAGGTAGTGCACATGCTCCTCAGACAACTGATGGGCAATGTGGTCCTCCTCTCCCACACCCTCTGGTGTGCACACATCTCCCCCAGGACATCCTGAGGGAAGATCCGGAGAGAACCCAGCTTCAGATTCTGGCACCAAATAGGACATGCAAAGTTCAATGTCACTCAGAGGTCTGGGGCTCTTTCCTCCTGTGTGGGGTTTGCTTCCATGGTACCTCCCCTTTCAGTTCTTCCTCTGGAGTTTCTGGGATGACTGGAGCCTGAGGTTGGCTTCATGGCAGATGGAAACCTTAAGCTTTACCTCATGCCAACAGTCAAGCTGTCCAGCAACCTGATCATAACCGGTAGCCAGAAGAGACACTTTGGTTGTAGCATCCATCACCAGCCTCTCTTGAGTGCCAAAACTTCCTGTTCTCCATCCCTCCCCTCTTGGTGCTCTTTGCACCACTGCTTCCCAGAGGGACAGTACTCATAGCCCCTCCATCATTCTCCTTTATCCCCCTCCCCCATTCCTGGAATAGTTTCAACAGGTCTCATTTTTCCATTTATATACATGTGTACACAATATTTCCACCATCTTCACCCTCCTACACCCTTTCCTTAAATCCTCCCCCCAATGATACCTACCTGCCCAGACAAGACCTGTTTTGTCTTCGTTGTTTTTGCAAAAAAAAAAAAAAAAAAAATGACATTTTTGTTTGTTTAAGATAGCTATATAGGGTGTTTCATTATGACATTTCCATATATATATATGTACTATGACTCAAATTGATTCATCCCCTCTATCTAAGAAAATGTGGTATTTATATACAATAGAACTTTATTCAGCCATAAAGAAGAATGAAATTTTGTTGTCTGCAGGTAAATGGATGGAACTAGAGAACGTCATCTTAAGTGAAGTTAGCCAGGTTCAGGAAGCCAAAGGCCACATGTTTTCTCTCATAGGTTGGATATAAGCCCAATACAAATACAACCACTATTATGAAAAGCAGGTTATGCTAAGGGAAGCATAACACGAGAGAGGGAAGGTAAAAGAAGGTAAGAAGGTGAATATAGTTGATGTACTTCCTATACAAGAATGAATACATAATTTTAAACCTGTTGAAAGGAGAAGAAAATACTTCTTTCCCCATGAAGCCCATAGTCTGAGTAGAATTAGGGCACAGAGCCTGGGTTTTGAAGCCAAACCAAGGCCTGGGTTAAAATCCTAGCTCTGCCATTTATTACTAGCTATATAATCTTACATCAATTCCTGTTATCTCTGAATCTTGATTTTTCTCAGCAGTATTGGTTGTAATAACCCACTGTACAAGGTTGCTGTGAGGATTAGAGATAGCATATGGAAAGTGTGTATCATGATGATATATATATGTAGGGAGTCAGGAAAGGGTTGCTGTTTAGATTACCATTTATTATTATTATAAGATCCAGTAGGCTGAGTGAAGGGCCTGGGAGGAGAGCCCTAGAAGTGGTATCACAGAAGCTGAAAGATGAGAGGTTGTTTAGTCAAAATGGTGGGGTAATGGAGAGAAGGGAAAGAATACCAGGCTGAGCTAACACCTGCAAATGTCCAAGGAGGGGAGAGACTAGGACAAGTTCATGGAACTGAAAACAGGAGTGGGGAAGAGGGCTAAGACCTGAAGTTGGAGAGGTAAACGGATATTAAATGGTGTAAAACCCAAAAATCACTTTTAGTAGTTTGGTCTTTTTCCTGGGGACAGTAGGGAGCCATTACAGGTCTCAATCAGGGGAATGACATCAGACGATGTCATAGAAAAATTATTTTAGCTGGGCGTGGTAGTACATGCTTATAATCCCAACACAGGAGGAAAAACAAGGAAGGTTGAGAGTTTGAGGCTAGCCACAGTTACATGGCAAGACCCTCCCTCAAAAAAAAAAAAGAGAGGAAGAAAAATTACTTTGGTGATATGGTTGTAAATAGATTGGTGGGTTTAGACCCCAGGCACAGAAGTTAGGTAGGATCATGTTGACATCATTTAGGCCAAAAATTATGGGAGTTTGAACTCATGTAGTTGTAGTGGGGATGGATAAAATGGCCAAGAAGACACTAGAAGGCTCTCCCCAATGGCCCATCCAAGTTGGAGGCCCTCACATGTACACTTATGACATTCCACACCTCTACCGCAACGAATGACTAATAATGACTAATGTTTCTTTAGAATGCATGAGACCCATGAGGACAGGGATTCTATTTTGCTCACCACTGCATTCCCAGAACCTAATATACTACTAGGTACATAATGGATGCTCAATAAATATTTACTGACTGGATTAATAAACAAATGAATACATAAAAAACAAATCTATTAATACCTCTGTGGGTTTGAGCCAGAGTCTAGGCAAGTTATGATTTCCAAAGCCCAAACCCTTAATAGTTAACTCTTAACCATTCTTAAGCAAATGTGCCCTCTTATCTTACCCTAGCCACCCACCCATAGCCTGGACCCCCTGCGAGTTGCAGGCCGGTGTATTCTTTAAACATATCTTTTAGTGCATTTGAGTATTAGGTATACACTAGTCTCCATTGTTGGTTAGAAATATTTTTTTATGGAATCCAGCACAGAACAATCCAGGTGACTCTGCATGAGGGGGAGTCATCCACATCAATGGAGGATGACAGCTTTTTGGGAGCACTGCAAAATGGAGTTACTGAATATTACTTCATGGGCAAAGTTGTGAGACAGTGGTCAACAAGCACCCACAGTTTGGGACCTGAAGTCAAGTCTGACAACTCCTTCTGGTCCTGGAGGGGACGCGTTAGGACACAACAGGACATGCAGGGGCTGTAGCTGTCCCTGCTGCATGCTTTTGGCCTCTTTCTCCTCCCAGGGCAGGGCAAGCCCTCAGCTCTCCCTGCATGGCCTGCCTTGAGCTGCCCTCAGGCACTCAAGCTGGCTCAAGTGCTTGAACCCTCTGAAATGGAATAATGGCTCCGGTTTTCATCCCTCCTCAGATAATGATTACATATAATATACTGCTCTGAAATATGACTTCAACTGCAGATGGAAATCCCCCAAAACAAGGCTGCTAATAGAAATGTCAAAAACATGTCACTAATAGACATACAAATTGTGATTTCCAATACCAGCCTGCTAGGAAAATAAAGTGATATATATTTTTAAGAATAGAAGAGGCCTTTGTCAGAGTTGAGTAGTTCTCAGCCCTGGCCAAAGACCCCACAAAGGTTCTTGTGCATCTAGAGATGGCCTGTCAGCAGAGAACATGGTGCCAGCTGTCCTCATAAGCAAATGTGACAGAATAGGTGGCCCCCAGGCATTTACCAGGTCCCAGACAAAGAATCCCTGGTCCTACCCATGTCTTTTCAGGTCCCTGACTCTGCCCGGACACTTTGATCACCCTTCCTTGATGATTCCCCTACCTCTCAAATTCAAAGAACCCTTAAAAATGACAAGGAAAGGCAGCATTTACTCCATCTTTCTTGACCTTTTTGGAGCAAGCAGGCATAGGGAACTGTGATTTTTTTTTTTTTAATGAGGGGCCACTGAGATCTAGAAAACATGGATGGTACTTCCTTCTAGTTAGGGTAGAGTAATTTTGCGTTTTGGAGGATTTGGGCAAAGACCACAAAAAGGAGTGATTTTGATGAACCATCAAAATGTTCCAATTTGAGCCAAGATGGAATCCTGCAAGGTTTTCTTAGTCCTCGAGATCAGTAGGAAAAGCAAGAATAAAAGCCCTTTGTCATTCCAAAAGATGCTCACATGAAGAACACCTCCACACAGCTCTCACCCAGGGCTGACTTGTCTCCTTAGTGTTTTCTATGCAGGCAACAGCAGAGTCAACCCTTAGATGAACACCAGATGGTCACAGCCACTTTTCATAACATGGGCCTCCTCTTAGCACTTGTCAGTCCCTTGTTCCTCCCTTGCTCCTCATTGCCAGGTACTCTCTGGGACATATATATTCCTCCTACCCCCTTCCTTTTCCTTTCTCAGCCTTGTCATTCAGCTGTAGTTGTTTACTTAACAATGGACTGTCAAGAGAAGTTTCCTAGAACGACCAGCACAGTTAGAGAACACTAAAGAGCCCCTTTCCCTGGAGAAGAAAGCACTGGTGAAATGGACATGAGTGTTACTCAATATCTTGGATATAAATAGGAGAGAAACACCCCCGACTACCAGCTATGACACTGTGGTAGCTTGAGCCTTGGGTCTTCTGAAATAGCGCAAGGGAAGTAAAAATCAGGGTGGAGTAGGAGGAGGCTGCCTGTGGAGAATGATAACATCTTTTACCTTAACTGCATGAAGACTCAACAGGGTCTTCACCTACCTCCACTATGTTCATTATACACTTAATTTAAGTTTTAAGATAAAGCTATTTATTCAATCTCTAAACGCGCAGAGTCTGGCTTGATTCTCCAAAGGAGCTCATCCTCCAAAGGATGAAGCCTCCAATGATACAATTTAGGCAGTGCTGGATCAGCAGCCAAACAATCTGTACACAAAGGCTGCTTCGGAATGCAAGGACAGAGGGAGTTTCATATTAATTAACATCTTCATAGAAAGAAAACTCTCTCCAGGGAGAATCTGTTTGATTATTCTTATTTACTCGGTGGTTTTAACTGCCTGGTTTTTCCCTATCCTCACTCCTAAGGAGTGTAAGTGGATTCTGCAATGAAAAAGAAAATGGTACAGCCTTTGCGTGGAGAAGACCATCTCCTGATGCCTCTTGGCCTCTGTGCTCGAATCACTGCAACTCACATCCTGCCTGTGACCCATGTATGTCTGCAAGTCTCCAACCAGAGAAAGTGGGGGAGCCATCTACCAGGAAAATGTGCATAACAGAGAGACCTGCTCAGAGCCAGACTTTCTGTGCAGTATTTCAAGCATGGAAATAAAGTCCTGAGCCACCCAACATTCTATGTCACAGGTGTGGTGAATACTACTATCCCACCCCATTCAGTCCTCACCACTGCCCCTAGATAGGAATCACATAAGAAATAGCTACATTATTGATCTATTTATTTACTTAATTAATTAGTATCTAAGCACCCACAAGGCACTAGAAGGGAAGAAAAGACTTCTGCAGAGCTTTGCCCTATTTTTGTTTATTTGGTATGTCCTGTGCGCCTGTTCCTGTGGTGGGTGGGGTCTGGAACACATGGATGAAAGAGACTGGTGCAGTCCCTGCCTTCGGTGGGCTTCCTACCCACTGATGGAGACAAAGTTAAACAAGTGACTACTTCTAAAACTCTCAGGGCTGGAATCCAAAGTTGAGAAGGAATCAGGCTCCAAGTTAAAAGCCTCCCTATGCTCCTCACCCCATAAACACTCACGCATTCCTGTGAAAATAGGAGACTACCAAGGACATATCTGTACATGCCATATGCACGCATGTGCACACACACAGACACCCTCAGCAGAGCTATGAATGGCTGCTATTCAGGACCAGGGGCCTGGGCTGGGTCACTGCGGAATGGCAGGCAGGCAATTGTTGCAACTTCCTTGTGCTGGCAGTCTGTTTCTGCCCGAGCTGATTTATTCAAGGACCTTCTGGATCCAGAGAACAATGTGCTCTCCTATCTGAATGACCAGCCTGTTAGTCATACCCTCCTAACTCGACCCTCTATCCCCTAATCTTCACACTTTCCTTCATCCCCTTTGACGGAGGCCAAGGCCTGGCTCTCTTTTCTCACCTCTCCCTGGGCTGGAGGCGCTCATCTGGACAAAGCGCTCTGGCCTCATGCCTGTGGGTCCAGCAGTCAGAAAGGGACAGACCAAGTGAAGGGAACTTGCAGTATACTCCACCTCATTCCCTTGGCCTCACAGCCGTTTGTACCTGGGGGTAAGCTCATCCTGAAAATATTCGCCCAAATTTCCCAGAGCTTTTGGGCGGCAAGCTGGATAGACTGGAGAATTAGCTCAAAGCACCTTGGTTCTAAAGGCTGTCCTTGAACTAGCTCGAGCATGTGCTCCCCACACTTCTTCATATAGCTGGGCAGCCTCGTCAGGTCCCTGTGTGCATTTGCCATGCACTGTCCTCTACCTACTTAGTGGGGAGATTTTTTTTTCTTTTTAAAGCTAGTTCTTCCAGGGCAGGAAAGAAAAACGATCTACTTTTATCTCCCTCACAGGCCAGAACATGGTTAGGCCCAGAGTCACAACTCGATTTTGCAGTAAGAATGAATGACCCCAGTACAGAAACCCTAAATCTTCTGGATGGGATAAAGAGCTTAAGATGCTGCTTCATCCCACCCCTGAGCCTTCCAGCCACAGGCCTGGAATCTCTGGAGTGGAAAAGAGCCAGCCGTCTGCCCGGCATTCTACACTTGCTCAGACATCTAAGCATTTTTTTTGGTGTGTGTGTGGGCAGTACTAGGGTTTGAACTCAGGGTTTACACTTGCTAGGCAGGCGCTCTACCACTCGAGCCATGCCCCCAGCCCTTTTTGCTTTAGTTATTTTTCTGAATAGAGACTTGCATTTATACTCAGCTGGTCTGGACCATGATTCTCCCATTTATATTTCCTGTGTAGCTGGGATGAGAGGCACATACCACCATACCCAGCTTTTTATTGGTTGAGATGAGGTCTCTCAAAATTTCTCCCAGGGCTGAACTGGAACCATGATTCTCTTGATCTCTGCCTCCTGAGGTCACTGGGATTATAGGCATGAAGCATGGCATCAGGTTTAAGCATTTAACTTGGATGCTACAATTTGCTGTTTCTACTTATGATTGTGAACCTCGATGTTTTGCTGTGTTTAATTTTTTGATTTGTTTTTGTGCTTAACTAGAAAGGGTGAAGACAAAAACAATTCTGACCCCTAAAAGATGTGCCGATCTCCAACTCTTTCTTCTCTATCCTGGTTCCCACAAGATACACCCATTGCTGTTGTCTCTTCCATTCATATGAAGTGGGAATCAGTACACACATGCACACACACGCACACACAGTTCTCACATTATATCTCACCTCGTGCCAACACAGAATTGATGGTGATGAGCAAAGGAGACAGGAAAAAACCCGAGCAGACGATTAGCTGGGTTAGGTTTATGGCAACAGGCAACAAACTCATTCATTTTGTGTTTTGCAGAATATAAAAGCACTGAAACATTTTAATTTTAAATTCTTATCATTGAATTTACTGCTTTTCTCTCGCAATGATTTGTGTTGCTTTTTAATTTTTACAGTCTCTACAGAAGCCAGATGCTACTGCCTAAGGACAAAATAATAAAAACGTACTGCAGTCATGAGTTACAGAACAAAAAAGAAACAAGCAGTTGACAGAAGTTAATATCTCAATTTAACAGTGCTGCTTTACTAATGATCCTTTGATATGTGTTTATTTAGAAAGGTCTGATCTTGACCTTGAAGGCAAACTCAACCACAAAGTCTTTATGAGAAAAGAAAAAGACTTTATTTATAGATTGGCTTTATGTCAATCACTCCAGCAGCTGGACCCCCAAGTGCCAAGCCACTGAAGGAGGGGGCTGTAGGGAAAGTTGTACACAAATCCCAAATGAAGTATTCATTTCAGGATCAATGTGGGAGAGGGGACATGGAAGCCAGGTTCTAGGGAACATAAAGCCCACATGGGAAGCAGCTCAGGGTCCCTGTCTCAGTTTCCTTTGGAAGAAACCAGGGTGCTAACATTCCCTTCAGACAATGAGACAGAACCAAGCTAATAAACTTGAGAAAAGAGACACAAATGCAAAGGAATGGAGAAACAGGACCCGCAGCAAGGGCTCACCTGGGCTAGACTTCCAGGAAGGTCAGTGCTGCAGGGCAGGTCCTTGTCTAAGAACTTTCCAAGAACAGCTTGGAGG
Organism: Castor canadensis; assembly: GCF_047511655.1. Classification (NCBI taxonomy): domain Eukaryota; kingdom Metazoa; phylum Chordata; class Mammalia; order Rodentia; family Castoridae; genus Castor; species Castor canadensis. The sequence goes on from NC_133387.1 coordinate 187,156,147, forward strand.
ACTGACTGTCCAGTCCCTCTGGATTGGACAGGAGTGTAAACCTCTCACCTCGTAAGGCCCCACCAGTTCTGAGATTATTCAACCTTCCAGCCTCTTTTCTCCCATCCCAAGGCCAAGATCCTGTTCAAGGGAGACTCTTGGTATTAGAGTGGCCTCCTCACCCTGAGAGCCCCATCTGCACATGGGGATCCCAGCACCAGGTCCTGCCCTTAATGTTTGTCCAACAAGGAGCCCGGTGCCTCCAACGTCTGTGCTTCTCTCCTTCCTTACCTTCCAGGAAGCTTGAGAAGACCCTTCTTTGCTGAGCAGTGCTCCACACTCACCCCCACAGTGTTCTGCCCTGCCCTTGACAACACTTCGTCCCCACCATCTGTCCCAGAACTCTACTCTCATGGGAGACTAATAACTGCCATGCAGTTATTCTTTTCCAAGTGCAAAATCCACAAATCCAGTTGCTCCCTGGATGTTCCACAGGCACCTGTACTCAATGTGTCCAAGCCTAAAGCCTCCCATCTTTGCCTCTCAAACCTGCCCTTCTTTCTAGATCTCAATAAAGGTGTCAGCCACTCTGTTACCTGCATTAGCTGCCACCCTCAAGGCTTCTGTATTCTCTACCCTTTCACAACACAATCTATTTTTTTTTTTATTATTATTATCTAAGCCCTCTCATGCCCCTTTCTCCTCACTCCAGATAGGCAGTGGGCTGGCCCAAGCCATTAGCACCCCTCACCAGGCTCTCCACCTTGGGTTCCTAAACAAAGTTCATCTCTCTCAGTTCTAACCTACATCCCTCAACAGAGTGGCCAGTCAGGGATGAATCTGATCTCCTAACTCCTAACTTCCCATTTAAAGGCTTCCAGGGACTCCTTGTCACCTATGGATAAAATCTCACAATGGATTTCAGTTGCAACACTTAAGCCATACCACCATCATTTCCAAATTGGTGTCTTCTGCCTTCTGCTCCCTTCATCCTGGCTAATTTCTGTTTCTTCTTTATAATCTCATGGTGTCTGTCTTCTTTTCTAGGAAGCCAGGTTATCTGCTGTGAGTCCTTCCTCTAGCTCCTATAGTCTTCTGTGCATCAGTGTCTCCCTCACTGTACTCAGCATTTGGCATCAAAATGGCCTGTTCCTATGTCTGTCTCCCCATGGCTCTGAGCTCCCTGGATCAAGAGACCAGATATAGTTACCTGTGTGTACCCCCCCCAGCCTGGAAGCTGACAGCAAATAAGCAATAAATCCTGAATACTGAGTAGATGGATGTCTTGGTTCTTCTGGAAATACTAGGTAACAGGGGGTCATTTAGTGACATGCGGACTCACTGAGAATCTAAGGAGATGGGGTTTCCACTAACAATCTGGTCTTTGTTAAGCCAAGTGAGATGTGTGTGTGCTATAGGCTGCCTTCCCTACAGGTGTTTTTTGGCTAAAACTTAAATCTTGCCAGAAGCTCTCCTGGGCCCTCAAACCAGCTGGGTGGGCATTCCCCTGCCCACCCATCAGTGTCATCAGTGTCAATGTATGAGGCAGAATGTACAAGTCCTTCTCCTTGTCCTTGCCACCTGGCTTTCTTCTGACCACAGGTAACAACTAAGACACACTCCCTATTGACTCCAACAGCAACTCACAGACTGGGGAGGGTGAAGCAAGGAAGAAGAAGGCTGTTAGCCAGTCTGGGCATAAGGCCAGCAGAGGCAAGACTCAAATGACACATGACCAGTATCTCAGCTCTCATAGGAAGCAATCTGGTCCCATCCATTCAGCCTTCATACATGTATGAGGGGCACACTAGGAGGAACAGTTGGGACAGCCCCTATCTGTTCTCTTCTCAGCTCAACAGCCTCATCAGAGACAAATGGAAACAGCAGCCTGATCTTGACCTTGCTTCATCAACGCTCCTAGACTCCTAATTCTGGCTGTTCTGCCCAAGGTCTTCCCTCTGCCCAAAGCCCTTCCTCCTATTTCTGGGTGTCATGTGGCCCAATGAGTCCAATCCCCCACCTCTGACTATTTTGGATGGGAGTAGTCAACTTTCCTTTAGTAGTATTCATGGATAATGCTCGAATGTTATAGTCAGCATCTATTACTTTCCAGATTTGTAATCACAAAGTAATCAAATTAAGCTTTCAGAAACATAAAAGAGGACAAAACGCTATAAAAAGTTAAGGTAATGTTTTTGTGCCCACACACAACAGCAGCTTTTAGGAACATCAGAAAGTTCTCACCAATGTCTAACCTAAACTACTGCCATTGCTGCTGTCTTTCTTAAAGCTCATTGCCTCTTGTGGTTGGGTAAAGATAAAAGGGACCTCTCAATTTCTAGTCTCTTTGCTAGCACACTGGACAACATGTAAATGGAAACAATACCCTCCCCAGAGAGGCAACTGAATGAACAGTCATACCTTTCCCCTTTCCCTGCTTGGTAAGCTCCAATTCTCAGCCTCAAATTCTTGGCCATGCTGGACTGGCAGGGCAGGTGGCCTCCCAGAATAAGGAGCCTGAGCCTCATCTTCCACCAGAGGAAGGAGAAGAAAGGAGAACATGAGGGAACACCTGACTCTGGGCCCTCAAGGGGAGCAATATGGAAACTTCTAACACAGTCATTTTGCTACAGGCAGCTAGCACAGGACCAGACTGAGTTATGTGTCCTTTGTGCTGAACAACTAGTAGTTATCAGGTAAGTCATAAAGGATCATTCATAAAATGAGATTCGCCACTTGCTTTTATAGCACTCATTAAGGGACATAAAAGACCATTCTTTTCAGCATTTTGATGTTGAATTATAAATTCAATTAACTGGACATAGTAAACTTCATAGATCCAGAAATCCTTATATCAAACAGGCAACTCCTGATGCTGAGCAGATCACAGAGCAAGCTCCTCTCCCCAGTAGTCCTGCTCTCTGTGCCCATGGCCCAGACTGCCATCCTCACTCACTTCTGCATCTGCCCCTTTCCTCTCACCTTTTTCTCTGCTTTAGGAAAGGGAAAGGATTTTGAAATCAGGAAAAATAATTGCAAACCAAAGGACTGAATCCTTCAGCAAGATACAGACCTCTCTCCAGCCTTAGTATATCCAGGAGAGACTCAACTTACCCAGAGGATAGTCAGAACCCTCGGGCTATTGGAAGAGTTAACTACAACATGAACGACATACAGGCGGAGCCCCTGGCCTGGGAAGCACACAGTGAAAGGGAGATGGCTATGAGTATCATCTTCCTAAGATTTACAGTCAGACCAGGTCCCTCCTTCCCTATTTAATCTTTCCTAGTGGTTTAATCAGCATTTATTGAACATCTAATGTATACCAGTTCCTGAGTTAGGTTCTGGGATGGAGAGATGGATAAAGCACTGGGCTCTTACTATGGGAGTCCAGACAGGAGGCTAAATACCACTTCCTCATTACACAGTCCTCCTCTAAATTCCTCCCCATTTAACCACCCAGGTTGGCTGGCGTCTGATTACACAGTGACCTTTTGCTGGTCTCTGGCTGATTTATATATGTCTCCATATAGCATCTCCCCAGTAAATTTGTGTTAGTATAGTGAGAAAAGACAAAGCAAAACATGAGCACCAGCATCAGAAAGCACCAGGTTCCAGCCCACTCTAGTCATTTCATTCACTGTCAATCAAATCCTCACTCTGGCATGTACTATTGCTGTGTGACCTCAAGCAAGTTACCCAGCTCCTCTGGGCTTGTCTCTTCTTTGGTAAAACAAAGATAACAATACCTGTCTCATAAGAATTTTATGCAGATTCAGGACTACTTCGCTTAAAACAAATGGTCAATAAATGTTAGCTACATAGATATGTGCCCCAGGGAAGGCTGCCTATATTCAGCCCTAGTCTTTCTCAACTGGACACAAGAATGCCCACCTTGAAAAGCTGGTATGACTCTCTAGATAGAATAAGCTAAGTCAGGCACTTGGATAGTGGAAAGCAATCAGTGACACAGCCCACGATGATTGCCTAAGCAGGAGATCTTACACAGTACTCACCCCTTCCTCACAGTGGTGTCCTTTTGACCAAATTAGCACACACTAATTTAACTAGAATGGGAATGGAGGAAAGAGAAAGGAATTAGGATTTCTGAAGCTATTCTGTGGAAGACAGTTCTTTGCAATGCATTTTTTAAACGGGGGTGGGCAGAAAACAGGAGTATAGGGACCTTGAGTTTCATGTTACTTTACAAATAACTCACTCTAGCCAGGTAATCTCTCTGCCCAGGTTTGCGTGGTGATTCAGTGAGCTGAGAGCTGTGAGCAGAGCAGCCATGGAGCCTTTCACTAGCCTAGGTGTCCCAAGGCCAGGAGTCTGGGTGCGAACTCAGAGTCAATGCTTCCTTGTAGTGGCAAGGCCACTGCTGAGCATTACCCTGGCCTGGCACAGCTCTGGAAGGTCCCCTTGGGGAACACAAGTGGACAGAGACAAGCTTCCACTGTGGGCCACTCAGGAGCTATAGCAGGAGGAAACAAGTCAGAGTGACCAGGGTTGGGAAGGGGCCCTGCCATCTATCAGGCAGAGCTCTCGGAGCTTCCTTCTCTGCAAATTTTTTCGGAAAGGGGCAATTCCTTTGGGATGTGAGCACATGCTGTTTGTTGGCTTAGAGGCCAAGGGAAGGAGCCACTGTCCCTCGAACCTCTCTAGCCAAAGAATCCAGGAGTGATTTCCAAGTCACAAATATCCACCCTGAAAAACAATGGCATATAACATGACGTTTATCTTTGCTTGGTGTTGGAAGCCTGGAAAACATCTCAGGATACTAAAAAGAGCCCCAGAAAAGAAGAAACACAGTCCCAGGTGCTGACTGCAGCCCCAGATCCCATGTGCTTGAGGTGACAACATTCACCTATCCAGGCTGAGTTTCCATCTGCAACAGGAGGAAGTTGCGCCAGACAGTACCGAGTCTTTCTAAATGTTTCTGGCAACATGAAAAGAGAGGAACACCTCTCTCCTTACTGCTTTCCTAAGCAGGGTCCACACCATATAGTGAGTGGAAGAGAGGAAGGGATGGGTGCTAAGGATCTGTGAAGATGTCTGGGGATAGGGGGGAGATACAACAAAAACCCTCACTTTCTTTCTTCTTCTTTTTGCAAGTCATTCCCAGCTTCATGGGACACAAAAGTATCTGTTAAGGTAAGTTAAACCTTCTCAAGATGAATTTTCCTGCTACTTTTAATTAAAAGTTCTTTAGAATTAAAAGGACACTATTCAGAAAAGGTTGAAAAAAAATTTCATTGACACTCTCCCCCCCCACCCTCTCCCCCTTTTCCCAAGGAAAAGAAAAAGCTGTTTTGTGCACAGCGCACCCGGTCCACACTGTACAAAAGGAGGTGGGCTGGCGGCAAGACACACGAGATGACCCTGTGACCCCAGACCGCTGACAAGTCCTCAATGGTATAAAAACCAGATAATCAATCACATGCCAGGAGGGCGAGTCCCCCTGCCCTCGCCCTGGAGTTGGGGTTTATGAGAGATACACTGTAAATAGACACTGGCTTCTTAAAAGAGGCCCCCTCGGCATTCCAGGGCCGGCCATAATCCTGAACCAGGCCCGGCCAGACCCTTGACCATCTCATTTTACAGCTTTCATCACAAGCTTATAAAGAAAGTGCTTTTCCCTCCCAACCCCTCCCTGCAAGTTGGACTTCCTGGTATGAAATGAAGTCAAACTTTAACCCCCATCCAAGGGGGAGTCTGAAAATGCCTGCAAAGAAAGTCAGGAAGAGGAGGGACCGAAAATGGGAAGGGCACCAAGAAAACCCCAGCGTGGGCTAGGTGCAAGGGCTCACGCCTGTGATCCCAGCTACTCAAGGAGGCATACGTAGTAGGACTGCAGTCCAGGACAGCCGGGGCTAAAAACACAAGACCCTATCTGAAAAATAACTAAAAGCAAAAAGGGCTGGAGGAGTGGCTAAAGTGGTAGAACAGCTGGAGGCCCTGAGTTCAAACTCTAGGACTGCCAAACAAACAAAAACCCAGTGTGCTAGGGACTGGCAGGGAAGGCGTGTGTGTACATGGAAGAGCCAACCCAGACCTGGAGATGGTGAAGAATCAAAGACGATGACGACAATTACAGTAACAGCAGTTAGTATTCACTAAGCACTCAAGAAGTGCTGCACTCATGGTAAGCGCATTCTGTGTATCCTGTTATCCATCCTCAGAAATACCTCCAGGTCGTAGGCACTGCTATCACCAGGCCGTTTTACAGACTGCAAGCTGGAGCTAAGAGTTCAAATGATTTGTCCAAGTCCACAACCACGGTCAATGACGAGGATGAGATGAGATTTAAAGCCGGTGAGATGGAGACTCAGGTCTAGACACACCTTCATCCTACCCCCAAGCACAAGGATTTCTGCCTGGAAGGGGGAAATGCTAGCAATCATTCCTTCAGATCAACTTTTACTTCAGATAGCAGCTATACGGACAGAGCTGTCGAAAGCACGTTCCAATAACCCGGGTCTAAAATTCAACGTACCATCTGAATAAAGTCACATCTTCAAGACTACCAGGAACCAGGCTAGTTTTAGAGGAGAAAGGGTTTTTAAATCCTACCCACAAATTCTGAACTCACTGTTGTACAAGATTCTCATCTCTGTCCTTTAAGTCACTTTGGACCCCAAGAGCCTGGCTGTGAACAGGCCCAGGATGTCTCTACAAAAACACTGGCCTTTGCTCTTGCTGCAAAGAAGTTTACCAAGATCGTAAACTAGCCCCTGTAAACAAGGAAGTGAGTGTGGAAAGAGGAAGACAGAATCTCTCAGAACTAAATTTGATAATACTTTGGTTTCAGGGTCAAAGGTTAAATATGGCCTTCCAGAAATTAAAGCACAAGGGAGGTATTTTTGTAGCTTAGCAAGAGAACTTCTTCTAATTGCTTGAGAAATGGTTACCAACGGAGCCCGCTGAATGGGGATCCCTAGAAGCTGGGGACACAGACTTGGGTTCATTTGGACAGAACATCCCAACTCCTGGCTGCAGTGAGTTTAGAGTTATTTATTATTAAGATCAAGGTGAAAAGAATGCAAGTGGCACTTGAAAAATTTAAAGTCCCTTTGCCCCTACCTCCCCCACCTGCTTTTGAATAACACTTCCTGAAGTGCCCTGGACAGGAGGGAAGAGAAAATGCTTTGGAATCCCAAACTCAGAAACTGTAAGAATCACGCACATAAAATACCAGCCTTGGCTACAAGCGAAGCCATGAATAACCAGATCGCACGTTTGCAGAGTGCTTCACAGAGTGTAAAGCACTGCTGTGTGACATTATTCCATTTCGCTTCACAGTAGGCCTAGTAGCAAGGGGCTTATTTGACTCTCTTCTTTCTATCAATTAACTAACCAAGCCTCTAAAAGGACCAGTGACATCCCTGAAGTCTTGTTCCTCACAAGCAGCAGTGGTGCTAGAATCAGTTCGTGTGTCCACAGTAGAAATATAGGACCTCCTCCATGAAGAAATGCAGGGTTCCCATGACACACATGCGATCCACAACAGGAAGGCCAGAGGAACTCAGGTCAGAAACGTCTGTCTGTCCTGAGTCTCTTTTCCTGGAGTGTGTCCCTGAGGACAGGGTGTTCCTGCACGGCAGGTGAGGGAGGGGGAGCCACAGAGACAACTGGGAAGCTGCCTGGGGGGCCTAAAATTGAGGGTTCCCTTCTTTTCCTCTCTCTCTGCCCCCTTTTCAGCCACTCCCCCCTCCCTGGTTGGAGGCTACAGTCACCACCCGGAGGCAGAGAGGAGAGAGGAGAGCTCCCGGGGGAGGCAGTCGCCTTGCAAGAAATGATTGTCCAAGTGTCAACAACCTGCTGCTTCCCAGAGCCTTGGGGTCAGAGGCCAGGAGGGCGCACAATGGCTTTCTGGAGCTGAAGGGTCCGGGGAGAGGGGCCTCTGGGGATCTCCGGAATGCAGGAGGCTCTGAATCCAGGCACCAGGGTCTCCTGTCTTGCCCTTTTATATCCTTCCTCCCTCTGCAAATCCCAGACATCACTAGCCTCAAAAACAGGAGACCAAGAAAGGAAGGGATTACATACACATGCATGCACACGAAGGTTTATTCCCCAAGAGATGGCAGGCAGATTGGTCACCATGCCCACAACAGTTTACCCTAGGCAGAAGGGACAGGGTGAGAAGAAAATCCAATTTGAGCGTCTCCTTCTGCCTCCAAGACAGGCTACATCGGGGTTGGGTGCCCAGCCTTTTCACACCTACCATGTATGGGATGCAGAGGACCCCATGTCCTTGCCATGGCCCTGTCTCCCAGTGCCTAGAGAGCAAGCAATATTAGAACCTGTGCTGGTGGTTGGTGCCAAAACCAATCTTGAGGGAAGGAGGAAGGGAGGATAGCAGCATTTAGGCAATATCTTCCTTCTGAAACTTTCCACACACAGAGGTTATGAATCTGCACTGGTTTGTATGTGTCATCAGTCTCACAGGCCCATTTAGATGACTCTGAGTAGAATATCCTAGGAAACCTCTCCTCTAACTTCTGCCCACCACCTGACACTGGATACTTAAGTCCTGAATGGACCAGCCTGCTTTCCTCATTATTTTCTCTGTCATTCAGAACATAATAGCAACTGACTTGCTTTTGTACAGCATTCGTCCTATGTGAGACTGCACAGCATGGCAGGTGCAGAAAGGAAGCCACTGGAAGAAAAGGGCCCTGAGGACCTGGGGTGGGAGGCTGTTCTGAGAGCACAGATGAGGGGACATCAGCATTACAGAACACCCTGAATCCCTGTGGGTACTAAGAGATGTTATCCTGATTACAACACTGTAAGTCTGACTTGAGCCTCATCACTGACAGATAGATCATTTTGGTCCTCACAGTCCTCTTCAAATCTTGGTGCATGTGTCTTAAGTATGGTGTCCTAACTTTTCAGACAAAGAAATCTGAGACTTATAAAGGCTGAATGACTTGTCCAAGGCCAAGTGTAAAGCAAAACTCTGAATCCAGATAGGAAGAAATTCTTCATTTCTGCTTCTCATCAGGAAGCTCCCTTTACTGCTTTTTTTTAACTATATAATGATTATTTGAATGACTACTTGTACTAACACAGTTGAAGGGTTAGTGATCCAAAGGTGATTCAGACATCACCTTCAACCCCCAGGGTAGTAAGAGGCTAAAAGAAGGGATAGGGTAGGGAACGGTGTCCCAGAGAAGGGCACAACTGAGGCGAGAAAAAATACACCAGGCAGACCAGACACATGAGAGTGAGGGTTAGAGAAAATGCATGAAGGAGAAAATAGTAGGAAATTCCAAGTGGCTTGGTATAAATGCATTATAGGGATTGTAAGATGAGGACCAGGACTGACTGGAGAACTTTCTGAGCTATACAATGGAGTATGGGCTCATCCTGTCCAGAAGTTCTGAACTCTGATAAACCTACAAGAATCTCCTAGGGAGGTTCCTTAACTAACACCCATGTCTGGCCCTCATGTTGGACATTCTGATTCAATTGGGTTGATGTGGGAACCCCTGCTTGGAATTTTTAAATAATTTTCCCCAAAGATTCTTTTTTTTTTTTTTTTTTTTTGTGGAGAGATTGATAGTGGGGATTGAACTCAGGGCCTGATGCTAAGCAGGTCCTCTACTACTTGAACCATGCCCTCAGTCCTTTTGCTTTTTATTTTATTTTTTTCTTTTTCTAGATAAGGTCTCACACTTTTCCCTAGGTTGGTTGCAAGCCATGATCTTCCCACCTGTGCTTCCTGAGTAGCTGGAATCACAGGTGTGTGCCATCATGCTGGGCTGTCTCCAAAAGATTCTAATATGTAGCTGCAGTAAGACTCGAAAGATGCTTTGAAAGGTAAGAGTTGGACATACAAGAACATACAAGTGTCAAACAGATGCTGGAGCCTCCTTTCCTGGAATATGGCCCCTGAAGCTGCACACCAAGACCCCAGGCTGTATCCATCAACTCCACATTCATCCCTCCACTGCCACCCATCTAATAGAAATGGGGCAGGCTTTCAGAAACAATGGTGCATATCATCATCCCAAGGACTTGAGTGGCAATAACCTCTCACCTGGGTCCTATTCCAGTGTGAACTGGCTTCAGACAGATAAGCTACGGTGGGAATAACTGAGGATCCCTGAAGATGAGGCAGAGGTAGAACATGGGAATGCTATCAACAACCATAGATTTCTGGCCACAGCAGGAAGGATTTCAGAAAGAGAGCTCCAAACACTGAACACCTCATCCCTCAATTCCTGGAGCATTTATCACAATCAATTGTCTCATCTTGCTAATTATCTTTTTAGATGTGTGTGTGCATATGTGTGTGTTTTTCTCCCTACAATGATTAGCTGTCTGAAGGCAGGGTTGGAGCCTGGTTTTCCTATTTTGAAAAAAACAAAAAGCTAAGTGCTTAGAGGAGCAAAGCAGGGTCTTTGAAACTACAGGGCATTGATGCTAGGCTTACTATGGATTCCACAAGCCCTCATAGGGCCCTAAGGCTCTCAGAGCAGGCCCTCGCTCACTGGTGGCTAAGAAGGGCCTCCTGGGATGTTCCCTGGAAAGATGAAGATTATTTTCTGGAGATGACACAAAGTTATATGTACACTGAGGCATGGAAAGAGGGTCCAACACCAGGGATTTCTGGATTGAGCACACACTGTGTCTCTAACTTAATATATGATCCTAAGAAAATTGTGGAACCCCTCTGAGGCTCAGCATCACACTCCCAGTGCCCATTGCTCTAGTTCTGAAGTCTAGGAGCACACAGATTTTAGAATCCTAGAACTGCTTGTTAGCCTCTACCAAGCCTGGGCCAGGTATGTATACATGGCAACTCCAGGCTCTACTTCTAGAAGAGCGGACATGCAGCACTGTGACTCCCTGTTGGATGTAACAAGTCAACATCCTCATCAGTAGGCAGGCTCCCTCCTGACATCCAGGACCTCAGGTGGGGAGCCTGACAAGCATTCCAGAACAAGGAATCCTAGCTAGGCAACTGGACCAGGTCAGTGGCTAAGACCTCACCTTTAGGGCCAACTCTCTGGAGATAGGGGACCCCAAGTCATTTTAAAACTGAAAAACCAAATGAATGCTTGGTGGTCATTCATTTGTCAAAGACCTCAGTATTCCCGGAGAGAAGTTACAGAGACTCCAGGCCCCCAGGGGCAGCTTTCGGACGCAGAGTCTCTCCCTTTTCAATTCCTGTAACTAAAATGAATATGGAAAAGATAATTACCTTTAAAACATACTTAATACTTGAACACATTATCTCTACCTGCAGAAAAAGAATGTTATCTGATGGGATCTTCCCCATAAGCTTAATCAAATTGCTATCTTAAAACTCTCTGGAGTCCTGTGAAACAGTAATAGAAAAATCCAAGGCAGAGGCTGGAAGCATTTTATATTTGTTTGGTTGAGGGGAGTGCACCGTCCCATCTGACAACGGGCACTGAGAGACAAAGTCATTTCCAATCTGTAATGGATCTTCTCCTGGCGGGGGCAGGAAACATTTCGTCTGACCTAAACCTGCAATCCCTCTGTGAGGTAACTTTTCCTAATGTTCAGAAGAGAACATTCCAGAAGAAAAGCTTTTTCCTAAAAAAAAGCTTGGGGCTAATCAACATTTCCCTAGTTGGGCCTGGGAACACTTAATGTATGGAGATGGTTAACTGGCTACTTAACTCTGAGTTTTAACTTGGCAAATAAACTGATGCCTTGATTTCCCTCCGTCTGTCCAGTCTCCAGGCAGTGCCATTCATTAGTGAAGAAAAGAGGTAAATTACCTGCCCAAATCCTGCCCAGGGCCACTGGCCATTTGTAGGGCTGGAGAAAACCAAAGGGAAAGGGCTTCCAAGAAGATTGAAGGTGGGGACTGGAGGTGTTCCCAGAATCTCAAGTTTGCCTGGAATGGCCGCTAAGCGGCTGCAGCACGACCCACCAGCCCAGTTTCTCTTGTTGACAGGAGCTGTGATAGGCGAGAGGTGATAATGTGTTGTGTCTCTGTTAGCCACTGCTCCTGCCTGCGGTCCCTGAATGTCCTTTGGATGTGGGGTCTGGTCCCCCACTCTGTGAGTAAGGCACATCAGGGCTTACAGAAAGAAAAAAATGAATGGAGGGTAGAGGAGAATCCTAAGAAACCATTAAAAATGACCAGTAAGGGACAGGTTCGTTGGCAGGCAGGTAACAGAACATGAAACAGCATGTTCTGCATATTACCGCCCCACTTATGCTTAAAGAAAAACAAAATAAAGAGGGTTGGACTAAAGGGCTATGTCTCTTTTGTATATACATTTTTTTCTAATTTCACCACTGGAATGCACAGTATTTTTGTTATTCATTCCTTTTTTTTTCTTTTTGTGACAGGTGTTACCATGTAGCTCAGGCTGTCCTCACATTTGAGATCTTCCTGCCTCATTCTCTTGAGTGCTGAGATTACAAGTGTGCACTACTCAATTCATTTCTTAATATGGACTGCCCAAGTCAACACTGTCCATGTCCTGCCTTTGGCAAGAGTGACCCTTTCCAGGCCGGATGAGGGTTGGCTTTTCTTCATGATATCTATCCAGAAGGCAACTGCCCAGTCTTCTTATGACTTTGTGGATGTCAGCTACACAGTGCTTGTTCAGAGGCCTGACCTGGTTCTTCTGAAAATGGAGAATGGGGAGGGCAAGGAGGTATTCCTGATCCATTCTGCTTCCTGCTGCCTCCACAAACAGAATGATTCCAAAGGTCTACCATCTCCTGAAATAACTGAAGAGCCACTAATACACTAAGTGCTCTCTGTCTAGACAAGTGTGTGATGTGGCCAGTATGGGGAACTGGGCAGAGTCTGTAAAAACCAACAATGTACTTAGTGCACTGCCTTTTATTTTAATTGAACTACAATTCACATACCACAACATTTGCCTTATTGAAGCCAGACGCAGTGGCTCATGTGTGTAATCCCAACTACTCAGGAGGCAGACATTGGGAGGATTATGGTTCAAGGCCAGCCTGGGCAAGAGTATTAGTGAGACCCTCCCCCCATCTCAACAAAAAAGCTGGATGTGGTGACGCACACCCATCCTCCCAGATTCATGGGAGGTGTAAGGAGAATGATTGCAATCCAGGCTCCCCCCACTCTAGCAAAGAATGTAAGACCCCATCTAAGAACCAACGAAAGCAAATAAGGGCTGTGGGCATGGCTCAAATGGTAGAGTGCCTGCCTAGGAAGCTTGAGGTCCTGAGTTCAAACCCCAGTACTGCCAAAACAAAGGAAAACAGATATAACTTCAAGCAAAACAAAACAAAAAATCCAGGACTTTCAACTTACTTGGGTTCCAAGTAACTGGCAGTTGCCTGCCTTTGTCACAGTTCAATTCTCTTTTTTTTGGTGGCACTGAGGTTTTGAACTCCAGGCCTCAGGCTTGCTAGGCAGGCATTCTTACCATTTGAGCCACTCCACCAGCCGCATAGTCCAATTCTCACACACGTACTTCCATGGCATCCCCTGTGCCCACGATCCTGGGCTCCATGGCACCCCTACCCTTAACCCGCAGGCCTCAGCAGCCTGGCTCTTCCTTTAGGCAGGAATTTACACTGTGGCACATGAAATATTTAAGCTGTTTTCCTAAATATATACATTATTTAGCCTACAGTCCATAAAATATTTACCTTGTTTGTCTTCCCACCCCCAAATATCTGCATTATTTACAGTATGGTAAGGGAGACGTTAACCCATGTTTTTTGACTTGTGCATTTTTCCACATTCTTTTGTGTTTGTTACTGGAGTATGCACAAGTTATTCCAGGCAGGGAGAGTTCTCTTGCCCGAGTCACAGAGTGGGTCCTACACTGGGGGTGTAGGACATGACAAACTATCCAAAACCAGACAGACAGAACTACAGTCATGCTGCAACTTCCTGGTCCTGGGACTTCCTGGGTTAAGCGAGTGTGCAGCCCATTTTTTCTGAGGGGCAGTTTTGTACTCCAAGTTCAGTGCCCACTATTGTTGATATGCAGTTATTCCTAGAGTCTCCTATACAGAAAGTCACCCCTCTTCCAGCTGAACTCATTTCCATTTGTCCCCAGCCTTTGTCACCACTCCAGAGGTGATCTCAGGCCTCACTTGGGTATAAGGAAAGTCTCACTCCCTCTCTGTCACACCCTGAGTGACAAGACAGCAGCCTTGATCTTTGAGGGTTGGCACAGCCCCATTCCAATGTGCCAGGTTTCATCTGTCCTAAGAGTGGTAAACTGGCACCCACTCATGTGGCTGAGGTATAAATGTCCTTGAACCTTTTCAGAACCCACCTACTTGTACTTGTAGCCTTTTTTTATTTTAGAAAAACTCTCCCATAGGAGAATGAGATGCAAAAGTGAATTTTCTTTATCAATAAAGTGACTTTAATTTTTAAAATTATGGACGTGGTATATTCCTGTAAATAATAATAATTCAAAAATAGATAAGACAATAAATAAAACACTCTTTGCTCTATAATCCCATTTTAAAGGTAACCATCATTAACAGGCATTCAACCTTATAGAATCTTTCAGGACAGCTCCGTTTTATATTAACTGGGATCACACCATAACCTGTTTCCTCTAACCAGCTTTTATCATGCAAAACACCATGGACATATTTCCAGATCAGGTACCATAATTAGCACATTCCTTACTTTTGGACATTTAGGTTACTCTCAATGCTTTATAATTACAAATAACATTGCAGCCAGCATCGCTAGAGCAAGTTTAAAAAATCAATCCTTGGTATATAAAAGCCAAAGTTGAGAAGGAAGCACCAAGGGTTTTGAAGCATTTGCCACACTGTCCCAGGGGTCAGCTGTAGCAGGCCTGACTGCCATGGTGGTCTGTGGTTAAGAGACAGGTGAGTTAAGAAGGTGTGTTAAGAGACACACCTTCACTGAGACACCTCAGACAAGACAGTAGAGCATGCAATCAACTCTCTCCTCTCTAGTTGTCTAACTCAACAGAGGTTCCCTCTTCCTCTTCCTCCTCCCTCCACCTCTACTCCCCTTGGGTACCTCTACTTACCCTGCCTCTGTTTTGAATCTCTAAAATACTGTGACAAGTTAATGATGGTACAATTATCTAAATGTTTAACAGACATGTTATCTAAGTGAGTCGGATTGAGATTCCATCCCGCTGACAATAAACATCAATGGTAGAGCAGAAAGCGATAGGCAAATTATAGCAAACCCTGCAATTTCGATGCTATTAAATTTGGAGGAATAACAGCCTTGAGGCCTGTAAACTCTGAATAAAATAGGCCCTTGTGTTTGTCCAACTATTAAATCAAAATGCTACCAACATCCTAGAAAAAACAAGGCAATTTATGGCTTTTCAAGTTTCAGTTACACATGGGCTTTTATTAACTCCTTTCTGTCACCGGCCACTGGTGGTGACACTTAGGGAGAAGGGGAGAGATGCTAGAGAGAACAGAACAAGAGCAAAAAATGTCATGGGAAAGGATAAAGGAGAGGCTTGGGGACTGAGATGGGCATCAAAGAGGTGGATGAGAACTGAGGCTGGGAACTGGGCCTCTGATGTGGGAACAACTGAGAAAAGGAATAGATGACTCTGAACAGGAAGGACAAGAGGAGACTCAAAAGCCTGTCAGATTGGCCTTTGGGACAGACATCTGAATCACAGTCCCACCACTAGATGAATCCTATTATTTAAACCTCTCTGAGTCCCCTCAGTGATACAAGCAAGGAAGCCCACTTCTTAGCGGTGTCAGATGTCTCTACTAGGCACTCTCAGGATTCTACTAGGTACTATCTAAAACTTCATAGACTTGGGAGCAAACTAAGCTCTGAACCACAGTCCTTAAAAAGATCAAATGCTATCATTCCCCTTAAATTTGGCCTTTTTTTAAAGGCAAAAGATCTTCATCTTTAATCCCCTCCTCAGACACAGGATGTATTTAATACATAGTTAAGGAATAAGCTTCCAAATAAAATTAAGGAAAGGCTTGTCTTCAGCTGAGAGACAGAAACCATAGGTCTCCAAAAATAACATCAGTGGGCAGCTACCACAAAGGCACATGCTGTTCTATGTCTGGTCTCTGGGTTAAACACTTTACATGTATTATTTTATTGAGTCCTTACAATGACCATTCATCATAGTTTACAAACATGAAAACTGAGATGGAGAAAAACGTACAGCATCAATACAAGATAGATCTTAGGCTGTTTTTGGAAATATACAACCCCCAAAACATCCATTTTTCTTGCTCAATTCCCACACCCTACATTTGAGAAAAAAGAGGCAGAGAAACAAAGCAATTTGTCCCGTGTCATAAAGCAAGTCTGGCAGAGCTAGGAGAAGAACCTAGTTTTCCTTTCTCCCAATGTAGTATCACTTCCAATACCATGTTGCCTCTTGCCATCTCCAAAGGCAGTGCTCAACACCATTTCTGCCATGGTAGGAGGTACACAGAAGACAGGAACTATGCGTGTCCTGCTGACTGCTGTATCCCTATCTTGGGTCCCAGCATCCATGTCTGGTATGAAATGATTGCTCAACATAAGCAAGGAATGAAAGAGCTCCAACCTTTTCTAACACAAACCTGCCTTGGGCCAATTCTCCTTTTCTAATCCCAAGATAGCTAAATACCTCTTAACCCCTCAGAACACTGCCCAAAGCAGTAATGGTTCACATAAAAAACATTGGGGTGGTGAAAAGGTGGAGCAGAAGGATTTTCAGGGCAGCAAAACTACTCTGTGTAATACTACCAAAAACGGGCATGTCATTAAACAGCCATCCAAACCCAGAGAATGTACAATACCAAAAGTGAACCGAAGATCAGTTATGAACTTGGGTGATAATAATGTGATCTTTCAGGTTCACTGAGAGTGACATATTGACCACAATGGTGTGGGTGTTGACAGTGGGGAAGTCTTTGCATGTGTGAGGACAGCAGGTATATGGGAAGTCTCTGTACATTCCAGGCAATTTTGCTGCAAACTTAAGAGTGCTCTAAAAAATAAAGTTAATTAGTTAAAGTTAGTTAGTATTAGGGGGTCTCTCCAGAAGGGCCCTGGGAGCAAACAGTGGAGGAGAAGACAGCTTGTCTGGGCCAACAGGTGACAGCTGGGTTGTCCCTCCCCACTCCATAGCAAGCAGCTCTAACACAGCCAAGAGCTCTGTGCTTGGAAAATAAAACTCTATATTAGGCATCAAACATGCCTTTATAGTAACAGCGTGAAATGAGGTCAAGAGTAAATCTATGCTGGGGCACTGACTGTACAAACAGCAACACATGACCCACCCTCCCAAGTGCCTGTGACGTTCCGCGGTCATTCTTGAGCTTAAGTTTTCTCGTGTTAAATTGCTTGGCATGCCATGTGAAATGCTATACAGATCACCTCTGATATTTATAAAAGTCAAATTCTATTATGCTTTCAATGGGGAGGTCACACCAACCTACAAGGAGCCCACGTGTTTATCTGATGAGTCACTGTCCTGTCCTCCCCCTACCTTCCACCTTGGGCAGGGGCCTGAAGCTCTTTCCTCCTCATTTTGCAGGTAACGTTTTAGGTAGGTTGAGTTCTTTCTCTTTATCTACTCCTTCTCTTCTTCACCACCTCCTCTGGGGCTGGACACTAGCAGGAGCCAGACAGTTGCTGGTTTGCCTATTTCTGCAGGACTGGGGCCAACTACCCTGACATGGCTCTCAGGTGCCCAGCACTGTCCCTCCTGCCAGGCCCAGGGCAGGAAAGGGGCAAGGCCAGCAGCAGCCACCCTGAAGGCAGGAATGTTGCTGCTCACACTTTAAACTCTCAGCCCTGCCTTCTACTTCTGCACCCCTACCCCATCTGCCACCAGAATGCTCTCTGAACAAGGACTCTATTTTCCACCCTGAAGGTCAGAGCCAGATTCATTCCTGACATGTTCTCCAAACATCACTGACATGTCAGAGGCCAGTGATGGGCCAGGAGAAGCAGGTGGCCTTCAAAGGGGAAGATTAGGAAGTTCTAGAGTATGTGTGTACCTTCTAGCTTCCTTCACTCTGAAACAGGGAGGAACCTTTAGGCAGGGTTCCCCTCAACACCCACTTCCTGCTAGAAGGGAAGAGCAGAGTCTGCAGCATGGCCAGGTAGATCTGAGGCTTCTGGACCATGAGACCCACTTACAGCCAATACCAAGTCCAGGAGAACCAGAGTCTTGACATTTGCATCTGGTTGAGTGGCTTTCCCTATGACACAGGACTATGGAAACTAAGCAACTTTTTTCTAGGCCAGTAAAAGAAAGTTCTTACTTTATAGTCAGAGAAGAGAGAAGCTTGGGCTGAAAGTAAGAACTTGTGGGTCCTAATTCTAGTTTAGATTGTTAGTTCTTAACTGACCCCCTTTTCCAAGTATGGCTTGTGATTCCCTGGTCTCTACATCAAAATCCAGGCCCTGTGGGGAGTCAGGACAATGTTAAGAGAGAGGTTCTTGAGTACATGTGAATGTGAGCTAAAGACACACATTCTAGCTCTGACCTAGACTGGTGTTACTGAACCCCGCTGGGTCTAAGTTTTCTCCATCAAAGACAAGGGAGAAAAAATGTCTTCCCTCTAGGATGTAATTCCAAAGTACCCAAGAGAGGGCCAGCTATCGAATTATCTGTACCTAAGGAAAGTTCAACCTACTGGCTCATTTCCTTCATACACTGTAGGTTTCAGAAAAGCAGGGACCAAGTTTTGTTCATTATTTGATCATTGTTTATTGGGGCCACAAACCACTTGGCATATCATAGATACTCAAAAGTCATGGAATAAGTGAATGAAGGGATGATGGGATAAAACAGCTACAAAGGCTATCCTGATCTGCAGCACACAAAAATCACTAATCTGGCAGACCTGCTAGAGAAGCTAGGAGCTGGAGGACAAAGCAGAAAGTCTGAGGTCTAGTTTCAACCTCGTACCTTGGGCCCATGGAGGCTAGCAGGAGAATGACCTTAGCCATATTTTATTTATATGCCTTTGGCTTCTTTTTCATATTGGGCAAAAGATGGAATGAGGTGAAGGTCCTAAGAGAAGATCTGGGATCCCCATTCCTGGAGATGGCAGACATGGGACCACACTAGGGAACTCAGGCCTCCTGAGTCCTCAAGGGCACCACTGAGGCCTCCCTTAAGGTTTGGCAGGACACATGCCTGATGCTCCTGGAGGCTGAACACCTGCTTAATCCTGATCCCAGTTCTGCTGCTTGGTCAGCAGGGGTTATGCATCATCTGTGCAGATACTGCAAGGAGGTGGCTCCTCTGGGCAGTTTTGGGCATTCTAGACTCTGGGCTGTTAAGAGCTACCAACTCTGCTCTATGAGATTGTTCAAAGTGTAGAACTTTGTTCCATCCTCAGCTGCACTGCAGTGGCTTGATGGACACATTGGAAATGTCCTCTTGGCCAAGGGTGTAGGCAGGGATCCTGGAAGACTCTTCCTTTACCTTGGAAAAGCAGCGGGACACTGTTCTCGGACCACTACCACCTGGATTTGGCCCTTTCTCTCTCACCTACCCAGTGAAGGGTTAAGGGCTCTTCTCTCTGATGAAACACCAACAACATTTACTGAGAGCTAGTTCCATGCAAGGCTCCTGCCAAGTGCTTCACATGTCAGATTAAATCTAGGCCATAAAATTTGTAAGTGACGGGGCTGGAAATTTTAATCTAGACAAGTTTTGGGTCACTATGCACTGATATACTGAATTCCACACTGGAAATTCAGGCTCCAGGAGGTCCCTTTCTCCCTGTAGTCTGCTACAGAAGCCTAACTCTATTAGGGTCCACACTTGCCCGAACAGTAAAGTCCTCCAGAGATCATCCCATCCATCCCCAGTTACCTTCATTCTCTCTAACTCCTTATGCCCACGTCCACTCTCTTGGTCCTTGTCTCTGTCTCTCGGGCCTCACTCACACAGGTCAGCCCTGACCCCAACTCTCCGTGTTCACACCACAGTAGGTGGCTGCCCTGAGTTCCCTACATGGACTCAAAGAGTTGAAGGTTCCTACAGGTCACTCTCATGGTGTCCTGGTCACTGAGATTGCCCACCTTCTCTCTTAAGACATAATGAAGACTATCCCAGCTCTCTCCCCTTGAGCCCAGCAGCCAAGGTATCTCCTCTGTCCTCGAATTAACACCACCCAATCCTATCTGTTGCCCCCAGGCCTGTTC
The DNA here is from genome assembly GCF_047511655.1 of Castor canadensis. Classification (NCBI taxonomy): domain Eukaryota; kingdom Metazoa; phylum Chordata; class Mammalia; order Rodentia; family Castoridae; genus Castor; species Castor canadensis. Next base: position 187,176,260 of record NC_133387.1, read on the forward strand.
AAGCCCCACACGGGAGTGTACAGTGGCTTGAACAACATTATGACTTGTAAAACCCACTCCTAATTAGTTTGACTTTGAATAAAGAGGGTAATTATTTTTAAATTTATTAACTGCTGCCTGGCCGGAGAAGTTTCCAGATCAAATGACATGGAGAAGCTATTTCTGTTCAGTGATGCAGCAATTTATATTACTGATCGGTCATTAAAACCTCTGGCACAAAACCACTTGTGCTTCCTGAGCCAAGATAGTGTCCGTGTGTCAAATTTCAACCCTAGAGTATAAATTAAGCCATTAATGGTATTTATCAGTTTATCTGGACTTAAAGAACTACTTACTAATTTAATTCTCACTATCAAACCCAGGAGGAGTCTGTGAACGTGCACATGTACGCATGTGTGTTTTCTCACTCTTATTTTACTCAACGGTGTAAAAAAAAAACTTCTGATGTGTAAATGAAGTACAAGCATCTCGGGAGCTGCCTAGCTGTTAATTCCTCCCTGCTCTGCAACCCAAACATTTTGGAAGCAGCAGTGTTTTGCAATATGTATTTGTCATAATATAAAAGGTGTAAAATGATCTCTGTTTATCTCTTCAAAGTCTTTGCTGTACCAAAACAGAAAACTGCAATGTGACAACAAAGCCTGAGCCCAGCCCAACCGTAAGTACGGCCTCCCTGAGCACCAACTTGAGTTCATCAAGATCCTGAGGGAAGGCAGCAAGGAGGGGTCACACATAGCAGGGCAGAAACCTGGCAACATGAACTAGCTGTCTGCTTGGCCACACTGGAATTGGAGCTACTTTCTATTAAATTCATCTTTCATTCTGCAAGACACCATACTCACCCACACTACGCGATACTGCGTATTTCCTCCCCACAGGGTGACCTTGGGCTTGGAACTCCTGGATCCAATCTGATTCAGAGAAATTATGTCCTACCCTAGGAGGAGGATGTAGGAATTCTTAGTTCAGTGGGCCACAGGGATGTAAAAGAGCCCCACCCAGATCAGGGCCACGAGTTAAACGACTAAGTAGGCTGTTCCTAAACTGCTCAGTCCACGAACCCACGCAAAACGGTGGGTCAACGTGCAAACCGTTGAGTAGAAGAGCACTGAAGTTGGAGTTGGGTCAAGTTTCAGCTCACCACTTTCTAGAGGAGTAACTAGTGGGTAGCTTCTAGGCCTCTGTTTTCTCACCTGTAAAATGGGTATAAACCAAGGTATCACAAATAGCAGATGGCAATAGTATTATTTTATTCTCCCCAGGATCTCCATTCCTTCTCCTTTCCAGATCGATAGCTTTCTCTCTTTCTTTCTTCCCCAATGACACCTGGAGCTTCGCTGGGCTTGTCCCTCTCTGGTAGCTCTAGGGTTATTTGCAGCATTACCTATAATCAGTCCTCTCTCTTATCCTGAGTCTTCTTTCCTAAAACAGAGATGGCAAACAGAGTTCACGTTCTCTCATCAGTTGTTAAAGGAGACTCAAACAGCAAGCGCACCAGCCTAGTAAGCATGAGACCCTGAACTCAAACACCAGTGCCACAAAAAAAAAAAGGGCCGGGCAGCTACTCAGGAGGCAGAGATCAGGAGGACAGAGGTTCAAAGCCATCCCAGGCGAACAGTTCATGAGACCCTAACTCAAAAATACCTAACACACAAAAAAGGGCTGGTGGAGTGGCTCAAGGTGTAGGCCCTGAATTCAAGTCCCAGTAAGAAGGAATGAATGAATGAATGAAGTTGTTACAGAAGCCTAAGGATCTACCTGGATTCAGCAGAAAGTAGTGCCACATGCCAGGAACAGACAAAGTGTCACACAGGCCAACTCACTGCCAATTCCACATAAAGGATGAGACTGCTATTGTACCCACATATTGTACCCAGCACAGAGCATGGTGCATGTCCCATGCTAGCAAGCACCTGAAGGCCTTTGCTGCAAAGGAGCTTGCCCACAGCCCACACCCAGGCTGGGGTGCCTTTCTCAAGGCTCCCACCTTGACCTCGCATCCCTAATTTCATTTTCTCCATTCCTCACCTTTGCAAGAGCTCAGTTTATTCAATCTTTATTGAGCAAGTCACGTGGGGCACATTTTATCTCCACAGAAGGAGTGGCACTAGACAGCTGACTTTTCTCTGTGAGGCCTCCCTCTTCCATAGGGAGGCTCTAGCCACAGAGTCTCTGGTGGGAAGCAAAGGTCACAGACCACCACTCTAGCTTCCTTCAAGAACAGAAAGTGTGCCGGGTGCCGGTGGCTCATGCCTGTAATCCTAGCTACTCAGGAAGCAGAGATCAGGAGGATCGAGGTTCAAAGCCAGCCCAGGCAAACAGTTCGCAACACCCTAACTCAAAAAAACCCTTCACAAAAAAAATAGGGCTAGAAGAGTGGCTCGAGGTAGAGGCCCTGAGTTCAAGCTCCAGTACTCCAAACAAACAAATAAAAAAACAGAAGTGTGGCTTTGTCACCAATGTGTCCGCAGCATATGCCAGGCACACAGGAGGTACTCAGTAAGTATCAGACTGTGCTTGGGAACAACCTTTCCCGAGGCTCACCCCTCAGGACTCAGCTTCCCCAGCCTCTGGCTTGGAGGGCAGCTTTCTCCCTCCTGCTGCAAATTTCATCTGGATGGACAGAATTCAATGTGTGGCTAAGCTGGCTTAAAAGTATCATCCATGATCCAGGTCAGAATTCTCCAGAGTGGGATTCTTGGACCCATGTGGGAACCAAGAATGGCTGGGACCTTGGGAGACCTGGTCCTCCCCTCACTTTCAAAACCAGATTTGGAAACCCAGGTAAAATAACCTAACCAGGGAGATGGTGGTTGGAATAATGGCTCACTGTCCTATCATTACAGGGCAAGGCAGCTCCAAACCAGAACCCGTGATACCAGTGTGAGGAGGTGTGTTTCCCGCTGAGGATATTTTGTGAGGTGGAAGGACTAGAACTCAGAAATATTGATGACCATAAGTACGCCAGCCCTGCACTAGCTTATCTCAAGATGGCTGCCCTCACCAGCCCCCCACTGAGAAGAAGGGTCTAGGCTTCCACCAACTTAAATCTGAGGCCGACCTGTGACAACTTTGATCATCAAACACAGCACAAGTGAGGCTGTGTGTCTCCAGTTATTTTCCCAGCTTTTAAGACAGCTGGCAATGTCTGTGTCCTAACTCCTGAAGCCCTGAGCTGGCAGGTGCAAGACCCAGCAACTCTGTGACTGCGAGTCGATGTGCAGGAGCTCTGAGTCAGGTATGTAAGTACAGAAGCCATCAGACATCCAGGCCCGTGGAGTCTTCAGATGACGACAGCCCCAGACATCACCTGAAGGTGGCCAAGAAACCCTAAGTAAAAGCCCGTCCAGCTGAGCCCAGTCAACCCACAGAGCTGTTGGGGATAACACTTGCGTCAGTGCTGTTGGGATGGTTTGTTACACAGCAATTGATAGCAGGAACACTGCACCAGATCAGTCCCCACTCTGCAGACGCCAGAGTGCTACTTCAAATGCAAAAAGCAGGTCATGTCATTCTCACTCCAAACCCTCCCATGGGGCTGCAGGCATAGCTCAGTGGTAGGACACACGCCAAGTATGCATGTTTAATCCCCAGAGCCAAAAAGAAATTCTCCAGTGCTCTATTTTCCCCTTCTCTATATACAGTCGTGTGTGTGTGTATATATGCACGTATATATTGAAATATAAACAAATATTCATACTATAGTCAGTAATTCTGTGTGTATATGTATATAGCTACATAGTCCACATATATGCACACACATACATACACACGTGTGTTTATGTACATATATACACGTATACACACATATGTATGGTGGCACGTGTGAAACCTGTTACTCTTTTTGGTACACGACAGGGCTCATTTAAATATATACATGTACATTACATACACACACAGCTTTATAAAATACAGTACACGTACCATGCAATATATAACTTGTGCTTTTGAAGAATATACTCTAATAGATTTTGATATATTTGGACTTGTGCAACCATCACCACAATCAATTCCAGAATATTTTCATCACTCCCCTTCATTAGCAATCAGTCCCATTTACTCCAACACCTTCAGCCTCTGGCACCTACCATTTTCTTTGGGTCTGTATACATTTGCCCACTCTGAACATTTCACCCAAATGGGAAACCCATAGCGTGGTCTTTTGTGACTGGCTTCTTTCACAGAGCAATTTGAAGGTTCATCCAGGTGGCAGTATGTATCAGTGCTTTGTTCCTTTTTCTGGCCAAATCGTATTTCTCTGCATGGGTACACCACGATTTTTGTTCATTCATCAGTCAGTGGACTTCAGGCATTTCCATTTTGCAGCCGTGGTGCTGCTAGGAACACTCATGTACAGTTTTTGTATGGACACATGGTGTCACTTCTCCTGGTTAATAGGAAGGAGTGCAAATGCTGGGTCACGTAGCAACTCTATGACCTTGTGAGGAGCTGCCAGGCTGTTCTCCAAAGTGGCTGCGCCATTTCACTTTCCACCAGCCAGGTCTGAGGTTCTGCTTTTCCCACATCCTCAGCAATGCTTGCTTCTATCTGAACCTTTTATTACAGCCACATCCTAGTGGGTGTGAAGTGGTGTCTCACTGAGGTTTTGATTCTCATCTCCCTAGTGGCTAATGGTGCAGCATACCTTTCCCTGTGTTCACCGGCCATTTGCCCATCTTGGGAGTTAGGTCTACTCAGATCCATTGCCCACTTAATCTGGCTATTTCTATTTTTGTATCCATTTAATTTGGCTATTTATATTTTTTATTTTTGAGTTGTAGGGTTTTAAAAAAAATATTTTCTAGCTGTAAGTTCCTTATCAGAAATACGATTTGCAAATACATTCTCCCCCTGCACACACAGAATAAAACCCAGATTCCTTATTAGAGTTGAGATCCACCTGATTTCCACCCTCATCTGTCACCTCACTCCCTGCTCTCCACCACACTATACTGAGTTTCATACTGTTCCTTGAACTTGTGAGGCCTGTCCTCGTCTCAGGGCCTCTGCAAGTGCTGCTTCCTCTGCCCAGGCTCTCTTTCTAGAGATATCTGGGCACTCACTCCTTCACTTCAGATCTCCGCTCAATGTCGCCTTCTCAGAGAGCCCTTCTTCCCTACATATTTTATCTAAAATATTGCTTTTCTCCCATTTTTTTCTCTATTTTTTTTTTTTGGTGGTATAGGGGTTTGAACTCAGGGTCTTGCGCTTGCTAAGCAGATGCTCTGCCACTCGAGCCTCGCCTCCAGCCCTTTTTATGTTATGTCCAGCTTTACGCCTGAACTAGCTTCCTATTCATGCTTCCATGTGTAGCTGGGATGACAGACGTGACCCACCATGCCCAGCCACTGGTTAAGATGGGGTCTTGCAAACTTTTTGCCTAGACTGGCCTCAAACTGTGATCCTCTGGATCTCCACTTCCTAAGTGCTGGGATTACAGGCTTGAGCCACTGTGCCTGGCCTCTCCCTACCATTTTCTATCCTCTCACTGCTTTATTTTTTCTTAATGTCATTTATTACAACTTGACATTATATCACATACTTAATTGCTGATACTGTCTTCCAGTTAGAAACTCAGTTCTGTCAGTGGCAGGAATGTTGTCTGTCTTGTATGTTACTACATCCTAAATGCCCACACAGTGCCAGGTACACTGTAGGAACTCAACAAACATTTATTAAATTAAACTCATCTGTTACTATTTATTTAGTGCTTACTCTGAGCCAAACACTCTGCGAAAGCACTTCAAATAAAATATCTCATTTAATCCCCACAACAACCCTATGCTATGAGAGATGCTTCATTGTTAAAACCCCAATGAAGAAAGTTCAGGAAATTTATCCATGGTTCCACAAACAGGAAGGGGCAGAGTCAGGATTAAATCCAGCCAGGTTAATCTCTGAACAACAGGCTCTACAACACCTGTCCCCAGAATTACATTTAGAAAGTCCTTTTCTGTCCTTTGAGCCTTGGTTTCTTCATCTATAACATGGGAGTAGCCTCTGACCTCACAGGGTTATGAAAGACGGGCCATGAGCGAATCGGACCTGGCATATCGTGAGCCTTTGATCAGTATGAGCTGGGATGATGACGTCAACGATGATGTCAATTACAGTAATATGGTGGCATTAGTGCTGTGAGCTCACTCACTGCTTTGAAAGCAAATCAAGCTGCACCATCACTAGTTAATATTCAAATACATCCCTGTGTACAGACTGGTGCCTTTTGGACGATGACCCAACCTCAGGAGGAGGACTAACCGCTGTGCTACATGAGGGTTTCAGCGTTTCATCGCAGGGGTGCAAAAGGCTTTCTGACCGTTCACTTGAGGAAGGGGAGGCTTAGATAGCATCAGACAGACTCAGGCCTCAGAAGGGACATACACAATGCCTCCATGAGGACAGGATCTCAGTGGCCTGTTACAGTCAGAATCATGACCTCATCCAGCACAGCTGTTTCCACGGGGCACCATCATACCTGTAAATTTCTACCCAGACCCACAGGCAAGAGTCACTGTCATGACAGCAGCTTGGCCCCACTCACAGCAACCCCTGCGAATGGCTGGATATCATGTTTGCTAAGAAGAGATACTACCAAGGCCCTTCATGTCCATGCAAGAATGGAAATCAAAGGCCACTCACCAGTATGGGTCTGCCTGTGTGTCTCCAGGGCATCCTCTTTCGAGAACTGTGCACCGCACTGATCACAAACAAAGGCTTTGGCACCCGCTGCAAGAGAGGAGAGGTGGTTAAGAGCACCTGTGTGTCCAGTAAGGCACTAGAACCTCACGAGGACTACTTTTTGTACACACTTGTAGCCCCCCAGTGCTGTCTTGAGACCACCTCATATCTCCCCAGGCTTTACTGTGTACCAGAAACAATGCTAAATACTTAATGTACACCATTTAATTTAATCCTAACAACAACCATTTCAAGTACCATACTTTAGACCCCATTTAGCAGATGAGACTACGCAAGTTCAGAGAGGTTAAGTACCCTGCCCAGTGTCACACAGCAGGTAATATTAGAGGTGGATTTGAACCCAGGCAGCCTGGCTTCAGAGCCTTTGCTCTTAATCCCTGCAGCTACGGCCTCCTCAGATGTCAATGCTTTATGGATAAGAGTGTGAGCTCTGGGATTATCTTCCCACAACTGAAAAAATGAAAATCTACTTTACCATCTCATACAGCAGGTCTTTCAGTAGGATTTTATTTGGAAAAATGATTCCACTACTCTTTAAAAAAAGTTTGAGGGTGGGTGGGCGCGGTGGTGCATGTTGTAATCCAAATACATAAGAGACTGAAGCAGGAGGATCATGAGTTCAAGACCAAGTTGGACTACATAGTGAGCCCCTGTCTCAAAAAAGAGTTTGAAAACTTCTGCCTCGGAGTATCAGCATACAGTTAAGGAACATAACTCAGAACACAAAGACTTAAACACCAAGGAACACTTCTTGCTAGTAAAGGAGAACCCTAGTCTATGAGGACCCCGACCTCATTGACACCCATATTCCAAATGGTGAGCAAGATATATTCTAGCAAGTGCTCAGTAAATAGAAGTTGACTGAATAAATGAGCATGAAGTACCCCAGGGGAGATATGAAATTGCTTTTCCTGAAGAGAGTTAAAAGTAACTACTGTCATTTGCCATAGGTGGCTGAAGTTGAGTTTCACCTGGAGGCAGGGAGAATCCCGTGATGACCTCTGGGTGTCCTTCAACCTGCAAGAGATCCTCAGACCAAGCACCTGGTCCATGGCTTTGAAAACAAGAGCGAGAAAATTTCTCTTGGGGATGATGGCAAAGCTGTCATGGTGTTCACAGAAGTGACAGCTAGAACCACTTTCATCCATTCACAGAGGAAATGTAGAAAGTACCTCAAAAAACAGAGTGGGCAAGGATGGGGAAGGTGGGGCTGGATGGAGTCACAGCTCCCTGACAGTGAGCAATTTCCCCTAGTCCCCAATCATTAGCCATCGATGAATTTCTGTGGATGTGTAAGGGAGCTGTTTTTAATTGCATTTTTTTTTCTTTGTGGTTCTATCTGTTCTCACGGCTCCCTCCAGAAGACTGGGGGGGCGGACACCTTCTGACTTGGCCGTCACACTGGAGCCCTGTGATCCAGTGAGGAGCCAACAGCACCACAGGCTTCAAAGGGATGTGGTGTGGTGGTGGTCTCAGAACCAGCCATCGATGTGGCCCTGTAGTAGCGTCTCATTTTAATGACCAAGAAGCAGAGAGAAAGGAAGGAGGGAGGTAGGAAATGAAGGGCGGATGTGCACCATTAGACAAGTTCAGACGAAGATAAAAACAGATGAGCACATGCAATCTAGAAAAGGTTGCTGGCGTGGCCCAAGCCTGACCGCATCTTGGTTGCCTTCAACATCCTCCTCACTCCACCCCACTTGCTGAAAGTCACGAAATTCAGCTCAGTGTGTGTGAAAGTCCCTGTCCTCAGGGACTGCAGGTCAGGCTCATTACACACAGATACCACAGACATCAGCTCCCACCGCTGGCTCCCATTCATGAAGTCCCAATGTTCCTTCCATCCCTTACCAAGAGCAACTCTGACCCCCCAGCTCTCCAAGGTGAGCCAAAGAGCAAAGGCAGGCAGTTCTACGGATACACAAGCAGAGCAGAGGGTGCCAGATGAAACCTGCTCCCCCAAGGAGGCTGTGCCTTTAAATTGTCTCTGAAATGGCTGGCTCAGAGGCAGAAATATTTGGCAGCCCTGAAATTAAAAGTGATAAATTTCCTCGCCAAGCTTTGATCGATAATAGAGGCCTCATCTGTTAATCAATAAGACAGTCTCTGCCTGTTTACTGTGCATATGTTGTTCACTGCTGCCTTCAGTATGACGTCAGGTTTGCATTCAAAGCAACTCAAGTGTGTATAAGCCACATGGCTATTCCCAAAATGCATTATGGTGACATCACTCAGCCCCTGATACATTTATAAAGCATCAATGGAGGAAGTGGAGAGAGCCAAGGAGGTCATGCCAGCTCAACATGACAGGTTCATAGAGACCTCGCAGCAGCATTTACCCCCACAAAATTTCCTGGGGCTCATCTGGGAGTGGGGAGAACCCCAAGGACACAGCTAAGGGACAACCATGAATATCACATCCATCCTTTGACATGTATGCCAGGAGGTGGATGACAGTAAGTAAGCAAGAGATGAAATTCCTGCCCTCATGGAGCTTATAGTCAAGAGAAGACGGAAGATTTTTAAAAAGCAAGTCAACATACACAGGACGGACAGAGATGAGTGATAGGGTGAGTGAAGAAGGATTGATTGCCAGGGGATACTGTTTTGGACAAGGTGGTCAGGGAAGAGGCCTGGGATGAGCTGGTATCTGTGAGAAGAACTGGAGGAAAGAAGGCAATAAGAAGCAATGGTCCTGTTTGGGAACATCCACACCAGACAAAGCAAGAGCCAGGAGGCCAGCTGGACAGAATGGGGCCAGGGAGGGGACAACAGGAGCCAGAATCAAGAACGTAACAGATTGTGGTGAGAGAAATTAAATAGCAGAGGGAGAACAGCAGGAAGATAAAGTGAGCTACCCCCACACTATCTGTCTCAACTACAGACCCAAGTGAACGAGGAAAGGAACAGTAAAATCTAGAGAATCCCAAGCCTGGCTCAGCCACTTACTGCTGTGGACCTCATAGAAGTCATCACCCCTTGGTGAACCTCTTCCCCAGACTGTACAATGGATATGACCTTATCTGTCTGCTTCACTGACCCTGCTAGTGGGAGACAAGGGACATCAATGAACACAAAACTTGTTAATCACCAAGTGCTCTGAGTTTATAAGAGCTCATTGATGCTATTTATACCCAAGGAGGCTGTGGCATGACTCAAGATTTGAGTCAGACAGAGCAGAGTTCCCATCCCAACAGAGCTAGTCACCAGCTGTGACCCTCAGCAAAGTCCCTAACCTCAGTGAGCCTGCCACCTCATCTGTAAAATGGGAACAGGTTCCTCAGAGAGGTTAATGTGCTCAGCTCAGTGTATGTGAACCAGTAAATAGCAGCTACCATCAACGTCAGTCATTACTGCTTTAAACAAGAGCTCTCTTTGTGCAATTAAAGTATGATTGATTTTACTGAAATTCAATGCGCAGTTATTTGGGTGTCATTTATCTTGTATAAAGTAAGTCTCTGCCACACATATGCTCACCTCCCTCTGATTTAAAGGTGAGACTTTTGTTGAGGGAGAGCTGAAAACTCTTGTTATAGGACCAATGCGTCAGTATCAGCAACTGTCACTAACTTCCCAGGACAAGTTCCAGGAGCCCCATTCGATGATTCTGTGTTTCTGGGCTCGTTTCTGTCTTCCCAAATGGACTGTGAGCTCCATGAGAGGAGCCTCATATTTGTCATGGTCTCTGTTGAATCCCTAATGTCCCATGTCCTGCCTGGCACACAGCTCGTGTGCACTAAACGCTTGTTCAAGGAAACCCTCAGACAGGTTCCTGGGTGCTAAACCGGCCTGAGAACGGACCACTGACCATTAAGGCACTGCCAGGCTGTCCCCTAGGGGCTGGCAGAGTCTTTACTCTACATGTTCTGGGTTCTCTACAGCCCTTTCTGGAAACTCAAGCATGTGGTCTCTGGCTGGAGCTCAGGAAGTGCAAGGGAGAAGAAAGGAAAGACTAGGAGGGAGGGCTATCTGCTTCCTCAGGAGCAAGCCCTCAACCTAACCACCCAGCCCTCTCCCCTCAGAAGCAAGAAGATGACCCCTCACTCCAGTACAGTCAGTGAGTATCTGATCCCTAGGCAGACCTCAGGAGGGCAGGCTGGGCCCTCCACTGCCGGCAGTGTTCTGCTGGGGAATATTCCCTCCCCCAACCCAGCCTAAGTTCATCTGGGATTCAGTGAACCCAACTGCTACAGGCAGACAGACATCCTTGCCCTGCCAGACTCCCAGGGACTCTGCAGAAGAGAGCTCAAGGATGTTCTCATCACCACACATGTAGAATAGTGGGCTGCCTAACCACTGGGAGTTTTCCAGACCCACTCTTCTCCCCCTTTATCTTGACTTCCTAGTACCTCCAGAAGGTTAGACAGGCTCAAAGGACAGAGGCAAACTCAAAGCAGCTAAAGGTGTGGTGAGAAGAAAAGACACAGACACTACAGTCCAGCTGAGGCTGGGGCAGGGATCACTTGGACTCACAGGAGTTAAAGAAGGAACTGGCCAAAAGGCACTTGCAAAAACATAATGGTTTATCTAAATGCCAGAATTCCAATGGCAACAGAGCCGAAATCCAATAGAAGCCATGACAAGTTCCCCACAGCTGCCCCCCTCTTCCGGGCTTCTCTCACTTGGCAAAGAATCGAGCCTTCTCCCTACTTGCCTTCCTAAGCAGAAGCAGGGCTGGGGTCTCAAGCTTCTACAGAAGATGCTCAAAGCAATCAGATACAGAATGGTGCCTCCCTGAAGGATAGAAGGCAGAGCCAATGAGAGAAGAAAAAAATTTCAAAAATCCCTCCCTCTCCAAGCCCTCCCCCACCCCAAGCTATTAATAATCTTTAAAAAAGGAACCACTGGGGGGAAAAAAAAAACACCTAATGCTTGCCAGCATCTAATGTTGAGTGGTGTGTCCTTTTTTTAATTCCTTGAAATTTTAAAATAAACATCTTGAATGTTCTGATGAGATATGCATGCCTGCTTACATAAGGAAGTACAGAGTGTACCAAAACAGCAGACCCAAAAAAAGCATAAGCTGTCAGAACAATGAGTACAGACACAGGGCATTTTACAACAGGCCATGGTGTACAGTTTTATTTACAGTACCTCTTATCAGACAGAGAACAGCACACTACCTGCCAATTCTAAAGGCCAGGACTGCGTGTTCCTTCCCTCAAGGAGATGTGTACTCCCAGACAGGAGCTGCCGGCAGACTAGCATTTGCTCTCTCTAGCTCTTGCTTTCTTTCTCCTTATCAACAAAATGAAAGGCCGGGGCAGACCAGAGTGTCTTTGAGAGACACAGACTCAGGAAAGGGGAGTAGGGGGCAGATATCACTGTCTGGACACCCACCAGCCCTGTGGATGGCCTAGGATGTGTGTCAAGAGAGCTGGGGCTGACACAGCAGTAGGGACACTGGCCTCACTGCAGGATGGCAGGTGAATGAACCTGTGATGTAGGGCCCCAAGTTGTGGAGAAAGCTACAGAGACAGAGGTCACCTGGCTAAGGATGACTCCTTTCCAAATCTCTGGTAGTCAACTTCCCACCACTGACCTGGTAAAGACTGATACCTCCCGTGTGGCTCAATGTCCACTCTATATAAGTCAAGCCCTTGGGATGGGTCCAAAAGAAACACTGAGGTATCTCTAGGTCTGACAGAACATTTCTCCTCCCCAGTAAATGTCATACTACAGTAGCAGGAGTACCATGGTGCTTGGTGCTCTTGGCTCTTATGGTCCCCACTCAGGTTTCACAGGGACAACACAGGTCAACCCTGTCCCTTATCTTCCAACTCTTGAGGGGTTTAGAGAGCTCCTGTGTTACATTTTTTAGCCCCAACAGGTAGTCCAGTAGGTTTAGAAATAGCCCATGGTCAGCGCGCGCACACACACACACACTAAGCTTACAGCTTCGTAGTAACCTCATCAAAAACACGCTCTCTGGAATCAAACAAACCCGGGTTCATGGCCAAGTTCTACCATTCCTAGCTCACACTCTAATGAGTGAGTTGTCTTTTCTAGACCTGTTTCTTGGCCTGTAAAACTGGGCTCAATGTGTCTACATCACAGGGTTGGTCAAGTGATGACTAACTTAAACAACATATGCAAAGTCTTTAACCTGTACCTGGCAGATAGTAACTGCTCAATAAATGCTAGCTGTCATTAACAGCAATAGCACTGCCATTACTTTACTTCCCAGTGCCAATGTAAGAGACATACACAAAAATCCAGCGAGTGTAATAGATGCATCATAGTATTTAAGGCATGCTTACCACCCCAGCCAAAACACAAAGAGAAAAAGAAAGGACAAAAGAAGTCCACTCTGGTAAGTTTTCATTCTGCAGATTTTCTCTAGGGCATGCAGGCTAAGGAAAGACAGATGCTACCAATCACTGCGTTCCCCCAAGGGAGCCCAGTGCAAACCAACTGTTACATGGAAAGACAGGGTCAGCTCACTCTTCTTGGGACAAGGCACCTCGCCAGTCCACTCCCATCACCACTCACAGGCAACTTTTAATAGCATCACTGTCCTTCTGCTAGCCACCCAGAAGGTAACTGAGAAATGTAAAAGAATTTAAGCTAAATTATTTTAAATACAATACAAGTATTATGGTATATTTATTGCAGTTAAAAAAGCACACAAAGCTTCCTAAAGTCTAAGGGTGCTGACTGAGGGCTCACTGACTGTGACCTCTAACCTCTTCCATCCCCAGGCAATTTCTACAACTGGGCAGTCCAGGTACCTTGGTAATCAGTACAAGGGCACAAAAATCTCTTACTCCAGGGACAACAGTCCCTGCTGTGAGGGATAAGACTTCCTCCCAGACATGTCGTGCCAGTGAGGCAGTCTCTCTGCGGTTAAAAGTCAGGCCCTTCAGATGAATTCCTGCAGTGGCTAGCGACCAGACATGGCTTTGAGGCGCTTCCTCTCATTGGTGCTATGGTCTTGGCATCAACTCTGTAGCCTCACAACTCCTCTTAAAACAGAGTTGTTAAACCTCATGGTAGTTTAAACAAAAACTATATGAAGTACTGACACACAGCAGGTGCTCAAGTCACAGTCACTATGATTACAGATTAATTTCATAACATCAAGTTAATGAGCTCCAGGGGGCAAACCCGTGGCTAGAGCTTCCAGGAACTCCAGCCCATAATACCTCCAGCTCCAGAGCTCCTGGGAGAAGGCCCAATGACAGGAAGTGATCAGCCTGGGGAGGTGAGACTACCTCCAGGACCCCAGTGTGCATATTCCACCTGCTTGGAATGGAAGAGGAGGTCATTCTTAGATGAGGCGAGGTGTATTACCAGTTCAAGGGCAGTCTGCTGGTCTAGAGCGTCTGAAGAGAAACGGAATCGGGATCTCAACTGTTACTACCTGAGCTGTGAGACCCTGGATGAGTCTCCTCATCTCTCCATTTGTAAATGAAGGAGCGAGAAGCACCTGGCAGAAAAATCTCAATGTGGCTGTAACAGGGAGCTCAAATGCTCATAAGCCTTGGTGATACCCCAGCCAGAGCTGGGGAATCCTCCACCAGAGAATACAGGCAGGCAGAAGGGAACAGAGAATCCAGACATGGGCAGTCAAGAGCCAGGTCAGGCTGCACCACCAAGGCTGTGTGAGAGGCTGAGCCCTCAGTTCCAGGGACGCCTGGGTTCTTAGGTTTCACGGCTTTGTTTTGTTTAAGGGATATGACATTGCATCCGGGCATTTGTTAAGAGGCTGGGCTTTTAAACAAAGCCAAAGGAATGGCAGTGGGGATTTCAACCATGATTTTATGGGACATTTCCTCAAACCCTGGACACATCAACAATCACCTTCCTTCCTTCCTTCCTGGCCCCCACCTGGGGACTCTCAGGTAAGAGGTTGGGAATGATAAGAGAGGTGGTATACAGCCATCAAACAGTCCCAAAGCTCTATTTGTTACTTGAGCCTCTGTCTCCTCTTCTCATCCTCAAAGACCATACTCCTCTTCTAAAGCAGCCTGGTCTCACCCACAATCTCAGGTCTGCACTCACAATCTGGTATGGGAGATTTAACAGATGTGCACACCTGTACATGCTCTTCTCCCCACAGTTAAGATTCACAGTGCTGCTTGGACAAAAGAAAACAGAAAAACAGCTGGCTGCTGTGGCTCAAGCCTATTATCCTAGCTACTTGGGAAGTGGAGATTGGGAGGATCATGATTCAAGGCCAGCCCAGGCAAAAAGTTAGCAAGACCCCATCTCAACCAATGACTGGGTATGGTGGCACATGCCTGTCATTCCAGCTATGCTGGAAAGCACAAGTAGGAAGATCATGGTTCCAGGCTGACCCAGGCACAAAGCAAGAGCCTATTTCAAAAATAATCAATGCAAAGAAAGGGCTGGTAGAGCAGCAGAGTGCTAAGGCGCCTGCCTAGCAAGTGCAATGCCCTGAATTCAACCTTCAGTACTGCCCAAAAACAGAAAAGGAAAAGACAGTAGAAAAGCAGAGTCAGTCCAAGGTACTAGGCCAAGATCAAAGCCCTGCCTATCCCACAAAATTTCAAGCTGATGCCTTCCACTGACTTGGCCACCCACCATCCCTTGACACTCTCTCCTATTAAATTTTCACTTGAGGTGTTTTCTGAGGGAACAGAGAGAGGCTTCTTCAGCCTTAAGAGCATTCTGGTCCTCCCTTCCTCCCTCCAATCTGGTTCCTTTACCCTCATTGCTCCCTGACTGGGCAGTACACCATGTCTTCTCGTGATGTCAGGGCATCTTTGGGGTCTCTGTATTGATAACTCCCTCATTCCCTCTCTTCTCAGGATCCCCCATTTTCCCCCTACTCCTAGCATCTCTCTTCAATGCCACTTGCAAAGAGTTGCAGTGTGTGTATATTTTGTTTTGTTTTTTTAAGTTAAAATGCCCTTAGGTAACCGTACTTCAACAAATGGCAAGACACTGAGTCTTTGCAAAGGCTTCAAATTCTGTCACAAGCATGATAACAGTAGCACTCTTCAAGAAACCAATTGGCAGGGCTCTGCATACAAGTATGTGTTGACTATTCCCTCAATTGTAAACTGAGCAAGTCCTGTGGATGAGGGCTTTTCTTCTTCTAGAAACTGTGCCCGGAAGCAGTGCCAACCTCTGCATTCTCAGATAGCCAGGCTGGGCTGTGGGAAGAGGGAAAGCTCCTGCTGGAAGAGAGGCTTGCTAAGATAGTCCCTTACTAGGTTCCCATCATAGACGGGTTAACGGGAAGGGCACGGCTTTGGTATCCAAAATGCCACATCTAGCGCATTAGCAGTTTTATCTCTCTGAGCCTTGGTTTCCTCACCTGTTGAAGAGATGGTGGTACATCCCTATTCTAAAAGCAGGGCTTGGCAGGGTGTGGTGGTCCATGCCTGTAATCCCAGATACTTGGGAGGTGGAGGATCAGGAGGATTATAATTTGAAGTCAGTTGGGCAAAAATTTAGCGAGAACCCATTTCAACAAATGCCAGACCACATACAGGTGGCTGTCATCCCAGCTAGGTGGGAGGGTGTAAGTGGAAGAACTGAGATCTGAGACCAACCCCAGGTAAAAATAATGCAAGACTCAAGCACAAAGCGCTCAGGGAATGGCTCAGTGGTAAAACGCCCGCCGAGCAAGTCCAAGGCCCTGACCTCAAACCTCAGTACCACTTTGGATGTTGCCTGGGTTACACAACTCCAAGGGCACCACTCACTCGGAAATGGGCTGCAAGGTTGTTGGGAGGAAGAGGCACAGAAGGTGCCCAGCAGAGTAAGTGGCACTCAGCAGTTGCTCAGTCACAACCCTTCTACTCCTCCCTCCCAGGATCCCAGGGGTCCTACAAGGTCTGTCCTTCAATGATGAGCAATTCAATACTGCAGTTGCAATCAGGATAAAAATATAATTCACTAACATTTATTATAAAACAAGCATGGTGCTAACTACTTTATTTGCAATATACTATTTAGTCCTCCCAACAACTCTAAGATCATCCCCATTTTGCAGATGTTAAAAACTGAGGTTTAAAAAGCTGAGATCATTTGCCCAAGGTACCATTGCTAGTAAGTGTTGGAGAAAGTGAAGCAGATTTCAATCAGGGTGGCAGTATGGGAGACCACTAACCAGAAGGGCCTTTGCTCACACAAAAGTTGAAAGTGTGGGAAAGTCCTGGTAAGGGGAAGAGACAAAGACTCATAGGAATGATCTCTGCTCTTCTCCACACTGGCTCACCCCTGCAATCAGGAGATCTCATTGAGAGCTCCCAGGCCACCTTCCTCGCTTCCTGCCCTCTTCTCTGGGCCCCTTGCCCATGAGAAGGGTCCTGGTCTGGCAATGTAATACCACTGCCCATCACAGAGCCTGGGCAGGAAGCAGTGGCACCAGGCTCTAGATCTGGTTCTACATCCCGCTTTTCTTGGCCTTCCCTTTTCCACCTGCAAAATGGACATCAGATATCCTAGCCCCTCCCTGCCACGTCAGGCTTTCTATCACAGAGGGAGCTCAAAGACATGAAACTGAGGAAACAGTGCAAGTGGTCTTTAAGACTAACTTGCCACAATACCCCAACTAGGCATACCCCTCAAAGCTTGACTCCCTTCTCCAACATTCTCCTTTTGACTTCTAAGGAAGCAAGAGGCTCTATGGCAAGAAACTATTAATCGTATTCATAAAAAGTAAAAAAGTGGACTCTCACACTGATGAACAACAGCACACTGCACAGACTGAAAGAGACAAGGTTTTCTTGATTGGCCTTCAGGTAACAAAAAAAGCCCTTTTATTATCCTCCCCTGAACATCCCAGTTCCTTAAAGATCAGATCCTCACTTTTGGATCTGAGGGTCTCTTCTGTCTGCCCTCCCCTCTGCTGGTGCCTCTGATAACCTTCCTTCATTGCTGCCCAAACTGGACCTCTACTCTGCAAACAGCAGGGAAATTCAATGAGTTTGGGGTTGAATATGTGAATTTCAGGCTCAGGTATCCATCCTAAACTCTAGAACTGTCAATTACTTTGAATTCATTCACACACACACACACCTTGGAGGATTCTTCAAACCAAGGGAGAAGCACCATGATTTCCATTGTGACTACTCTTGATGACAACTGAGAAAGCTTCCACCATCACCACACCCTCCACTCCATCTCATGCCTGGCGCCTAGGGGACTGCCCCCCTCCCCTATCCCCCCCCCCCCCCCCCGACACACACACACTTTCCTCAGGCCTCTCAGTGGCACCATGAGACTGCCAGTCTCTCCAGGCCCGCTGTGGCTTTCAGAAAACAGAGCAGGTCTATTTTTAGCCCTTCTCAGCCTAATAATACTCCCCAACACCCATTCAGCTTAATCACTTTATTGAGGACAAGAAGCTAGCTCTCCAGCCTGGGAGCGTCTGATGTTAGGAAGTAGTAAAATGTTCAAACTGGTTAAAAATGACACTCATTGGCTCGCCTTTGGTGTTTCTGAAACCCTAATTGTGGCTCAGGCCATGGATCTAAAGAACCTTGCAGGTTTCAGAGTCTGACTCTCTTACCCCCTGCACCATAATTGAGGTGTTACATTACAACCACAGCACTGACATTTTCAGCTCAAAATTCAGAAGCCTGAGGGCACCACTACACTGTTCAAAACAGAAATATTGTCTGTCACTATTAATGCCCATCTCCCTACTGGGAGAAAGAAAAAAAAAAACCTCTAGTCTTTTCTGGCTCATCCTATGCAGAAGATCCAGGTGGAGCAAGTATGTCCAGTGTTAAGCCCCTATCATTAGCAAAGCATTTCTGACAACTAAAATGACATTGAATTGCTGCTTGAAAACAGAATGGTTTGTTTGGTATAATTAGAGGACCTGTGAATTTGGTGTGTACAGAAAATAGACTGTTGGCAAGCACTTTTGCACACACCTTCAAGACTGTGACTTCCAAAGCCCCAGGTTGAGTATTTGGAAGTGTGTAATCTATACCATGTGAAGCTGTGGCCTAAGAAGTGGGCAGCTTTGGAAAGGAATGGAAACAACTTTGCCTCGAGGTTAAAGTGAGAGGCTTCACGATCAGACATCCCTAGAAGTACACTAAACTTTGCCTCTTACTTGCTGGGTGATCTCTGAAGGTAAGCATGGATTCCTTACCTGTAAAATGGACACAGTAACAGTACAACTCTAAACAGGTCCTGAAGATTAAATGAGATAATGAAGTAAAGCAGCTGGCACCTACATTAGCATTGTCATCTTTGATCTCTTCCTTTCTACCCTGGGCTCCTGCTAAGATTACAGGGTGCAGTCTTTGTCTTCCTCAAAGAGGAATTGAGCCCAAGAATGGGCCAGTGGTGTGCAGTTGGGGGTTATCCTTGCATATGTGGCAGGAAGCTCCTATGGACTCACAGTGGTCAGATGGAGCAGGTGCCTTGAGGGGATGACTGCTCGGGTCCCATCCAGCTAAGTGAGCACTGGTCATGAACTGGAAACTCACCTGGATGGGGCTCTTTCGCATTCCTGGGCAGCTTCCTCTGCATACTCCCTCCTTCCCCCCTCCCTTTCCTCCTTAGGCAAGGTGCTTGAAGCACCTTCATAAGCTTCCTGCTCTTTGGAAGGCAGAGGCAGAATGCCTCATTAACTTTCCTAGCTAATTTTACCATTTAACCAAACACCACATCCCTGCCTCCATTCAGCCAGCCTCTGACTGTGACAAACTGATAACTATGAGATGGAGGCCAGAGAGGGAAGGAAAGGGCTTGATAACTACTGTGGGAGAGGCAGAATAAGCTAAAAGGCTCACTTTATTTTTAAGCAATTCTACCTATGACCCCAGAGCACAATTCTAGGCTGCGCAGGGCTGCAAAGTGAGGGAAGAAAGCCAGGTTGCCCATGTGATTTCAGAAAGATGGAGTGGCTTGGGTGACAATGACTCTTCCTGTCACCTTGGGGGGCCAGGGGCTATATCGGGAAGCACAGGTACATGCTGTCCTCTAGGGGGGTATGATTCAATGCTGATGGGCAGAAGGCCAGAGGTGAGGCAGGGCCACCCAGAGGACACGTTCAGCCTGGCCATGCCCCAGAGCCTCTTCCAGAGGGCACTGAATGGCCTTTCCAGCACACTAATCCCAGACCCTGCAGGTGGCACTTTTTAGGCTCCCACCTCCTGATTAAGATTTTCGGTTGGGGTGAAATACAGAGGCAGCATCTCCATCAAGAATCCTACAGGAAAGAAAAAACCCTGAGGGCTGTCATACTGGCTCACACCTCAGAACCCCAGAGAGACAGAGGGTATGGTTCCAGCCTCATCAACTATACTCATACCCTGTCCTTAGTTTGGAAGACATTGCCCAAACTTGTCTCCTTATTCCCTATTCAGTCCCAAACTTTCTACCTGCTCCTCTCTGTCCTTGATTCTAGCATGTATGACTCCAGATCCCCCTTAACGGGGGCTCCCCCAGATATAGTGGGTTGTTCCCATTGGAAGATCTAGGCTATTCAGGCAATAATCCCTGAGGGACAGCAGCCTGTCCAAAAAGTCTGGTCTCTACACCTTTGTCTATTCTGGGTTCATTAAATGAAAGCAACTGAGGAAGACCCCAGTGAATCTAAAGTTTCAGGGCGTTCTCTCCTTACCTGGAGTTACCTTGTTACTGAAATGACTATGGCCTTGTATAATTACTCCAACAAAATGCACCACCAATGAGCTCTTGTGCTCAATTACCTTATAATAGTCAGTGAGAGAGCTGAGAGGTTTAATCCACCTACCCCAGAACGCTTTTTATCCCAACTACCTAATAAAAAGTTTAGAACTTGATTTTTTTTTTTCTTCTTTTCCCTGGCAAATGAAAGAATTCCAATCCAAATGGGCCTGGCTGGGGGAAGGATGAGGGAGCATGCCAACTACTAGGGAAAAATCTAGAAGAGGTGTTTGTGTCAGGCTGAATCCTAGACAACTCCCAACAGAAACCCTCAGGCCTACCTTCTGCTGCCTTCCACCTGGGAGGAGGCAGCCCACCCTAACTGGTGCACATACAGGGGTTTCACTGGTGGTTTGAGGAGGTGAACTGGGGGCTTGGGTACCTCAGCTAGAACAGTCCTTACAACTCTGGCCAGGTCACCCTCAACTTACCAAGAGGAAACCCCCAAGTGCTATTGTAAAGCCCTTTAAGGGCTTTGTGGAGCTCTGGGTGCTCATATCATATTTTGGGGTTCACATTAAGTTCTATATGAGAAATCTATCACCTTCTGGGTCTGTGCCCCATCTTAAGCCTCACCTTCATAATATGTGTTTGTGTTGTGACTACCTCAAAATGGAGGAACCAGTAGAAGTAGTACTGGTAAAGTTCACTTTTACTGGAGTATTACAAAATTCCAAGACATCTGAGGACCCTCAGATGAAACACCCTTGGATCTCAGCCTCTAAAGTCGGTTTAGGCAGAGGAAAAAGAAGATGAGAGACACTTAGCTTATAGCACAGCTGATTCTAGCTTACAGAAGTTCTTATTCCTTCTTGCCTAGGAAAGCCCCCATCCAAATCCCTTGCTCTAAACTTCTACACTACCTACTTGTTTCCCCACTGTGGGGACAATGAGCACACTCAGCTCTGTACACCTTCACTTTCTAGGAGCTCATGTCAAACTCTAAGCCAGACAACTAGTAACAGGAACCTAACGACATTAACTCCAACACCTTTGTCTGCCATGCCAGGCTTTGTAGGACACTGGCCCTCAGTTGCTAACTGATCGATTAACTCATGATGACGCCCCCCAAAAAACAGACAGCTACCTAAGCTGGTTCCCACTGAACTTATATTTCACTCCCCAGAGAAGGTTCCAGTCTCCCTAGTGTGTACCTGTAGGAGATGAGGCTGTCAGGGAGCAGACAGAACTAGCCTCATGCCAAGTGGTCCAGCTTCACTGGACATGACCTGAAAGATCAGAGAGGCTGCAATTTTCCTGATAGGTCACACTCTGAGATGCTGGAAGTTAAGGAGCTATTAGCAGCCCATGTGCTCCCAGCAAATACACTCTGGGCTGCAGAGTGTCTTCCCTAGGCACACAGCACCCACCATGCAAGAGGGACCACAGGCAGCTCTTTCTTCCTGCCCCTCCTCTCTGTGGGGCATGGTGTGGGGGAGGGAAGGTAGAGGGGCATGTTATGGCCCAACTCTCCCTGGGGGTGAAAGCCACAAACCGACCTCAGATCCTCCAGCAATGCTCCCAGAAATATCCTCGCTCACACTATAAGGCAATGTGGAAAAGTAATGGCCACACTTCAGTCACCACTGAACACATGCTGCTCTGGCAGAGCAGGGAGAGGCTAATAAGCCACACCTGCTCCTGGTGGCTGGCCCAGGTGCAAGGCTCTAGCGCAGTAGCCAATTACTATGGGACCCGCCGCCCCCCCCCACACACACACCCCCAAAGCCCCTGGGGACAGGGCCTTCCTGATCTCAGCTCTCCAGTCTCTAAGACATTGGTTAGCTCTACAAATGGAAAAAGCAGGAATTCAGGCACTCAAACAGTACTAGGCCTTGGGCCAGGTGCAGCAGTATGTCTACCAGAAAAGCAAGGGGGACAGGTGGGGAGGGAGATATGAATTTAAATCCAGGTCTGCCACCTTCTGGCTGTCTGATCCTAGTTAACTCTAAGTTAACTCATTAAGCCTTAGCATTCTCATCTGCAAAATGGAGTCAGCATGTCCCTTTCCAAGGCTAATATCAGTGTAAGTTCAGATATGCAGAAAAAAATAGGTATTCAATAAATGTGTCTTTCTCTTCTTCCCAGATCTCTACCATCCATCCTACGTGATTCATTTATTTGACAGATATTTACTCAGAGCCTCCTATGTGTTAGTCTGTGGGAATGCAAGGGAGCCTGCTACCAATAAGGTCTTTGCCTCCCTTACTGTCTCCTTGTCCAGACTGTTGACTCCTAGGAACAGAGGAAACAAGGGAATGTCTATTCTTTACCATCTGCCCATTCTCCATCCACTTATTCAAAAAATGACTGAATTATTATTACTGCCATGCAGGTCCCAGTGCTAGGTAGTATGCAGAACCCAGAAATAAATTACATGTTTTCAAGAAGCTTTGAGCCTCTAGTATGTGAAACAGGACAAGCAAGTAAATAGCTATTTAACAAAGAAGGTGACAGGTACCATAAGAGGGGATAGAAAAAAGTCTAAGAGCAATCGGATGGGGGCAGCCTTCTGTCCTGATCAGACAAGCACATCCTCCATCTGAGTGGGCTGACTTTCAAAAGAGAGGAGAGATAGGACCACTCTCAAGGTCTGGCACTGTTCCTAGCACGGGATCTATTTAAAAAGACCAGAGGCCAGTCAGTCTCTTTTCTGGCAATTCCCAAAACTCATACTTCCTGGAGCAGACTGGGTAAGTGGACAGCACCAACACTGTCAAAATCCCATTAATTTGTGAAAATTCATAGATCATAAATGAATCTTGCCATTAAAAGGGAGGGTGGTCTGCACAGTGGGAAAGGAGGGGACTGGGGAAGAAGGAAATACCCCACAAATATGGATCAGGCCAGGGGAAAAAACAAACAGCAAAGGAAATTTACGCATTGTAGTTGCTTTACTACCTAATTAATTCAGTAATTTCAAAAACAATTTTATTTATGTTCCATTTGCCACATCAAAAGTGAAAAAAATCCTACTAATGCTAAAATAATACCTCAAGGCATCTATTTCTAATCAGTTTAAAAAAAATAAAAAGGTGTGAAGAGTTAAAGAAAACAAAAGTAGCTCTAGTTGCTATACAATCTGTCCCAGGAAGACCACCAACCCTGACACACACACACACACAGAGAGAGAGAGAGAGAGAGAGAGAGAGAGAGAGAGAGAGAAACACAGCCAAGCCCTCTCTTAGAGCCTTCCTGGCTGCTGAAAACCGAGCTTGTCAAAAAAAACAAATCCATAATGGCCCGAGGCTCCTCTCCAATCTATTTTCTGCTCAGCTGGTTTTAAATGAAGTTATTATGAGTCATTAAAACACCCGCAAGCCAGTGGAAGTCAGCCAATTACAATTTTAAATTTAGCCTGTTCTCTGCCCCATTCTCTTGTTTTCTTCCTTTGCCCACAGAACGCGGCTGCTGTTATTTTTTCCCTCCCTTCCTTCACCCAAAGTGGAAGAGACAGTTATGAAAATGCATAGTATTGCATGGAACACAGAATCATTCATATGAAACTCAAATTATTAAATTAAAAAATGCAAACTTCTGCCCCCTCCAAAGGCAACCAAATCTTGCCACAGCCCACTGGAGTCCTGGAAAACTCTGGTCTGGACCCTTAAAGGTCAGGAGGCTATTTTTAAAATAAAAAGGTTCCTCATTGGGGTCTCGTTGAGAAACACTCACATCCAGCACACACAATCAACGTATTTCTGGCAGAATCCAAGGGAGGGAAACACACCACCAACATCCGAGAATTAACAACAAACAATGAAGTTGAAATTCAAAGGTAAAGCCAGCTTTGCAATCAAGCATGAATGTCGGCGGAAGTCACTAGATATGATGAGCTCATTTCGTTCTTAAATCTTCAAGGTAATGGTCTGTGCGGGCCCATTACAGCAGAGGAACAATTTTGAGTATTTCATGTAAACATTTCTCCTCAATCTCTTACACACACACACACACACACGAGTATTCTGATGAGGACTCTGCCCCTCATTGCTGGAAATATAATTGCAGATTCTCTAAACCCTCCACCAAGGAACTAACTAGTTTCCTACCAAACTGTCCAATCCTACTTCTTCTACCCCATAATAGATGAGTCTGAGAGCTCTGCAGAACCACCAGCCAGACCTCTGCAGATGCCTCCAGGCCCCCTCTCCCACAAGCACACAGGCACACAAACACACGCCCTCAAGAGTTCCAGACCTCTGCCCAAGCTGGACTCAAGATTCTACTGCCCCAAGAAAACAGGGAATTCAAACCCAAAGACCCAAACAGAAAGAATGCCAGGGCTGGGGCGGATGACATGCTAATGCAAGGACTGTCACTGAAGGTCAGTGTATTGACCTACCTGGTGACTCTGTGCAAGATGCAACTTAAGGTCTACCCCTACCAACCAGCCATTCTGAGAAGAGAGCATAAAATACCAAAAAGCTCCCAGGCCACTGTGACCAATGATAGTTTACCAAAAGCAAGAGGACGACTTGGCCTGGGCCCTGTGGAGTATAAATCTGAGGCCTGCAAACATAGCTTTCCCATCCTCTGGGGGTCCCCAGAGTTGAGCAGATGCCACCCTCTTGTCTTCAGCCCGAACCTCCCCAGTCAGTTGTTCCACTGTGGAGCCCTCAACCAGCAACTCTTCATGGACAGGCCTCTTCAGCTTGTGGAGGCCTGTCTCCCTGAAACTAATAAAACGGAAGCTTCAGGCCTCTCCCTAGCACCAGTCCCTTCCCTGAAAGGGACTCTCACACTTGATAGTCAGAATTCTTTCCTGGGGAGGGCACCTAAAATTGTGTAATCCTTGAACATTACCAAACCTAGATCTGCCCTAGTAGCACAAATACTTCAGTTACAGGATATTTATTTATTCAACAAATACTTGTCCAAAGCCTCCCATGTGCTGGGCACTTTGCCAGGCCATGAGTCCAGGAGAGTGAATAAATGACAAAGTGTCCGGTAAGTTCTGTGCCCAGGTGTGCAGCATAGACCTAACAAGCACAGTGCCTACAAGATGGGATTGTGGGTAGCCAAGTCCAATTATGGCCTGGCAAAGCCTAACCCTGCTCATCTACTCTCAACCACCCTCAGCTCAACTTTAAAAATATTAAATGTGCCAGTGGCTCACATCTGTAATCCTAGCTACTTGGGAGCTAAAGATCAGGAGGATTGCAGCCCAAGGACAGGTTGGGCAAAAAGTAAGACTCTATCTCAAAAGAAATACCCAACACAAAAAAAGGCTGGTGGAGTATCAAAGTAGCCTAACAAACATGAAGTCCTGAGTTCAAACCCCAGTACTACCAAAAAAAAAAAAAAATCAAGGGTCCTAGGAAGATCAGGAGCCATGCTAGAGAAGCCCCACTCTGGTCCCCACAAGGTAAGGGACAAGAGGTTCCACATGCTGGGAGCATTCTCTAGTCACCTGCTCAAGAGTCTTGACCAGGGCCAAAATGACATTTTGTTCTCCACTCCAACTGCAGCCTGACTTCCAAGCTAAGGAACTTTGAGGGGGGAGGAAGGAGACAGAGGGACAGAGAGAGAGAGAGACAGACAGTCAGATAGCCAGATAAGGGGAGACCAACCAAGACAGATGGAGACAAAGACGGATAAAGACATAGGAAAGAAGACAGAAACTACATAGCAGTGTTGAGCAAAGGCTGAGGCTGACATAGACATAGGACAGTGACAAAGAGATGAAGTGAGATGAAAGGAGATTGGTGGGAAATGGAAGGAAAGGAAGGCAAAGTTGAAAAATAAACACCTGCCATGACAGAGTGCTAGGAGAGCACTGAAAGTAGCAGCCGTGGTGCTGTGATAGACGGGTAAGGCAGGACCCAGTGTTCAGGCACAGCCTGCATGCTGTGCACCAGGCCTGGGTGGAGAGCCAGAGAACTAGGGATGAGAAAGAAGAGAGCAACAGAAGCCCACCCAAGAACCCTTCAACAGAAAGTGTGCCAAAGGTGAAAAGCCCCTGGAAATGAGAAAATGTCACTGCCTTCTTATCCATCCCACGCAAACCTCCCAACTCTCCATTACCCACTTGTCCTCAGACAGAACCAAGGGCTAGCAAAGCAGCCTAGAACCTAGAAGGACGGAAAGAGCAAGCGAGAGGAGGAGAAAATATGAGACTAAACAGCAGACAGACAGATGTCCTAGCAGCCACCCACCCCTCTAAGGCACCATTCATTCCTAATAGGAATGTCACCATCTAGCTGTGCAAACTCATGGGGCAGTATGAAAGGGGGTGTGTGCAAGAGAAACCACCCTATTTGGGGATAGAAAAACCACTGAGAGAGACAGAAAGAGGGAGAAAAGGAAGAAGGTTATTACATAATTTCCACTTTCTTTCCTCCACCCTTAAAGTAATGTTCTATCTGACAGGCTCCTCTCTGAGGGGGGAAAAATGACAAATCCAATCCAAAATTCAACAGCCTGTGTTCTGTTCAGAGAGCACACAGTGTACTGTACAGCCCATAAAACTCCAAACAGCCTCCAGACACTGCTGCAATCGTCCTCCATCAAAACACTTTGTCTTGCATACAAAAATAAGATACAGCGCTGAACGGAATACAAAATCAGCCCATTACAGTACAGAGAGACTGCTACTTAGCAACGAGGGGGCTCTAAAGCCTCGATGCTCTACAGGAAGCAAAATCTGTCGAGCCTGTTGGGCAAATGATAAACATTAGCAGTATTAAAAAACACAAAAGCCATGTAAATGGATAGACATAATGTAGAAACGAATTTATAGAATAAATTGGGACAGGGGGCTTGAAGGGTGGGGGAGAGTCTGGGTGGGGTCCAGAGGAGTAGATGGAACAAGCTCCCCCAACTCCTGCTTCAACACTATATGGAAACAGAGATGTGTGTGTGTTAGGGGCACATGAACCCCTTCTTCACACAGGCTGTAGGTGAAGGGGTGGGAGAGAAGTGGCAGAAACACTGTTTGATACAATGACCTATGATGAACTTCCTGAACTTTTTCAGTTCAGGTGGTCTGACATGAAGTCTTGAGGACTCTATAGCCATGGCATGGAGGTGTGGGGAGTATTTATCTATCCTGGGGCCAGCATCAACCCTGTTCCATCACAGAACCTGACACTCACTGTAAACAAATCCCCTGGCCAGAAAGAAAAAAACCCAAACAACAAAACCAAAAACACCCCATCTGGGCTGGAAAATCAGTATATTTCATCAGGTAAAGGGGAAAAATACTCTGGCTGTGAATCAGCGGCAGGATTTCGGATCCCAGCCAAAACAGGAGCTAAAAAGCAAACCATATTCTTCTGCGCTCAGTTTAGGCTCTTGAGGCAGAAAGCGAGAAGGGGCGGGGGCGGGGAGGGGGCATTGAGGAAGTGGGGAGAGGAGAAGGGGGAAGAAATGTATTTTTCATCAGCCAGTGTATAATTTATAAACAGCATTAAACAGTTTTTGTTTTCTTTCTCCTCTCTCCTGTGTAGGGGCTTGGACTGCAGTCAAGCCTGCATTAATTTCTGCTTTGGGTACAGTGTGTTCTTGGAGACGCATCTGCAAGCGATCATAAACTCGCTGGAATGCTGGCAGAACATCCAGACCTGCCGGCAGGCCAGTGACGACACCACTCTGGGAAAAAGTTCGGGAAGCAGGCCAAATTCAGAGGAGGGAGAGGGAGAGAGAGGGAGAAGTGTGTTCAGGAGAAAGCCAGGGAAAGTGCTTCCTTTCATCCTTTCCTCTCTGCAAGCCCAGTGCCCACCCAGACCAAAGGCAGGGCAGCATGGCCTCTGAGTCACCCCTACCTGATCTACTCTACTCTCTCAACCCTAAGCCTCAGTGGGGCCACCTTTCAATGCATGTGGAGAAAGTTAAAAGGCTGAGGAGAGTTTCTTCCCAGAAATCTCCTGGTTTTGCTCTGGGGACAGAAAACTAGCCAGACGATGGGAAAACTGACTTTCACTGGAGAGAGAACAGAGAGTGAGGGGACTGGCCAAGGGCTCTCATCTGCCTGGAGAATCCCCCAGCTGTGGGTCCTGAGAAGCCATCTTTGTGCCTTTCCGATCATCAGCATGGGACAACCTCCTAACCTGTTCCTTGCAGTTATAGGGAACTTGCCAGCTCTCTATTTTCCCTTTCTTCTCTGTCTTGAAGAACCCTGAAACCCAAAGCTAAGTGCTCCAAAAAAAGAAGATCAAAGGAACCAGGTCAACCCCAGATCTTTGCCATCTTGTAAATTTTTTTTTCTTCTGTCTGATCACAGCAGGGGAAAGGATAAAACCAATCTGGTTTCTCGCCCCAACTTCTCCAGCACTTTTTCTTGCCAACGGATGACCCAGGTCTCAGATGATATGCCCTGGCCATCCCCTGCTCCTGCTAGAACCAGAAAATCCATCATCCAAGGTCCTCATTCCTTCCCTGTGGCTCTGAATCTGGGGAGAAGGCTGGTCTCAGGGGAAGTTTCTCAACAGGCATGGCACACAGTGCTCTGGGAAGGGCAAAGGCAAGGGCAGGCAAGTGAGGAATGAATGAAGGGGTCTGACCCTGGCTGCATGGCCCTCACCTGTGTAGGAGACACAGGCCCTGGACACACTGGACATGGGCTGTCCATCTTGACTTCCTTCTGAGGTCTCATACATCCTATTGTTGACTAGTTGACTCGTCCCTTCTAGTCCAGAGTAAGGGAAAATGTCACTCCCTTCTTAGTCTTTCAGTGGCTCTCCAGTGCTTCAGGAGAAAATGTAATCACTTTGCCCCTCAAGTGATCTACAATCCTGTCCCATCCCTCCCTTCCTGGGTCCAGGGCACACTCTGTGGACACTCCTCATCCGCACTGCCCATCCCTACAGGTGGTCAGGCTTCCCCACCAGTCCCTTCAGAATGCTGCTCTCACCTTCTATTCAAAGTCTGTCTCCTCTGAACGTCTCCACATCTCTTTCATGGCACCCACAGTTTTTGCTTTTGTTTTTTGGTGGGACTGGGGTTTGAACTCAGGGCCTGATGCTTGCTAAACAGTGTTCTACCACTTGAGCCACCCCACCAGCTCCACTCACATTCTTTTATCATGATTTTACAGTCACACTGATCTCTTCTGCTAGACTCTAGCTCCTTGAGGGCAGGGTACTGGGGATTCTTTTCAGTTAAATGTGCAGAGCCTCAGACACATACCTAAGCGCTTATTAAACACCCACTGGCTCCAGAAATGAACAACCCCCCAGAATCAGGTCAGGCCACCCAAACCCCTTATGTAAGTAGCCAAGTCAAAAATAGGACAAGCAGTTCTAGGCATGCCTGCTTATAATCCACCAGTATGATTAAGCCAAGCTGTGGGAATGCTAGCCTGGCCTTACACTTATTGGGAGACTTACACTTGCCAATCTCAGAAGCGACTGGAGTCACAGCCTGAGTGTGTGGTCTCTACAGGGCCCCCTCCCCTCCCCAGAGCTAGGAATCATTTCTTGTGTTAGAACAAGGAGAGGCAAAGAAAGGGGATCCACAAGTACTTCAGTGCCCAATTCCTAGGATGAGGTTGGTGATATCCTTCTGCCACCATCCTACATCCAAGCTTCACCTGTATTCTTAATATACAAACCTTTTCAGCCCCCAAAGCCACCTTTGAGAATGTAGAGCCCAGCCAGACCATCTCATTAGTTAATGAATTAGGGTACTGATGGTTAATTCAAACTTATTGTTATCATCAGGTATATCTCATAAACACTTGATTACTTAACGCATTCAAATCGAAATAAAAACTTCAATTAAAGTGAACATTCACTGCTACCATTTAGGGTCTTAAAAAACTAAAGAAAACAGAAAGTAAGAGGGAGAGAAAAAGAGAAAGCACTCAGAAGGGCCTCCTACGGGGCAAACTTCTAATTAAACAAATTGTCAATTTCAACACAATGAAAACTGATTTAGGAGTGTAAATTTAGTATTCTAGTCACTGAAAATAAGACTTCGTCTTGTAGATCTCCACAGGCTGATTTCATCTGATAGGGAAATGAAGAGGAGAAGAAGATGACAAGGAGAGAAAGGGGGACTGGTACAGAGGCAAGATAAGCTGGAACCATTTCTTCCTTTCATAAATAACATCTCTGCAGAGTTCAGTGTGGCCTTCTCTCCAGCCTCAGAGAACCTCTTTTCTTGCCTCCTTCTTACCCCCACCCCTACCAGATTAGAAAAAAAAATTAATGGTGTATGATGACAAACTTGGCTCGGTACTCACTGTACATACTGTACCCACAAGCTGGCTTACAGCCAGGCTTGGCTCAGCGCCAGGACTACAATAACAAACACAGGCAGTACTAGCCAAGAGGGGGTGGAGCAGGCAGCACTGAGGAGCTAGAGGAGGGGAGGGGAGCTCAGAGCAGCTCCACAGAGCAGAAGCAAATAGCAGGGTTGTGCCTGTGCTAGGACAGCAGCAAAATTCAGGGAGCAACCAGGACCCCTGCTCAAATCCCAGACTTGCTTTCCTATAGCATGATTTTTTTAAGAGAATAAAATGATCCCCTGGGCTCTGAAGCAGTTATTGTTCTTCAAGGCTCTGCACTGCTGCTCTAACACTTTATCGTCCGTTAAATGGGTCTGCGCTACAGATATTTAGGGTCTCTTTCCCTGTCAGCTCCTTGCATGGAGCAAGCAAATCTCATGTCATCTCATTAGGTGTCTTCTAAAACAACAGACTTCTGTTATCAGGCATCTGGGGGCTGGAATCAGAATGTGTAAAATCATTACTGGAACCTTTGAGAAGACGTGGCACCACCAGCTCAGCCCTTCAGACCCTAACCCCCAACAAGGCCAGGTCTCTGCAGGAGCCTCCAGGGGTGGTCAGTGTTTAACAGGAAGTGATCTAGCCTACTTACCCTTTGTGTTATTTGATTTTCAAGACATTCCCATACAGGGGTGAGAGGTATACAGGGCAACAGGAAGAAAACATAAAGATGAGAAGTCTCAGATGGTAGGCTTTGAGCTACATGCAAGGGTGAATTCGATCAGTACCATGACTCATCATACCTGTCCCATCACAAAATCCTCCTTCACAAGTCATTCACAAGTGACCCTCAGAGGAACAAATAATATGACACAGTGATAATACAATAGGCATGGAAAGAGGAAACTAGGAAAAGAGGACCCAACTCCCAAAGCCTCTGAGGCATCCAGATCAAACTATGGGGCCTTCAACTATCATCCCAGGCAAGACAGATCGCACTTCCCCAGAATTTGCCAGTCCTCAGGGGAGTGGTGCAAAGTCACTATCATGTCTGAACTGGGGATATGGAACTCATTTGAAAGTCTGAAATCAGCTGCTCTCCTCTCTGCCACAACCACCAACACTGTGGCCATGAGCCTCATAGCAGAGACAAGTGACTAATACACACTTGCTACCATTGTTTGGAAGAGAGGTACAAGAGGGGGATCCTGGCTGTCCTATCCCACCAAGCCCTTCAGCCACGAAGGTTTCCTGCTGCAGGAGAGACCAGGCAGGAGCTTGGAGCCTAGATGAGTTGTTCATCTACCTTCCAGGTTGCACTCATTCATTCAGCAATAATCACTGACTCCACTAAGGTGCCAGGCAATGTGCCAGACATAATGGGGACCTATGCTGTGCCCAAGTAATTTACAGTCTGTTAGAGGAAAGGGAAAGAACTTACACTTCCTGTGAGCACGTAACATGACAGGCACAGTGCTAAGGATGCAGCATGAGTTTTATGATTTCTGTGCATATTTTACACACGAGGATGCAAAGGCTCAGGAGCCTAAGGTCACATCATCAGGAGGTGGGTGCCCAAGTTTCTTCCACCATCTCGCCCTGCCTCCCAAGTAGAGACGATAAGGCAAGTCCCTAAATAACCAGAACACAAAGAAAAAAAGACCGTGCCTAAAGACAGCTTTGGATAAGGAAATACGGGCATTCAGAAGAAGGCATAATTGCTTCTCAATGGAGGTGCAGAACGGTTGCCGGTAACATTATGGATAAGACCTTGGAAGATAGGAGAGGCGTTCTTCTAAGTAGACAGAATGGGGTGAACAAGGCAATGGGGCTCAGACGCAACAGGCATATGAAGTTAAATGGGCTCTGCAGTCACTGAAGTGAAGCCATTTACACAGCCTTACACAACTGTACACACAAATGGGCTGGAGGTGGACAGGATGCAGACAGCCCACCAGGAGAGATGCTTCTGCAGTTAGGTGACAGGAGCCCCAGCGTGACAGCCTCAAAGGTAGGAAAAGGGAGGAAGGTACAAACAGCTATTTAAGTCTATTAAATACCAATTGTATGCCAGGGCCTTGTTATGGATTCTTTTAACATATATCTTGTCACCTAATTCTCAAAAAAATTATGAGTCCGCAAACCTGCACTTGACAAGATAAAGAAACTGGGGTTCACAAGAAAATCTGGCCACAGTCACACACTTAGCACATGTCACAGAATAGAATTTGATTCTTCATTTGCCCAGTCCCAAAGTCCTTGCTCATTTCACAAATGCCAAACTGCCTAGAGGACCAGTTGCTTGAGGCAAAATGGAAAAAGAAGACACACAAATAAGAAGGTAGCCTGCTCTTCTTCCTAAAATGCAACTCTAAAGTTGAAAGGCAAGGTTCTTAGAGGGAAAATAATGTAACCCTACAGGGAGTGTTGGAAACTCTACAATTAAAAGGCAGGCAGGCCCTCAGCTTGGGGCCACAGTCAGACCTGGGGGATCCTTCCTTTCACCAAGCACACCCAGGCATGCTGAATGTCACGGGCTTCTCCCATCTCCACGCCTCATGGGGCAGAGCAGCTTTACCCAAACATGAACAAAATTACCAAGAGCCACACAGTCGACCCTACTAGTATTGGATAAAATTAACTTGCAAAAGACAGCATGCTATAACTAGCTTTGTGTTCCAACCTTTCTATATCTATTTAATTAAAGGCTCCTGTATAATGTGAACCCAACAGTCAGATTCATTAGATAGCGACAACCTAATTCGGCAACTGTTTTGCTAATGAAACTGCAGTCAACTCTGGAAGGTAGATCACACAGGGCATGGGTGCCAACGATGCCCTGGGAACCCCAGGGGAGCATGAGGATCGCTTCATCTGATGGGCACACTGTCAGGATGGCTTTTCTGCTCCATGAACTTGGAGGGAGGCTCTAGGAACAAGGTAGACCAGGGCCCTGATTGGCAGGGGGACATCCAGGCCACAGCAGGCTCTGAGTTGGGGGTGAAGGGGGACAGGAGGTAGTGGCCTGTGCCCAGTGGGCCATTAAAACATCCTTGCCTACCTGAATGAGCCAGTAAGTGCATTCTCAGTCGCAAACTATCCAGGAACCGCTTTCCGCAGAGCTCACACCCGTACGTCTTCATCCCACTGTGCAGCTTCCTGTAGGGGAAAGGAAAAGACAGGTTGCTGCTGCTCTGGCTGGACAAAAGGCAGGCCCAACCTACCCGGGGGTTTTGCAGGTGAACAGGGGAAGAAGATGGGAGTCATGTCCTGAATCCTTGGACAGCCTTTATGGCCCCCTGTGGCTATGGACTGCTGCATCCATTCCTAGACTTGTCCAAGGAAAAGAATAGGGCACTTCCTACTGATTTGTTTGCAAGCAAACCAAGGAAAAATCAGATCTGATTTTGCGGGCAGGAAGGAAACAAGAACCCAGGACAGTCAGACAGACATAATGCTCACTGTCAAGCTAGCGCAGATCACAAGCGAAGGCCCCCTGCCCTCTGCTTATCTTGGGCAATACTGCCCCCACTGTGCTGCAACTCTGCCCACATCTGACTCCTCGCCTCCCACCAGACTCAGGAAGGTTGCCCATGTGTCCTACCTCTTTCCCGCCTCCCACGCCCACCACAGTGACTGGCATTGAGGAGGCTCTGAATAAGGAGCTGATGTCTTCATGAATACAAGATACTTCTCTCTCAGGGCACCCAGGTGTTCTTAGAATGGCAGTGACCCCAAATACACACTTCCTTCCCCTAAGGCCCCCAGCTTTAGAGTTGTCTTCCATCTCTGCCTTGCCCCAACAGATAGAAGGGTTTCAAGAAACTGGGTAAGATCATTCCTAACAGAGGGGGTAGTAGTCATTTTTTGGCTTTCCCACATTATCACACTTTGTCATCGCTAAGATTCTGTGAAATGGGCTAGGCTATATTTTTACGTTGAATAACTGATCACAGACCAAGAATATAATAGGGTTCCCTCCAATCCCAACTTCCCTTTCCCATCAGACCCCTTACTCAGTCATGAGCCAGCAATAGAGTTAATAAGATGCAAGGAACTGAGCGGGCCAGCCAGCAGGAAGCTGAGCACTGGGGGCTGGCTCTAAGCTGCCAGTTGGCCCCAAAATGCTGACTTTTCTCCCATACCCACTCCTGTTTTCAGGCCCGTATTGCCACTGCCAGATCCAGGATCCAGCCTTCATCTCTGCCCCAGTCTCTACGCCATCACTGCTGCTGCCTGTAAGGAACAGAGCAGGCAGTGGCAGGATCTGTGAGTGGTGGGGCAGGCAGGAGATTTCAGAGCTCTCTGAAAGCCAATACCCTCCTGAAATCAGTATGTTGATGTGTTAGGACCACAGTAAAAGGCTGGCAAGCTGGTGCTGATATCAGATAAAACTGCACATGGGCTGAAGAGCTATTATGCACTCTTGTCAGAGTCCAGATCATGACAATGACCCCAAGCCACCCATTGCTACCAACTTTCAGTTCCCATACTGATGTCAGTAGTCTACCCAGGTGAGCCTCCTCAGCACCATAGCTCATGGGCCACTGTGGCTTGGGGACTACATAGGATCCAATGTCTACAGGCTTCTAATAGAGATCACATAGTTCTCTTTGCAAAACTCTTTCTCAATCATATTGTTTTGTTTGGTGCTTTCCTTGTACCCCTTGCCAACGATAGATGATTTCTCAATACAAGCATATACACACACACACACTCATCCACAACATTGTAGGGCACCCCACCCCCATGTTATCTCACTCTTGGCCATGGCTGATCCAACCAAATTGAGAAATAGTAACAGTACAGAACATTTTAACTGAACATTCTTAACTCTAAATATATTTCAC
Organism: Castor canadensis; assembly: GCF_047511655.1. Taxonomy (NCBI): domain Eukaryota; kingdom Metazoa; phylum Chordata; class Mammalia; order Rodentia; family Castoridae; genus Castor; species Castor canadensis. Next base: position 187,211,603 of record NC_133387.1, read on the forward strand.
AATGCTGAGTACTGGGACATGTCCTGATAATGTCTGTGTCAAAGTGTGTTTTAAAATATGTGCCCAGGTGTGTATGTGCACATGCATGTGCGCATACACATATAGCAATGGTACATTCCTGTCCCATGCCCAGGCATGATGGATGTTTGCTTTACTCAGAGATGTTCTATGGAAGGGCAAAGACTGTGTTCAGGAGTGGTTGGGCTGGTGAACTCATCTATAATCACGGTAAGGTTTGGTGGATGGCGATGTATGGGTTATAGTTTATTTTCATCCTTTTCTTCACTGGTGTTTTATTAGTTTCCAAGGGTGCCCACATCAGTTGGGAATGGGGGACTGTCAGGAGGAACAAGAAGACAGACACCTATTTGGACTTGTCTTCCAAAAGGATTCTGGAATGACCTGTCTTCAGATTTGAGGAGCCACCCTCAGCTAAATTTCCCTCTTGGGCTGCCATCTCTTCTCTCTGAGGGTTTCATCATACCCCTCTCATCCTATGAATACTCTTGAGTAATGCCATTGCCTTTCCCCTAGATTTGAATGGATTTGCTTGGCAACTGTTGGAAGTGGCTTTTCTTCCAGTGGCCAACTGGATTGGTTCAATGTGAGAGGTCATGAGAGCTTGCCCTTTTCCTACAGAGGTAACAGGGCACAGGGAAGAACACCCAGCGAGCAGCCAGAAGAGCTAGATTATCATCTTGACTCAGCCACTAACTTGTTTTAAGAACTTAAACAAGTCCTGCTGTAATAATCCCTCTACTATTTTCTCAATTTTTAAGTGATGTGAATGGTATGTACAATGTTGGGTGGAGAAAAAATTTATTATTCAAAAGTCTTACCCATGTCCTTTTTCCAAGCAGTTCCTCCAAGGGGCACTTTCATGCTCCCTGAGCCAAGCCCCACTTGTCACTGTGCACTGTGGACTCCTCTAACACCCAGGCCATCAGGCTAGGATAATCCAGGCAAAATTCTAGCCCCGACCCAGCAATCTTAATCATTTAAAACCTTCTAATCCACGTGACCTGAGTTTCCTCCTTTCCTTACTCATAAGGGAGTGGTTCTCAGGAGCCTTGCCTCAGAACTACTCTCTTGCCATGTATTTTCCAGTCTTCAAGAGGTACAGGTGTCCTATCTTGCCTAATCCTTGGGGTAGGAACACTGCCCTGAAACTGACCCACTAACTCAGTGCCCCCACACAAGTTCCCAGAAGCGAGAATGGCACCCTGAGAGTACACATTAAGTGCAAGGACAAAGGTCCTACCCTACTGGCAGAGAGAGCCAGGTAAAACACACAAAGTTCAGCAGAGGAAAACGGAACAACTTCACAGGCCTGACCAAGATTCAATGGAACCAAGCAAAGGTTTGCTTATAGCTTTAATGATTGTTCACATAGTAAGGAAGGAAGAGTTTAGAGAAATGGAGGCTTGTCCTTTTTCAAAGAAAAAGCAAACAGCAGAGAAGAAATAAGTGCATTCCATGGGCATGGCTACCCCCAGACTCTTAACACACAGTTCATAGAAGAGCCAATCGAATTCCAACTGGTTTCTGGAAAAAAAGTACAACTTTTGTTTGAACTCATGGTTATTCTCCTATAGACCATAACCTCCCAAAACCACTGCAGAGATTTAGATCAAAATAGAAATCTTGTCTACTTTCTTCCTTCTTACCACCTTCAATACATCTTCTCGGTCTGGTCCTGTCTCCTCACAAGGTCTAACTGCTCATGGCCATCTAAGATAATCAGCCTCCACTGTAATATAGGGAAGGAGGACATCTGGGGACATTTTGTACTTTTCTGTGTACTGGCTTGGTTGATGATGGCGTTTTCACGTTCTTTTCTCTGAGAGGAAGCCATATTGCTGACACCATTTTGAATGTAACCTGGTTTCAGCATGGCCCAAACATTACCCCATGCTCAGGAGAGAATCCATTTCCCCCATATGTTTTAGGTTCCCACTATTTATTCTTGGAGAGTATGGTCACCCCTAATGGTGGCAACATTAGGTAACCTAATGTCCAAAAGGACAAAAAAATTAACCCCTATCCAGGCTCTATCCATATTATCAAGAAAGTTGAATCATGAGAAATTAGAGCTAAGCAAATCTGACTCTCTTAAGAAGTAACACAAGGAAAAGACCCACTAATTCTCAACCATGCAACTCTCACAAGACGGCCAAGTACAAGTTCATCTTCTGAACCATTTCTGTTCTGCTGCAAGTCTGAAAATCCATACATTCTGTCTAGTTTAGGATGAAAACTCCTCATGACGAAGTCATGTGTGTATTTCCTTTTCTTCAAAAGACTTAGTTTAAAAGAGATTGCTCAACACTGCTAAAGAAACCCCTCTAGACAAAGTGGAGCCTAGGACATTCCTCTACTCATCCTCACAATACTCTAAGTACAAAAGCTTCAATCCACAATTGGATCTTGTCCTGTGGCTCCTGAAGTCTAGATAAGGAAGGTCAATGTCAACTTAATAGCAGCATGAAGGCTGAGCTTTAGATCAACCTCCTATCTTCAGGATAAAGCTTTATCAACCCAGCACCAGCAATAGGATTGGCAGCAAGGTGACCCATACCAAGTCCCATCCTTCCTACCTTCAGTCTCCAGAGACAACTAGCCATAACACCTGCTCCCTAAGGTTGTCTTCTATCAGTACTTTCTGTAGGAAAGGCTCAGCAAAGGACCATGCAGCCAAGGACCCAGGAGACAAGGCCAGGAGAAGGGCTCACCACACCAGCAGGTACCAAGGGGAAAAGGCCAGCAGCACTGGCTGGAACACAGAGAGAGGTTCAAGGCCCAGCACTGCCAATGCCACATTTCTTCTCAAGTTCATCTGCCCAAAGACAAATGGCAAAGTTAGAGCAGATCAGCAGGTGGGCAAGGTCTAGGGAAACACTTCTCAATTCCAATAGCCCAGGGGCTGTATTCCCTCACTCTCCTACTAGGAAGCTGATCTGCCTGCCCTTTGGAGTTTTACTGGACAGATCAGTGTCAGACTTGTAATTGGAAAAGTATATAGGAGGGAACTCCACAGCTGGACCACGGATAATATTTTCCTTATTCTCAGCTTGACTGATCCAGCCCCTGAACCAACACTCAGACCAGGCAACAAAGACCAGAAGGTCCTTCCAACTCACCCTATCCTTCATCTGTAGCTATTTCACATGCAGAAGTCTCCCCAGTGCTTACCCTTTTGCCTTCTAATTCCATGACTATCAACTCAACTACTCAGTGCTTCTAAGAGATACTCCAAACAGAAGAAAAAGGACATAGGAGATTCTGTCAAACCAAGGTCTAAGTCACTCTCTGTTCTCTCAAAATCCTAATGCCTTAGATCATCTACTTACTGTGGGAACTCAGTCACCCTGCAAACCCTTTGGGCCTTTCAGCAGCAGGACTTGGCCTCTGTGTTTAAGGCACTGAGGCAAGGCCCTTCATGGAGCTCTGCCAACGCCCCAGCCTCCTCGAGCTCAGTGATAAAGTTATACCTGGCTGCACTCACCTTTCCAGTGGAAGGTTAACTGAAAGAAAGAAGAGCTTACATACATCAGTCTTGGGCTTCTTTGTCTTCCTTAGACTCTTAAGTTTAAAAAGTTGTAATTTCATTTCATTGACCCTTAGTTCAAATGACAATAGAAAAGTCAACCTGCCACTGGCATTCTGGGTTCTAATTTTAAGAGAAAGGAATGAATGAAAGTTATGAGGCTATCAGGATTTCCTCCGATAGTCAGGGGGATGACAGGTGGTGTCAATATTCTGTTCATCTCCCTGCACATGTCTTAAAAAAAATTTTTTTTATCAGACAGGATCTTGTTATATAGCCTAGGCTTGCCTGGAACTTGCTAGGTAGCCCAAATTGGCCTCAAATTCACTATTCTCCCACCTTTGCTACTTGAGTGCTGGGATTACAGCTGTGCACAACCCAGCATTCTAGAAGATGGTTCTATTGGGGTCTCTGCCCTAAACCAGAGCAGGCTATTCACAGGGCTTCTGGGACATTAAGGGAATGTTCCCTGCCTTCTAAGGGTGACATTCGATCTTCACAGAGAATGTCTCTTAATACCACCATCAGTGTCATATTTCAAGCTATGCAGGTTATTAGTCACACCCCATGTGATTCTCCTTACATACATGATTCAAGACTAAGCCATTTGTAAGTTCCCCAGCACTATAAGCTCCTGGGGACTAGAACCATGTTTCTATCTCTGCCTTCAATATCCTCAGCCCATACTCAGGCAGCAAGAACAGATGGATGAGGAGCTATTCCTAGTGGGGTGGCTTCCAGCCACCGTAAGACAAAGGGACGTCTGACCACTAAGATATAGCCCTGCACCTACCTAGAGGCAGAGAGCAGGCCTGAACCCCAGGGACTGAAAAGGGGTAGTTCTAATCTTAGTGGGGAATGGGTCACTTTCATTTTCTCAGGACATAAGGAAATTATCCTTTTTTTAATGTTAAGATTAGACAGTCATTTGACAAGCTGCAAATGCTTAGTTAGTATTGCCACAAATTATTCTTCTAGCAATAGAGTTCATTGCTCCCTGACTAGTCAATATTAATAAACATTACCGAATGCTTTTACAACACAATTTATTTTTTAATACAGCTCTTTATGTATGCCATAAAGTAAATATACCAATAAAAGCCAAGGATTTCAAAGAGCAGATTTTAAAAAACAAGAAGAACTCATTGAGTGCTAGTTAACACCTTCTGTGCTGCATTTAGGAGCCTGGAGATGCAGACCCATAGTTATGGAGCTGGTGGCCATTTGGTTGTTTGGAAGTCTTTTAAAGGAAAGGGGAAAGAATTCCAAAGAAGCCATGCTTCCTCAAGAATCATCTAGACAAAAAAATATGGTATGTTGACCAGATATATATGTATGTGTGTGTGCGAGATGTGGTTTTCACTCCAGTTCTGCCTATAACCATCAAATGATCATGGCTAGCCACTTCTTACCCTGTTTTGGTTTCACTTTACAAACCAGATAATTTCTTTGGTTGTTTCTAATCAGCTTTACAAAACTGAAAGGCTGTAAGGCTGATGTAGGTCTGTACTAGCTGGATTCTCTCCCTCTCCTTCATGAAGAGTCCACACCACATTCATCCTCTCAGTCTTCATCACTGAGCCCAGAACCTTCTAGGGGTTCCATGGATTTTGTAAAATGACTAAATGAAGGAGGAAAAAAGGAACCCTCTCTCTCTCTCTCTCTCTCTCTCTCTCACACACACACACACACACACATACACACACATCTCAGCTCAAGAGCAGTCCTCCATAGGGTTCTCAGAAAGAAAGCCACACATCTGCCTTGGCCTGGGATCCAGGCCAAGGGTCTGAGCTGAAAGAAGAGTGGAAGGGACAATCCTGAGCCTTGAGAACATGAGGAAGGACAAAGGCATTCCTGTGACCATAGCCACACCAAGTACAGTACCTTCCAGTCAGGTCACCTCTGAGTGTTAAAATACCATTTCAGAAATGACAAAGGGCCATGCCAATCTCTCTGTGCAGCTGCTCAGGGAAGGCTCTTCATAGCTGCTGAGCACCAGGAGGCCTGGGCTTCTGGCTATTACATAACCAGTCCATTGTTTTAAAATACTGACTTCTCCTAAGTCATTTATTTGAAATATCTCTATCAACAAATTTCTCCAAGAACAAAAGTTTTTCATTTGGGCACTGGGCTATGGGGTGATCTTATCACACACAATCTCATACAGTCTCTTTCAACAAGGTCTTAGCGTGCTTATCTGTGAGGTTCCTGGTAGCCAAATATGATTGAAATGTTCTATTTATGCTCACTGGATTAAGGAGATATTGCAAAACGGCACAAAAACCTGGCAGATGTAAGCAAGGTATTACAGCCTGGGCAGTTGAGATCTGAAGAGAAGGGATCAATACACACTTTTGTAGTTTCCTTTCTTTCTTTTTCTTTTAAGAAAACAGAAAAAGTTGTGCTTTTAGAAAAGGAAAGAAGAAAAAAATAGTAAAATGCCTCAAGATTTATAGCTTCTCTGAGCTTTTTCCAAACCCAAAACTGGGTACCACGATGCATATTTGATGATGTCAGCCTGAGGGTAACAAAAATAAATCCAAACTATTCTCTCCAGATCCTCACAAGCCCTATAAGGGAATCAAAGTATGGTTATAGATATGTGGGGGGTTGTTTTTTCTCTCTCCCATACAAGGCTTTTTAACCAGCACAAACAGCCCATTTCTGAGAAAACAGCTTGCAAAAAGCTATAGAGTTCTCCGTTATCTCCCTGTTCTCCCTGGGTATGCGGAGGAATCTTTGCCTCCTGCTTATCAAGGCTCATTTTCATATGTCCACACTTTGACCAGGAAACCAGGACACTACTTTCAAATCCTACAGAACAGCCACAGAAACTCACAGAGATCGTTGAGTCTAACTGAAGTCCATTAAGGACGCTTCTTTGGAATTAAACCATTCTGTATAAATGTATATTGCCTCATTCTTTCTGCTTTAGTACACTGAAAATTAAATTACTTCTCTATGAGGATTCTGAGCTCGAGAGCCATTGCTCTCAACATTAATAATGAGCACGAAAGAAGAGTCGGCAGATTACCTGTATGGACGCCAAATCACATTGCGAAAATTATTGTCATTCTAATGAAGAAGAGGAGCAAAATCCAGAGATATTTGCTCCTTTACTGTTTCTTTTTTCCCCCTTCTTTCTGGAATAATTAGAAAAAAAATCTAGGGTTGTATAATTAACAAAGGTAAGAGCTTCCTAAGGACTATCTCAACCCCCTATAGCTGGGACAGAGCGTTCAGCCTCCATTTGCGGATGAGGAAACTGAGGTTAAGTGCCTTACTTTCCTATGTAAACAGGTGGAAGTCTGAAGACTTCTCACCAAAGGCTGTGCCTTTACATATGCCTCCCTGAGGAGAGACCAGACACACTCATCTCAATGTCCTTCCTGAGCCTCTGGGCCAGTCTCTCCCTGCAATGAGCAGGGAAACCAGCAGGTAGACTGGGAAGGTGCTGAGAACCTTCCCAAGAGTCACCCAACATAATCAGGCAGGAGCAGGAACAGAGGAGCTTCTAAGACAAAAGGGTGATGATGCTGATACCCACAGTCCACAGACAGGCTGGGTCTCACAAGGGCTTTTGGTCCTTTTGCAGGGAAGGCATGCTGACTTGTTCCCTGCTGCCATCCACCCTGTGTTAATCACCAACTGTGTGTCAGCCTCTAGGTGAGTCAGACTGCACATGAACCATAGCCCATCTGAGTGGGTCTTACACCCACCCTATCCTCCATTGTTGTGGTTTACCGACTTTCTTTACCGCACCTAACACAACTTGCAATTACGTATTGGCTTTTTATTAGTGTTCTTTATCTCTACTAGACTGTAAGGTACATTAAGGCAGAGCCATCACTGTGTCCTTGGAGTCTGGCAAAGAGGAAGCATTTGGTACATTTTCCTAAATAACAACTTTACTGAGATATTATTCAAACAACCTAAAATTTTAAAAGTATACTTTGAAAATATACCAGCACATTCACAGAACTATGCAGCCCTCACCACTATCTCATTCCAGAATATTTTCATCATCTTAAAAACAACTCTGCCCATACCCACGAGCAGTCATCCTTATTCATCCTCCAGCCCGAGCCTCTGGCAACCACTAATCTCCCTTGCTCTAAGGAGTTGCCTATTTTGAGCATATCACGTAACTGGAAATCATACAACCTGCGCCCTTCTGGATCTGGTTTATTTTACCTAGCATAGTGTTTTCTAGCTTCATCCCGACTGTCGCCTGTATCAGTATGTCATTCTTTTTTATTGTGGAAGAACATGGTATTATGGATATACCGTCCTTTGTTTACGCACTAATAGGTTCACGGACATTTGGCTGTTTGAACCTTTTGGTTATTACGAATAATGTGGCCATGAATATTCATGTGCAAGTTTTATCTGGGGACACGTGTTTTGCACCTCTCTTTGGTAATGGATTTACTTGGTCGTAGGGTACCTCTAGGTTTTACCTATTAAGGAACTGCCAGGCAGTTCTCCAAACCAGCTGTGCCATTTTACATTCCCATCAGCAATGTCTGAGGCTTCTAATTTCTCAATACATTTTTAGACTAAATGAATAAATGAAAGGAGATTCCTTCTGCTGAGGCTCCATTAGTAAACTGGCTCCACCTGCAACAGGACCCATCACATTCACGTTTAATGGAAACCCCAAAGAATGCTGTTTGGAACGAGTTCATGTTAGAAAGAGAATCAAATGAAGAGAAAAGAAAAACACCAGAGAGCTCAAAATGGGTAAACTTTCACATGGGATTTGCACTCCAACCTTCCATCCCATGTCCAGACTCAGTAATTTAACAATGCACACTCCTTAAAACAGATTTAGTTGAAAAGTACAAGAGAAATCCCAGCTCAAGTGCAACCAACTTTGATTTGGTCAACACTGAGGAAAGCGTGATTTGACAGCCCTGGTATCTCTGCTGAAAATAGACAACACTTAAAAATGCACAGAGCTGGAGATGGAAGTGGTAAAGCACTTGCCTAATATGCATAGGCCCTGGGTTCAATTCCTAGCACCACACACACACACACACACCACACACAAAATCCAAAAATGAATAAACAAAAACATCCCTGGCAAACTGTAAGGGAAGGGATCCACAGAACTGGAAGCTGCTGAGAAGATGGGAGAGCCAAGAGCAAGGCCTGGCCTCTCTGCCTGAGCTTGCTTGAGTAGGCAGGGGCTCTTCGAACAGGCAATGAACAGGGAATGAAGCTCTGTTGAGGGTTCCCCAAACTTCTTTTCCCCCTGTTCTCTCTCTCTAAAGGAAGGCAGCCGTATCCCTTTCTGCACAGACTCCTTGCAAAGAACAAACAAACAAAGACTGGGATGGAGCAAGACCCTTTTGCAAGCTGCAGGTAATTAAAACAGCCTGTAAATGTCCCAGCAGAAAGCACTTCAAAGAGACAGTAATTCCAGCAATGGCCAGTCAAGGCTGTGTGGTGTAAAAATTATGAGTTTTCCCAATGGGGAGCTTTGTGTGAAAAGGACAGAGGTTGGTGGCAAAGGGAGGGTGAGCCACACAGAGGAGGTTTACAATTGGTGTCCATGCCCAGGGTGTGCGAACTATGTGTGTGTATAGCGCACATGCAGTACAGAGAATAGAGACTTTGTGCATGTGTGTGTGTGTGAGCACACATTTATCAACACTGAGGTGGTCCAAGCGTGTGGGCACTGAGATAAAAGGCAAAATAAAATAAAAGCAACAAATATGCATCCTCTTCCCCGCTGGGCGTTGTTTACATCAGGAGAAGTACCAGGCAGCCTGCAGACTCCTCTGGCTCCTAACTTGCAGGGCTGCAGAGAGCACAGGCAATGCATAAAACCCAGGCTCCAAGCTCAACCAGCAGCCCAGGCTCTCTGGACCTGCCCGCCTGCCTGCACTTTCACGTAATGCACGACGCCAACAACTTCAAGCTCTGTTACCTTCCAACAGAAGATGAAAAAGAGAAAGAGATTCTTAACCTTGACTCTGGCTGCATTTGCTAAGTCCCTGTGCTGTCTGCCTGCCTTGGTGCCCTGGGTTTAGATGATGTAGTGACAGGCACTGGGGCCCAATTTTTGCAGCACACAGTGCAAAAAACCAAAATGACATACACCAGAGTTCACCTGACCATAGCATCACACATTTAAAAACAAAAAACAAAAAAAACCAGACCTATCAGTAGAGTCTTTTCTATATTTTTTAAATTCTCTCTGCAGGGAGCTGCTACCCTAAAAGGGACATTTGTCTAGGTGGGAGGGCCAGTATCACCCCTATCTATTAAGCCTTCCCCAGTATTTCTCCTCCCAAAGCCAATCCTCCACTGTCGTTCCCCCCACCCCATCTTTGCATGTGTGTCTATGGCCTACAGAGCCTCTGCTTGCTTCTCTGTCTATACAATAGATGGGCATTCCCCTGAACACGGAGCATTGCCTCATTGAATCCTTTTCCCTCAAGTCCAGCAAAGGGCATAGCTCTAGTATATATTCAAGAAATGCACTGTGTATGGATGGATGAGTGGTGAGTGTGTCTTGGCTTTACAATGGATAATAAATCAATCAGGACCTGGATGGGGTATGGTACCCAACAGCTTCTCACTGTGTCAGTCAATCAAGCGTTCACCTGGCCCACAGGAGTCAGTAGAAGCAGCCCCATGCTCACCAATGCGGCAAAGAAACCAACCCTGCTGGTGGCTTTATTTCCCCATAAACAAAATCCTGTTCTGCCTCCCTCACAGTCCCACTCACTAACTCCTCCCTGACATTGCTGGTTTTAAGCCCACACATAAAAATGTCCTTTACTATTTTTATTTAATGAGCTTTCATTTTTCTCCCCCCTTTTTGTAAATGAGAAAGGAAAGCCTACCTCCTAATAGGGATGGGGGAGAGGAAGCAAAGTGGAATCTCTTTTAAATGGGCCATAACTTCATGAAAAGCCTTCCCCTCCCTAACCCCCCCAGCTGCCCCCTCCCTACTGGCCTGTGCCCCTCCACTCCCTACCCCCAAACCCCTGCATCCTCCCATCTTGCCATTCAAAACAAGATCCATGGATTTTGGACATTTGATTACTTTTAAGTATATATTTTTCCCTCAAATAGACTGAATACAATGGTTAAGAAATGTGACAGAAAACTATTCTGAGGCATTTATTGCCTTAATACCCACCTTTGTCCAACAGGCAGTTTTGACAACAGCGATAAATTCCAAATTTATGTCAACAGAGCATATGTTGAACACCTCATTTCTGAGCTAAAGCGGCATGCTGCCCTATAAATCACCGTTCTGTTTGAAATGAAAGTAGATTACAGGCCTGTGTTATTGAGCAGTTAGAGCTATAGTCATATAAATCAGAACTTTTAACTCTAGGCAATCCGTTGTGCAATTAACTAAAGGGTACTTTGTCATTTCAAGGCTTCTGCACAGACTTGGCAGGACACAGAGCTACTGGGAAGGGGGTGGGAAGGAAAAAGTTTTCAGACTATAGAAGCATGCTGGACTGCAGCCTCCACCACACCCAAGCCTAACTCACCCCCTGCCACTACCAGCACAAGAACTTGCCAAGCCTGCACACTGGCAAGGACAACCTCATAGCCAGCATCTGCCACAAAGACAACTTCACACTGAGCATTTGTCACCAAGGCATCTCCAGAAGCCTCAGTGCCTTTTCATTCATTCATTCAACATTTTCTGGACACAAGTCATGTACACAACATTGTCTTAGGAGCTAAGATGATGCCAGAGGGCCGTGGTACAGCTCAGGGGTGGTGGGACTGCCTAGCATGTCCAAGGTCCTGGGTTCCATTCCCAGCGCCACAAAAAAGAAAAACAAATGAAGCCAGAGACATAAGAGGTGATACTAATGATATAACCAACATTTGGATGATTCTAATAATGAAGAATTAAAGAATACTTGTACAAAACGTATTTGAACACTGACTATCTGTCCAACCCCATTCTATTCTCTTTCTGCCTTATCTCACTCTCTCCCCAGAACAACCCAATAAGGCAGAGATTATTTTTATTTCCATTTCACTAAGAAGAAATCTAAATCACAAGCTGGATGCAATAGCTCACACCTGTAATGTCAGCTACTTGGGAGGCAGAGATAGGAGGATTGCAGGTTAAAGTCAACCTAGGCAAAAAGTTAGTGAGACCCTATCTCAAATCCGGGCATGGTGGAGTACTCTGTAATCCTCCAGCCAGAGCTAGGAGGATCACAGTGGCAGGCTAGCCATGGAGAAAAAACACAAGACTCTATCTGAAAAATAACTAAAGCAAAAAAGGGCTGGAAGTGTTCAAGTAGTCCAGCACTTCCACAGCAACAGCAAGGACTTCAGTTCAAACCCCAGTACTACTCCCTACCCGAAAAAACCCCCTGAAGTACAAGAACATAAACAATGTGCCCACAGTCATGTAGCTGATCACTGAACCTGATACAATCGTTAAGGCAAAAATGCTTAGAAACTCAGACTCTGATGCCAGCCTTGTTTGCAAATTCCAGGTCTATGGTAAACTAGCTCTAAGACTTTTGAATTCTGTGAGTCTCAGCTTTCTCATCTGACAAATAGGGGAATAACACGGTTACCTCTGAGAGGAGATAAAGGAAGACTGTGCATGAAAAACAACTAAGCATGGCACCAGAACACGTGTGGAATAAATGTTAGCTGGTGTAAGGCTGAAGAAGACAGACCCTTGTTCCCTGTTCAGTCCATGACCTAGCTGGACCAAGAGACAGAACTGGAGGAAAAGGCAGAAGGAATTCTGAAAGGAGGATGTAGTGATGTGTCAATATGTCAACTAATATGTGTGTACAGAAGAGGAACAGAGAAACCAGGTGCTGTGGCTAGAAATGGCTTGAGGATATAGTTAGATGGAGCTGGTCTTCTGGGGGCTTTGAAAATTCAGAAGGGCTCCATCCCCCTTGACAGGGAATATGAGAAATCAAAAGGCCTTGGATGTGGGAGAGCGCCAGGTGACAGAGCTTTCCACGTGAGCCAAGCCTTCACATTAGGGTAAGCAGGCATTCTTGGGATTGGCCAGGCTTATCCCAAATGGGCATGTGGAAAAGTGGGTGGGGATAAGCTTGCAGAGTGGGCTGGTAGTACAGATTCCTAGGAAAGAGGCTAAGGTCTCACTTTTGCAGTCATAGAGAAGCCACCAAAATCCTTCATGGAACAATGAGCTGGCTGGGAGTGGGAGGCTCAGTGTGGGCAGGGTCCATAGAAGGACAGAGACAGAGAGAAGTGCCCAAATTCTAAATTGAGAATGAGGGCATTTCCAAAGACAGTAGTTAGGTCAGCCTTCCAGAACAAAATGCCAACACAGTCTCATGCCATCCATCTGCAGAAAGCTTCTATTCCTTAAGATGGTGCAAGAAGAGAGAGATTGGACCAAACCATCTATCTCAATCTACTGCTGCCACAGGTGCCTAGCTCCATGGAGTACAAGTTGTAATGACAGGGAACTCAAAAGAGCTGTCTCTACTGCTTGTTACCTCCTTCTAATTAAGCGTGCTTCACCTACTCATGAGAACGCAGATGGCAGCCAAAACGCGCAATGCATGGGATGCGCGATGTTACTTCTTTCCCCTTGGTACCCTGAGCTGGCCACCAATGTAACATGCCTGGAAGGCAAGAATACTCAGGTCTCCCTTCTCTCACAAGCCTAGACAGACTGAGAATCAGTTGGTATTTATTTGGCATAATGAAAGATCTAACAAAAGCTCAAGACAAAAAACTTGCCCTCAGAAAGCTTTAGTTGAAGAGTGAAGACAAAATGCAAAATGACAGAAAGCAGTACTGAGGCACATGCTCTAATGTCAGGTCCTGACTACAACCACAACATCCACAGTGAGTGGGAATCAAGACCTCAGAGGCCTACTTGAAGAGGTGGCTCAAGACGGGGCTCTGCAGATACCAAGTGTGCAGCAGGCATTGCCAAGAAGGTTTCGAAGAGGAGGAAACAAGAACAGCATGGGTCCTTACCACAGGGTAGCAACCCAGAGATAGACCAACAGGAGTGGAGATGAGTGCTATGGAGGGATGTGAATGAGTACAGACAAGAAGACTATTGCGGGGAGAAGGTGGGCCTGGAAAACAAAGAGGGAGGGAAGGGAGACATGAGGACCAAGGTAGATCAAGAGCACTGGTCTGCCACACTCTAGAAGCCTCAATGCTATTCTTCCTATCATGACATATGGCACTATAGAACATCTGGCCTTGGAGAACAGCCAGACATTTGCTCTTCCATCTACCTCTCCCCCCACAGCCTCCCATTCATGAAAAAGTGGATTTATTGCAGGAGTATTAGGGCAATGGGACCTTCCTGCCACTCACTCTATGTCTGGTCATTTGCCAACATGCTCTGTCTTGCTCCATAGTTGAAAGCCAACAAGGAAGGAAGATGCTGCAGAAGTAGGCACCCTCTACAAGAATCCCCTATTGCACACATGTGGATGGGTGGACACAACCCTATACACACACCATCTCTCACCATCTGGCTTGGCAAACTGCTGGTCGCCAGGGGGAGAAAGGAAACCTCTTAGAGATATTTGTTTAATATCCGAAGAGTGGGGGAGGAGAAGAAGTATGCAAGTTTCATTTAGAAAATCATTAAGGAACTATTATTGTAAAACGAGGCCTCATGTTTCCAAATAAAGCTGAAACAATCATACTGAATGAACTGGCAGGGTTGGCAAATAAAGAAGCAAGCAGGAAGGAAGTACAATAAAAATAATAACCACAGAAAATCGTGAAATGCCAGGGAATTAGAAATACCTCTTCTCCTTCAGGACTGAAGAGCAGCTTGGCCAATCAGCAAATGGAAAGCCATGAATCAAAACTGACAGACTAGAAGGGTCTCCACTGGCCTTTAGCAGTGTGGTCTCATGTTCCCATGATTGCTCCATTCCTACACATGCATGGGTGTCTCACGACTTTCATTTTATAAACCCTCACAGCATCACTTCCGGAGGAGGAAGAGGCTGGCATCTGCCAGTTTTTGAGACAGAAAACTGGGCTGGGGGACAGGTGAGAAGACAGTGGGAATATGAGCAAGCAGCTCCCCTACGAGGAGGCGAGTAAGCCATGGTATTTCCATTCACTCCAACAAAGTTGACATATGCATTGTCTACTAAATGCAAGGCATAGTATTAGTCCAGGTGGAGGGCACTGGCTGTGTTCTCTAGGAGTTTACAATTAAGAAAAGAACACAAGATATGTTAAAGACTTCAAGACAGTGTATAGTCAGGCCTGTAATCCCAGCTACTTCAGAGGCAGAAATCAAGAGGATTAGGTTCCAAGACAGCCCAGGCCAAAAATTAGCGAGAACCTATCTCAACAAGTAAGCCAGCAGTGATAGTATACACCTGTCATCTCAGCTCCACGGGAGGCATAGGTAGTAATATAACTGAGCCCCAGGGAAAAAAAGGCAAGACCTTATCCAAAAAATAACTATAGCAAAAAAGGGCTGGGGGCATGGCTCCAGAGGTAGAGCAACTGCCTAGCAAGCCCAAGGTCCTGAGTTCAAACCCTAGTACTGCAAAAAAAAAATGCATACTAATAGCAGGACAAGAACAAGGGAGATGCAAAAAATTAAGGCTACATGAAGAGTACTAAATACTGCAAATGTAGTTTCCAAGTAGCCCATGCAGAAAACAGCCTCTTCTTTGTGTAAGGTTTGTATCCATCTTGGGACATACCCACCTCTGAACCCCTACATATCCTAGGGTCCTCCTGGGAATCTTACAACCTCTCCTGGTCTCCAGTGCAAAACTCTAAGTCTACCAAGACTGAAAAAGTAGTATTACTCACTCCTAGACACATGGTTTGTATTTCCTGAAAATGGCATCTCCTAGAGTTAAAATCCATACCTGGCCCTAGGAGTTGCCTCCTGCCTACTCATCCCACTTGTCCTCTCTCCTGCTTGGCAATGGAAGTCTGATGGGTGTGCCTACCAACAGCTACCATGCATCCTTTCATCCTGGTCCCTATGGGCTCCTTCCCAAGGGCCTGGAAGGCCACACCTCACTCACTGCCTTTTTTATGAACCAATCAGAAAAGCAGCACTTGCCTGAGTGGTCTTCTCTCTACCTCTCACCAGTGCAGAACATGGAGCTGACTGCACTCATCACCAGAACAGGGTGCTGTGCTCAAAGCAGCCAAGCTACTGTTTTCTCTATAGTATGCACCCTGTTCTCTGTCCAGAGAGAGGGACATGGTCAACCTTAATGAAATAAACTGTAATAGAGTGGGCAGAGGGAACGGTGGCTCCCTTCCAGAAGACACAATCTAATTCACGCACTAATTGTCTTGTTGGATGCCTCTAGGCCTCTCTCTACAAGCAGGCTGAAAGGATTTGGAGGTGTTGTGGCTGGGAAATCCTTGAGTCTAGTCATATAAATACTTAATTGTCATCCGAACATCTACATCATGTCACTTTGCTATCCCCAATAAATGTGGCCAAGTTTCTTCCCCAGTGAGGCCAACAGATGAAAAGTACCACACACAGTTCATTCAACTCTCTTGTGTACTTTCCACTTCCCTTTCTTTCCCATCTTGGAGGACTCTTCCTTAGGAGAGCTGGGGGCAAGCGAGCAATATAAGCGATGGCATCTTTACTGGGCTGGTGGCAGTGGCCTTAATCAGTACAGAAAGGTTAAGTTTCTCTTTTGGTAGAGATGAGATTAGCTGGCTTCAAATGGTAGAGCATGGCTGGTCTCCTGAACAATTGTCCCCCAAAGGTCATTGCTGAATGCAGGAAACAAGAGAACACACAAGTGCAATGTCTATGTCCATAACAGTTTAACCTTCTAAGCACCAGACAACTCAGAGAGCCCGGGAGGCCCCTGGGCTTCCTATATATCCAGGAATAAATGGACTTAGGGATAGAGCTCTTAAAATGTGTTTTAAAACCCCCAGAAAAGAAATGCCACACAGAACATGGAAATCCATGGGATAGGAAAATAGGCCAGTAAACTTGAGTATAGGGCATGCCCGTCCAGGAAAGAGAACTAAATCATAAACACCCGAGACAGCACAATGTGACCTTTAAGAGAGCTGATACCCTTCAGTGAAAACTCTATGTGAATCTTAAAAATAAACAGTAACACCCAAGACAAAGCCACACTCAGTAGACACTATCCTCAGGTTCTGTGCTGGGGAATAAAGTTGCCCAAACCCCACCCATTGTACTTCCATTCCATTCATCTCTTGGGGGGTGGAGAGCTGACACCGGGGGCAGCCACTCCAATTTGCTTACAGTCTCCAGTCCCCAGAATATAAGAACACAAGAACATTCCAAAGCAGTAGGGAGGAAGGTCTCAGACTGCCACAAACTCACTGGAAGATCTTGCATGGAGCATTGTTCCCTGTATGCCTCAATTTCCCCATCTGTAGAACAGAATGTTCTCTCCAACTCTGTGAGCCAGTGGACAGATCTGCAATCTATGAGCTCCTGAGTCCTTCCCTAATGACACAACATTCAGGGCGATTCAAGTCAGACTCAGTGGAATCTGCTTTCAGGTGACCCTACACAGAACACCCTTGTTCTGCAAACAAGGGTAAATAACCTTCACGACATGCCAAGACAGTTCTTAAAGGTGAACGCTATTTTTAGCACTTCCTAGGAGGATTTGCTCCTTTTTAAATCCACATCCAGGGTGTTCACACAAGGAAGATGAGTTAAAAGAAATGTCTACACAAGGGAAGATTGGCAATGACATCAGTGCCCCTCAGACTACAATCCTGCAAGGCTCCCAGCCTAAGAAGCGCAATGGAATTCCATGAAGTCCTCGCTTGCCCCTTATTCTGTCAGAGCTCCCACTACAACTGAAATTCCTCACTTACAAATGAATCCACAACACTCAAAGGAGCTGTCCCAAAAGAGAGGTGCAAGGAAGAAGGGAGAGATGGGCAGAATCTCTTTCATTTGGAACAAATGAGGAGTCGGACCAAGATCCACCCTGCCTGGCTTTCTGCATGTTGCAGGTGCCTCTGAGAACTATGAAAGGAAAAGCACTGGCTCCCATCTCCCCAAGGACAAGCCGTTTAGGATTCTTCTCTTCTCACAGTAGTAGCTTCCTTTAGCTGATGTAACAAATTACTATAAGCTTAGTGCTTAAAACAAGAATAACTGTGTTATTCCCCAGTTCTGGGTTGTTAAGAAATTCAAAACGGGTCTCTCTCAGTGGATCTAGATCTAGGCGTTGGCAGGACTCTGTGTCTTCTGGAGGGTCTTGCGGAGAAACTGTCTCTTACCTCTTTCAGGATAAGACCTGGCCCCATGGCTCGCTCCTCTTCTGACACTGACTCTTCTGCCTCCCTCTTTCACATTTAAAGCCCCTTGTTGTATTGATTACAGTGGACCCACCTGGATAATCCAGGATAATCTCACTATCTTAAAGTCAACTGCTTAATAGCCTTAATTCTCCTGTGCCATATAACCTAACATATGAGTTCCAGGGATTAGGAAAAAGCCATCTTGGGGGGCAGGTGTCACTGTTCTGCCTACCACACCACAAACCATGCATTGTTAGGAGCAGATTTTTCTATCCTAATCTATCTGGTGTCCAGAGGCTGGCACACCTTGCATCATAGGAGCCTATAAGACCTTGCTAAGGAGGTGGGGTGTCCCACAGAGGGACTCAAAACTCACCTTCCTGATATCCCCAATACAGAACCCCGTGAATTCTGGGGCACTGGAATGTAGAGCTCCTAGTGCATGGCTCACTAACTGTATCTACCTCCTCTGTGTGGGGATGTCCACACCTGTAGATGGGTGTGTGATACCAACCCCAAGAGAAGGCATGACAGCGGGCAGACTCACATCTTCCAGGGCATCCGGCACAATCTGGACACCAAACGAATCACTTGATGCTGGTGGTTTATCTGCTCCTATGACCAATAATCCCACCTATAGACAGTTCAAGCCCCCAGAACCAGGGAACTGCTAAATCTAAGCTTAGAATTAACCTGAAAGGTATTTATTAAAATAAAAATAAATAAAAAATAAAAACCATACAACAATGTCTATCATACAATAGGTGCTTAATAAAAACTGTTCCTCTTTCTTCTTTCTCTGGTGCCAGTCTTGTACCCACTTTCATTGTTTAAAATCAGATGACTTCATAGATGAAGAAGGAGGCCTTTATAACATTTGAGGATTTTCAGTTCTTAAAGCCTTGCCTACATATGGCATCCACCAACTTGGTCATCACAAGATCTTCAAATTTCAACTATGTCAAATACCCCAACTGCACAGTCCATCCTAGGCACACAATATTGTGCCAAATTTCTACAGGGAGCCATTGGTTGATTCCACTCCCACTTATTAAAAGTAAGGCCGGGCATGGTGGCTCAAGCCTATAATCCTAGCTATTTAGGAGGCAAGGATAGGGTAGATGGTGATTCGAGGCCAGTCAGGGCAAAAAGTTCACGAGACCCCATCTCAAGACCTGGCCCCATCACCCCAGCTATGTGGGGAAGCACAAACAGGAGGATATGGTCCAGGCCAGCCCAGGCATAAGGTGAGGCCTTATCTCCAAAATAACTATCATGAAAAGAGCTGATGGAGTGGCTCAAGTGGTAAAACATGAGGCCCTAAGTTCAAACCCCGGTACTGCCAAAATTAATAAATAAATAAATAAATAGCCCTTCTTTACTTTCATAACTTAAGGAAAAGCAAGTCTTGGGTCCACAATCCCAAAAGCCCTCTATTTCTACCTTGCTTTTTAATTTTTTTTCCCTTGGTGAGATTGGGGTTTGAACTCAGGGCTTTGTGCTTACAAAGCAGGCACTCTACTGCTTGAGTCACACCTCCAGTCCATTTCGCTCTGGTCACTTTGGAGATGGGGGTCTTGCAAACTATTTGCTTGGGGCTGGACTTAACCTTGATCCTCCCAATCTTAGCCTCCCAAGTAGCAAGGATTGTAGATACCAGCTTCTACCTTGCTTTTTTTTGCTATCACTGATTTGAATATCAACAAGGAGGAAGGGAAGACAAGGAAAGGAGAGAAAGGCCCAGTTCAAAACTGTAGTGAGGAAATACAGCTCTGCTCACCAGAAATACAACTAGAGTTGGGAAATCAAACCAGAGCCACTTGAAGGGGTGCAAATCACTTTTTCCCTGTACCGACTTTGACGCCAAGAAAAACACCAGGAGTAGGACAGAAGGAGAAAGCAGTGAAACTGCTAAGTCCCAAAGCCCAACTAAATTAAGTGTGGAACTCCTATTAGGATTGTGTTAAACATTTTCACACGCTCACCCTTGCTAAGAAAAACCGTCCTGAGCCAGTGCTGGGTACAACCAGCTACACACTTGTGTGTCTCTGCCACATTCTCCACACGGGGTCCCTGGGGCCCTGGTAAAGGATGAGGCTACTTAGTCCACCTCCACAGGAAACATAAATGTGTCCCCCCCACGTGGAGGCTCTGAGGAGAGCCACTAGGCTAGTTCCCTGAGATAGGGTATTCTTAGACACTGTGATCTGGCCCTTCTGAACACCTGCACAAGGATTGCCTCAAGGAGGCTGCCAGAGAGACAACTGCCACTGATGGTCACCTGCCAGGAAACCCATTTCCTCTACTTCAAGTCCCAGACCTAGTGAGCCACAGCCAAGACCACCAAGGTCCCACTTTTCTGCCTTAGACCTAGGCTGTGAAAAGGACCAGTAAGAGGGCCTTAGAGGAAAATCTTACAACACTTAGACCTGAAAGGCAGAAGCCCTTTGGGGCCTGCTGGATTTCAAACTTATCTGTTACTTTTTATTTATTTGTTTTAGACAACAGTCTCACTCTTATAGCCCAGGCTGGCCTCAAACTCACCATCCTCCTGTCTCAGCCTCCCTAGTGCTGGGATTACAGGGGTAAACCACCATACCCAGCTTAACCTGTGGCTTTTTAAATGCTCAGCTCTGAGTGGACCTTAGTGAGACTGGGTCACCTCTTTCCAGTGGCTACTGGGCACTCATCAAAAGAGAAATGGCAGAAAATACAGATGTGAACAACCAAGTGGAGACTCAGCCTACAAGTCTCTCCTAGACTGACCAGCACACAAGGGGCTGGAGAGGGTGGGCAGACCTGGTGAGTAGTCAATCTCTCTGGTTCAGGGTATTAATTAGGACTGAAAACTGCATCCTACATGTTTTGTCAATGGGGCCATTCACCAACAGAACCTAGACACCTCGGCAAGGCAGAGCACCAGTGGATTTTGTGAAGACGGGAGCAGAGGGACAGACAGGCAGCAATTTTGATTTTGGTGAGATCTGGAAGGTTACCAGGCCTGTGAGTAGCTGCACTATAAAAAGAGTCAGACACTAAGTATTTCCTTTCCCATAAAATATTCATTGCTGCATGGAAGAGCCAAGAAGCCGAAACCTCAAGCATTTCTAACTCTGTATTGCAGTAATAACAGAGTTTTATAAGAACCTTCTGACTGTACTTGTACCCAACTATAAATACACTTCCATCTAAGTGAAAGGAGAGGAGACACATCCAGCCTCCTTCAGAGTCTGTAGTGTACCGAGAAGGACCCCAGGTATACTTATAATTCCATTCAGCATTTCAGCAAGCAAACAGCAGATGGAGATATCAGTGATAACATCCCTAAAAGAAGTGCTGCCCACCCAGAAGCTCCTGCTCCTCTCACAAACAATGCTTGGGATATACTCAAAACCTGCCTCACAAATTGTGTTACCAATGAACAATGTCCAGAGGGCCTGGTATTTACCCAGCTCTTAGCCATTTACAGAGCGCTCTCCCATCCCTTCATCCTGAATACAATCCTGCAATGGGGGCAGGGTAACTGCTGTTGCCCCTTTGAGGCTCAAGGAAGGGGAGCAATTTGTCCAAGGTCACATTGCCAGAAGGCAGCAGAACCACACCAGCATCTCACCCTGATTCCACCAACTGTCCTCTTTCCCTGCTGATAGACAACGGAAGGCAAGGCTAAAATATAACTCGAGAGATAAGCAGTGCTTCTGCCACATGACTCTGCCCCTTGTGAGTGACTGGGACAGTCAGTCAGTCTTACAGGGGTGGTCTTTTCCTCTTCAGTATATATGAAGTAATGAGCCCCTGCCAGAGGTTACCATGATTGGTAGTCTTCACGGAAAGCCTAGTACAGAACACTTGTATTCACCAGACACAAGATAAGACACACTGACTTCACTTAACTACTCTTTCACAGCGTTCTAGACAGAAAGGGTGTAAGTTAATAAAATGATGGCCAATCGTTCCAGAACACTGGACGCTGAAGCTTCATTCGGGATTTAATCCAGAAGTAAAAGCTTTCTCTTTACTCCAATATAGGAGATACCATTTTCTAAATTCACTGTCCCCACCCTAACAGATTCTGCTTAGTAGACTTTGAGCAAGCAAATTCACTGACTTCCAATGACACCTTCAAAGCATCAAACATTTGCCCTTAGGTGCACCTACCACACCAAGACCAATCAGATTCTACCAAAGACTCACCATAGACCCATACAAAAATCAATGGTCAGGTTTAAAGATACTGAAGGCATTCTGAAGTGTGTCACTGCCAGATTAACTCTGACCTGAAGTCAGTAGAGTAACCCTTACATCATTGGAAAGTTCTATTTGAACCCTCTGAGACTTTAGAGGAACAGGAATGGGGGGAGGAGGGGAGTGAACTATATCCCACTCTGGGATTGTTGACTCTGCCTCGTTCAACTGAATGCTAGTGTGGCCCTCATGTTTTGAATGGCCCTACATGATTCAATGAATCTGGGCATTCACTGGAAGGCCATCTGGGGACAGGCCTGCCTATCTGAAAATTGGCAGGCTTCCCTGTTTGTTCTGTGGAACAATAAACGTCAGTGAATCAGAAGCTTCAATTATGTCAGAGCATTTCCAACACCTGACTTTTTAAGAAAAACCAAATCGGTTAGAAACAAAAGATTTTGTATGTAAGAATAAAAAATTTTGAACCAAAAAATGTTTAAAGACCCTAGGGCAGGGTTCCTCAACCTCAGCACCAGTAGCATTTTGAATCAAGTAATTTTTTTTAATTTTTATTTTATTCATATGTGCATACAATGTTTGGGTCATTTCTCCTCCCTTCCCCCCAGCCCCATACTTACCCGCCCCCCCCCACTCCCTCCCTTATCCCCCCTTACTCCTTGCTACCCAGCAGAAACTATTTTGCCCTTACCTCTAATTTTGTGGAAGAGAGAGTATAGGCAATAATAGGAGGGACCAAGGGTTTTTGCTAGTTGAGATAAGGATAGCTATACAGGGAGCTGACTCACATTAATTTCCTGTGCATGTGTGTTACCTTCTAGGTTAATTCTTCTCGAGTTAACCTTTTCTCTAGTTCCTGGTCCCCTTCTCCTAATGGCCTCAGTTGCTTTAAAGTATCTGCTTTAGTTTCTCTGCGTTGAGGGCAACAAATGCTACTAGTTTTTTGGGTGTCTTACCTATCCTCATACCTCCCTTGTGTGCTCTCGCTTTTATCATGTGCTCATAGTCCAATCCCCTTGTTGTGTTTGCCCTTGATCTAATGTCCGCATAGGAGGGAGAACATACAATTTTTGGTCTTTTGGGCCAGGCTAACCTCACTCAGGATGATGTTCTCCAATTCCATCCATTTACCTGCGAAAGGTAACATTTCATTCTTCTTCATGACTGCATAAAATTCCATTGTGGATCAAGTAATTTTTTATAGTGGGTGGAGGACAGGAGCAGAGAGACTTGTCCTGTTCATTTATACTGAGTTTAGAAACATCCCTGGCCCTATTCACTATGCATCAGAACTCCCCTCAGTTCGGACAACCAAAAGTCTCTCCTGACTTTACCGAATGTGCCTCTGAGCACAAAATTATCTCTGGCTGAGAACCACCAGCTAAGGGTAAAACATTAATCCAAGCCAGTTCTATACCTTCCATAGGCTATTTATGCAATTTTAAGTGTTGACTAAACTATTAGTCCTTGTGTTCTATAAGATCATGAAATGTCAAAGGACTCAATGATTTCACTACCTTGCACTTACTAAAGTAGGAAAGTATACAACTCTGTTTTGCAAAGTGTTTCAGGAGAGCTAATAACCAAAAGGATTTTCTTGTTAAGTCTCAGTTGGCCAGAAAATGTAATGAATTACCATAAGCTTGTCCTCAACTATTCCAGCTTAACTGTATTCTATTCTCTTTACATGAGCGTACACATTTGCACACAGGATCAACTAATGCTATGCTTACTTAGCCTCATAAAAAGATTTGACTCTCAGCTGACTCTCATCTATTTCATTTAGGAACAGTTGTGAGAGGAAATTGGGAAAGGTAACTGCAGAAGAGAGAAAATGGAGTTTTGATCCGGGTATTGTCCTTTTGGTTGTCCAGTCCTCACTAACAAAAGCCACTGCGAGCCTGGAGACTGTCACCTCCCCTCCTTCACAGCCCATGTACATGGCTCATACAGATCTGTATGTGTGTGTACTCGGTACAAGTACACATTCCAGTGTACCCAGCCAGTGATGTCAACACATGAATTACACATATCCCCTTAGGGCACAGCATCCGTGCTAGATTCCTAAGTGTTACATCTCAGCTAACCCGAAAAAATAAAGTAGAAATGACCAGGAGGAAGGGACAAAGACATGCACAGGCAAGAGCACTTTCTCACCCAGAACCCTCCATGCTGCTGGGTTCACATCACCTCCGATATAACCTGGGAGCCTCCCAGCTCTCTCCAATGACAAAGTGGCCTAGGGAGTCCAGAGGCATGCTCTCCCAAAGCCCCAGGGCCAGTCACAGGCATGGCCTAGTCCTCTGCGGGGTCAGACCACACCTTTGCCATATTTTTTCTCTCTCCTCCCACAAAGAGAGTGAGCCTACAAAGCAAGGCAGGCTTTCTCCCAAACAAATGAACAGGAACTTTTCATAAGTGAAAGAAAAAGAAGGCCTGCTCCTCCCTAGGCATCCTCCCTCTCTCTAGGACTATCATTAAGAGACTCCTGATTTCCACACACACCTTGCTCGTCCAAGGAAATCAATATGAAAATCAATTCATCCGCTGATATATTTTATCAAGATACATGTGGCAATGCCACATTTCATTTACAGTGCAGGGAAGCCAAGGTCACTGGATAGAAAGCGGGATGCTGGAGGGAGGGAGGGGGAGCAGCCCATGTTCTGTGCTAGCTGAAATAGAAAAGTGAATGAAATAAGAACAGAGATAGAAAACGGAGCCTGGGGATGCAACAATTACTGTATGTAGGAGGCGCGCGTCGCTCCAGCTTGCCGGCTTGTTTAAATGTGAAATAGTTGGTAGATTTAAAATTCTGAGTATTTTTCTTCTGACCGTGGCAAACCAGAAATGGTTCACTGGAGTGCTGAGCAGTAGAATATAAAACATCTTTGAGCAGGAAATGAAGAGGGAGAAAGAAACAAGGGGTAGAGTAGAAAGTGACAAAGACCAGACATAATGTGGGCACAAGGACCAGGTCAAAGAATGAAGGGACCAACCAGGCAGGTGGGCCAAGAGGTGAGAGCCTGGGAGACAGCGTAAGGCAAGAAGCAAAAAGGGAATTTCAAAAAGCCTCGGAGAGGAAAATTATGATATCTGCATGGCTGGAAAAGGGCATATTTTTAGTAAATTTGAAAGCGATTTGCCACACGCGGCACCAGCCCACTCAGAGGGTTCTCCGCCGGTTCCAGTAGCTGTGCCATGGATCAAATGTATTCAGTAATTGCAGAGTCACTCTCACCTCCAAACAGAGCAGATTAAAATAGCATGAACAGCTATAATAACAGGTTTGGGATTCAGCTTTTTACAGCCAGAAAAAAAAAATGCTATGGAAATAAGGATTTTGCTGACTATTTTCCAAGTGAAGAAAAAGAGAGAAAAGTAGCCACAGAAGCTGAAAGGCAAAATTGGACTGGGTGCTGAGTGAACGCTGGGCTGTGTGTGCTACCCATCCAGTCCAAGGCTACCACTGAGGATGCCCCGAGGATTGTGGGCGCCTGGCCAGCTTCTCCCTTCCTACCCACTCACATCCTGGGGCCTTCTTGCTCCAGGGTCCTGCAGACCCACTGGTAGTCTAGCCCTGCCCCCATCCACTCCCTATGCTACTCCAGTGCCTGAGAAAGATAAATGACACACACAGAGAGGGGCAGATGACACTTCTGGGAAAGGCAAAGTGGCTGGACTCAGACCCCTACTAAACCAGCCCAGGCTTTCAAGGCCAGACCCAAATGAGGCACTGCTTGTCTCTGAGTGCCTGAGATTCACTTTAAAAGATCACAAGTCTCTGAACACACCCAGGATCACAGCCATAGCTAGTTTGGGAAGTACCTACTGTGTGCCAGGCACTAGTAAGGGGTTTTTACTGACATCACCTCACTGGATTCTTAGAACATGCCCTAGGAGCTAGTTGCTGCTTGTCCATCCCATATTGCAGGTGAGAAAACTAAGGGTAAGCTGTTAAGTAATTTGCCCAAAATCCCAGGGCTAGGAAGTGTTAGAATTGAGAGTCAAACCCACCACCCACTACAGAGGCTGCAATCTGCCCACATAATAACAGCCTCTCCTTCTCCAGGACCACAGCCCACTCCCTTTGCCTTTCCTGTAGCCACTGTAGGAGTGGCCGAGTAGCTGCCCACTTGACAGCCAAGTTGCCCACCAATAAAGATAACAGATGGTCCTGCCTCAGCCTGGAAGGGATCCCCCCCAAAGAGTGTTCCCAGGTGTTCAGGCTGGCGTGGGGCAGGTGTGCGGGCTCAGGGTCAGTGCCCTTCCAAATCACCAACACCTGGGGATCCCCCACGCTTTCCTAAGCTCTTGTGGCTTGTTACACCTCATTACAGAAGTCCGATGGGGAAATGATAAAAGGACAAAAAACTGAGTTCCCAGAGAGGGACAGAGATTTTCCAATGTCCAACGAAAACTGAGCAAGAGGGCTGGAGCTGTGGCTCAAAGTGATAGAGGGCCTGCCTAGCAAACTCAAGGCCCTGAGTTCAACCCCCAGGACTGCAAAATGGAAAAAAAGAAAAAAACTGAGCAAGAAAGGCTTAGACCCAGGCAAGCCTAATCCTCAGCCCTAGATAGCCCCCCTCCCCCACAGTCTTCATGAATTTACCTCATACCACTAACTGGGGGTGGAGGGAGACCCTCTCAGTGCCTTGCAAGGAGGTGGTAAGATATTCTGCAACCCCATCCTAGCCGACCCAACTTCTCAGAGCACAAGAGTCAGTGACTCTTAACCCTTCCGGAAGCCCCAATCCATGACTGCCACAGGCACATTGTGACATCTGCAGGGAGACGCAGAGGTCTGCATGGTTCATGAACTGTCCAAGTGGATGGAAGCTTCAGCCTTCACTGGTGACAGAGAGAACCCCTCCCTGAGCCCTCTGCCTCTCCAGTAGCCCCATGAGAACTGTATTCTGAGACCCACTTCCAATCCTTAGTTCCCCTAACTCTTGACACAACTTCTCGTCAAAAGCCCAGCCTTGGCCAATGCTTCCCACCTACCCCCACAAACGGGAAGCATTCGTGGTAGCAAGGTAGCCATGTAACAGGGTATGTGCATATGTTTTCTGGAGGCAGGGGTAGCGGTTGTGCAAGGATCAGACCATTACAGCATGAGAGTGGTCCTCTCACTTTCAATGTACAACAGAGTTCTCTGGGGAGCTTATTCATTACAGTTTTCTGTTCCCACCCAGAGATTCTGATTCTAGCCCATCCAACTGCGTGCAGAGTTTTTAACACATGGTATTCTGATGCCAAAAGTTCGCAGGTCACTTTGGACACTCCTTGATCTAGGGGTTGCAGTGGAAAACAGGACATACTGAGGGCACATCATCCATGCAGGCCTCTGAACACACACACCTGCTCCTGAGATGAAGGAAGACACTGCTGTCACCATGACCCAAGAGGATGGATGAGTCCTCTGTAGGTGGGGGCAGCTACAGAGTGATAACCCCAGGGTTGGAGGTGGGGTATAGGAGCTACATTACCACATTCCCTAGGCTCCTTTACCAGAAAAAGGCAAGATCAAGGCCAAGAGGCTGACGACCTGCTGTTGTAGAAGAGGTTTTTATACCCCAAACCATCAGGGACACCACAAGCTGGCCTCAAAGTAAGGGCATGTTGTCAGCAGAGGCTTGGCTGTGGACTGAAGGTGAAACCCAGCGCACCTCCCAGGTCTAAGAGCCCACTGTGTCCTTAGGCCACAAGTGGTCATCTGACCTGGGCCTCTAGTTTACACTTAAGGACACACAGGACCTCACTCCTGTTTGTGAACTCTCAGAGACAGTCCTAGTTGACCAATCCCCCTTGCTTTTCAAGTGTCACTATAGCCCAGGTACAAGACCCCAACTTTGATGAAGACAATGCCAGGCCACTCCTAACAACCACTCTCAGTTTCCTCAAAATGGATATGAGGGACCTCACTGCCTTCTCTTCTCTAGATGACACAATCCCAGCTCCTTCACAGTCACATTTCCTGGGACCAACCCTAGAGAATCCAGTAGAGTAGATAGGGATAGTCCCAACTTATGTTATACCCAGGGCCCTCCACTCCAATGATGCAACAGGGCAATGGCCAAGAAAATTCTGCACAAGGAAAAAAACTGGGAGAAGAGGGCTATAAGGCTCCTATTTCGTAGCTCCCTCCAAGATATTTTAACACACAGCCCAAGATTCACCTTATTTTAAGACCTGATGGGTAGAGGTAGCATTAGATACAAGCATTATCCATAACTAGGCAAAAGGGACAGTTTCCAAGGAGAGGTCACAGAAGCAAGAGGCTCAGTGCCTGACCCATCCTTATCATGGCAGAACCTACTGTGCAGCTTGTGCAACCCTTCCACTTAGAAGCACAGCACAGGTTCAACAGAGGCAAGCAGCTGTGGGTAAGACTCAATTTCCAGTGTGCCCAGGTTCTCTGCCCTTACAAATAAGAGTATACAGATGCAGAATGCTCCAAAGGCAGCAGGGTTCCTTCCTCTTCTGATACAGGAAGAGCTGCTTTGTATCTCTAGGTTCCTCTGTTGCCACTTCATGGGAAAATGGAGGCCAATTGTGGAGTGAATTTCCTTTACAGGGTCAGGTCTGATCCTAAAGACCTTATATAACTGTCCAAAGCAAAGAGCCTGAAGCAATACACTCCTGTATTTGGGACCCTTTGTACCACTTCCTCCTACCACTCAGGCTCTGCCCCAAGGGGGACACTCATGGGTGTGGGAGAACAGAATGAGAAGAGGCATTTCCTAGAACCTTCTCTCCCCTGGGAAGGAAAGGGAGGTCCCTTCTGCAGACTTGATTTGGAAGAAAATCCTACGAATTAAAAACAAAACTGAAAACAAGAGTGATACCCTGGGGGAATGGCACAGACAACCTTGGGCACAGATTCTTCACTTCTCACAAGGGAACCACCTTCCTCCTACCATAAAAGGTTGCTCCATGCTTATTGAGATCAGGAAAGGAGTCAGCAGGGCAAAATGCAAAAAAATTCTTGAAACTTTTCTGTAAGTTTGAAATTATTTCATAAAAATGAAACATACATCCCAGGGGAGGGCTGAAATGGAGGGGGGGGATAAAGGCTACTGTTAATTTTTTATGCACACACAAATATACATACATATATACATACATGTATATATGCTTATATTGCTTTGCCTCTTAAAATGCATTGTTGATGTCATTTTGCTTATCTATGAAGGGAAACAGGTGACTGAGAGGTCAGGGGTCTGGGATCCATATTCGGCCTGGAGGAGAGATTCAGGCACAGTAAGCTCCCACCTGCCTCAGCCCCTTCTCCCTTGGCTACTTCCTTTGCACTGAGAGAGAAATTTGGCTCCTCAACCACAGCAGCACTTCCCTGAGGCCCAGAGACAGCTCCTCTCATGAATCCCCCTCTTCCACATCCCCCTTGCAAAATCAGAGGGCTGCACTTGGTAGTCATTCAATACCTGTGTCTGAGTGTGAAAGGCTGGAACAGGTGTATCCTGTGCGGTCATTAAGGACAGAGAGATTGTCATCAGCATGGCTTGGCTTAACTGTCTCCTGTGTACAAAGCTCAGGTTTCAGGGCTGTGGCCAAGGGATGCTGGTTTACCCAGTGGCTAAAACAGCAAAGGCTCCTCCACGGTATGGGGCCAATGGGTTAATGTTTGGGTGTGTGTGGTGGGGGGCGGGGAGGGGGGTCCTCTCCAACCGTCCTCTTCCCAAATGACTGGCCTTAATCCCAGAGCTTACCAAGGGTGGAATTCCAGAACACCTCAGTTCCGGACCTTGTTTGGGAGGGGGTTGGGGAAAGAGATTCAGTGAGACAGGCTAAGAGAGAGGAGAGGGTGGGAGAAGCATGTGGGGTGAATACGAGAACTCTGT
Organism: Castor canadensis; assembly: GCF_047511655.1. Classification (NCBI taxonomy): domain Eukaryota; kingdom Metazoa; phylum Chordata; class Mammalia; order Rodentia; family Castoridae; genus Castor; species Castor canadensis. The sequence goes on from NC_133387.1 coordinate 187,241,486, forward strand.
TGCAGGCCACTGCCTTTTCAGTCATCATGGCCACCAGAGCCATCTTCTAGGAAGCCCTGGTGTGAGCGCTGGTGACACTAATGTATTAAAAAGCAAAGAAGTCCATTTGCTTCCAGGGTTTGCCCTGACCCTGCGGTGATGAGCTTGGCATCACACTTACAGTGACTGGTAAAATTGAGCAAACATCCCACGGATGTCCTACGAGTCACAAAGAGAATCGAGCTGGACTTCACTTCCCGCCACCCCTGGCCATCTCCCCAAAGAAGTGACCTTAAAAGCAGAATACATCTGCTTTTGATTCCTAATTCAGAAATAATAAGTGGTTCGTGGGTTCCAAGTTTAAAAATATATTCATCATCTGATCTGTGTCACTGCAGGCATCCCACTGGCACGAGAGAGTACACAGCAAGAGGTGCCCTGAAGTGGCCCGGCGCCCATATTTCCATTTAGCCATAGGTGACAGGGACATGTGGTCCCAAGCTCCTATCTCTGCTTTATTAAAAACCTATTTTAAGGTCATGGTCCAGAAGAGGGACTGAAATCCTCTACACATAGAGCTCAGAGACTAGAAACTGTAAATCTAGTTCTTTCTTGACCATCCCTCAGGAAAGCAGAGAAGCCATGAGCATGAAAAATGAGAATTTATACTCAATTTTAAACTTCACATGTAAATTGACACAGAGCAGCTCATTATAGGTGTCAACAGGGACCCAAAAGCCACCCTCAGACAAGCCCTCTGTACAAAGCCCTCTCTGGTTTTGCAAATATACAAATACATATGTGCACACACACATATATATGTGGATGTGGATACACCTGTTATGTATATATGCATATTTATATATATGGATGTATGTACACACATGTATATGTGTGTACACACACAGCCTATCTATTGACCTAAAATGCAGTCGTCAAAAAGGAGGTTCCGACTCCAATCTGCATGACATTTTCTTGTAGCATGTTCTGCCATTCCATGTGTAGTTGTCCCCTTCTGGAGGATCTGATGAACCCCTGTCCAGTCCACAAGAACCAGGGATGGAGTCCAGCAGCCATGTTAAACTATAGAACTGCTATGAATTGAATTGTATAGCCTTAAAATTAATATGCCGAAACTCTAAGTGGCTAGGCACAGTGGCTCACACTTGAAACCCTAGCTACTCAGGAGGCAGCGATCAAGAAGACAGGGTTAAGGTTTGAGGCCAGTCTTGGCAAAAAGTTAGTGAGATCCCATCTCAACAAATAAGTTGAATGCAGTGATTCATGACTGTAAGCCCAGCTACTTAGGAGGCACAGGTAGGAAGATTTTCAGTCCAAAGCCAGCACCAGGAAAAAAAGCACAAGACCCTATCTGAAAAATAACCTAAAACAAAACGGGCTGGAGGCATGACTCAAGTGGTAGAGTGCCTACCAAGGAAGCACTAGCCCTGAGTTTCAAGCATTGTATCACCAAAATTAAAAAAAAAAATGTTGAAACTCTAACTTAAATGTGACTATATTTAGAGATAAGATCTATAGGAAGGTAATTCAGGTTAAATAAGGTCATAAGGATGGGGCCCTAATCCAGCAGAATTAGTGTCCTTATAAGTAAATATCCCAAGAGTTTGTTCTTCTGTACCATGTGAAGACCCAGTGAGAAGGCAGCCATCTACAAGCCAGGAAGAGAAACCCTACCAGGAACTGAACCCTGCAGGACTTTAATCTTGAACTTCCAGCCTCCAGAATTGTGAGAAACAAATTTCTGTTGTCTAAGCCATGCAGTCTGTAATATTTTGTTACGACAGTCTAAGCAGACGAGAGCAATAATCTGCACACAAAGCATTCTGTGCATAATTGGCCAAGCCTGGACCCTTCCCTCAGCTGCAGCAGACAGACCCTCTGTCTTTCTAGAATGAGATGTAAACCTTGGTGTCCTGGACTGGTCATTTTTAGATTCACTCTGCGCATACATAAAAATGAAATTGGGTGCATGGACAGAACAAGGATAAGAATTTCCAACTAGGTTTTAATTGTGCTCGCTCGCCTTTCAAAGACAGAGCTGTATTCTTGCCCTTGAACTCCTGTACTATAACAACAAAACCTTACTTACCTTCGGATGGCATACAAATTATTATTAAATTACTTTAAACATACATATATATATATCTTTTTAATCTACAAGCAAGAGAGCACTAACTAATATACGTTAAGGTAGACTTCGTGATATTTAGGAGCTAAGATACTGTCTCCTACATATTTATTACCTACCTTATGTTAAATGTCTACATTCTACAGACACTAAAGTGACAGACATCCATTGAACTGAAACCAACAGGTACACCTGCCAAATAATGCTTTACCACCAAACACAAGCCCAACTTCAGCTCCAGACAAAAATCAGTCTTAAGCAACAGACCCTTCGTGCCGGGCCACCGATTTTATGCGAATTAGAGGACGCCATGTTCCCCCTCCTGTTTGCCTGACGTACAGGGCACGCATTCAGGAAGTGAAGAATAAAAGGCCGTTTCCATTTTTGGTCCCACCCTCTCTGCCAACCATACCAGGCACACATCTGCTAGAATAAATGGTTGCTATAGAAATCACCATTTTTGGAACAGGCAAACCCAGTGTTGATGAAGAACGCAGCCATTTCAGTCCTCTATGAAATCTGTGGGCGAGGGGCTCAGGCAGTGCTCTAGAGGATGGTGAGTACCTGTAGCCAAACTTACCAAAGGCAGGGTCACGACACCTCACTTCTCAGAGCATCCAGGTGACAGTCTGAAATGGGGAGCTGCCAGAAGGAATGAGGGGCTCCCTCCCTTGGGAGGACCATCAAAACTTGGAGGTATCTGTGAAATACTACAGTATAATATAGGGGGAAAGGGCTGGGATCTGGAATCAGCCAGTCCTGGATTCACATTCTGTCTCTACCACTTAAAGACTCTGCAACCCTGTAGAAATTGCTTACCCAGACTGTGTCCCAGCTTCCTTGTCAATAAGATGGAGATAATAATACTCCCTATTATCATTGTGATGAAATGAAATAATGGATGTAAGCATTCAACTAACGTTAGCAACATGAACAGTGTCTTTACTACAAACCCATGGTGCTAGCAAGAATCAAGAACCAGGCATGAGAACAGTAAAGACAAAGGACAGAACCACAGATTTTGTGTTTGGATTGGGAAGAAAATAACCTGTCCATCCTTCCGGCAGGCCAACCAAGGATTAGCCCTCCATTCTGGCACTTGGCTAGGGTTGCTAGTACTTCAAAGCTTGCATCCAGAAGCCCTGGTGCTCTGGCACCATGGCTTCCTAACTCTGTCTTCCACGACTTCACACTGCCAGATTAAAATTAGCCACAGTGGAAGTATTTACACTACTGAAATCAGCAAATGCTACAAATCAAGGGCATTCTGCCCTGAACAATCAGTTGTTAAACATTTCCTAGCACATTAATGGAAGAACTTCCTCCCCAGGAACGGGGGTCAGAAAATCTTTGGATCCCTACAGTTCTAGGTTTCTCTGAATACAGGTCAGGCAGGACTGTGCCTGGGCACCCTTGCCTGGTGCTGCAGTTTTCCTTCTAAGCATTTAACTAGGGAGACTGACTCCCTAACAAGGCCCTGCCAAAGGAGGTGCCATTTTGGAGAGGCTAAGGCTATGTGGCTTCCGAGAGAGGGAGAGAAGAGTCCTGGGAGATGAGCGTGACACAGTGAGCCATGCTGCCTGCCCTTCCTCACCTTTCTGCTCCAGCTCAAAGCACATCACCCAGTCTCAGACCAGACACTATCACTATAATCCACACACTGACAAAGGCCCCATGACCCTGACGTGGTCCCAAATGTGGCACTGCCACCCCAGAACTTGTGATCAGGTTACATAAAGCACCCAACAATCTGCAGAGAAAGCATACAGAAGTGGGATAGAGTAGGAAAAACTTTCTCCCAATTCACAGGACAGCAACTCAGAGATATAAAAAATTCAACATTAAAGGATGAGGTGTAGAACATGCTGAGGAAAACACGGAGCTGTGGGACAGATTAAAGACTAGTCTCTAAACTGGTCTTTAACTCCACCCACCTGCTCCAGGCCTGCTGCCCTGTACCTGGTCTCCTTCATCCTATAACCTTGACTGTTAGCTCTTCCTTGAGAAACTTGAGCAAGCTTAGAAGCAGACCTGAGGGATACAAGGTGGCTCCAACACTTTCACAACCCCTTTTAAGTGATCAGATATAACACTCCACCTTCCTCTCCCCTTAAAGACTCCCCCCTCCCCAGGAAAGACCACCCAATATGACACTCAACTGTGCCCAGGAACTCTGCCGTTCTTGTAACTGTCAGAGATGACTGCAGTCTTTCTCTGAGAAATCCTCCTCTAAAGAACGATGCTTCTCACCACAGTGAGCAAACCCCATGGTGAGAGCTTCCTTCCCATCCAGGGTTGCTAGAAGGAGTCAGTGTGCCATGGGAGTGGCAAAAGCTGGTGCATCGGAGTCACGGCCCTTTTCCACCACTTCCTAGCTGTGTGACCCCAAGCAACATGTTTAACCACTCCGAGTTTCAATCTATCAGCTACACCCTGACTTACTGATATCAAAATGCTGTTTTGAGAATTAACTGAAACCTGGCTTTTAAATCACCCAACAACAGGGACCTAGGTGCTCATAAAAAGAGAGCTATCATGGCAGACACCCAAACAGAAGTTTTCTATACATCCAGATGGGACCAGGAGTCCTTACCAAGCTTTCCAACTCTAAAATTCCAAGATCCCACACCATATATGGAAGCACGGCACCCCAAGTTATCCCACACATACACACATATATACAATTCCCCCCCAAATCTATATCACAAAGGCCAACCAGGTGTGGTGGTTTATGCCTACAATCCCAGCTACTCAAAAGGCAGAGGAAGGAGGTTCCCACTTTGAGGTCAGCCCCGGCAAAAGTGTGGCGGCCCTAACTGAAAAACAAACTAAAAGCCAAAGGACTGGGGTCATGACTCAAGTGGTAGAGCACCTGCCTAGCCACGAATTCAATCCCCAGCACTGCCAAAAAATTTAAAAGGCTTGAAATCTCAACCTGAACTCCAAGCCATCCTCTGTGTATCCCCTATTCTGTGCTGCTCTAATGCAGAGTTCCTTACTTTTAAGATACATGAAACCATGAGAGCAAGAGTACTCTGTATCAGAGACATGCCTGCTCCTTTTATCAGAAGCCTGGTTCTCTTCTCACCTCCTCTCTCAGGACTACCTCTTTCACCTGTTCTCCCAGGGACAAGAAGATTCATGAACTATGAAGCAGGTGCCCTGGTTCCACCTGTATATTCTCCCTGAGCCTCAGTTTCCTCCAGTAAGATCATAACTCTCCAATCTCCAGGGGCAGAGATTGCACAATGTAAATTTGACAGTTAGTGGAGACCACCAGAAACAAAACAAATTCTCCCAGTCCTCCAGCCCGTGTTCTCCAGGTTGTGGATTTATAAGGTAATCAAATATGCGGTAGCTCCCACATACTAATTTCAGGCACGCACCTGGGGTCCTGTGATAAAGTCAGTAGCATGTATGCAGTTGAGGATTAAAATTTCATAGAGCCATGATTTCATCAGTCGCTAACTACAAAGGATTAATTAAGAGCGAGGGAAGAGCTCATGGCTCGGGAGTTCAGACCTAAGGAAAATATCTATCTCTGTTCCCCAGACATCAGCACACCCGTGAACACAGGGCTTTGATGCAAACACTTCTCATGATTCAGGGGACTCTAAAGAGACCGTGTCGTGCCATGGAATTAAGATACTTTTGATTGTTATTCACTCAAAAATACCATGAAAAGTCAATGCATACAACCGAATTTGTATACTGACGTCTCCTGCTTGCCAAAATATCTTTCCTTCAAGACCTACTGTGAATACACAGACTGCCTCCACAGAGTTTTTCAAAGACCTCCTCAAACAGCATGTCCAAAATAGAAACGTAAGTATCCTTGCACCCAGAAGTTCTTCTCTGTTTCTACCATCTACCAATTTTCCAAGCCAACAGCCCAGGAGTCTCTCAGCCCCCTCCCTCCATGCCCCTGCTCCAAATATCATCGATCCATTTGATCCTCTGCCCTTCCCACCCCCTCCTTTCCTGCTGCCATCATTCAGGCTGCATTCTCACCCACCCTAAGGGATGCCCCTGACTCCAAGCTGACTCCCATATATCCATCCTTAATGTTGTTCCAGGTATGCCTCCTATAAGACATACTTCCTAGTCTTTTATTCCAAGATTAAACCCTTTCAACATCCTCCTTCCAGTTTACAGAACAAAGTCCACATCCCTCTGCTGAGCAAGCAAGAGCTTCAGAAAGGGTTCAACCTCACCTGGAGTTACCACTTCTACCTACCTCTTTACACCTCTTACTCAGGGAAACAATGACCACAGTTCTCTGTTTCCTCCTTTCCCTGGGCCTTTGCACATGCTGTCTCTTCTTCCTGAAATGATTTTCCTCTTGTCTCTTTCTCTTTTGCTCTAAAACCTTACGTCTTGGCAAATTCTTGTCTGCAGTCCCTCTCGAAGCACAGTCAATGTTCTTTACTTCCGTTTCCCTCCATGCTTGGTTCTTTATTTATTACAACCTGTATCACATGTTGCTATGTGCATCTGCCTCCCCCTGCTAGCTTACTAGACTCTCGGCGACAAGGACTGAGTCTTTAGATTCCCTGATCTCCACTGTCTAGTGTACAGTAAGACTCAATAAAGACTTGCTGAATACTAAGTCAGATGTGACCATACACCTCCTGGAGCCCCCAGTGCCTCTCTTGCCTTGCTTTGTCTCAGGGAAGGTTTTTAGTCTACCTTTTATTACAGCCATTTTTGTGCTAACTTCAAATTAAGAGCAAGAGGAAACATGGTGTCTTGCCATCACTTCTAAAGTAGAGCCAAACAAATCTAGTAGGTATTCAGCAAATATTTGATGAGATGAATAAAGTGAGTTCAAAGCTACTCCCCAGTAAAGACTTGGCTTTTAAAAAAAAAAATCCAACACAATGTTCAATCTCTTACTTAGGAGGCCCTGAGTGGCATCCAAGTGCCCAGATACCCACCTCCCCAGCCAAAGGTTACAGAAGGTCAGATTCCAACCTGCACGTGAGCATCTCAGCAAGGCTGAAAAGGAAACCTGCACCTTTCAGGTCAGTGGCTCCCAGGAATCATCATCCCTATCACCTCACTCCATCCACACTCTCCTTCTTTCTTCTAGAGTTTTCTACCCCCAATTTCAGCAAACCTTGGAACTAGAGCAGGGTACCAGGTACACCTGTAATCCTAGCTACTTGGGAGGCTCAGATCAGGAAGATGGAGCTTCCAAGCCAGGCTGGGCAAAAAAAAAAGTTTTCAAGACCTCATCTCAACAGAAAAACAACAAAACTGGGCGTGGTGGCATACCTGTCATCCCAGCGACAGCAGGAAACCTAAAACAGGAGGACTGCAGTCCAGACAAGCCTATGCAAAAAGCAAGATCCTAACTTCAAAATAACCAGAGCAAAAAGGACTGGAAGTGTGGCTCAAATGGTATAGTGCGTGCCCAGCAAATGCAAAGCCCTGAGTTCAAACCCTAGCACTGCTCCCCACCACCACCCCCCCACACACACAAAGAAAAACAACCTTTGGGGCTTGGAGTCAGAAGTAGACATTTTCTTGCAAATAAAACAAGACAATTCAAGCCCATCTCCAGTGCCACTGAAATTTTCAGTGGTTTGGATTACCTCTTGTGTGGCTGGCAGCCCACTGTTCTGAAGGAACATGAAAGGCTGGGGGTGCACCCCTAAAATCAACATGTGAACCCAAGCGTGTATGCCAGGAGCCAGTGTGGAGATCCCTTCTCCAAGCAGGGGCCCATGTCTGCCTCTCTGTCCCTCTTCCCTCCCTTCCTCCAGGAAAGATAAATTAGTGGGCTGTCAGCAAAGGACAGCCAAAGCACTTGTGTTTCTGTAAAGGGGCAGTGGAAGTGTCTTTGATTAATGAAACCTTAATACGTGGCTGTTAGACAACCTCTCTTCAGTTGCTCTGAAGGGAGACGGATCCCTTCAGATGGACTTGGAAAAGAAGGGGGACCTAGTGCACAGTCACTACCCCTCACTATAAGGAAAGGTGCAGCTTGGAGACTTCTGCTTTAGGGTGGGAATGTGGTGGGACCCTTCTCTCTGCCCCCGAGAAGAATATGGAACTGTCGCCTGTTCACTAAAACCAACACCTGCCGATGTGCTAAGAGTCCTCTTGAAGTCCCAACAATAGACATCAAAGCTGACATTTGGGAGTTGAGATAACAAGAAAAGGGAGTTAAAAAAAAAAAGTGGGGGGGAGGGAAACAACACCAACAAAAAGTCTGTCTCACCTTTGACCTCTGGAGAGGCGGACAGACCTGAACACTTTAAACTGCTGGAAGATACACACTGTTCCCACCCCCCCAGTCACTTCTATATATAAAAGTCATAGCTCTGTTCTCTAGAAGGTCTTTCCCAGAGATGGTAACAAAAGGCTTCGGCTACTCAGGTGAGGGAAGGAAATTCAAACGGCCCACAGGTTTGCAGCAATGCAATATTCCAGCCTAAACCCTCCTAACAAAAAGACCCAAGGAAAGAAAAAGAAAGGATCATTGTCTCTAAAAGCTTTATTTCTGTGCCCTAGTAGCCTGTCCATGTTGAAAGATCTTTAGAACTTCTATGAAAATCATCTCAGGCCTGGAACATTCCAGGGAACACATTAATTTCCACCATGACCTCCGTCCCATGTATTGGAAAGTATATTCTGTTCCTGGAAAAAATTCTGATAAGAACAGAAACAAACTTTTGCAAACCCCATAGCTAAAATCATCTCCCTGCTAACTCCACAGAGCCAAGGCTGAACTCCACAGCCAAGACACAAATCCACCCTGTTGGGGAGAACAGTAAGAAATGTTTTAAACATTTAAAATCCAAGATGCCAAAGTCCTCATGTACACTGAAACTCCGTGTTGTCCTTTGCTCATCGGTTTTCTCTCCTACCCCCTTCATCCCAAAGTAACTTCTCTCACAAATTTCCTACCTCCAGTCTTCACCCATTCTTCTTCCAATAAACATTAATTGGTCCCTTACTTTGTGGTAGACAATGTGTCAAATATCAGAACACATTCTCCAGCTAGAATATCAGGTTATTCTAGACCCCAGGGCCTATACTTATTTTCTGAAAATACATTATGGAGATAGAAATATCACTACTTCTATTGAATCACCTTGAGGTTAAAAGTCAACCCACAGGTTGAGTTTTTCTGGTAGCAACTTTATCCCTACTACCCATTCCTGCCACTAAGAAGTCAGCTTCATACCAGAGAAGGAGTAGGACTTGCTAGCTTCCTGTACTTAAAACTTGGCTAATCTAGCTAATATTGGTTGTGCAACTTTTTGCTGAATAAATGAATGTACAAATAAAAGAATGAATGCCAAGTTTCAGTTCAAACCTAAGTAGTTGACTAGATAGCTGACTATGGCTACCCCAATAACTTTCATGGAGTTGATTTGAAAAAGACAGCTCCACTAGCTTCCCTGAGGAAGAAGGAAGAACTAGAACGTGCAAAATGATGGGTATCATGCAAAAGTCATTTACAGAAGGCCTATGTTTGATTTTATCCTTCTTCCTGAACAAGTTTTCTAACCCCAAGCCAGGAACTAATGTTACAAGAGCAAAGACCATGACTTGTTGTTTTTTGTCCTCCAGGGCCTCACTCAAGGCAAAACACATGGCAGGTACTCAATAAATAGCTGCACAAAAAGCTGCTGCAAACTCACCTTTGGGAAAAGGTCATGATTATACGGTTCTTTATTGGGGGTATCCTGGTCAGTGCTAGCTACTCTGGAATTCCCTCTTCTCCAGTTCACTCTCCTTTCTTCTTCTCAAAATTATAACCAGTTTCCAAGCCATTACCTCAGCCTAATACCTGCAGTATTGGATTCCAAGGTCCCAAACTCTTCTTCTGAGGCTGGGTCGGTCTTAAAAGAACAAACAGAAAAAAAGAATGGACGAGAGTTGATCTGTTTGGTTATAAATGGCTGCTACAGACAGTGTAGAATTCAAAGGTCAGACAGTAGACAGGGTCATTGCTGGCAAGTAATGCTCTAAGAAGAAAGATTAGACATGCAAAGTATTTCTGCCAGGAGCCAGAAAGCAGTAGGTACTTTGAGAGGTAAAAGAGTGGGAAACAGTTGGCTTTATGGAACCTGCATTTTCAACTAGGTCCCAAGAGTAGGGGGAGGAAAAAGAACAAGGTAGGACTGTCTTCTAGACAGGCAACTCTCCCTCTCACCTGAATTCTCTTCCAAAATTCAAATTCTAAAATGTGACCATCAAAGGCTTTGTATCATCCGCTCCATAAACATCAGTGTGACACTTTTAAATTAAATAAATAAAAATGTTACATCACAAAAAGAACCCATCATCAAAATTATAAACAAGTGACAGACTGGCGGGAAATGCCATGCATTTGACAGATGAAGGATTAATATTTTCTACTTAGAAAGAAAATCAATAAATATATAAAGAAAAGGCAAAAAAAAACAAAATCATGCAAAATTTTTCAACTTTGATATTATCAAATTTACTCATCTTTTCCTGTGTCCCTTGAGTTTTACAAATGATTTTTTAAGCATATACTATCTAAAATACCTATTTCCCTTCCTGCTTGCTCCCTATCCCCCGCCAATAAAAACACATCTGACATGAGAAGGAAAGTGAGATTATTTCTTCGTGGGTCTGGAAGCATTAAAAAAAAGAAGAACAGAGACTTAGCAAAAAGAGAAGAGAAAGAATGTGTTTCAACAGTAGCCAACAAAAACAAGATAAATAAATTTAGTATTCTGGCATCTGTGGACCCAGGAAAACTAGACTACAGATTAAATTAATTAAGAAAACCACCACAACAAACCAAAAGCACCAGAAGAGAGAGACAGAAGGGAGGTGGGGAGGGCTGAAAGACTGAAGGGTTGTCAAAATAAAGGTGTGAGAACAGCATGTGTCAAATAACTCCCAAAGGAACCTCAGTCTCCCTAGGACATGGTGGTCTTTGCATCTCATTCATAACGTTTGTGTTGGCTGAGGTTCTAAACCACAAAAAACATCTGCATACAAGGAAGCAGCTGATTTCAATGAAATCCTTTGGAAACTTTAAGATATTCAGAGTAAAAGGACAACAGAGTAGACATTCCCCACAAGAAGGTTGGCAGCGCTGACCAGGTTTTCTCTCTTCCTACTGGTATGAAAGTGAAAGAGAGAAAGGAAGAGAAGGCAAGGGAGTTCAGAGATGGAGGGGAGAAGGAGATAAACAATTTAAGGAGCACAGCCAATTATACAGGTTGGTTTTCATTTTGAAGCTAGTGCTTAAATACCAATGGTATTGCCTTTAGCTCTCTGGAAACTACAGTGTAATTAGGTTCAGTCAACTTAACTTAAAACATGCCCACTCATTAAAATTTTTCTTGATCCAGTCAAGTTATTACACACACACACACACACACACACACACACACCAGATCTCTAAGCCAAAAGTACACTGTGTCCCCAAGAAAGAGAAAAATACACATCACTGCTTTTCAGAAATCACGCTCATGTTTTGTGACCTTCCTTAAAGATAATGTTCTCACGATTAATTAATTTATGAATAGTTTTCCCCCCAACATGCACAACAGGTTCCATGCAAATTCTTGAGCTTTTAAATTATACTGTTAATGAAAGCAAATAAAGGCAGTTAAAAGGCAATTTGCTCAATTGGTGTTAATATTTAAGCACAGCATGTGTAAAAACAAGATCACAGAATTCAGTTTTTACCAAGAAAACTTTAACCCAACTTCATTTCCAAAAGATCAGAGGCATTACCAAGAACCTTTTTCTCCTCGACCCTTCAGCATCAGGCAATGAGGCTTTTTATTAAGTAAATATTTCACATTAACCTCATCAGTTTCTATCACCTAGAAATTCCAATCTATAAAATCAAATCAGTTTAATCATGTGTAAATTAGATCCCGGATCCTGAAGGCAAACGAAATTGTTTACATGTTCCTTCTCCTTGGCACATTTGGGGACCAAGATTCGAAGATATGAGAATAGAAAGAAAGGTTCCCCCACTGCCTCTCTGTTCCTGTGGCCTCTCATGGCTGCCTGACCTCTTTCTCTGAATCTCAGCAAAACCAACCTAGCCTTCTTGGCATCTCTGCAAATTCTTTTAAACCAGCCTTACACAAAAACTCTCAAAGTTTACTGGCGGGACAAAAGCTGTTATCCAGCCTTCCCTGAAGTGTTTCTATATTCCTTATGAAAGAGAAAATCAAAGGTGTCCAGGTCAGATGAGGACTGTGTCACCTCATGGTGACCCCAGGGTATTGCTTTTGGGATCTGCTCACAGGTCATCATAGAAGACCCCTTTATGCCCCAGTCTCCACCTTAGGGCCTGAGTGAAATGCTCAGAATCTCTGAGGAAGCCTGAGCATCCTCCCCTCACACACTTCCCCACCTCTTCTTGCCCTATATTGAGAGTCTCACTCCTCAAAACGTCACTTCAAGGTACTTATTATGACAAACATGATGATGAAGCCCTTCAAAACCCTCCAATGGGTAGCTTCTTCCAGAAAAGAAAGAAGAATTGCTTCTTCCAGGAGAGAGAAGTGCTCCTATTCTTTCCTTGATTCCCTCTTCCCTGCTCTAACACACCTCAGTTTCCCTTGCTGCTCTGCCCAGCTGTTCAACCAAACCATGATTTCCATTCTTGCTCTCAAAACATATTGCCCTGCCTAAGAACAAGTCCTGGAAGAGAACCATCCCTGTTTGTACCACACCAACACCACGAAGCCAGTTTGCTGCCGAAACGACTGGAGAACAGCCCTGGGACAGCTGTGTCTCTGAAGTCAATTCCTGACCTTCTCCCTTCCCCCAACTCTTCCTTTCCTGTCTCCCCTACCCCCAAGTCGCTCATCCCTTAAACCATTTCGATTTAATTAAGGGGACTGGCCTCAGCTAGGATGTTTATGTTAGGCTCACTTCCCATCCTGAGGGAACACATTCCTGATCAGGGCAATGAAAAAAAAAAGAGAAAGAAAAAAAAAATACTATGGGAAACATCTGGGCTTCTTTGCACTCCCCAACTCCAGCCTCGAGCAATTCCATCAAGTCCCAGGTCTTTCCAAGAAGGGGTATCACTGGGCATGGGGAATTAGGATCTGAGACCAGGGGAGGTACAGACATTTTTCACCTCACTGAAGAACCTGGCTAAACCAACAATGTCACACCACAAGGCACAACAGTCCAATCTTACCACAGGCCACCTAGTGCCTCCAGGAAACTAACATTCTCCAGAGGAGCAAAGAAGCCTGTGAGTGTGGGTACAAAGTTCCTTGGAAAATCACCACGTTCAGATGGAGAGCTACTGACAGGCCCAAGTGAACTCCACTGGAAGAGAGAACAGACATCAGGATAGGAGGCCTTTTTCTCCTTCTTCTGCCGGACTTCCTCCAAAGCCCACCCTCTGACAGGGCCTGATCAATTAAGCCGGTCATGGGTTAGAACGACAAGTCTAACCCATCTCTATCCCAAAAAATGAGCCTGGCCACTGGTGAACAAACACACAGGTGGAAAGAAGGAGTTTGGTGAAGCCAGTTCTGCATCCATGCCCTTGTCTGCCCATCCCAATATCTACCGAGAAGATCCAACAGGGCATTAAAAGCACAGGTTAAACAACATTAAAAATTTTTAAAACCTGAGTTTGAATTTCAGCCACAGCTTAAAAGCATTAGTTAAATATCCAACCTCTTTGAACTTCTCATTCTGTAACACCACAATACCAAAGGCTTGACCTAGAGACTAAATGAAGCCATGTGTCCAATAGCGGAGCTCAGAGCTGGCACACCACCGTCCCCAAGCCTAAGGAGGAAAACAGTCACCACCACTATCTACCCTCACCAACCCCTATTGGCAATTTCCTAATAGCCTAGGTGTCTTTCAGAGAGCTGAGTTGGGAAGGGGGTGGGAAGGAGCTCAAAGTTTCATCACAAGGTTAAAGCAAACTCCTTTCAGGATAAGAAGACAGAGGGTGTGAATGAAACCACAGAGAAGCGCATGCTATCGATACCCCTCTAAACATCAGATACTGTGGCCAAGCTGTGATAGTACAAGTTGGCCCCCACATCCACACCAGGCTTTTAAAAAACGGTGCTGGGGGGAAGGGGACAAGAAGAAAGAATCCTAAGATACTAGGTGTTCTAACTCCCGAGCCGCAAGACTCAGAAATATTTTGTACATTCAGCTGCTTTCTGCCCTCTTTTGTTAGAGCCTGGGGTCTCAGAGCTAAAGCAGACACCAAAAGACCATCTGGGGCTGCTGTCTTGCACACAGAAGTTTAAATAGCTCAATGAATGAACCCAGGAATTAATGAATGATAAAACCGTATGGTTCCTGTCAGCCTCTGCTCACACAGGGCATTCAAAACCCTCCCAGCGTCTTCCTCAATGAATGTTTGCTAAATTCAAGCCAACAACAACAATGATAATAGAGGGGAGGTAGACAAGGGATCTCATTACAAGAAAGGCAGACTTTAGAACTAAAAACATAAAAAGAGAGTCCTAAATCTCCTGCCATATTTGCTATTTGCTCCAGGTTAGTTTGACATCCCTCTCCTCAGATAGAATGGAAAACAAAAAAGTGTTGGAAATGCATTCTATCTCTAAGCCCCAGCCCAGCCCTGTTCCTTACTGAAAAGTATCTGTCACCAAGTCATTTCAAGTCACAGAATCAAAAGTATATATCTCAAGCTGTATATGTCTACACCACATCTCACAGTCAAGAAAAACTCAAGTGTTTCACACCTACCCTGGGAAAGAGAACAATCTTTTAGTCACTTTTTTTTTTTTTTTTTTTTGCAGTACTGGGTTTGAACTCAGAGCCTACACCTTAAGCCACTCTACCAGCCTTTTCTTTGTGATGGGTATTATCGAGATAGGGTCTCATGAACTGTTTGCCCAGGTTGGCTTCCAACCACGATCCTCCTGATCTCTGCTTCCTGAGTCACTAGGATTACAGGCAGGAGCCACTGGTGCCTGGCTTTTAGTCACTTCTAATAGTTGTGCGATTGTTCTTCTAGGGTAGAAAATTTAGCACTGTAACCACTTGGGTAGGCTGAAAAATCATTGTCTTTGGGGAAAAGACACCATGGAAGACAGGTTGGTTTTGAAAAGTGACCCCCCTACCACTACACAGAGAGACCCTAGGAAGAACCAATGGATTTATTTGTGCCCAATGATGAAGCATTTTATCACCAGGGAGGCCAGGACACAAGAAAACAGAGTTACTCTTAGACTTGAAAGAGTTAAATCAGATGTAAATGCAAAGTGTTTCACAGTACACCTTAGACGTTCATACAGTTCTTCTTTGGATCTCTTCAGAAATAAAACACAAGCAGGCTTTGGGCAAGTTGAGTCTCATGAATCCTGAAGTCCCTTCTAGGATTACAGCCCAACCCTGCGGGCTCGGCAAGCAGTCACTTCTACCAGGCAAGAGATCTCGCTCAGACTATTTTGGCAGCTTGACCTTGGGCAAATCACTGAGCCTCTGAGATTCCATTCCCTAATCTCGTGTAGAAAATCAAGGTGGTCACCAGGTCCCTGCTACTTCTGGGTTGGGATCATTTTGATAAGTCACAGAGTCATCTTTCTCAGGGGCATAGACACATGTATGCACCCCATCAGTACCTCTGTCCCTCCCCAAGTCCAGCTGGTAAAGAAAAACTTGTCAAAGCTACCATGCTTTCAAAAAAACTGAGCATGAACGGGGCTATGAGAGCTTATATGAAGGGCAAAACTAAAAGAACAAAGACCAAAAAAGGCATGAGGGATTCATGTTTTTGGAAGTGGTGAGGGAATAAGAAGAGACAAGAAACAGCTAGATATCTTCCTCCATCAGAAAAGAGAAGATGATAAAATGAGGATTACTCAGGTCAATTTACACAAGCTTCTTCTACTGAACTATCCAAGCAAAACTAGAGCGAAGTGTTGGGGTTTTCCCAGATAATACATGATGTTTCTAAAAAGGCAACCAGAGTAAGGGGCCACAGTGACCCTCCCCCCAAAAAAAAGATAAATATAGACATGAAATGGTCCAAGGGAGAAGGGACATGTAGTCCTCTCTTACAGAAGTGACACACACTTCACAGGGGCACCACTGTGGTACTGCTAAGAACACTCAGTGACAAGGGAAAACAGAGATGCCATCATCAAGATCAGAATTTTTTGGCTAACAACCCTCTGCTGTTAAAGGTTAATACAGACCAGAGGGGTGGAAGCTGGGGACAGGGAGAAGGAGGGGGAGAAAAGCATTATGCAATATTAGAATGCTACTTTTATTTTAAAAGCCATCATGTGTAAAGCATTAGTGTTTTTGAAATTGCATTCTTGAGTTAATTAAATGGACAATCTTTTATACATAAAAGTGAAAGAAAGCAATTAAAAGCTAAATGAAGAAAAACCGCCTTCCCCTGGTGATCTGGGCTACCCCAATCCCTTTGTATTAACACTGAGCAAAGAAAGGATCTCCCCAGAACCACTGTCCAAATGTCTCTTTTATGGCACCTTGGTGACAGTTTAAGAAGTATTTGTCTTCCTTCTAAGTTTACCTATGAGACTGTTAGGATAAGAGGAAGACAGAATGGCAGGGGGAGGGAGGAATGGAAAAAACTCATTTAAGCACGGTTTATAAACAAACAAGAGAACCCAGGGATAGGCCAGATTTCTGCCTTAAATGAAACTGATACAGATATCCCACTTTTTTTTTTTTTTTTTTTTTTTTATCTTCACCAAAACACAACCTCAGCCAGGATTTCACCCAAGAAAATTAATTCAGAGTTTTGGACTGTCTGTCCTGCCAGATTTGGTATTCATGGGCTTGTGTAAGGTCAAAATTATATTCAGATTGCAAAAGAAACTAAGCTAAGTTTCCAGGAGGAACTTATACTCTTAGGTCCACCTCACAGGTGCTCAATCACCAACTGGCTTAACTTTTTGCAAATGTGCCTTCCCCAAGTGCATAGATGGCTGTGCTCTGGTTAAAATTTCTGGCCCACGTTGCAAAATGGAAAGAGAAGTATAGTGGTAACCAACCCTGATCTCGGGGGATCCAGTAATATCAACACCCTTTCCTATGTCCAAATGGACTTTATCTTCTTACTCAAAGTGGCTGAGATTACACTGGTGCCGCTATAAGAGGATCTGGCCATCAAGAGATATGCTTTTCTCTGTGGTGTCAGCAATGAGCAAAGAATGAATTAGCCAATATCCACTCAAGAGTACAGTTTTCCCGTGGAAACACGATGCAGAAACTACAATGACAGTTTCAATTTCGTAGGCTGAGTGGGCTCAGTCCCATGGTAAATTGCTCCCCGGTCTCCTGGTTCCACATGGGCCTTCCTGGGGACCCATGTCTTCACTGAATCTGCCAGTCATCCCAGAGAGATTTGAGAGCACACACAAGAAACCACATCAGAATGGTGCAAATCCACTCTGCTCTCCTGCTTTCCCTTCTTTCTGATAATACAGAGCCTCCGGCCGGGGCCAGTGCTGAGTGCTAGCTACTCTGAGCCACTTTCCTTTCCCTTCCTACTGCGGAAAAGTAGGGAGCACCTGGTCCAGAAAGAGTGAGAAATGCTCAAATTGCGGGTGCTGGAAGAGAAGGCTGATGTCTTTCAGCAGCTAACTGTAATTCCCAGACTAGCAGACAACGTCCCTATAGGCTGGCACACGCACGGCATCTACTTGTAAAGCTATGTGAAACCAATTCCTATTCTGCCTTCAAAACAGGAACCATTATGAGACTAACCAATTTTCTACACATGGCAACCTGGGATAGAACAGAAAATCTAAACCTCTACACAATCCAAATGTGTCATTTTAGAAGAGCCTCACACTGCTGAACAGGTGCCTAATTTGATTACCACCCGCTTCCCTGCACCCCCATTCCCCTCCCCCTGGTTCCACAAATGACCTCAAACTGGGCACCTTGTCCAAAATGCTGATCTGAGGGGAAAGAAGAGGGGTGAGAAAAAGAGAAGAAACTGGTGTAGATAACCCACAAATTCAATTATCCAACCCACACACAAAAAGAATATTTGTTAAATTTCTCTCTGATTCCCTGGGCTACAAACCCACACACGAAGGTGAGGGAGGGGTGTTGAGCAAGCCACCAACCCCACCACCAGCCCCCACAGCTCCTTTCAAGATAGAGGGCCCAACATGGTTTGCTCCAGCCAAACCCTACCTGTGGCTCTGTGGCTGAGTTCATCTTGGGCCCCAACTCATGAAAAGAATTCAGGATGAGTTAAACGTTATCTCTATCTCCACCCGAATCTCCTAACCATCTGATAAGCGCTAGAGAAAACATCCTGTGTGATAGAGGGTTAGATGCTGATGCGGGTGGGGGGAGAACCAACGACCCGGGGGCCACAAGGAGTTAATCCTCCCAGAGATAGGGCTGCTCTTCGGGAGGTTCAGAGAAAGCAAAGAGAAGAAAGATCGCAAAGGCTGTCACATGTGGTCACCAAAACACACATGCAGGCTGAGAATCATCAGCCCAAAGTGAAGAAAACAACAACAAAAACTACTTTAGTCCCAGCAGACGGCACACACTAAAAAAGAAATGATTTTTTTTTTTTTTTAAAGAAGAAAAAAGAGAAAAGCGTGTTTCAGCAGAACGTTCAGGCACCCGGCAGTCCTGGCACCATCCATCGCCCACCACCCATCGGGTGAGACTGCTCTGATCTCGGGCTGGGTCTGGATCCCATGTGTCTTCCCTGCGTGGTCCACTTTTGTCCCTGCTCCCTGCAACACAGGAGAAGGCTTTCAAGGATCTCCGGGCTTGCTCAGTCACTACCTCTGACCCTCATAGCCACAGTGTTGTGGTTCAAAGGAGAAATAATTTATCAATGCAACAAAGTGCCAGGTGACAGAGCTGGAGTTTAAGCCTCACTGATATACTTGCCTTCAACTAAGGTCTTCTAATGCTTCCAGCAGCTGAGAGGAGCAGGAGAAAATGGCTTGGAAGGAGACCCATATTTGATTGGATTAGATAATAGGGGCACACACAAGGAACAGGATTCAGATGTGTCTCTTGACCCTGTTTGATGCACAGCAGGCATGAATGTTGCTAAGAACAAAGGCAAAGAAGAGAGTCATGCAGAAAGCTCCAGGATTGGCCTTTTTTCTGGAATTGGTCTAGGCTCTCCTGTCTATAAAATTCTCCAGGCACCCAATAAATAATTAAATGACTGTGTGCCTCTTACTAAACCACACCTCAGGACTATAGGGCCAACCCCAGGCTATCAGCAAAATGGATCCCTCTTTCTACACTTACCCAGAAGATTCCAGAAACACTAGCTCAAGCATTTCCCAACAGGGTCACTTCCCAGAAAGGTGGGGGAGGGGGAGACTTACCTGAAAGAAAGAAAAAGGTGAACGATGGATTCCACCTTTTCCCTCTCACTAACCACTCTGTGGTTAGCACCTCCCGTGCTACTGTGATGGATGAGAAGAGTGATGACGAGTGACAAACCTTTCTCCTGAAAGCCCCAGAGTGAGAAATTCACCAAGCATCCAGAGGACAGTCCGTGCATAAAAAGGCAAGAACATGTTAGTGGCCCCAAGCCACAGTGAGATTTCAAACCAAACTCAGCTACCGACAGCTCCCAGGGCCTTCAAGCCATAGTAAAAAGGCCTTCTCAAAGCATTTTTAAGGATTTTTTTTTTTTTTTATCTTGAAAGGAAAAGCAACTGAAATCAAGTCTGCAGGACAGAGCAGTCAAGGCCCATGTCTCTGAGGTCTGTGAAGGAGGAAGTCTCCACCATCACTGCCAACCCTAACCAGCTCAGACAAGACCCACAATACAGCAGGACACAGACCACCAAACCAAAGGAAAGAGGTCCTCGCTGAGGGGAAGATGGGATGGTTCCCACAAACTTCTGTCCCCTAGAGCAGCACCCAGCTTCATGAAGAAAAGAAATTTAAAAGTCCCAAGTGAAATCTTACCTTATTCCTCCCATCTGGGGTATCACCAATTCCTTTGTGATCACATAATATATATGAAGTTAAAGCAACAAATTAATGAATTTCTCTATTTGTGCAGTGACATAAAAATATAAAGAAATAAAGTCAGGTCTTTTCTCTCAAGAAAAGAAACGGTAGGGAACTAACACTGTTGGGCACTACAATAATACCCAGCAGATGTATAATTTTTTCTTCATTTGTTCTTCACAGAAACCTTACAAATTAGGCAGCTTCACACCCATCTTACAGGAGAGGAACCTGAACCTCAGAATGTGTAAGTGGTGTGTCTAAGGATGCACAATTTCAAAAGTGGCAAACCCAATCTAGGCCTACCTTGGCTCCAAAATTGGGTTCTTCCTGTTGCTCTGTTGCTCTGTTCAGTCACGCAGGTTTCTAGCAAACCCCTCAATAAATAATAAATCTGGGCAAACAAATGAATCCATCAGTCCTAGGAAAACATGCCTCTGTGGCCCCAAAGGGGCCCACAAGACTATTTCCTCATTAAGAAGGGCTCTGAGGTCATCACTCTTCTGGGGTCTGTCTGGGTTCCCGAGACAGCACTGTGTCTTCTGAAAGCACTATGTCCCTCACCTTTGGAAGTGGGGAATCTGACAGTCATTGTCTGGCCCTGATCTGAGTTTGTAATTATCCCAGTCTTTTTAAAAAAGGTTAATTTCATAAAGCAAGATGTGCCACATCTCTCAAAGGGTCCATCAGAAAGGTCCCTGTCACCTCAGTTCTCAGTTCTGTTCAACAGTTAAAACGTTTCCCCAAAACACCAAAAGAACTAGAAGCAACCTCACTCACTTTCGTCTTTTTCTAGCTAGGCCTGAGTGACCTTAAGAAAGAGCCCAGTTCTCTGACACCTCCAAACTCCCATATTGCTCTACGACTACACTCCCAAGATGGAGGAAGAAATATTCATGCAAATCAGTCTTGATTTAAACACATTTATCTTCCAGCCAGACTAGGACCACCAAAATTAGGTAAAATATTAAATATGTACTAACCTCCTCAAAATAAGTCCTTCCTGCTGTATTACTGAGGAATGGGGTATGGGTGGGGGTAAGAAGAGGAATTTCTTTTCCCCCTGAATCCCTGGATCCCCAGCTCTGCAGGGCTAGCTATGCGTCAACTCACCAAGCCCTCCTAACCCAAGCTACATGTATCCATTTTTAAGTGTCACTTTGGGCTAAGCACAGTCAGAGAGAGATGACTGGATAAGCCATTAACGTCATGTGGAAAACAGAAAGGAAAGAGACATTTTGCCACAACCGATTAAGGAAAACCTGCCAATCTGGATTAAAAAACACACAAACATGAGATCTCAAGATTTATCAGTATCATTAAGAGATCGTGTCCCCAGTCTATGGCATGGAGCTCACAGGGCATCTGCCCAAGCTGAAGCTGCCCCTGAGGTACTCTGCAAGGGAGCTCATGCTTCTCTTTAAATCCTTAACTCACTTTTTTAGCAAAACAAAGTAGAGCGGACTGTTTATATATATGTCCGTTGGAAGCGACGGCACACAAACCAGGGAGGAGAGAGCTGTAGGCGTCTTAGAAAGGGACAGAACACCACAAGGTATGTGCCATCCGCATCCACAAGCCACAACACAATACACGTTTTATACCCTGGCATCCAGTGGCTGTAGAGTGATGTGTTTGGAAATGCATTTTTTTTTCTGCTGAATCACTCAGACAAGAAGGGGAGGTGTCAATGCTGCTTCTTTCCAAAAGGGAAGGCCAAGTGAAGAGAACCCAGGTGTCTCCCTCCTCTTTCCAAAGGTGATAGCTTCATGCCCTTCACCCTCCAACCCACCCATCCACACAGACACGCACCAGCTTCACTCACTCGAGTTGGTGCAATGGCTTAGAGAACCACTGACCCCAGGAGGCTGGGTCACGAGACTACAGTATCATCCACTGGTTAAACTCAAACCCACTGGCGACAGGCAACATGCTCGCTTCCCAGCAGCCATGTGTTCTGATTGCTTTTTTGTTTTTTGTTTTTTTAAGCATGGGAAGACCAAGAGATTGCAGAAAAGAGAACTAGAGTAAGCCAGGTATGAGAAAAGATAAACCCAAATGCACCTGCATGTCCTCATGACAAATGCTCCTCTTTCTTCTAACTGACCACAACATACCATTTTCAAATAGCATTCTTTATACACATACACACAGGGGACAGAGTATCTGCCTTGCCTCTTTACAAGGGGGAAAAAAATCCCAGGCTGTGAGACCAGTGTAATTCCATACTTAGAAAACTAAGATCGATATCTATGTAGCACCTCTCTCCCCCCAGAAACCCCAGCTGTTTTAGGATACATGCTTCTGAAACACAGTCCTAACAAACAGAACATTGCTCAACTGTCCTAGAGGCAGGTGTCATAAACAAGCAGCCACATGGCAAACATATTGATTTCCCAGCCCTTATCTCACAGCAACCAGTGCTCAGTTACCAGGCTACTTTAATATGTAATTTACTGCCAGGAGAAGAAAGCAGGGCCGGGGATGTCTGAAATATTTACTGTAGATTCGCCTGTGCCACAGAAGCTTGCAAGCAAATACGAAGAATTCTGGCTTAGAAACCACAGATAATTGTTAGCATTTCAAAACTGTTGAAAGAGTTCCCCTCTTCCCCCTCCAAAGTCACAAACCCATTGCTCTGGCGTGATCGATCTCCATCAGCTATGCCTTTGGTGTGAAAGTGGCGCTCACCTTCACCTTTATTTAAATACAGGTGTTTAATTTCTGCTGAGACCGTGCAAGGAAAATTACCTGCATTTATCACGCACGTTATAGTGGACTCTTTCCTGGCTTCTCTGCCCAGCCAACTCCAGATAAAAATAAAGAGAACAGGGAGCTTAGGGCTTCCAAGCCTCCTGGGCTGGTTTCTGTAAGATTCAGGAGAATGTCAGGAGTTAGATTAAAAAAAGAAAAAAACAAAAAACAGCTAAGTCAGACTTCATATATCCCAAGCTGTGAAACACCAAGAAAGATCCAACACTAATTAAAAGCAATCAATGTATAGTTACATTAAGTGGGAAAGTAGATCTGTGTCTGGCGTTAAAGGTTGTAAGTTTAAAATAAACCTAGAAATGCCAAAGTGAAGTGTTTGGCGACGCACACCAGTGCGCCCACACGCCTGGTTCTCTCTCTCTCTCTCTCTCTCTCTCTCTCTCTCTCTCTCTCTCTCCATGGCAAGGCCCGTACCTACACAGGCTGGTCACTGAAGCTTCCAGAAGCTCAGAATGAGACTGTGGCCCAGGCTGCCACAGGGGAAGAGGAAACTTCCATTTGCAGAACTCAGATTTGCATCTTGAGATTTTAAAACTTATTTCGACAGGGATTTTTCCACTTTGAATTTCTTCAGGAGCTTTTAAAATTTCATTTAAATGGAAGCCAAACAAAGAGAAAGGGAAGAAGAAAGGAAAAAAAAAAAGTTTTTGTTCAGAGGCTCACAAAATCTCTAGCTACGTTTGCAACTGGTTGCATCAGGGTGAGGCAAACCTGATATGGTATGAAACAAGACACAGGAGCTGACCATGAAGGAACCAAAGTCTAAAAACATAAACACCTCTTCATAGTTTTAGAAATTTTTGCAAATCTAGAATGAACATTCTTTTTCAACAAAACTCCCTGGTGCTAGTAAGGCCATAGATATTTGGGGGTTTTTTTTGTTTTGTTTTGCTTTTTGGTGATAACGGCGTTTGAACTCAGGGCCTCCCACTTGGTAGGCAGGCACTCTACTACTTGAGCTACTCCATCAGCTCTTTATTGTGTTGGGTTTTTTCATGCTAGGGTCTTCTGGAACTATTTGCCCAGGGCTAGCTTCAAACCACATTCCTCCTGATCTCTGCCTCCTGAGTAGCTAGGATTTCAGACGTGAGCCACTGGCACCAGACTACATTTTTTAATTAAGTGCAAAAAAAAAAAAATAACTGGGGCTGGGGATGTAGCCAGTCAGTAGAGAGCATTTGCCTAGCATGCACAAAGCCCTGGGTTTCATCTCCAGTACCACCAAAAAATATATATATATTCCAATATGATTGGAAGATTTTCCTCCAATTTCCCTTTAGTAAGAAGTAAACAAGAACAAGACTCAGAGCTGAAACGGGGGATTTTCTTCTAGACACACATGAGTAATAAAAACAAGAACCTCAACAGAGGAATCATTACCACTTCACAGAGCACACCTATACTAATAGTATTGATGGGTACAGGGCACTGCTAGGTGACAATGATGCTCACAGCCACAGGCAATAGATTGTTTTTTAATTTTGCAAAGGGTTTTCAATAGTAAGATGGCCTAAGCATTTGCTAAGAAAGTTCTGTATCAAGTGCCCAGTATTGCAATTAACATAAAATACATTTTTAGTATAGCAAAATATGCATAACATAAAATTTACCATTTTCACTTTTTTAAATGGTGAACTCAAGTCCTTGTACCCTACCATTTGAGCAATGCTCCCAGGCCTTTCCTTTTACTTTGTTCTTCAGATAGGGTCAGCTTCCAACCATGATCCTCCTACCACCACCTCCGGAGTAGCTGGGATTACAAACATGCCCCAACTACACTCGACTAGCCTAACCATTTTTAAATGTACGGTTCAATACCATTTGAATACACTCACAATGCTGTGCAGTCATAACTACCATCCAGCTACAGAATTTTTTCGTCTTCCCCAATTAAAGCTCTGAACCCAATAAACACTCACTTTTCATTCCTGTCTCTATATTCTACTGTGTGTCTCTAAGAATTTGCTCCATATAGTATTGGTATCTCAGATAAATGGAACCACACAGTATTTGACCTTTGAGTCCAACTTAATTTCACTCAGCAAAATGTCTCCAAGGTTCAGCTGTGCCATAGGATGTGTCAGAATCTCCTTCCTTTTCAGAGCTGAATAGTATTCCATTGTGAATCTATCCCACATTTTATCTCTTCATCCATGTGTTGATGAACACTGGGTTGCTCCCACCTTTTGGCTGTCGTGAACATGGGTATGCACATATCTACGGAGTTCCTGTTTTCAATTCTTTTGGGTATATACCCAGAACCAGAATTGCTTTCAAAATACATTTTTGTTCCTGTGTAAGAAATCTGGGGCTGGGCACATGGCTCAAGTGGTAAAGTGCCTGCCTACAAAACATGAAGCACTGAGTTCAAAACTCCAGTACTGCAAAAAAAATTAAATAGGTAAAAGGAATCCGTCATTTGTACCCCCAAAAAAGAAAAGAAAGAAAACAGAATTAGGTTAGAAAATTCCAGTCAACAACATTGTTCAAGCAGACACAAAGGTGTGTGTGAGGTGCTACCACTGCCATGGGGTGGGGGCAGGGGGGCTTCCATTCAGTACCTGATGGACATGACAGTCCTGAATTCAAGCCCAGAAGTGCACCTTGATAAAAGATTCACAGGGTGCAGAAAGCGCGGCTGAGATGTTTAATAAACAATCTCAATTCGCCTGACACCTTTCTGAGACAACGCTATTAAAAACACAGGCATATTTCCTGACACGACCTGATTTAAATCTGCTGGGGACAAACCGAACTCCCAGCATGGGCAAACACACATGCTGACATTCTAGGACACACAGGCATGCAAAAGCTCACAGAGTCCCCTATCTGCCAACACCTTAAAATGCCAAGATAAAAAGTATGCCTATCTCCTAAGGGGAGGTATATTTTAGAGGTTTATGTCTTACCACAAATCAGAAAAAACAGGTAAGTCCAACCCTCCAAATTTTAGTGAAAGCCAAGACCACATCGGCTCTCCACTGTCCAAACCCCAGCCACATATTTCAAAAGCTCAAATGGAGATAAAAGCCAGAGAAAAGAAGAGAGGCAATTTGGGGTTCCTCCCAGGAAGTTTGGAGACAGAATGTTAAAACGCGCGTGGGTTGCCCAAACAGTGAGATATTTACTTTTTCATAGAATAAACTTTTCCTCTATGGTCCTTTTTTTAAATTTTAATACAGTGTCTTAAGTAGATCTTTTGGAATTTACAAGATAAATACTGGTAATTTGATTCTTATCTTCTCTAAATCCAATTCTAAGCCAATTTTGTGTAAAGGACACTAATTATAGCCTACGGGGAGAGAAAAAGTAACCTATCTCAGAGAGTACACTTGAAACATTTCAAAGGCTAGGGGACCCTGAAAAGTTAAATAGATTTCAAATCTATTGGAGTAAGAATAATAATTAGTTAAATGGCAATGATTCCCAGGGCTCGGAGTACTTCCCACAGGAACCTCGGTGTCTGGTCAATGTGGTGTCCATGTGTGCTATGGCATACAAATCCAGTGTTTGTGCTTTCTCCCCAGACCCAAACCCAGGGATGGCTTTAGGCCAGGTGCAGTGGTTCATGCCTATAATTCCAGCTAGTCTGGAAGCAGAGAGTAGGAGGATCAAGGTTCCAGTTTATCCCCAGCAAAAAGTTCATGAGACCCCATTTCAATAAATAAGCCAGGTGTTATGGTACATGCCTATCCCAGCTATGCAGGAGGCAGAGGAAGAAGAATTGTAGTCCAAGGTCAGTCCCAGGCAAAATAACCTAAAGCAAAAGGCCTGGGGATGTGGCTCAAGTGGTAGAGCACTTGCTAGTCCTTAAGTTCAAATCCCAGTACCAGCAAAATAAAGGAAAGACCCAGCCCTGATGAGCAAACTACAAGGGGGAGCTAATCCTATCGTCACACCAAGAGGTGAGTCCTGTGCAGGTCTCTTCCTCCCTGCTCTATATCAGCTTGTGAGAAATTGGTTACATAAGTCCCTGTGTTCCTCCAAGTTAACCCTCCTTGGGCCTGCCTGGCCTGCTGTGATTTTGACTCCAGGGCACGTGCTGTGTGTCTTCACTCCTTATCACTCCTCCCTTTTTGTGCTGTTTTTCTTGGCCTTGATCTAAGAGACGGTCACACTAAAAGGATGCTGTAAGCCCCAACTTGACAACCTAGTCAGCACACAGAGAAGCCCCAGGCTTCTTTCAGTCACCTGATGCCTGGTGCTATGTGCCTCAGAGATGCTGACAGAGAGCACAGGTAGTCCAGGGGTGTGTGAAACAGGTCCTGGAGGCCTTGACCTTTGGAACTCAATAAATGGATAGCTCCAAACATCTCATCCACACAGCTTTTGTTTCAGGGTCTCCCTAACCTCTGAAGCCCCCTGGGGCCTGGGTTCTCATACATGTGTCAGGTGGAAGGGCAAGTGTTTGAGACCCAGCTCCATCCACAATCTGTACAAGCAGGCCACCTTTTCTAATTCACACAAAAGCACTGGGCAGGCTACAAGCAACCGTGTCTGAGCCCACAAGAGACTTCCTGAGCATCGAGGATCCTATCTGAAAGTCCCCTCCTCCTTCCTATTGCTTGCACACCCAAGGGTCCCATAGACCCCTAGAAACTGGAGAGACACCTAAATAGCTAATCCCCAGCCATAAGCCATTCACTGCTCCACAACACAGGCCTTCCAGAACTTTCAAGATGGCCCCAGGCTGTGGGGCACAAGCTTGAGCTTAACCACCCCACTTAATGGTGGCCATGATTTTTGGTTCTGAAAATAGGGTCCCAAAGACATAATTACAGGGCAAAGGAAAAAACAGTTGGGCCTCAACCCCCTCATCTCAACTCAGCTACTGGAAGGTGGGGCATGGCAGGTTTGTCAATGAAGATGGTGCAGGGCACAGACAGGTTTGTCAAAGTTCTCCACGAGTGGGTGCTAGAGTGTGTGTGTGCTCATATATTCTACAACCTCAAATTTTAATCGTCCAAATGTTCTTCTAGAAGTGTTCTCTCCTCTTCATCACAGAAGGTAAATCAGAGAGTCCTCAAGAGCCAGGGAAGAATGAAAGGAGGAGTGCAGGGACTAGAAAGTGGGCGCCTCAGATTCACAAAGAGACCATAGCCTTTCCTTGGAAAAGAAAGAGCCCTGTGCAAGCTGATCCCAGGTGTCATCTGACCTAATCTATATGACAGCACTATGTGTCCACAGAGGTCCTAGCCCCCCTCCATCCTCAAGACGCACAAATTAAAGCTCAGCTAGATGATATGATATGGGGAGGCTGAGAGTAGTGGCACATATCTGTAACCCCAGCTATGCCAGAGACAGATGTAGGAAGATCACAGTCTGAAGCTGGCCCAGGCAAAAGTGTGAGACCCTATTTAAAAAGTAAAGCAAAAAAGCTGGGGGCATGGCTCACGTAGTAGAGTGCCTGCCTAAGATGCGTAAGGCCCTGAGTTCAAACGCCAGTACCACAAAAGTACAGGAAGAAGAGGAATCAGGAGACAGAAACTACAAAGAAATAAAGGAAGAGCTGTGTGTGCAACTTCTTTGGAGGGAGGGGGTGAAGGGGAGTGGGGTCTCCACTGTCCCCAGCCATGATTGGTGTGAGGACAAGTGGGTCATCAGCAGAAACATGAGGGGAAAGGAGTCAGCAGTCCGGCACAGGGAGAGGATGGAGACAGTGGGTCCCACCCCAAGCCCAGACCTCGAAGTGAGCTTTAAGGTGCAGCCTGGAGCTGCAGTGTCATGCAAAACTCACAGTGCTCAGGGCGGCCCTGCCCTCCCTTGCCCCCTCTTCTTTCCCAGTCACAAAAAGCCCAGAAGGCCTGAATGCACACACACAGCACCCTTTCACCACAGCGCTGAGGTCCCACCTCATAAGCCCTGAAAGACCGTACTGTAAATAAGGATGCCTGCTTGACCTGGGCCTCCAGCCTCAACCTCCTTCCCTCTACTGTACCAGAGTGGCCAGCCAACCCAGCCCGGCCCCTCTGCCCAGCCCCACCAAGGGCCAGCAAGACTATGAAGCCCAGGATTAGTTCAGGGGTGCAGTAAGGAGGGGTACACAGCCTCCTCACAATGACTAAGCATTTCAGCCCTTGGTTAAAAGGCCACAGGGAAAATTTCTCAGAAGCCCCGGCTGGACTGGCGATGGAGTAGGGGAGGGAGGCCATTTAGTTTTGTTCCCTTTGTCCAACCAACTAGACAAAGACAGGAGAGGGGGAGCAGGCCGGGGACTGAGTCCACTCTCAGTCACAGTCACATACACAGGACACTGTGCCAGAAAGTCTGAGGTACAAACAGGACCTGTGTCATTCATGCTAGGTGCAGGGGAAGGAAAGAAGAAGGGATGCATGGAAAGGAGGAGGGAGGGGAGGGACGGAAGGAAGGAAGGATGGACGGACTTGGGAAAAGAAGAGCAGAAGTACAACAAACCTCACGAGTACAGAGAAAATGCAAGCCCTGTGGAGGGCCAGCTCAGCCCTCTAACCTGACACCTGGCCTTAGTATCCTCAGAAGTTGACTTGTACCACCTAGGAGTTGAGAGTTCATGTCTGGAGCAGGTGGGCAGGTGAAGAAAGACTCATAGACATGGTGGGAGGCCTTGCTTTATCTCTGGGTCCAAGTAGGACACACAGCCTTGTAACCCTCCCACTGCACCCCTGTCACATTCACTAGTCCCACCTGGACTAGGGACAGATGGAATCTGAAACTTGGAGGAGAAAATAAATAAGCAGAAACAATAAAGCCATATACATTTTTCTTAAAATTCCCCACAGAGGTAAAGTACTACAGGAAAATAATTAATCTATTTATTAATTATTTAATAAATAATTAATTAATAAATAATTAAAAGGTGCATGGACACTGCACCTTTCAGGGAAAGAGCAGCAGAAAAGCCATGGATAGAGCAGCAGAAAAGCCATGGATGGAGCACACCAACCCAGAAAAACAGAAGTGAGCTCAGGGCTCTCTCCACTGCCACCCAGGGCCTGCCTACACAGCAGCCAAGAAAATGAATTCCTGTTTTGCGTTTTAAAAATGGGCTTCCTAGGCCTGGTATGGTATTACACGTGTGTCTTCTCAGCTACATGGGAGGTGGAGATCAGGAAGATCATGGTTTGAGGCTAGAATGGGCAAACAGTAAGACCTTCCATCTTAACAAATAAATTGAGCATGGTTGTTTACAACTATAACCCCAGGTACAGAGGAGGTAGAGGTAGGAGGATTTCAGTCCAGGCCAGCCCAGTCAAAAAGAGTGAGAACTTATCTGAAAAATAACTAAAGCTAAAAGGGGTGGGGGTGTGGCCCAAGTAGTAGAGTGCTTGGCTTAACAAGCATGAAGTCCTGAGTTCAAACCTCAGTACTGAAAAAAAAAAAAAGGATTTCCCAGGATCAGGGGACAAGAAGGTTGGAACGCTAAGCCAAAAATCTGAAATCTTATCTACCCACATAGGCTCCCAAACCTCTCACCACCAGAAGGCCAGGTATTTTGATGATGGAGGATGCTGGAGGAGAGACAGACACGGAGCTCTTCTGACCAGCCAGGCATCCCTACCTGGCCTCCCGTGCCACCAACAGAGTCACGAGTTCAAGATGCCTCCCTCCTCCCCACACTCCCTGCATTAGGACCTGGGGATGAAACAAGCATTCTCTGGACACTGTCAGGCCTCAGATGCCTGGTGACAAGAAACATCTAGTAGCTGAGGCAGGAGCCCTCCCCTGGCCACCAGCATCATATGGCAACAGGAAGCAAAGGAGCAAAGAGTACAGGGAGCCATGTGGAACACACCTCTGCCACTGGACCTCAGTTACTTGTTCAGAAAATGGGCACAAGTACAATAACACTACTCTTCTTGCCTGAGGACCGTGAGCTGCACCAGATGAGGTCCCAATGTCGCTTCTGGACCTTACCTAATAGGAACGATCTGACCAACGGCAAACAAGAGCAGCCAAGTGACCAAGAATCCACTGCTTCCTGTCCTAAGCATGGCTGGCTGCCCTTGGGACACCCCAGCAGAGTTACAAGCCCACACCTGCCATCTGGGTACCTATAAAAGCTGGGGACCTCCACACAGCAAACACATCACGATTCACCTGCAAAGCTGAAAGAAAAGAGAAGAGGAAGAAAAGCCACCCCCTACATCCCTGCCATTCCCTCACCTGCATCTCCAGCTCGTACCTACTCCAGGTTCACAGACTCTTCAGGTTATACACAGACCACTTGGCAAACACTGATTTCCAAAGAGGGTTCCCCGATGGGCACTTTGGGACTATAGGGAGGTTCGCCTCCCCTCTGCTTCCCTGCTGACTAACTCAGCAGCCTCTGTGCCCCCCCTAGCCAAGGCCACGGGACAGAGAAGACCTCTAGGGAGCCTACAGAAGACTGACACCCTCCCAGGGTCTTTGGGATCATTGGCCCCCGCCTCCAATTCAACCCACCAAACACATCAAACATAGAACACGACCCTGTGCTACCTGCCAGGTTAGGCACCGGGGTAGAGAAAAGAAAAGGCCATCAAAGAGCTCCCAATCTTCCCAAAGAGAAGTCATGAAAAGTAAAATACAGTGCTGTGGCAAAGGGGTCAACCAAACCGAGGGGTGCCAATGACAAGACCCTGCCTCTCCCTCCTGCACCCACAAGAAACGTACCCAGGAAACCCTGGACTGTGAAACCAGCAAGCACACACCCCTCAAACCTTTTTCAGCAAATGTCCCCCGATACCCCTTCCTCACCCAATGTTCCTCATCGGGATGGGGCCCAGGTGGAGCCGGAGGTGGGCAAGAGGGCAAGGCAAAGGGAAGGAGCATCCAGGCCCAGAGTCTCAAAAGTCTTTGTCCTATTCAGTGTCAGCTAATATGCTACAGTGTGTTTATACTCATGTCTGCACAATAGGGGATGGCGGGATGGCCACCTCCTGCACGGACCTCATACTCCTCCAGTCCGGCACTCCCATCTGGACTATCCCAGCCACAATAAAGATACCTATTAGGTCAAGGTTTCTATGGGAAGAAAGGGAAGGACAGGGAGGAGACGGAGGGAGGGAGGGAGTGAAGGAGGGAGGAAGGAGAGAAAGAGAAAGAGAGAGAGAGAGAGAAAGAGAAAGTCCAGAACAAAGATGGTCCCTGCTTTGGCAACACCTGAGCCTGGGCCTGTGGAGTCCCTTATGACCTACATTGCCTTGTCAACTAACCTGGAGAACCATGCAGCTCATATGCAGAAAGTCAGCCTACCCTGGTTCAGAGCAGCACAGCTATCCTCCAGATGTCCACCCCTTCCTTAGGACAACAGGATTTATGGAGCACGTACCCCAGGCAGGTTGCTAGACTCCAGGAGGTAGGAAAGGAGAGGGATCACTGTGTAAATGAGCAGGACCCTTCCCACAAACACAAAGCCTTAAGGGTTCTTAGGAAAGAAATAAACAGAGTCCCAATAAAAAAAGATTAAGCTCTGTCACTACCTCTTTTGGTGCGGGAGTTCAATACAGGCCCATTTCCAGATAGAAGCAGAGGGGAGGAACGCGTGCTTGAGGAAGGGCTCCCAAAAGAGAGAGCATCCATGGTGGAGTGCTAGACTGACAAGTGGAGAAGGAGAGTTTGATTCCACAGCGATGGATCTGTCATATACTGGATGATGGAGGACAAGGTCAAAGCACACCCATGAATGGATGCTTCCTGCCTGGAAAGGTGTACATTCTAAGGTGCGAACTTGAAAGGGGAGAAGGAATGGAAATGTAGCTAGAATTAAGATGTTGGATGGCTTTGACCGCCAAGCTCAGAAGTCTCTAGTTTCGTCTCTAGAAAAGTAATAGGGAGCCACTGAAGGTTTTAGAGCAGGACTCTGCTAAGGGAAGATGGATGAGAAGCCACTGTGGGGGCACCACAGACAGGCTGGTTAGGAGAGCAGGATATTAAGTGGCACCATGCAGGTGAGGAGAACAGGGTGGAGAGGCACAAAATGGATGGGGAAGACAAAACAAAGGCCAAAGGCTGGAGTCAAGCACCTGGGACAGGGCAGGGCCTTACGCACAACTGAGGACACAGAGGAGAAGGTTCCACAGGAACAGCATTAATGCAGCTGAGCACGCCACGTTCCAGTTCCTGGCAGGACTGCTATGTCCAGCAGGCAACGGGAAAGGAATGTGTGAAACACAGGAAAGGACAAAAAAAGCCTAGAGATAGAGATCAGGAAGTCATCCACAGACAGGCTCTCGTGGAAACCACGTGGCTGCCAAGAAACTGAGGGGAGAGAGAGGAGAAACTCGGGGACCGCTTCACAGGCAAGTGAGAGGGTCACACTGGGCACCTACTGGCACACAGTGACAACCCGCTACCTTCCCCGAGGGAGGAGTGAAGGCAGGCTGAGCATCCCTTACTGGAAAGGCTTGGGACCAAAATGTTTCAGATTTCAGAGTTTTTCAGATTTTTGGAATATTTACATAGACCTTACTGGTTGAGCATTCCTAATTCAAAATCCAAAATCCCTTGAGTGTTGGTGCTCAAAGTCTCAGATTTCAAAGCATTTCAGATTTCAGATGTTCAAGCTGTACCAGCATTTTGCAGGTAAAGAAATAGACTCTGAAGTCAAAGTAATTACTACTTAGGAAGGGGTAACACTGGATTCAAACACAGATCTCAGAGGGTTTCATTGTAAGAGTACATGGTCCCAGGCTGGGAGGGCAGGGGTGGCTCCCGCCTGTAATCCTTACTGTGCAGGATGTAGAGATCAGGAGGACTGCAGTTAGAGGCCAGCCTGGGCAAAAACTTAGTGAGACTCCATCTCAGTGAATAAGCTGGGCATGGTAGGCTGCACCTGTCATCCCAGCAATGGAGGAAGCATAAATAGGAAGATCTCCGTCAAGCTGCCCCCCTCCCTAACATAAAATAGAGGAAAAGAAAAGGAAAATGTGCAGGGTCCCTGGCAGGGAGTTTCAGGAAATACCAAGCAAGTTGGGAGAGGGACAGGGGTCCACAAGCCATCTTTGAAACAGCAGTGTCAACATAATGAAGGAACTCTTGGGGCCAATGAGCCCAGAAATCTGAATTTGGATAGAGTAAATTTCTAAGCACCCCAGTTTTTTTGTTAAGAGTATCCCCCGGTGGATGCATGAGGACAGTGTGTAAGTACCAGTGAAGTGCTCAATGCACAGCAAGTGCTCCATCAGTGTCCCTTGCTGGGCACCAACTATGCACTCGGCATGGGGTCAGCAGGCAGTGTAGGGAGAGGACAAACCACGGGTCGTTATTCTCATGAAACCTGTGTTTTATAGTTTGGTTTTTTGTTTTGCTTTGTTTGCAATATTGGGGATCAAGCCTAGCACCTTGTGCATGGTAGGCAAGTATTTCTACCACTGAGCTGTATCGTCAGCCCCTGAACATGTGTTTTAGTTGGGGGATAAAACAGGCTCCAAAAGGTAAAGAATAAGCCTGCAGCTCACTGTAAATTCCATAGGAGTCTGACCTGAGCAAGTCTTCAAGACTAGAGGGGACAAAAACAAGGAGATAGGAAAGGACAATGGTGGTAGGGACAGGGAGTGCTGAAACCAATCGTACTTTCTTTCCAAATTCTGCTGTCCTGCTGTCCTGGAAGTCACTGGTTCAGAGGCCCAGGGCTGAGTTTGCCCTGCAATATGATGTTTGCACAGGGCAGAGAATGACTGTGAAAGGGACAGGTGTGCACCTCATTTAATGTCCCCATTCAGTGTCTCTGATCATGGACTCCAAGGGGCAGTTCTCCTCGCAAGCAGGTGGGGACTGCTGGTGGGAGTTAGAGAGCTAAGAACTTCAGAAAGGATGAGCACCTGATCCAGGCTGCCTGCAAATCTTCCTTCCCACCCCTGCCCATCACCAAATACACAGAGAAGGTGGACGGATGACCACAGAGGGCTCTGTATCCTTAGTAACCACCTCCTTCCTCCAGGTTTGCCTTCCACGGAAATCTGTTATCCAAATCCCCAACCCACAAAGCCTTGCAAATACCTGGAATGCTAGCCTGGCATTCAGAATTCTGTGACCTGGCCTCAATTCTCTTTCCACTCCCCCCCCAACTCTCTTGTCCTATCCTACACTCATCCTCCATTCCAGCACGCTAACCAATACCCACCCATATACTGCCACACCTTGGCTCACCTCCTCCCTAGAAATGACAGCGCCCATCACCACTTGTCCAAAGCCCAGCCATTCTCCAAGAACTAGCCAAGTGCCACCTCAGGAGGGGAAGCCATCCTGAATCTTCAATCAGAATCATCCAATGTCTGTCCTCTGTTCCCCCGATACCTCACATACATGACGGCTGAGCACATGGTCTGATATATTAACACTACACACACAGTCATCCAAACATGGCTGTCACTCTGTTCTGTTTCACTTTGAGTGGTTCTAGAAGGTTCAGTCCTCAATCACTGAATTTTTACCAAATTCCCAAGACTGTGCCCCGAAAACAGGAAAGCACGTGGCTCCCAGGGGAGCAGCTTGTGACCAGCTTAAGATCTAGGGCCTGGAGGATGGAGTCTTGCTTCACCCACCTGTAGACCTGAGCAGCAGCTGATGTAGATGCTGGCTCAATTTTACACCCAGGAAGCAATGTTCCCAGGCTCTGCAGGGGGACACAGAGTCCTCCCAGGATTGCTAACTTCAAACCACAGTGGAGAATGTATCCAAGTCAGGCTTGGCTGCACAGGGCTGCATCACCTGCCTGGCCTGGAACCTCCCATTACCCCCCTCTCCAAGTGCTACTTGGGAATCACGAGGTCGGCCACAGAT
Source organism: Castor canadensis (assembly GCF_047511655.1). NCBI lineage: Eukaryota > Metazoa > Chordata > Mammalia > Rodentia > Castoridae > Castor > Castor canadensis. The sequence continues at coordinate 187,277,088 of NC_133387.1, forward strand.
GGCTACACAAGTTCAATAATGAATTTCTCAGCCCTAATTAATGCAAGCAGAGGGATGATATATATTTCTCCTTTGCTTTAAGTTACAGCCAAGTCCGACACATTGAGGGAAGAGCAGCCTCTAGCTAAAGGGTTAGATAAGCTAAAATCAATGAGTCACCACCTCCGAATCTTTTAAATCACTGCCTTTCTTCGCCTGACCATCCCTGGCCAGACCCCTACAGTGGACAAGGAGCAACCACCAGCCAAAATGCCCATCCACACAAACTAGTGACGAAGACAGATGAGACTACTCCCTCTGCAAAAAAAAAAAAGAATTAATGACAGCTCAAAACAAGGGAAATAACCTGAGGGTATGCACTGAAAATAATAGGATGGAAGGAGATGCTCAGAGGACTTAGTAATAGAAGCATAACACCTGAAGCAATGGAGGTGAAAGCCGACTTCTTGTATAAACTGGTCAAAGACACTTGGTTGTATCACTGAATCAATATCAGGTTAATCACCCTGATGTGATCAAATAGTGATTTTAAAACTTTTTACAAACTCAGAAATTCTAAGATAGTTGTAAGAATGGTGATAGGGACTGAAATCATGGTAATAAAGGAAACCACTGCCCCAGTAGGGAAGACATCTTACAAATACACCAGGGCTGTGTGTGGCCTAGAGTCAGCCTACACACCGCATCCCCGAGTGGAATCATTCCAGCAACATTAAGCACACTCTGAAAATGGAAGGAGATGTTCAGGGAACCAGACTATCCCTGGGCTGGGAGTCCCAGGAGAGGCTGGGGGGCATGGAGCACATGACAGCCTCAGAATGGGGTGGCCACAAAAGTCCCTTCCAGGATGTGGCCTATTAGATAGACCAGGGTAACACCAGAAGCTGGGTTCTGTGGCCCCTACAGGGCGGGAACACATACTAGGGCCCACCTGAGTGACCTGACAGGGGATGGATAGGGGATGGATGGGTGAGGAGACAGAAGGAAGGGAAGCATGTTCTTAATACATTCCCAACCACTGCTCCTGGGGCTACTAGAAAAGTCGGCCCGGTTTTTTTTTAAGCCAGAGCCCGTAAACCAGGTTCTTAGAGCCAGCCCCAAGGGCGGGGGACTGTCTACACTGCCTGCTGCATTTCTTCTTACACTTAGGAACCATTTGTTATATTTTGCTTTAAGGTGAGGGTGGTAGGTGCCAAGCAAGCCTGTCCCCCTTTCAGCTTCTCTTTAAAAAAAAAAAAGACAAAGAAAAGAGAAAAACAAAACAACCAAAGCCTGTAGGCCAGCACGCCCCGCTGTGGGCGGCCTACATGAGCTTCCTTTATCCAACCACAAAAAGGCACCGGTGGAGCCAGCGAGGGGCCGGGAAGGGCGCTGCCAAGCCAGCCGCCCCTCCGTTGAGGTTAGCAGTTACCCAGGGGCCAGGAGCCATCGGGCAAACAGCCTGTGCCTCTCGTTACACAACGCCAGTCCTTATCTCCCCATGCCACTGTCGGTTTGCAGACATTGCGTAGAGTAACAACCACAGCCGAGACTGGTCCACAGAAGATAGCCGTCTCTGCCCGCTATCAGGGAGGCAAGAGGGCAGACTGGACGGTTAGCCTGGAGGCAGACCCTCGGGTTTCTATTAAAAGAGAGTCAGAGAGACAGCTAACAGCCTGGCAGAGCAGCTTTGTAATGTCACTTCCTTTGATCTCGTTGGCTGGAGCCCCCTCTCCCCAGCACTTCTCTCCCAGACCCATCTGAGAAAAGGTAGCAAAGGTCCATTTCTTGTCATTTCATCAAACCCTGGTAGAGTGCCAGCTAGGAGACACAGGGGACAGGTCTCCTTAGGGGCTGATTGTCCTGTAAACTCCTTCCAGACTGACTCTTGAAGGCAGGAAAGAACTGGCAACCATGGGAGGCACGATTAGCAGATGTCACGTCAGTGTGGCGCTCTCGTAACATCATAATACAGCTCAAAACTAAGCAAGCTATGCATATTGAGCGACCGTATTATTCCAGGTGTGTTAAGTACACGCTCCAAAATCCTCAGAACCTCTTACTGCAGGAAGAACACCACACAGCACTTTAGGGCCACAATCAAATCATCCACGAGTGAAAAAAGCAAACCAGAACTCAGGCACGGTGGCTTCCAGCCCCTCTGCTCTCTGCTCCTCAAGCTCCTTCTCTGTGCCTCGCCTGGCATTGAAGGCAGCTCCAGGGGACCTCAACCTACTATTCCAGCCTGGTTCACCTTCATTCCTGCCAAAGTTACTCCTGCTCTTTCCCAGCCCAGACTGCAACGTGCCTTTCTCCTGCCCTTGTCTTCAAATTCTACTCACCCTTTAATATCCCACCAAGTGCCACTTTATCCAGGATCCTTGCACTCATCATAATTACCATCGTTCGGTTATTTGTAGGATTGCTAGCTCTCTCTCCTGTTATGAAACCCCACAAGGGCAGAGGCTTCATCTTTCTTGCGTCTTGATCATCACTGTACTCCAGGGCCTCCCCGCAGTGCCCAGCACAAATGAATGCAACACATTTTTACAATTAAAAAGTGCATGAGGCTGGAGGTATGGCTCACATGGTAGCATGCTTGCCTAGCAAACATGAGGTTTCAAACCCCAGTACTGCTTCCCTCCCCCCAAAAAAGTGCATGGCTCCAGATAGAAGCCACTTCATCTCTAAACACAAATGTGTTTCTACCATAACCTTTCCATTATCTTCCACTCCATCGTACTGATCAGCATACACACTTTAAGTATTTTAACTATCCTGTTGCCCTTATAAGCTCAAGGGCAAGTCCTATGTCTTGTTAATGTCTGCGTCTCAAAACACAGGCCATCATCCTCAACTCTTAAGGACTCGATGTACATTTGCCTGCTGCAACTGACAGCAAGAGGTTAATAATGACAGCTCCAAAAGGCAGGCCTCCCTGCCAAGGCCAACCCAGCAACCCCCCACCCCAAAGACAGAGATTTGAACTTATTCTCAAGTCAGATTCTAGTCTTGCCACCCCCTTGGGAGAAGTGGGAAGCAGATCTGGGAGGTCGTAGGCAAGATGGTGAGGAAAGAATTAAAGACTTGAGTTCTAGGCTTGACTTCACCACTAGCTTGCTGTGTGACCTTGGGTAAATCACAGACCCTCTCAGAGCTTCAGTAATTCTCCCTCAATGAGCATTTTGAAATCAAGTATATTAAGGGCCCTGCCATCTCTAACATTCTATGATTCTCAGTCGTCCTGAGAGCCCATACCCGCAAAGCTATGAGTACCTTCCTCAGAGGGGGGCAAGAAGAGAGATGGAGATGGGGCCACTCAGATACCCTAAATGGTGTTCTGCAACCTTCCAAAAATACAGACAAACCTTCACTAGTGAGTAATGCCTCTCGTAAGCAAGAATGACAAGCATGGTATGAATATGGATGGGAAGAAATGAAAGGGAGAGAGCAGACGTGGAAGTGGAATTTTAGTTAAACCTGAATTTCTTCCCACATATGTATACTTTCACAGATCCAGTTTGGGAGCATTCAAATTAGCACGACCTGGCCTTAAATACTGTGCAAAACACATAGTAAGCATTTTGCTTTTATTTATTTCATCAATGGTTTCAATGGGGTGACTCATCCTTCCTCTTTAACACTCTGTTCTAATATGATTTACTATAAATAATGCATGGAGAGAGAGAGAGAGACAGAGGCAGAGAGAGACAGAGAAATAACTGAGTATAGACCCTGCCCAGTTAGGGCAGGACAGAGCCAGGCCCAACAGAGAGGCCTCAGATGCATCTCAGCTGGGCTGATGGGCAGTGACGAGTCAACAGAGAAGAAAAGCCAATGTTGCTCACTCCACAGCTCCAGTGCTCAGGGCAGGTAGGGCTGTTAGGAAAGGGAACTAAGACACACTGAGTTTGTGCCTGGTACCAGTCTAGAATTTCAACCTTCCATAACCTTCCAAAGTGGTGGAGTCAGGATCTGAATCCAGGCCACTGTGCTTCCCATGTGGCTCCCTCAAGATATTCAAGTCAAGACTCAATCCATTCTTTCTGACCTCAAACAACATCTACAGGTTATGGCACAAGACTTTGGCTTTTTTTCAAAGTGCCTTTCAGGGGCCCAAACTCACAGGAAGCCAAACTACAAGTGCAGAAACACTGCAACAATAATAAGCATATACACAAAAACAAGCATGACCATATACAAACTCAGATGTAGAACATATCTGTAATAGTGGGTCTACTCTATGAAAGGAAAAGAGAATGATAAGGCATCAGTAATACCGCATAACACAAGATGTGAAGGTAGAGGATATAAGGATGTGTATTAAAAGCTGTTGAAAAAAGGTAAGGGAGAATAATGGAAGGTTGACCAAACCAAAGGAAAGCATTATCACAGTGGGCATACATTGAGACACCCTGAACATCGACTTAGATATTAATAACGAAAAACAGGACAGTAAAATAAGTACAGTGTGTGGGGGGAGGGAGGGTGAATGAAGGAGATTAAGGTGACGGTATATGGTAGATGGACTTCTTATACCTGTATGAAACAGAATTAAGGAAGCTCTTGCAATTGCTTTAAGTGGAGCAGGGAAGGGGTTAAGGGGGGGAGACAATGGCAGCAATGTAACTAACATACAATGTAAGTCTAATCAGAATTGTCATTATGAATACCCCACCTCATAAAATGAATATATCCTAATAAAAAATATATAAAAAAGAAAAGTTTTCCCCAGGCAATCGCCTCTGACTCCTTCCTCACTGGGACCGTTGCCCAGCAGCTAGAAGTCACGAAGCACTTGCCCTTGTCCTCCTCCCACCCAAGAGGCTCAGAGGGAGGCTAAGCTGACAACCCCCTCCCTCCAGCATCTGCTGAGCCAGGCAGTCACCCCCTAGCGCTTAGCACTACCTGTTCCCCACATTTTTCACTGAACCATTCTACTTATTACCCAAAGTCAAGTCTGCACTCCCAAAAGACAAAGCAAAAGAAGGCAGGCCTGACTTCAGAAAGAATTCCCAAAGACTTCCCAGTGTAGGGTGACAGCAGCATCACCAGATTCAGGAGCTCTTCATTACATACGTATGTGGATCCCGTGCAATAGCAGCAGCCCTCTGGCACGCCTTCATATGCACAGCACACACTGTTCACTTAGTATTTTACCTGCTGGCTGCTAGCACAGGGTTCACACAATCCCCAATTTACACACACTGTGTTCCTATGGCCACAGACAAGGTGTCATTTTTGACACAACAAGGGAATGGGAGCTCAGAGAAACTAAGCAATTTGCCCAAGACACAAAGTTAGTAAATTTTCCAGCCTGGGCTTTCATCCAGAGTGCCAAGCTCTAAAGTCTGTGTTCTTCCCATCACTCCACACTGCCCCTAGAAAAAATGTCACTTCCCCCACCTCCCAGAAAATCTCTTTCTGGAATGAGGCACCCAGTCCACCCCCCACCCCCAATTCCTGCGCTGTCCTTCACTATCGTCAGCATCTGTTGGACTTTGCGCTGGCTGTTTTAACTTCCAGGTAAGTCTGCCCTGGTGGCTACCCCTGCTCTAAATAGCCCACTCTGTGATCTGCAAACATTACAAGGACATCAAAACAAAGCTATCAGTTGGGTGCCTGGCTTTAGCAGCCATTCCAAACTCTTTTGTTTGATTCTCAGAGGGCTTATTGACTAGGTGATGGGGTCAGAAGTTTTCTCTTCATCTAGCTAGCTTCCAAAAGAAGTGGCACATTCAGGGCAGTTGGAAAAGTTGACTCTTTTTTTATTAAAAGAGTTCAGATTTCCGTAGCTTTATTAAGCACCAATTAACTACCAGCCAACTTGGAGGTCTGTGAGAGGAGTAAGGGAGAAAAAGCAAAGAATAAAAGAAGCAAAGATCACTTGCCCCCTTTCTCCTCTAGCATGAACGTGGGCAGAGGCGACCCACCCAATGAAATGTGTGGTGTCTCTGCATGTCCACATGAAGGGGAAGAGTAGGTGAGGGCAGGAAACTGATACACTGAGCGATAAATGAAGTCACTGTATTTACCAAAATACCTGTTTTCTTCCATTATCCACCCCATCTCAACGAGGGTCCTGACTCCCACCTGGTCCCTACTGCCTAATGCGCTGTCACCTCTCACCCTGACCCCAACAGTTTATCTTTGCATATTGGAAAAGCTGGCATTTATCAAGTCATCTACTACTCACAGATTGTTCCAGAGACCACAGGGGTTATCAGCAGAGCTGATGTAGGAAGATAAACAACAACCTCTTATGCAAATAGCATGAAGAATGTGGGGCTGGCTGCAGGACAAAAGCAGACTTTCAGGAGAACATGAATCTTAACACTTTTTCTCAACTCCAACTCTGGAAACCCAAGGAACTGGGAGAAAATTCTCTAGGTAGGTTTTTCCATCCCTTTCTGACAGGGAGGGGCAGGTATGTCTGAAGGTCCAGCCTGCTTTGCAAAGAAGAGTTGATGGCTTCATGTCAGACTAACCCAAGTCCTTGCCTCCTCCCAACAGCCATTTCTTTTTTCCTGACCCACTGGAATGTGCTTTGTTAGGGTTAAGGAGGTGAAAGACTAAGAGAGAGAGACAGCCATTCTCCAAAGTGAGTGTGGGGGGTCAAAGTATACCAGGAAAAAAAAATCCAGAGTAAACCAGGAGCTCTGGGTTCTGAGAGGCAACCCATGTGACCAGGAGATGCTCCTAGCACTTCCCTTTGCAGGGACAGAGGCAGACAGCAGCCCTGGGTCCAGGTGGCATCTCCGCAAACCCTTCCCATTATTCTAAGGACAAACTCACATCAAGAACCAAGAGGCGAGGGGCTCTAAGTGACAAAAGAATTGCACTCGGAGGGACAGAGCAAGCTGCTTCTCACACCAGGCTGAAGGCTGGGGAGGGGGAAGATGAGAGAATGACAGAATCCAGGGCTGGCCAGAATGAAAGCCTGAATGGAATAGGCTAATTTACACAGGAAGTAAGCACTTACCAGACCCTTCATCTCAACACAAAACCCTCGGCCATATCTGGAAGCAATTACATCCAGTTAACATGATCTGCTTGCCACTAAAATTAACTGCAAACAGAAATATTTTTCACTTTTGCAACAGGGGATGCCAAGCTTTGGTCGGGGGGGGGGGGGGGTGGTTCCTGTCCCCTCCCCATCCCAAGCACCCAAGTCATTGAATCTGGCTGCTGGGGAGTATTTAGCAGCCACCCAGCTCAAAAAAACAAAAACCACTCTTGTAGCTGTCAGGACACAGAAAGTAAAAGAGTGGATAATTATGACAGGGTCGGGGGAGGAAGGGCACTAAAAACCATTGTGCAGAAATTGAGGGAAGGAGCCAGGCACCGGGCCCTACATGGTTCTGCATCCCTTGTAAGTCCAGTCTGGTTTTCTGCACTGAACTTCAAGGAAAGAAAAGTGTTTTTAGAGCCACTCGATTTAGCAATGGCTTCACGTTGTTTTTAGGTACCATCTTCATCCCTTCTGCCAAGGGGGCGGGAGTGGGGGATGTGGGGAGGTAGACTCACAAATGTTAGCAGTTCCTTAATTTAGCAGACAATTTAGAGGACAACTGTCACGATTCCTCTTTTGCATTCACAATTTCCAATCCCTACTCAGAGAACGCCTTCGAAGCAGCTTTTACCTGCTCTAAGTAGCAAGTGCTACTTTCCATCTGAGACGTGCGCAGTTTTTCCATGTAAGGAATGAAAGAAAGAGGAGGTGAGAATTTGCCTCCGATGAATGCTGGATACCCAGAAAGGAACCAACAACCTAGTCTCCAAAACTCCAGGTCATACCGACTCAACCCACTAACCATCCTCACTCAACCTTTCTCTTTGCACCCAACCCCACAATCAGAGAAGAATTTATTTTTATTTTTCTGTGAACTCTTGTCAATGATGCTATAAGCCTGAAGCAGAGGGACAGATCTGGTGTAAAGTTCCCAAGGAGGTGTCATTCCTCCTTCAGTCCCTCTTTTCTGGGGCAAGCCTGTGACAAGCTTCCCCTCAAAGTGCAGTTCACTCCTCTGTCACCAGGGGCCTTTAAAGAAAACACAGCAGCAGCATCCACAGCAGAAGTAACGCGTCCAGACAACTCAAAAACATCTTGACTAAAAAAAGAGTCAGGCAGAAGTTTCCCTCGAGAATGAGGTCAAATACTGCTGTTCTCGCAAAAATCACATTTACGAACATTACTGGGGGTGGGGGAAATAACTTAAGTGACCTTTCCTGCAGGACTTTGGGCTATGATGGGGAAAAAGGGAGTACTGGTGTGTCAAAAGGAAAAATACACTACACCATTCTTTTTAAAATTTTTTAAAACTTGACTTTGGACTAGAAGCATGGCTCAAGTGATAGAGCTCCTGCCTGGCCAGTGCAAGGCCCTGAGTCCAAACCCCAAGTACCACCAAAAAAATTTAAAACATAACTTGATTTCACAATGAGAAAAAAAATTTAAAAAGTTCTCACTCCTTCCAAATTGTGAGTCTGCAGCTGGATTATACGTCCTGTATGCATCTCTGCCACTTAACACTATGTTACCACTATGAACTAGATGGTATTAACTTCATCTCATGGACAAGGAAGTAGATGGTTAGGAGCCCTGCCCTGGTCACACAGCTTTAAGAAGACAGAGGATCAACTCCAACCCAGGTTTGCTTCTAGACACTATGCTTTCCAACCCGTTGGCTGTGGGGTCGTTCCTTTCTCCTGACAACACACACACACACACACACACACACACACACACACACACACACACACGGCTGCCACTGCACAGCCATCCAGGCACGGAAAGGGTTAAGTTACCCTCACTGCGTAAATCAAAAGTTCAAGACTGCAGCATACCACAATGATCCCCTCTTTACATATGACAAGAACCAGAATGGCGCTGCAATCCTGAGCATCCTGCACAGGGTCTCCCCGGCCAGCACAGGTTATGCCGCCAGGGTCAGGGCCGAGGACCTTTAGCGGCAACATTCATTTCCTGAACAGGACAAGTTCTCCTGACCGTAAAGCTAATAAGAACTTCCTCGCACGGTGAGCTCCGGCTGACAGGGCTACTTGTCACCGGCCACGCAGGAGGAGAGTCCTGGTTCCCATTAGTGGCTTATGATGCCAGGTGCTACTAATAAGGTACATCGGCAAGAAACAAGAGCCTGCTAAGTTGTTGCTCCAACTCTGGAAGTAATCAGGCCTGAGCTGCAGGGTGAGGGAGGGGCCTTCTTTAAAGAAATGCTGGGGGTGGGTAGCCATAGTAAACCTAGCATCTAACCTGCTGAACGGCTTAAAGAAATAAATTTCCAACAATCCCTCTACATTTCCCCCAGCTACCATAAAAGACTCCCCCAAATTAACACTAATAATGTCTTCCCCAGCACACCAGGCCTGATGGATCGCCCTGAGGGCCATTATGGTCGGCCGCATCTGCTTCTCACTATGGCAGAGAGAGTCATGCCAACAGGCCAACTAGCATTAAGATCACACGAGCTAATCCACTTAGAGAGCAACCCCTGGAGAAGGTGGCAGGGGGCTCAGTGGCTCCCTTGTCAGGCTGGGGTCACAGGGAAGCAGGAGGTAGGGAGGCAACCTGACATTGGAGTCCCTGCTGCGTGGTTAGGTTATAAGTTATCTCATTTTCACTTTTGCACTACTGCCTCGTCTGCAAAGATAATGGTGCAGACATGCACCATGGTGAAGGCATGTTTATCTTGTTTTTAGCACGCCTGGTGGTTGAAGTTCCTATGTGTGCATTATGTCTTTACTTCTTATTTCTAGGTGCTCTTGATGACCCTAAAAGGGGAAAACTTTAAACACACACACATACACACACACACACACACACACACACACACACACTCTTGAACTGACTCAGTTCATCAAAATGCCTGAGTCTTCTAGTAACTTTTTCAGTAATACCCTACTGTTTCAGAAAGTTCTTTCTCTTACCTATCTTGGATCCTTCCTACTGTAGTATCAAACACAATCTGTTCACACTGAAAAAAATCAGGTCTGCAGCACAGAGTGGAAAGTGAGCACAGAATTCACAATGAAGCTGGGGTTTACCAGTCTTTAGCCAAAGTTTCCATGCTACCAGGAAAGGGCCCCATCTCCTCCTTACAGCTGCACAGATAAGCCTCACGTAGGCAAAACCCAGCCATAGTCTTTCCATACTGAGCCTGCATAATAAGGACACCGAGCTTTTAAGGAGAAACAGTAGAAAGGGGAATTTCTGATTATGCTGGCATGAAATTAACAGCATGGGACTTTTATTTTTGTAAATGAGTCTCTTTCTCTCTCTCCTTTTCTGTTTTTCAAGTCAGCATAAAAGGCTTCTAGCCCTAGAAGCTTGGTGTCTCTGTGTCAACAAGAAGTGACGTAGTACTTCTCAGACCTATCCTGAGCCCTCTGCTATAGGTGACACTCTTGTCACTGTCAACCTCTCAAGCCACCAGAGAAAATGAGGGGCCATGGCCAATCACAGAGCAGGAACAAATTCTGGCACCCTTTCCTATTTTAGAGGTTAGTGGAGCCAGTCCACTAACCTGTATGGCTTCCCTTGCCCACCAGCGATGTAAACATGACATCCACCTTATAGGACACCTGGGGGAACAGGTAAGGAGATACTGACTGTGAACGTGCTCAGCACAGAACCTGACTACATCAGATACTTGCAACTGTTCCTGACTCCTCCCTCAGAAGCATCCCAAAGGAAGGCACCCTGGCCTACCCAGGACTCAAGAGCCCAGCCCAAGACCGCCATCAGTCAGGTGATATTTGTCCTCTGCTCTGCCTTTACTAGATTTGCATAGCTGGCCATGCACATGGCCAACTGGACACTGAACGAGTGAGCTACATTTGGACCTGATGAGAGTGGAGCACTGCCCAGCTAAATTTAAACAAGAACTGGAATGACTCACCAGGCCACAGGTCAATGGGACAAAGAGTACCCTGGCCACCACAGCACAAAAGATCTGCTTCTCAGGGAAGGTACAGGTGCACACTATCCCAGCCTCAAACACTCGGCACCCAAGGCAGCAGTTTTACAGCGCTGGATGGATGACACCCTACACTGAAGAACAGCCTCTGGAGGAAGCAGGGGCCAGACCAATATTTAACACATTTTTACCTCTCACTGCTAGTATGACCCACTTCACAATAGCAATGGCAAGACAATCACAAACACCTATGGGGCACACACACAGTGCCACCATTCTAGGCACAGGATGAATATTTATTGATTGATCCTTTAACACCCTGTGAGTAGGTACTGTTATTATTCCTATTTTATAAATCACCAAACGGGTTAAAAAAGCATAACCGCAGTCACACAGCTGGTAAGCAATAAAATAGGAGTTTGACCCCAAGAATCAAAATGCACAGTCACTATATAAACACAGTGTTAGATGTGGCCAAGGAACATTGTGGCAAATCTTTCTACCAAAATAACTGCCAGAGAATCAGCACTTTTACCTAACACAACAGAAACAGAACCTTTATTTATCATGGAAAATTCAAGAACCCTCCAATGACCACCTATATTCATTTAGCAATACTCTTAAGTCTTCTACTTGGGTTTCAATTGAATTTATTTGAAAGTCATTAATAAAAAAATGTGAAATGACTGGAAATGTTTGTCTTCTGAATTAGCAAGAAAAAAGTGCTACAAATGATATTTGATTTTAACAGTTTAGGATGATGACATTTCAAAGATTCGTAATAGTTTCCGTAGAACACGTAGGAAGAAAGAGTATCCCTAAACTCTAGTCCTTCCTTCCTCCCCTCCCTACCCCCCAGCAATTGGCGGCTCCATTCAATAATGACAGCAAATTAAAAGGGGACTTCTCACTGAGATGAAAGACGATGCAACTTTCTTCCACTGGAAATAGAAGAAATCACCTTCAAAAGTTCCAAGAGCTCAGTCTATATCCCACATGGCTCTGGACCCCTAAGCAGGTTAAAATATTAAAAAATGAAGTCAGAGCAAACAGAAGCAAATCAAACTGACCCCCATTTTGGCTGGCTGACCTGTCAATCCAACTCTAAAACTAAGAAAAACGCAATTAACCAAAAGGACTTCATGAAGCTGTAAGTGGGGGTCACAGAGATAAAAGAATTTTTAAAGAGCGCAACAATCCAGAAAGAGCTCATCCAAGTGCTGGGTTTTACAAATGAATAAAATAGAGCTTCGGATGAAAAAAAAAAAAACAGAGACTAGCAATGCTGATAGAGGTAAAAAATGCAGAGCTGAGTCTAGAGCCCTGGCCTACAGAGCTGGGCACACCCCACAAGTCCTCCAACATCTTTCTAGCTTCACCACTGAAGACTTCTCCCAAAGACCAGATTTCCAGGAGCCCAGGAGGTTAGAGACTGAAGTCACTCATCACCCCCAAAAAGGATATTTCCTGGAAACAGAAATGGATTCAAAAAGGATTTAGGCAAATCTGTGAATGACAGAGCTGCTATAAATAGCTACCAAGAGAATTCTGAGAATCCTGTATCCACCTGACCTTTAGAACTGACGTCAAGGAAGATGGCTGTAGCCTTTCACAGTGATGTCTTAGGGGGTGGTGTTGGCAACCAAAGACTAGGTCAGATGGAGCTGACCCAAAACTGCACTCTCCATGTTCTTATATGGCCTGCTGTAGAGTGCCCAGGACTGTGAGCTAGAAGGCTAACCTAGTGCCTGGCTCTATCCATTTATAGTGATGTGACCATGGGCACAAATCTTATTTTCCTGATCTCTAAATTGGAACTGATAATGGTCTATAACCAAAACTTCCAGAGAATTTCAGAAACCAGACTTGTTTAGATTTCAGAAAGGCACTCGAGTGCCTGTGTTTCACAGCTCCAGTGTAGTCCAGGACAAGTGTTCTGTAATCAAACACATTAATAGTTTTGCAGCAAAACATATGAATATTCAAAATAAGCACGATAAATATAGCCTCGCGTCAGTTCAGATCAGGTTTTGCCACTAAAGTTTGCTGCAAACTTATACAAAACCTTTCAGCTTTCAGAGCTTTTCAGACTTCATAATCACAGAAGTGAGATTATGACCCTCCGCCTCTTTACGGAAGGGTGTGAGGTTAGGAGAGATAAAGTCATTAAGCATGCTGGGGGTGGGGAAGAAAGCGCTACAGCTGATTTTTTTAAGGCATTATTAATATTGCTGGTGTTGCTATCATTAGTCCACAGTATACGGTATTGTAAGCAGAACTTGGTTTGACATCAGAGGTTCCTAGAAGAATGATGAAAGAGGACCAGGAGTTCCTGAGCATCCTGTAACTTCTCAAAAGTGGCCTAAACCAAGGTGAATGGCTGCTGGCCTTCTGCAGACACAGCAGCCGGCCATCTGAGAGAGACCAAGACCAAGTGCCAGGCAGAACTCTGACGTCTTAGCCCCATGGCTCCTGCACTCTGCAGCCAGCCTGAGAGGCCTCTGGGAGGGTTAGGAGGGGGTCCAGGGAGTTGGCTGAGATTTTTCCTTGTGGTACCTGGACTTTCCTTCCAGAAGCAGAGAAGACCTCCTCCCTTCCTGTGCAAGATGCACCCTGAACTCATCTCAGGGCTGTTCTGTATAGCATACAGAGGCCTCTGTAGAAGATCCACACTCCCCTCTGATTCTACAGCACTAAGTTCAGAAACACCTTAAAACCAGCCTAGGGAGACTGAGGGCTATAAGTGAGGACTATTTTCACACTGAAGAAAACTACACTGCCCCCTGTAATCTTATCCCATAATGCCAAGAATGATAAAGTGCACCTGGCCCAGTGGAGGTGCTCTCTAGGCCACATCCAGACAAGCCCACACGCAGAACTGTTCCAGTCTTTCAGAGAGGAAAGAGAAGGCAGAGGGACCAAGCCTGGAGTGGGAGAGTGTGTCTTATAGAAGCCTGATACAACTCTCCATCCCGCACACTCTCCCCTATAACATGGGTCCCCTGGAGCTGATTTGGGGATCCACCTGCCTAGAGAATGCTGCTGACCCATCAGGTCTTCTCACTCCCTGGCTTCCTTCTGGTTCCATTAGTTAAGTAAACTCTATCTGGTTTACCCAAGTGGTATCTCTGCCTGGTCCTCCCATCCAACCACAGCTACATTTGACACTGTGTTTACATCTTGCCTTCCACTACAGGAACCACAATGCCCAGCTTCACTAAGTTTCATTCCAACTATCTGTTCAGCCAATAGGTGCCCCCTCACCACACCCCAGCTTGAGATCAGGTTATGGGGAGACCTATGGATGGGATTCCATAACCAGCTCCCCTTCCTGCCTCAGTCCTATCTCCCTCTCCAAAGCAAGAATAACTGCTGGGTACCTCATCTGTACCAACACCCTTGCTTGCTGGCTTAAACTACAATAAATCCTGGCCATCACTGCTCTGTTTCCAGACAATTCCACAGCTTCCTGCATCAAAATCTCCCCCTACTTTTTCTGTCTTGCCTTTCTGTTTGTAGTGGTAAAGGTGATGATTTTTCTTCCACCTGAGCATTTCTTGGACAGCTGATAGGTCAGGGGGGTGGGAGAGACAGAGAACAGTAAGAATTGGGAAAGCAGTACATTAATCCTGCAGCTTTGAGTGTGCAGGAGAGGAAAAGGCCTCCCACAAAGCACATCTATCCAGGAGCTAAGGGGTTGCCACACAGAATTGGGTCGAACACACACAGGACATCCTTGCCTCCTCCACTTACTCAGGCCCCCACAGCTTCCCACCTAAGGCATTACCACCAGGTCCAGCTCTTTGGCTGCAGTGCAGACTTTACTCCCACCCCCAACACACTGGGCCAAGAAGAGCATGTTCTCCCTGTACGTAGACCACAGATGACACCAGGACAGGGACATTGTCTGCACCACCTCATAAGCAACACAGTAGAAGACAGCAGTGGGGAACACTATCCACTAGAACTCAACAGATGAGGCCAAAACAAGATGGGGGACAGAAGGCTCAGTTCTTTACGTCCATGGTGACATATGTCATTCATAGCTCTAATTTCTGAATTTGGTATCATTAATTTAGCACCAATCCTAGACCATCTCATTTTAAAAAGTGAATAAAGCAAACTTCAGAAAGTTTAAATAACAATCACAAACTCTTACCACTAGACACGGCTAATTCCACCACCCAGGCTCACTGGACTATAAACACAGCCAGCCCTCTCTTTCTCCCCAGAAGAACGAGGGTTGCATTGCATGAGAACCCTGAACACTTAGGAGAGTGATATCTTATGTGGCCCTTCTCAGGTAAAGAAAAGCAACCACAACCGGACGAAAGCTAGGAAAAAATAAAATTATTTTCCATCACACCCTACTTCTCCCAGCACTTAGCTGAAATAATTCACGTCCGGAGAAGATGATAGACCTCTCTGGTCAAGTCTGGGGAGGGGATTTCCTCTTTAGGAAAGTTTGAGCCACAACAAATATGTTGTCGGTCTATTTCTGAGAGGTACAAGCACCAAGAAGACACACCTTCATAGTGGTTATTTTTTGCACCCACCAGGAAAAAATAAAAAATTGGCTACTTTTAGCTCGGTGGCACTTTCCAAGAGGTAAGTCTCAGAGCAGCCGATTAGGCAGTCTGGGAGTAGGCTGTGGCTAGGGGAGATTAGATCAGCTTCCAAAGCCTCCGCCCATGCATGTCCCCCTAACTAAATGAGCAACAGAGTAATGGGCGTGAGGAAGAGTGGGTGCAAATGTGGAAAACCCAACCAAGATCAGCAAAACACCAGGGAAATGACAACAGAAAACTAGATTTGTGGACACCATTCATCATTCAGCATAGGAGGGTAAAATGATAGTCTATAGTTTATGACAGAAGCCAGGAAAAGACCAAACCTTCTACTGATTCCCTCTGCCCTTTACTCCACCTCTAATGAGCAATCATCAACCCCGCCGTGTTCTGTAGACATGAGCCTCTTCCACCCTGAATGACGCCAAGTGCCCACCAAGAACAAGGAGGTTAAGTCTAGAGCATGAATCCAGCTCTGCCTCTTACCAGGAAAAGGGACTTTGAGTCTGAGTGTTAGCATCCTCCTATGTAAATGAACATTCCCTATCTCTCAGGGCTGCTGCAACAAAAATGCAGCTCCAGGTATGGACCTCAGTACTGAACCACGCATGTCATAGGCTCAAAAAAGGTTATTTCACAGAGAAGGAAACAGAAGCCAGAGGACAGCTAATGCTAGCCGGAAGCAGCAATTAATTGAGATAGGATAAGAGAGAGACTATACAGGCTGCAAGACCAAGGCTTTCATATTCATCCTTCTCTGTTGAATTGAAATAGACTCCCCCTAAATGTGTCTGCAGAAACGGATGTTTGAACCTACGGCTGGGTTTGGCCCTAAGCAGCCATTAGACTCCTGAGCTGCAGACAGTGACAGGCTGACTCTGCAGGAACCACAAGATGGGGTGAGACTGAGGGACCTGAAGTCTGGTGATACGGCTAGATCCAGGCCATGGGAGACCCTCATCTTGAATCTTACTTCCTTCTCTCTTTCCCTCCACTTTATCAGTCAAAGCAGTGTAGGTCAAACCACAGAAAAACCAAACGGGAGCCCAAATGCAAGAAGAGAAGGAAGGACCTAGTAAGAAGCTAGCCCCATTAGTTACGCAATGTTTTGGATACACCCCCTTTCCCCTCACCACCCTCTGAAACACATGGCCCCCAGGACATCAGAAAAAGGTTGGGGGCTTGGTAGGGGTTGTCTTTCTTTCTTTTTTTTTTTTTTTTTTTTGCAAGGAACACAGGTCCCCAGACTTAGGATGGGCCAGGGAGCGAAGGACCGATGTCAAGGCCGGAAAATTGGCACAGGTGCAGGTCTGGGGTGGGCCTACCTGTGCTGCTCCACGGCCTCATTGTCCGGAAGTTCAACCCCACACACGCTGCACTGCTCCCCTAGGGGCCGGCTCTCAGACTTCATGCCTACAGCCAGCTCACCCAGCTTGCTGAACAGCTCCCTCTGGATGAAGCCTTGGGGCAGCAGGCCCCCATAGGTGCTGAAGTCCATGGAGACAGCAAGGGCAGGCTGCACATGGAGACCAGAGGTCACCGAAGACGGCATGCTCAACACAGCGTCAGCCTTGTGGTTGGGCAACACAGAGTAGAGGCCCAGATGTTTCTCCACTGGGGGCCCTGGGGCTTCTGATCGGCCAGGAGGACCCTGGCCAGCCTCAGCTGGGGGAGCCAGCTGCTCAGCACTCTCCTCTCGCCCATAGTGCAGCTCCCTAGCGCTGGTGATGACACTGCTTCGAGTAGGCGTCCCAGGCCCCTCTTTGCCCCTCTCCTCAACCTTGTCCCCCATCCCTCCTGAGATGCTGGATTCAGCTGCCCCAGGGCTGTCCTGGCCAGGTACTTCATCTACCTGCATCATCTCAGTCTTCACCTCAGCCACCCCAGGGTGCCGCCCACCCCCAGCCATCATTGGCTCCTCGAGTCCTGCAGGTGGCTGAAGAGTTCCCTGCAGGAGAGACTGTCCTATGGTCATCAAACTGTCCACTGCAGCCTTAGTGGGACTCATGGCTGAAAGCCCAAATGAGGTGGAGACTGAAGGGCTCTGGTCCACCATGGGCCCAGGGAGGCTCTGTCCAGCCACACTGGCATACCCACTTTCCTCACTGGAATGCTTTGAGATGAAGATGTTCTTAAGGTACCGAGCCTTTCGGTCCTCTTCTTCCTCAGCCCCACCATCGGCCATGGTGGCCTCCGTGTCATTGTCATCTGAGGCCTGGATGGTCTCCAGGATCTTCAGGCACTGTTCTTCCAGGTACTCAATCTCCAGGATCTCAGCGGCATACAGCAGGTCATCCAGGTCCTCCGCCTTGGCTTGCAGCGTGGCTGTGTACGCATACTCCAGAATCTGCTGGAAAGTCTTTGGCGAGAGGAAGTCTAGAGTATAGTGCTGGCTGTTGCGGTGGAAGAGGATCTCAAACATCTTGCTGGTGCAGGCCAGCACTGTCCGGTGGGCGTGGAACTCCTGGCTATCCACCATAATGACCACATCGCACAAAGTCCCGGCCAGTCGCATCTGGTTGGCCTTGCATAGCAGCCCCGTAGGGTGGCTGGGGTTCTGGAGCTGGATCATGCCCATCTTTGTCAGATCCATGGTGCTCGCCTCGGCTCAGGCATGGGGCTCTCTTTCCTTCTGTGCTCTGCGTGATAGGGCAGAGTGGGCTTCCTGGGCCAATGGAGGGGGCTGCAGGAGAGAAGAGGAGAAGAAGGAAAGAGGTGAGAGAACAAATGGCACATTCATTCGTGTCCTTAAAAGAATTCAAACACTACAACACACTCCCACCCCCAACAAACTCCTGGTAATAGGCTCTTACAGATTTAAATGAAGCAGCTTCCTAAAAACCTACAAATCTGCCTTTATACCCATGGCTCATGCCTATAACCCTAGCTACTCAGGAGGCAGAGATCAGGAGGATCGCAATTCAAAGCGAACCCAGGCAAATAGTTTCATGTAACCCTATCTCGAAAAGAACCCATCAGAAAAAAAAAAAAAATGGGGCTGGCAGAGTGGCTCAAGGTGAAGGCCCTGAGTTCAAACCTCAGTACTGCAGAAAAAAAAAAAAATCTGCCTTCACAGGCTGGGGGATGATGAGAATAAAGAGAAGGTACTGCCACTGCACATACCTATTTCATGGATCTGTGATGTCTGTTATAAAGCAAAATGAAAATTACAGTGAGTTCTGAGCATTCTATAAACTTGAGAGTAGGGAATCCCCATTACAAAGCCAACATTCATTATGAGGAAGTGTTCATAACCTTACTGAAAATTAATAAAAACTTTAACCCCTTCCTTTAGTCAAATGAAACACTCAGCTTAACGCTCAACCCCCTGTACAGCAAGACTCAACAAAACAAAGCTTTTCTACCTCTGCTTTGCTTTGGTGGCCTTAGGAGCCAAGTCAGATCCAACTGACTTGCAGCCTTCTGTGGTGACCCACAGAAATCTGTGAGCAATGGGTTCTCTTCCTCCAGGCCTATCCTCTCTTCATCAGCCAGTGCCTTCCTGGGCCTCTGTCCTTCCATTCTATTGCAAAGGACTGACAGACCTATGCCCCCAACCTCCTCCTTAGGAAGTAACAGGAACACACACACAGAACCTACATGCTAACTTGGGTCACTCCTATCCACAGATATGTGTAATCTTAAGCCGACTCTGTGTATACGGGTGTGCGTGTGCACATGCATGTATGTGCCAGCCAGAGTGTTAACGTGCCTGCACACACTTACATGAAATGCTGAACTTACCCTTCTATCTACAAGTGCACAGTGGACAGAAGGATCTGAAATGTGAAGGAGGATAGGTCATGAAGGCAGGGAGCAGAGCATAGGAAACATGCCCCACTGTAGCCAAGAGTGGTCACACTGGGCTGGGTGTGAACTCCAGTGTGTCCCACAGGCTCCTGGGAGTTGGCAAATCCTGTGACCAGTAGAACCACTGGACACTGGACATGGCTCAGAGGTATTCGGAGTGATACTGGCAACAGCATATATGGAATGACTTACAACCAATATGAGGGGAACACAAGGCTGGGAGACAAAGGCCTCTCCCAAAGCCTGTTCCAGATCAGTGAGGGCTCCAGGACTCTGAACCCCTTTAGGGCATGACAGAAAGACCCAAGGGGCCCAGATTTTTCCCAGACACTGCCTCACTGTGGCCAGGATTGCAGCCAATGACCTGGGAAGAGGGTGGAGAGAGCAAGGGCTCTTCCTCACTCTTCACATGGCTTGCCTCTACCCTCAAAAGAAGCCCTGTGGGCTGGTTCCGGAGGCACAACGCTCATGCAGAAAGGGTTATCAGGGTGGCTGGTCCGGACACTTTTGCTGCTCACCCAAGGGTGGAAACCCAGGCCTGCAAGGGTGGGTAGACCATTCATCGCGCCTTACCACTGGGCGCTTTCCTGCGGACATCAGAGTTTCTGAGAACTAAAAGGGAGTAGAGAAAAGAATGGAAGGTTGGCTACCCAAATTCTTTCCCTGAAACAAGCCTTTGGGTCCTAGGGGAAATGGGGGTGCCCTAACAGCCGTCTCTCCCACCCCGCGGCTCAGCGCTCGCGATCCGGCCCGCACTGGCTGCAGCTTTCGGCCTGGCGGCGCTGGGGGAAAAGCCGGCGCTAACCAGCCGAGCTCCGGGACTGATCGCGCTCTCACACACCCCTAATTCCCAGCGACCCCCACCGGGACTTGGAGACGACTTCGGCAAACTTTGGGGAAGCAACTTTTCCCCAGAAGTCAGACGCCTGAAAGGAAAGGAACGGAACTAGGAAGGAAGGAAAGCGAAAGAGACCGGGCAAAAGGCGAGAGAGTCCAGACGGGCTGGACGCCGCTGCGAGGGCGGCGAGGCGGCTGACACGACCCGCAGCAAAGGGGAAGCACAAAAGCCCTGCAGCGAGTTGTGGGAGGAAAGGCGAGAAGGGATCTGCGGGCCCTCCCTCTCCGGCCGGGGGCCGTGACCCCCGGGAAGCGACAGGCAGGGTCTCTGGCCTCCGGCCGGAGGCGCCAGCTGCCGGCGTGCCCTGCCCAGGCAGGCATGTTGCGGGGAGGCGGCGAGCAAGTCGTTGCGGAGCGCGTCTGTGCATTTCAGTCAGTGTGTTCGCAGGCCGGCCGGATCGTGCGTATTCGAAGCGCGTGCGGGAGTGTGCGAGGGGCTTGCAAGCTAGCAGCCGGCGCGCCAGGGTGGGAAAGGCATCCCGCACGCATCAGGTGCAGAGCCCGGGCACCACCGCGCGCGGCCAGGAGCGCACCGCTAGCTCCGGCGCCACGGCTGGTCCCACCGAGAGCCGAGGAGAGCCCGAGCGCTGGAGACTCTTGGATTCTCCCTCCCTCTTTCCCTCCCGCCACCCCGAAAAGGGGATCAAGTCCAATCAAGAAAAAAGAACCCACCACGTTTTTTCAAGCAGAAACAAAACCCAAGCGAGTCCCAGACAGGCTTCCCTCCACCTCCGGATCCACTCGTCAGCTCCTCCGGCTCTAGCTTCCCAGCCGACCAGCGAATAAACACACAAATAAATAAACCACAATCCTATCTCACGCCCGCGCACCGGTCCGCATACATATGAGCACCCACAGGCTCTCGGCGCCTCCGCTGGCCCTTGGCTGTACAAAGCCTCCCAGTCCCCAACCCTCCGATCGCGCCCTCAGCCCCGGCAGACCGCTCTATCCCTCACCTCTCACCCGGACTGTGTCCTGGAGAGGAAAGGTTGGGGAGGCAGCTGCGCCCAAGCTGACAGCCAGGGCTCCCCCTGCTAGCTGACCCCCAATCAGCGCGGGCGACGGCTGCAGCAGCCGGAAGGGAGCACGCACAGCCCAGCGGCCGAGTGGCCGGAGCGAGCGCGCCCCCCCGCTCCCCCCCTCCCCCCGAGACCTCTCCAGCACCCGGGCGCCCTGGCGCGAGGCGCTCACCGGGCGGTGCGCCCTTCCCCGGCCCCCCACTCACCGCTGCCGAGCCGGGCGCTGTGGGGTGGGTGTGCGTGCCTGTTGAGGGGTGTGTGCCTGTGTCGGGGAGGGGTGTTGCTGGGGAACTGTTGCTCTCGGTATCAAGGCGGCAGCGGCGGCATCGCCCGGCAGTTCGCAGTACCCGCTCTCATCACCCTCAACTCCTCTCTGCTGCGAGGTTAGCAAATCACCACCGGCTGCGGCGCCTCCGCCGCGTCCCACGTCAACGCCGAGCCCCCTCCCCTGCGAGGCCCCGGCGCCTCTCCATCTTTAGTGCTGGCGGCCGAGCCCGGCTCCCTGCCCACAGCTGCCCCCCTTCCCTCCCCCCCTCCCGCGCTGTCCCCGGGCTCAGCCCGCCCACCCCACCCCCGCACTGGCCGAGCCCGTGCGCGCTCCCCGCCCCACCCCTCCCTTCCTCTCCTCCACCCTCCCTTCCCCGCGCTCCGCGCTCCGGGCTTCGCCTGACATCTAGCTGCTGCAGGGGCGCCAGCGGCCGCCACTCATCAGCTAGGCGGAGAGAGCAGAAGGGGCGAGTGGACAGGAGTGCAAGGAGCACTGGGGTGAGGAGCGACGATCAGTCTCCGCCTAAACCCCAAGATTTTAGTTTCCACTGGGCATGGGTTTTATCCACACACACCCCCCCCCTCAAGTCCGCTGTTCAAGTGCGGAGTTTATCCTTGGTTGCCATGCTTTTCCCAGTTCAGTTTCATCTCCCTTTCCTTGGGGCTGGGCGCTACACCCCCAGTATCCTGGACATCAAGAAGGTCACTTCTGCAGCCCAAACCAAGTCCTCTATGACTCCCAACTACTGCCTGCCTATGAGAAAGAACAGCGCGGCCGGATTTCGAGATGTCTAAGGCGCAGAGTTCGTCTAGTTCGCACTATGGTGAACCAGACGCCAAAGATTTATGGTCGAGGAGACACCCCGTTTTGCATGTCGCAGGCGCTAGAAGCCGAGGTCAAAGCCTGAGGGAAACTTTTCTCCCTCCCAGTCTTGGGAATCCCTTCCGCTCAGCTCCACCCCCCCACCCCACCCCCCGCCCGAGCAACCTGGATGGAAACAGGAGAACCTGCGCCCTGCTCTACGCAGTCTTGGGTAGGGGGAGCGAGGACGCAGTACAAGGACGCTTGGGAAAGCTCTGGGCCGCTCTAAAGTGCCTGCTCCTCTCAACTAGCTGCTCCACTTTAGAGGGTAGAGCAACCAAAGAAAATTTGCCCTACTGCAGCCTGCCTAAAGTTCCTATCTGCCCCTTCCCTAGAGCTGGGCGAAGGTAGGGGACAAGAAGTAGAAAGCACTCTTAGAAGCACTGGCCTTGGCATGACCAAAGTTCCCAGCATCGGAGCGGGGGGATGTGGTTGAGACCATCCTCCAGGGATCTCAGGTCAGCCCTTCCCCTTCCTCCCCCACCCACCCCCCCCCCCCACGCAGGTCATGCGGGTCTAGCAATTCCGGGATTCGGTCACTGAGCCTGCACGTTGTGTCCTTGACTGGCCTATGGGCCAAAGGTTTTCTTTCCACAGAACTCAAATAGAACCATCCTGATGCGTGCCTCTGGCACCAAAAGTCAAGCCCCAAGAGCTATAGGATCAGAAAGAGGGCAGAGGCTGAAAAGAGGTTAAAAAAAATCCAGGGAAGACCAGGAGGCAAAGTTTGCATGTAGAAACTGACCCAGGTCTACAAAAGCTGCTAAGAGGGAGGTCCCAGGGACAGATCACTCCATCTCAACAAGAAACACTCCAGTCTCTTACTAGCAGGAAAAGTGCTCAGACCAGCAGCAGTGTGTTGGAGTTGGGTGTGGGGACACATCTAGAAATGAAAGAAGGAACCAGGTTATCCTCTGATAGCCAACATCAAATTGACAGGGCAGAGGGAGTCTGTTCTCAGAGTACCCATTTGGAGAACAAGGAGCACTCCCTATTCTCTTATCTAAGTTCTATGCTCTATGCCCTTTCTTTAAAGGAATTTAAAGAAAGTTAAAAGAACTGGCCTGTAAAGAGGGCAAAAGTGGATGGATGTAAGGAGAGGAAGAAAGACAGTTGATGCCTCACCATTGTAACAGGAATCACTCACTGCACTTGTTGAGCTTGTAACTAGACAAAGCTTGCTAGAGGCGGCTGCCTAGTGTCCACATCCACCTGGCAGCCTCTCCCAGCAATAGCAAAAGCAGCTCACAATTAACCCCTGAGTCTAATCTTCCATTAATCCTGGAATCAGAGAAAGAGAGAATCTTTGGAAACAATGGGAGCGAAAGAACAGTCTCTCCTTGGCCCTGGGCACCCCCACCCCCATACCATATTCACTTTATGTGAAAATCTCCCTTGCTTCATAAACTCTGCCATTAAAAAGCCCAGCCCTTGTTAGTAAGTGTTAAAGAGAGATTAATGCCTGAATTTAAGAGGTGGAGAGGTAACAAAAAGGGAGAAGACTGGCGACGCTGTGGGCTGAGTGCCAGCATTGGGCTCCAAGCATTTCCACTTAGCGCTAAAGACTGGCTGCACAGCAGTTTGATAAGGTTTATTGGGTCCAGATAAAGCAGCAGAAGCTTCTCCACCAAAACTGGCACCATTTACAGCCAGAGCTATGTTCTTGGGTCCTGGGAGGCTAATGAGAATCCCCAGTTTAGAGATTTCATATGGCAGCACCTAAAAACAAGCAGGATGGAAAATTACAGAAAGAAAATCTCTCTCTCTCTCTCTCTCTCTCTCTCTCTCTCTCTCTCTCTCTCTCCTCTCCTCTCCTCTCCTCTCTCTCCTCTCTCTCTCTCTGTCTCTCACACACACAGACACACACACTTACACACACTCACACACACACACATTCTTTTTCCTTGAAGAATATGGTAAAGGGAACTGGGTCACATCAGCTCTCATGAAAATACAAGCGACTTTGATCTTAGGGGAAGGTCATGCTAGAAATGGGAATAGATGAGCTGACCCTTGGATGGAATTTCACTCCTGAATTTTCTTATTCCCGCCTCTCCTCCCTTGTCCCACATGCCTCCCACCAATGGCAACCTTTCTGAGCTCAGTTAGTGAAAGATCAGAGCAAACCCAGTCTAAGAGATCATCCAGGAAGGAAATGGGGGAATAATAACTTATTCGGAGGACATCCTTCACATTGCCTGTGTTGCTGCGCTTGATCTTTATAATAACCTCAACAACCTGGTGCTATTTTTTTTTTTGCCGTTTCTGTAGACAAGAAAGCTGAAGCTCAGAGAGGTTAAATACCTTAGCCAAGCCTGCAGATCTATTAAACATCAGAGCTGATTCTTTAAATCAGAACTTTCTGATTGCGCAGCTCAAGCTCTTTCCTGCTAAATTATACAGCCCATACTGAAATTCATCAAGGAAACAAGCAAGGGCTTGTCCTGAGGCCAGGTCTGTGTGATGGCCCACCACACTGAGGACCAAGTAGTTCTCAGAGTAGCTACCAGGCAGCAGATCCCAGGGCCTCTCCACTCTCCCTGCTTCCTCAGAATCTCAGGCAGAAGTTAGGGGGAGAGTTTTGAATTACAATCAGCTGAACAGATTCTCAAGAAGGTATGGAGCTAGTGGCAAGTGTGGGGCCCTGATTTCAAAATCCAGTACCACCAAAAAAGAAGAAGAAAATAATTGTGACAGTTTTTTGTTGGTTTTTTTTTTAGAATTCTGCTTGACTGTGAGTGGAAAGTTGCAACTCATTTTTGGTCCAACTTTTTTTGGGGTTGGACAGTATTGGGGTTTGAACTCAGGGCTTTGCATTTACTAGGCAGGCATTCTAGCGCCTGAGCCACACCCCAGCCCTATTTCAACTTTTAATTTAGAAGTTATTTACATTTCTTTCAATTTAAAAAGTAAACTCTCCTATTATAACAAATAAATTAAAGATCCCTACCTTTGGGGGAGAAGAAGCTATTTTGCATTTTCCAAAACCTTGTGGTGAGTGGAGATAAGCACTGCCTGATGGAGGCAGGCAGTGAAGTCACCGCAAAGAAAAAAGTGGTCTCTGCCATCGGGATCTCCAGGTGCCATCAGGGGACACACCAGGGACAGGTAAAGCTATCCATTTACTCTCAAATCCTTATCCCACTGGGGACTCTTAAGGGAAGATATGACAAGCCTATGGTGTCTTTTTTTGTGGAGACAAAGTTTCTTACAATCTCTCCACTCTCATCCCAGACATCAACTATATACACGCAAGTGATGTCAAAAATTAGGCAGAGTAGAATTCACCACTGCATATGTTGACACTTTTCTTTGTTTTTTTGCTTAAAAAAGCAAACAAACATGATTCTTTCAACATCACTTCATTAGGTACCCCCTCCAAAAAGTAGAGGGAGAAAATGATCAGGTGACATGTGTGTTCTGATAGCTTAAGCCAGAAAAACCAAGTCAAAGATGCTTCTTAAATGAGTAATTTCCATCATTCCGCTTTCCCCGTAGAACCCGGTCGGTCAGCGGTGTCTACAAACTTGTGTTGCCCTTCTAGGTGTTAAGTATGCCCTTCCTCTCATCTGCAAGGCAGAGAGTGACTTTTTTCTTTGTTTGTTTTGTTTTTTTAAAGATAGGGTCTTGCTATGTACGTAGTCCAGGCTGACCTCAAACTCAAGAATCCTCCTGCCTCAGCCTCCTGAGTGCTGGTATTATAGGTGTGCCCAACCACACCTTGCTCAAGGCTGACTTTTCAAAGAGGGGATTACTTTCTCTAGCCTTGGACGCTTTGGGTCACTGATTCCAAGATCTTCGTGATTGGAGACAAGAAAGCTTTTTCTTCTCCCTCTGCCCAGCATATTGCAAATGGTATTGGGACCTAATGTTTTCAACTCAAATAGCAAATCTGAGTTGTTATTAGTGCAAAGATGCCCTGAGGGGGTAGGCAGTGTGGATGAGATCTGCAACGGATGTTATGGGGAAGTGTGTTTATAATTATAATGGGATTTAATGTACACTGGGACCAGATGACGGCAGCCATTTTAAAAAGAGATGCTTAATAAGAGAGGTCCCTTAATGACAGGCAGCAGGGCTCAGGTTATTATGGAAAAGCACAGTGTTTCACTTGGTATCACAATCCATGTGCCAGCTTTTATGGGGTCCCTAACAAAGCTTTAGGGTGAGACACAGCAACCACTGTTGTCAGCTTTTGGGTGTAATGTTTTAATGTTGCTGTCTGTGAGAGGGACAGATGTAGTTAGAGAAAGGCGTTTTCTCTTTTTTAGATACACGCACACATACACAGGCCCCAGGCCGACATTGAATAGTTTTTGGTATTTGTGGAAATCTGCTTTGTTCTGAGAAAGACAGCCTCAATTTCAAAACTAAATTTTTGTAGCTATCAAGGGGTGCATTTTCCATATAGTGAGCATGGAATGAAACGGCATGACTCCCATTATAGGTAATGGGAGTCCCACAGCTAAATCCCCAGGCACCATGCTGAAAATTAGCCCCCAAGTCTTCATGGGGAAACAGGGGCGTTTTTAAACACTCTGGTGTTTCTTTGTTGGGGGGGCCAGGGAAAAGGGAAGCATATAACATTTTCTCATAGTGTTTAACTTTAAATAGCTAACTATTTAACTTTTGCATTGTTTGTGCATCAATACACAAGAGTGTTGTAGTTACAGACAAAACCTGGGAGGATGTACGAGGGAAGGTCACACTCCTTGATGATGCCACCAGGGCCACCGCAGTCCAAAAATATAGCTCCATGGCCTCTACCATGTTGAAATCTCTTATTTATTTCTCCCCAGATGTGAAAGAAGTGTATGAAAACCACCTTATTCATGCAATGTAGTCCTCACCCGTGGTTACTGTGCTGTCTGTTCACAAAACATGCCATTACCTCCTGAGGGTCCTTAAAGATAAATACAGTCACTTGCTGCGTGACAATGTTTCAGTCAATGACGGATCACATAATTGACAGGGTCCCATAAGATGATATCCACAAGATTGATCCTATTGCCTAGTGACATCTTCGTTTGTGTAAGTATACTCTTTGACACTGGCACCATGACAAAATCGCCTACCTGGTGCATTATTAAAATGTGTCCCTGTCTTTAGGAGATGCCTGACTTATTTCATTCATCCTGACATGGAAGAAAAGGCAAGAAATAAGTGCAAACTCAACTTCCATTCCCTACTTTCAGATACTAAATTTCTGGAGAAGTTACTCTTCAAATAGAAATGATATGTCAAGGGTATTATTTCACTCAATGACATATAATTTAAGACAATTATATTAAAATTAGGATAGCAAAACAAACGCTAATATCCTGCAGAGTGGAATTCAAGATTTGCCTGAATTTTTAAGATCACATAAGACTACCTTGGGTATCACCTATAATTCCAGCATTTAGGAGACTGAGGGAGGAGAATTGAGAGTTCAAGGCCAGCCTTGGATACACAGCAAGACCCTGTCTCAAAAAAATAAATAAATAAAAATTGCCTTCAAGCTGGGCACCGGTGGCTCACACCTGTCACCCTAGCTACTCAAAAGGCAGAGATCAGGAGGATTGCTGTTCGAAGCCAGTCTGGGCAAATAGTTCAGGAGACCCTATCCTAAAAAACCCATCACAATAAAGGGCTGGTGAAGTGGCTCAAAGGTTAGGTCTTGAGTTCAAGCCCCAGTACTACAAAAAAAAAAAAGTAATAATAATTGCCTTGGGCTTTCTCCCTGGAGAAAAGCTCCCTGTTTTCCCCTCAGAGCTGAGTGAATGGGAGTCTTGGAGTATAACCCAGGAGCAAAGGCTGTTGTGGGCTCTGAGCCAAACACTTGGACTCTGTCTCCATTACCAAATCAGTTCATTTTTCTCCTTTGGAAGTCATTGCTAGATCTTTGAGCAATCTTCTCCATCCTGACTGCCGCTCAGAATTAATTTCTCCTTCCTCCATAAGTCCCTTTGCACTGTTTGAACGTCTATCATAGTATTTACCGCCATCTGCCTTGTATCTGACTGAGTTATGTGCAGACTGACCACCCCTTCCTTTGTGAGTTTCTGGAAGGCCAGGCCTCCATCCTGTTCAATTTACTATTCCCACTCCCAACACTGAGAGCTTACCCCTCTGTTAAGCTGAATAAATGTGTTTGTGAATGTATGCATGGGTGCATGAATAAGTGAAAGAATGAATGAGTGAACACAGACACCAAGTGTTTGAGGAATTCAGGAAAGGGAGGGAATCACTCTGTTTTCAAACAATTAAAGCAGAATTCTTTGTAGCTATGAGGTTTTCACCAACTCTTGAAAGATCAATAAAGCATAGATAAGGGCTGATGATATCCATTGACTTTTTTTTTTTTTTGGCAGTACTGAAGATTGAACAGAGGGTCTCAAGTATGCTAAGCAAATTCTCCACTACTGAAGCCATGTCCCTAGCCCTTTCGTTTTTTCATTTTGTTTTTCAGACAGGGTCTGCCTATCTACAGGGTCTTGGCTGATCTCAAACTCACGATCTTCCTGCCTCCACCTCTGGAGTTGCTGTGATTACAGTCACACACTGCCATGCCTGGCTCTGTTGGTTTACTTATATACAACACAATGAAGGTATAACTGGTTCTATTGCAGTTTATGACTTCCCCAAAGGCCTAGAACCAAACTTTCTTCAATATCTTAGAACCGTTAATAAATATTTATTAAATGAATAAATATTTGAATAATTGAACTAAAATGAAACGAATTGATCTGAGTCATATTGCTCATTAATCCCACATGGCCTCATCATCCCAACCACAAATAGCTCTGAGTTCACCAATTCAGGGCAGAGAAACAGCCATCTGACCTCTGGCTGGAAACACCAGTGGGTACAGACAGAACTATATACTGAGCTCAGCTCTAGCATAGCAGACATGCATTAGCATAAGTCCTGGCAAATTTGCAGCTACTACCAGAGGCAGCAGAGACTGGCTCACTTTCACCAGACTTCTTCCTAAACACACCTGGGACTACCTTGTCCAGATTTGAGTTCTTCCCAGTGACTGTAAGCAGAAATCCCTTGGACTACTTCCAAGACTGGCCCATGAAAACTCCAGCATGGAAACCATCATTTATTTTCCCTTTCTGTGACTTGACCCAGTGGACACAGACATTTTGGAAGCTGAGTGATAAAGATGGCAGAGTCAAGATGAGAGGTACCTAGAATCCTGGACTCTGATTAAGTCAGAGGAGTCAGTTTTCAATATCATGTCCACCACAAAGGTCCTAGCAAGTTCAGGAAAATTACTTCAAGTCTCTGAGTTGCAAAGTCCTCATTAGTAAACTGTTGAGAATAACGACACCCACCCCACTAAAGTCACTGGGAAGAGGCACAAAAGGAACTTTAACCACATTAGAAGATCTGAAAGCCAGTGAGCATAGTGGTGTACATCTGTGGTCCCAGCACTTGGGAGGATCCCTTGAGCCTGGGAGTTTGAGAATAGCCAGGAAAACACAGCACAACCTTGTCTGAAAACCAAACCAAGGACTGGGAGTATGGCTTAGTGGTAGAGCATTTGCCTTGCATGTGAGAGGCCCTGGGCTCAATCCTCACTCAACACTGTAAAAAATATATACATATATCCTGAAAACATTAGCCATTATTAGCAATGGTATCAGATAATCTTTCTTTCCACCCTCCCTTATCAAATGCAGTATTAAAAAATATTTAGGATACGGTCTTGTGATAGATTGATTTTAAATCTCTTTTCATGAGTGAGGTCTGACCTATGCTTCTTGGCTTTTACTTGTAGCTGATCTCAGCTGTTGGTTGCCTTTTCTCCCAGTCTGGTCCCATTTTATTCGGTTGAGAGTAAAGCAAGCAAGCGAATGGAGAGCGAGGCTGGGTGGGTAGGGGGTGGTGTTAATTTTCACCTTGTAGCATGACGTGTTTATTAGCGTGTACTTACGTTAAGCGCAGCAGCCCGGTTTCCTTGAGTTAAATACCAGTCATGCCCAACTGGCTCTCCATGTACCATTACTCCAAGTGATTGAGCCAATTTCTCCCTCTGCCTTGAGTTTAAGTTGTAAACCTCTCAGCCAGACAGAGAGGCAATGATGGCTGCCTGTTGTGATTATTATTAACCTTTAGCACTACACTCACAGGACCAGGGGGTCTGCAGAGAAGCTGCCAACTCCCATCCACCCACCTTGCTCAGTCTATTCTCAACAGGCAAAGCAAGCATGCAAGCATTACTTGGGTTTTGCAAAGAGTCTCAGCCTATCTATCTGCAGTGCGAGATCCATTATATTGGGTGAATGGAGAAATGTCCAGTGTCCTCTAGTCCAGTTGGCAGGGGATAATAAAGGGCATTATGGGAAAACTGGAAAAGAGGCCTGTATGGGTGCCTCGAGATTGAGAAATTATTTGCCAGCCATCATTTCTTCTCATTGCAGTATATTTCTAAGCCAGATGCTAAGTTATACAGGTAAAACTTGCCAGAACAATGGTCACTCGTAGGTGTAGGCAATTCACGGGGACTGTTTATATCTAGCATAATTACGTTGGGAACCAGGAGTCACCAAAGGCTGCAGGAACAGGAGAAAGTGTTAAGTAAACTCTCATCCAGTCCAGATCCATGCCTCTCATTACTTCTCCTCTTCCAGCCCATACTTCTTTTCTTTTCCTTAAAGGAACTGACCTTCTTCCTTGAGGATTAACTAACAGTTGGCAGGATGGCAGCTCCCTGAATATGGGCAGCTTGTTTTGCTTTTCTGAACAGTTTGGTCTCTGCAAAATCTCAGAAGAAAAGAGGCCTTCTGTCCCCAGCCCCCACTCCTGGAATATGTGTTGCTTCTCTGATCAAAATTCAAGTGTGCCAGTGGTCTGACACTGGGTGAATCTAAAGCAAAGAAGCAATGTTCTCACCCACAGGAAGCTTCCAGTCTAATAAACAAGACCCAGATCAGGAAGGGCAGATGTGGGAGGCTTTGTGTTATGGCTTCTTTGTTTCTCAAAATAATAGTGGGTGGTGCCTGAAAGGAAGAGCAAGGTATAGAAACACACACATACACACACACACACACACATGAAGCCTGAATCTCATTTCTCCATCTCCTGTCATCTTGGTAAACTCATTCCCATAGTCACTTGGAGAGGCCACACCAACAGGATGACAAACTCTGTAGTTTATGTAGAATGAATATTTATTTGATATGCTTAAACAAATTTAAGCCATGCCTTCCATTTGTTTTTGCTGTGTCATTTATCAAACACTGCTTACAAAATAATACCACAGCTAACACAACACATTGAAGACTTACCCAGTGCAGGCACTGGCCCTTGACACCATTGTCTCCTTTCCTCCACCAAATAATCCCACACGAGGTGGATACTCTTATTCCCACTTCACAGTCGAAGAAATTGAGACAGGTAAAGGAGCCCTCCACAGGCCACACAACTAATAGGCAGCTTGCTCCCATTTCACTCCATACTTGAAACCACTTGTCCTTGGTCCTTCCTGTTTGGATCAATTCCCACTGCAGGTGGCAGAGGTATTTGGTCCTTCATCAATGGAATGGAAGGAGGTAGGCTGAAGTCAATTTATAAACCACTGAACTTTTCATATCTAACCAGGCCATCTGAAGCAGGTGAGAAGCTGTATTTCTGGCACCCCCTCCAGGTTGCCTGAGAGCAGGAATGCAGATCTGTAACAGGCTTTCACTAAAGACCAAAACTCTTCTCAATTGTCTACAAATGAAGAGGGAATCTGTGACCTGCTCCACTGGGGAAGCCAGCAGAGGAAAAGTTGGGCAGCAGCTTTACCAAGGGACATACTTTGTGATGACAGAAGCTGGGGAAAGAGGTCCCTGAAATGCGTGACATTTCAGTAATGTAAAGAGGTAAGCCCTAGTCCCAGAAGGGAACAGCTAAGGGCTCCCAAACGGGCTGGGTGTACAATGGTATGTACTGATATGTGTGTCTATGTGTACCAATCTGGGTTAAGGGGAGAGCATGAGGTAGTGGGTTGATATGAAAAATAGATAGATCGGTAATGCTGTTCCATTTAATCCTGAATGAAGATCCATCAGGCACTGGTGCTCGCCTCTATACATTAGGTACGGCTGGAAGAAAACGCAGCTCCATTTTCCATTAGCACACCAGAGCCTGCCCTCTTCAAAATACCGGGTAGACTCTCAAAACCCAAAGGGACTTAGAACATCCTGTAGTCCAACTCCACCATTTTAGAAGACAGGAAGCAAAGCAGAGAAGTCTTAAAGTATTCCCAAAGCCACACAGCCAATCCCAGCCAGGACTTGGGACCAGAGCCAGTTTGAGGCATCAGTCACTGAAGCCATTCAGTCATTCTTGGAGACTTTTTGGAAATTACTTTCCAAGTATGAAGCATTAACCTTTTGGAAGTCTTGCCCATAGAGGAAAGATACGATTTTCAAAAACAGCTCAGAAGCTGATGAAGCTGGGGACAAAATTTGAGGACACAAACAAATGGGGTTGGTGAGCAGCAAGGTTGAAATTCTGTGACTCACAACCCAGCAATGATAGCCACAGGGTTGTAGGAAGTCTATCATCTTTTTAGGTAGAAGCAGGTAAGTTACATTTGAATATATATATATATATATATATATATATATATATATATATATATATTACCTCTACATAGATATGTACACACATATATACATATGATAGACATCCTGACATACTAGTTTAAAATTGATCCTGTCATCATTCCTACCACACAATTCACAGATGTGTCCCTTTGGGGATTAGCATGATGGCAATTCCATGAAGAAGTAGTGCACTGTGCCTAAGCCTAGGCTTTGGAATCATACCAATGTGGGTCTCAAACCCAGATCTACTGTTTAATAACTATGTAAGTTTGGCCAATTTCTTAACTTAAGCCTTAGCTTCCTCACCTATACAATGAGGATATCTAGGGTCTCTGTAACCTCAAAGAAGCTAAAGAACTTAGCCTAGATCCCACATTTATAAGAAACAAAACTGGAAGTAAACCTCAGTCTGTCAGATTCCCAAAGCTAGGGTTGGGATGTAGCTTGTTGGTACAGCGCTTGCCTAGCATGCGTGAGGCCCTGGGTTCGATCCCAGCACCAAAAAAGAAAAGCCAAAAAAAAAAAAAAACCTCTCCCCCAAAGCTGGCTCCTTCCTGGACACCCCTCAAGCATCCCATCTTAGGGAAATGAAGGACAGTTTCCTTAAAAGGAATGCCATTGTTAGAATTGAAAATGTGGTATACAGCCTGCCCAGTCTATTCTTTTTAAAGCTACCACTTTTCTCCTGCACGAAAGGATAGTTTAAAATTACATATAGGCTAATATTACATATGAATCTAGTGATATATATGTTAGATTTCAGTTTAAAAACCTCCCACTCCCTCACCCGTATCTAAAAATAAGATACCAAAAATATTACCTGGAAGAGAAATTTAGTGAAAAGCAAGAAAGACTATAAATTGACTACACGCCATGGATTCCTCCAGTTTATTGACACCCAATTCTATAGGAACTCTCGGTCATTAGAGAGCATTGTCTTTCAAGGGAAAACATTCAAATAAACTACACCAATATTTGACTAGGTTGAAGTTTTTTTTTTTTTTCAAAGAGGGATTTAATATCCAATCTTTTCAGAAAGAGAGTTTCCTTCTATTGAGTTTGCTACCTGCTGAGAATTGTCTGTGACAAGGAAAAGAAAGTAATGATGGAGGGATGTTAATTTTTTTTTTTATCTCCCACAGCATCTCTTTGGAATGTTCTGGAATGTTTACTTATTGATTTTTCCATTAGGCATGGAAAGAGAATGGTGCAAGGACATGAACAATTGATCTCTATTCAGAAGACCTGGATTCAAGGCCAGTTCTGCCAAATGCTTTCTGTGTAACCTTGGGCAAGTCACTTAGTGTCTCTGTGTTTCAAATTCCACCTTTATAAAATCTGGTTTGGTGGGGTACCCCTGTAATCCAAGCTACTGGGGAGGCTGAAGAAGGAGGATTATAAATTCAAGGCCAAGCTCAACTAGAAAGACTCTGTCTAAAAATTAAATGTAAAAGAATTGAGGGTGTAGTTCAGTGGTTGAGTGCTTGCCTAGCACTCAAGAGACTCTGGGTTTAATTCCCAGTACTGCAAAAAGACAAAAAAAGGAAATATTATATGGAAAACAATTGGACTGTTTTAAAGCTCTTTCTCACTTCTTTGAGAAAAACCCTAAGACCCATCCCTAAGTTACTTCCCCTCCCTGGACCGTGATGGATAACATGAAGGTGTTCGACTAGTTTTATCACTAGGCCTGCTCTACCTGTGAAATTCTATAATACTCTGTAAACTCAACCAGATACACTGAAATCAGGTCTGTGCCATCACATGGAGGGCAAGACTGACGTGGATGTATTTAAAGAAAGAAGGTCTCCATCATGGTTTTGACCTCCATCACCAGGCAACCCAGGTGCTTTACACACAGGGAGAGGCAAAATGGAGAAGAGTGAGAGCAAGCTGGGGCTCTCTCCCCAGAGTGATCCTTGCACAGCTGTCTACCTGCCAGCCAGACCTCCAGGCCCTCAGCCCTGCTTGATTGTTTTCGTAGCCCTTTTTACTCCTGGAATTGTTTCCCTTGTTTATATGACTGCTTGTTTGTTTCCTGCCTAGGCTCCCTGGAGCCTCCCTACAGCTCCTCTCTAGTTAATGTACCTTCATGAAGGCAGAGGGCTGGACTCTGGCTCCTAGGGTACACCCCAGCACTTCAAGACAAGGCTTGGATAGAGTAGACGCATAATAAATATTTGTTCAAAGAAGGAAAGAACAAAGCAAGAAGTATGCGCCCTTTCTCTCTGTCTAAGAAGACTTAAACAGGCAGTATGTTTTTCAGAATGTGGGGTTCAGGCCCAGATAACTATCAGCTGGGGAAGTGAGAGTAATAGGTTATTCTGTGGGCTCGGAGATAGGTTTGCCATTTGAGCATTGCGGGTATTTCCACTGATACCAAATTACGTCCTGCTCACTAAGGGTGTGCCAGCTAAAGAGAGGACAAATGAGTGATGATGCCAGAAATGTGTATACCACTGTACCCACTACCTTTACATCACAATATCTCATTTTAACGTTGTACAAAACAGCATGAGGCTGTTTAGCTTGACTGAGATCATCAAGTAGAGAGCTGGGTCCTGGATCTGCTCAGAACACATGCCAGAGCTCTTCCCTTTGCATATAAACAGTCTACAAATGAAGACAGACTTGCCCTCCCAGTGCCCACTCCTCCACATGAAGCCGTCACAACTGCACATCCTACTGGTGGGCCAGTAAAAACAGGCTCATTTGTAGGGCAAGGACTCCAGTGAAGAAAATCAAAAGGCTGAGGTGCAGAATTCAGAATTTAGGAGGCATCACTGCCTGGAACTTGTATGATTTTAAGAGTGGTGCATTTTAAAATTTTGCACCCTTGCCTCAACCTAGTCCTGGCCATGCTCGCTGGAGTTCTGTGTGAGTTTCCTGTCCTGTCTTCAGATCTTTCTTTGTCTAGAATAGCATTAACATGGCAAGAGGCAGAATGATCGTGTGGGAGGATTTGGCTCCCAAATCGCCAACTTGCTCCTAACCACATCTTGGTAAGCTCTTCTCCAAATGGCCACTAGAATTGTTTTCCTAAAGGACAGCTGTCAGTCCCCTACTTTATTGGCTTCTCTCATGGCATTCAAGACCTTTACAAGTTGGCACTATTCTTCTGTCCTCAGGGACCATTCCCTGGTCCCCAAACTCTCGGGCATTGTTATGCTTCCACATCTTTGGTCAGGCTGTGCCTTCGACCTGAGTACCCTTCTTTGTCCATCTGCACCAAAATCATTTCTCCCTCAAAGGTAACTACAGGGTCGCCCACACCCAGCACTCTTGCTCACCATCCCACAGTCCAGAGAACACAGGTGGATAGATGGGAGGAAAATAGGAGTTTCAAATGAAGAGAAATGTAAAGACACTGTTTTTTTTTTTTTTTTGCAGCCAATCAGAATCTGACTTCTTCTAGGGTGGTACATGCCCATAATCCAGCTATGAGGGAGGTGAAGATGGGAGGATCAAGATTGGGGCCATTCTGGGAAAAAAAAAAAGTTAGCAAAACTCTATCTCAAAGAACAAGCCAGGCATGATGGTACACTCCCAGCTACATGGGAGGCATAGATCTGGAGCTACCCCTAGGCAGAAGCATGAGACCTATCTGAAAAATAACTAAATCAGAAAGGACTAGAGGTGTGGTACAAGTGAGAGAATGCTTGCTTCACAAATGCAAGGCCCTGAGTTCAAACCCCAGTACCACCAGAAAAAAAGACTCCAGACTTCGTTTGGAGTGAGCATGATTGGGACAGAGGAGAAAGGGCAAGAGTAAGTCCTTGCACACATACATGAGTATTGGGATACAGACGGGAGCCTAAGGGTGTCTATTCTCATTAGTTCTGGCAAGTCTACACACGTCATAAAATTCTAAAAGGTTGAAAATTAGTATATCTGGCTGAGGCTCTGGTGACCTTCCTCTTTCTTCTTCGCCACGATTATCTCCAAAATTGGAGCAAATTTGATGTGAACTCAGCTTGCCACTGGTGGCCAAAGAGGCATTCAGGTCTAGGAGCTCAGTACTAGGCATAGGGCTGGGATCCCAACAAGCCCACCAGCCAGGGCCTCCTAGGGCTCCCACCCTATGTTCCCTACACAAAAGGGGATGGGGAGTTTGTCTTCATCCCTGGGCTGGCAGTGCTAACTTTACAACCCTGGTAAGTGTGAATCAGCCTTTGAACTGGCTGGTTTATATTTTCCTGTGGCAATGTGAGTCCTAGTTATTGGTCATGAAATGAAACCAGGTTCCCAAGTACCCTGGGACCTCCTCATCCATCTAAGGCCCATTTTTAGACTCTCCCTCTTTGGCCTTCAGGCCAATATACCAGGGTCAGAGATGTGTAACTGCAGCCTTCCCACACAGGCACTGCAGAACATAGCCTTCGGGTGACACTTGGCTACCCTACTTTTTGTCTAAGTTACCATGTATTTGTTTTCTTTCCTCCTCTGTGTTTAACTTTTTCACCTTCTTTGCATGATCTTGAGAAGAAAGTCAAAGTCAAGCTGACATTTTGGTCCAGTCTCCCCAAGGAGCTCAGATCTGAGATCTTCATTCCTGGAAAGAAAGTTTATGTGTGTGCTGGTTCAAAAGCAGGTTTAGAGAAGAATGGAGAATGTGTGTGAATGCTATCATAATAATGACAATATCATAAATAATAATAACTCATAGTGACAGTGCTCGGTGACTTCGTGCTTTTCCTCATTTAACCACACAACAATCCTGGAAGATGGATATGACTACTATGTACCCATCTTAAAGAAGGGAATTTGACATGGACTGAGTGTTTGTATCCCTCCCCTCGAATTCATTCATTAGAACCTAATCACCAAAGTGACTGTATTAGGGTGTGGGGCCATTGGGAGGGGATTAGGTCATGAGGGTGGAGCTCTTCTAAGTAGGCTTAGTGCCCTTACAAAAGACGCCCCAGAGAGCTGCCTTGCCTCTTTCACCAGGGATGAAATTGGGGAGAAAGAACTGTTAGGAATTCAGAAACGGGTTTATGTTAGTCAGCTTTCTGTAACTGTGGTAAAATACCCAAGATATACAACAGAAAGGAGGAAAGATATATTTGGCTCACGGCTTCAGAGTTTTCAAGTCCATAGTCACTTGACTGGTTGCTTTGGGCCTGTAGCGAAGCAGAGCATTGCAGAGGCGAGCACATGGTGAAGCAAAGCTGTTCACATCATGAGGAAGCCAAAGAGAAAGGAGGGACCAGGGTCCCACAATATCCCCTTCAAGGACACACCCCCAGTGACATAACTTTCTTTCACAAGGCCCCACCTCTAAAAGGTTCCACCAGCTCTCATTTGCTGGGGACCAAGCCTTTTGGGGACACCTAAGACCCAAACCATAATGGGGCCCTTACCACAGCCCAAATCTACCCCACCCTGATCTTGGACTTCCCAGGTTTTAGAACTATGGAGGAATAAATGCTTCTAAGCCATCCAGTTGATCGCATTGTGTTATATCACCCTGACAGAGACACTGTTGTACCTATTTCCAAATGAGAAAATTTTGGCTCAGAGTATTCAAAGCTCAAATTCACATAGCTAGCAAATAGGACCAGGGACCAGGCCCCTTCTAGAGGCGTTAGCTCTCACTAGTTGGTGACGGTGAGAACGTCACTTCCTCTATCTAAAGCTCAGTTATCTTGTATCTGTTACAAAGAAACAGGAAGAGAGAGTCCTACTTACTTTAAAAGATTGGACGGTTGCATGGGACAAGGACTATGAAAGGCCATGCAAGTGTTAGCAATGATTCTTGTGATATCAGAAACCCTGTGAGATCTGGGATACAACAGAATATCCTAAGACACTGGGAACTTTCTGCATGTATGAAATTATTGATATGTTTCCTTCTTTTGATTTGAGGTCTCTATTTTGAGAGGCTATCAGTCTTTACAATTGAGACTCTGGAGACACTATAGGACTTTATGCTTTCCAAAAGATGACTATATTTGAGCCTCACACCTGCCTTGGGAGTTAAGCAGGACAAATATATTATCCCCATTCTGCAGGCAGGAAAACTGACAAAACACCTCCTGACATCTTACTCTGGTCCTCAGGCGTTCCTTTATGTTTCTGTTGTGGACAGGGGACAACGTTTACAGATTGCTGTGGGGGAGAAGGTTTGGGTGATGGGTGTGGAGGTGTTAGACCCTAAACTCTCTTTAGAAGCCAACCCTCCGCCCCTTACCCAGATATGCAGGTGCCCTACATTCAACATAATTCCTGTGAAACTCTGCAAAATGAGAGTTGTGGGTAACTATTTATCATAATGTTGTTATTTTAAAAAGTGTTATTAAATGCTTACATTTTGTTCTTTTTCTCTTTCCATTTGGAAGCAGTGCAGTTTTCCCAGTGTCTCACACTTCCCTAGACCTTTGTTGGCTCCAGCACCTTGTCTAGAATCCATGGGAAGAATACGAACAGCTTTACCTTTTATGCAGCTTAAGAGGTGGGGCTCTGGAGCTTTGGCCAGACAAATCTAGGTTTGAATCACATCTCTGCCTCTCAGTAGCTGCGTGTCCTGGGTGAATTGTTTAAACTCTGTGTCTTACGTGTAAGCCAGAGCTATGAATAAAGAGGTGTGGTATTTTTCAATGCTGGCCTAAGTTTTAATATAATGTGTACAATGATGCCTCGTTCAGTGTCTAGAAAGTGCTCAATAATTGTAGCTATTTTTGTTTATTGTTTGTCTGTTCTTAGAAACAGGATCTCCCTATGTAGCCCAGTTTGGCCTGGAACTCACTGGGTGGGCCAGGCCAGCCTCAAACTCATGATCCTCTTGCCTTTGCCTCCTGCATGCTGGGATTGCAGATGTGGACCACCATACCTGGCTGTTGTTTTAATTCATCCCCCAATCTAGTCCAGGTTATGGAGACAGCTCCCTGCAGGGCAGCCTTCTTGACAGGGCCTTTGTGAGAAGAAAGACTGGACCGTGAACTCATCAGAATCCATGTCTCTTTGGAGCAGATATGAAGAGGGTTTGGATGATGATACAGGAAGCAGAGGTTGTGCCAGGCTGCTGGGTAGCCTCAGGTCCTCAGACCCCACTGACTGCTCTTCATCCTTTTCCCTCCACGAAGAGCCAGAGTGAAACCACAGCCACTTCCACAAGGGCCCCAATTTTTGCCCCAATTTCAGCCCCACACCAAGTTCAGGACCACTCCCTTGCAGTCACCCAACAGTGAGCTGTGGACCTAGAATGTTTGCCTACTCCAGCTGCTGGGATTGGTCAGGGGAAATCAGGAACGGAGTAGAATAAAACAGGAGTGAGGAGAAAAGAAAGAAACCAACTGAGAGGAACCAGCACAGGGTGGGCAAAGTAGAACCCTGAGGGACTCTCTGCTGGGGCAATGAGGACATTTCACAGCATGCCCTGCTAGGAGGACAAAAGGAACACAGTCTCTGTGGCAGACTCAAACACTCTGGCCTGTGTCCTAGACCAGTACTGAAGTCAAGACTTCTAAATACCCCAGGGTATGCAGAATGGAGCTCACTCACTTTGACAACTGCACAGTCTACTGTCTCTGGGGGTGGTAGGTGGGTTGAGAACCTGCATTTTTAATAAATTTTAGCAAGTTTTTCCCAAACATTTTCATGTTAAAAATGGAGACTTTTAGAGATGAATAGAGAAGGATCTAGAAAAATTCTGTGTGGATTGATTTTAAATAATATGGAAGTCAGATTCAAGGCAAGATCAACAATGAACATTTTGGTTTGACCATTTATTGCACACCTACCTATTCTGTTCCACCAAGAAGCAGTCTTGTGCTCTAGAGGGTAAGGTGCACTCCATTTAGAGGAGTCAGGATACCTGTGCTGTGGGCAGTGCTAAGAGCCTGGATGTGCAGTGGCCAAGGACATGTGTGGGAGCCAAACCAGGAAGGAGGAACAAGGAACTGAGCAGACAGGCCTGCATGTGTTTCATTTTGAGGTAGATTAGCCTTCCTTTCATTTCTCTTAAACTAAAACATGGGGAAGCTTCTTTTCTCATTGTCTCCTTGTCTCCTTGGAGACAATGAAAGAAGGCCGAACCCCCGGGTGGCTTCCACTTGCTCATCTGCAAGTTGGGCTTGGTGAGGTTATGTGTGCCACGTCTGAGCCAAAGTAAAGAGACTTTCTGCCCTACTCTTCTCCAGCAAAAACAGCAAGGAGTCAAAATAAACAACTTTCAGAATCCAAATGGTGGCTCCTCTGAAAAGGCAAACCATTTCTCCTCTGTATTTATGGGGTTCCCTGGTGTGCAGCTGTGTGTGCACAAGAAGCCACACCCACCTGCACACAGTGCCTGGCAGTGAGCAGGTCAGAGAACCCGGAGCAGAGAGGTACTTGCTGCAGGAGGCTTGGGACTGTGAGGAGGCTTAAAAGCAGGTTGACTTTCTGTGTCTCATAGGTCTTGATTGGGCCAGCAGGTGCCTTCGCCCCCTTGTGGTGTTCCCTCTTGGCCCAGGGTGGAGGCAGAGCCTGGGCTGCCTCTGCTGGAGGCAGACAGAAAGAAAGCTGGACAGTCAGCACTGGATAGCAGCTCAAGCTCTGTAAAACCACCTGCAGCCCTTTCCTCCGAGCCCTGCTGACCTCTAGTGGTCACAAGGCAGAACTGGCCAGGACGAGGGTTCCCCTCAATCCTGGTGGTTGTAAGCCAGGGTTTCCACTTCAGAGTCACTAGGGAGTTTTGCAAACCACCATCGTCCAGACTCTACCTTGGGCTTTTATTCTAAGTTAAAGTCAGAGCCTCCTGTGACAGGACCTTGGTGTCGGTATCTTTTTTAATGCCAAGTTCTAATGAGCTCCCAAGATTGAGAGCCCTTGGTCAAAAATGGACATTTATTTCCTCACCTCTGATGGGGATGAGCGAGAGTTGGTGCTGCTGTCAACGCCTGAATATGTGTCCTGGAGAGTTAGTATGTCTCTGTGTGAGTGTCTGAATACCAGCATGGGCTTTGTGCCTGACTGGCAGTGTGTGCATGGTGCTGGTGACTGCTCACGGGTGGGTCCACCTGCCTGAGCGCATAGGTGAGTGAAGTGGGCACAGGAACAGGAAGCAATGTCTAGTCAATATCTCTTCTGTCCTTGAAGTTCAAGAGGTCGTTTTACAGCTCTCTTCATCCATTTGCAGAGTTCACAATGCTATTGGGAAGTTCTTCCTGCTCTCTCACCTCAGTCTAGGCTCAAGAAGAGAAGTCTAGATTCAAAAAAGAAAATTTCCAGTTTGCCATCAACCCTGGTAGCAGCCAAGGGATAGAAAGTCTGGCCTAAGGCTATGGACCCAAGGGTGCCTGGTGTGTGGCTGGGCCGTCCTCCTCAGTCTCAGCACTCCATCAGGCCCTGGATTAAATGAGTTGGAAGGGAGGAGGGCCAGCGCCAGCACAATTAAATTAATTTCCAGCAGATGCATGGGGATTAAAACCACCCACTTCTCCTCTCCGGACTCTGTCTAATGTTCCTGAAAACAATCTCCCGATCTTCAGCTTCTCTTTTCCTTAGGTCAAAGCTTTTGGAGTATTTGTTTCTGATTGATTTGTCTGTCCCAAGCTGTCCTTCCTCTTGCTAGGCTTGGCTGGAGGGCAGAAGCCTGGTAAGATCCTTGCCCCCAGGTCTTATTGACCTGGTTCTCCCCTTCACAGACTTACTGAGGGTACTGGGCAGGGGTGATATCAGGGGCAGTGGGACCCTCAGGATGGGACTTTCTGTCTTGGAGGGGGAGAGGAAGCTTTGGCCGCCCCGTGCATGTCCTTTTAGGAAGAAGAGGAAAGATATAGCCTATGTTGGAGTGAGCTGGCTCAAGTAATGTGCTTCCACTAACTAACTCATCTCCTCTCTGAGCCTTAGTCTCACCTTCTGTAAAATACAGAAAAGCATGTCTACTGCACAGGTTGCGAAAGTGA
The DNA here is from genome assembly GCF_047511655.1 of Castor canadensis. Lineage (NCBI taxonomy): Eukaryota > Metazoa > Chordata > Mammalia > Rodentia > Castoridae > Castor > Castor canadensis. The sequence continues at coordinate 187,319,903 of NC_133387.1, forward strand.
CACGAGGTAATACACAGAAAAGACACATAGATAATAGAACCTGACCCCTGGTAGATGATCACACATAATTTTAATGATTAGAGTAGGAGCTAGCGTTTATTTAGTACGCACAATTGGGTATGTTTTAGCTTTTTCTATGTATTGTTGAATCATCACAGTTATGCTCTGAGGAAGACCCTTTTAGTACCCCATTTACAAATGGGAAAAATGAGGCATAGCAGTGTTGGAAAATGTGCACAAAGATACACAGGGCTTTGGTGGTAGGCTGGGAATATGAGCTCTGGGAATTGGATGACATGCCCTGAAAGAATACAGGATAGATCTCTGGACTGTGCATATGCAAGGTATGTTATTTGCTTGTCTCAGAGCCATGTGGGAAACACGTGTGGTCCTTTGAACATGATCAGTGCCTAACTCCTGGCTCTGCGCCTTTCCTCCTGGAAGTTTGTTTTTGTTTTTCTTTTTGAGGTACTAGAGCTTGAACTCAGGGCCTTCACCTTGAGCCACTCCACCAGCCCAATTTTTTTTTGATAGGGTTTTTCGAGATAGGGTCTCACAAATGATTTGCCCAGGCTGGCTTCAAACTGCAATCCTCCTGATCTCTGCCTCCTGAGTAGCTAGGATTACAGGTGTGAGCCACCCACCGGCACCCGGGAAATCCTGGAAGTTTTTCCTCAAGGGAGCCACCTCTGGAGAGAAACAGACTAGTCAGCTACAATGAGTGGAAGAAAACTAGCAGGAAGGGAAACAGGTGCCTTTGGACAGAGGGAAAGAATCCAAAGGAGCCAGCAACTGGGTGGGGCAGCCCATCTCTAACCTCACTCTGTGAAACAGACTCCTGGAAAGTGAACTGGTTTTCCTTTTCCTGGATGTACCTGCCTTTCTTTCTGGGGACTCTGGGCCCTGCAGAAGGCCTGTGGGTGGCTCTCCTCACACCCTTGTGCTACAATGGGCTCATCTCATAGCCTCATTGGCCAGTTCCAACATGGGGGCCAGAGACTTTCTGCACTTTGCATGGAATTGACACTTAGTAAAATTTGTTCAGTGATCATTCTTCTCTGCTACACTCTGCTCCTTTCCTCACCTGGCTGCTGAATGGAACCAGACAGGTGGGGACTTGCATAGAGACTCTCTTCTACCCTTTCCTGACTGCATAACTGTGACCATGTCACCTGCTTCTCTGGTCATCTCTGAGGTGTCATCCAGCCTGATATTCTGTTGGCCTAGGCCACCACTGTTTGAGTGTGGAGCAGTGTGTGCAGAGGGAGGTCATTGAAGTTGGGGGACCCAGAAGACACTGGCATGTGGAGGAAATGATGTGTGGAATGGAAGCAAATGTCACCCTGGTACATGGCTCAACCTCAGGGTCAGATCCAGGATAAGGGATGGTACAGTGTGGCTGGGAAATTGGGAGCAGTCCACTCTCACAAACGCATCAAAGGAACTGTGTTAGTCAGTTTTCCATAGCTGTAACAAACACCTGAAGTAATCAACTTAAAAAGAGGAAAGGTTTATTTTGGCTCTAAGTTTTGGTAGTATCAGTCCATGGCCACTTGGCCCGTTGCTTTTGGGCCTGTGGCAAGGCAAAATATCATGGTGGGAGCATGTAGCAGAGGAGCACGTGGTGAGTACCAGAAGTATTCACCTCCTGGGAGCCTAAAATCGAAAAATAGAAGAAGGGTGCCGGGTCCTAAAAACCCCTTCAAGAGCACATCCAAATGACCTGACTTTCTTCCACTAGGCCCCTCCTCTTAAAGGTACCACCATCTTCCAATAGCTCCATGGGCTATTGGGCTGGGGACCAAGTCCTTAACACATAGGTCTTTCTGGGAATTTCCAGATCCAAACTATAGCAAGGTAAAAATGAAACATCAAAGCAAAGAGGGGGACCAACAGAACTTCTGCTAACTGTTCTCCCTTGTGTAGCACTTGCTTTGTGCTAGCCACTGTCCTGGGCTCCTAGAGAGACCAATTCATTTAGTTTTTGGAACAACTGTATGGGAGTGGGTGCTGTTATTATCTCCACTTTACAGATGGAGATGCCCAGCCACAGAAAAGTTAATCACCTAAGTAAATGCTAACACTAGGGTTCAAAACTAGGGAATCTTGCTTTAGCATTTAGACTTTTTGGTGGTGGTGGTGGTGGTGGTGATATTGGGGTTTGAACTTAGATCTTTGTGCTTGTTAGGAATGTTTGAACCATACCTCCATCCTTTTTTGCCCTCATTGTTTTGGAGACAAAGTCTTGCTTTTTGCCCAGGCTGGCCTGGACCACAGTCCTCCTATTTTATACCCAGCTTTTTCTGTTGAGATAGGATCTCAACAGCCCCTTCTTCCTCTCTTTGCTTACCAGCTATAGGTTGAGCAAGTCTTCTCTGCCCCATCCTCCCACCATAACATGTTGCCTCGCCACAGGCCCAAAAAGCAATAGAACAAATCACTTTTGGACGGAAACCTCCAAAAAGGAGATGCCAAACAACCCTTTTCTCTTCAAAACTTTATTACCTCAGGTATTTTGTTGGCAGATCAGCAGAGTGGCTAGCTACAATAGAGCCCAGAGCAGCCTTTACCCTGTCAGCACTTCACCCCTAGGCCTTGGGGTGGTACTGCCTGCAGTTGGCCTCATCCCCTGGAAGTAGAGAAATAAGGGGGAAAGATGGAAGTAGAAACAACCCCAAAAGAAAGGGGGAAGGAAGATGAGTAAAAGTCCCAGCTGATGCAAATATTGACATAACCATTAGTAGGGTAAATAAAACTCCCATTTATGTTATGCAAGTGTGAGCTTCTCTGAATACTTCTGTCTTGAGGAAGTTTTTATTTCTCCATAGAAGAAAAATGTTTTCATATTCTCTCCCACCGCTCAAACCCAGAACCCAGCAAGGCCTTGTGCCCCCGAGAGCTATAATATTATTTGTTAACATTTTTATGATGCCAAATGGTCTGTAGGAGAATGGGCGCCATTCTTTAGCTGGGAAACCATATGGCACGACGAGTAATAAATAAGGTATTGTGATAGTTAATGAACCTAATTGCCAGCAAAGGCTTTAATACAGAGACTGTGCTGCTGAGAATTTAGCACCGCATTAGGGATGCTGCAGAGCTCCCCTGACTTCTGAGGCTTAATTTAAGTTCTATATTGCAAACTCCAGAAAATAATTCCAAACCCTCCTGCTGGAAAAGCAACCTGCTGGTAGACTGTGATTATACCGAATTACTAAAATCGCAATCAATTTTATACACACAGTTAACCCTTGCCAGGAAGTGCTGTTGTAAAGGAGAAAGACCAAGACTGAGGCCCAGTGTACTTGTGGCTCTGGACCAAGGAGGACAATGGAGAGTCAGGAAAGACATGCTGCAGAAAGAGGGGCCAGGGACAGGGGGTCTTGTTATGCCAGGAAAGGAAGAAGGGGGAGGAGCCGATAGAAGACTTGATCATGGTCATAGCCTGTTGAATCTCTCTACTCCTTCAAGGTCCCCTTCCTTGTGGGACAAGAAGAAGACGGAGGGTCTTGGAGAGGGAGTCTATGCTCATCCACCACTCCTAAGCATCGGGAATCCCTGGCAGGAATAGAACAGAGCCATTGCCGCTATTATTCCATAAGTCAAGGTTATTAACTAGAGAAGATCAAATCGCGGCAGTCAAATAACCTTGCGCTGTGTAAAATGTAAATGCCGAACAGCTGCCACTGAACTTTCAGTGGTGTCTGGAAGGGTCCCTGGGAGAGAGGAGCTCACCGCAGCAGGCAGGAGAGGAGCCAAGGGAAAGGCATTTCTTCCCACCTTGGCTTTGGAACTTGCAACACGCCCCACTCACCCTCCAGCCCTGGCTGACCTGGAGGTGAATGGCCGATGCAGAAAGGGGGTCTGGTGGGAGCAAGTCAAGCCAGATGTGAAAGGAGAGAACACTAAAGAGCTGCCAAGCCCAGGGCACCTCTGGTCCATAAGGGCACAACCCATGGCAATGCCCCAGGCTTGTGCTTTGGAGAGCTCAGAACTGTCCTTTCCAGAAGAATGCCCCTAGGGGATGAGAAACCTCATTCAGTGTTTCCCTGTGTTAAACTTCCCTGAATTCAGAGAGGGATGAATGGGGTGGATTGAGAGAAGGAAGTGGGTAATGGAAACAAAGAATCTTTGCATAAGTCAAAAGATGATGGAAGAAGCTGAGGCTGGAAAACCCAGAAATGCACAGAAGAGAAATTAACAAGATGATCGAGACCAGGGAGCAGGCAGAGGGCCAAAACATGAGACCCTAAAAAGAGTGACCATATGTGGTCATGCAGTGCCTTCCCAAGAGTGAGGACAAAGCCCCGCTCCTGCTGTGGACTAGGGCATATTCAGCCTTGCCTGGCCGGGCAAGGGTGGAGATAATGAGTAGTCTCCAGAAGCCCATCACTAGGGTTTATAGGAAAGAGACCCTCAGAAACTTGACATTGATAAGCTCTGTACATGCAGCAGAATCTGAGTTTGGGGTGGGATGGACGATGAGGCATTGATGCTGTGGTTAAGCTTGTTGGAGGCAGGAATCTGTCTGATCTTAGCAGCCAGCCTGTATACACTCAGGAACTTGAATGAGGTAGACACCAGAAGAGTGCCCTCCAGAGGTGACTGGGAGAGGAAGCACCTATGTCAGTGTAGCTTACCAGGCAGGTAGTATGGGTGACACCTCCTCCAGGCAGCAATGGTAGGGTTTGGATCACCATAGTCTGTTAGGAAGGGACAGGCCAGCCTCCCATTGAGCCCCACTCCTGGTACAGGGCCATATTTGCAGGTCTGGGCTCATCTCAGGACTGTGTGCTCAGCCACTGCTGTGGTCCTAAAGTGGATGCTATCGGCTGCCTTTTTATTTGTAAGTCCTGCCACCAGAGCCTGGTGATAGGAGAAGCTGAGAGAGCCCTCAAAACCTTTTCCAACCTCTATGTATAAAGATAGGAGGTGAGAAGAAAGGATCACAGGACCCCTGTGATCCTGTGTTGAATCAGTTGGGAAGCTCTTGACAAACAGAGATGCAGAACCTCCCCAGAGGCTCTGACCTAGCAGACACAGGATATGCCCATGGGCTCTGCAGGTGTTTAAAAGTCCACAGGCGTTCCTGAGGTGGATCTGGGTGGAGTTCTGTTTTCCTGGGGCGTTCCACACCCTTCCCTCACTCCAACCTCCCTGCTCAGTGCCAGGAGAAAGAGAAATGTCTACACTCTCCCTGGTAAGCAATTGAGAGAACACAGAGGATCTACTTAAACCACTACAAGATACAGAGGCAGAAGGAAGTTATTCTTCACTCCAGAATGGTTAAACCCTTCTGGGTCAAAGGCACAGGTTAAGCTGCTGAAATTCTGCCTCTGGTGGCCTTCCAGATACACATCTGGAAGCAAAAGGTCGAGCCCAATGACCTTTAGGTCTTTGGCTTTTGTAACGTTATATATCCTTCCTTATTTTGTAGATGAGGAACAGGGAGGGCAGAAAGAGCCTATGAGTCACAGAAGGGCAGTGTTGACATTGCATGTATTCTCTGTGTGGAACATGTCGCCTTGCAGTCCTTCAAGTTGCATCATCTGAGCTCTTAGAGGATAAAAGAGGAACTAGAAAGATTCCAGGATCCATGTTCACTGTATCCAGGATGTATTGAATTGAAGGGAGTAGGGGGCACCTGAAGAAGTTTCCAGTTCTGAGACTGTAAGATGCTCCAGCAGTTGTCATCAGGTCAGAGAGAGTTTTATGAAAATTGTAGAGCTATATGTTAAATATACAACTTAATGCAAACACAGGGGAGCCCGGAATGAAAGACCTAGTCAGACAATGCCTCCTGGAGAGGGATTCTAGATAATAACTTTTATTTCTTTGGCATTATTCTTTGGTTTTATGCTTGCTAGGTAAGTGCTCTACCACTTGAGCCACCTACCTAGCCCTTTTTGCTTTAGTTATTTTTTTAGTCAGGGTCTTGCTTTCACTAGGGGCCAACCTCACAGGATCTACCTACCTATGCCTCCTGCATAGCTGAGATTATACGTATCTACCACCACACCTAGCCAAGATAATAACTATACTTATTGTGAGTTGATCATTCAACTCTATGCTAAAGGCTCTGAGAAAATTAAGAAATATAGAAGATATAGTGCCTTCCTGCAGGGAGCTGTCAGTCTAATTAGAAAGGCAATATGACAAGAAAAGGCTGGAAGACACTAAATCAAGCAGGTCACTGAGCCCGAAAGCTGTGGAACCCAGACACAGGTGCTGTGGTCTCTTAAGGAGCCTTTGCATTCTGTAAATTCTGAGAAAGAGAAGTTGGACCAAGACTCCCAGTGGCAAAAGGGTCCTTGGCAGAGCCCAGAGCCCTCCCCTCTGGGAAGGGTTGTTTTCCCAAGGTCAGGGTGTATTGAAGTTGGACAGAAGCTCTTGCCACTGGAGCCTAGGGCCAAACCAATGGCCACTAAGACTCCAGCTGCTCCCCTTGGGATGGTTAAGTGGTGGGAAACCATCATAGGTCTAGAGCCCTGTCAAATTGGGCAAGTGCTGAGATGAACAGCCACCAAGTCTGGATTTAATACTGTATATAAATACACTTTGCAATCATGAACAAGGCTTTCTACTTAGAGGCGACCACTAGAATATTTTATAGTGATGCAGATCAAGTGAAAAGAAGGAGAATAAATAAGAGGGAAGATAATTATTTGATGGAGTTCTCTTAGGATATGCCGCAGCAGGGAATACTTACAAAGAATACATATTACTGGAGAGATACAGCTATTCACACATCAAACTCAACTATAAATTGTCAGAAGCGAGAACAGTAGGAAGGGAATGGGAGAGATCTGAGTGCCCACCACACCGTTATCACTGGATTTCACTCTCCACCTTGCTCGCAGCGGCTCTGCGCGCCAGCCACAGCACAGTCCCACAGAAGGGAGACGCCACCTAATAAATGTCTCTGGAAAATTACGACTGTACTGCTACAGTAAAAAGATGGCGCCGTTTATCTCAGCACCATCTGCACAGGCTCATTTGTTGCTCCTGAGGCAGCCCACACGCACCCAGCAAGTTTGCAAGTCTCCAGCACTTGGAGTGTTTTCTTCACAAGGATGCCATAGGACTTGATATGCTAATTTCTCTCCTGGCTCCCTGTGGTCAAGCTGGAGCAAACCAGGCGACTGGACCAACTGGTTAGTATTCACCACCCACTGAAGCATCAGACTGAGACCTCAGGGTGGGGACCAGGAGCCTGTGCAGGTGAAACGAAACAGGAAACACTGTCATTGTTCATCCACTCATTCAATATGGAGTGTTGGAAATTTAGGATACTTGCATAACTGCTCACACCTCTTGTTCTTCCCCCACACTCTTATTCAAATTTCATATTCTCAAGGAGGCCCTCCTTCATTGAAAATCGCCACAACCACCTTTTTGTGGTAGATATTCTTCTGGTCTGCAAGCATCTTCTCTGTCCCTTTGTCATTTTTCATATGCACGGACTCCCAGCTGTGTTCACTCCTAATGGCTGGCATATCTGCTTCTTTGTAGGCTACTTTCTTGGAGCTGCTAGAACCTACTCTGCACTAGAATGTATAACTCACCTCCCACTCCTACTAGGCTTAGCCTTTAACCAGTGATTGATGCTTACAAACCTACCAAGACTCCAGCACTCTTGCCCCCAGTGGTTACAAACTGTGATGTACTGGGTATGGTTAAAACATGAAATATTGAGGAGGAGTTATCAAAATAGGAATAAGCAAGTTGCACAGGATCTGTGGGCTTTTAAGAGTGTGCACTGAATTCATTCTGATGACAAGTCTAGAGGTGGCATTATAAAAGTGGCAGCTGAGAGGAACGAGGTGCCGGTGTGGCTGGAGCAGGCCAGTCCCTGCTCTGACCTCAGTTTATTTTCCCATCCACTGGGAGACACAGTCTGCTTTGGCACCTCCTGCAGTCCCTGCACAACAGTGAACAGGACTGTGAAGGCTGGGAGACTGATGGGGCTTGACACCCCTCCCTACTCTTCTTTAAAATGTGCTCCCTGAAGATACTACCCCCTCCTTCCCTACCCTTTACTCCACACCCAGCCCAAGAATCTCAACCACCCCTTTGCTTTCAGGAGAAAGAAACACTTTTCTTTCCAGTATGTGCAGAAGCCCCTGTAGATTTGGCTTTGAGATGTACTTGAACTAGAGACTAGGCTATGGTAGAACTTGTTTTTTTTTTTTTTTCAGCAGGTGGTACAGAACACACCTGCCTGCCCACCCCCCAGGGTTATCCTTTGGTGTTCATCATAGAGGAGATCTGTGCTGAGACTTTCTCCTCGGGGCACAGTCATGGCAGTCAGGTCTCCATCCCTCTCCCGTTGAGTTTATAACTCAGAGGCCCAGGGGATGTTTATCATGGTGATACAGAAGGAAAGGAGAATTTTTATCCAACATTGGGGGCTTGGAGAGCCCTGTCCCCTCCACTTGGAAAATGGGCAGCCTAGAGAGAGAATATATCTGGTCAGAGCTGCAAGAGGAGAATGAACTCGTTGAGCCAAGACCAGAGGTGGGAAGTACAACAAAGGGCTCACAGAACAGTCTGAGATGAGGTGACCTAGGTATTGGGAAAGGCACTGGAGAGGAGGAAAGAGCTGGAGCCTCTTCAGGAAGTCTAAGGAGCAGAACTAGATGGCTGAGGAGATGTTTACATGTAGGGAGGTTAAACCTGGGAGGAGAGTAGATTTTTGTGGAAAGGAGAAATAAAGGACAGAGATAGAGTTTGAGACAGAAAAAGGGGGCCAGCGATGTACCTCAAGTGATAGAGGTCCTGGGTTCAATCTCCAGCACCTCCAAAAAAGCAGGAGGGGGCAGAAAGAAGGGGCCAGAATGCTAAGGGGATCATAGAAGGACATACAGAACAAAGGCATGGACAGAGATTGAGAAGAAACAGAGGCAACAAAACTAACAAGGAAACATCCTCTAAAAAAAAGACAACCTTATTTAGAACTGATTTGAGACTTGCAGAAGCATTGACAAAAAAGTTCAGAGAATTCCTACACACCGCTCACCAGCATCCCCGGAGTTAACTTCTTACATGATCATAGCAGTTACCAAAACCAGGACACTAACGCTGGTACAATATGTTCATTAAAATACAGACGTCATTGGATTTTTGCCAGTTTCCTATACGATCTAGACAGGGAGAAAGATAAACAAGAGAGCCAGGGAGGTAAAAGCAGGTTAGATGAAAGTCCCCACGTTCTTCCAACTAGGAGAGAGTTTACAGAGCACTAGCCCATGAGAGGTTAAGGGTGTGGGCTATATGCCTCATACCTGGCTATATAATTAATGGATGGAGTCTGGTGGGCCAGGCACACACCAGATGCACTGCAGTGTCCACATGCAACCAGCTCATGGTCTTTGCCTCTTTGAAACTTCCACGCCCTCCAGGATCTGTGGTTTACACCAATAGACACTCTAAGGGGCCAAATGCCAAGAGTTTCTTTGAGTGTGAACCTCCCAGCCTCATCCTCCAGAAAAGACCTATGCTGAAACTTTCTCTTAAATGCCTCTCTCAGGGCACAGTCGTGATAGCCGGGGTCTCTATCCTGCTCCCTCCAGATTTATAATTCAGGGGTCCAGGGGGAAGTTTATCACTGTGATACAGGAAGGAAAGGAGGATTTTTTTTATCCAACATTGGGGGCCTAGACAGACTTGTGTCTTCATTTGGGAACCAGGCTGCCTAGCAAGAGTGGACTGTCATCACCAGGAGGTTCACGAACTTCTTCCTTCCTGAGCCTCCAGCATGGAGAGGGCCAGCCCCAGCAGACAGCAGATGTGGGAATGAGGTCCAGCTGAGGCTCCCCACACACTCTGCTCAGGTCAGCTCTAAAAGCCTAAACCACAGCCCCATGGCCAAGCCAGCCTGCTTCCTTCTGCAGCAGTGACATGCTTGCGGGCTTCTTTAAGGAGGCCCCTTTCTGAAGTTCTTTGTTTCATTAAGAGAGACACATCTGCCATTTTGTCCCCTCTTGGCTTGAAAGTCAATGGTAGCCCTTAGGGGTGTGGCATAGGAAAGGGAATACAAAACTGTGATTCACAATAGATAACAGGGCAAAGCTATGGCATGTCCCAGTACCAAAAGACAAATGACTCCAGGCCAGTGTAGAAGGCCCTTGTTGGAACTCACAGGTCATCTCAGAATAAGGTGTGTGTGTGTGTGTGTGTGTGTGTGTGTGTGTGTGTGTGTGTACAATTGGGAGAAGGGCAGGAACAGGGAAGACCCATTGCATCCAGTCAACAGGAGTATGCGCTGTAGGAAGCCTCTCATACTATCCCTGGATGTCTTTCCCATGAACCCTGACTGTTCAGAGATAACAGATATTTGTCCTAATTGGTGGAGAGATACAGGGAGTAACAGACAAGAAAGAACCAAGAACTGTAAACAACTTTCCTCAGGCAGTTCATGTTGTTCTATCTGATTCACCACCGCACCCCTAAATAACGGAAGAAATTAACTTTCATCTTTTCCCCTTAAAACAAGGATAAGAAATAGCTGGTTTATGTTGAATATTAGGGGAACAGCACGATAGAGAAAAAGTAAGTAATAGTGGGGGTTAATCTGATCAGAGCTCACTACATACATGTGGGAAATGTCAAGGCGAAACCCCCTTGAATAATCAACATACACTTAAAAAATGTAGGACAGGAAAATAAAACAGGCTTTGTCTGGAGGTGGGTACCAGTGGGAGGAAAGACGGTTAATAGAGAGGGTGAATATGGTGGATGTACTTTTATAGATGTATGAAAATAGAACGATGAAACTTGTTGAAATTGTTCTATGAAGGGGGAGCAAGGAATGATATATTGTAAGCACAGATGTAAATGTCACAATGTATCCCTCATATACAACTATTATATGCTAATTAAAAAAGAAATAGCTGGCTTATATTGAAGCAGAAGAATTCAGTTTAGCTCTAGTGCCCGGCATAAAGCCTTGTATATAGCAAGTGCTCAAAAATACATGCCAACTGAACAAAAGTTAGATATAGAAGAAACCTTGATAGCTGCGTAATATTATAGAAAGAGCTTTGGGATTGGAGAAAATTGAGTGGAAATCCTCAGTATATATGACCTCTCTCAGCCTCTGTTTTTGTCACTTATAAAAACAAAGATGAATAGCTCCCTTCTTCAATACTATGATGACAATTAAATAGACTGTGTGTGCTAAGCAACCTGTATAGGACAATGCCTGGCATGAGATAGATAATAAGAGCAGCTAATTTGTGATTGTTTTAGATAGTTGGAACCACTCAAACTGCGAAGGTTCTGGAGAACCTTAGCAAAGAAGACAGGCTTAGGGTTATTTGAGGACAGTCCTACCCAGAGGCTGAAGAATGGGTTATTAAGATGTGTATTTAAGGCCCATGTCTCCCTCTGGGTTCTAGGGTCCTCAGTCCCCATTGCTGGTAGGACGTGCATGTGTCTCCCTGACAGGTGCTGAAACATAAAATAAGCAGGCATGCCATACGATCGTCTTCTAGCAATTGTGGGCTCTGCAGTCCACCACTGTGTACATGGCCAAGTACTTCTGTCTTCTTCCCTCTTGCTCTCTTTCTCATTCTTGAACACATCAAAGGATGATCTCACACCCATGTTGAGTAGTCAGGAACCAGTGCTATTTCTGGTGAAGGATACCAGTTGTCTCAGGCACTGTGACACACTTTTATTCTTAAGTTATCAGACAGTAACACCTGAGCGGACAGAGCTTGTGTTTCAATACTGCTGGTAACATGCACTGAGTGGGTGCCTAATGAACTCTTGTTGACGGTGAAGATGAGGAACAAAGGCAGGCAGAGGGGCTGTAGCAGGCTGGGTGAGGGACTTGAATGCTTGAAAGTGACATGGTTGAGAAACCTTTCTGTCGGTTACAGTTCTATGGCCACAAGGTTTTCACGACTGGGTGACCATCAGCACCAAAGCCAACTCTGCAACACCTACCCTCTTGTTCTCACCTTTACCCATATTCTTCTCATCCTTCTTCCCTTGTAGCGTAGTAAGACTTTGGGGGCACCTGCCCCCTTGGCCTCTCCAATGGTCAGTGAGATGCCTTCTGGCTTTAGAATCCCTTGAAGCTGGAGCCAGATGAGTGTCCTTCTCCATGCAGTGAAAGTTGGGGCTAAGTTGGCCTGGGATCCTCAGCTCTGCAGTGCAGCAAACATGGTGGATTGCACACCTTGTGTGACAGAAGAGGTGGAGTGTCAGGCACTTTTCTCATGCTGTGAGCTCATCGAGTGCAACACCCTGAAAACAGGTTTTTCTTCCCCTTTCCAGAAGAAGGAAAATGAGTCTCAGGAGAGGGATATGACCGAAGGCAGTGCTATGGACAAGAGTGTGCATCAGACATGCCAGGGCATTTAGTAAAACACAGATTGTGGGGCTCTAGTTGGAGTTTTGGATTTAGTAGTTCCATACAGAGCCTGAGAACTAGCATTTCAACAAGTTCCTAAGTGACACAGATGCTGCTTGTCCAGGAGCAGACTCTGAGGGCCATTGACTTTGAGGTCATGGGTAGTATGTGGAAGACCAAGGATTGATCCCAGTCAGGTGTCTCCCTTACCCAAGTTGGCTCCCCTCTGCAGATTACCTGTGTAGCATCACTATCAATGCTCTGAAATCTGTTCACCTGGACATCACAGAGATGGTATGGAGTCTTCTGAAAATACTTGGCCTCTGGGAAATGGGGTGAGGCAAGTGCCAAGTGGCTCCAGCACTGAGGTAGAAGATCTGAGAACAGAGGCCACAGTCAGAAGCCAGAATCACCAGCCCCTACAGCTTCTTTCACAGGGTGTTTTATGGGAGCTTGGTCCTGCGGAGTCAACAGCAGCCCGCTCAGCCACAGGGTCCCCATTGTGGGGCAGTTTTAAATTGCTACTGTATTTAGTTGTCAGCCGAGCTACTTCAGTGGTTGTGTTGATGGGGAAAGGGTGAGGTGGGCAAGTTCCAGAAACCAGCAGAAAGACATTTGTGTTTCTCTCTGTTTTGCGCTCACTGGGGATTCTGTGCAGAGCAGCCTCTTGGGGCTCAGAGCCAGAGTATATGTCAACCCTGTGTTGATGGGTTCTTCAATGTGCTGGATGGGTTTGTACCTCTTGGTTAGTGGGACCCAGGAGGCTGGGAAATTCAGCTGCTGACATATGCCTCTTGCCGTTCCTGCAGGGACTGACTTGGAACTTTGTGGATCCTCTTATCAGTTCCATTTTATTAGTGGGAAAACTGAGACACTGAGGGCTTAAATAACTTAGCCAAGACCATATAGCTGAGTGACTGAGGCAGGATTTGGACCCAGTGGTTTAGGCTCCAGAGCAGGTACTCTTTCCTTCTCCCCTACTGCCCCCTCCCACTTACGCATGAGACTGCCAGGGCCTGCTCAGGAACTCCCAACCTCATACCCTTCAATTATGTAACCACGGTCATCAGTGTTCACATGGCATGTACTTTATAGGAAATGAAATGGCAGTGGGGACAGACAGCTCTTAGGTCAATGGCTGTGACCCTGGAGACTGGAATGTGGCAGCAATCCAAAACATGGAATCAGATGACCTGACTCCTCAGCCTCCTGCCTGAGTGACTACGGTAACCTGTTTGGGCTCAGTTTCTCTCTGTATAAAATGGGGACAATACCATTGTTATAGGTAGGATCATGACCCCCTCCCCTCAATTTCTATGTTCATAGCTCTAACCCTCAGTATTTTCAGAAAAGGACTATATCAAAGATAGAGCCTTCAATTAAAATAAAATATTATCAGATGGTCGTCAGGCCTAACACAACTCGTGGCCGATGTCTTTATAAGACGAGATTAGGATACAGACAGGCACAGAGGAAAGACCATGTGAGAGCAGAGGCAGGAGACGCTGTCTACAACCAAGGACAGAGGCCTCAGAAGAAACCAACCCTCCCAATACCTTCCTTAGTCTTGGAAATTCAGTCTCTGGAACTGTGACAAAGCAAATCTCTGTTGTTAAGCCACGCAACCTGTGGCAGTCATAATAAAGACTATGACCTGCCTATGAAGATGTGAGGACTAAATGACAGTTGGAGATTCTTGCCAATGGAGGTGGCATATAAAGGTCAAGAATTGGAAGGGATTAGGTTGAGTAAGAGAGCACAAAAAGGGATCGCCTTTGTCTCAAGGGAGCGGTAAGTGCAAATCTTGTGCAGAAGCAACTCAGGAGTCAAGAATGGGCATTTCAGATGGAACTCAGGATTCCACTATAGCCTCAAAACGGAGTAGTGAGGACCAATGTGATAGAGCAGCTTCATTCATTCATTCTTCAACCCATGGCTGCTGAGCAACTGCTTGTGGGCACCCAGCCAGGGCCAAAAGCAGCAGGGAATCTTCCAGGAGACAGAGGCCCCTGAGCTTAAGTCTCAGAGATAATAAGTGATTCAGGTGACAGAAGTAGGTGGCAACTCTGTGTCTACATTGGACTTGGACTGAGAGAAAGCCCAAATGCAAAACCCCTTGAATAAATCAATCAGAGTTTCTTTATTTATAGACTGAGAAGGAAGATGGCCCAGCCAGGAAGCAAGGCAGAGATACCAATAACCTTCCCCAGGAAGGGGGCCATAGGTGCAGATGAGGACTTGGAAGTAAACGAGGGCCATATTAGATTCTATGAAGGTCTGTCTTTCTCAGGCAAGGGCATTGGTAAGATCTTCTTTGAGAAAAATGGTAGCATTATCAATACACAATTAAATACAAAGTGAATATTTATACAGAATGAAAAAAGATATCAGACCAAATGATACATTTTAAAAAGTTAGAAAAAGCATCAGTCATTGTCCAGGACCTTGAAAGGGAGTTGTGCAAACAAGGGGTCATGGAGCTTAGATTCCCATAAAACTGCTTCTGATTACACAAGTAGACACATACCCTTGTGTCTGTCCTAGACTCAAGGCCGGAGCATAGGAGACATGACCTACACAGCATTCTTGCTAGAGACCCTTCACCTGGGGATCATCAAGTGCATTGTCATCTGGGAGTATGATGATGGTGGTTTGCACACGGTACATTCATGCATAATCAATAGCTCGTTCAGACTCTTCAGCACAGCCTGGCCACATACATGCCTAAACTCTGTGTGTGAAACTGGAATGAGGGTTAGTTACCAGCAGAGTCTGAGTCAGGCCAAATGTGGGATCTGTTCTTTCCCAGAATTCCAGGAGGGAGGAATGCCTGGGCAGAGTCCTGGAGGGGAGAGGCAGCCAGGCCCTTTTGAAGAGCTACCAGCAGTTTGGTGAGGATGGAGTTCATGCAGATGGGCAAAGAGGTAAGAGAACCATGGAGAAGTAGGGAGGGCAGATGAAGGATTTTGTATAGATGTTAAGGAGTTCTAATTTTATCCTGGAAGCAATGGGAAGTTGCTGAAGGAAGCCAAGATATGTAAAAAGCATAGGCAGAATATGCAATGTGGAATGTTACTGTGTCACCATGGCTTAGTAAAGCAGGGAGATGGTTCAGGAGGCTACTACAGGCATCCAAGTGTGTCAGGGTTGTCCAGAGAACCCCAAAAATAAATATGTCTGGGAGGCAGGGATTTATTATGGGGACTCTAAGGAATCAGCTCCCATGATAATGGCAGATGGGAAGTCCCAAGGTATGTGAGAAGCAACCTGGGGCCCAGGAGGACCAGGGGCATAGCTCCAGTCCAGTCCTGAAGGCCTGACACCCAGGAGAAATGTTTTAAGTTCTGGTCGGAGGCCAGCAGGTTTGGGATCAGGAATGAGCTGTTTCAGTCCACGTCCAAAAAAATGAACATCCCAACTCATAGCACTCACACAGGAGGCATTCCCTCTTATACTAGGAAGGGTCCGTCTTCTATTTAAGCCTTCAGCTGATTGTATGAGGCCCATCTACTTCATGGAGGATAACCTACTTTTATTACTCAATCTACTGATTCAAATGTTAATCTCATCCAAAACATCTTCACAAACCTGCCTAGAAAGATGTTTGTTCAAATACCTGGGCACCCTATGGCCCAGCCAAGTTGACACATAAACTAAACCAACACACAAAAGGAGAAAGACAGTGACTTGAATGAGAATGGTGGCCACAGCAAAACAATAATTAGAGATTAGGAGATTTCTTAAAAGTTTGAACAGAGGGCAAGAGAAGAATATAATCAAAGGACATTGTAGGCATGAATAAAAGGAGCATAATGAAACCGATTTTGAAAAATTACAAGAAAGATTTAAAAAGGGGGTGGGTGGTTGGAGGTGTGGCTCCATTGGGAGAGCATCTGCCTAGCAAGCGTGAGGCCCTGAGTTCAAACCCCAGCTGCCAAAAAACAAAAACATAAAAGGGGGTGGGAGAACAGGATATAAGAAAGAGTAACAGAGGGAGTGGATTTGATCAAAGTACATTATATGCATGTGTGTATGGAAATATCACAATGAAGCCTCCCACACTGTACAATTAACAAGCATTAATAAAAATGGCTGAGGTGGAAGAGTGACTGCCTAGCAAGCAAAAGGCCCTGAGTTCAAACCCCAGTACTGTAAATAAATAAATAAATGCAAAAAAAATCTGTTAAAGAAAAATTTGAACAGGAATTAGCAATTTTGAACAATGAGTGAAAGAGTCTACAGTAACCCCTGGGTTTGGGTTTGGGGTTGACTAAGAGAAAAATGATTCCAGTTATTGTGTTAGTGTCATCTGATTGTCCCTTCCTCACTAGATCATGGGATCATTAACAGCCAAATATTGATTGTATAGCTCACAGCCCCTACTTGAATATTCTTGCAAAATTCTCCATAAGAACTAGGCAGTTTGTGAATTCACATTGGCAAATCAACCTGAGTCATCATTGAGCAATGCCACCTTTGGAGAACATAGATTTTGAGCCAGAAAGCTGCTGGGCTGTCTTATCATGGGCATCAGCAGTGAAGAGGCGCTGGACTCCAGGTGTGCTGAAGCTAAAGGTGATACAGGTAAAGCCAAGCAGTCACAGGAGAAGGATCACTCCCTTTGGCCATGAGGCTGTCTCTGCGACTGAGCAGCATTTCTCCCAGATCTTGGGCTACACCCTCAGGGCCCTGGTTCTCAGAGTCCTCAGGTGAGCACTCTGCAACTACCTTGCAGAACCTAGGTTGCTGTTCCCCTGTGACTGCCAGGTGCTGCTGTTGGATGTACTCCAGTCTTCCTGCAGTCATCACGTCACTTCTTTATGGTGAATTCTCTCCCAAAGCCCAGAAACTCTTTATTATTTGGTCTCTGCCAAATGTTCTCATTTCTAGAGTGAATTGCTAGGTCACATGTTAAGTCTATGTTTAACATTTTGAAGAAATACCAAACTGATTCTCAGTGTGACCTCGGTTTTTATATTCCCCCAAAAAACAATCTACAAGGACTCTGGTTTCTCCACATCCTCACCATAAAATAAAAGTCCGTCTGTCTTTTATTTTAGCCATTCTAGTGGGTGTGGAGTGGTATCTTGTCATGTTTTTGTCCTCTGAGACAGGGTCTCACCATTTTGCCCAGGCTGGTCTTCAACCCTTGAGTCCAAGTGAGCCTCATGCGTCAGCCTCTGAGTACTGGAACTACAGTAACAAAATAAGCAGAAATGGAGAAGAGTTAGGAGGCTGTTGCAGACTGAAGATGATGGTGGCTTGAACTTAGCCGGTGGCAAGATGGAAAAGACAAGCAGATGCATGTGAGGACTCCAGGATCATACCTGCCTGGTTCCACTGGGCTGTTTCGACTTACATTTCCTTAAGGACTTGATGCTGAACAGGTTTTCATGTGCTTGTTGGCTATTTATAGATGACTACCTATAAATTTGGTAAGGACAGAGTCATGGAATGCTGAGTGTTGAGCTCACACTAAGTTAAGAAAAAAAAAAGCATTAAAAGTAAATAAGAGGGAAAGCAAATTTGAAAAACACTGTGAGAAGTCTTCCTTGCAATGTTTTGGGACAGTCTCACGAGCATGTGCTAGTGAAATGACCTAGAAGACAGAGACCCTTGATCATGGAGATGAGGAGAAGTAACTGCAGGGCAAAGTCTCATCAGTGATCAGAGTGGGGCTCTGAGCCTATTTGATCCATCTGTGGATTTGAGGGGAGGAAGACTAAGGTATTCTTTTCCCATGGCTCTCATTTCATTGAAGTTGTCAACCAAGAAGAGGAGTGGAAACGGTATGGCTGGTTTGAAAAAAGAAAGGAAATAGTAAAATAATTATTTGGACAGTAATAAGTCAAACTTAAAAAAGAAATGTAGGTTTGCCAAGGGGTATAGAGTACCCACTGTGGTTTGAGACTATGATGTTATAATAAACTCACTCAACTCCACTTGATTCTCTCCGAGAACATTCTATGACTGGCCTGTGGGAACAGGAAATGTGGATAATTGGACTCGGCTGAAGCAGAATTGTACCAGGTGAATGCAATACAGTGGGCTGACTGGAGAGTTGAGGATGTGTGCAGAGCAGCAATGATATCAAGGACCACACATTGACTCTCAGACCAGCAGCAGTCACACACTGACTGATTTGGGGGTCCCATCCTGAACTACAGGGGAAACTGTGTCTTCAGAGGACAGAAGTGAGGATACATATGGTAGAGTCAGATGGTTACAGATTGGCAGAGCAAAGTGAGAGGTCAAAGGTTTATAGATCACAAGGACTCTATATTAATTTCCTAGGACTGCCATAACAAAATCCCACAAATTGGATGGCTTAAAACAATGAAAATTTATTCTTAGGGTTCTGGGGACTAGCAGTCAAAATCAAGGTGTCATCAGGGTCATACTTCCTCTGAAACCTGCAGGGGAGACTCTTTCCTTGACTTTTCTACAATGTGGGGTTTGCTGGTGATTATTGATATTCCTTGGCTTATAGAAGTAGCACTAAGATGTGTGGCTGCTTTCTTCCTGTGTACCTCTCTCCTTTCTTATAAGGACACTGGCCATATTGGATCTAGAACGCAACCTATTCCAGCATGACCTTTGTGTATTAATTACATTTGCAGTGACACTATTTCTGAATAGGCTCATATTGTGAGGTATTGGGGGTGAAGACTTCAACCTATACCCATAAAGACCCTCTCCTCTTCCTGCTCTGCCATTGTTTACAAGCTGGCTTGTATTTAGGCTGTCCTCCTGATGGTCAGGCCTGGCTGCCAAAATTCCCAGTGTCATCTGGTGCAATGGTACCTGGCAGATGAAGACGGAGCATCTCTATCTTGGATCTCTTTTAGAGGCAAAGAAACCTTCCCAAAACATCTTCACCAGCAGACTTCCTCTAGTTTCTTGGTAGCAAAAGTTTCATCACCTACCCATGCCTAATTCAACCACTGGGAAGGGGAGCAAAGCCACTCATTATGATTGGCTTAGACCAGTGGTTCTCAAATTTGAACACTTCTCAGGGCCACACCTCTAATCCCAGCTACTTGGTGAGGCAGGAGTTCAAGATGGGTCAGCTTGGCAAAGTTAGTGAGACCCTGTATCAAAACCAAACAAACAAACAAAAGGACTGAGGGGGGCTCAAGTGTAAAGCACTCACCAAATATGAGTGAGGGTCTGGGTTCAATCCCTAGCACTGAAAACAAACAAAACAAAACAAAGAAACCCACAGGTTGTGGGCTAGGGATCCGACTAAGTAATACAGCACTTGCCTAGCATGAGTAAGGCCCTGGGTTTGGTCTGCAGCACCATAAAACAAACAAATAAATGACCACAGGTTGCAGGGCTCCATCCCCAAAGTTTCTAATTCAGTAAGTCTGGATAGAGTAGGGCCTGAGAATCGGAGTTTTTCTTCTTTTTTTACATCAATTTATTTTTAATCAGTACATAATAATTGTACATGTTTATGAGGTACAATGTGATTTTTGGATACATGCATACTTTGTATAATAATCAAGTCAGGGTAATTAGCATATCTATCACCTCAAACATTTCTCATTTCTTTATTAGGACATTCAGAATACTCTCTTCTGGCTATTTTGAAACATACAGTCCATTATTGTTAACTATGGTCACCCTACTGTATAGTAGAACACCGGAACTTACTCTTATAACTACTCCCCATTCTTACTCCTTTTTCCCTTCTTATCTTCTGTTAACCACCATTCTCCCCAATACTTCTCTGAGGTCAACATTTTATTATTATTATTGTTGTTGTGACATTTACAAAAGTTCTTATAATATATCAGAGTTGAATTCACCCCCTCCACCATTCTCCTTTATCCCCCTCCCCTATTCCTGGAATAGTTTCAACAGATCTCCCATTTGAGGTCAACATTTTTATCTTCCACGTGTGAGTGAGATCATGTGCTATTTGTCTTTCTCTGTCTAGCTTGTTTCTCTTAATGTGGTGTCACCAACACTCATCCAGGATTTGAAATTTTAACACATTACCAAATGAGGCTGGTGCTGTTTTTCTTAGACCACACTTTGAGATCCAGGTTTAGACCAATGAGGATTCATTTCAGAGGATGTAACTTAACTCCTGAGTAGTGCATTGCCATGCAAGGAGGATCCTTTACCAAAATCAGGATGGATTCCATCCAAAATCAGTAGTGTCTGCTACAGAGTGGAGACATCTCCCAAGGAGTACCTTCTGAGAAGAGGCTGAGAGGGAAGTGTCTAATGGTTAAGAAGAAGGTCAGAATGGAGTGATATAGGAGAGGCATGGAGAAGAGATTCGGGAGAGTGTGGTCAACACTGTCAATGAACAGAGGACCAGGAAGGTAAGCAGGGAAAAGCAACCATTGGACTGGACAACTAGGAAGGCTCTCCTGATCTTCTTGTTTCTTATTTAAAAAAAAAAGACAGAAAGATTCCAAGATGGCGGCTAGAGGGAGGAAGCAGAAAGCGAGCCTCCTATAGTGAAATCTTGGAGAGATGCTGGAGACACACTTTGCAGGCAAAATTACTGAGAAGAGGCAAAACTTTGACCCTTCCACACCTCCAGCTGGCACAGAGCATCTCCACTTCACGTTAAATGGAGAAATAAGGAGGGCCACCGGGCCGCCAGTCGCCCGCGCACAGACAGGGAAGACGTGGACAAGGTGAGCTTCACGGTACCACGGTACTCACACAGACAAGGCTGGGCCAGAACAGCATAGCAACCTCCACCCGGGGAAAAAAGAGAAACTGAGTAATAAGCAATAAGAACAATAAAGACATGCGGGAAAGAGGGTGGGGCGCACTGAGCACTGAAGATTGGGGGAAGGGAATCCTTCCCAGGACTGTAAATAAACAAGCTGGGCAGGCTGGAGAGGCTTTGGCGGGAGCAGGGGTGCACACCCAGCAACCAGGAGCAGGAAAGCTTGTGAGAGTGGTGGAGGGAGGAAAACTCCACAGGAGGGGGGAAGACCCACCTCCCACATGAACTGTAAATAAACACGCAGGCCTGACAACGCAGGTGCAGTGTCACCTTTCCCAGTGTGCTTGGAAAGGGGAAAGCTTGTAGCAGAGGCTCGAACACAGGAGAACTCTGAGCAAACAAAGCCTGCAGGGCCAGGTGAGTGCTAAGCTCACCCCTGAGATCTGCATAAATAACACTTCCAGCAACAGCAGCCTGACAGCAGCGGGCAGGCAAGCCACAGCTACAGATACCATTCTCAGAACTGTCTCCAGACTCTTTTTTTTTTCTCTTTTTCTCCCTACCTTTGATGAAAGAACAACCAAATTACACCTGAATGCTGAAAAACTTACTGAAACTGTATTGCATTTGAACTTGAGACACTTGGTGGGGTTTTTGTGTGTGTATGTGTGTAGTTTTGTTCTACTTTATGCATCCCCTTTGATGAGACAACTACAGAACAACATCTGAGGCACCATCTCCTGGATTGGAGACTGAGACGAACACCCAAATTATTAAGACTGAAACTTCATTGCATTTGAACTTGGAGGTTTTTTGGTTTTTTGGGTTTTTTTTTAATTTTCTATTTTTCATTTTATTTTATTTTATTTATATATATATATATTTCTTTCATTTACTTATTTTTTATTTTTATTCTTATCTTTATTTTTTTTATTTCTTATTTTCAATCCTCTGTCTCTCTTATGTCTGTTCAGCTTACTGTCAATTAGTACACTAACACTCCCTGTTTATACCTTTGAAACTTTCTTCTCTGACACCTTGTTCTGTTTTCTCCTTCTTGTCTGTTTATTTGTTTTTCCCTTTTCTTTAACTTATTGCTTTCCATCTCTGCTCACCCTTCCATTCTAAATATTGCCATTGTTATTATTACAAGCTAGAAAATACTTAATTGCACACAGCACAGGGACAGTACCAAAACCAAAGACAATGATGGGAAGACAGAAAAAACAGGGAAACCTGTTTCCCCACAGCAAAAAATTAGTACAGGAACCAGAGGGGAATGAAGAAAACAGATACTCAGATCCAGACTCCAACAAAATGAAGATAAACTATGCCAAAGGACCCAATGAAGCCCACAAGAATAATTTAAAAGAAGACATACTACAGGTACTCAATGAGAATTTTATAGAGATGATACTGGATAGGGTCAACCAAAATGTACAGGAGACACTCAAGAAATTCCAAGACAACAAAAATAGAGAATTTGAAAAAGCAAAAGAAGAAATAAAGGAAACCATAGAAGCACTGTATAAACACCAAAGTGAAACAGAGAACATGATGAATAAATGGATAAATGAACTCAGGACAAAAATAGACAACATTAAAGAGGAAACCATCCAGGATATGGAAAACCTCAGAAAAAAGAAGGAAACAGAACTGCAAAACAAAATGGAAGACCAATCCAGCAGAATAGAACAAACAGAAGACAGAATCTCAGAACTTGAAGATGAAATGGTAATTAAAGGAAAAATGGAAGAACTATTAATTAAACAACTCAAGACCTGTGAAAAGAAAATGCAAGAACTCACTGACTCCATCAAAAGACCAAACTTGAGAATCATGCACTTCAAAGAAGGAGAAGAGGTGCAAGCAAAGGGAATGAGTAATATATTCAACAAAATAATAATGGAAAATTTCCCAAATCTAGAAAAAGATATTCCCATACAGATGCAAGAGGCCTCCAGGACACCAAACAGACCAGATCAAAATAGAACTACCCCACAAAATATCATCATTAAAACAACAAGTTCAGAAACTAAGGAAAGAATATTGAAGGCTGTAAGAGAGAAAAAACAAATAACATACAGACATAAACCCATCAAAATCACAACAGACTTCTCAACAGAAACATTAGAAGCAAGAAGAGCATGGGGTGAGATCTTCCGGGCACTGAATGAAAATAACTTCAACCACAGGATATCTACCCAGCAAAACTATCATTCAAAATAGATGGAGCGATAAAAGTCTTCCATGATAAGCAGAAACTAAAACAATATGTGACCACAAAGCCACCACTACAAAAGATTCTTCAAGGGATTCTGCACACAGAAATTGAAATCCAACTTAACCATGAAAAGACAGGCAGCACCAAACTATAGGAAAGAAAAAGCAAGAAAGTAGAGAGTAACCTCAACTTAGGTACACACAATCAAACCTTCAAACAACTAAGACAACTAAACAACAGAAATCACCACATACCTATCAGTACTGACACTTAATGTTAACGCACTTAATTCACCAATCAAAAGACACCGCTTGACAAAATGGATTAAAAGGGAAGATCCAACAATTTGTTGCTTACAGGAGACCCATCTCACCGACAGAAATAAGCATAGGCTTAGGATGAAAAGCTGGAAGATTTACCAAGCCAATGGCCCCCGATAAACAGGCAGGAGTAGCAATACTTATCTCTGACAAAGTGGACTTCAAACCTACATTAATCAAATGAGATAAAGAAGGACATTCCATATTAATAAAAGGGGAAATAGACCAAAAGGAAATAATAATCATCAACCTGTACACACCCTATGTCAACGCACCCAATTTCATCAAACATACACTGGAAGACCTAAAAGCATATATAAATGCCAACACAGTGGTTGTGGGAGACTTTAACACCCCATTATCATCAATAGATAGGTCATCCAAACAAAAAATCAATACAGAAATCCAAGATCTAAAATATACAATAGATCAAATGGACCTAGTTGATGTCTACAGAACATTTCATCCAACTTCTACACAGTATACATTCTTCTCAGCAGCCCATTGAACCTTCTCCAAAATAGATCACATCCTAGGGCACAAAGCAAGTGTCAGCAAATATAAGAAAATAGAAATTATACAGTGCATACTATCTGATCACAATGCAGTAAAAGTAGAACTCAACAATAAAAGTAAAGACAAAAGACATGCAAACAGCTGGAAACTAAATAACTCATTACTTAATGAACAATGGATCATTGATAAAATAAAAGAGGAAATTAAAAAGTTCCTGGAAGTCAATGAAAATGAAAATACAACCTACCAGAACCTATGGGACACAGCTAAGGCAGTCCTGAGAGGAAAGTTTACAGCCATGAGTGCATATATTAAAAAGACTGAAAGATCCCAAATCAATGACCTAATGATACATCTCAAACTCCTAGAAAAACAAGAACAAGCAAATCCCAAAACAAATAGAAGGAGAGAAATAATAAAAATAAGAGCTGAAATCAATGAAATAGAAACCAAAAAAACCATACAAAGAATTAATGAAAGAAAAAGTTGGTTCTTTGAAAAAATAAACAAGATCGATAGACCCCTGGCAAACCTGACTAAAATGAGGAGAGAAAAAACCCAAATTAGTAGAATCAGGAATGCAAAAGGGAAGATAACAACAAACACCATGGAAGTCCAGGAAAGCATCAGAGACTACTTTGAGAACCTATATTCAAATAAATTTGAAAATTTTAAAGAATTGGACAGATTTCTAGATACATATGATCATCCAAAACTGAACCAAGAGGAAATTAATCACCTGAATAGACCTATAACACAAAATGAAATTGAAGCAGCAATCAAGAGTCTCCCCAAAAAGAAAAGTCCAGGACCTGATGGATTCTCTCCTGAATTCTATCAGACCTTTAAAGAAGAACTGATACCAACCCTCCTTAAACTGTTCCATGAAATAGAAAGGGAAGGAAAACTGCCTAACACATTTTATGAAGCCAGTATTACACTTATCCCAAAACCAGGCAAACACACCTCCAAAAAAGAGAACTATAGGCCAATCTCCTTAATGAACATTGATGCAAAAATCCTCAACAAAATAATGGCAAACGGAATTCAACAACACATCAAAAAGATTATTCACCACAACCAAGTAGGCTTCATCCCAGGGATGCAGGTGGTGGTTCAACATACAAAAATCAATAAACGTAATAAACCACATTAACAGAAGCAAAGACAAAAACCACTTGATCATCTCAATGGATGCAGAAAAAGCCTTTGATAAGATCATACACCATTTCATGATAAAAGCTCTAAGAAAACTAGGAATAGAAGGAAAGTACCTCAACATTATAAAAGCTATATATGACAAACCTACAGCCAGCATTATACTTAACAGAGAAAAATTAAAACCATTCCCTCTAAAATCAGGAACCAGACAAGGATGCCCACTATCTCCACTCCTATTCAACATAGTACTGGAAGTCCTACCCAGAGCAATTAGGCAAGAAGAAGGAATAAAAGGAATACAAATAGGTAAAGAAACTGTCAAAATATCCCTATTTGCAGACGATATGATCCTATACCTTAAAGACCCAAAAAACTCTACTCAGAAGCTTCTAGACATCATCAATAGCTATAGAAAGGTAGCAGGATATAAAATCAACATAGAAAAATCATTAGCATTTCTATACACTAACAATGAGCAAACGGAAAAAGAATGTATGAAAACAATTCCATTTACAATAGCCTCAAAAAAAATCAAATACCTAGGTGTAAACCTAACAAAAGATGTGAAAGACCTCTACAAGGAAAACTATACACTTCTGAAGAAAGAGATTGAGGAAGACTATAGAAAGTGGAGAGATCTCCCATGCTCATGGATTGGTAGAATCAACATAGTAAAAATGTCTATACTCCCCAAAGTAATCTACATGTTTAATGCAATTCCCATCAAAATTCCAATGACATTCATTAAAGACATCGAAAAATCTACTGTGAAATTTATATGGAAACACAAGAGGCCACGAATAGCCAAGGCAATACTCAGTCAAAAGAACAATGCAGGAGGTATCACAATACCTGACTTCAAACTATATTACAAAGCAATAACAATAAAAACAGCATGGTACTGGCACAAAAATAGACATGAAGACCAGTGGAACAGAATAGAGGATCCAGATATGAAGCCACACAACTATAAGCAACTTATCTTTGACAAAGGAGCTAAAAATATACGATGGAGAAATAGCAGCCTCTTCAACAAAAACTGCTGGGAAAACTGGTTAGCAGTCTACAAAAAACTGAAACTAGATCCATGTATATCACCCTATACCAAGATTAACTCAAAATGGATCAAGGATCTTAATATCAGACCCCAAACTCTTAAGTTGATACAAGAAACAGTAGGAAATACTCTGGAGTTAGTAGGTATAGGTAAGAACTTTCTCAATGAAACCCCAGCAGCACAGCAACTAAGAGATAGCATAGATAAATGGGACCTCATAAAACTAAAAAGCTTCTGTTCATCAAAAGAAATGGTCTCTAAACTGAAGAGAACACCCACAGAGTGGGAGAAAATATTTGCCAACTATACATCAGACAAAGGACTGATAACCAGAATATACAGGGAACTTAAAAAACTAAATTCTCCCAAAACTAATGAACCAATAAAGAAATGGGCAGGTGAACTAAACAGAACTTTCTCAAAAGAAGAAATTCAAATGGCCAGAAAACACATGAAAAAATGCTCACCATCTCTAGCAATAAAGGAAATGCAAATTAAAACCACACTAAGATTCCACCTCACCCCTGTTAGAATAGCCATCATCAGCAACACCACCAACAACAGGTGTTGGCGAGGATGCGGGGAAAAAGGAACCCTCTTACACGGTTGGTGGGAATGTAGACTAGTACAACCACTCTGGAAAAAAATTTGGAGGCTACTTAAAAAGCTGGACATCGATGTACCATTTGATCCAGCAATACCACTCTTGGGGATATACCCAAAAGACTGTTACTCCAGAGGCACCTGCACATCCATGTTTATTGCAGCACTATTCACAATAGCCAAGTTATGGAAACAGCCAAGATGCCCCAGCACTGACGAATGGATTAAGAAAATGTGGTATCTATACACAATGGAATTTTATGCAGCCATGAAGAAGAACGAAATGTTATCATTCGCTGGTAAATGGATGGAATTGGAGAACATCATTCTGAGTGAGGTTAGCCTGGCTCAAAAGACCAAAAATCGTATGTTCTCCCTCATATGTGGACATTAGATCAAGGGCAAACAGAACAAGTGGATTGGACTATGAGCACATGATAAAAGCGAGAGCACACAAGGGAGGGGTGAGGATAGGTAAGACACCTAAAAAACTAGCTAGCATTTGTTGCCCTTAATGCAGAGAAACTAAAGCAGATACCTTAAAGCAACTGAGGCCAATAGGAAAAGGGGACCAGGAACTAGAGAAAAGGTTAGATTAAAAAGAATTAACCTAGAAGGTAACACCCACGCACAGGAAATCAATGTGAGTCAACTCCCTGTATAGCTATCCTTATCTCAACCAGCAAAACCCCTTGTTCCTTCCTATTATTGCTTATACTCTCTCTACAACAAAATTAGAGATTAGGGCAAAATAGTTTCTGCTGGGTATTGAGGGGGGGAGCGGGAGGGGGTGGAGTGGGTGGTAAGGGAGGGGGTGGGGGCAGGGGGGAGAAATAAACCAAGCCTTGTATGCACATATGAATAATAAAAGAAAAATGAAAAAAAAATGAAATAAAATAAAATGGGAAAAAAAAAAAATCAAATACCTAGGTGTAAACCTAACAAAAGATGTGAAAGACCTCTACAAGGAAAACCATGCACTTCTGAAGAAAGAGATTGAGGAAGACTATAGAAAGTGGAGAGATCTCCCATGCTCATGGATTGGTAGAATCAACATAGTAAAAATGTCAATACTCCCAAAAGTAATCTACATGTTTAATGCAATTCCCATCAAAATTCCAATGACATTCATTAAAGAGATTGAAAAATCTATTGTTAAATTTATATGGAAACACAGGAAGCCACGAATAGCCAAGGCAATACTCAGTCAAAAGAACAATGCAGGAGGTATCACAATACCTGACTTCAAACTATATTACAAAGCAATAACAATAAAAACAGCATGGTACTGGCACAAAAACAGACATGAAGACCAGTGGAACAGAATAGAGGACCCAGATATGAAGCCACACAACTATAACCAACTTGTCTTTGACAAAGGAGCTAAAAATATACAATGGAGAAATAGCAGCCTCTTCAACAAAAACTGCTGGGAAAACTGGTTAGCAGTCTGCAAAAAACTGAAACTAGATCCATGTATATCACCCTATACCAAGATTAACTCAAAATGGATCAAGGATCTTAATATCAGACCCCAAACTCTAAAGTTGATACAGGAAAGAGAAGGAAATACTCTGGAGTTAGTAGGTATAGGTAAGAACTTTCTCAATGAAACCCCAGCAGCACAGCAACTAAGAGATAGCATAGATAAATGGGACCTCATAAAACTGAAAAGCTTCTGCTCAACAAAAGAAATGGTCTCTAAACTGAAGAGAACACCCACAGAGTGGGAGAAAATATTTGCCAGCTACACTTCAGACAAAGGACTGGTAACCAGAATATATAGGGAACTTAAAAAACTAAATTCTCCCAAAACTAATGAACCAATAAAGAAATGGGCAAGTGAACTAAACAGCACTTTCTCAAAAGAAGAAATTGAAATGGCCGAAAAACACATGAAAAAATGCTCACCATCTCTACCAATAAAGGAAATGCAAATTAAAACCACACTAAGATTCCACCTCACCCCTGTTAGAATAGCCATCATTAGCAACACCACCAACAACAGGTGTTGGCGAGGATGCGGGGAAAAAGGAACCCTCTTACACTGTTGATGGGAATGCAAACTAGTACAACCACTCTGGAAAAAAATTTGGAGGCTACTTAAAAAGCTAGACATTGATCTACCATTTGATCCAGCAATACCACTCTTGGGGATATACCCAAAAGTCTGTGACACAGGTTACTCCAGAGGCCCTGCACACCCTGTTTATTGCGGCACTATTCACAATAGCCAAGTTATAGAAACAGCCAAGATGCCCCACCACTGATGAATGGATCAAGAAAATGTGGTATCTATACACAATGGAATTTATGCAGCCATGAAGAAGAACGAAATGTTATCATTCGCTGGTAAATGGATGGAATTGGAGAACATCATTCTGAGTGAGGTTAGCCTGGCCCAAAAGACCAAAAATCGTATGTTCTCCCTCATATGTGGGCATTAGATCAAGGGCGAACACAACAATGGGATTGGACTTTGAGCACATGATAAAAGCGAGAGCACACAAGGGAGGGGTGAGGATAGGTAAGACACCTAAAAAATTAGCTAGCATTTGTTGCCCTTAATGCAGAGAAACTAAAGCAGATACCTTAAAAGCAACTGAGGCCAATAGGAAAAGGGGACCAGGAACTAGAGAAAAGGTGAGATCAAAAAGAATTAACCTAGAAGGTAACACACACGCACAGGAAATTAATGTGAGTCAACTCCCTGTATAGCTATCCTTATCTCAACCAGCAAAAACCCTTGTTCCTTCCTATTATTGCTTATACTCTCTCTACAACAAAATTAGAAATAAGGGCAAAATAGTTTCTGCTGGGTATTGAGGGGGTTGGGGGGAGAGGGAGGGGGCGGAGTGGGTGGTAAGGGAGGGGGTGTGGGCAGGGGGGAGAAATGACCCAAGCCTTGTATACACATATGAATAAAAAAAAAAGACAGAAAGGTCATAATATAAAAGACAACAGTATTTGTGCATCTTTATCTGCTACTGATGCCAAGTGCTAATTCCCAGAGTTGGGTCTGATCTTTCTGAAATCCAGGTGATGTGAGGAATAAAAAGAAGCAATGGAGTTTTTATTTTCTGCTGAAAAATGAGATGAGTTTGCTTAGAATTCAGAGATCTGAACTTGGCTTTAAACACAGCCACTCCCTTTGTCCTGAGTTACAGACAGGGAGTAGTGTCTGTGGAGAAAGGTTTGTCCAGCCTCGTCCATTCACAGTCCAGGCATGCATCACCATGTTCAGCAATGTCTGCTTACCCATCCACTCTCTATTTCTATTTATTATTTAGCTACATGTATACACATTACTATCTACAAACAAGTCAAGTTCTGCCCCTTGCTACTAGAATGTCTCTCTTGGCATCTTTTAGCATCTGTGACACAGAGATAATAATTGTACATCTTTTAGAGTAGTTGTGAGGATTAAGTGAAATCATGTTTATAAATAAAGATGTGTTTGTAAGGTCATTGGTATTATGGCTATACATCCATTGTTCTTTCAATGTATGACATCATCCTCAGTTACATATTGATTCCCAAATGTTGGATGAGTACAATTTTAAAACTATTTTTATAGCTACTGGCTTCCATCCACCTACATAAATCTATACGTAGAGAGATATACCTTTGCTTTCAGCACTGTATAAAAACATTTATGTACCTATCTACTTGGTTGTGTGTCTTTCTAATAGCGATCTACATGAACAATATGTAGACACAGAATCTCTGTCAGTGATGCTCATGTATCAACTCCCTCTCCTTATTTAAATGAGAGGTGCACCATTCCAGGTCCTCTGAGAATCAGATGCCAAAAAGGGATTAAATGTGCAGGGATTTTATTAGGAGAGAAGCCTAATGAAAGGGAAATGAGGAGAGAGCTGTGGAAGGCTTCAAGGACTGTCAGACTGCAATGCAAGACCAACATGAGGGAAGAAGGTAGGGAAGGAGGGTTGGAAGGAATCTTCCCAGAATGCTGCACGGCATATGGAAGTTTTAGCAAGGCCTCTATGATGTTCTTCAGCTGGTCAGCCATCAGAAGTGTCCCGTCTCCCAAAAAGAGGCCTCTGTCAGCATCCTTGCCTCACTCAGTCACTGACTTCAAGCAGTTCACAGGACAGGTGGCCTGGCATAAATTCTCCCAAGGATTTCAGAGCATCTCTGGAGCCCTTGGTTTAGTAGTTGGTGGCCCAGGATGAGACACATTCTCCTGGTTACCATATTGAGACATCATCTATTTTTGCATTTGTTCTAAACTGCAGATTCAATAGTAGAAAATCAACCAGGTATGGTGGCACATATGCCTGTAACCCCAGCACTCAGGCTGAGGAAGGAGGATTGCAAGTTTGAGGCCAGCCTGGGCTATATAGTGAGACCTTGTTTCAGAAGGAAGGAAGGAAGGGAGGGAGGAAGGAAGAGAGGGAGGAAGGGAGGGAAGGAGGAAGGGAGGGAGGAAGGAAGAGAGGGAGGAAGGGAGGGAGGGAGGAAGGGAGGGAGAAAGTGAATAGAAAAGATAGAAGAGAATCAGTTCCAATTCAGAAAATTCACCAGGGGACTCTGTCACCATGGCTGTTCTACATGGTACCCTTGATGCTGGTGTCTTAGGAAGGCCTGGGCAGTGGCTACCCTTGAGCTTGGTGGGGCTCTGCCTTGGGCACATCATGAGAAGCTCTGCCTGAGCTTATTGCTGCTGTTCCCTCTTCACTTTCAGGGATGCTTTCCTTACCCAAGGAAAGGAGAAGCCAGGACACTCTCGGCCTCAGTTGGCTGGAATGTGAGCCTCAGGCTGGGCACAGGGTGAGGTAGAAGCACCCACTCCAGACCCCTCTCCCTGGGGTCTGTGACTTCCTCCCTCATGATAGGGCTGCTGGTTCAACTCTGACCAGAGGACAAGGGATCCATGATGGCCAACCAGGCCACTGGCTCTGTGGGAATAACCTTGTGCTCCAAGGCCAAATCCCATTGATGAAATCGTGAGCAGCACAGCTTCCTAAGCCCAGTACTGTACAGATGAAAGTCTTATTTATGTGAAAGATATATCTGCAGAGGGAGCAATAAACAGCAAAGCAAAGTATGAAGGTTTGCAGCAAATGCCATAAAGTTTTATATTCCTGAAAACTAGGGATAAAAAATATAACCATTTAAGACAAAGTGGATAAAAGGGGCTTCCACACAATTGTAAAACAATTGCAAAACAGCCTTATAATAGTTAATTGCTAGTTTCTTATTACAACAGAGAGAGTCAAAATAACCTTTAAAATGTTCAGCATTGGAAAGTGAGAGAAGGGAGAAAAGAGGGCCAGAGGGAGTCACCTCCTAGAAAGGTTTGGGTCAGGTATTGAGGTGTTCTCAGAAGAGAACCATTGTCAATCCTGTCCTAGTATTGAGAGCTGGTTGCTGCCCAAGTCTGTCCCTTGCATTCCCATTTATGATTCACCACCAAAGCGAGTAGATAAGGTACTTGTCCCT
This sequence comes from Castor canadensis, assembly GCF_047511655.1. Taxonomy (NCBI): domain Eukaryota; kingdom Metazoa; phylum Chordata; class Mammalia; order Rodentia; family Castoridae; genus Castor; species Castor canadensis. Next base: position 187,352,309 of record NC_133387.1, read on the forward strand.
GGTCCAGTGTCTTATGCCCAGGGAAAAGGTGCAAGTGCATTCTCAGCCCTTCCAGCTCCAATGCTCAGTCAGGGCCACAACATTGCAAGCACTGTGCTAGGAAGGTGAGACCTGGAGGGACAGTAATTGAAGAGTGGGGAAGACAAATTCTGAAGGAGATCTTTGAAATTCCATGGAGGAGGCCATAGAACAGAAGTATGGTGGATATGATGGATAAGAGGAGATCCTAAGGCTTCACAGAGGAGCTCAAATCTTACTTAGATCTTTTAGTTTGAGTAGGAACTTACCAGAATGACATTCTAGGTAAAGAGACCATCATGTACAAAGGCACATGATGAGTGCATCCTGAGTGGCACCACTCCAGGGGGCCCGTACACGTCAATGTAAATGGTGCCCAAGGATTGTGCTGTATATAACCTATGTGACCCAATGCAGTTGCCCTGTAAAGCTGGGGCCCCAGAAGGATACAAGGAATGGTGACCCCAAATCCCAGCACATACCACAGTAGATCTTCAGGGGAGGATTTCTTACTCTGCCTTCATTTCTCATCATTTCTGACATCAGGACCCTTCGGGGGTAGGACTGCTGCTTAGATATGGCCTGGCCCCAGGGAGAATTCTGTTCCACTCCTAAACTGTAAGGACCCTAAGTAGATATCAGGAAGCTCAGGAGAAACTCAAATCCATTTCCCTTTGTAGCAAAAATAATTACTCTTTTTCTTCACTCTGCGAGGGAGCTTATGTGTTCCTTCCACACAAAAAAGAATATTAATGAAAAATAGATTCTGAAGACAATGAGTTATCTAGGGATTCCTGGTTATCCCAGCTGTGCTTAGTCAACTCTCAACCCCATGGGATGTGTCCCCTCTGCTGGCAGTACCCATCCCACATAGAAGGCCGAAGGTGAAGGGGACTGGCAGAACCATGTTCTTCTGCAGGTGGGGGTGGGGTGACCCTCAGCCTGCCCACTGGGACTATTTCCTGCTCCAGAATCAGCTCATCCTTCTTCCTGGGGGAGGGGAGGCTGCAGGCTAATCTGGGTCTCAGAGCTCTGCTGAGGCATGCAGCATTTGACCTGTGACCCCCACAGGAAATCCTTCTGACCTCTGAGGCCAACCTCAGGAAGAAAACCATGACCTCACACTGGACAAAGGGCGAGCTGAGACTCCTCCTCCCCTCCCCAGCCCGAGCTGTCTTGACTGGAGGGGGCCAAGTCAGAAAATCTGGAGCCTGAGACAAGGGGCTCAGGTCTCAGCCACCAAAGGGACCAGGGAGACCTAAAGAAGTAGGGTGACCATATACCATGCTGGCCCAGGATGGCCCCACTTTATAGCACAGTCCATGTGTAGTTATTACTAACATCTCCATTTCCAGGACAGAGGAGCCCTGGATTGGATGATAAATTTTATCATCATCCCAACAAAAAAGGGGCTCCTATAGAACCCACACCAACACTTCCTTCATTAATTCCATAAGTATGGAGCCCCCGTCTGATGCCAGGCCCAGGGTCCAACTCTGGACTCAGTGCTGAGGAAAACTCAGATCTCTGCTGAAGGAACTCATGATTTTGGCAAACACAACCCCAAACCAGCTAAAACACAATATGGAGGTTCCAGGGAAAATGATTCTCTCTCTTAAAGATATGAGGAGGTTCATCCAGAAAATGACTTCAGGTCCTTCAAGGGCCGTAAGCCTCCTCAAGGCCACCCCCATCCCACCCCACCCCATTTCCTCTCAGCTGCCCACATCTCTCTCATGCTTCACTCCCTCTCCCTGCCCTGACTCTCAGGGACAGGAGAGCTGAGGAGCAGACAGAAGGATTTCAGATATGCTCTTCCCTCTTCCTGGTACATTTCTGTTTCCCCAATCACACACCATTCATTCATTAAAGGCAAAGCATGGTCCAGGTGTCCAGCACTGTGTGAGTGGGGCACAGGATGAAAAATACCTGCTTAGGGGACTTGCAGGCTTGGAGCCAGGATAGGTGCTAAGAGTATCACAATAAATAGGTGAATTACAGTTATTGTGAGGGTAAAGAAGGGAAGGTATTGGAAAAGTGTACCAGGTTTGGCTACACTTGCCCTCAGAAGACTCAAGGGCTGACCGCTATGGGAATCATAAGCCCGATGACAAACCCATACTGCAAGTAGGTTAGAATTTCATCAGCAGGAATCAGAACTATGGGCCCTGGGGTGGGGTGGGGGGGCAAAAGGCAAAGGTTGTATATGTCAGCCAAGAGGAGAAGGTAGAGTACAAAGCTGGAGCTCCAGCTCCCAGTAGAGCATCACCTAGAGGGAAAAGCAGGATTTCCTGAACCAGGGCTGGGAAGGTTCCGTCCAGGTCACTCAGCCACTTCCTGCTTCTATGCACTTTCCTGGACAAGGAGGATGGATCAGGAGAAGGCGCCAGTGCCTCTGCTAAAGGCCTGAGTGATGAGTCCATGCCCCATTCCAAGTGTGATTCTTCTTGCCTCAGGAAACCTTTACTGCCATCTAAATGCTTCTCTCTGCCCCCAGGAGAATGAGCTAACTCTGGAACTCTCAGGAGACAGGGGAAAGACCTCATTGCCTCAGAAGCCTGACCCTCCATCTCCCACCAGGTGGAAGTCCTGAAATCAATAGCCTCTACCATTCTGCTTTCCTGTTTCCTTCTTCTAGGTTATAGAGTAGCTCAGTATGCATCATCATAGTCATCACACTGATGAATGTGGCCTAAAATAATTTCCTTTCCTGTATTAATTCACTGTGTTTGTCATGGACCACACCACAATTTGCAGTGTTGGAGGTATCTAGATTTATGTATAAGAGCAATATTAAGAGCACAGTTAAAATTTGTCAGCCATTTACTTTCTATCTAGGACCTCTTACTTGCATAGACTCATAACAATTCTATAAGATATGTGCTGTTATTATATTGATTTTATACATGAGAAAGCTGAGCACAGAGAAGTTGAGCAACTTTCTCAAGGCTGAAAGATCAATAAAGCATAGACCATAGAGAGAGAGAGAGAGAGAGAGAGAGAGAGAAAGCACTTGAGTGTTTTAGCTTTCTGGAGGTAGCTTTAAAGACATGAGCCAAAGCCAAGTAAAGCAGGCAACCTCTAAGATCTGGAAAAGGCAGAGGAACAGAGTTTCTTCTAGAGCTTCCAGAAGGAACACATCTCTGTTAATCAGTGTTAGCTTTCCATCATGGTGGCAAAATATCTGAGAAGTCAACTTTAAGGAGGAAAGAGTTATTTTTCAGAGGTTTCAGTCCATGGTCACCAGCTCCACGACATTCTTGCCATGGTGAGACAGAATGAGGGCACACATGGTGGACCAAAGCTAGTCACCTTGTGGTGACTGGGAAGCAGAAAGAGAGACATACCGAAAGAGGCTGGAGACAAAATATACACTTAAAAAAGGACACTCCATTAGTGACCGTCTTCCTCCATCTAGGCCCACCTCCTAGTTTCTACCTTCCCCCAATAGCCCATTAAGTTATGAATTCATCAATGGATTATCTGATGACGTCAGAGCTCTCACGATGCAGTCACCTCTCAGGTGGCCCTACCTCTGAATGCTGCTGCACTGGGGACCAAGCTTTCAACACATGAGCTTTGAGGGACATATTGTATCCAAACTATAATGTGGTCCTTTTTGGACTTCTGCCTTCCAGAACTGTGTAACGACAACCTTGTTACAAGTTACTGTAACTTGTAACAGCAGCAGGAGTCACCCGCAACTAGAGAGTGTGTGACAGCAGCAATGTTGTGGACATGATGGACATTGGCCTTGTGGGTAAAAAGAAATCACAACATTAAAAACCTACTTAGAAAAACAAAAACAAACAAACAAAAACCTACTTAGGATGGTGACATCCCTTCTGTCTTTGTCCCCAGCCAAGCCTGGGAGGAGTGAGTCTCTCTATAGGCCTGTCATCCCTATCCAGCCACTGGCCTTGCCTGCCCAGATCCTGCCTCTAGCATCTCCCTCTGTCCTTTCCCTAAGACTCTGCAGGAGCTTCTCAGAGCCAGTGTAACAGGGACCAGAGTTGGGCTTTAGAGATACGGGCAGAAGAGAAATGCATATTTCTCCATGGGCCCATGTTGTTTGGGGACTAAAACAGTCTTCTGCACCATCAGACATCAATATCTTCATCACTTGTGCAGAAAGGGGGAAAACTAGAGCAACCAGGTGTGTGCTCGGTCCATGCCTGAGCATGTATGCAGAAGGCTCAGGTGCCTATCAGGGCAGACAGTTGTGAGATGGGGAAGGTGACAGAGGACCAGCCTCTGCCAGAGTGACAGGGAAGTGCGCAAACCACTCTGGAACATCATTCTTAGGGCTGGCCCTAAGAAAAGGACCAGGCTTGAAGGAAGGGGACTCCAGCAGCGCTGAAGAGGGATGGGGACGTTTATTTGGGAGGGGCAGAAGAGAAGGGGACAGTAAAATGTTTCATCCAGGTTCTTCCATAGAACTTCTGGACTTTGCTGCCACCCTGTGGACAGAATCTAGAAGGCAGGGCTGTGACTGCCGTTGGCCAAAGACTGACATCTCACTGGAGGACTTAGGATGGATGCTTCTTTCTGAGTCTTGAATTGGGGGTTTTCCTAAGTATGTGCAAATGAATACCCAGGCTCCCATAGGCTTGGATGTCATACTTATGATGTGTCTTTCTGTCAAGGGCTTAGTTCTCTTTGCAGACACACAACACAGGAGGTAGCCTTGCATGGGAGAGACCCAGTCAGGACAGGACCCCAAAGTGTGCCACAATCTCTCAAACTATCCCAGAACAGGAACTCAAAGCTGGGGCTTCAGGAAAGGACCCTTTACAAAGTAGCAGACTGTGCGGGGGTGAGGGAATAAGAAAGACACGCAGAGGTCTGAATTCAGCCTGATGGGAGTAGAATAGCCCATTTAGAAAATGAGGTGGGTGCTCAGCTCATTTTCCCTGCTTATCCCTAGAATGGGACAAGGTGGACAAAGACCCCCTGTCTGCTAAGAGCAGTGTCTCACTCACTCAGAACATGATGCGGATGAGGTGTGCTCCTAGAAATCTCTACCACAGCCTTGTAATTTCTCTAGGCTTTTCCACATTGGGAGCGTGGTGCCCCCAACACCTATGAGCTGGGTACTAATGTGACCCCCATCTTACAAATGATCAGATGGAAGCCTAGGGGGAACAGACACTAGCCAGAAGTTTCACAGCTAGACTGTAACAGGGCCACACTTCACACTTGGGGGTCTCCCATTCCACACAGCACTCCTGTATTGTTCTCAGTATGAATGGAGGTGACCAGGCCTCAGGTGCATTAGCTCTTGGCTCCCTCCCCATGAAAGCTCTATGACAGGAAACCAAGGCAGATCGCCTCTCTCCGGTCTGTCCTCTCCCAAGCTGTTTTTATTTAGTTTTGTATTTTTGTTTTTTTCCTTTGGCAGTACTGGGGTTTGAATTCAGAGTCTCATGTTTGTTAGCCAGGTGCTCTGCCACTTGAACCACACCCCCAGCCCTTTTCGCTTTAGTTATTTTTTGAATATGGCCTCATGTTTTTACCTCAGACTCTCCTCTTTCCTATGCCTCTGGCATAGCTGGGATTGTTGCACCACCAAGCCCAGCTTTTTTGTTGAGATGGGGTCTAGCTATCTTTCTGCCCAGGCTGACCTCAAACTTTAATCTTCCTTATCTGCACCATTCATGTAGTTGGGATTGCAGGTGTGCACCACCATACTTGGCAGGGTCTCTCTTTAAAGACTTTTAAGAAATGATATTCCATTCCTTCCCTTGCAGGCTCCTGAGCTAATTCGTGTTAGGAATAGCATTGGCATAAAGTTTTTCCTACAATGTAACCTGCACATCTCCAGACAGAAGAAAGAGAGCAGGCAGGACAGGCTTCTATTTCAGGGAGGGGTGTTCTTGGCCCCTAAAATCCAGGGTTTCATTCTCTAACCATGACAGCCAGGGCTGGCCAATCACAGACCTCCACAGGATGGCTTAAATTATAGGGGACCAAGTTAGAAAAAAGAGAAAAAAAAAAAAAAGCCCAACTCCCAGCACTGTATTACAGATAATTAATTATTGGCTGCTTGTGTGCATTGGTGGGGCCCCCAGGACCTCTCACTGGTGAAGGCACTTGGTATGGCCAGGGAAGAAGGCCAATGCCTTGGTGTCAGGTCAGGGCTTTGTCAGACCACTGGACCCTGCTCAACTTCATCCTCCTCCCTTCTACCCCTCCACTCCCCTCCAATCAAGGGAGGAGCTGTCCTCTCTTGCCCACCACTCCTCCCCAAACACTTGGAGGGAGGAAGAGGGAGTGATTAGCATGGGGCATTGTCCCCGGATAATGGGCCCCAGCTGTCTCATGAAAGAAGAGACAAAGCGCCTGGCGGCTCCACACGCATTATCCCCTCGTTAAATCTCTGTTATTAGATTAGATTCAAAATGTATTGATTCAGAGGCTGGGAGGAGGTGGTGGAAGGGAGGAGAATCTGGCTTGTGGTTGCTGAACCTCACTCCCCACTCCTTAACCCAACCAGGAAACGTTTCCTACTCTATGTTCTTGCAGAAAAATCTTCCCTCAGCCCATCCCATGGCCTTGAGCTCAGCCTCCCTGCTTGGGCTCTCCTGAAAGCTGCTGAGTGTCCATTCCTGACAGGTGCCCTTGAAATCCTTGAGCACAGGGGGTCTGGAGCAGCTCCAGCCCTTTTGCAGAGGGCTGAAGGGTTAGAGCCTGGCACTTTGAATATCTCTGATGGAATCTTTTTAGTAGAAAGGACAGCTTTGGAAAGCAGGGTAGGTGGAAAAGATGAGAACTGGGGGTATTTGGGAGGTGAGTAGAGAAAGCTGCAGGAGGGGAGTGGAGATGAGAGAGAACTGCACTTATAAAGACAGTTCTTTCCTCAGAAGAGTTGTCTCCTGAGGAAAGAATCAGAGGCAATGGGCCAATGTGGCAACAGGAGGGGAGGAAGCAGGTTCCGGGAGGTATACAAGTGGAAGTGAAAATCTGTGTCTGCATATTCCCTAGACAGAGCAAAGATCTCCTTGGGAGAAGTCCAAAATCAGTATTGATGGACAGGAGTTAGCGCACGGGAGGATTCTGCAGCCCCTGGCCTCAGTTTCCAATCCCTGAGAAGCCTGAGAAGCTTGATCAATGAGCGGATCAGATGTGGCTAGTGGAGCACAAGATGTTACATGTGGCGGCTTGTTCGCAAGGTGGTTAATTGGCTGCCTCATTGCAGGGCTCTGTTGCCCCATTGATTATGGGTGAAGGTTGAAGAGGGGGAGATAGACAATCAATAGGTTGATTAGTGTCTTACTAGCTCTCTGGTTGGACACTTTGTCAATAACCACCCACTTACTGGCCAGTGGTGCATTGACGGTGCCAAACTGCCCACCTTTCTATCCCTGTGGCCTGAAAATGACTGATTCAAGCAAGTCCTAGTATGTGGGACAGCTTTTGGTTTTAAGACCAGGTTCCAGGGGCCATCCTGAGTGAGGAGGGATGAACAGTCCCCGGCTGTTGCCCAATGTTGCTCAGCTCAAGGCAACAATGGTGAGTGGAATCCAGGCTCCAGCACTACAATCTCCTTCTTTTTTTGAAAGACCCTGATCCCTACTCAGCAACAAAACAAAGTAAGTGTTAAGTCCCTAAATCACATCAAAAGTTCCTATATCTGGGGCAGAGGCAGTGGATGAGACCTCATTCCCACTTCACCTTAGAAATAAGCAGCCAGTTAGTACTTGGTGGGTTCTTTCTGCATGCTGGAGAATGTGGGGAGAGAAGAAGTTGAGGGAAGCTAAGCCAGGTGAGTCCCCTTCCTCAACTTCTCAGCTCCTTCAGACACAAAGAACCCAAGGACCCACCACCCATCCTCCTGGATAGTTGCAGAGTTTGGTGTTAGGGGAATATATCATTTCAGGTATTCCATGTAGAATCTTTTATAATTGGCTTAACTGGAACATTTGGGGAGGAGGTGAAAATGATAGAACTCACCCCAGGTATTTTTTGGGGGGTCCTGATGCTTAAGTCTGCCAGCATTTAACCACTTCTGCCAGAGTCACAGGCAGCCCAAGACATGGGGAGGGATAATGTTGGACTGCATAATCAGAAAAGGCCTTATCTATACATTGTGGGTACTAAGAAAGGTCGCCTTTGGTGGGATCTAGTTTTCCTCTTCTCTGACTACTCAGTATGTAGATGGAGTGGTGCAGTCAGGGTGTTTCTTAGCATGACTTAAGCCCTGATGTCTGAGACAGACGGCCAGGATATGAGAAGTAAGATCAAACAGCATTATCCCAACTCTGCCTTCTTCACAGTCCTGCTTTCTGGTGGATGTGCCAGGTGTTGGCCGCTGAGAGTCCCCAATGCAGACTTGTAAATCCAAGCCTTGGCTTGCTTTCTTGGAGGTTTAAAGGTAAGCGCCAAACCAATGGGTGCTGGCCATGGTGCTGAAGTTCTGAACTGCTTTATAGGATCCACTTGCTGGGAGAGAGCTTGCTCCCACCTTCGCTGAGAGATCATGAGCTAAATGTTCACAGTCCTCATCTTTACCCCATAAGTCCCACCTCCTACTGTTTCTTATTTATAATTGCTACCATTTCATCCCTCCTCCTTTCCTGGGCCAGGTAACATCTAACAACTAAAACTACAGGTAATTCTCAAACCTCATTTCTACCAGTAACTTTCAACTATTTCTTCCACCCTCCAACCTTTCCCCAAAGCTGCTGACAAATGATTGAGAAGAGAGTTTCAGCCTTCATTGTGTTTATTACCCCACTCCCACCCCACCAGCTGATGGAGCATGAATGGTAGGGAAGTGGCCACAGGTGAGGTGAAGAAAGAGACACTAGGGGTTGGGTAAACCTAGTGCAGATTTATCAGGCACCTGCAGTAGAGAACTGGTTTTGCCTTCAGTCTAAAAACAAGACTGGTGGAAGTGAGCTTTATTCAGAGAAGTGCTAATGGGGAAACTGAGACTTAATGCATAGATAAGTAGAGTGAAGTTAGGGAATGGTGGGTTTCTCCTGATCTAAGATAGCATGTTTTAAAGTCATAAATGGCAGTTGGAGTGATGAGGGAAGGATTTAAGGCTCTTGAACACTAAGTTTGGGGAGAAGGGCACGGACAACAGTTTGGGATTGCTTAGATGAACTGGTAGAAATGGAATAATGCTATATCTGTGTCTTGGGAATGTCCCGGGCATCCCCTGGGCCTGAAGGATATAAGCAGAAATCCTCCATCCCATCCTAGCCAACCCCACATCCCCTCCCTGCTGGGCTCTGTCCACTCAGGAATAATTCCAGATGGACCAAAGTGTGACCAAAGTGATGCTGTAGGCCAGCACTGCCAGCAGGTAGATGCGGAAGAGCAGCTTGTCCAGCACAGACCCCACGCGCAGCCAGTCCCGGGCCACCTCCCGTATCTCTTCCCGTTTCTCCAGGTAGTGCCGGATGGAGGACAGCTCCTGCAGTAGCCCACGCACAGCCAGAGAGGTCTCCCGCGGTGGTGGGGGAGGACTGCCTCTGCCCCTTGGTGCTTTCTCCAAGTCCTGGGGTCCCCCCAAATGACTGCAGTGGTTTCCCATGGCTGAAAGAAAGGCAGACACTGGTAAAAGAGGGAGGCAAGTGGGGTGACCTGAATACTGCCTAATTTGTTTCTACAGTCTGAAGGGTTTTTTTTTATTATGAACAATTTCAGATATAAAACTGTAGAGAATAACTCACATATTTGTATACTTACCATATAACTTAAGCTACTTAAAAAGCCAATATAATGGAGAGTCCCTGTATACCTCTCCTTAGTCACATCCTCCATCCTTTCTCCAAACCATCACTATCATGAAATTAGTATTTATCCTTCCTGTGCATTTTTTAATCTTATGGTTTTTCTCAGCAAATCTGACATCCATTATTTCACCTGAACCTTACAGTAACCCCATGAGAAAGGTCCTATAGGAGAGATTACTATCCCCACTTTTCTATGATGGTGCTGAAATTCAGAGAAGGTAAGTGATGAATGTAGCAGGAGCAACAAAAAGGAGATCACCAAGGCCAGGTACCTGGACTCCCAATCCTCTGCTCTTGGCTACACCACATTGCCTCAGAAGGGGGCAGCTGGCCAGAGTCACTAGCCTCTTCTCCGTGATGTCAAGTCCTCTGGACAAAAAAAATACACGCTCAGAGATGGCTGCCTTCACCAAGTGAAACTGGGCACTAGGCTGGTGGACTACTTCACCAGCTCATGATGAAATAGTGAAGTGTTCTTAGCTAGGTCAGATGTCTTGTGTAAAAGGCCTGGATCAGCCAAGAGGAAGGACAAAAAAGAGTGAGTGGGGAAGGAGAATCAAAGACACAAGCTTAGAGTCAGGTGGGCCTGGGTTCAAATCAAGTTTCCTCAAGTTCCTGCTTCTGTAATGTAGGGCAAGTGATTTAACCTTCCTATGCCTCTCTTTCCTCATTTGGAACACGAGAATGAGAATCTTATTGGGTTGTCATGAGTGTCGCGTGTGATAATGCACAGAAAGTGTTTTGCGTGTGCCTGGCACAGAGGGCTGGATGAATGAACCAACCACACAGCCAAACACTATCGACAACAACACACGAAACAATTGCTCAGGAAGAAGAGGTATGAACTACTCCATGTCTAGTGAGTTTTTGAGCCCCATCTCTGCGTCATAGATGTTTGAATCAGAAAGCCTTGATCTTTGAGCAGTTTAGAATGAGACAGTTTTAGAAATCCCAGCTGCAGTGTTTAATCATATGAAGCAAGGAGGCCAACAACTTCCTGAAGAACATTTATTTGACCTCACTTACCGGTCCACCTAAGAGGCCATTCATAATCTAGAACGCTGAGCTCCTGATAGGCTCAGCCTCTAGGACTCCTCCAGCCTGTCCACCCAGGCTGAGGAGAGGTATGCAAGTGAAACAAGAGTTCGGATTGACACGTTTGACTGAAGTCTATCTACTTCCAATAAGTCTAGGCGAGAGGCACCGTGTGTAGGACCAGACCCAATTCCCAGGTCCTGGACAGAATCCTTGGCGCACCACAAGATATGGTCTCTTTGTATCGGATTCTTCTTTTCTCTCTCTCACCTGAACAGTCATCAGTCTTCGTGGCTTGGGAGGTGGCTGGAGGCCTGTGGGAGGTCGGCTGCTCCCCTTGGCCGAGTAGCCTGGCAATTCTCTCCAGGACCAGGTGCCGCAGCCAGGCAGGCACGGGTTTCTGTAGGTCTTGCTTGTGTACCAGCCGCACGATGAGGATGGTCTCAGCTAAGCTTATCACCAGCAGAGCCATGCACACCACAAAGTAGACACCTGTGCACAAAGCAGAACAGGGGTGGGGGGAGAGACACAGACAGTGGGTGGAAGCCAGGTTCTCACCAGACTGAACTCTTCACGGAGGGGAGGCCTTACCAATGAGTGGCGTGCCGATGGCAGTGGCCGGTAGAGTGTCAGACACAATGATCAGGAAGACCGAGTAGCCCAGGAGAAGTGTGATCTTGAAGGAGACCCTCTCGCCACTGTCTGGGGGCAGGTAGAAGCCCACAATGTCCACGACCATGAGGAAGATGCTGGGCAGGAGCAGGCTTACTGCATAAAATAGGGGCCGCCGGCGGATGACCACCTGGGACCAGGAAAGGAGTTTGGGGACAGCCTGGAGCAGGCAGGCTCTGCACCCAGGAACTACCAACCCTCCAAACCACACCCCATTGCCTTGTGGAGCTTTCAGCGTGGATTGCTCAGGGAAAGAAACAGACAGAGCCCACATTCTGCCTCTCATCTAATTCACTGACATTCCAGGGGACGTGGGTGACTCTGGAGTTGGGAAAAGGATGATGAAATCTTCCCACTATGCCTCTGGAAGTCACCCTGGGTGGGAAGGTCTAAAAGTTCTAGTCCCCACTTTACCCACAGCCACTCCCACTCACGTAAAACTTCATTTCTGCGTAACTGTCGCTGCTTTCACTGAACTCCTGAAACTGGGTGAGCACAGCCAGCAGCTCCCACTCGCCCTGATTCATGAACACACTCTTGTCAGACTTCACTTTTTCTGGCAAGCGCCACAGGGAGACGTTGATGTCCTGGACTGAAAGAGAAACAAACAGGACCAGCTTTGGAATTTAGCACTCAGAGGCTGTGATCCTGTGAAGGTGGAGCATGGAGTGAGCAGCAGCTAAGGGACCCTAATGTCAGAGCCTTGGACCTCAGAACCATATAAGCCATTTGTTAGAAAGCACACACACATGCACGCACCCCCCAAGCACCCTTCTAGGTCCTTGTAAGAGCAACTCATTTAGGATATGAATGCATCAACCTTCCTTGCCTTGACAGAACTACCTGTCTTTGAAGGCGAATTAGGAACATAAGAAAAATCTTCATAGCATTGTACTGGGATTTGAACTCAGGGCCTTACACTTGCTAGGGAGGTACTCTATCACCTGAGCCACATTCTCAGCCCTTGGTGCTTTATTTATTATTTATCTATCGGATTGTTTGTTTATTTGTTTTGTTGGTACTGGGGGTTAAAGTCAGGGCTTCCAGCTTGTGAGGCAGGTGCCCTACTGCTTGAGCCTCTACCCTGCTTTGGTTAATTTTGAGATAGGTATGCCCAGGTTTGCCTAGACCATAATCCTATTTCTATTTCCTACTAGCTGGGATGGCAGGTATGTGCTACCATGCCCAGCGTTTCCTATTGGCATAGATGGGTTTTTGTGAACTTTTTCGCCCTGGCTGACTTTGAACTGCCATCCTCCTGACTTTCACCTCCTGAGCAGCTAGGATTACAGGTCTGAGCCATAACACACTACTACCATAATTTTTTAACGGAATGAATAGATAGGAAGAGAAATGGAAGATGCGTTTCTTCAGTCGGGCAGTGTTCACCCTCTGGTGACCACATAGTGTTTATTCACTCGGTAAAATTTGAAATCTAATGGCGGGCTAGAAACCGTGCCCCGCCCTCTCTCAGTTTATGAGAAAAGCAGACACTGAATGAATATTGATAAATAAAAGAGGTGGTGGGAGAGACAGGGCATTTAAAAACTGTATCGCATGGGTGGCTAGTCTAGGGGGTTAGGGAGGCTCCCCAGGAGCTGATATTTAGGGGCCTACCAGAAAGGTGAGGAGAAAGGCTATCCGGGCTGGGTGGGACAGGAGGGAGAGCGGGAGAGAGAGGAGGTGTAGGTAGCCTAGGAGAGGAAGCAGCGTGTGACAAAGAGAATGTGGGGGCTCTGGGCCTCAGGACAAAGGCAGCTGGGCTGGCCCGAGCGTGTGCCAGAGGAAGCTGGAGGGTTGCACTGTGTGCAGGACCAGGTCAAGGATTTGGATTGTGTCCCAGGACTGCTGGGAAACCGTCGAGGGTTTTAAGTGACAGATCAGATTTGCATTTTAATAAGAGCTCACTGGCTGCTAAGAGGAGCACGGACTGGAGGGGAACAATAATGACTGGGGAGACCAGGTAGGAGGCTAATGCAGAGTCCTGGGCAGGAGATGAGGGTGGCTTGGTTAGGAGAGGGGGTGAGGAGAAGTGGGTGGGTCTGAGAGACATGTAGTGCGGATCCTTTTGGGGTATTGGAAAAGAGCTGTTTCTTACAGAAACAGTTCACACTGTGTCACTAAATCCTTACAACAACCAGGGAAAGAGTGAGGGCAGCAATACGGGCCCTATTTGGAGGAAGAAGAAACAGGCTGCTTGACATTAAAAAAACAAGTGGCAGAGACAGGCATGGTGGTACATGCCTGTAATCCCAGCACTCGGGGGCTGAAGCAGGCCAGCTTGAGCTACATGGCAAGACCTGGGTGGGGGGGAGGGAGAGAGAAAGAAGAAAGAAGAAGAAGGAGGAGGAAGAGGAGGAGGAGGAGAAGAAGAAAAAGAAGAAGAAGAAGGAGAAGGAGAAGGAGAAGAAGAGGAGGAGGAGGAAAAGAAAGAAAGAATAAAGAATAAAAAAGAATGAAAGAAAGAGAAAGAATAAAGGAAGAGAAGTGGTTGAAGCTGAGACACAGCTCGGTAGCAGAGTGCATACATAGTATATGTGAGGTCCTGGATTCAATCCCCAGCACAGAAAGAAGGAAAGGAAGGAAGGGAGGGAGGGAAGGAAGGGTGGAAGGAAGGGAGGAAGATGAAAATAAGTGGTAAGTTGAATAGAGAGAATGCACTCTAGACAGTGCTCCTGGCTCAGGTGTCCAGCCCTCCCCAACCACTCCCCTCCACTCCCTGCTCAAAGCCCACATACTCACTGGTGTGCAGCCAGCTAGTGAAGGTCAGTGAGCAGTTCTGTACGTCAAAGGGGAAGTTATAGATGTTGAGGCTACAAGCGGTCACCACCTGAAAGGGCTTGTAGTTCTGGACCTCACCCTGATGCCGAACATACACATACGGGATACTTGGAGACTTCCCCACGTCCACACTGGCCAGAGAAGAGGGATCAGTTTAGGAACTCAAGAGGCAGATCCAGCCCCAGGTGTCTGAAGATCTTTGTGCAGCCCAATCAGGAAAGAAATTCAGGGAGGGTAGACGCAGCAGGGCAACGTGTACAGTTTGGTCTGGCCTCAGTTTCCCAACATTCTTATCTATCTTAGGTTTCCTGACTCACCATTGTCACTATTTTCTAAAGCAGTAAAGAGCATTTCTCCTTCACTTATCTGCAACCTAACCACAAATCCAAGGATGGAATCCATGCACCTCAAGCCCACCAACTGTAGGGAACTTGCCCCGAATCTATCATGCCCTCAGAACTTGGCTTCCAGAGCCAGCAGGACTTGGGAGGAGAACAGAACCTTGTATTCTATCCCCATTCTGATTTCTCTTTGTTTCTCATTCCTAGAAGTGCTTGAAAATTAGAATAATTTTCTCTGGAGGAAAGAGAGCTAAAGAAATCATGGTAAGAATTAGGAGAACCCAGAAAAGGTCAACAAGACTTCATACTGGTTTTTTGAGACCCTTAAGCTCTTTCAAGTGTCCACATGGCATAAGGTGGACTAAGCCCATGGTTTTAGCCTTCAATTTTGAGTGGAGTAAGGCTGAGAGATAAAAAGTCAAGACTAAGCTTACTTCATTGTTGTAAATGGGAGTGGAGCCTGAAACAGATTTCCCAGAACCCCTTCCACCTGAACTTTACAGGGCATTGGAAGGGTAAGGTCAAGGTCAACTTCCTCCCTTGGGAAAGTCATAGAGTTGAATAATGCAGCGGTTATTAGGTGGATTCAACTGTTCCCACAGCCCACCCTGATTTCCCTTACTCTTGAACTCAAAACTCCTGTTGGTGGACCCTGAATGATCCTGCATGATGGGAAGAAGGTCTGCTGGCTGAGACCAAATGGTCCCATGCTTGGGTGCTGTGAGTAAGGCTGATGGGTTCCTCTTCATATTGGAGGGGCAATTTGTGGCCTGTTAGGCACATGTGTGACTTAGGAGTTTTGAACATGTTCTTTGGCTCCAAATCTCCTCATGGTTGGGAGCAGTGGCTGCCATCAACGTTCTATTCCTTTCCAAAACTTAACTGTCCCTTTAAAAAATCCAGCTGTCCCCATTAGGCTATTGTAACTCAGTGTGAGCTCATTCACTGACATCTTTCCACATGCTGGGGCCCTTAGACTAACAAGTAGAGTCTCAACATCAGGCATAGGAAAGGAGAAGTTTTATAAAAGAGAACATATGGAAAAAAGACAAAGGTCAAGCTCAGTTGATCTACAACCTGAAGTCTGAATGAGACATGTGAATGCAGCATCAGTGATCTTGCCTCCCAGTGCCTGGCTTCTTCAGCTCCTGAACTCCCCCATCCCCCCAGCCTCTGATGACAGTACTCACAATTCATTGATGAGAATGTCGGGGACCCAGATGCTGTCCGTGGGGATGGACAACTTGGTGATGTTGTCAAAGTCCTCAGGATTCCACTGGAGAAACTCATCAGTCCAGAACTGGGGGGAGGAGCAGGAATGGTGATGGGCAGTCCCTCCACCTTGGGAGGGTTGCTTACATGTCAGGCAGTCTTGACCCCTCATGCCCAGGCAATAGGTGAACATCTTCTTGGGGAAGTATGAGATGAGTGTCCATGGCACACAAGTCCTCTCAGTGATAACTGAGAGGTCTCCCCTTCCCCCCGCACCCGTACTCTCCGTGCATACATAACAACCCAGGCTGATGCTGCATCTCTCCTGGAGGGCACACAGCTATTTGTAATGTTGTGAGACCACCCCCCAGACACCACATGCAGGATCTTGGACAAATAGCTATCTGAGTCTTGCTCTGCATACATATAAATGGAAATAACATTCATCTCACTGAGTAGAGATCATTACTGTTAAGTTTGAACTCAGGGCTTTGCACTTGCAACATAGGCACTCTACTGCTTGAGCCATGCCTCCAGTTCATTTTGCTCTGGTTATTTTGGAGATGGGGTCTTATGAACTATTTGCCTGGGTTGGCCTTGAACCATCATCCTCATAATTTCAACCTCCCAAGTAATTAAGATTACATGTATGAGTCACTAGCACCTAGCTTACTACTTCTTCTTCTTCTTCTTCTTCTTCTTCTTCTTCTTCTTCTTCTTCTTCTTCTTCTTCTTCTTCTTCTTCTTCTTCTTCTTCTTCTTCTCCTTCTCCTTCTCCTTCTCCTTCTCCTTCTCCTTCTCCTTCTCCTTCTCCTTCTCCTTCTCCTCCTCCTCCTCTTCTTTCTTCTTCTTCTTCTTTCTTCTTCTTCTTCTTCTTCCTTCCTCTTCTTCTTCTTCCTTCCTCTTCCTCTTCCTCTTCTTCTTCTTCTTCTTCTTCCTTTGGTGGGACTGGGGTTTAAATTCATGGTTTTGTGCTTGCAAAGTAGGTGCTCTACTGCTTGAGCCATGTCTCTACTCCCTACTGTTAAGTTTTGATTAATGCATTCTCTATTCCCCTGCCAGAATGGTTAGTCTAAAATGTAAATTTGATCATATCACTCCCTTGCCTAAAATTCTTCAATGGTACCCCATTCTCTCATTGCCAACTGCAACCAGCTGAGCAGACAAGTGACCCTCGGAGTCTGGAGGGTTCTAGAGAAAGGAATTCCAGGCTGCCTTCTCTTGTTTGGGTCCCTTGTCATGACACAGGGTATGCTCTGCACTAAGGGATCCTTCTGTGACAGAAATGGAGTGGTATTTCAGGTATCTCTGGCTTCTTCCTCTACCCCACTCCCTGTCCCATGAGCTGGTGGTAGTGGTAGAACATTCCTGTGATGGTGAGAAGGGAGTTCACAGAGACCATGTATGACAGCTGTGTCTACAGAAGTTCTCAGGCTTGACCTTCTGGGACTTGTCCTCATCTTCAGCCACTTTCATTTCCCCACCGTTCCAACTTCTTCCCCACAACCCCAGGAGCTACTACACCAGAACCTGCCTGTGGACAGCAGCCTCCCTCCCCCGCCAACTCGAGGCCATTGCTCAGCCAAGGCCTGAGATGTACACACACCATGCTCATCAGAAGCTGGATGAGTGGGAATAGGAACAAGTTGTGAAAGCTAAGTAAATGGAACCATACTGTTTCAATCATCCAATTTGGCTGTTGTCCAGTTTGGCTTAACAGAAGGAAGAACTTTCTAGTAGTTAGAGCTGTTTCCTTGAAAGTGAAGTTACTGCCTTATGAGTTCCCAGTTTGAAGGTGGTCCTTCCACAGGAGTTGGGCAGCACTCTTCTGGGAAATTGTGAGGAAACAGAAGGGGCTTGGGGGACCTTCCTGCCCTGAGATGGGAAGATTCCAGATTCCTGGATCTCACACAGAGTGTGCCTCTGAACCTCTCTCCCCACCATCCTGCACCAATGCCTTTAAGGTTCCTGACTCTTTTATTTGGAAAGGTCCCTGGAAGGAGAAGTCCCCTTCCTAGAAAGTGGGGTGAGGGAGGACCTGGTCTGCTTACCTGCCGGTACCAGATGTAAGTGGTCAGTACCTGATTCTTCTCATCCTGGGAAAGGAAAGGGAGTTCAGACAGGTGGTCATGGGACCACATGCACCATCCCCTCAACAAACTGCTTCATTGTGGATCTTTTCTCCTGGGAAGGGAGAGTGAGGGAATGGGCTGAGGGGAAGTGGACAAGCTGGAGCTGCCTAGACAGCCAGGAAAAGTTGGTCTATTACTAGGGTACGCCTATGAAGAAATACAATGATTTCTTTCAATTTCAAGGAAATATGTATATATTATGTATGTATAATATATACCTTCTATTATTACCAACTATTATGTTGTACCATATGTCTCTAAATATTGTATATTTTCATATACTGTATATTATTAAGTTATATAATACATAGTTTACACACACACATGTATATAGGCTGCCTTGGTACGAAATTGAGAGGCATAAAACCACTAGAATAAAAACTCTATCACTCTCTCCCACTCCATCTAATTCTAAGTTTCCCTTTTTGAAGCACCACAGTAACCAGTTTACTGTGTTTCTTTTTAGAGATGATCTAAATGCGATAGCATTGTCTGGTATCGAGGAGGGCATTGACTGTCCTATAGACTGTGAAGTCAGGTCCCATCCCCCACCCCAATGCAGTACTACTACTGCAGCTCTGTGATTGCCTTCCTTACTATAATTATAATTATAATTGATGAATGAATTGATTAGTTAATTGATATGTCCATTGACAGTTATCTATTGTTATCATTTGGTGATGCCTGTCATGTACCAGGGACCAGTGCAAGGCACTGATGGCATAGAGATGAATAGGAGAGTCCTTACCCACACACAGCTGACATAGGGAGATGGTTCCCATCATGCACTGTGTGGACAACCATGTGAAGGAAGTGACCACTGGCTGTACAAGTGTGGGAGTGGAGTTACATAAGCGGCCCAGGCGAGTGCTTTGGGCAGCTGTGCAGTATGTCCATGGCCATGGTGCCAGACCACAGATACTATAGTTCTTGATGGCCACCATGCTAATCAGGTGTCACCTTGGTCTCACATGGCCCTTTCTACCCACAGAAAGATCCATTTCTAATAAAAAGGTAAAGGCAGATTGGTGCTGAGCTCACCACACTGAGGATAGCATAGATAATGACATCGATGGAGACAGTGGTCGGCTTCCTCCAGTCCCGCACAGGCCTCACTGCCTTCTTGTAGTGGGCCAGGAGGTGATCAGACAGTCTCAGCAGCGCAGGCATCGTGCTATTGGGGGTCTGGGGGGCTCCCCTCTGCCTGGCTGGAAAGGAGAACAGCTCAAAGTGGGAGCCAGAGCCCCGAGTCTTCCCCTGGTTCTGTTGCTCTAGATTACAAGTGATAAAAGGAATGTGTCCCTACCTTACGAAACTCCCAGGTCCACCCACAGATTAAAATTCCCATCATTAGAGTGTTTTGTGGAGATTCCTGGTGTTGTAAAGGCGCACTGCATGCTCATTTACAGGACAGCAAGGAGCTGCTTTGTCAGGGCAGGTGACAGGAGACAGATGAGGGCCAAGAAAGGTAGAGAGGAGGCAGGCCTTGTGGGCCTGAAGGGGGAACCTGGGCAGCTAGAGGGAAGTGGGTGGTGGGGGTATGTGATTATTGACAGGCAAGAGAGCCATAAGAAGGTGAGACACCAAGTGCACAGGCACTGACCCCACCAGTATGCCTCCAGGTTCCCTTAGCTAAGGTCAGATCATAGCAAGTACACAGCTCATTGTCTACTTCTTGACCCTAGCATAATACTGGGGGGAGAATAAAGGAAGGTAACCATGCCATGAAAGCTAACATTCCCTTCCCCTCCTGCCAAGGCCACATGTGCTTCAGGGAGAGTTGGTCAGGTCCTTTTCCTAGGGTGTCGAAGTGGGCTAGGAAGGAGGTGGGTGAGGTGTTGGGGGCATGAGAAAGATCCAAACTGCTCCCATGGCAGGAGGTTTCAGGTACTAAAGAGCGATGAGAAAGCCCAACACCTAGGCCTGGCCCTATCCTATGGGAATTTTGTGTGCATCTCAGTTCCCCTCTGTAAAATCGTGGGAGCATTTCCTGAAGGAGGGTATAAAACATGCATATGCACGAGAAAGGACACAGCTAGAGGGCCAGGGTGCAGTCAGAGAGAGGAAGTGGGACTGCAGGGTCTGCCTACTCTTTCCAGACCAGGAAGTAGAAGGCCTAATTTCCACTCAGTAACACTGCTCCTCTTGTTCCACCCCTCACATGTCCCACCATGTAGCAGTCAGTCCTGCAGGTTTCCTCCAGTGTCTCACCCACCCAAACCCTGATAAGCTTCCTTCCTCCCTCAGAAGGACAGAGAAAAGCAGGAAGAGAGGGAAGACAAGAGACTATTTTTTAATTCTCTTTAAAAATAATAACCATTAGCATAGACTTCATTCCAATGTCAGAGCAGCCTGCTGGAGTGGCTAGCATGAGAGCCCATTTTAGAGACAAGGACCCCCAAGGCTCAGGAGGGTGAATATTGTGCCCTGCAAGTGGAGGAACTGAAATTCAAACCAGGTCTCTGGTTTGTGTCTCTTCACAATGCCAGTGACAACCCAGACCCCATTGACTAAGGCTCTGATCCCTTGGAGAGCACTAGATTGATACCAGCTGGCTTCAGAATACAGTGAGAGCCAAGGCTGGGAAGACAGAGTGCAACCCAGCCAAGGAAGCCCACACCACTCCTCACTCATGGCTTGCATTTGCATGAAGCTTCTCCTAATGATAGCTTGTGGGAGAAAATTGTCTCACCCATAATCTTCACATATGTCCCGCCTGTGGGTGGCATCTTTCTCACTGTGCCCCAAGGTGCTCCAGCCTAGCTCTGTAGAGATAGATAGAGACCTCCCTATGGGGGGATTAACATAGTCAGGAGCAGAAGGAGAGATTCCTTTGTGGCTAAATGCTCAGCTTTCAAGTGAGTGAGGAGAGGATAGAGAAGGGGGTACAAAGAAGTCTGCTATCACTGGGGTTAGTCCTGAAAGGGAACAGGAGGAAAGGAAAGCCCAGAAGACCAGTGTAACAAAGCAAGCAAAGATGAGGAAAGGTCACTACATTCCTTCTGGTCCCCACTCTGCTGCTTACAAGCTGTGTGACCTTGAATGAATTACTTCTTTTCTCTGGACCATGGTTATAACAGGAAAAGGTGGACCAAATGAGCTTGAAGAACCCCTGCAGCTCCATTTGATAAGTGTAGGGGCGGGGCAGGGCAAGGAGAAAAGCCCCTCTCCTGGTCCCTGGCTATGTATTTCTGATACACTGGCTACCTCTCTGCTCCACTCTCTGCAAGCCCTGCTCTCACCCCAGTTCTCTACTTTAACCACCAATGCCTGAAAATGCTCACCAATATATGGTGAGCTAGTCGACATTCCTGCAGCCACGCCACTCCAACCTCTCCTTGCCTCTACTCTCTGAAGAGTGAAGCCTCTCTAAACACCGCCAGTGTGTTTCAGAAGCCCCCTTACCTTTTCCCTGAGCCAGGAGCACAGGGAGGACCAAGGCCGGCAGCACCTGCCGGACCCACAGCAGCATCCCACACAAGGGAGGGCCTGGGAGTGGCCGTTCAGGGTGAGTCCCGCCAAAGGCCAGCCTGATCACCTTCTGTTAACCTCCTGTCGCAGCCAGCCTGCCTCTCCAGCCGCTGCCTGCACCTTCTGAGTGCAGCCTGGTACTCCCTGGGCCACCAGAGTTGGGGAGCCTCCAAGTTTTCTTGCTAGCAGCCCTTCAGCTGGATCAGGTTTCAGGGAGGAGAGAAGGGGAGGGAGCTGCTGAGAGGAGAGCCCACTGGCTGATGTCATATGGAAGGAGCTCAGTCCACCCACTCAGCCATGTTTCCCCAAGAAGTAACTTGGGGGTGGGGGCTGCAGGGTCCATGGAGCAGGGAGCAGCCTGCCTGCTGGGAGGTGCAGCAGGCTGCGCTATCTTTTATGTCCCAAGGCAACTATGTTTCAGTGGCACTGGGCTGGCTGAGTGGGGTGGCTTAGGCAGGAGCAGGAGGCCACTCTTTTGTTCCGCAGGGTGACATAATATCCCTAGTCAAGCAGGGGACCGGGCACCTCTGTAGACAGAGGGAGGGTACCTGGTACACCACAGGTCTACTCCTTTGTTCTCCTCCAAATATTAATATTTAAGTAGTAAAATATATTTTATATGTGTTTGTTTTGTACATTTTTCCAGATGTAATAAAAATATAATAGCAGTCCATGCTAATTATAGAAAATTAAAATCATCCATAGACTTCTGTCCAGAAACAATTACTGTTAACATTCTTCTACATATGGTATATATTCTCCTATAATTTCCTTTCATAATATGTGTATAATAAAGTAAACATATGATATATATATAATTTTGAATCTCTCTCTTCTTTGTTTTTGCTTAGTAGCAGTTCATAAGGATTTTCAATACCTTCATTTTAAATGGGGCTTTCCTGAAAGAAGTGTTTCTTTTCTCTGAGTTAAGTTAGTAAATATCTATTCCCCATTACTCAATTGTGTGCCCCAAAAGTTGTCTGAGCAAAAAATTGCTGTGTATTTCTATTTGAAGGAGTCCTACCCCAAATCATCATGTGGGTAAGTAAGCTTTTCTACCTCCACTGTGTGGAAGGCAAGACACATCTGTATCAGTCACTGCAAGCTTCAAAAACAAAACATTTTCATTCTTTTTAATTCTTTTCCCAGTTGAATATAAGTATGGATGGTTAGGCTGGAAAGGTAGGAAGGAGGAACTTTCTGAATTGTAGTTAAATTAAAAACAAATACTTTTCTCAAGGAGGATTTATTTTCTTATTCATGTGCATCGTGGAGTGTGCATATAGCACTACGCTATTCTTTGATGGGGGTCCCTTCATAAAGCCATTAGCCAAGGTTTGGCTCTGAAAGGTTTCATCCAGCTCAAGCATGGGCTACCCTTCTCTTATGTCGCGTGCTTCTTCATTTCACAGTTCAGAAAAGCAAGATAAATCATCCCTTGACAATTCCCTTTGTGAGAATGGAGGTGAGCATACATGGTAGAATAGACTAAGTGATTAAAGAGGGAGCCCCATACTGTAGAGAATGCATACAGCCAACAACCTAAAAGGAATGCTTACACTGTACATTTGAACAAAGCAGGTCAGGAAGAGCCAAGCTGCCTCCTGGGCCTCCAGGCTGAGGTCCTGAAGGGGCCAAAGTTTTCAAGCATCCTCAAAACCAGCAAAGATACTTAGGCTCCTCCATTATGGTCATTGCTACTCAGAGGCTGCTGTGGATGGCTAGAAGAGTATCTTCCTTTGTTCATATGCATTACAAAATCTGCATGCAGCATTATACCAGTCATTGATGGGTCCCTTCATGTAGCCATATACCAGGGTTACAACCTTAGCAATAACATACCCTCTTGGGGTTACCAGTATAGTCATTTTATTATTGAAGAACAGACAACTGCTCCCTGAAACCCTAACTGCTACTATCAAATGCTCTATTGTGTACCTTTTGGGGCCCTTGTGCCTATCCCTAAGGCCTTCCTCTACCTCTTGCTCCAAGTCAAATCATTTGGAGATAGAAAGTCAAGGAGAAGCATTAAGATCCAACCTTGTTCTGAAAGGGGCCACATCATAGCAAGAGAGAAAAGAACAAGAAGAAACAGAATTAAAAACAATGTAGAAAAGGTTGAGGGATCCAAAGAAGAAGAAGAGGGAGAAGTAAAAAGTAAAAGGAGCAAGAAGCAAAGGAAAATAAGACAAGAAGGACAGGCAGGAGACTGAAGAGGAAACCATGTTAGGAGGACAAGGCAAGGAGGAAGGAGAAAAAAGAGATGGAAGGAGCAAAGAAAGAGGAGGGATAGACGGGGGAAGAATGGCAGAGCAGCTGTGGGTGACTGACATATGAACCCACCCTCCCTGTCACACTACTCTGATGAGTGGGCTCTCCACCCTGTGGAGTGGGGTGCCTGCCATGTGTGTGTGTTTGGACCAATCAAGAGGTAGTGACAAAGCCTAGAGACCCTGTCCCATGGGCCCCAAGCCTTCATTTCTACATTAACTCCTGGAATCCTCTGGGGTGGTCCAATTGGGTTAGGAGGAAAGAGGATGTCTTCTATACAGCATGTGCATTAGAGAATTAGCTCCTTAGGTAACAGGATTAGAAGGAGCCGGGCAGGCCATAGCCTCGAATGGAGATATATTGCCTGTGTGCCTGTCTGATGGAGTGGCGATCAAGTTTCCCCTGAAGAAATTTCCTATTAATGGAGTTGATAGCACAACTGACTGGGGTGGGAGGTTGGAACTGTAGCCAGTGGCAGGGTGTAAATTGCCTCAGATGAAACTGTGGAGTCACTTTTGCCCCTTTTAAACAAGATAAGAATTAGTGCGAGGACTTGATGAACTTGCCTTGGCCGATGGGGATAAGGGAACAGCAGAGGCCTGGCTAATTTGATTCCTGAGCTCTGCCTGCAGACGACCAGGCTCCTCCCAGGGAGTGGAAGCAGACACGCATATGGCAGCAAGCCAGGCTGGGTAATGAAAAGCTCCAGGACTCCAGGCCCCACAAGCCTTCTCTTTGTACCCAATGCTCCCTATGCTAGAGGAGTAGGACTGCACTCACGCACATGAATGGAACTTCCCACCCATCAAGGGATGCTGCTCACATTGTGTTACCCCTTATCACTGTTCTTGCTCCCATTTTCTAAGTTAAAACACAGAACTGGGAGAGGCTTAGTTTTGACTTGCCTTAATTCCTACAGCAAGTTACAGATGGAGCTGACTCCTAGCTCCAGCTTTTTCCATTACAGCTGTGTTTCCCATTTTCTGCAGTAAATTTTTACTGATCTGTAAAACTTTTACCACCAAAGAGCCTCACCTTTTAAACCTATAAACTTAGAAAAACTCTGCAACCCGTAGTAACATCTGGACCTACAAGGGGCCCACCTGCCAAGGCAGGGCTGAGAGAGGCTGCTGGTTTGTCATCACAGTGCTAAATAGAAGATATACTTCCTCCTCCCTATCATCTCAAAGCAAGGGCTCCATGGAGTCCTTGGTTGTACACCTAGGCTTGGCACTTACTCATAGTGTGCCCCTGTGAGCCCACCTCTGTCTGTGTTGATGGTCAGACAAGAAGAACAGACAGGTGTACCTAGTTCCAGCAATCCGCCATACTTAGCATGAGACTGGGAGATTTAGGGGCTGTCACTAATGGAGAGGGGAGAAACCAGCAGGACAGGAAATGCCTCACAATATCCCTAGTTTTCTGGCAGAAGAGGCAGCTGTGGCCTTTACAGGGAAGAGGGAGGAACAGTAACGTTCTCAACATATAGAGGGTCTCTTCCTCCCTGGTCTTTATTTCCTTGATGTCCCATTGTGTGTGACTCTGACCTTTGTGACACCAAAGCTCCTGGTCCTTGGAATGGCCAATTCTGTATCATCCAATCTGTAGCAGTCACCATTTGCTGAGCTTCTACTATGTGCCAGGCACTTTGCTCAGCTGTTGATCTTACTTACTCTTTGCTTCCAACAAAGAAGATACAATGATTATTTCCACAATGCAAATGTGAAAATTGAAGCAAAGAAATGTTAAGCAACCTATGTAGAATTAAATACCTCATAAAAGGTGGTGTGGTGGTGTGATACTGGGTCATACAGGCTCAAAAGTTTGGGCTGATTGCAGTGAACGTAATCTGAGCCTTCTTTCGGATCTAGACCCAGTTGATTGGACTCTGGATCCTACACTCCTCCTTCCCTTATCCTGGGAATGCATGGGGTCACTGCTCCTGCCTTGATTGCTCTAGCTGAAAGCCAAGCTCATTTGGCTGGTTCTGTATGAAGTCTGCTAATTAAAAACACTTTTATTGAAGAACACCATTAGAAGATATGATAAGTGAATGGACATGAAGCTTAATATTTTCCCCAGTACAACATGGTTTCAGATGTACTATGCTCTGCCATCCTGGTCCTGGCAAAGACTGTTTAGGTACATGTTGAACATAAGGCTTCATGGTGCACTTGGCCTGGTGGCCACTGCAGCCCCTCCCCATGGTAGGGAAGTAATGCTAGAGTTTGGGGACTATATTAGTATTCTGTTTGGATCTGGATGCATGGAGTAGGGCACCATTGATGGATGAGGTTGCTTGTTGTCTGCTGACACTTGGAGAAGAGACCTTTTCTTCACCAACCAGACAGCTTGGTGATCCTGGCAGAGTAGTGTCATGGTGCTTTTTTTTTTTCTCAATGTTGACCCCAAGAGGTCAAGATGACTGAATGGCTAGTCCTAGGAGGTGAATGTTAATGTTGGTACTGTCAAGTGAAAACACTGGAATTAAGAAACCAAGCAAGAGGCCTCTGACATTATGCTGTTCATATGGCATTCTTATTTCAGACCCTTAGGAAGAATAGGAAAGCTCTAAAAAAACTGATATCCCTAGTCTTTACAAGTGTGTGTTTTGGTCATTACAGTACCCCTTTTACTTATTTCCCTGTCTCTTTCCTTACACATGGTCATACTGGGATACCCAACCTTCATCCTCCACACTGAGGGAAAGAGAAGGAAGGGGACTTTGTCCCTGATTAGGCCAGTGTGGTGGTCACGGTGATGATCTGTGAGAGACTACAGAGGAAGGTACAACACAAGAAATTGCATGGGATGCTTGGTTCCTGCCCACTGCCTCACTCCAAGCCTGGAGATCTTCCTGGTGCTTAACTTTGGAGATTTAAGGATTTGTTTTCATAAGGATGTGATAATCCTTCCTACAGCCACAAAGTATTCAGGGAATTATGAACAGGAAATATGGCAAAGCAGGCAAGGTCTGTCTTTCCTTGTCCCCTTCCCCTCCTTTCTGGCACAGAAAGATGGAGGTTTCATTCCAGTTCTTACAGGTATCTAAGAAAGGAATGTCCCAGCCTCCTGGATACGTCTCTTTCATGTAAGGTGAAGTTTCTTACCCCTTTCCTCAAATCTCCATCAAATCCTAGCCTTTTCATTTCTTAGAGGATAGAAGCTTTCTTCTGTGCTCCAAACAACCCCAGGGTGCTCTCCAAGGTAGAAGGGTAGAAGGTCATTCTGGAAAGTATATCTAAAATTACCAACTGGTAGAAAAGGCCAGGCTTTAATGTATCATTAGCCCATATGGTTATCCCAGAGCTGGAGCTGGGGGTGGAAGGTCATTTGGCTTAAATTTCTCCCTAACTCAAGAGAATTAATAAATTCCAGGGAGGAAGTGTCCATAGAGACCATCTTATTCCTATGGAGTGGCTGTTCATCCATCTGGCCACCCCAGAATTGACCCTGGGGGCTGAAGGTGGTTTAGCTTAAATTTCTCTTCTACTTGAATTCTAATTTCTAGAGAGTAAGGGACCAGAGAGCCCGTCTGACACATCCCCTTGCTTCTGGGAAGAATAAAGGCTTAATGTATTATAATTAGTACTTTCTGAGAAATTTTCAAAGATAGAGACCTCAAAAACCCATTTTAGGATTCCAAAACAAAGTTTTTTGTAATATCTAACTTTAATTGCAATTGGTAAAATTTGAATCATTTCCTTTCATCCTGTAGAAATGAGTCCCATATCCGTTCCTGTATCTCTGAGAGAGAGTGGCAACAGTGATCATTCCTGGGCTTTTCCAGAAAAAGGAAAATGAGCAGAGAAAAACATTAACCAACCCTCATACAACATTGCATGGTTTACAATATGCTTTTGTGAATGTTCTGTCTGAACTCCTAACACTCTGAGGTAGGTGATGTGGTCCTCATTTTACAGATGAACTATAGCTCTGAGGTATTTGGGGACTTGTACAAGGTGACCAAGCTTAGTTCATAACATAAATCAAGCCAGGACAGAACTCCTGAAGAGCTGGCTCTGTCTTCTACCTTTTCCACAGGGATAAAAGGCAAAGAGGAAGAAAATACAAGAAACCTAGTATTTGTTGCCTCTGGGGATGGGATGTATATCTAGGGAACAGAGCAAGGAGGGAGACATATTTCAATCTTTACCTTGTTATGTCTTTAAACTGTAAATATATGGTCTATACAAAAAAGTGGATGAGTTTTTGAATGGAAGCCATGGGAGGAATACAGCCATTCCTAGTCTGGTTCTGGTCAGAGCCCTCATGAATGAGAGGCACTAATCCTAGTTCCATCGTAAACTTTCTTTGATCTTGAACAAATCAAACCCTCAGGTCTTGGTTTCATATCTACCAAATAGGAATAAAAGGATAACCATCCTGCCAGCACTTGTTTCCCAAAATTTCCAAGCTTTTTAAAGAGTAATATAGTTCAGTAATTATTAATCTGGAATTGGAAAGGCAATACGCCATGATCTGGTTCAAAATACGCATACCTTGTCTTTCATTCCTTCTTCCTCACTACACAGAAATTAAAAAAACCATAATTCACAGGACTTTCAGCTCTCTGGCACCTCTTCTATAAGCACTAATACTATTCATGAGGTCTCTGATCTCATGACCTAATCACCTCCCAATGGCCTCACCTTCTTATGGTGGGGAGGGGTTAAGTTCCACCAACATATGAATGTTGGGAAGACACAAACATCAAGTCTACAGTCATAGCTAAAGTGTCTAACCTCATTGTTCTCACGTTTTAAGTTGGGCATAACTAACCTCACAGATTGTCTTAAGGATTAATTGAGATGTTGTGTGCAAAGCATGTTCCACAGTGCCTGGCATAGCTGTACTCAAAAAATGAAAATGATTGCAAGGTTAGTAAAGAAATGGAGCGATAGGGCATGAATGCTTAAAAGGATTGAATATAGAAACACAACCCAAAAGGGGTTATTCTTGAGCAGCATGCCACAGTGGAGTGAAGGTGGAGTCTGACAGGATGGGCAGGGAGAACTGGGAAGTCATAATTTGCATGTGACTCAAGTGGCTATTATCTTCTTCAAAGATGACCTTCTCTGAAGACTCTATCTAGTTACACTCCCTAATCCTCTCTATAGTCATTCTCCACAGCATTGTCACCATCCAACAAACTCTGTCCCTCCTCTAGAACATAAACTCCATGAGGCAGGGATTTTTATCCATTTTATTGGCTGTTAAATTCTCAGAACCTTACATGAGGGCCTGTCACATAGCAGCTACTCATTAACTATTCATTGGATAAATGACTAAGTGAACCAATGTCATTAGAAAAATAGGGGGATCAAGTCAAATCTACCTGTGTTCTGGGGCTCTCCCTG
This sequence comes from Castor canadensis, assembly GCF_047511655.1. Lineage (NCBI taxonomy): Eukaryota > Metazoa > Chordata > Mammalia > Rodentia > Castoridae > Castor > Castor canadensis. Next base: position 187,381,348 of record NC_133387.1, read on the forward strand.
TCCTCTCAGGAGACCTGTCAGCGAGGCAGAAAGGATGCCACCAGCCCTGAAGCTTGGTGCTTTGTCTGCCTTCTCTGGGAATGTGCTGGGCAGATAGTCATAGCCCCACTGCCCCTTGACTCTGTTCTCCTGCTCTCTTGAGCAGTGACACAGTGGGACTTTGCTAGCCACTGGGTGATCTGTGCAATAACATATTTCATGGATGAGGAATAATGGCCTTGAGCTGTCCTTGTTTGGAGAGAGGAAATACTCTGGAAATATAAGCCTATAGTCCTGGACCAGACCAAGAGATAGAACAATGAGGAGAGGAGAAAGAGAAGGCTCGAAGACTCGGGTAAGGAAGATTCTGCCCACACTACCTGGTTAAAAGGCAGAACCCACTGACAAGGCCATGTGGCCTTCCTGTGCTAAGAGAGGGGTACTGTCTTATTCACCTCTGTATTCATGGAACAGCAATCTGTCCCTCAGCCTAAAGCAAAACTCAACACATCCCTTAAACACCAACCTGCCTTTGTATCAAAGTCCTCCAGAGATAGAGATATCACAGAAAACCCTCAGGCTTCAAGAATCATCTAGTTCAGCCTCTACCCAGAAAAGGATCTTTCAGCCTTTGTCTCTAATGGTGAGGAGCATGGCAGCCCATTTCATTTTTGGAGAACTCTTTCTAATACTGATCCCCCAAAGTCCTTTCTCTAAAACTTCCACCTATCCAGTATTATCTTTTCTGACTAATGCGTTTTTAATCTTAAAATTCCTGCCCAACATACCTTCTCTTCTGGGGCTCCTACCCTTAATTCTTCCAGCACTAAGAGTTAGAACTGGAAGGACTCTGGGTGTGGAAGGTAGAGATTCCCCTTCATGTCCACAGTGCTGTATCACATGCCTGGGGCCATATCACTGCTCAATGGAGCCCACCGAGTGGATGAATATAGGAAAGAACCTGTAGCTTTTCCATTGACAGGGAGGAGAGTGACTCTCAACCAGAATAAGTGACTTGAGCAAGGTCACACAATCCTAACCTAAGAACTAGTTTCCGGTTCATAGGAGTTTTTAGGGTCTTATACCAGAGAGTGCAGGGCCCTTGTTTTGTTTTTCTTCTCTCTTTTTGGGGGTGTTTGGCCTAGTTAGATATGCAGTTCATCTGACCCCTGTTACCTCTCTGTTCTTACCTGTTGTGACTTTCCCATTGCTCTGTCCACTCCAGATTCACTGGCCTTCTTTCTGTTCCTCAGAAATACCAGGCATGTTCTGTTCATCACCTTTGCTATGGCTATGGGGACTCTATCTTATATCTATCTACTTGGTGAATATACTGCCCTCCTCTAAGTCTGCCTAAATCTTATAAGAGCCCCGCTTGAATTAGCCTAACCTACTTCATTTTGTAAAGGACCCCATTGTGTCTGGCAGAAGGCTGCTTTACTATGTTTTGCAGAAACTATTTTTCTGAACTCAAGCAGAACTTCATTTGCATCTTATTGACAACATATTCTGACCACATGATCTCATAGAAAAGATTGTAGAGCTAACAAAACATTGAGAAACTGACCACTCTAGCCATTTCCTGGAAAAAGATAGCTAAACCAAAAAAACAAAACATCAATAGCAGCACATTCTTCCTACATCTTAAATGCTTATAAATTCCAGTCCTAATCTCACTTTGGGCCAGTATTATTCTGGCTCTTTTCCTCTCTTGTAAACTGAATAAAAATTTGCTTCTGCTTCAATTCCTGCTTTTTCTGTGAGTTTGAACTCAAGGCCTACACCTTGAGCCATTCCACCAGCCTGTTTTTGTGATGGGTTTTTCATCACAACTATTTGCCCAGGCAAGCTTGCAACTGATCTCTGCCTCCTGAGTAGCTAGGATTATAGGCATGAGCCACCAGCCTGCTCAATGAGTCTTATCTTGTCCATTTAATACCATCACCTGTCCTGTCCCACCCAGGACACTAATCTACTTTCTCTTTTCTCCATAGCCACATCACCTCCTAACATTGCACATGGTTAACTTCTCTTTACTTAGGTTAATTATTGTCTATCTATACTGATGAAATGTTAGCTCCTTCAGGGCATGGATCTCCACATGCTTTGTTTACCAGTATATCCCAAGTGCTTAGAAAAAGTGCCTGACACATAGTAGGGACTCAGTAAATATTTGTGAGAAGAGTCTCCAACCCAGAGAACCCAGTAGAGCTTCAGATCTGAACCCCCACCCTTAGGACACAAGAGATGCCAAAGATATATTTGTTAACTGATTGGCGACATGGCATGTCCACTGCTCTGTAGTGGCTATATGGCTGAAGGAAGATGGGTATGGTATACACAGGCTCTCCTAGGGTCATCATAGAAGTCTCAATTATGGCCGTGGCCGCAGCCCCAGTGGGAGCTCTGTGATACAGTTGGGTCCATGGTTGTCTCTTTTGCTGTCTAACCCATCTCAAGGGCTCCAGATAGTATCCCAAATAATGGCTCCAAAGGTACCCAAATCCTAATCCCTACAATGTTACCTTCAATGGCAAATGTTACCTTCTATGGCAAAAGGGATTTACAGATGTGATTAAATGAAGAACTTTGAGATGAGGAGAGTATTTTGGTTATCACAAGTATCCTTATAAGAGAGAGGCAGAAGGAGGTTTAATGACAGAAGATGGAAGGCCATATGGTGACAGAAACAGAAACTGAAGTGTTGAGCCTTGAAGAATGGAGCAAAGAGCCACCAACCAGGGAATGCAGGTAACCATGAGAAGCTGAAAAAATAGTAAGGAAATAGATTCTACCTTCAGAACCTCCAGAAGGAGCCAGTTCTGCAGACATCTTGACCTTAATCCAGTGAAACTGACTTTGGACTTTTGACCTCCAGAGACCTCAGACTTTTCAGAGAGCAAGGTTGGGGGTGGGGGGGGTGGGTAGAAAGACCCTACAGTAGCCCAAGCAATTGTCAGACCTTACAGCCTTGGGTTCCACCTCTGCGGTGTTCTGAATTCAGCCACCTTCTTCCTCCTCCTCTGGAGATTTCCACTTCTGTAAATAGACTTTGAAGTTTCTTGCTGGCCTGAAGTAGCTTCCCCAAGAGGACCCTCTCAATCTTCCTCATTCCAAGCATTTAATGAGTCCTAAATGAAGAGTCTTCCAGAAGTGCACAGCACTTTGCATATTTGCTGACATAATCACATTTGCACGTTCGCTCTTGCCACTGATTGCTGTCCTGGCTTCCCTGAAGGTGGTTTCATACCCACTGAGAGCAACAGCACTTTCCAAAGCACATCCTCTTATTTCACAGGGAATCTTCTGTATTCTACAGTTTGTCATTTCACTGAGTGAACTTTGAACTGACCAACCGTAGTCTGTTCCTGACATATGAACACAGATCACTACAACTCAGTGTTTCTTGGCTTGAGACTTTTTTGCACATTTTATCATTTATTCATCTTGCATTCCTACAAGGTAGACTTATTATTCCCACTCTTCAGATGAGGAAGCCAAGGCTCACTATGTGAAGGACATGAGTTGAACACAGTGATTAGAAGCTGTAAATATGGTAATCATGAGTGCCGTATTGCTTATTAAAGTTCTTCCCTTTCCTGGGCACTTGTAATGATTATACTTCCTGCCCTTATGGTGGTTGGGTGGGTTTTGTGACAGGGACAGTAGGATAATGAGTTATAAGCAGATGGGATCCTATGTCTTCCAGGACAGGCAAGACCCTACCAAGTTCTCTTCATCTGCTATGGTGACTGGTGATGCTCCAGATGGAAGCTGCTCCATCAGCCTGTTTCTCAGAGGAAGGATGTAGAGGGTTGGATCTGACCTATAGCGAGAACATAGCATGCTATTGTAAGCCACTGAGATATTAGGTTACCAAAGCAAAACTTTGCCTGACCTCTCTAATTTGTTCAAGTGTCAGCTATGCCCCTTTTCATCTGTGTAGCCTTGGACAAGCCAATCAACCTCTCTGGGGCTTGGGAGGATGGAGGCATTGCACCTAACATAGAGTTTTGAGGCAGATGTAATGAGATCATTTGGGTAAGAATCTTAGTGCTATGCCTGTCACATAGAATTTGTTCAGCAAATGGAAGCTATTATTATTATTACTACAACTATTATAAAGAAAATTAAGAGCCAGGCACCAGTGGCTCATGCGTGTAATCCTAGCTACTCAGGAGACAGAGATCAGGAGGATTGTGGTTCGAGGCCAGCCCAGGCAAGTAGTTTGAGAGATCTTATACTGAAAAAAAAAAGAAAAATCATCACAAAAAGGGCTGGTGGAGTGGCTCAAGGTGTAGACCCTGAGTTCAAACCCAAGTACTGCACAAGAAAGAAAGAAAGAAAGAAAGGGAGAAGAGAGGAGAGGAGAGACAAGAAGAGAAGAGAAGGGAAGGGAAGGGAAGGGAAAGGAAGAGAAGAGAAGAGAAGAGAAGAGAAGAGAAGAGAAGAGAAGAGAAGAAGAAAGAAGAGAAGAGGAAAGAAGAGATGAAAAATTGCCTAGACTTCCCTAGTTAGAAGTGATTGGTAGAGACCAGGAAGAGAAAGAGAATAACTATTTGGACAACTATTAAAGGTCTTATACTATACACTCATATAGTCTTCATTCTAGATATTGGAAATCATTATCCCTGCTGACCTAGAATAAAACCAACCTAGTTGAGAACAAAGAAAACAATATTGACTTGGGACTCATTACAATTGCAATCTGGGAAACATAGATTTAAGCAATCTTGAAAATATGTTCCTGAATTTTACAAAATGATGGTTGCATGTATAGTTTTATACCACAAAAGGATTGGAAATTACATCATTTGTTAGCCAGAAATTATGGTTGGTGCTAGCAAAAGTTAAGCTGTCATGTAAGAAAGGGATTGGGTCTGGTATCAATGTCTGGGTAGCTTAAGGGAAAGGGTCCATTGTACAGGTCAGCACTGTTTCAAAGGTCAACTCTCATAGCGGTGGTGGGGTGCCTGCAGCCCAGTTCAAAGGTTCCGCTGCATAAGTACCCCAGTCAATGCTATCATTTAATTTTTTCCCCTTGACATCCTTATTTTACAGATGAGTAAACTGAAGCTCAGAGAAGTTATTAACTTATCCAGAGTCTTGAAGCCATTCAACAGTGGAGCCAGGATTTAAATTTAGGCCTGGATAACTCTCTCCATCCTTTTCTCTATCTTCCTTAAAGGAGAATTGCCCCAGCACGGGGCACATAGTCCCCTATTAACACCCCACTTCCTTCTCTCTGCCCTCCAACCAGCCAGCCACATCGCTTTCTTAGATCAGCACGGCTTGTCAAGGGCTCCAGAATGCCAGCCTTCTCTGGCCTGTCCCTTAAGTCAAGATCAGGTATGCTCATGCTGGCCAACATGTCACAACCCAGCTCCTCTTCTCACCCCTCCCCCTGCCCTATCCCCTGGCCTCTCTCCAGCCTGAGCAGGGGAGCCCTGGGATCCTCAGGATTCCAGCCTAAGGCAGTGTGTATATTTTCACATGGGCTAGAGGCCTCTTTCTCAGAAGGGTATGATCTTAAGGGAAGCCCTGCCCTACACACCACTAGAAGAAGACACTAATGCTACTACGTGTTAGTGCAGAAAATCCTGAGGTCAAACTACTCCTTCTCTCACTCATTGTATGATGGTAAGCAACTCTCTTAACCTCAGTCTTTGAACTTGCAAATTTATCCTACCAAGTAAGATTCTCAGGACTTAGTCAGATACAATATGGAAAGTCCTCAGACAGGATGTGACATGTAGCAAGTGTTCTGTAGGTAGCACCTTTCAGTAATCAACATTATTACCACCACTTTTATCATTATCTTCAGTATATTATCTTTTCCCAACCTCATCTGCAAAATGAGAGCTCTAATACCTCTCCAGTTTTGCAACCCACACACACATTTCGCATACACCCTTGCCCAAAGCGGTAGATACGGGGACTTCAGTCCTGTAGAGCCACAATGACCAGTCTGAGCTTTCCCCAGGGCCCTCAGGAAGCACAGGATGGTGGGAAGAGTGGCTTCAGGGTGGCAGAGGGCAAGAGGGCAGGGAGTGTGGGAATGAGTATCCAGAAGGATAGGTAGACTATAAAGGAGACCTAAGGCCTGGAGTGCAGCCCCAGAGCCATCTTCTGTAGCCCTGGAAAAGGTGCCCCATAAAACCTAACGGGAATTTGAAATATCATCAGCGGGGGAGTTCTGGAAGATGGAGAGAGCTTTCATCCCTCCCAGGGACTAGGACTGAGACACAGTGGCTGAGGACTTGCGTCGGAAGACAGAACATCAGCTCCAAGTCATGGCGCCTCCTCCCACTCAGGCACCTCTGGGAGGTAGGGACAGGAGCGGGGACAGCAGCACAGACTACCCTATTGCCTGATATTCTTCCTCTCCCACTCCCCAGATTCAGCACTTAGGTGGCAGCCAGGCACTTTACCCACTGCTGTCTGGCTGGTTGCCTTTCAGGGAAATTGGCATGGATGTTCCTTCAGCCAGAACTCTGTGCCCTGCTCCCTGCCAGCCTGTGTACCATATGCAGGAGATACAGAGAGGATGGTTATCACGTGGTTCCTCCAGTGTCAGTCCTACCTCCACCTGATGTTCAGATGTTTCCAGAACTGAGGAGAGGGGTGTCCAGTGAGCAAGAGGGTGACATCTGTCAGGGGCAAGTCAGTGAAAGGAAGCTCCCACCTCAAGCAGAGGGACTAGGAGCCCTGCATGGAGAGTCCCTGAAGATACTACAGCCATGACTCAGGGGGGTAAAAGGAGTTGCCCAGAGCTGGGCAAGGGATGGCACTAGGACAGGGTGTCTGATGTCTTGTGCTGCAGCTTCATTCTCTGCGAAAGAGGGTTTGCTGTCAGGGAAAGGGGCCTGCTGCACCCTCATTCACTCTCTCCTTGGACGGCACACAGAGCCATCTCTGCCATCTGCCCACAGCCTATAATTCAGCGGCCCAGCTGCACTGGGTGCTTGACTGCTCTGATTGTGAGGAGGAGAGATTAGCAAGTAGAGTGCAGTGATTGGCAGGTGCCTGGGGCCCAGCTGCCTGGGTAGCAGGGTGGGTTCCATGTCACACTGTGCTATCCCTGTGCCTCCTAGCTCCTTTGGCCTCCCAGAGCCTCCACTGTCACCCTTTATCTCATTGTTCCTTAGCTCCCCTCTTCTCTGTGGCAATATGGGAATAATGAACAAACAAATCCCTGGTGGGGGTCTGGTTAGAATTCAGATTCTGAATTGTAGTTCTGGGAGGGTCTAGGCCTCTGTATTTCTAACAAATTTCCAGCAAATGCTGATGCTGTGAACCCAGGCCCCAACTTTGAGTAGCAAACCTTTAGGTTTTATAAAGCTTTTTCATATATTTGATCCACGTGACTCTCACGACAGTCCCGTGAAGAATTGCTATCATTCTCAATGCCTCTTATACAAGGCACTGTTCTTGGCACTTAATAAGACTCCTGACAACTCAGAGAAAGAGCTCTTTCTAGAATTTTCAAATGGAAAAAAAAAAAGTAAGGGTCTGAGTTACTTGTGTAACTTGTCCAGAATAAATGAATAAATGTTTGAGTTGGAAATCAAGCTCACATAATCCAACACAAGTCTCTTCCTTTACTCACACATAGAGTTGGCAACTCTGAGACACTTTTAAGAAGTGAAGGTCAGTGGTGTAAGGTCTGGATTCAGGAATGTACCTGAGTATGGGAGGCTGTCTAAGAGCACGGAATCCAGACCCAGAAAGCTTAGGTTTGAATCCTACTTGCTATAGTTTGAAACTGGAATGTCTGCCAAAGGAATAGCTGTTACAGACTTGGTCCCCAGTTTGGTGCTTTTGAAACCAGAGTTTTGGACCCAAGCCCAAACTCCTAGGATTCCACATGCCAGGTCCAGTCACTCACCCCTATATGTCAAATAAAGAGGCATGGTGAAGACAGAGAAAGATTTATTACATGGCTTGGGACATGCAGTGGGAAAAGATAGAGTAAGCGCTCAGCCCATCTTCGGCCTTCTTAGAATACAGACACGAGTACTATGCTTAGATAGACAAAAAACTGGGGGAGGGGACAAAAGGTACGCACAATTAAACAACTCTAGTCACAGGTGTAATCTGGTTGGTCATGATCTCAGTTCTCGTTCTGGGACAGGTCCCAGAGTTGTTATCAAGAGGGTGGTCCATCCAGAGGACACTATACTGTTGGGGGTAGTTTCTGTTACATGTTATGAAAATGTTATCGTCTGTCTTTCTTGGAATCCAAGGTGATTGCAAAGTGACTGCAAAGAGAATGACTTAGAGCAAAGACAGGTACAAAATGAAGGACAGGTGCCATGCTTTTTGTTAATTCATGGGCCCAAGTGAGGAGTCCATGCTCTTCAGCAAAAGCAGTTTGTGAACCTCTTAAACTTTTGGGAGTTAGTGGAAACTTGAAGAGGTGGAGCCTACTGGGAGGTCTTCAGGTCATTGGGGGTATGCCCTTAAAAGATCGTGGGACCCCAGTCCCTTCCTCTTTCTTATTTGCTTCCCAGCAATGAGGTGAATAACTTTTCTTTATTGTGTGCTCTCACTATGATGTGCTGCTCCCCTCCCCTGAGGCCTAAAAGCAATGTGTCTGTCTAATCATGGACTGGAACCTCCAAAACTGGGAACCAAAATAAGCCTTTTCTCTTTATAAGTTGATTCCAACAGGTATTTGTTATGGTACTTGGAAGCTAAAATACTAATTTTGTCACTTGCAGTGATCTTGGGCAATTTACCTAATTTCTCTGTGCCTCAATTTTTCCAACTGTGAAATGGAATGATAATACTGGGGTGACATATATAAATACATCATCATAATAGATAGAAACCTCATAATAACCCTAGTGTTCTCCATCATCTCTCTGCCTAGGATATGTAGGCCTTAGAAATACAACACTAAACACAAAATAACAAATAAGCTCCCTGCTTTCTCAGAGATGGTTCCTTTGTAATCCTGGGATGATTTCACGCAAAACCACTCAGCACAGTGCAAAGTCTTCTATGAGCATTAGCTCAGATTATCTTCTAAGTCAATTAGTTCACGATAGTGGGACTCACCCCAGGATTCTGACCCCCTAAACCTGTATTCTTTCTATACTACCACTTCTGCTAGATTAAAGGCTCCTTGAGGCCAGAATGGGCACTAGGCCAGGTCACTAACAGGACAGATGCTCAGGTCATTAACTGAGTGGTTGAGTGAATCACTGCATAAATGAACCTGTCTTGCCTGGGTGTGGCCTTCTTCACACCACTTTTCCTGCATGCTTGCACAATACACAGCTCTCTCCATTAGAGTCAGTCCTTTGAGTTATGTGACCTGTTTCCATTACAGTACCCATAAAAGCACTAAAGTGATCATGCCTCTGGGAGTCTCAGAAGGGGCTGGATTAACCTTGCCTTATATTTTTGGTATTTTAGTGCCTTGATATCTGGAATCCTCTTGACCCTGGAGAGACTGTCCCTTCCAGGATAAGCCAATTCCTAGACACAGTAAACAACTCATCTACAAGCATATTCTTCAAACACAAACCAACTCATCCAGAGCCACACCCTACCCCCAACAGCCTTCTTTATTGATGTATTATACCCAGGCTCCTATCCACCCGCTCTACCACCCAAGACCAGATACCAGACAACTAGGGATAGTCCCTGTGCCTGAGGACCCACTGAAAACATTCAAAGTAGCCAATTCTAAATCTGCTTACCTTGCCTCCTCTATTCCTCCTTGCAGAAACCACAGTCCTGGCTCTTGCTCATAGTTTTTCCCTTTGCCTCCTCCAGCTCTTGTGACCAACCTTGGCATTTTCTAGGGTGGAAACTGCCCCTCCTCACTGTGACGTGGTATGGCTCATGACCCACCTTTGGGAACCATAAATAACAAATTATCTTGAACTGAGAGCATGATTCAAGCAGTAGAGTGCCTGCCTCGAAATTGCAGAGGCCCTGAGTTCAACCCCCAGGACTGAAAAAACAAAACAAAACAAAAAAACCTTCTCTTTTCTGACAATAGTTTCCTGATTGGTTGGCCTTCCTACACCTCATTTTTTCTTTTTACTGATACACCATTTTTTTTGAGACTGGGTTTGAATCACAATCCTTCTGCATTAGCCTTACAAGTGCTGGGATTCCAGACATGCACCTCCACACCTAACTTGCTGCTTTTAAGTACAGTGTATTAAGCCAAGTTTGATGGTGCGTGCCTGCATTCTCATGACTCAGGAGGCTCAGGGAGGAGGACTGTGAGTTTGAAGCCAGTTTGAGCTATGTAGCAAGACCCTGCCCCCCCCACAAAAAAAATTAACAGACTAACTAAATCAGAGGCAGAGCCAAAGACACCTGCTCCCATTTCATAAAGTCTAAAGTTTTGTTTTTGAAATTCTGTTCTAAATATTTAGTTTATCACCAAAACACATCAGTGTTTATTTTCATAGGAAAGTAAACTCATCTGTCCTAGCTCGTGATTGGGTAAAACTAATACTCATTTGGGACATTTACTACACCTGGCACACCCCTGAGCCCTCTGGTGCTCCAGGTACCCCAGATTAAAATTTTAGCATGGCTGTGTAGTTATTGGCACAGGTGGAAAGATCTTTTTTTGGTGGGACTGAGGTTTGAACTCAGGGCTTCACGTTTGGAAAGCAGGTGATTTTGATCAGACCCTCTACCTCTTGGGTCACACTTCCAGTCCATTTTGCTTTGGTTATTTTGAGATGGGGGTCTTGTGAACTCTTTGCTCGGGCTGGCCTCGAACCACAATCCTTCCAATCTCAGACCCCCAAGTCACTAGGATTAGAAGCATGAGCCACTTGCATCCAGCTAGGTGGAAAGATCTCCACAGATTTTGTGCACAGTGTCCAGGAAGGTACCTTTAGGATGAAAACCATGGCAGTAAGAAGTCCTTAGGGCAGTGTGATGATATAAGTGGGGAAGAAGAAGGAGCAAGAGGAAACTCAGACAAATTTCAGCAATTGCCCTCCCTTATTATCAAAGTCCATCTTGATGTTCAAAGAGCCAAGTGAGGGGAGGAGATTGCAGGAGGATGGGCCTGACAAAGAGAAGGAAACTTGTTCTGTGCAGGGAGCTGAGAGGCCAAGACTGGGCAGGGAGGTGGGAAGAAAAGAACTATCAATAGTACTTGGATTTCCTTGCCCTCAGCCTGGAGCTCTCCAAAGAGTGCAAGCAGGCAACCAGGAGCAGGTGATCAAGGGCTAACTGCCCACTTGTAGCCTCATCCCCACTGACACCCAGAAGAGCCTAGACCTGCTAGGCTGGGCCCCAGTTCTGTGTGGACTGGAGGAGAGGTAGAGAAGTCAAAGTAAAGGGAGTAAGGGGCTCCCTCCCTCTCAAATCTGGAGCCTGCCACTTGACAAGGAGCCAGCACACCACCCAGCAGTGCCTTCCAGCCCCCGCAGAAAGCCTAGCTGCAATTCCTGCTTTATGGCCTTTGCCAAATGAAGCACAAACTTAACTACATCACCTCCCCGACAGGAGTGGGGGAAGAGGGCGGGTGGTGTGCTGGGCTTCTTCAGCCCCCTCATCTAATCACTGGTGTGGGTCATTTCAATTACGGACACCAGAGAGTGGTGGGGGGCGTGGCTGCTCATAATAGTCTCCTGCTGGGGCTCAGCTAATTGTGAAGCTTTCGCTGTCTCGGCAGGTAAATAACTCTCAGGACTGAGTGGCCAGCCATTGAGGAGGAGTCTGAGCTGGGGAATCAGACTGGGTAGCCCAGCTGACCAGGAGATGATGAGGTAGGGCCTGAGGCGTCAGGTTGGGGTTCCAGTGGGGAGGCCCATCCTTCCCAGATGGAATATAGGAACTGGAATCTCTGCCCCAGGGGCTAACCACTCACCACCCAGAGACTAGTGGAGGAACTCTTTGCCTTACAACCAAGGCCCCCTCATAGCTGTTCTTTCTTTATTTCCTGGTTCTGACCCATCCTGGCTCAATGTCAGGCCACAGGAGACTTGTTATGTACAGAGATTTAAGAGTTGAGTCAGGTGTGGTAGCACATATGGGTAATTCCAGCACTCAGGAGGCTGAGGGAGGAGGGTCGTGAGTTCTAGGCCAGCCTGGGCTATAGAACTAGATCATGTCTCAAAAAAAGTGGTGAGAAACTCAGCTTCCTTTACCACCACCGCAGCTCATTCTCCTGGTTATTTGCAATGCAAAAGGTCGCCAAGGCTCCATGAGTTATCATAGCAGTGTGTCTTGAGACATTGTGATGAATTAAAGGCTACCTGGTTAGCCAGGGACTGTGCTTAACCATCTCTGTATTTTAGACATCAGCGAGGTCCCCAGAACTGGAGCTTTCATTTCTTGGTGAATGCTAAACTACCTTAGATTCTAGGAAACAGCAGATGGTAGGGGCACTCACAGCTGGGAGAATCCCATTTTTACTCTGTTCCTCAGTTTCTTTTCTCTTTGAAACAGGAATCATGAAATGAATAAACATTTGGAGAGGCTGAGCTAAAGCTCCTCTGTAAAACGGCTGCTGGTAACCCCTGTTCCTTCCATGGCAAGGGGCACTATTCCATGAGGAGGTCGGTAGTCTCTTATGTTATATAATGTCATTGCTTTGTGATGCAGACTGACCCTGGGGCTTACAGTGAGTTCCTGGCTGCCAGCTGAGATCAAGACCACTCAGTAGTCCAGTTAGAGAAGAGACTCATTGTTGAATGACTGCTTCTTGGAGGCTGACATTTAGAACCTGAGTGATAGTATCTAGGAGTGGAGCAAAGTCCCTTTGCCATACTCCACCACTCAAGTTTCTCTGTCAGGGGTACTTGATGGATTCAGACCTTGGCCTTTGGATCCTGTACTAAAGACGCTGCTGAGGAGAACCAGAGTGCATAACAAGGGGTTTCTGACAGAATTATGTGGAAATCAGATTCCACAGTTTTAGTGTGGAGACTCAACACTGGAATCCATCTGTTGATAATAGGCAGATCTTAGGTTTATTTTGTGACTTATTATTTACTTCTCAAAATGTTAAATACATTGCTTCATTTAGACCTCAAAATTCTGCAATATGGTTAGAGTAAGTACCAAAAGCTCCAATTTCAAATAAGGTAAAGTGAAGACTGAGAACTTAAGTTCAAGGCCCTCTGGGTAGATAGTACAGGAACCAAAACCAGAATGAGGTCTCCAACTCTGAATCTGGTGTTTTCTCCAGCATGCAGGTAGGAAGGAGGGAGACCCCACAGCAATGCATTCCTCTGTTATCTGAGGGAGGAAGTGGAAAAAGCTGGCACCAATATAGAGACTAACTAAGCTGGGGGTAATGGCACATCCCAGCACTCAGGAGGCTGAGACAGGAGGATCTCAAGTTCAAAGTCAGCCTGAACTACATAGTGAGTTCCAGGCCAGCCTCAGCAACATAGAGAGGTCCAATCTCAAAATTAAACAAAACAAAACAGAACGAGACTAATTGAGTATGTTGAGCCAGAGGAGCAAGTGGTAGAAAGTAGGAAGTAGAGAAGGAAACAGGTGGAGGTTTGCATGGACACTTCCTGTTCACAAACTTCTTATGTTCCTCATTTCATTAACAGCAGCAGTGGAATTTCATGGACAATTGGCGTTGAGCACTAACTGGGAGGTAATGAGAGAGGGAGGATGCAGGTAAAGGCTGTTTGAATTTAAATTCTTTTTCTTCAGGGGGATGGAGGGGGGCAGATTTTTTTTAAAGGCAGTTTTAGTTCTAGAGAAAGTTCCTGGCAAACAGCTTTAGACTTTTGTGTCCTCTACTGGGAGCTTTAGGACTGAGGACAATCCTGCAGCCCACTGTGTCCTTCTGCCCACCAGCCTCCTGAAGACTACCCTTCTTGAGGTGTAGAGAGATGTCCAGGGACTGGGAGTCTGACCATAGGTAGATTTTGTCCTGCAGACATGGGAAAATATACCAGATGTATGTCCACCATCAGCAGTGAGCACAAATGAGATGCTCTGTAATTGTTATTGCAGAATCGCCATATGCAGAACTTTCTGTGGACCTGGGCATGGATGGGGGACAGAAAGAAAAAACAGGGTATATGTGCAATGTGTGATCTATTTGACAAACCTCTATCTCTTTCTCTGTCTCTCTCAGATACACACAAAAAAAACATAGACACGTGCGAGCATGCATGCACACATGTATAAAAGAAGCCACAAAATATTCAAAGGGAAAAGGATATAAGGTAACATAATACTAAGGAAAGAGATGAGGAGAAGGAGTCATGGATGAACGGGTGAATGTGGTGGGGATGAGATTGTGATTAGCAGGGCTCTGAGGCAGAGTTGACATACAGACTGTTGGAGCAAAAAAGGACTATGTCAAACAGAAGTAGATGGAAAACCCCTTCCTCAGGAAGACAGCAAACAGGTTGTCTTGACTGGACTGAATACTCTGCGACAGGAAACAACAAGAAGCCAAGAAAGTCAAATTCAAAGGCAAGGATATTTTTTGGAAAGCTTAAATTCTAATCTTACAATTCAGGTTTGAGTCCACAGAAATTATCACAAGATAGGATAGTGACTAAGCTTTGGCTTACTGGAGAGATTTAGCCAGAAGTTGACTAGTTACCAGGGTTTCAGGTGACAAGGCTCTTCTCTTTCTGGGTGAGTGACTATGGCATAGATGAGAAGCTAAGGAGACAGTGAGACTGAGACAGTTAACTTTATGTGTCATCTTGGTTAGGCCACAGTACCCAGTCAAATGGTATCCTAGATTTTTTCTGAAGGTTATTTTTAGATAAACTCAATATTTAAACCAGTAGATTTTTGAGTAGCACAGGTTTCCCTCCATATGTGGGTGGGCCTCATCTAATTGGTTGAAGGTTTTAGCTTTTAAAAAGACTGATCTTCCCAGAAAAGGGAATCTTGCCAGCAGACAACCTCTGGACTAGAACTACAGGTCTCCCTTGGATCTCCAACCTACCCTGAAGATTTTGGACTTGCCAAGTGTCCACAATTACATGTGTGTTATGATTTATTTGTGTCCCTCCAAAATTCATCATGTCTAAATCCTAATCCCTAGTACCTGAGAATATAACTGTATTTGAAGATAGGGCCTTAAAAAGAGTAATTCAGGTTAAATGGAGACATTAGGATGGGCCCTACCAATATGACTGGTATCCTTATAAGAGGAAGAAATTCGGATATAAGCATCCCCACCCTGGGCGGGGGGCACATGTGAAGACACTGGGAAAAGGCAGCAGTCTAGAAGCCAAGGAGAGAGGTCTCAGAAGAAATCAACCCTACAGGCAACTTAACCTTAGACACATGGCCTCCAGAATGATGGGAAAATAAACTCTGTTCAGGCTGCCACACAGTCTGTATTATTTTATTATGGCAGTCCTATTTGACTAATAGAAGGACTGTGGATCCCAAATTCCTTGACTCCAAGGAGCACAGGTCCTTACACACGGTGTGTGTTCACTAAATACTGTGCTAGACAGGAGCTGGAAGCCTCAGCACAGGAGGAAGATGGCTCCAGATTCTCTATGGCATAGAAGGAAGATGGAGGCAGTGGCAGCTGGGAGAGTGGGAGCAAGAGCTTCAAAAGAAATAGACATGGCGGAGTTCTGCATTCTGATTGGTTCAGAGTTGACCATGGGAATCGAATCAAGTAAAGAACGATCTATGACTGACTTATTTTATATTCTCTGGTGTGCCTACCAGTGTCTGGACTTAATCAACACTCAGTGAGGGTTTTTAAAAAATTTTTTTGAGTGAATGACAGAATAAATGACCAAGACAGAATTTTGAAATGGAGTGATCTTATACTTAAAAAAACAAAAACCTGCTTAAACATGTGTGTGTGTTTGTCTATAAATTTTCTGAGATTCTGATGGTTGTTACTGGGGAGAACAGGCTTTCTTGTTACTGTTTATATATATTCATCATGAAGATATAATTCCTGAGTCATTGTTCCATAAGGTGGACTCAGTGAAAAGGGGAGTTGGAAGCTTTTAAACCCACTATTCCTTCCCTTTCAAACTCCCTTCAAAAACAATTTCAGCTTTCCCTAGGTGCTAGGACAGCACATTGATTGAGACAGCAATTTCAGTTTTCATAAACCACTCCACAGCGCCCAGAGAGAGCACAGAGTGATGGCGTAGAGCCCCAGGATGGCAAGGTAGCTTCGGAAGAGCAGTTGATCAAAGCGATACAGGAGCTCTAGCCACTCGACTTCCTGTTGGTCCATCTGGTCCTGAGTTCGGAGGTGGTTGTTGAAGGTTTGAAGCTGGAACCAGACTTCCTTCAGGGTTCCTGACTGGGACTGGTACTCTTGACAGATTGGGAACTCTGCATAATAGAAGAAAACACTCTGGATGAGCCAGGGGCTGAACTTTCCCTTGAAACTTTCCTTTCCTTCAAGGAAGGTTGGGAAAAAACTAGACAGTGGGTTGGGTACTCTTTCCCCACCTGATATGGGGAGGCACAGCTGTACTGAAGGAAGTCCAGAGAACATGGCAGAGCTTTATTGTGTAAACAGGTGTATATCAACTAGATCCAACTACGAGAATTTCTGAGCTAGAGGCCAATCCAGGTTGACTCACTTGGAGCTTCAGGGGCTGGGATGATTCATATATTTGTTCACATGAAGCAATTGGAGAGATTTTGAGAGAGAGAGAGCTTGCATGCCAAAACTCTACTATTCTGGAGTCAATGGCTCAGTCACTTTAAGTAGTTGGTTGAAACTGGAAAATTAAACAAGCTAAGGGTGACTGAGGACACAACCTTCAAGCTAAAATGACCTCCAGCGAGCAGGAGGTGACTTTCAGTGCCAGCACCTAATATAAAATGCAACACAGGGACTAAGAGGCAGGTGTTTCAGATTCTTCACACAGTCCGGCCCATGGCCTGGTGTTTTCCCCGATGAACACTGGCACTAGAGGCGATAAAGGAGACAGAACAGGAATCTTAAGGCTTCTCACAAACCTGTTATCCCAGCACACTGGGCCCTGGAGTCCATTCTAGACCCGTCACCATCAATGTCTCCTCGAAGGCACAAGAGGGGCTGTTCCTTCCCACTACATCGCTCATCATGGAGGAATTTGACCAGCACAATGGACTTAGACAAGCTGAGAAGCAAGAGGGCCATACAGACTGTGAAGAAAACCCCTAGAGAAGACACCAGAGCAGAGAAGGAGTAGTTAGCTATAGTCTCTGGTGTGTCTCCCAGTTCCAATCTGAAATATGACACTTGACATACCTGACAGGAGTGTCAGGTAAGCCTGGAGTTTCTTACCAATCAAAGAGATGCTCCCTGTGCTCCTTGGCACCTCGTCAGACATGTTGACCCTGAAGACAGTGTAGCCCACCAACACATTGGTCTTGAACACAATCCTTGCACAGCAGTTGGGAGGCAGGTAGAAGCTCCCCAGGTCCACAAGCATTAGGAAAATGCTGGGAATCAGCAGGCTCACGACGTAGGCTAGGGGGCACCTGCGAATCACCACCTGGCCAGGGGCAAGGAATCTGTTGAATATAGCTGATGGATTAATGTTTGGCCAAATTCAGAGCCAAGAACAATCCCTTAAGTCCCAAAATTTTTGTATGATGTGAAAAGTCTTTGTAGTTTATCTTAGAACTATGTTTGAGCCTATTTTGTGGTTCAGAAAGAGAGAAAATCCGTTAAGCCTTAACATGGAGCTAATATTAATATTATTGACAGCTATTTTAAGAAGAAGCAGTTAGCATTTGTTTACCACTTACTGTGTGCTAGAAACTAGACTAAATGTTTCATATGTTTATCATATTCAATCTCACAACTTTGAGGTCTGGGTATTACTGTCTCCATTTTACAAACAAGGAAATAGAGGTTCAAATGAGGTTGAATTACTTGTCCAAATTCACATAGTTGATGAGAAACTATCTTAAAACTAAAATCTTCCTTCTCGTAAAGAACTTGTGCAATACAACGTATTATTTTCAGTTCGGTCTATCTACTCACTTGGAATCCCCAGCCCCTTAGCACCTGGGGATCTGCAGAGTCTGGGCTGGAATGAATAGTACAATCAACAGGGGGAAATTTCAGGTAGAGTCGATAAAGGGACTATTTACAAGGTGGGGCAAGGGCATAAAGAACCCACAAGAAGGAGGGCTTTCTGAGAACTGAGAGCTGATACCACCATTAGGCCTGAAGGGAACAAGGGCTAGGAGAATTACCCAGACCTGAGGAAAAAGAAAGCTGTGCAGAGAGACAGGAAGGTCATGAGTTTGAGATTAGCTGGGTTACATAGGGAGTTCCAGGCCCGCTTGCACTATAGGGTGAGACCCTGTCTCAAAAGAAAAGAGAGAGAAGGGAAGGGAAAAAAGGAAGGGAAGGGAAGGGAAGGGCATACTCAATTCTTATCCTTCCTGAAAAGAAACCAGGAAATGGAAGGGCTGCTGCTTCCACAAGATGGTGAATTCTCATCTCATCCCATCTCTGAGATGATAATATTCAACCAAGGGCCCCAAAATGAGACCCTACCGAGGGTATTAAATAAAGGCCTATCAAACAAATGAACATCCTGGGCCCTTTGCTATTGGATTTGTACAAAAATAATGCTCCATAGCTCCCATTTTTTGATTTGCCAAACAATGGATGGCTTCTATATGTTAGTATGCTGGAGGTTTTTATGCGTATAATATGATTTATTAATCCTCACTGCCAAGTTGTTGTTAGGTAATAGCTATCCTCTACTTTATAGAGTTTTCAGAAAGAAAAAAAAAAAGAAGAAGAAGAAAAAAGAGCCTAGCCCTCTTCAGTAAGTTGAGTGAGAGGTAGAGCTGGGGTGTACTTCACATCTTTTGACTCCCTGGTACTCTTCTGTAACTCTTGATCGGCCTGGACCTTTGTGTGGTACACAGCCTCTTTTCCCTCATCTTCTCCTGCTCTGGAAGACACTCACAAAGAAATGAGCCAAGGCACAGATGATATGCAGGGGCCAGTGATGGAGCAGAAGGTGGTGGAGGAACAGCTTGGCTGGGGGAGTCCAGACACCACCTTGCTGGTGAGAACAAAGGCTCTCCAGCCATGGGATCTGGAGCACATCTCGACTCAGTGGAGCTTGGCAGGCCAGAGCTGTTTGGCGGATTGTAGTCTGGCTGTTGTCTTTCACATTAAACATAATTGGCTGCAAATATCTACACCAGAGCAACACTCGCTGCTTTGCAATAATTTGCTTAAAACACATTTCACCAAAGTGCAGTCAACAAGAAAAACAATAAAATTAACTGTCATCAACTTGCACCTCTCCAGCTCCATCATTGCACTTTGACTGACATGGCTGTGGGAAGGGACAGTAGAAAGGAGGTTAAGTGGTCAGACTCCATGGGAGTTTTATGTTGTGACCTTGTCTGGCCTACTGGTGATCTGGCTTTGTAAAATGGGGAGATGGGGCAACCCAACCTGCTTCTCTGGAGGGTAGACATGGCAGCACCCCCTAAAGACTTCATGACAGAGAATACATGAAAGGGAAGAAAGTCTAAGAATGCCATTGTAAAGTAGAGTACAAGTAGGCATGTTAGTCAAGTGGAAAGAACCCAGACTTACAGCCACGGGAACAAAGTTCCAGAGTGCTTATTTTAAAAGCCTATATGTGCAAGTATAAGTGATCTGGTGTGAGGTACTCAACCTTCCCATGTCTTGATCCCCCAACCCTCGCATTTAAAAAGCAGCTTACTTTTGCCTCAACAAACATCTTGGGTACAACTGAGAAGAGCTTTGTGCTCTTTAAATAAAATTCCTATATAATAAGTACAAGCAGATATGATGCCTCTCTACCATCAAAACCAAAGATGGGTAGTGTGGCTCTTCCAAGTTCCCAATTTCTAAGAAAGTACAGTTTTATCAGTCATAGGTCTCCAAGATAGAGGGAGATGGATGAGAAGAGTTAAGAGACTGGGAGGCAGATGGCTTCCTGGGCATGTGACCTGTGCAGCCAAATGTGGCCCTGTACTTGCAAGGGCCCTGCACTTGGTTTAAAGCTTCTCTGGTACTATTCTGAAATTCTTAATAATTTTTGAAAAAGGACCTCCCATTTTTATTTTGCATTGAGCCATACAAAAGATGTAATTTATCCATCAAGAGGCTATTTATTCCTCACTATTACAACAGTAGCTAAAAGCAAAAGGAAAAAACACAGGTACGTGTGTGGACAATTACCTTCTGCTATGAAATAAAACAAAGAAACTCTCCATCTTCATCTGGCTTAAAAAATTAGAAAGCTAGATAGGTCCTACAAGATCACCTCATCCATCCTCTTACTTTTAGTAAGCACGTTCTTATTCCTAAGATAAACCAAGTAGGACCTACAGTTTGTGTTTTCTTCCAGAACAAACCATTATCTTTAGGTTGAGGGGCCATGCTACCGCTGGACTAGATTAATTTCTCTATAGGCCCAATGCAGTCTAAAGAAACTCCAATTTTATCACAGTTTTCAGAAATTTTTGTTTTCATTATCTCATTTGATCTTGAGCCCTTTATTCCTTTGTTCAACAAACTAATAGAGTGTAAACAGGTTATTAGACACTATGATAAATACTAGAAAATTAGTTTCATTTATAGAACAGATCCCTGCCTTGCCTTTTCTTATGACTTCAGAAACCAGACTCTGGTGGTTGGGTGCTCACAAGTCTGTGGATGGAGAGAAATTTTGCCCCAGAAAGGAGCAAAATTAGGCAGCTGGTTTTGGAGTCGGCTGTCCTAAGTTCAAGTCTGGGCTCCACTAGTCACTTCTTTCTGCACCTCAATTCAGTTTATAAAAATGCAGATGCCATGAGCACCCACCTCATAGGAATGTGAGGATTATATCTGTACACTCTTAAGGACATAGAGCAAGTGCCCAATTTTGTGCATTTTGTTATATAACCACAATGGTTAGATATCAAGAACTTTTTCATTCATCTCTGTCTTAAGTGTTTACCATGATACGAGCTGAAAAGGCATTTGTGGAATTGCACTGGAGTCTGTTAACAGTGCTGCCTTTAGTTCCAATGGAGTAGGAGTGTGAAGCTATTTCACATGGGGGATAGCCCACTGAGGTCAGACTTTCTGAGGGCCACCTCTCGTAGTCATACCACAACCAGTATCCCCTGCTTCTGCTGGGGGGAAGATGTGTCACCAACTTAGTGAGACACTGCTATCTGTAAACCTGCCCCTACCTAGAGCCCATCACTTCTAATGGACTAAAGGAGCTGGTGCCTTTAAATTCCACAGAAAGGGAAGAAAAAGCACTTTAGTTTCAGTCCGTGTTCGCCATTAGACACCCTTCAGGTGTTAGCAATATTATGCCACAATTTCATTATCCATTAAAGCCAGGTAATAATAAGTACACAAAGGTATTTGGAGCCTATTGATGTTAATGAAAGAGATCAATCTAATTCAGAATGTGTGTGTGGAGAGCTCCTTAGAGATGAAACAGGCCCCAAGGTTAGCCTCTAATTGCCTTCTTGATGGTAGACCCCACCAGTATTCAATTTTGCATGACCATCTTTATGACATAGTTGGAATTTTGACACCCAGTCTCACGCTTCATACTGAAACCCATTTTCCTCATCTCCTAAGCCCCTCCCAACATTCCCAATTCAGAAAGAATGGGATGGTTGCTGCCATTTTAGTTAGTCCTTGTATTGGAATGAAAGCTTCTTGGATCTAGACTGTGGATTGGCCTGGATAGCAGAAAGTCCATGAATTCCTGACTACTTGAGGGATTCTGGGAGGATTTCTAAAGCTTTAAGACTTTAAATTCTCTTTTTCTCTTTCTCTCTCTGCTTAGAAGGAAGGATCTTCTGTCAAGTTTATAAACTGAATTCAGTGGGAATCACAACAAAATTACTTTAATCTAGAAAGGAAAATTATGACAGAAAAAGGGGATTTTTTTCTTTCCCAAATTCCCCTTATCATTTTTCTAGGCGTTCTCTATGGGCACCCCAATTCCTGCCTGAATGAACACTCAGTATGAAAATTTTGTGATTGGGCTGGTTTAGTTCCCTTTTCCATCCAAAATGAATTTCTAAATTTTATTCCTACCATCTCCCACATCTATTCTCATTCTTTAAAAAAAAAAAAATCACTGCCATACAGAAATTGAATGTTCACCCTGCTGTTTCTGGGAACCAGCACCTCCAATAATGAATTGGAGGAAAACTTCCCTCCTATGGCTGCTGGATTGGGTCCCAAGCTACACAGAAACATCCTTACAGGGGAAATAGTCTTAACTGGGCCCCTGTGGAATGTAGCCTGACTCCAAAGCATCAGCGTTGCCCTCTGATAAACAATACATGTCCCAGCTCCAGCAGCTATGATTGCACATCAACTGAAACTAACAGGGCCCCCGGAGCATTTGATTTAGTATAAACAGCAGCAGTGTATGTTAGGCATAAGATGATGGTGTATTTAGAGTAGATCATTGCCTCTCCTGCCTGTCCCACATGTCCCCAGCCTCCTGCAGGGCAGCCTGACCTGGGAACACAGCAGGTGATTAGATTAGGAGGGAGATGGCCCTTTGCAGTCAGGATCTTGGTGGGTCCAATGTTGGCATGGAACTGGGCTCTGAAATTCACATCACTGGCCAACTGAAGGATGCCAGGATGCTTTTGATAATAAATTCAGAGGGAGATGTCTGATGTAGTTGGAGAACAACTAACCCAGGCATGGTACACACGGCAGCTTCAAGCATGGAGGCTGAGGAGTTGAGAGCTGAACAGTGATAGTTATGGAACCTACTTTAAGTCTTTCCAAAGCTGCAGAATCACTCCTGAGTCTGGCTAATATGATCCGTGACTCTACTCAGAATTCTTGGGCTACTCCATTCCAGAGCACTAAAGTGGAAGCCAGTCTTTCTAGGGAACCCACCTTGGCCCCCATGGCAAAGGCATCCAAGAAAAGATCCAAGAGCATGAAATTGAGTGGATGCCTACCTCCAACATGCCTCCATGTAAGCACTGTAAAAGGGAGGGGACATGACAGTGAAGAGAGCAATGGAACTAGACCACAATTCCTAGATCCAGGGAAACCTTTCCTCTGTTAAGTAATCTTTTTACCATCTCTGTTCATCATATTCCAAATGGAGGTAGCACATTAAAACCTTCAGTTGCTGTTGAGAAAAAAATTAATATTTAGGGCAAAGGATGACATGTAACTACCAATAATGGTGACTCCATGGGGGGCGGGGAGGGATGAGAGAGAGCCAAAGGAGAGAGGGAGCACGCACATGTATATGCATGCACTCACACTCCTGTTTACCTGCCCTGTCTCCTGTCTCTGTTTGTTTCCTCCGTGCAGCGTGGGTAATGGTGTGTGCAGTGTCCTCAGAGTACTTGGTAGGTGACTATGTTCCACCTTGTACGTGCTGCTCCTTCACATTTCCCTTTAATTCTCTCCATTATTTGGGCTGCATTAATAATGTTTGCAGGCTGATATCTTTAAAATTAATGAGGTGTTTACTCTTAGCCAAGAAACTCGTTGAAAGTAAAAAAACAACTTTCTTGTTTTTTCCCTGTTCTCTTTCTCGCTCTAAAAAAAAAAAAAAAAAGTGGACAAGGGCTGGGAATGTGGCTCCATGGTAGGATGTTTGCCTAGCATGCACGAGGTCTTTGGTTTTACCCCCAGCACCAGAAAAAGAAGAAAACCAAAAGTGGACAAGGGACCTACCATGCAGACTTTGCTAAAAACCAAGCAGAATTCTAGGCAATAACCCAAAGCCCACTCCACTGCTAGAAAGGTATATTCTAGTGATTAGCTACTGGTCAGTAATATACATCGGTCAGCTTCGAACCCCAGCTGTGTCTTAGAGTCCCCAGTTTAACAAGTGTTTTGCAGGAAAGCCACATAATACCTTTTAACTGATGAGGACAGCTGTGCCCTCAATAATAGCCTACTTCATCACTACCCCTTGGATATCCTTGTAGCTATAGCACCTTAGTCTAGTCTAAAGGTGCCTTCTTACTCCAAAGGTCTGCTTCTAGGAGAATTCCTAGCCTGATTGCAGCCTCTATTTTCAACTGGATCCATTACTTGGCATGAAGGAACCCTCCCCCCTTCCCTCCCAAAAACCACAGACTACCTCCACCACTAGCTGACTTTAATGTAGGAAATCAGAGTACACTGCTGAATACCAATGCTTGAGTCTACTGGTCATGTGTTAAGATGGTTTGCCAGGAAAACCAGAGAAGGGTGAATGGTTGCCTCTGCAGTTTTGCTCTCTTGCATCCAGCCTAAACACCCCGCCTCCCAACAAATTTCCCTAGGAACAATGCAGCCAAGAGCAGTCCCAGGGGGCCATCAGAGGACCATGGATTCCCATCATGTCCTTATTCCCTCTGACCCAGAAGCTACTGGTAGTGTCTGTGGGTTCTGCTGGTGATTGTTGGCTAATCCCTTCAGTTATTCAAATTAATAATATGATCATCTTATGCACCTGCAACTAATTGATAACTTTCTCAGTTAAAAGCTGGACAATGATGTTGATAAGACTATTTTTCTAATGTATCATTGTACAGGTGGTGTTTTGCCATTGTGTTTGGTGTTTTTGTTTTTCCTCTGCAGCAATTAGAAATGGTAATGTTGGTATGTGTTGAAAAAGTTTAAGGATTCCTGGTGCAGAGAGTGGTCAGGTCTCTCATATCTGAATACCCTTCTTTCTAAGTTCATTTGTGGAGTATCTATACCAGGAGCCCAGGATCTCTTACTGGACCTCTGCTCTCTAAAATGCCAGAATACAGGTAGATGTGCAGAGCTATCTGACCCAACTGTTCTTGGGTGACAATGAATGAGAAATGTAACACAGCAGAGATTCTTCCACCCAACAGAGAAGGCTGAGAACTGCAGAGAAGTGGGCAATGGGGCAGGAAGGAGAAAAACCTACATTAAACTGAATCTGTGCAAAATCTCCAACGCTGCTCTGCAGGATGTTGTATGTTGAGGAGACGGAAAGGAGTTCCCACTCACTGTCATTCAAAAACACCTTCTTGTCATGAGTAATGTCTTCTCTGTGGCTCAGGAGGTCCAGGTCTATATCTTCCACTGGAAACAACAGACATAATTTACTTTCCTGGTGAGAAAGAGGTAGCAATAACATCCCACTTTTCTAACCCCCAGTTTTCTGCCCCCTGCACATGCAGCCTTACTGCTTTTTCTTGCTGTTTTTTTAGGAAGTAGAGGCAAAGAATGAAATCTTTCCAACCATTAAAAATAAAACTATGAATTTAGAGCTTGGGGTCCACTCTCCACAGAATGATGGTGCTTGTACTGTGACCTTCTCCAACACTCTCAATGTCAGTGAAGTCCTAATATTGTAATCGCAAATTAATAGCAACAGTGGGCTAAAAGTTTGTACCTGGTCTGAATTGTAGCAGGAGCCAAATAACTGCAAGAAGAGATTTGGATTTTTAAATAGCCAATTATGCATAAATATATGTCAACCCAGCACAGGTGTGTTTCCCAACAAGCAGAGTGTGTCTCTCATGCTTTACCTGTGTGCAGAATGCTGCTGAAGGTCAGACTGCAATTCTGGATATCAAAGGGAAAAGCATATGTCTGTAAACTGCATGCAGAGACCACCTGGATGGGCTTAGAGTTCTTAATGGTCCCAGATGAGTTCACATAAACATAGGGAAGGTCGGGGGATCTTTCAGTGTCCACACTGAAACACAACAGAAGCTGTTGTTACAGAGAGCTTCAGTCATTGCAAACACACACAGAACTAACTATGAGATGGTAGTGACCATGAGTCTCAGAGCTAGCCACTACCGAAAAGACAGAACTGTATTTCCTATGAGATGATTCACCCTGGCAAAGATGGGCTCAGCAGTGACAGTCTCATTGGTTAGTTTATTTGGTACTGCTACCTCATGGACATAAACAATAACCTCAAAGCACTGATAATCAAATCTGTATCTTAAATGATGTCAACTTATGGTAATTCTAACTTGACTATTCCCCAGAATAGACTCCCTTTCAAAAAAAGTAACAAGGACTAGAAGTAAGCAGCAACTGGCCTGAGTAATCTAAGCAGTCTAAACCTCACAGATAGCTGGGCATGGTGAGGCACATCTGTAATCCCTGCACTCGGGAGGCTGAGGTAGGAAGACCATGAATTTGAGGCCAACCTTATCTCAAACACCAAAACCAAACCAAAACAACAACCACCACAAAGTCACACAGAAATATGCCCAGCACACTTACAACTCATTAATGATGATATCAGGAGCCCAGATGGTGCTGAGAGGTAGGGAAATCTCTCTAATTTCATCAAACATGCTTGAGTTCCAGGATAAAAACTCATCATTCCAAACCTGTGAGGAGTTGCCAAAGGGAGGCTCATGAAAGTGCAGCAAGGACAACCTCACAGAAGAACTGAGAAGAGATTTGAACTCCTGATCCAATTTATCAGCCCCTTGGTACGCTCTGTTAGGGGAAAGGACTTCCCATCCAATTCCCTAAGGTAGTAGCCCCAACCAGGAACCATGGATGTCCATCTTGCATGGATTCTAATGATTTAAGTCTGCTGCAGATCTAAGGAACTATAAACATAAGGCTGATATCTATTCCTTAGAATAAGTATTGTTTTCAGCAGATCCATATTGGGAATCCAGCATGCATACAAGGAAACACAATCATTTACCTCACGGTACCATACACTTGTCTTTAATTTTTGATTCTGTACATCCTGAAAAGCAAAAAGAAAACCCACAACAAATCTTAGAATGTAAATGAATCAAAGGCAAATTCAACAATATGACAATTCAGGGGAAGAAAATCCAACCTAACTACCTAACCACCTAACCAAATAATGCTGGTTATAAAAATATTATACGGAGAATTCCATACCTGGGTGTTCTCAGTTCCTACTTCTAAGCACATCTGTCACTGAGTTTTACTATATTATCTATGGCAAAATAGCATGTTGCATTTGACATCCTGAATGATTTGCTAATCCCTTTTCCACTCTAATTAGTTACTCTGTCATTAATCAAACAAAAAATGGTATGTAGTCTTAGCCAATTCTAAGCTTAAAAAGATGAGGCTAAGATTTTATTTGTAATCAAGATACTATTCACAATCTTTCAATAAATGTTATCTCAACTGATACTGACAACCATTTCTGTTAAGTTACCTTATGTTTAAATTTCTTTGCTTATAAAACAGACTGAATAAGCTCAATGTAAGTAAGGTATATTTTAGATCATAGAACAGATGTGATTGAACATGTCTGCAATGGGTCAGGGGTTTTCGAAAAGATACACTAAAATAGCAGCAACAACAAAAAAGATATCTTTACCAACTTCTTTTCCTATCTAATCTATTAAAGAACATTCTGAAAGCATGATGTTCTTGAGGATTAGAAGAAAATGAATAATATCTCACATCATATACAAAGATTTACTCAAAGTG
Source organism: Castor canadensis (assembly GCF_047511655.1). Classification (NCBI taxonomy): domain Eukaryota; kingdom Metazoa; phylum Chordata; class Mammalia; order Rodentia; family Castoridae; genus Castor; species Castor canadensis. The sequence continues at coordinate 187,408,700 of NC_133387.1, forward strand.
GATTGTAAGCCTGAATGTAAGAGTTAAGGCTAGCTGGGCTCCAGTGGCTCACGCCTGTAATCCTAGCTACTCAGGAGGCAGAGATCAGGAGGACTGAGGTTCCAAGACAGCCTGGGAAAATAGTTTGTGAGACCCTATCTCAAAAATAGCCAACACAAAAAAAGGATTGGTGGAGTGGCTCAAGTGGTGCCTGCCTAGCAAGTGGCCCTGAGTTCAAACCCAGTATTTGTGGGGAGGGGAATAAAAACTAAAGCAAAAAGGGCAGGGGAATGGCACTTATCAGGAATGACCTTGAATGTGGATTAAATTCACTAACTGAAAAAAAAAAAAAGCTAGACCCAAAGATATGCTGTCTTTGAGAAAATCACTTTACCAGTAAAGACACACATAGACTAAAAATGAAGTGAGCAGGAGTAGCTATATTTGGTTTTCTTTGTTTTGTTTTGTTTTGTTTGAAACAGGGTCTTGCTGTGTAGCCTAGGCTGACCTCAAATTTCCAGTCCTCCTGCCTCAGCCTCTCTAATGCTGGGATTACTTGCATGCACCATTACACCTGGTGAATAGCTATATTTGTATCAAATAAAATAGATTTTAAATTAAAAACTGTATAAAGGAGCCAGATAAAGTGACCCACGGATATAATCACAACTTCTCAGGTGGTAGAGATCAGGTGGATTGTGGTTCAAGGCCAACCCAGGCAAAAAGTTATTGAGACCCCATCTCAACTAATAGCTGGGTGTGGTGGCACATACCTGTGATCCTAGCTATATAGGAAACGTAAATATGAAAATTGCACTACAGGCTGGCTTGGGCATAAACAGAAGACCCTATCCCAAAAATAACTATCAGTAAGGGCTGGAGGAGTGGCTCAAGTAGTAGAGTGACTGCCTAGCAAGCAACTATCAGGACCACCAAAAAAAAAAAAAAAAAAAACCTGCAAATAGAGATAAATAATAATAAAGGGATCAATTAAACAAGAAAAAATAAAAATTGTATATATAGGTACATATATATATATAAGCACTGGAATACTCAGTTATGGAAAACAAATATCATTAGAATCTAAAAGCAGAGATAGAGTAATACAATAATAATACATGAACACCCAACTCTCATCAATGGATGTATCATCCAGACCAAAAACTCAACACAGAAACATCCTAGAGGCAATCCACCTTGTAGATCAAGTGAACTTAATGAACATTTAGAAATATTTCCTCCATTTAGTCACAGGTGGCTCATCCCTGTAATCCTAGCTACTTGGGAGGCTGAGATTGGGAGGCTGAGGTTGGGAGGATCACAGCTCAAGGCCAACCCAGGTAGATAGTTCTTGAGATTCCATCACCAAAATAACCAAAACAAAATGGAGTGCAGGTGTGGTTCAAAGGGTGGAATCCTGAGTTCAAACCCCAGTTCCATCAAAAAATAATTAATTAATTAATTAATCAATCATGTAGTAAATTCTCCAGCCACATTAAAATACATAGTCTTTGCTCACAAGGTCAAGACTTCCACTCTAAGGCACTCAGGTTGGACTGGGGTAGGGAAGCTTCTGGTCCATGAAAATGGTGTATCTGGAATTGAGCAGTGCACAGACTAGACAGGAATACATAGTGGCTCTCCACCGGGGGGCATCGTTGGAAAGAGGAACAATAAACCTTTTAGATTAAAGTTTCCCTTTTTACAATCAAGAAAGCAAACAGTTGCTGAATATGCAATTCTAGGTACTTTGAGAAAGAAGAAATGGTGATCCTGTTTAGCGGCTCAACAAAGGCTGAATGCACTTGTTCCACAGGTTTTATGGACTTTAAATAGACACTTAGGAAAGGCAGGTTGGAAAGGAGAATAAAGAGTGAAAAGATTGAATGCGCAAGTATTTCCCCAAGGAACAACTTGTAGGAGGACCAGAGGGGACTCCCAGCCAATATTGGCTCAGCAGGGGTTCTGGTAGTTGAAAAAAAGTCTTCTATTGCAAGCTCGAGATTAAGCGGACACCACTTCTTCCTCAATCTTACCACCTGAGACAGAAGGTTCCATTCTAGTCCAATGAGGACTCCTGGCAAACAGGGAAAAAACAAGTCTGAAACACAACTTCTATAACGAGGAGTATAGCAGCCAACGATGCTTTCACAAGCAACATTAATTGTCATTACTGGTTTCTTCATCACTGTCATACCAAGATGGGAATGTCTCCCATTGGCTCAGTGTCCGTGTTAATGTTTCATTCTCACTATCATTTTATCCAATTCTTATTAATTGCCAGGTTGGTCCTCTGCTAGCTCCCTTTTCTCTTCTCGCCCATGGCTTTATGTTAAGACTTTTCCCCTAGCATTGTAAGGGGTAGCTGGGAGGACGCATCACTCAGCCCTAAAGAACATGACGTCAAAAAGTAGTTTGAGGCTAAAACAAAAATCTTTTTTTGTCAAAGGAAACAAGTTTCTCGATGCCAGCTGGAGAACATAATTGGTTCTCTGGTGGCATTATTCACAGCTTTTCCCTCTGTATGTCTCTCTCTCTCTCTCTCTCTCTCTTTTTCTTTAGATACCTTCCATCCTGCTTGTTAGAAGCAAAGGATATTTCAGAGAATTGGAATTCATTAGTCTTCCTAAACAGAGGGAGTCTATTTAGATCTAAATTGGCGGTTAGCAAATATACAGATAATTCTCCCACATTCTTAATCTTTCCCAGTTCCAAGACTATAGAAACAGATGCCTCCACGTCTGCTTGTGAGGCTCTAGCCAATGGACTGGAATACAAAGGTATCAGGGATTCGGAATTGACAAAACTCAATAGAAACAAATTGAAACTCTTCACTGCTGAGTAGCTAGCTTATCTCTGTAATCAGATTTCCCTAAGGTACTCATAATACCCAGAAATTCTAAGACAAGACTGTAGTCTTTTATATAAACAAAACAGGAGGCAAAACATGATAGTGGGAGTGAGGTGCAGTGATGAGAGCCAGCCTGCAAGCTCTTCATTCCAAACACAAGTGCCAGCAGTTCAGCTGTTGCCGGCTGAATCCAGCAAGTTATCTGTTCACAATGTGTGCAGAATCTGTGAGAGATTTCATCAAGTCATTTAACACTGTCCCTGCCCCTGAAGCTAACCTTAGGCTTAGCCCACCTAACCGTAATAGAGATATTTAGAAAGCATATTTGGAGCATTGATTTACAAAAAAAAAAAGTCCATGGCCAGGCATAGTGGCTCACCACTGTAATCACAGCTACTTGGGAGGCGGAGCTAGGAGGATCACAGTTTGAAGTCAGCCCAGGCAAAAATGTTAGTGAGACCCTATTTCAAAGAACAAGCCAAATATGGTGGAATGTGCCTAAAATCCCAGCTATGCATGAGACAGAAGTAGGAGGCTCCTGGTCCAGGGCCCTTTATGGGCAAAAAAAGCACAAGATCCTATATGGAAAATTACTAAAGCAGATATTGCTGAAGACATGGCTCAAGTGGTAGAGCACTTAGCAAGCATGAAGCCCTGAATTCAAAACTCCAGTACTGCCAAAAAATTAATTCTAGAATTGATACTTAAATTTTAAAAAATTTATTCATTTGTTTGACAAGAATTGATGCAGTGTCTTGGAAGCAAAATATACCATGTGCTTCAGGGCTGTGATGGAATTATGAATATAAGATAGTCTTTCTCTTAAGTATCTTACAATAAATTAGGGAATATGATATTTTAGCAAGTAGCTATGCATACCAAGAAATACAGAGATTTAAATGGATTGCAAGGAAGGAGGCATCACGATTACTTTGGGGAACTGAAGGTAATTTCTTCTAGGAGCTGTGATCTGGAGGGCTGTCATATTGTGCCGATGGAGAATGAAGAGAAAGACATTCAGTGGATGAAATAAAATGAACAGCATACAGGCAAGAAAGCAAGCGATCCCTACTCAGTGTTTGTCGTAACACTGAGTAGATGCAGGAGATAAGTAAGATAGTAGAAAGGATGGAACTAGAGGGTTAGGATAGAAGAATTTTCCAGATTTCTGAAAGAAAATTTGCTATCTGCAATGATATGATATGTCTGATGTATTCTAATGACACATAAATATTTTTGAGTAGAGTGGCTCAAGTGGTAGAGTGCCTGCCTAGCAAGCCTCAGGCCCTGAGGTCAAACCCCAGCACCACCAAAAAAAATTTTTCTTCAGAAAAATTATTGTGCTCTTCTCACTTACCGTAAGGAATCTGATTTTGCTTTCTTTTATATGTACAAAGAAAGAGTTAGGTAAACGGTTTCAATTTGATGCATTTGTTCTGAGGGAAAATCTTAATGTAAAGACTTTATTTCTTTTCTATATTTATCTCCAAATACGTCTCTGAAGTAAAGGCTTAGCAATTCTACTTAATCTTAGTGTGAAGTCAGAGAGGAGAAGGAGGAGGAGAGGCCTGCGAGCAGTCTCAGTCGCTCACTCAGGGCTGACTGTCTCTCTGTCCTGAGTTTCACATGGCACACTCCTATCTTGTGTCTAGTCAAATCATGCTTTTCTGTTGAACAAGGTGTGGTAAGCAGTACGGCCATAAAAACCCACTGACAACTCCATGGCAAGAAATAATCTCTCTTTTAGCCAGGTGAAGGATCAGCCCCAGGAAATTAGATCCTTAAAATTCTAGTTCAATATCCAATTAAAAAGAGCCTTTAAAGGAGTTTTCTACTGGAATTGTGTGAGGCAAAGCCTTTTGGTGTGGGGGTATTTCGTGGCATTAAATTAAATAATATTTTCTAAGATTGTAGAGCTGGTACTTTTACTGGCATGAGTGGGAAAATAAAACTGGAGAAAAATGCAATTAGTTGTTAGAGGGGAGTTTGAGGGGCACCATTTAAAGATTCCTATTTATAAGAAACCGTTGATTAGAGGTTTATCTAAATTGGAGGAAAAAACCACACTGAAGCAACAAGTTAGACCCTATAGTCTAAGTTCTAAATTCATTTTTGCATTACAATGACTGAGTCTCAGTCAAAAAAAAAAATAGATTCTATGATTCACTGAGAATCACAAATATAACATAAAAAACCTCCATTAACATAAGTTAAAGAGAAACCATTAAATTATTTTAACAAATAACATTAAAATGATAACATTTTATTGTGGAGTACATGCATGTGAATGTAAAATTGAGGATGAAAGTAGCACAAAGTATGGGGAACAGGTGAACGGATCACTTAGTATTGCATTTTATGTGACGTATCACAATGCTAGCTCAGTTTACTGGAATATGTTCATGGCGTAAGTAGAAATCCTGAAGGCAAACTCTAAAATATACTATGATGGTAAAGAGCTAAAAAGCCAATAGAAGAACTAAAATAAAATAGTAAAAACCATTTTTTAAATTTGTTACTGCTTTTAATATTTATGAAGAATTTTTTAATTGCCAGAGATAAGGCAGGATACATACAAGCAACAGAAAAGAAAAAATCAGATCGAATGACTAGAAACCAAATGGTAAGATGGTGTTGACGCATACACCAAAGATTTCAATTAAATTGCATAGATTTTAAAACCAGTTTTAAAAAGCAATAACCCACAACATTACTTAGCAACAAAAGGGAATGAAGTATTGTTCTGCACAAAAACATAAGTGAACCCTAAAGAAGTTAAACTAAAAAAGTCAACCTCAAAGTTTAGGGCTAGCAGGGTGGCTCAAGTAGCAGAGTACATGCCTAGTAGGTATGAGGTCCTGAGTTCCACTCCCAGTACCACCAAAAAAAAAGAAGAAGAAGAAAAAGAAAGAAGTCTCAAAGTTTATATCCTTACTGTATGATTCCATTTATGCAATATCCTTGAAAAAGCCTGCAGGCTCAGAAGAGATTAGCAGCTGTTTGTTGTAAGTTAGGGATTTGTGGGGAGAAAGGGAGGTGATACTGAAGAATAGCATCAGGGTCCTGAGATGATGGGGTAGTTGTATGGTCTGACTATGGTGGTGGTTACACAGAGCCAGACTGTGTTCAAGGCTTGGTTCCCACGTTGGTGCTATTGAGAAGTGTGGAACTTTTAGGAGGTGGGACCTAATAGGAGCTCTTTAAGTCATTGGGGCATGCCCTTGGAGGAGAACTGAGCCTTCTCCACTCTGGTTTCCAGTCGAGGTTTTGTACCCTTTGGCCTGCTGTGCTGCTTCACCACGGGCCCAAAGTAATGGAGCCAACTAACCATGGGGAGGAAACTCCAAAACTGTGAGCTAAGATAAGCATTCCTCCTTACAGGTTAATTACTCTCTGTACACTAATAAGTATTTCAAAACAAAAGATGAGAAAGGAAAAAAGCAAGCCCTAACTACAAGAAACAATTCAAACACAAGTGACATCCTAGGGCTGGAGGTTTAGCTCATCAGTATAGCATGGGCTTAGCATGCATGCGGTGCTGGGTTCGACCCCCAGCGCCAAAAACAAATAAAATCAAACGACATAGGATGAAAATAGAAGGATGGCAAAAGACATACATGAGAAAAGCATAAGAAAATTCAAGAACAGGAATACTGTCAAAGATGAAGAGGGATATTTCATAATGATAGAAGGGCTGGTTCATCAAGAAAGCATACAATCCTAAATATGTATGTGCTTAATAACAGAATTCCAGAATACATAAAGTGAAAGTTGTGAAAAGCAAAAGAGAAACAGAAAACTCCAATTATTATTGGGCATTTTGGCACCCACTCCATGAAACTAAGAGAACAATCTGCCAAAACGAGCTATAGATGGCTTTAACAACACTATCAGCCACATTTATTGATTTGATATTTATAGAGCAGTCTATTCTTCTTTCAACATTATACTGAGGTCCTGACCAAAATGAAAATGACAAGGCAATCAAAGAAAAGAAATGTATGAGCACTGAAAAGGAAGAAGTAAAATTATCTTTGCTTTATGAAAGCATGATCTTTTACCCAGCTTATCTGAAAGAATACAAAAAAACCAAGTCTCTAAAAGAGATGTCAAGGTCACAGGATGTAAGGCTGATCTATGCAATTCAAATGAGTTTTCTTTGGTTGTGTAGACAGGGTCTCTTTATGCATTCCAGGATGGCCTTGAACTTGGAGTCCTGCTGCCTCAGCTCCTCAGTGCTGGGACTACAGGTGTGTGCCACCACCTGGCCTTCAATTGTATTTTTGTATGCTAGCTAGACTTGAATTCAAAATACTATTTATAGTAGCAGCAAAAACATGAAATACTTAAGGATAAATTTACTAAACATGTTCAAAGCATTGAAAATTAGAAAATACTAATAAGAAATTAAAGAACTAAACAAATGTAGACATACAATAAACTAACGGATCAGGTGACCAACATGGTTAGAATGCGAATTCTCCTCAAATTACCTATTGATTCAGTGCAATGCCAATCAAAATGCCTCTGGTAGAGATTAACAAGTCAGTTCTAAAGTTTATATGTATGGACTGGGGTGTGGCTCCAGGGGTAGAATACCTGCCTAGCAACCACAAGACCCTAAGTTCAAACCCCAGCACCGCCAATAAGTAAATAAATAAAGCTTATATGTAAATATGAAAGCTTATAGGCAAATACAAAGGGTCTAGAAAATTCAGAATGATTGGAAAAAGAAAAAAGAGTCTGGAAAACTCCCACTATCTGTATTCAAGACTTCTGTAGTGTTCCAGTAATTGAAACAGTGCAATACAGGTGTGAGTACACCTCTCTCTCTGCAGTGCTGGGGATTGAATCCAGGACCTTGCACATGCGAGGCAAACACTCTATCACTGAGCTCCATCCCCATTCCTGCCTGGAGCTCTTCTTAAATCTATTATTATCTGTAACAAATGTGAACCATAGAAAATGATACCTGCTACAATTTTCAGTTTCAGCAATATTCATAAAATTTGTACTGTGATCTATGACTTCAATTCTTAAAATTCCTTAATTCCATGAAACTTGTATTTCTAGACTGCTTGCCTTTTACAAGGTAAGTAGGGGGCTAGAAAACATGATTTTCCATATATATATATGTACACACATATAGCACTACAGTTTGAACTCAGAGCCTCCTGCTTACTAGGCAGGTGCTCTACCACTTGAGCCTTGCCTCCAGCCCCTAAATAAACATTTTACCTCATGCTAACTGCTAAAATGAATCTAGCACAACTTCTGTAGCAAGAGTAGTCTGAGAAATAGAGCCTCTTCTAGGATCCTACATGAAGCACAGGTAATTTCAAAAGAGAGTGACCAGAATAAGAAAGAGCAAAATGGTCCTTACCACATCCAATACAGCATGAACCAATAGGTCCAGGTAGACAGTGGTGGCCTGCGCCCAGTTGTGAACGGGCCTCACTTCCTTGTGATATTGCTGTAATAACTGCTTGGTGAGGAGATGCAGAGCAGAATTCCTAGGGCGAGGCGTAGCTGTGGCTCGGATTCCTAGAAAAGAAAACTATCACTGTGAAGATGAAAGTAAGAAGCATCTTTAGGAGATTTCTGACAGTTGAGGACTTGGTGGCTTTTAGTGGAATATAGTACTCAGCTCACTCCAGTCTGCATAAATTCACAGTTAGCTGGGGGGATCTTTGGCAAACACTTATTTAAAGTAAGTTGATGGCCAAATAGAGAATTTCACTGTAAAGATAAATAAATCAACTCCATTTCCAAGAATGCAAATTGCACACACAATTCCCTTATGCAGCAATCATTCATCCTGGAGACAGACCCCTTAACTCCTGAACCATCCCTTCCTGGCATGGAGAAGAAACCACCTGTGCACTTAGCTCAAACTTAACTCCCACCTTTTTTTTTTTCTTTTGATTTCCCATTTTTAGTGGACAAATCATTGAGTCCAAACATTTGTGTGGATTTCTACAAAATGGAATTAATGTGATTCCAATTCATGCTTTTCTCCTCAAAACTCTTTTCTCACATTGTCTGTCTTTGAATAAAATGCACTTGTCAGAAAATGAGATCTTTGTTTTGGGGAAATTCTGTCTCGTTTCAGGGAACAGCCATTTCCTCTGACCCAGGAATCTTGATTTGTAGAGTGGCAGTGATTGGTGCTGAGGCTGGAGAGGCCAGAAGGAAGAAAGCAAGAGGATGAGCACCGACAATTGAAAGTGACAAATTTCTGAGGCTCTCTCTGAATTACAAAAGGATATTTTGTTCGCAAGCTTCACCAGCCCTTAGGGAATTCAAAGCTTCACCAAGTCATTGGACTAAAGCAAATTGCACACCTCCTGACATGGTACGTGATGAAATCTATCTGTGGTGTCCTGCGTGTGAATTCGCCTGGGCTCTCAGTGGCTTTGATGACTATTTTGATGAGCTGCTGAAAGTCCAAAGGATCCAGCAGGAAACTGTAAATGAGATCGCTACTCCCTGTGAGACAATCCTGTTTATACCCACTTCTTTATGAATAATGCCATGTCACTTGGCACCACAGGCAGCAAATTTCTATGGTTTATCAATGTCAATGTGAACAAAATGCTAACAACAAGGTTGGAGGTGCCATCCCAGGTTCATTGCGGGCAATGGAACACTCACTTTCCATATCTTTGGACGTGGGGAGCTAATGAGCAATTTTAACTTCCTACCTATTCACCCAAGAGCTCTAAAATGCAATTAGCTATTCAGGCATGTAGGACTAAGGTGGGTGGTTTACATCGAGCATCATTTTTAGGGTTTTTGTGAACTGTTATTGTCAAAAGTGTGCTGTGAATCTCTCTACCTGAGAACATTTCTCACTGGCGTACCCCAGGGGAGGGAATGCAGGAACGTAAAGCAAAGCTGGCCCAGTGTTCTTCCTGCAAACTTAGCTTTGGGCAGCTTTGTTTTTACCTCGCTTGGGAGCTCTCAATTCAAGTCTCAGTTGGGGAAATGCTGAAATGAGTATGATTCAATGCAGGAAACTCTCTGAGATGGGGTTAAAACATAATTCTCAGAAATGAATGTGTTCCCTATACCCTCTGCTCATAAAAACTCAAATGCCTCTCTGCTGTCTTTTCGAGGAAAAGATCCATAGGCCTCCTGTGCATAAACACATGCTTTCTAGAATGTGTCAAACTCTTCAGGTAAATAGAAAAAGTTCTGGAAGCTAGGACCAGAAGCAAAAGAGAAACAAGAAATGAAAAGAGAAAAATAATAAGTGAGTGGAAGTGCACTTAAATAAACCAAAAGAGGAAAGAAAGAGTTCTTTGTTTAAGATGGGAAAAAATAATAAATTACATTCCTACTATGAATGCAAATTTGCTTGAGGCGAAAGATCAATTACAGGAGAGAGATTAAGGATTTAAGTGACCATTAATTAACAGTAAATGATGCCCCTTGAAAGCTAATGTGACATTCACACAAGCACTAAATGACTCACAGTTCAGTGATGTTTCAACAGTCACTGATGGAAGCCATCAACAGACCCAGGAAAGATTCCTCACTAACATTGCCTTCTGAATAGCAATAATCAGCTTCAAATAATTCACTTGTATGGTTTTTAGGAAGCAGAATGTGTTAGAGTCTGAGCTATAAAGTACTTGTAGGTAAGAGAGATTTCAAAAGAAGAACAGAAGAGTATGAGAGAAATATTTGTTTTCCTTGTTTTGAAGAGTTACTCTCACAGACGTGTACATCTATCTAAAAGCATTTGGGGCACTTTGATGAAAAGAGCTATTGTTGTCTTAGTATGTATCTTCAGGATTGTGAGCGTTATCCATACATCTGAGAGGTCACAAAGAAATGGAGATTTAAGTGTATGGTTCTGTTGAATCTCTAGTACTAACTGAATACTTGCTGTATTGCCAAGAACTAGGCTAAAGCCTTTATATGACTTAACTTTCACAACAATCTTCAGAGCGAAGTGTTCTACGGCCCTGTGAAAGTACACAGTTACTGCAGGTGAGAGACTAGACTAGAGTCTCTGTGAGGTTTGTACTGCCCAAGGTCATAACTCGCTAAAGGAAGGGGCTGCAATTTAAACACAACTGGTCTGCATCCAAAGCCGAAGCTCTTCAAGATGACACTATACTGACCTGGCTCCCTGAGCATATTGGGAACAGTCATGAGTCAGCCATCAAAAGGAAGACTGGCATGTCACACGGTGGACATGCTGAGCAGAAACAGTCAGTGTTCTTTTCTGTGTGTGTTTTCAGGTTAAAAATATCTTACATTGGTCTTGCACCTTACAAGTTCACAATCTTATTTGATTTTCATGAATATCCAGGATAAAAGTTGATTTACGGAAATCGAATGCCTAAGACACTAATTGACATGTCCAAGGTCACGTGGCTGGTGAGTCGTGAAGAGGGTTCTCTCTCCTTTTTTTATGCCAGCATACTCCCAGCTCATAGTGAGCAGTCATGTGCTGGTGATCAACTCAACATCCTTATATTTACAAATCAAGGGCTAGAGACATGGCTCAAATGGTAGAGCACCTGCCTAGCAACACAAGGCCCTGAGTTCAAACTCCAGTGCCACCAAAAAAGTAAAATAAAACTTTAGGAATATTTACAAATTATCTTGATATTAACCCAGTAAAATTCCAAAGGGCAGATTTCTTTGTCACAAATGTCCTCAGTATGAGTTACGGTAAAGCACTGGTTATTAGACAGTATTAAAACACTTTTTTGGCTACATTGAAAGCAAAAATCAAGCATACATACAGAACACTATAAAGAAATATCATTAAGAATTCTGCCTTCTTACCTTCGTTTTTCAATCTTATCTTAGTTTCATGTTGACAATTACTTTCTGTAAAGAATAATTGGCATTTAATGAAATTTAACGAAGATGTGTTTTTATCGTTTAAGTTAAACATCCAGGAGTTTTATACTTTAATGATAAGTGGCTATTTTTCTTCTCTACCCAATAGAAAAGTCCTTTCCAGCTTTTTATTTTTCTTTTCTTTTAGTTCCCAGCTTCCTGGCTACCAAATTCCTTTCTCATCTCTGTGATTAACTCATTCCATTTCCAGTTACATTTAAAATTTGAGAATTCAGCTATGAGCTCCAGGAGAACCATGAAGAAAGTGGGATGTTGGGAAATAGCATCAGAGATATAAGTTACTTTTTTTTTTTTTGAGGTACTGTTGTTTGAACTTAGGGCCTTATGTTTGCTAGGCAGGTGCCTACCACTTGGGCCATACCTCCAGCCCTAAACATAAATTCTTGATTTGGGCTCAAAAGCTCAATTCAGTAGGCTTAATGGCATCATAGAAGTATAATTCCAGACAATTAAAAAAATTAGTTTCTGACACATTTTTGTTTGTCTTGTTTTGGGTTTCAAGGGGGTTTTTTGGTGGGGGACGGGCTTGAGACAGGGTCTTGATATTTAACCCAGGCTGGCTTTGAACTTCTGAACTTTCTATCTCAACCTTCCTATTGCTGAGATTTCAGGCATGTGCCATCATGCTCAAAGTGTTTTTTAAGAGAAATTGTACCCTCCAAACCTGCAATGTTTAGTACCTGTCTAGAGATATACTCATCACCTGTGTGGATTTTGTAAGACTGGATATAAAACTTGTGATACCAAAATACTGTACAGTTATCTGTAGCCATGACAAATCACAAGACTCTCCCTCTGAGCTTGTAACAAAGCCAAGGCTGTTTTGGAAAATAAAAATATATTTGTCATGTATAAAGGCAAATCTAAAAAGAAGTACCCCAAACTCAATGTAACTGCCACAGAAAGCTTAATTTCTAAAGAAGCAGAGGTTTATCAAGCAATTATAATATTCTGTAAAAAGCCCCATCCAGTGACACTATACATGTATGTGTAATTGGAAGAGTAAAGTCAGAAACAAATTGCTGGTCTCTGTGTAGCTTCACAAGACTGGCATTTTACAGCTGACGAATAAAAATGACCAGTTGTGATCATTTCATAGCACAGCATATGTATTATCCCTAGCTTCTAAGAGTGAAAACTTAGTGCCGAGTAAAATCATTCATAAGACTCACCTAGGGCAGCCACCAGGATGCAGGGCCACAGGACAGCCATCACTTGTCAGCTGTTCTTAGGCAGGCACCAAAGAAGAAAAGGCAAGCTTGCTTACCAGATGGAATACTACTCAATTTTTCATTACACAGTTCCTTTCTACTCCGTTCTTCTCTGTTTGCCAATTTATGCTATCCTCACTGGTGGTATTTTGTAGACATTCAATTGGACCAAGGCAACACCGGCACCATGCAAAGATTTTGGAATTGATGCCACCATAAAACCCCTTAAATGTCTCCATTTGGTTCTGTCCCAGGATCAGATGGTGGCCAACAGTTCCATCTCCCTGACAGGAGATAGCTAAGTGAATAATGTAATCTAAGAGGAGCCCCTAAGGAGAGGAAATTCCACACTAATATGATTTCCTTTACAGCCTTTACCTAAGGCAATGCTCTCTTGCTGACATTCAGGGCCCTAACTTCATTAATAATTGAGATCCAAATAGCTATCTTAAATCAGGCTTACACAGCAACATCTTCAGCATTTGACAATGGTTATTGGAATCTTGAATTACACAAAGCTAATGGGAACCTAGCATTGTCTTATAATAAGCCATTGCAAATATACAGCGGGAAAAGTGCTTCATGTTTTTCCTAAGCCCCTCTAATTAAAAGAAACATTGATTTTTGATAAATAAGAGTGCTTCTTAAATTTTCACTGACCACAATTCAGAAAGCAACTATCTAAGAGAAAGATGCTTCTAGTCTTAGTGAAAATGAAAACTATTAAAGTTTAACAACATTCAGTAAAAGCTTTTTTTTAATTGAATATCTGTTAACTTTTCATTACTAAGGTTAAGGTTGCATGTTTCTATATAATAATTCTGTCTTCCATTAGTAGGCTCCCTTGATGCTCTGAAAACAAAACAAAAAAAATTTCAGACCATTTCCAACATCTGCCTGCTTTCTATTGTAAGTGGAATTGTAGAGGCACAGATTTGAGCTAAACTTTTACAGAGCAAAATGAAGGGTGGAGGAAGTACATTCTGGATTGCTGTTCTCCTAGTTATTCAGTCCCTTTGTTTAGAATTCATGAAGTTCCCTACCTAAATTTCATCGAAAACAAAATAGAGCTTGATTGATTTCCTACTGTTGGTGAAGCGTTACAAATATGAAAGGGAGAAAATGAAGATGAACCCTGCGGTACTGAGATGGTTTTGGAGACAACAGTGTGAACTCATGAGTTTCAATACATAGACTTAGACAAAGACATAAATATAGACATCTATAGAGAGAGAGATAAACATTAAGTAACTCTGTGCGCACACATGTTCATATAGATTGTATATTCCCTAGCTCTGTGCACTACAGGGCCTGAGAGCAATGGTACCACAAGAGTAAGGAGCATCCTTGGCCCAGATCTGAGTTCCTAAGTATCATATCCAACTAACGGGAAGAAATGGGGATGGGAGCTGATGCATGAAACGTGTCAGAAGCGTCTGGAACATTTGATTGTACCAGAAAGCAAAAAGATACTAAAAGACTGGTGGGGACATGTTAAAAGGACACAGGAGTCAGCTTGAAGCAGCCAAATCTGGGGTAATTTGAGCATAATATAAATAATGATAGTAACAAATTATAACTCGCAAAATGAAATTATAACCCCCAAATCCATACTGACTTAAACAAACAAATAGGAAGAAGACAAAACACTTCTTTAAATTAGAATGCCAACTAATAACTGCAGAAGGGAAATGGAATCTTAATAATAATTAACTCAGCCAAGAAGCGTTTATGGATGCTTAAAAGTGGTTGGTGAAAGTTTGATGAGGAACATTATACCAATATTTATTAATTATAAAGATTCAAGAAAAACTGCACTTTCCAGAGCTGGCAGACAGCCCTTTAATCAAAGGATGAAAGTTAACATCACGAGCATGGGAGTTGTACGGAATGAGACAGGGCAAATTGAGGAGACACAGGGCTCTTCTCTTACAGTTCCGCTCAAAATTCATAGCTTGAATCTGCTCAGGAGGAAACAGGAAACGATCCCAGATCATGGCACATTCTGCAAAAAGGCAAAAATGAAATCTTCAAGAAGTCAAGAAAACACTGACAAACTGTATCAAACAAAAGGAGACCAGAAACTGACAACTCACGGTGACATGATTCTGGATCGCATCCTTTTGTTCCAAGGAACAGTTCGGGGATAACTGATGAAGCTAAGAGGAGTTATGTGGATGAAATGGTACAATGTGCCAGCGTTGGTTTCCTGATTTGCTTGTGTTGCGATTAAGTGTCCTTGTTTATAAGAACCACACACTAAATATTCAAGGGCGAAGAAGAATCATGTAAGCAACTTACTCTCAAAGGGTTGTGTGAGTGGGAATGGGAAAGGGAAGTTCTTCCTACTTTCCTTCCAGTTTTGCTTCTCAGCTTCTCTTTATGCAAAGGTTTAACTTGAGGTGACGATTGACATGGTATTCTTGCCACACAGTTGAGTGAGCCATGACTCTAAGTCAGTCCTCGTGGGAGATGCTTCCCCTCCCTTTTCTTTGCACTGCCTCATATGCCCATCTGTTACTGGAAGGCCATTGGTAATGATGTGTAATACAGGTACGTTACAACCTTCATTAACTAATTTAACAACACTCTGCTGATCCTGCCCATTACAGCTCTTGCCTGATGAATCCTGCCTTGATGGGAAAGATTTTGTGTGAGTGATTTAGCTTCAGAGTATTTCGGCCGCGTCCTTGATGGGCTGCTGGCTCAGGTGTCTTGGCTTTTTGTTACAGCTCTAAATTTACTTTGTTTACTCACTGCTTTTGGACTTAGTATTGTCCTTACCCTCACCTTTAACTTTTCATGAAAAGTGTCTCCTCTCACTCTGCTTAAATAGAGCACTTCTCCTCCCAGAGAGAGACTTTTACTAATGTTGTATCTGATCATTCTTCTTGCACATCTTCTAAGGCAGGGTGGGTATTGGGCTGAATCTCACTCAGGTCCTTCAAGTAGATCAGTATATTTAAGACAAGAACCTGGAGTCCTGAGTGGCTAGGCATTCGGGCTCCTTAAGTAATAACACAGGAAACGTGAGCCAAGGCTTCATCTGAGGTTTAACTGTGCCACTCTCTGACAGCACCTTAGGCCAGAGGCACCATTAAGAGAGACTCTAGAAAGATACTGTTTTCAGAAGCCCCTCTCCACAGTTCCATGAGCCCCTGCACTATGTTTCCCCATTATTTCCAAGTAAGATGTGGAACCTCTTAGATGGCCCAGTGTCTTTTGGAAGAAGCAGGGGGAGAGGGTTTATTATGCAAACATAATAAGGAAGTGTTTATTATGCAAACAGCAACTGAGTTATGTGTCCTTTAAGACTACTAAATAGTTTTTAATTACTGCTATATCAGTAAATCCCATAAATATGCAAATGCAATTAGTTCACAAAATAGGCCTTAAATATCTTTATTCCTCTCCAACAAAGTTCTTTGAAGTTAATCGCTAACTCTCTTTGTTCACTCCCTTGGCAGTCGTGCTAAAATTGACAGGAATTTTGACAGATGTACATATTCAGGGAGAACAAAATTTTCTGAGCACATCTGGTCAGGCTGGAGAAAGAAAACAGAATGGACACTCTAGCCAAATTCAAACATTTAATGAGTAAAAAGTCTCATATGTAATTTCTTACTCTGTGGTGGTATCCTCTGAAATTAATATCAAGCTAACCACTGAGACAGCACTTCAAGTCCAATTCCAAACTCCACATTTGATTTTCCTCTGGCTCAGAATTTCTTGTTTAATTATAATGAATGTTTTCTGGTGCCAAGTGAATGAATGAATGAATGAATGGAGACTCCATGGCTCTGATGGTCATGGTTTATGTGTCCTGGCTTCCTATGGGAAGTCACAGCCCACAGCATCTGAGGCCCCAGGCCTTGGAATCAGACACACCTCATTTTTCCACTCAACTCTATCACTTACTAGATGCTCTTGGCCTTAACCAAATGACTTCCAGTTTCTAAGCCTTAATTTTCATATTTATAAAAAACGGCATTATCAACATTGGGTTGTCTTCTATGCCTATGTAACAAGTTACCGCAAACTTAGTGGCTTAAAACAGAACTCGTTAGCTCCATTTTGTAGGTCAGAAGTCCAGATACAGTATGGATGGATTCTCTGTTCAAGGCAAAGTCCCATAGGGATGTGCTAGAGCCAGTGTATACCATTCCCAACTCTGTTCAGTGGCATCAAGTTGGTAGTTGAAAATCAGCCATGATGGGAGAATTTGCCATACGGAGATCAGCAAACCTTACAAAGCAGGTAGCTCCTATCAGCTGGTCACTCAACATGCAGTTTAGTGACAGCCCAGCTACTGCCTTGACATTACCTTGTATACCCCTTTCATCCTGCTCTAATGCAAGTATGTTGTATTTGTTCACTGTTCGCTCTCTCCTACAAGTCTGTGAATACTATGAAGACAAAGCATAGTTGTCTTGCTCTTCTCTATATCTCCAGCATAGATCTGGGCACCTACTGAATGCTTATTAATATTTCAGGAGGATGGAAGGAAGAGTTAACAAATGAACAAAAAAGAATTGAGGTTTATGCAAGAAAGGGGCAACCCAGAGGGACCTACTTTCTTATAACCACATGCAACATGCTATCCTTGCACCACCCTCCTCACAAAGGGTGAGGGAATGATGGCTTGTGTTCAGATCACGATTGCATCTATTTGGTTGGCTCCAGAACCGATGAGCAAGCAGTGCAAAGAAAAAGCATGAGGCATAGATAAACTTGGATTCTGACTCCCTTTGATTCTCTCAGAGGCTGCCAATGTTCAGAGGTCTGTAGTCCCTAAGACGTCCCTAAAAGCTGAAGGAAGATAGAACTTAGAAGAAACTTGAAAGAATATAAATATCTGTCCCTTCTATGTATGTTGTCAATTGTATCAGTGCCAATAAACTATTTAGAGTAAAATGGCAGGCAGTCTTGGAAAGCCATTTGTTCCATACAGAATAGGGGCCAGGAAGTCTTGCTGTACCAGCACTGGCGAATCTCTCCTGATCTGTGGTTTACTGTAGGGGCCTGTACTTTTCCATTTAGGCTCTTGAGGAGCTTTCTGCAAATGGGTATATAGATATGGTCAATCACGATAGCCAGTAAATATTCTGATTTGGGTCCCAGTTTCTGGATATTTCCATCTCTCCTGTGGACTTAAGGTGGAACAAGGTCTTTGAGCTTTTAGGGATTGTTTTATTTATTTACCCATTCATCCACTCACTCTGAGGGGAATTGTGGTAGACATTGGTGTTGAAACAGAAGAAAGCTCAAGGGACTTGGGATGGAGATGACAGATAAACCCAATACATGAGACAAATGCCAATGGATGGACGAACTAGAGAAGATGGAGGCAAATAGAGGAGCCCAAACTTGGGAGGCATGGGTAGAAAGAGCCATTTCACAAATGGCATCTGTGCTGAGTAGAGTTAGCTTGGTGAGGAGAGGAAAATGGAACTCCCAGGAGAAGGAATGTCAGGATGATGAATGAGAGTAAACTGCCTTCCAGGGGGTGCACAAGCCTCACTTTGTAAAATTAGGGGCACATAATTCCAGATACACATGAGTTGAATAAACTCACAAGTTCATGATACAGAGTGTTAAGGGAGTTTAAAATAGGAAAGTGAAATATTGGATAAGTCTGTATAAGTGCTGTCATTATAAAGCTGTCTCCAAATGGTCTGTAGCAATTATTCTAAAATGCACAACAGCTGTATTTGTCCCCTTTCTGCCATTGCTGAAATTTACACTGTCATTGCTCCAGGAGGAAGGCTTGGCACTAATGATAGGCTGGCTGACTATGGCTGGAGTGTGACAGACCTCTAGTTAGTCTTTAAAGATTGGGAGCAGAGTGGAGAACTACAAAGCTCCCAGAAAACCATTTTGTGTCTGCGAGTGTAGTCAGAGCGCCACCTTGTGGCAGATGTTATGCCTGCCTAAAATTCTTTGCAGCCGGAAAACTACCACCAACTTATTACAAAATTATATTATACAGTTTATTCAATTTTAGGTGGCTTGAAAGTCATAGAACTCTATTCTATTTTTATTTACTCTTAATTTCACTGTTTGGGTTCCTCAACCCAGCTCACACCAACCTGTCAAGTCTGTTCCCACTCACCTCACAGCTGTCACCTAGTTCTCTCATGCTCTCCTCTTCACTCTTGCACCTCCAAACTCTTGCTCCCTAGGGGCTTTCAAGTTTCCTCAGTGACTTTTTAAAGAGCAACTCCCCTACTCCCCTACTCAGAGCAGTAATAAGTAAAGTCTTGGTTTTCTACTTCTGTATGGAACGGTATTATTAAAAGACATATCAAAATTTAACATAGAAAAAAGGGGTAAAATTCTACAATGTTCTTTGATTTAGATTGAGTCCCCCCGAAGCATACCTGTGATCAGGATTTGTGTGCCAAGGATTTATTGCAGAAGTATTTACAGTAGAAATTGGGAGGCCTAAACCTACAGGGCAAGCTAACAGTGAAAGCTATGCACAGGGCCCGGCTTGCACAGTGACTCAGTCCTTTTGGTCTAGGGGGCATGAAAGGGATGGGGGAGGATGAGGGCACAGAGGGTAAACTACCAGATGTTTCCTGATCTTTTCCTGGGCAGGCAAAGCTTTAATGGTCCAAGAGAAGTTTCTAGCAAGAGTCCTAAAGATAGACCTGGGAAGCAATAGCACACACAAGCCCAGAGGGGCCAGGTGCCAGTGGCTCAGGCCTATAATTCTAGCTACTCAGGAGGCAGAGATCAGGAGGATCGCGGTTCAAAGCCAGACTAAGCAAATAGTTTGTGAGTCCCTATCTCAAAAATACCCATCACAAAAAGGGCTGGTGGAGTGGCTCAAGGTGAAGGCCCTGAGTTCAAGCCCGGTACCGCACACAAAAAAAAAGTCCAGAGGGAAGAAGAGAACAGTAATAGAAATAGATTTGGTAAGACCATGAAAGGCTTTCACTGTAGAGGATTTGAAGGCACATGAGAAGCCTTGAGTTTCTTTTTCTTTGAGAAGACAGTTAATTTCCAAAGGAACCCAATGAGCAACATTCATTTGCTGATTGATTGATCAATTGATTGATAGAAGCAGAGTCTTGCTATGTATCTCCGGCTGACCTCAAACTCACTATGTAACTCAGACTGGCCTAGAATTCAAAATCCTCCTGCTTCAGCCTCCAGAGTGCTAATGATCAAATTTCTCAAAGCTTAATTACATAAAAATATAATTAGCTATTTTCAAATTAATACTCTCCCTCCTGAAGAAACCTCTTCTCCCCCCCAAAAAAAAGTTTTTATGGTGATTTTGCTATAAATTTCAGCAGAAACACATGCTTCCTAACTTGACCACATCCTTTAACATTAAAATATTAAATCATGTTTAAATATTAAATCATAAATATTAATTCTGAAATCTAAGTTTGCAAACTCTAAACAAGGAATTTGCAACCCTAGCAACACATTAGGATCATCTGAGGTCTTTAAAATCTTTTTCAAAATAACCTGGAGCTGGGCTCATACCTAGCTACTCAGGAGGCTGAGATTAGGAGGGACACAGTTCAAGGCCAACCCAGGCAACAATTCACAAGACTCCATCTTGAAAATAACCAGATCAAAATGGGCTGGAGGTGTGGCTAAAGTGGTAGAGCTCCTGCTTTGCAAGCACCAAGCCCTCAGTTCATACCCCACTCCCAACAGCTTCTGACACTATAGCATAGGACAGGGACCAGATATGGACATGTGTTTGAAACTGTGCAAGTGACTCTGAAAATCACAGTCTTAAACCAAAGCAGTCTTACTTGTGGATGGATAGAATGAATTTCCATTCATTCAACTACTAAATTCAAATTCAATTCTTATAAAAGGACCCTTTGGAGATGTCTGCCTGTCTTCATTTGCCTTCTGATAGGATCACCTTTTTTACTTTTTTTTTTTTTATTATTCATATGTGCATACAAGGCTTGGGTCATTTCTTCCCCCTGCCCCCACCCCCTCCCTTACCACCCACTCCACGCCCTCCCTCTCCCCACAACCCCCTCAATACCCAGCAGAAACTATTTTGCCCCTATTTCTAATTTTGTTGTAGAGAGAGTATAAGCCATAATAGGAAGGAACAAGGGTTTTTGCTAGTTGAGATAAGGATAGCTATAAAGGGCATTGACTCACATTGATTTACTGTGCGTGGGTGTTACCTTCTAGGTTAATTCTTTTTTTTTTTTTTAATTTTTTAATTTTTTTAATTTTATTATTCATATGTGCATACAAGGCTTGGGTCATATCTCCCCCTTGCCCCCACCCCCTCCCTTACCACCCACTCCGCCCCTCCCTCTCCTTCCCACCCCCTCAATACCCAGCAGAAACTATTTTGCCCTTATCTCTAATTTTGTTGTAGAGAGAGTATAAGCAATAATAGGAAGGAACAAGGGTTTTTGCTGGTTGAGATCAGGATAGCTATACAGGTAGCTGACTCACATTGATTTCCTGTGCGTGTGTGTTACCTTCTAGGTTAATTCTTTTTGATCTCACCTTTTCTCTAGTTCCTGGTCTCTTTTCCTATTGGCCTCAGTTGATTTTAAGGTATCTACTTTAGTTTCTCTGCGTTAAGGGCAACAAATGCTAGCTAATTTTTTAGGTGTCTTACCTATCCTCACTCCTCCCTTGTGTGCTAAAGCTTTTATCATGTGCTCAAAGTCCAATCCCCTTGATCTGTTTGCCCTTGATCTAATGTCCACATAAGAGGGAGAACATAAGATTTTTGGTCTTTTTGGACCAGGCTAACCTCACTCAGGATGATGTTCTCCAATTCCATCCATTTACCAGCAAATGATAACATTTCGTTCTTCTTCATGGCTGCATAAAATTCCATTATGTATAGATACCACATTTTCTTAATCCATTCGTCAGTGGTGGGCATCTTGGCTGTTTCCATAACTTGGCTATTGTGAATAGTGCCGCAATAAACATGGGTGTGCAGGTGCCTCTGGAGTAACCTGTGTCACATTCTTTTGGGTATATCCCCAAGAGTGGTATTGCTGGATCAAATGGTAGATCAATGTCTAGATTTTTAAGTAGCCTCCAAATTTTTTTCCAGAGTGGTTGTACTAGTTTGCATTCCCACCAACAGTGTAAGAGGGTTCCTTTTTCCCCGCATCCTCGCCAACACCTGTTGTTGGTGGTATTGCTAATGATGGCTATTCTAATAGGGGTGAGGTGGAATCTTAGTGTGGTTTTAATTTGCATTTCCTTTATTGCTAGAGATGGTGAGCATTTTTTCATGTGTTTTTCGGCCATTTCAATTTCTTCTTTTGAGAAAGTTCTGTTTAGTTCACGTGCCCATTTCTTTATTAGTTCATTAGTTTTGGGAGAATTTAGTTTTTTAAGTTCCCTATATATTCTGGTTATCAGTCCTTTGTCTGATGTATAGTTGGCAAATATTTTCTCCCACTCTGTGGGTGTTCTCTTCAGTTTAGAGACCATTTCTTTTGATGAACAGAAGCTTTTTAGCCTTATGAGGTCCCATTTATCTATGCTATCTCTTAGTTGCTGTGCTGCTGGGGTTTCATTGAGAAAGTTCTTACCTATACCTACTAACTCCAGAGTATTTCCTACTCTTTCCTGTATCAACTTTAGAGTTTGGGGTCTGATATTAAGATCCTTGATCCATTTTGAGTTAATATTGTTATAGGGTGATATACATGGATCTAGTTTCAGTTTTTTGCAGACTGCTAACCAGTTTTCCCAGCAGTTTTTGTTGAAGAGGCTGCTATTTCTCCATCGTATATTTTTAGCTCCTTTGTCAAAGACAAGTTGGTTATAGTTGTGTGGCTTCATATCTGGGTCCCCTATTCTGTTCCACTGGTCTTCATGTCTGTTTTTGTGCCAGTACCATGCTGTTTTTATTGTTATTGCTTTGTAATATAGTTTGAAGTCAGGTATTGTGATACCTCCTGCATTGTTCTTTTGACTGAGTATTGCCTTGGCTATTCGTGGCCTCTTGTGTTTCCATATAAATTTCACAGTAGATTTTTCAATCTCTTTAATGAATGTCATTGGAATTTTGATGGGAATTGCATTAAACATGTAGATTACTTTGGGGAGTATCAACATTTTTACTATGTTGATTCTACCAATCCATGAGCATGGGAGATCTCTCCACTTTCTATAGTCTTCCTCAATCTCTTTCTTCAGAAGTGCATAGTTTTCCTTGGAGAGGTTGTTCACATCTTTTGTTAGGTTTACACCTAGGTATTTGATTTTTTTTTGAGGCTATTGTAAATGGAATTGTTTTCATACATTCTTTTTCAGTTTGCTCATTGTTAGTGTATAGCAATGCTAATGATTTTTCTATGTTGATTTTATATCCTGCTACCTTGCTATAGCTATTGATGATGTCTAGAAGCTTCTGAGTAGAGTTTTTTGGGTCTTTAAGGTATAGGATCATGTCATCTGCAAATAGGGATATTTTGACAGTTTCTTTACCTATTTGTATTCCTTTTATTCCTTCTTCTTGCCTAATTGCTCTGGCTAGGAATTCCAGTACTATGTTGAATAGGAGTGAGATAGTGGGCATCCTTGTCTGGTTCCTGATTTTAGAGGGAATGGTTTCAGTTTTTCTCTGTTAAGTATAATGCTGGCTGTAGGTTTGTCATATATAGCTTTTATAATGTTGAGGAACTTTCCTTCTATTCCTAGTTTTCTTAGAGCTTTTATCATGAAATGATGTTGGATCTTATCAAAGGCTTTTTCTGCATCTATTGAGATGATCAAGTGGTTTTTGTCTTTGCTTCTGTTAACATGGTTTATTACGTTTATTGATTTTCGTATGTTGAACCACCCCTGCATCCCTGGGATGAAGCCTACTTGGTCATGGTGAATGATCTTTTTGATGTGTTGTTGAATTCGGTTTGCCATTATTTTGTTGAGGATTTTTGCATCAATGTTCATTAAGGAGATTGGCCTATAGTTCTCCTTTGTGGAGGTGTCTTTGCCTGGTTTTGGGATAAGTGTAATACTGGCTTCATAAAATGTGTTTGGCAGTTTTCCTTCCCTTTCTATTTTGTGAAACAGTTTAAGGAGGGTTGATATCAGTTCTTCTTTAAAGATCTGATAGAATTCAGCAGAGATTCTATCAGGTCCTGGACTTTTCTTTTTGGGGAAACTCTTGATTTCTGCTTCAATTTCATTTTGTGTTATAGATCTATTCAGGTGATTAATTTCCTCTTGGTTCAGTTTTGGATGATCACATGTATCTAGAAATCTGTCCATTTCTTTAAAATTTTCAAGTTTATTTGAATATAGGTTCTCAAAGTAGTCTCTGATGATTTCCTGGACTTCCATGGTGTTTGTTGTTATCTCCCGTTTTGCATTCCTGATTCTACTAATTTGGGTTTTTTCTCTCCTCATTTTAGTTAGGTTTTCCAGGGGTCTATCAATCTTGTTTATTTTTTCAAAGAACCAACTTTTTGTTTCATTAATTCTTTGTAAGGTTTTTTTGGTTTCTATTTCATTGATTTCAGCTCTTATTTTTATTATTTCTCTCCTTCTGTTTGTTTTGGGATTTGCTTGTTCTTGTTTTTCTAGGAGTTTGAGATGTATTATTAGGTCATTGATTAGGGATCTTTCAGTCTTTTTAATATATGCACTCATGGCTATAAACTTTCCTCTCAGGACTGCCTTAGCTGTGTCCCATAGGTTCTGGTAGGTTGTGTTTTCATTTTCATTGACTTCCAGGAACTTTTTAATTTCCTCTTTTATTGCATCGATGATCCATTCTTCATTAAGTAATGAGTTATTTAGTTTCCAGCTGTTTGCATGTTTTTTGTCTTTACTTTTGTTGTTGAGTTCTAGTTTTACTGCATTGTGATCAGATAGTATGCATGGTATAATTTCTATTTTCTTACATTTGCTGAGGCTTGCTTTGTGCCCTAGGATATGATCTATTTTGGAGAAGGTTCAATGGGCTGCTGAGAAGAATGTGTATTGTGTAGAGGTTGGATGAAATGTTCTGTAGACATCAACTAGGTCCATTTGATCTATTGCATATTTTAGATCTTGGATTTCTTTATTGATTTTTTTGTTTGGATGACCTATCTATGAATGATAATGGGGTGTTAAAGTCTCCCACAACCACTGTGTTGGCGTTTATATATGCTTTTAGGTCTTTCAGGGTATGTTTGATGAAATTGGGTGCATTGACATGGGGTGCACACAGATTGATGATTATTATTTCCTTTTGGTCTATTTCCCCTTTTATTAGTATGGAATGTCCTTCTTTATCTTGTTTGATCAATGTAGGTTTGAAATCTACTTTGTCAGAGATAAGTATTGCTACTCCTGCCTGTTTTCGGGGGCCATTGGCTGGTAAATCTTCTTCCAGCCTTTCATCCTTAGCCTAGACTTATTTCTGTTGGTGAGATGGGTCTCCTGTAAGCAACAAATTGTTGGATCTTCCTTTTTAATCCATTTCGTCAAGCGGTGCCTTTTGATGGGTGAATTAAGTCCATTGGCATTAAGCGTTAGTACTGATAGGTAGGTGGTGATTCCCGTCATTTAATTGTGTTAGTTGTTTGAAGGTTTGATTGTGTGTACCTGAGTTGAGATTACTCTTTACTGTCTTGCTTTTTCTTTTCCTGTGGTTTGGTGCTGCCTGTCCTTTCATGGTTATGTTGGGTTTCACTTTCTGTGTGCAGAATCCCTTGCAGAATCTTTTGTAGTGGTGGCTTTGTGGTCACATATTGTCTTAGTTTCTGCTTATCATGGAAGACTTTTATTGCTCCATCTATTTTGAATGATAGTTTTGCTGGGTAGAGTATCCTGGGGTTGAAGTTATTTTCATTCAGTGCCTGGAAGATCTCACCCCACGCTCTTCTTGCTTTTAATGTTTCTGTTGAGAAGTCTGTTGTGATTTTGATGGATTTACCTTTGGATGTTACTTGTTTTTTCTCTCTTACAGCCTTCATTATTCTTTCCTTAGTTTCTGAACTTGTTGTTTTCATGATATGTCGTGGGGTAGTTCTATTTTAATCTGGTCTGTTTGGTGTCCTGGAGGCCTCTTGCATCTGTATTGGAATATCTTTTTCTAGATTTGGGAAATTTTCCATTATTATTTTGTTGAATATATTACGCATTCCCTTCGCTTGCACCTCTTCTCCTTCTTCGATGCCCATGATTCTCAAGTTTGGTCTTTTGATGGAGTCAGTGAGTTCTTGCATTTTCTTTTCACAGGTCTTGAGTTGTTTAATTAATAGTTCTTTGCTTTTTCCTTTAATTACCATTTCATCTTCAAGTTCTGAGATTCTGTCTTCTGTTTGTTCTATTCTTCTGGATTGGCCTTCCATTTTGTTTTGCAGTTCTGTTTCGTTCTTTTTTCTGAGGTTTTCCATATCCTGAGTGGTTTCCTCTTTAATGTTGTCAATTTTTGTCCTGAGTTCATTTATCCATTTATTCATCGTGTTCTCTCTTTCACTTTGGTGTTTATACAGTGCTTCCTTTCCTTTATTTCTTCTTTTGCTTTTTCAAATTCTCTATTTTTGTTGTCTTGGAATTTCTTGAGTGTCTTCTGTACATTTTGATTGACCCTACCCAGTATCATCTCTATAAAATTCTCATTGAGTACCTGTAGTATGTCTTCTTTTAAATTATTCTTATGGGCTTCATTGGGTCCTTTGGCATAGTTTATCTTCATTTTGTTGGAGGGATCTGAGTATCTGCTTTCTTCATTCCCCTCTGGTTCCTGTACTAATTTTTTGCTGTGGGGAAACTCGTTTCCCTGTTTTTTCTGTCTTCCCATCATTATCTTTGGTGTTGTTACTGTCCCTGTACTGTGTGCAATTAAGTACTTTCTAGCTTGTAATAATAACAATGGTAATATTTAGAATGGAAGGGTGAGCTGAGATGGAAAGCAAGAAGTTAAAGAAAGGGGGAAAACAAATACACAGAGAAGAAGGGGAAAACAGAACAAGGTAACAGACAAGAAAGTTTCAAAGGTATAAACAGGGAGTGTTAGTGTACTAATTGACAGTAAGCTGAACAGACATTAGAGAGACAGAGAGAGGATTGAAAATCAAAAATAAAAAAATAAAGATAAGAATAAAAATAAAAAATAAGTAAATGAAAGAAATATCTATATATAAAAATGAATTAAAATAAGTTGAAAAATAGAAAATTAAAAATAAAAACCAAAAAACCAAAAACCTCCAAGTTCAAATGCAATGAAGTTTCAGTCTTAATAATTTGGGTGTCCGTCTCAGTCTCCAATCCTGGAGATGGTGCCTCAGATGTTGTTCTGTAGTTGTCTCATCAAAGGAGACGCATAAAGCAGAACAAAACTACACACACACACACGCACAAAAAAAAAAAAACCCCACCAAGTGTCTCAATTTCAAATGCAATACAGTTTCAGTACTTTTTTCAGCATGCAGGTGTAATTTGGTTGTTCTCTTATCAAGGGTAGGGAGAAAAAGAAAAAAAAAAGTCTGGAGACAATTATGAGAATGGTATCTGTGGCTATGGCTTGCCTGCCCGCTGCTGTCGGCCTGCTGTTGCTGGAGGCATTATTTATGCAGATCTCTGGGGTGAGTTTAGCACTCACATGGCCCCGCAGGATTTGTTTGCTCAGAGTTCTCCTGTGCGGGAGACTCTGCTACAAGTTTTCCCCTTTCCAAGCACACTGGGAAAGGTGACACTGCACCTGCGTTGTCAGGCCTGCGTGTTTATTTACAGTTCATGTGAGAGGTGGGTCTTCCCCCATCTCCTGTGGAGTTTTCCTCCCACCGCCACTTTCACACAGTTTCCTGCTCCTGATTACTGGGCGGTGCTGCTGCTCCTGCCAGCTGCCATGTTTGTTTACAGTTCACGTGGGAAGGGGGTCTTCCCTCCTCTCCTGTGGAGTTTCCCTCCCTCTGCCACTCTCACAAGCTTTCCTATTCCTGGTTGCTGGGTGCAGACCAGGCCTGGCTTGTTTATTTACAGTCCCGGGAAGGATTCCCTTCCCCCAATCTTCGGCGCTCAGTGCGCCCACCCTCTTTCCCACGTGTCTTTATTGTTCTTATTGCTTATTAGTCAGTTTCTCTTTTTCCCCGGGTGGAGGTCAGTCTGTACAGGGGACTATGCTGCTCTGGCCCAGACTTGTCTGTGGGAGTACCGTGGTACCATGAAGCTCACCTGGTCCATGTCTTCCCAAGCCGTCTGGGCACGGGTGACTGGCGGCCCGGGGGCCCTACTGGTTTCTCCATTTAACGTGAAGTGGAGATTCTCTGTGCCAGCTGGAGGTGTGGAGCGGTCAAAGCTATGCCTCTTCTCAGTGATTATGCCTGCAAAATGTGTCTCCAGCGTCTCTCCAAGATTTCACTATAAGAGGTTCGCTTTCTGCTTCCTCCCTCTAGCCGCCATCTTGGAATCTCTCTAGGTTAATTCTTTTTGATCTCACCTTTTCTCTAGTTCCTGGTCCCCTTTTCCTATTGGCCTCAGTTGCTTTTAAGGTATCTGCTTTAGTTTCTCTGCATTAAGGGAAACAAATGCTAGCTAATTTTTTAGGTGTCTTACCTATCCTCACCCCTCCTTGTGTGCTCTCGCTTTTATAATGTGCTCAAAGTCCAATCCCCTGTTGTGTTTGCCCTTGATCTAATGTCCACATATAAGAGAGAACATACGATTTTTGGTCTTTTGGGCCAGGCTAACCTCACTCAGGATGATGTTCTCCAATTCCATCCATTTACCAGCGAATGATAACATTTCGTTCTTCTTCATGGCTGCATAAAATTCCATTGTAGATACCACATTTTCTTAATCCATTCATCGGTGGTGGGGCATCTTGGCTGTTTCCATAACTTGGCTATTGTGAATAGTGCCGCAATAAACATGGGTGTGCAGGTGCCTCTGGAGTAACCTGTGTCACATTCTTTTGGGTATATCCCCAAGAGTGGTATTGCTGGATCAAATGGTAGATCAATGTCTAGATTTTTAAGTAGCCTCCAAATTTTTTTCCAGAATGGTTGTACTAGTTTACATTCCCACCAGCAGTGTAAGAGGGTTCCTTTTTCCCCGCATCCTCGCCAACACCTGTTGTTGGTGGCATTGCTAATGATGGCTATTCTAATAGGGGTGAGGTGGAATCTTAGTGTGGTTTTAATTTGTATTTCCTTTATTGCTAGAGATGGTGAGCATTTTTTCATGTGTTTTTCGGCCATTTCAATTTCTTCTTTTGAGAAAGTTCTGTTTAGTTCACTTGCCCATTTCTTTATTAGTTCATTAGTTTTGGGAGAATTTAGTTTTTTAAGTTCCCTATATATTCTGGTTATCAGTCCTTTGTCCGATGTATAGTTGGCAAATATTTTCTCCCACTCTGTGGGTGTTCTCTTCAGTTTAGAGACCATTTCTTTTGATGAACAGAAGCTTTTTAGCTTTATGAGGTCCCACTTATCTATGCTATCTCTTAGTTGCTGTGCTGCTGGGGTTTCATTGAGAAAGTTCTTACCTATACCTACTAACTCCAGAGTATTTCCTACTCTTTCCTGTATCAACTTTAGAGTTTGTGGTCTGATATTAAGATCCTTGATCCATTTTGAGTTAATATTGTTATAGGGTGATATACATGGATCTAGTTTCAGTTTTTTGCAGACTGCTAACCAGTTTTCCCAGCAGTTTTTGTTGAAGAGGCTGCTATTTCTCTCTTTTCTTGTTTTTATCAGGGTCTTGAAGTAGCACTCCTCCTGCCTAAGCACTCAAATGTTAGGATTACAAGTGAGAGGCACTGCACCCAGCTAGGACTGCCTTTTTCTCTACCTCCAGCTGCCATGTGTGTATTTTGTCCCACCTCCTCTGACCAAAGCCAATAGAACAAGCAGGAGACACCTGGTGTAAGTGGACCACTAGCCTCTCTCAAACCTGGAGCCAGTATAGTAAGTCACTAGCCAGGTGGTTTGGGCTTCTGTCATGGGGGAATAAGAAGTATTGGAAGTCTGTGATGTGGTGATGTCAGTTTCTATCATTTCGACATAGAAGCAAAAAAAAAAAATGCTGGTTATACAAAATGAAAATAGACCTGTGGAGAGATCACAGATAAGAAGTCACATGCAGCCATGGAGAAGAGTGATTTTGATCCTTGATGACTCTTTGGGAGCTGGTTTTAGCGCTTCTGTGGCCTGACTGCACTCCCATGAGGTTGTTCTGTGGCAGAGATTAGAAGGTTCATGGTTCTAGGCCAACCCAGGCAAATAACTCACAAAACTCCATCTCCAGGAGGACAGCCTGGGCAAAAAAGCTCCCAAGATCTATCTCCACCAGTAGCTGGGCCTGGTGGCATGCTCTTGTTATCTCAGCTATAGGGAAGCATAAATAGGAGGATTGTAATCCGGACTGACCCTGCCATAAATGCAAGACCCTATAGACCCTATCCCAAAGTAAAGCAAAAAGGGGCTCAGAGCATGGCTCAAGTGGTAGAATGCCTGCCTAGCAAGCATGAGGCCCTGAGTTCAAACTCCAGGACTGTCAAAAAAAAGTCACTTTCTCTTCAAATTTTACTTAGAGATAAAAAAATCATCTGTGAGATGGGCAAGATGGCGGATTAGAAGCAGCCACTGTTTTGACTTCATGAATGAGAAGAGTCAGATAACACAGGAAAGACTATATCCTGAAGAGAGAAAGTGCATCAAGAATCATGAAAGAGGCAGCAAGATGGCAAAAAAAGAAAGAAAGAAAGAAAAAAAAACTACACAGAAAAACTGAGGCAATTCAAAAGCAGCACACAGTTCCGAGCCATTCCCAGGTTTTCGGGAGAGAGAGGGGAAACTGAAGACCCTATCACACAGTAAAACATATGGCCCTGGTGACAAATTGCCAATTCTAGCTGCAAGAAAATTTCACACCTCCCACAGGCCTTAAACACAGTGTGGGGATTTGTGAGACAGTGACTGGTCCAGTGTGGAAAGTTAACCTTGGTGAAGAAAGACATTTTGTTGCTATCTTTATCTCAGAGGGTGATAGCAAGGTGCCATTTTGAGAGAGGGCCTATTGTTTTGAGACTGAGATACTCTGGGGGCCAGAAAACAAAGAACATTGACTGCTCAGGGAGTTTTGAGACACTGTGTTACAGAGTCTGGGTAGGAGATGGCTGTCAGAGGTGGTTGAGGAGAGGGATGGAGTTTGATGTGCCCCACAGAGAAGTTCAAACTGTGGGAAACTGTGCTAGCAGCACAAGATGCCATGGTGGTCTGAGATCTCAACCTCCCTGGCCAGGAATGAGTCCCATCACTTGAGGCTGAGGTAGAAACAATGTGCTAGCCTGTGGCTGGCTTAGTATTCAGCCTCTAGGACCTGCCTCCTAGCTGCTTATGTTAGCTACTGGGTGGGTCAGATCCCTGTGCCCAGACCCTCTAAATCACGGGACTCCCACAGACTTCCCCACCATGAGATAAACCACTGGGCAGGACCTGAAAACACTGAGATTGCCCACAGATACTTATCCTGGCATGTACTTGCTGATAGTCAGGTGTGAGGGCCCAATAGCAGACCTTTTGTATCATGAAACTTCCATAGCCTCCTCCACAAAAGGTGGATGGGGTCTGCAAGCATGGAGAACTGCAGGCAGAATAAATAGGTCCCTCAATTCACCCAGCCAGTGCAGAAGTCAGTGCTCTACTTGTTCTCCCAACTCTGAAACATTTGGGATTATTCTGCAGCTCAGACACTTGCTGCCTGTGGTGACACAAACACATGGGCATGTGGAATAAGCAGAAACCTGCCTAGTCCATAAACTGTAAAGCTCCTTGGAGCTACCAGCAGCTCCCAGTACACAAAGAAGGAAAGATCTCTATAGTGAAAGCAACCCAGAAACAAACATCTGACCCTTTTGCAAGAGACTCCAGTTAGTTTACTTTGATCTGAGCAGTGCTAGCAATCAGTCCCGGTGCCCAGAGCAATGGGTAAATGTTTGGCTACCAAGCCATACCCCCTACTCCAAGGATGAGATTCTACCTGGCTACTACACTGTCCTGTCTGATTATCAAGACTATTTCAAGTTAAAGACTACAGGTGATTAAAACTTCCAACCAATGACTTGGTCACAGATGTATAAGTGCCAAAGTAGATGCAAAAGTAATATGAAAAATAAAGCAACGTGTCTCCTCCAAAAGTCAACAATTCCACAATAAATTATTTAAATGATAGTGAAGTGGATAAAATTTCAAACAATAAACTCTAACAACAATGATAAGAATGGTCAAAAAATTAAAGAGGACATGTATATGCACCTGAATGAATTCAAAGAGGATACAAATATGCAGTTGAATGAACTCAGACAGAATTCAAATAAACGACTGAATAAAATAAGGAAGACAATGCAGGATATGAAGGAGAAATTTAATAAAGATATAAAAATCCTTAAAAAGTCAAATTGAAATTCTAGAAATGAAAAGCTGTATAACTTAAATAAAAACCTCAACTGAAAGCCTTACTAATAGTATGGAACAAATTGAAAAAGGAATATCAGAGATGGAAGGTAAAATAGAAGAATTCTATCAATCAAAGACAAAGAAAAAATACTAACAAAATATGAACAGAACATTCAAAACCACTGAGACACTATCAAAAGACCAAGCCTATGAATCATGAGTATAGAAGAAGGAGAAGGGATATAAGTTAACAGCATAGAAAACATATCCAAGGGCTGGAGGTATGGCTCAAATGGTAGAATGCCTGCCTAGCAAGCATGAAGCCCTGAATTCAAACCCCAGTAACACACAAAAAAAAAAAAAAAGGAAGAAAACATATTCAAGAAAGTTTTAGCAGAAAATTTCCCAATCTTGAGAAAGAGTCATTTAAGTACACAAGGCTTTCAGAATGCCAAAGAGGCATAACAAAGAGCTGTAACATTGAGAACAGAAAGAATATTGAAAGCTGCAAGAGAGAAGCAACAAGTCACATATAAAGGCAAACCCATCAGAACAGTAGCAGATTTTTTAACAGAAGCTCTAAAAGCTTGGAAAGATATGTTCCAAGCACTGAAAGAAAATAACTACCAACTTGTATTAACATTTTCAGCAAAGCTATTCTTCATAATTGAAGGAGAAGTAAGAACTTTCCATGATAAACAAAAGTAAATGAACTCATGACCACCAAACCAGCACTACAGAAAATACTTAAAAGAATCCTATACCCAGAAAAGGAAGATAAACACAACCAGGAAAATACAAGAAATATATAAATTTCACTGGACAAGTAAATTAGCAAATGAGGGCTAGAAAAGAGGCAAATATCAAAAAACAACAAAATGACAGGAAATCTACATATGTTTTAATATTAACAGTGAATGTTAATTACCTCAATTTTCCAATCAAAAGATATAGATTGCCAAGTTGGATTAAATAGCGAGACCAACTATTTATTTGTTGCCTACAAGAAATACATCTGAGCAAGGTGCCAGTGGCCTGGCCTATAATCCTAGCCACTCAGGAGGCAGAGATCAGGAATATTGTGGTTCGAAGCTAGTCTGGGCAAATAGTTCATGGGATCTTATCTTGAAAAAAAAAATCACATAAAAGGGCTGGTGGTGTGGCTCAAGTTGTAGGCCCTGAGTTCAAACCCCCATATCACAACAAAAAAAAAAAAAAAGGAAGAAAGAAAGAAAAGAAATACATCTCACTGACAAGGACAAATATTGGCTCAGGGTGAAAAGATAGAAAAAGATTTTTTAAGCAGATAGATCCTGAGAGCAGACAGATGTAGCTATACTGGTATCTGATAAAATAAACTTCAAGCAAAAGATAGAAGAGACAAAGTTCATATTAATAAAAGGAACAATTCATCAAGAGGAGATAACAATTGTTAACTTGTATGCACCAAATGTTGGCGCACCCAATTTCATTAAAAAAACACTACTGAACTTGTAAGTACAGATAGATCCTACCACAATAATAGGAGAATACTTCAATACCCCACTCACAACAATAGATAGGTCATTGAGATTAAAAAAAAATTCACAAAGAACTGGGCACTGGTGGCTCACACCTATAATCCTAGCTATTCAGGAGGCAAAGATCAGGAAGATCATGGTTCAAAGACAGCCTGGGCAAATAGTGCGTGAGATCCTATCTCAAAAAAAACCATCACAAAAATAGGACTGGTGGAGTGGCTCAAGATGAAGCCCTAGTACCACAAAAAAAAAAAAAAAAAATCACAAAGAAACTTCAGAATTAATCAACACAGTAGACCAAATAGATTTAACAGACATCCTCAGAATATTTCACCCAGCAGCTGCACAATACACATTCTTCTCAGCAACACATGGAACTTTCTCCAAAATAGATCACATTTTAGAATTGAAAGCAAGTCTTCACAAATAAAAGAAAATTGAAATAACCCCCTGTATTCTATCAGACTACAATGAAATACAACTAGAACTCAACAACAAAAGAAACTAGAGAAATTATTCAAACACATGAAGACTAAAAATAACTTTTTTAGCTTGTGGCTACTTGTGCTAGTTTCTGTTAACTGTAACTAAAAAACTTTTGTTAAACAGTAGTAATCCACCAGATGCAAAGTTTGTGTCAAACACATCTTCCTGTTAGGTGAAGAAGAGAGGAATGTACAGTCATTCCTTGCCACCATTTTTTTTTTTTTTTTTTGGTGGTCGTACTGGTGCATGAACCCAGGGCTTTGTGCTTGCTAGGCAAGCTCTCTACCACTTGAACTATGCCCTCAACCCTTCTTGTCACCATTTTTGTGTGCCTCACTAAACTGGAGACCATATAAAGGCAAGAAGCTATTCCTTAATCATCCAGCCAGCGTCTGCCACAGTTAAATGGTATAGTGGTGTTCAATAAACAATTGAATTATCTATTAGGCTTATCAAATAGAATATGTACATATTTATTTACTGGGACTACCATGACAAAATACCACAGACTTGAACAAAAGAAATTTATTTTCTCAGAGTTTTAGAGACTGCAAGTCCAAAATCAAGGTGTTAGCAGAGTTTGCGTCTTCTGAGGCCTCTCTCCTTCGCTTGCAGATAGCTGCTTTCCCATCATGTCCTCACGTGTCTGTTGTCTATGTGTGTCTGTGTCCTAGTCTTCTCTTACAGGGGCATCAGTTACACTGGATTAGGACCCATCATAATGATCCCATTTTAACTTAAGTCTTTAAAGACCCTATCTCCAAATACAGTCACATTTTAAAGTACAGAGAATTAAGGGTCTTCAACATACAAATTTTTGGGGAGCATAATTCATTTCATAATAATGTATGTTCATTAATGTTTATTCATTCAACAGACTTTTATTGATCCTAGTGAAACAGGCTTAGTATAATACCCCAAAATAAAGACTCTTGGATACTCCATCATTGCTCAATGTATCAACACCTTCACTTTCCTAGGTGAAAATTCTGAGAGTCGTAGAGATAGAATTAACTCCAAATTTATCTAATTAGCTATTGGAGGAAATTTGAGGCTACACACTTCAGAAAACTTGGTCAGTTTCCACCATCTAGTCACATAGTAAAGCGAGTATGCGTATGAATTTTTGTTGCCTGGGGAGTGGTGGGTTATTTTGCTGCTGGGGAATGAATCCGGGGCCTGGCGCATACTAAACATGCAGTCTACCAGTGAGCTACATCTCCAGCCCTGGCTATAGTTGTTTTTCTTTTTCCTTTTCTTTTTTGCAGTACTGGGGCTTGAACTCAGGGCCTTCACCTGGAGCCACTCCACCAGGCCTTTTTTGTGAAGGGTTTTTTGAGACAGGGTTTCACAAACTGTTTGCCCAGGCTGGCTTCAATCCTCCTGATCTCTGCCTCCTGAGTAGCTAGGATTACAGGCCTGAGCCACTGGCGCTCAGTTTTTAAAAGGCTTTTATTCCAGCTTTCACTCTTAGTTTGGTTAGCTCATCTATTCATTATTATGCTTTTTAAAATATTTTCCTTCGTTTTTATGCTTTGTTATTGTTACTTCAATGGAAATAATTAGCATAAAGTAAAATGCACAGATATGAACATTCATATAACCAACACTCTGATAAAGATGTATGATAGCTCCTTCACTGGACATGGTGGCAAATACTTGTAATCCCAGCACTTGGGAAGCTGAGGCAGGATAATTGTGAGTTCAAGGCCAGCCTGTTCTACATATGAGACCCTGTCTTAAAAAAGCAAACAAAGCCACTGGTGG
This sequence comes from Castor canadensis, assembly GCF_047511655.1. Classification (NCBI taxonomy): domain Eukaryota; kingdom Metazoa; phylum Chordata; class Mammalia; order Rodentia; family Castoridae; genus Castor; species Castor canadensis. The sequence continues at coordinate 187,444,764 of NC_133387.1, forward strand.
CTCACGCCTGTAATCCTAGCTACTCAGGAGGCAGAGATCAGGAGAATCAAGGTTTGAAGCCAGCCTGGGCAAATAGTTTGAAAGACCCTATCTTGAAAAAACCCATCACAGAAACAGGCCAGTGGAGTGGCTCAAGGTGTAGGCCCTGAGTTCAAATCCTATAACGCCAAGTAAAAAAGTTAGAAGCTGAGCATGGTGGTGTATGCCTGTAGTCACAGCTGAAGCAAGAAGATTAAGATTATGAGTTGGATCTCTCTTCAACAAAATTAGAGATAAGGGCAAAATAGTTTCTGCCGGGTATTGAGGGGATGGGGGGGAGAGGGAGGGGGTGGAGTGGGTGGTAAGGGAGGGGGTGGGAGCAGGGGGGCGAAATGACCCAAGCATTGTATGCACATATGAATAATAAAACAATAAAAAAAAAAAGATTATGAGTTGGAGGTCAGCCTAGTCTACATACTGAGTTCCAGTTTGGCTTGAGCTAATCATGAGATCTTGTCTCAAAATAAATAAATAACAATGAGTTTATTCAGGGTTATGAAAACAATGAGTTTATTCAGTGTTTTGAAGTGGTTGTACCATTTTCTACTCCCACCAATACCACATGAACGTTTGGGTTCCCCTATATTCTCTCCATGACAAAATATTGAAGTCAAGATTCTCCCTTTTTTTGTCGGTCACTGGTGGCTCACATCCGTAATCCTAGCTGCTTGTAAGACTGATATTGGAAGGATTTTGGTTTGAGGCCAGCCTGGGCAAATAGTTTGCAAGACCCCATCTCCAAAATAACCAGAGAAATATGGACTAGAGGTGTGGCTCAAGTGGTAGAAGCTCCTGCTGTGCAATGTAAGTCCTGAGTTTAAACCTCAGTCCCACAAAAAAAAAAATGAGATTCTCTCTTTTTTTCTTCATTTACATATGCAGTTATTTATCACCATATATTGAAAAGACTTCTTTCCTTATTAAACGAATTGCCACCTTTTCTGAAAGTTGACTTCAGTTAACTGTGTGAATTTATTTCCAGACCGTTCTACTGCTTGGATACATTTGCCTGTCATAAGATTTGTCAGTTTCAGCACATTAACACTCTGTGACAGTTTAATTCTTTGTTGGGAGAGGGCTTTCCTGTGCGTTGTTACCTTGGGCAGCGGAGGTGCGCGGTTACCTCTGTTCACCAGATGCCAATAGTACCCACCCTTCTCCACTGTTATGACAAAAAATGTCTCCACGTGTTGCCAAACGGCTCCGGAGGACGCCACTGGACTAGTTCTTTGCCAACACAGTAAGCCTGCCTTGTTCCCAGATTTGTTAGTTTTAACTAAGCATGGCCAACAAAAAGTAGAAAATTTTCTAAAATCAAAGGAAATTTCAAAACAAAAACTTTAAATTCCCACATGCATGTTGCAGTTCAATTGACATGGAGAAGCTCTCAGTCTGTCCCGTGTTCAAGGCATTGTGTTGAAATCTGCTAAGGTGAACAGAAGGGAAGCCATATTGGGATTGGACTCCCCGCCTTTGCAGGCAGCTTACTGGAAACACTCCATCACTTACTGGAAGGATCACACACTAGCCTCAAGGGAATGAAAAACTCTCACCTTGTCCAGGGCTCTGCTTTACCTTCCCTTAGCAATCATTAATCACAGAAAAATTTCCCCACCCAGCTAAACTGTCCCTCCAGACCTGTCCCCTATATCTACGCAGTGGAGTTCTGGTTTTTGGCTGGAAACTCCCCTCCAAGGGCTTCTTTCCGAATAAACCCTGTGCTGGTGTCTCAGTGGCCTCCCGCCTATCAATTCTGAGCCTCTTTCACTCTAACAGAAGAATCATTGTGTGATCTGCTGAGTGTTTTACTGCCCTTGGTTTTGTGAAAATACAGTATGCCTCCCCAAAAGCAAATGGTGCCCCAAAAGTAAGGTAAAAGTGAATGTGCTTAATTTAAGTGATAAAGTAGAAATTTTACATTTGATAAAGGTGGCATGCCTTAGCAGAAGTTGGGTGGCATTGTGGGAAAAATAAATCAAGCATCCACAGTACAGTGCTGAACGCTAATGCAGCCTGATCACTCGCAGTTCGTCCTCAGCGGTAGTCTCCTTGGAAACACATACCTGCGGACACCAACTGTCTACTGCACCACCTTACTTGAGATCTTATAGATAGATCTTATAGATTAAAGGACTCTAATTTGTTCTTTACTAGCTCTTCTAGCCCCTCCAATGTATACTTGCATATACATTTTAGGATCAGTTTATGGATCTCTACAAAAAAGTTTATGAGGGTTCTGGGATCACCTGTAATCCCAGAACTTGGAAAGTAAAGGCAGGAAGATGGCCAGTTTGAGACCAGCCTGGGCTACAGTTCGAGACTGTCTCAAAAACAAACAAAACAACAACAACAACAACAAAAAGCCTGCTGGGATCTTGTTGGAAGTATGTTGAATCTGTAGATCAATTTGGGTAGATTATCAACACAGAAATTATTGAATCTTCCCATCTGTGAACATGGTGTATCTCTCTCCTTTTTTAAAAGCTCTCTTTTAATTTCTTTGAGCAGTTTTGTAATTTTCTGTAAAGAGGTCATACACATTTTTCTGAATAGTTTGGGTTTTGATGTTATTAGAAAGGATAACTATTTTATCTTCAAAGTAGTTTATAGAAAGGAAATTAATTTTTATATATCAACTTTATAGATCTATACCTCTGCTAAATTCACTTATTGGTTTCAATAGTTATTTTATAGATTTCTGAGGATTTTCTGCATACACAGTCAAGTCATCTGCAAATAGAACAAATTTACTGTTTTTCTTTCTATATGTGTATTAAAAGTAGTGAGAGGCCAGGTGCATGTCTGTCATCCCAGCTACACAAAAGGCAGAGATGGAAAGATTGTGATTCTAGATCAGCCCAGGTAAAAAAAAGTTATTGAGCCCCTATCTCAAAAAAAAAAAAGAAAAGAAAGCTAGACATAGTGATTCCTGGCTATAATCCCATATATGCAAGAGGTGGAGGTAGGAGGATTGTGGTCCAAGGCAGACCCAGGCAAAAACACGTCTGAGCGTTGGGAGGCACTGCTCAAGGGGTACCGTGCTTGCCTTGAGGCCCTGAGTTCAATCCCCAACCACAAAAAAAAAAGGACTGGGGGCATGGCTCCAGTGGTAGAGTGCCTGCTTAGCTCTGAGTTCAAACTCCAGTATTGCCCCCTCCTCAAAAAAACAGAAAAAAGGAGCCAGGCACCTGTGGTTCACGCCTGTAATCCTAGCTACATAGGAGGCAGAGATCAGGAGGATCTTGGTTGGAAGCCAGCCCGGCGAATAGTTCTCAAGACCCTATCTCAGAAAAAAAAAGTAGTGAGAGCAAATGCCCTTGTCTTATTCCCAGTCTTTAAGGGAAAACATTTCAACATTTCATAAACTGGATGTTATTGATCAGTTTTTCATAGATGCTCTTCATTGGGTTATAGAAAATCTCTTCTGCTCCTGGCTTGCTGTGAGTTTTATAATAATGGAAGTTTGTCAGTGCTTTTTTTTTTTTTTTTGCATCCATGAAAATGTTCATATGGTTTTTCTTCTTTATTTGACTAACATGGTTGTGCAGGGAAGATTTTAATCTTGCCCAAAAGAGGTCTGGCCTTTGCCCTTGGCTTCTGGGAGGTAATCTGTAAGGTTTTGGAATGTCATGCCTGGTTGGGCCACCTTTGTTCACCAGGGAACTGCCAGTACCAGATAGCATAGGGTGGCGGAGGCTTCTATACCAGAGCTTTTAGGGTAGGCGCTTTGTTTTTTACTTCTGTATGTATGGTACTGGGGTTTGAACTCAGGGCCACATGGTATTAGACTTTACCACTTGAGCCATTTTACCAGTCCCAGGTTAGCACTTTGGGTCACACGGTATCAGCTGAAGGACTGGAAACAGACTAGACATGCGGGCAGTTAATCACAACTACACAATGGAACCTCAATGAAAACTCGGGACCCCAAGGCTCAGCTCAAGTAAGCTTCCTTGGTTGGTTACAGCACATGTACTTTACCACATTTTGATGTCAGAAAAGTAGCACTGTCCTGAATCCACAAGGAGATGACAATGGACAATGGATACATCTCTCTCTCTCTCTCTCCCACCCTCTGTCTCTTTTTCTCTCTGAGACAGAGTCTCACTTTTCAGCCCAGGCTGGCCTCAAGCTCTTTGCTCCTCCTGACTCAGTCTTCCTAGAGCTGGGATTACAGGTGTGCTCCATCACACTCAGCTGCATTTGATACTTTCCCTCAACACTGCTCTGTGCACATCTTCCTTTAGTTGATTTGAATCTATGTCTTATAGCTATTTAAAAAAAAGTCTAATCATGAGTGTAACAGCTGTCAGTACGTCTTATGGATCCTTCTAGTTAATTATAGAAACTGAGGGTGATTTTGGAGATCCTGAAACTTGCAAGGAAGTGAGAGTAGTCTTGTTTGGGCACAATTATCTCTCTAAATTTGTAGTTGGCTAAATGCTCACAGTGAATTTTTTCATCCTTGGGGGTAATGGATGCTAAATGTGCCACCATGATTGTCATTCAGGAATAAGAGACTCATTCCTCTAGCTTCTGGGAGTGTGGCAAATAGAAAACTCAAGTGTCAGCTACTTTGAGAAGTGTCTCAGCTGAACACAGATACTTTGCCCAAGGTCATATCCCATTTCTGGGGTGGATCACAACCAACAGTTGATTAACATGGTGGTATAAAAGTTGACCCTATCCCTACCCCCACTAAGACTCTGAAGGGCTGTTCTAACTCCACACTGCCTGCAGAATCAGTTGAGGTCTTCCTTGTGACTATGACACAATTCAACGTTTCCTGGGCCAATCTTGCTTCTTTTCCCTACACACTAGAGTCTTTTTTTTTTTGCAGTACTGGGGCTTGAACTCAGAGCCTACACCTTGAACCACTCCACCAGCCCTTTTATGGGATGGGTTTTTTCAAGATAGGGTCTCACGTACTATTTGCCTGGGCTGGCTTCTAACTGTGATCCTCCTGATCTCTGCCTCCTGAGTAGCTAGGATTATGGGCGTGAGCCCCTGCCACCCAGCTTTACAGTTTTCTTGGAGTTTGCTTTCTGAGGATCTCAATGTGTGACATTTGGTGCCAAGAGTGGTCCCAGACCAGGCACTGGTGTCTCACGCCTGTAATCCTAGCTACTTGGGAGGTAGAGATCAGGACGGTCATGATTTGAAGCCAGCCCAGGCAAAGTGTCCATGAGACCCTATCTCGAAAATATCCCAACACAAAAAAAGGACTGAAGAAGGGACTCAAGTGGTAGAGTGTCTGCCTAGCAAATGTGAGGCCTTGAGTTCGAACCCCCGTACCACTAAAAAACAAAAAGAAAAAAACTTTCATTGGTGATGCATTAGAATGGTATGCCAGCAGAAAGAAATGGATTAGGGAATGCAGTATATAAGGTATGTGAGATTTGTGGGAGTAAGAGTAACTAGAGACAGTGGCATTAAGTGACCATTACTAAACTTGTGTAAAACTCTGGGAAAAGATAAGAGAAAGCAGAGAATAAATAACCAGCAATTAAAAGCTAAGTATAACAAGGCAGAAAGCCTCCATGGTGGCATGCTAAAAGGATATTATCTCCTGTAGCAGAAGAGCAGATAAAGCTGAGAACCACACTCAGGACTTCATTTACAAAGTAGCTGAGCTCTAAAAAAACATTTAAAGTTAGTTCCAGAAGAACAAATCTTCTATGCCAAATTTTTGCTTTTAAATTCCATTTTGCTCATTTCTGCCTTTTAATTGGAATGTTTGCTCCATTAATATTTAAAGTAACTATTGACAGGATTGGGTTTAGAACCTCTCATATTATTATTTGTTTTCTGATTGTTTTTATTCCCTTGTTCCTCCTTTTCTGCCTTTTTCTTTTTTCCATACTGGGATTTGAACTCAGGGTTCGATACTTGCTAGACAGGTGCTCTACCACTTGAGCCAAGCTCCCAGCCCTTTTTGCTTTAGTTATTTTCCCAAATAGGGTCCCACATTTATGCCCAAGCCAGCCCAGATTGCTATCTTCCTATTTGTGTTTCCCATGTAGTTCGGATGACAGGTGCATGTCACCACACCTGGATTTTGTTGGTTGAGATGGGGTCTCATGAACTTTTTGTCCAGGCTAACCTTGAACCACAATCCTTCTAATCTAGGATTCAAGTGTGAGCCACTGTGCCTAGCCACCTTCGATTTTTTTTTTTTTTTTTTCTTTTTGCAGTACTCAAGGCCTTCACCTTGAGCCACTCTACCAGACCTTTTTTGTGAAGGTTTTTTTTTGAGATAGGGTCTCACAGAACTATTTGCCATGGCTGGCTTCGAACCACAATCCTCCTGATCTCTGCCTCCTGAGTAGGTAGGATTACAGGCATGAGCCACGGGTGCCCGGCCTCAGCCACGGGTGCCCGGCCTCCACCTTCTATTATTTAAAATTTTATTTTAATTACTTGTAAGATTTTTATTTATAAAAATGTTTTTAGTGGTTGCTTTTGGAATTCAAATATACATTCTTAACTTGTCACAGTCTGACTAAGTTAGATCTATTTATAGTAAGTCTGCACCTTCCCATAATGTATATTAATTTTGCAATCTTTTCTTCCTTCCTTCCTTCCTTCCTCCCTCCCTTTCTTTTCTTCCTTCCTTTCATCTCTTTCTTTTGCTCTCTCTCCCTCCCTCTTTCTCTTTCTCTCTCCCTCCCCTGTCCCTCTTCCCTCTGTCCCTCCCTCTCTCCTTGCTTCCTAGAAGGTGTGCCACCATTTCCAGCTCTCCTGATTCATTACAAATCAAGTAATTTTGGACTGTATCCTGGATTTTCTGAGTGTTGTTATGAATGTTATTTTGTGGAGTCTCAAGATTCTGTTATATCTAAACAATGGGAGTGGAGTGTCTGTGTAAAATATTCCTCCAGTGAATATGGTTGATTTTGGTTTTGCAGTGAATTAATTTTGTTACTCAAATTGAAACTATCCCTCTGTGATGCACAACAGCTCAGCATGATTCTTTTGTCCTGTACTGAGGTGTTTTGTATCTGTGGTAGATGGGTTAGGCAGAGATTTCCCCTGACCCACAACTGGCTTTGAACTGTGACCCTATCTCCCATCTCCACCTCCCACATCTAGCAAGACAAAAGTTTCTTTCTTTTTTTTTTTTTTTACTTCTTTTCTTTTCGTTCTTTATTTGCAGTACTGGAATTTGAACTCATTGGTCTTGAGCTTAATAGACAGGTATTCTACCACTTGAGCCACACCACCACCTGTTTTTGCTTTAGTTATTCAAATAGGGTCTTGCTTTTATGCCCAGACTGGCCTGAACAGCAATCCTTCTATTTAAACTTCCAGAGTAGCTCCATGACCAGCTTTTGATTAGTTGAGATGGGGTCTCAACAACTCTGCCTGCGCTGGTGTCTGAGACCAGATTAGAGCATAAACCATTGAGCCTGGCAAGACAAAACTATTTTAACCTGTTATTTGTAAAAGGGGAAATTAGTTTTATGTAGCTTAATTTAAGAGGAAGATGAGGTCATACATCAACTGGATCACTGCTAATCTTTTTCTTTTTTTTTCTTCAGTGCTGGGGATTGAACATACTAGGCAAGTGCTCTACCACTGAGCTACAGCCCCACCCCTGTTCATCTTTTTTATAAGGAACAAAAGTTGACAAGCCTCTACTTCAGGTACCCTAACAATTTTAAGCTGAAATACTTACTTTCCCAAACTTTCTATTTCTTGGTACCAGAGCTCTTTCTTTTGCACAGATCAACTCTCCATCTCCTGGCTCCAGAGCCCAACACCCAAGGATCCTAAGGCTACTGATACCGAGTCTATAGGGCTGTAGCTTCTCACAGGATCAGTGCCCCATTCATTTGCTAAGTTTCTTGCTATGGAATATTCTGGAACAAAAGGCCAGTCAAGTTCAGTCCTCGGCTTTTACCTCTGCCAGGGACCATCAAATACTTTCCCTTCTTCCAACTCCATATTGTTCCCATCCCTTCAAGGATGGCGCCCCAGCATGGCACCTGGAATTTGAATGACAATAGGAGTTGGCTTATCTTCATTCACAAAAGTGAAAAGCCTGCAGCTGCTTAAGGAAAAGGGGCCCCAGGCACCTCTGCTGGTGTGCTTTAGAAACTGAATAACCAGTGCTGTTGACAAGGTAGGGTAACAGAAGTCACAGGGGATTTGCATTTTAGCCACATTTGTAAGACCGGGAAATGCAAGAGTAAGAATCTTTAGGGGCATTGCTCACATTTAAGATGGGGCTGGATGTGTGTGGCTCAAGTGGTAGAGCACCTGCCTAGCAAGTGGGGCCAGTATCGCCAAAAAAAGGAAGGAAGGAAGGAAGTGAGGGAGGAAGGGAGGGAGGGAGGGATGGAAGAAAAGAAAGAAAAAAGGTTAAGATGAAACTGCTCTACTATGAAAATCTGGAAGTTTGAGGAATTACTGACAATCATTCTGGAAAAAACAGGGATATAGCCAGATGCTGTTGGCTCACACCTGTAATCCTAGCTACAGGAGGCTGAGATTGGAAGGGTTGCAGTTCTAGGACAGCCCAGGCAAATAGCTCGAGAGACCCTATCTCCAAAATAACCAGAGCAAAATGGACTGGAGGTGTGGCTCAAGTAGAAAACATCTGCTTTGCAAGCATGAAGCCATGAGTTCAAACTCCACTCCTACCAACCAACCAACCCACCAAAAAACAAACAAACACCCAGGCAAACTGGATTTGTGATTACCCTAACTATAACTAGCCTTCTGACTGAATGTTAAGATTTACTGTCTAGCTGGGCGTAGGGGTGCGTGCCTGTGATCTCAGCCCTCAGTAGGCTGAGGCAGAAGCAACAGGAGTTCGAGACCAGCATGAGATATATAGTCTCAAGGGGAAAAGAAGAAAATAAATGAATGCATAAAAAAGACTTCTATTGTCTTCCTCTGAACTTTTGACCTTTCCTATCTTTTTGAACTCAGTTCAAGTGGCCCTTTGTTGGAGGAAGTCTTCCAACAAAGATTTCCCTAAAGCAGAATCTTCTTGTCTTTGACCCCAGGCTGGAGTTAGAATGATAGAATACTGGCTCTTGTATTAGAAAGACCTTAATCTTTTTATGGTGGTTTCTTCATTTGTAAAACAGCTATTAATAACTCTTTCTTCGTAGGATATTTTGTGGGTAAAATGAGCTCGAACATGCAAAGAATTCAAACCTCAGTAATGTGAGCGCTTACTTCCTCTAAAAAACAATATCTTTCCTTCCAGAGTCAAGTATAGGTCAGTTAAAAAATGCATTTCTTTTTTTAAATTTTACTTTATTTTTGAATTAGCATATGTTAATACAAAGGGATTTCATTGTGATAATTCCATACATGCATACTGTGTACTTAGAACAAGTTCATCCCCCCCATTTTATTTCCATTCCATTCTCCCTTCCCTCCTTCCCTTTTTGTGCTTTTTTTTTTCCTCCTCCCCTTTTACAGTGTTTGGTAGGTTTCACTATGCTGTCTTCATATGTGATCTTTTTCACCCCTCAGTATACTTTCCTTTCCTTTTCCCCCCTCCCCCTCATCCCCCCTAAACAGTCCCTCATTTACATTCATAGCCCCTTATCATCATCATATCAGTTTAAAAATTGCATTTCTAAGATGGGTGCTGATGACTCATTTCTGTAATCCCAGCTACTCAAGAGGCAGAAATCAGGAGGATCTCGGTTTGAAGCAGCCCCGGCAAATAGTTTGTGAGATCCAATTTCAAAAAAAACACATCACAAAAAAGAGCTGGTGGAGTGGCTCAAAGTGTAGGCCCTGAGTACAAGCCCCAGAACTGAAAATAAAAAAGTTTTGTTTTGCATCAGGATCTTGCTGTGATGTCCCAGGTTGGCCTGCGACTGGATACGTAACCCAGCTGTCCTCAACTTGAGGTCTTCCTGCCTTAGCCTCCAGAATGCTGGGATTACAAGTGTGCCCCACCACGCCCAGCCTGAAACGTTTTAAACTTTTACATTTAAGTATGCAATCACCTAAGATTGTTTTGTGTTCATGGTGTATAAAGTATGAATCCAAATTTTTTTTTTAATTTTAGAGAAATTCACAAGGCCTCAAAAATTGGATTAGAATTGTTCCTCCTCAGGGAAATCTTTAGTAAAAGGCAAAAAAATTATAGAATCTGAAGAGAAGCCAGGGTATCACATCTGATGCTCAGGCTGGTCCCTGTCTTGTTACCCTCCTGCTTCCAACTCTCCAAGGAATTACAAGTGTGTACCATCATGCCTGGCCATAAAAATATGTTGAGTTGAGGCATGGTCCCACTTGTAGCCCAGGCTAGCCTCAAACTTGCAATCCTCCTGCCTTAGCTTTCTGAGTGCTGAGATTAGAGGCATGTATCACTACCTCTAGCAAAACTAATTTTTATAGGAAGAGCTGTCTAAGCATTGCTTACTAAAAGTCCACCTTATCCCTATTGGTCTTCAGTTCTGATCTGTCAAAAATCAAGTTTGCAGAGAGCTGGGAATAGGTCAGTGGTAGACCACTTGCATAGCATGTGCAAGCCCTGGTTTTGGTCCTCAGCACTACAAGAAAACAAATGGACAAAAAATAAACCTTGCAGAAATTTATGGGCTTAATTCTAGTTATTATTTACGTAGAGGTTATATTTTTTGCCATGCTATAAAAGGAAATTTGGGTCCCAAGACTTGAAGACGTTCATGAATTCTTCATAATTCATGACGTAAGAGATCTTAGTGTTTCTCTACATTTGCCAGAGAAATAAAAAGAAGGGACATCAGGTTGTTATTTTGAATATGAAAGCCAAATATTTCTCAGATGCACTCAATTTTACTGAAAGTTCTTTCCTTGTTCCACAAGCTGCACTACTGTGATGGCTAGTGTCAACTCAGTATGTCAACTTGGACTGAGAGACACGTAGAGTTTAGAGAAGCATTGTCACGTGAGACCACAGTGTGTGGGGCAGCTCTACCCTGAACGTGGCTGGCACTGTGCAAGCTCAATTTTTCTTGAAATGTTGACTTTTTTTTTTTTTTTTTTTTTTTCCCTGTACCAGGTACCAGAGTTTAAACTCAGGGCCTTCACCTTGAGCCATTCTACCAGCCCTTTTTGTGATGGGTATTTTTGATATAAGGTCTCAAGACTATTTGCCTGGGCTGGCCTCAAACTGCCATCCTCCTGATCTCTGCCTCCTGAGTAGTTAGGATTACAGGCATGAGCCACCGGTGCCCAGCAAGATGTTGTCTTTTGCCATTGCCATTACCCAGGGACTTCAGACTTCAGCTTCTTCAGCCTTTCAAGATGGACTTACACCAGCAACTGTTCGGGGAGCTCCGGGTCTTCAGCCCTCAAACTGGGGCTGCATCATTTGTCCTTTTGTGTTCTGAGGCATTTCCCTTCCTTTTCCTCCCCTCCCTTCTTTTTTTTCCCCCCGTGGTGCTGTAGGTCCCAGCCAGGGCCTTGTGCATGCTAGCTAGGCAAGCACTCTATCTATACCCACAGGCTTGCAGCTTCTTGTACTGAGCAGCTATGGTTTCTTTGGCTCTCCAACATGCAAATAGTCATTTTTTTTATTTGAGACAGGGTCTCACTATGTTGCTCAGACTGGCCTCTGATCATGTAAGCCAATCGAAAAAAGTTCCTTTTATAATTAAATACATATTCTTTTGGTTCTGTTCCTCTAGAGAGCTCTAATACAATTGGCTACATCACACATCTCAGGAAGATGGGAAATCTTTTTTTTTTTAACCAATAAAAGTCTTTTCTGACACATTTTCTTAATGCTTATAACTTAACCTTATACATTCTCTAATTCTTTATTCTAAGGATTATAAGGGCATTATCCATTGTAAAAAAGGCTATTTTCCTAGTTCCTGAAAAGATGGCCCTTAAAACATTTCTGACTAGATCATTCCTGAGAAAGAGTAAATAGCTCAAAAACTAGTCATTCCTCTCAGTTCAGCTGGAGTCTTTTTTTTTCATTTTTTTGCCCTACTGGGGCCTATACCTTGAGCCATTCCACCGGCCCTTTTTTGTATGTGTGTTAGGTATTTCCAAGATAGGGTCTTGAGAACTTATTTGCCTGGGCTGGCTTCAAACTGTGATCCTCCTGATCTCTGCCTCCTGAGTAGCTCGGAGGCACAGATGTGAGGCACTGGTGCCTGGCTAGCTGGAGTCTTTGGTTTTCAAATCTGGTTGCTCAGAAGCCTTTGGCATGGGAGGAGGGCGGATAAAGGAGAATGATAGAGGGGGTGAATTCAACTATGATATAATGTAAGAATTTTTGTAAATGTCACAAGGTATTCCCAGCACAACAACAACAAAAGCCACTGACAAAATCCTTTTACAGAGTGAAGCAGAGAACAGGTAAAAGTACATGTTTCTTTCTCCCTTTCTCTATCCTTTTCCTAACACTTCCCCTTCATTCTTACCCTTTCATACAAGCATTCAGTAACATTTAAACTGGGATCATTTTATTAGAGTACTACATTTTGAATTTGAGGTAAATTTGTAGGAGAAAGAGAAATTCAGTGATTCAGAAAACAACTTATCATTGGGATAAAAAAAATTTCCAAGGCAAGGAAAAATTCAATTTCTTCTCTAGGAAATACTCTGGAAGTGATTCCCTTTTTAATGTGTCAATTACTTGATATTGCTCCTTATTAATAGAATTGCATTTTCCCTTAAATCTTCTTGATTGTTGACTAACACTGCAATTATTCTGAAATCTTCAGGGATGGGCACTTACCAAGATGAGATGTTTTTTCCTGCGGTGACAGCAGGTGTTCTATGACATCCAGTTTTTGAGTGTGTGTTGTACATGTGCTGGATGAACCTAGGGCCTTGCTCGTGCTGAGTAGATATCCATTTTGCTATCTGATCACTGTGGGGCTTGCCAACTGATGGCTAAGCATTATGTAGATGTGTCCATTACACATGACGGCTGGACAGGGTGGCTGGCTGATCACCATGACCAGCACCGTGTGGAAGCTAGAGAGGAAGCTGAGAGGACTTATCAGAGCTACAGCCCAGAGGGTGATTAAATTCTAGATAAAATTCACCAGATATGGAGTCCAGTTTAGAACCATGCAGTGTGGAAAGAGGTTTAATCAAAGTCAGGAATGTGGGCTGGGGGTATGAGTCTAGTGGTAGAGCACCTACCTAGCAAGTGTGCAAGGCTCTGTGTTCAAACCCCAGTACTGCCAAGACAAAATTCAGAGCCTCTATTTACCAAATACCAATACCTTGGACATACCTATTTCCGAAATATCATTATAGGAGGCCTCGGATGGTCTTTTAAGGTAATTTTCATGAGTGTTACAGGTTTTGAAACCACTTACCCACATCAGATAAGTAGTACTAAAATGAATGTGCAAAGATAAATTGGGATTGTTCCAGAGATAATAAAATACGTAGAGATAAGAGTCTTCCAGCAGTGTAGAAGTAAAGATGCAAATAAAGTGTACTCAGAAATTTGCTAGGCCTGTAATCTCAGCACTCAAAGGGCTAAGGCAGGTTGATGGAGAGAGTTCCAGGCCAGCCTGGGCTATATAGAGAAAACCTGTCTAAAAATAAACTAACTGGATTCAAAAATCAACTTGTGATACTTAGGTTGAAGTCAAGAACACAGGTTTTGATTACTCACTTTAAAAACAAAAAAAGGCAGAAGTAAAAAGTCCTTCAACCATTACCCATGACCACAGTCAGCTGGCCAAAGGGAAGATTCTGGGGCAGTATCACTGCAATCAGTGGTAACCTGCCCAGGGTAGTGGAGCCCTGCATTTCTAGGTGATGGAAATAGCAGCTTTCCTAGCCTGGGCCCCTGAGCGTAATCAGACCTCCCTGGGAGCTGCACCTGCCCTTCACTGTTTCCTCATGTGCTCATCTTGCAGACGACAGCTCTGCAGGTGAAACATCACAGGCACAGCGATGCCAGGAGCATTGTTTCAGGTGCCAACTGGCAGCCAGATCAGAGCAATGGTATAAGCAATACTCTTAAGAGGTCCTTCCAGGGGCTGGGGATGTGCCTCAAGTGGTGGAGCATTTTCCTAGCAAACGCAAAACCCTGGGTTCAAAACCCAGTATTGAAAAAGAAACAAAACCAAAAACCAACCAAAAATGATCCTTTCATACTTCACCTGCACAGAGTTAGGACAGTCAATAAGTGTGCAAAGTGGATCTTCGTGAAGTGTGAAATCTCAAGTGTGAAATATGGTTTGTGGTTGCAATTTCCGCTAAGTTGTTGAAAATACAATTAGGGCACCGAGTTTTTGACCTGACATCCTAACTATCTGGCTCAAATTTAACAAGTTACGACAACATTTTAGTCTACATGCCTGAAAAAAAAAATCTGAAATGGGAACTTGGTAATTCTTGCTTGCCATGCCCAGATCAGGGTCCAGGGCCCCATGCTGGTCGGTTCAGGGAGCTTTAGAGAACCCACAGCAACCAGCCCTGCTTTCTTAAAGACAGTGAGCAACTTCTGTCCCTGGACTAGGACATGGCGACGAGGACGGGTGGAAAAGCCTTCTATGCATTTGTAGGCAGTGGTCCACAGGGCGGAGCAGCTTCAACTCGTCCAAGGGGAGGCTGGAGCCGGGTTTTGCCGGCGGAGGACGCAGAGAGGTCTGGAGGACGCTGCTCACTTCCTGGGCACCAAATGCGCGAACCACAAGCGCCGGGCAGGCGACGCTGACCGTTAGCCAGGGGCGGGGCCTCGGTCGCGTGACCGCCTCCCGGCCAGAGCCCGGCGTAGGCGGGAACACACTGAGCGGCTGGACCGTCGGCCGCGCGCTTTGCGTGCGCGCGCGGGCCGGGGGCGTGGCCTACGGCGCACGCTGCGGGCGGGGGCGGGGATGGGGGCGGACCGGGGACCCGGCAGGCGGGGGCGGAGGCGCGGACGCGGGTGCGGGCGGGGCCTGGGCCTCCCCGGTGCTCCTGGGCTGGCGGTGGTGGAGGTGGCGGCGGGAGCCGGGTGACTCGCTGAGGGGTGCCTCGGCCATGACTGCGGAGCTGCAGCAGGACGACGTGACCGGGGCGGCCGATGGCCACGGCTCGGTGGGCCTGCGGCGGGAGGCGCTCGGGGTTGGGCTCCGGGGCCGAGAGGGGTGCGGTGGGCCGGGCAGGAGCGGCGCGGGCTGGCGGAGGCCCGGCGGGGCCTGCGGGGCGGTGGGCGGCCGCGGGGCGGCGGGCATGGGATGCGTCCGGCAGGGCGATGGTGGCTCTTTGGGAAGGCTGCAGTCCTCGCGAAGCCCGGGGCGCACACACTGGGGACTTTATCTTCGGATCTGTGGGCGAGGTGAAGTTGGAGTGGCCTTGGGTACTTCGAAAACCCAAATATAAAGGGCTGCACGTGAGGTTGTCTGCATCAGGGGTCACTGAG
This sequence comes from Castor canadensis, assembly GCF_047511655.1. Lineage (NCBI taxonomy): Eukaryota > Metazoa > Chordata > Mammalia > Rodentia > Castoridae > Castor > Castor canadensis. Next base: position 187,460,146 of record NC_133387.1, read on the forward strand.
GACAGTGCTTCTGGGCTCCGACTAAAAGTGAGAAACTTCCGAAAAGGGCAGAGTGGGTTGTTTATGTTTTGAGTCAATTTTATGGCAGTGTTGTTTAAAGAGTCTTAAGCAGACGGGTTATCTCACTTAAAGCCGGGGTTTATCAACAAAGTGTGAAAAAGACCAGGGTCCCAGTTACCACCTTACCTTCACCTTCCCCTCCCCCCCGCCCTTCCCCCCCCCCGCCAGCCCCGCAAAGTACATTAAAAAAAAAAAGTTGAACAGATCAGATTCCCCAATTATTGCATTCATCACTCTAGATTTTGAAGGAGAGGGAGGAGCAGCGCGACGAAGAGCAGCTATACTGATTATGTTCAACTATTCTAATATCTAAGAATGTTGAAAATCAACACAAGGATTTCTGGGCTAAGATGGCGAGAGTAAAGAACACTGGTTTGGGAGGAAATCAAAAGGCTAATGTCTGTGTGAAGAAACTTGGGAAGTGGGCAATTGGAGAATGTCTTCTAATGTTACTTTGGAATGTTATAACTTAACACTGCCTCCTCACCCCTCAAGTACTGTGCTTTTAAAAGACAGAATGGGAAATTTGTGGCAAATATTCAAATAGGAGTTTGGAAGTGAGAAACTGCATAAAGTATTTATCATACAAAGCTGTCAGATACCGCCAAGTGGGATATCTTTTATAACTTTAAAAATTCCATGATTTTTGGGACTGGGAATGGAACCCAGGGCCTGGCACATGCTAGGCAAGTGCTCTAACTCTGAGCTACACCCCCAGTCCCTTTTTATTCTTCTGATGCTCTGGGAAGACCTAGCAGTTTCTAACATAGACGTGTTTTTTAAAAATTCGTAGAAAGAGATACCTCCAAGCCCTGGGCTCTAAAATGAAAGTATGTGCATGGTGTATCATGTGCAGATTTCTGAAGAAAATATTATTGTTAGATGTTCACTTGTGCCGTTTGGAGTTTGAGCCACCATTTTTCTGTTTGGTTTTAGAGATAAGTTCTTTGGCTTTAGAACAATGACTTAAAAAACAGGTGGGGCATTTTTAGTTTTGAGGCAGCCCTATTGATTTAGAGATGACTATTTTAAGGGAGAGGAAGTCATATTTAAATTTGTCTAGGTTCTGTCATTTAAGACCATGTGCCTGTTAATCAGTGGCGTCTTCATTTTCCTGTGCCACAGTTTGAGTAGTGACCCCTATTTTAGCGCTCCCTACTCGAGAGTTTGTATGTGAGGAGTTTGATGAGCATTTGTATGTAAGTCATAGCTATTTTGGGAAGACTTGGCACTCCAGTGACTGTGGCTGGCTGCAGTACCCTGATTCCAGGCGACCTGCAGAGTGGTGACATTTACTGTTCTTTCCAGTGATTTGCCCTGTACTGACAGGTGATAAGCTTGGAATGCATGATAACTTTTGCCCTTTTTGTTTCTGCTAATGTAAAATGTTTGAAGTTAGCAGATTAGGTTGAAGGAACTTAATACATGGGATGCATCTTTTACATCTTTGAAGATTTTAATAGCTTCCTCCTCTTGATAGTTTCATATTAGAATGGATTCTTTTAATTTTGAATTATCTTGAGGCATTCTACTTTTCCCTTAAAAGATGTTTAATTGTTCTAGTTGAGAAGAGCTGTTCTCTCCTAACACTCTGAAGCTGTTGAAAACCTACAATGCTTCCCCTCTTGGTCATCTGTACAAAGGACAGACAAAACCCTTTTTAGGCGCCCAAGAATTTTAGTAAGAGAAAAATGTAGTACTCTTAGTGTATACTGTAATCTAACAGTGGACACTTTGTGATACCACTAAGTCCCCAGACTGATTACTCCTAAAGATTACTTAATGACAGGTTCCTGTGTTTTCTTGGTTCTTGACTTAGATAAAAACCAGCAGGAAAGCTTACTGTTACTGTAGGATAAACAATTTGAACTCAGTTTGCTTCTTATAAACCTGTCATTCTTGGCAGCAGTAAGAACTAAGAGTTTACACCACACACCCACCTACCTATCCCTCTCTCCCTGCCTCCCCCAACCTCTCTCTCAGAGCTGAAGATGGAACCCAGAGCCTTGCATATGCTAGGCAAGTGCTCTTCTCTGACACTTCATCCCTGGCCATCGTACATTTTCTATGTTAGCTGAAGTCATACAAAATGCCATTGTCAGTGAAAATTTAGTGCCCCGATTTGTTCTTGAGTTATTGGCTTCATTTCCTTTTATTTTGCCTCATTAGTTGTGACTTTTAAAACATCAGTAAGTCAACAGTTGGTTGACTTTACATTTGTCCCTCAGGTACAGTTGCTATCTACACAGTGAGTACAGTATTTTAGAAGACACTGACAGATAACCTGGGTAAGTTCTATATGTTCCGCTGCATCAAAGAAACTTAAACCAATAGCAAAGTGAAATAAGCACTATCCAAGGAAAATAATGATGCCAATACTACTAATTGCTAACAGTAATTGAAGATGTATTGTATGCCAGACTCTTTGCCCAGAACTTAGCATATCTTATCTCAATACTATTGCAGCACTGTGAGGTGTCTGTGAGAAAAAAGGCTACTTTGTCCACAGCTACCCAGCTAGGAAATGGTACACCCACGATTGAACCCAAGCACTTCTGAGTCCCAAGAGCCCAAGACATCTCCAGTCCTATTTCTTTATGTTTGTCTTTCTGTCCCATTTCCTTGGTACTGAGGCTTAAACGCAGGGCTTCTCACTGGCTAGGCAAGTGCTCTACCACTTGAATCGTGTTCTCCTTTCTCTTTTTTTTTTTAGATGAGGTCTTGCTTATAGCTTAGGGTGGCCTTGAACTCATAATCCTGCCTCAAGCCAAAGTATAGCCCAGACTGATCTTGAACTCATGATCCTTCTGCCTTATCCTCTTCACCTTGTTGATTACTGGTGTGTGCCACTATGACCCACTCTTATACTCTTTTCTTTCTTTCTTTCTGTACTGGGGTTTGAACTCAGGGCCTCGTACTTCCTAGGCAAGTGCTCTACCACTTGGGCCATACTTCCAACTCTTTTTTGGTTTGTCTGTTTGTTTCTGAGACAGAGTCAAAGCCCAGACTGGCCTTGAACTCATGATCCCCTCTTCATCTAACATTCTATCTTTCCAGTGCTGGAATTACTTATAGTGACCTGTGTCACTATAGAGCTAGTTTGTACTTCTCTTCCAGCTGATAGGTGTGCATCTCTTCCCAGTTCTATGTTGATGACCTTGTGTTGATAGGGTGAAAGACCAGGGTGGGAGTATTGATACCAAGGAAGCAAGCACACACTGCACATCTACACCACTGCTTGGACTTCCCTTGCACCTGTCAAATCAGATTCTGCCTTTTGACAAGATCCCTGAGTGAATCCCTTGCACATTAAATTTTGAGAACCTTTTGGATAGCATTCCCATTCTGCAGTGTAGAGAGGGCCACAATCCTGAAACAAAATAACAACAAAGTTCTTTGTTACCTTGCCTGAATGTCCTGGTCCTTCTTTTTATCTTTGACACAGAGTTTCTGAATCTACCTGTTTCTTTAAAACATTTTCCCATTGAGAATATAATGCAAATTTAATGTAGAAAATTTGGAACAACCTGAGCAGGATTAATGTTAGCTACTAGAAGAGGCAGATTGGTTCCTAGATTGCAGCACAGAGATTGAGGTGGCAACAACACCTTCTGTTAAAGCCTGATTATGAGATGGCTGTGAGGACTTTGTGGGCTCCAGCAAGACAAGGGCTGAGTGGCCAGTGGCCGAGGCTAACCAAGCAGCAGCGTTTGGTTGCAGGGTGATGAGAATTGGTGGTTTTTTTTTTTTTTGGTGGTGGTACTGGGGTTTGAACTCAGGGCCTTGCACTTGCTTAGGCAGGTGTTCTGCCACCTGAGCCAAACCCCCAGCCCCAAGGTATGGTTTTTAATAACTTGCCAAAGTCTCATCACAGACAGAAGTACAATAGTAGACTTCCAGCTCACAATTGGCTACATCATTTCACAACTTTTGCTTGTTTAGTTTTGGTAGTACTGGGGTTTGAATTCAGGGCCTCACACTTGCTAGGCAGGCTATTTTTTAATTTTAACTTTTTTTTTTTTGGTAGAACTGGGGTTTAAACTTAGGGATTCATGCTTACAAAGTAGGCACCATGCCCGGGCTGCTTTTTTTTTTTTTTTTTTTTTTCGGCAGTACCAGGGCTTCAACTCACCTTAAGCCACTCCACCAGGCCTTTTTGAGATAGGATCTCTCCCCGGCTGGCTTTGAACTGCCATCCTCCTGATCTCTACATCCTGAGTAGCTAGGATTATAGGCATGAGCCACCAGTGTCCAGTTTACTTTTTTTTTTAAATGGTGTTACTGGGATTTGAACTTAAGACCTTGCACTTGCTGGGCAGATATGCTATACCACTTGAGCCACTGAACCTGCCCTTTTTTGTGTTGGTCATTTTTGTGATGGGGTCTCGTTTTGGTTGCCCAGACTGGCCTCAAACTGCTATCCTCCTGATCTTTGCCTTCTGAGTAGCTAGGATTACAGGCGTGAGCCACCAGTCCTGGCAACATTTCCCTTTTGCACTTAGTTATTTTAATAAGCTTTTAAACTGATATCTTTGCCTCTATACTGCAGATGAGAAATGTGACTTAGCCAAGATAAAATTGTCAATAGCAGAGCTGCAACTTTGACGCCTTCTGACTTGAAGCATGACTTTTCCCCACTGCAGTGTAAGCCTTTCTAAAACCAAACTTTTTTTTTTCCCCAGTGCTGGGGATCAAATCCAGGTTCTTGCGCATGCTAGGCCATCACCTTATCACTAAGCTTCATCCCCAGACCAAATAACACTTCTTGATTACTGCTTTATTATGAAACACTTGAACTTACATTGTCATTGAACCACTGGGGACTCTCTGAAGTAAAATTCCATATGACTTAAGAATTAGAATTTTCAAAGTGACACAGCTAATAAGTAGCAAAATCAAAACTGTAGTAACAGTATTTTTACAACAAACCATAGCTGAATTTTTCATTTTACCAGCAGTGGCTATGGGCAATATTCTGCTGGTGGAGTGGCTCAGGTGTAAGAGTGCCTGCCTAGCAAGTGTGAGGCCCTTAGTTCAAACACCAGTGCTGAAAAAAAAAAAAAAAGTCTGTGATACAGGCAATATTCTGTTTGGTAATCATGCTAGTAATGTCAAGGCTTCTGGTAGCCTTCATTTTCCAGGTGTGAAAACTGAATCTCAAGAAGGCTGAGATTTGCCAGGAGGCTAATGTGACCCAAAGCCTGGGCTCCATAGTGCTGTTGTCTCTGTCTTGCTTTCTTCATTAAAAGGAAGGTCAACATATCAGGTACACAGAGCCAAATTAAAGATTCACTTGAGCAGGTGCTAGCAGCCTGTTACGTAGTGGCTCGTAGTCAGTTTAAATTTATGGTGTGGAGTTGCATACCTGTGATCCCAGTACTAAGGAGCTGAGCCCGGAGGATCATGAGTTCTGGGCCAGCCTGTGCTACGTAGTAGTAAGACTCCCATCTCAAAAAAAGAGAAATGAAGAGATTATAAAGCAACATTTCCCTTTTCTTTTTGGTGGTCCTGGGGTTTGAACTCAGGACCTCATGCTTGCTAGGCAGGTGCTCTGCCACTTGAGCCACTCCAGCGGTCCTTTTCCATGCTGGGTATTTTAAAATAGGGTCTTGCAAACTATTTGCCTGGGCTGATCTCTGACTCCTGAGTAGCTAGGATTGTAGGCGTGATCCACTGGTACCCAGCAGCATTTCCCTTTTCTTTTTTTTTTTGATACTGGGGCTTGAATTCAGGGCCTATACCTTGAGCCGCTCCACAAGCCCTTTTTTGTGAAAGGTTTTCTCAAGATAGGGTCTCATAACCTATTTGCCCAGGATGGCTTCGAACTGCGATCCTCCTGATCTCTGCCTGTAGAGTAGCTAGGATTACAGGTGTGAGCCACTAGCGCCTGGCTAACATTTCCCTTTTCTTATCTTCCTGTTCAAGTTAGTACTTCATGTCCTTCTTTTAAAATTTTTTGTGGAGTGGGAAGTGTGTGCAATTCCCAACTGATTTTCTTAATTGAGACAAATTTTGTTTAACATAAAACTCGGTGTTTTAAAGTGTACAGATTCAGTAGTATTTAGTCTGTTCACAGTATTGTGTAGGCACCACCTCTGTCTTGTTCTAAAAGAAAACTCCATATTCATCAAGCAGTCACTCCCTGTTCCCCTCTGCCCGCAGCCCCTGGCAGCACCAATCTGCTCTCTGGTCTAGATTTATCTATTCTGGGTATTTCTGATATCTCATACCAGAAGAATCATATGACATTTTGTGTGACATCTTTGATTATGTGCAGTGCTTCTGAGGTTTCTCCAATTGTAGCACATGTCAGTACTTCATTTTAATGACTTATATTCTGCTGTATCTATGTACCGTCAGCCCTTTGTGTACACAGGCTTTGGATCCAAGGATTCAACCAAGCTTAGACTAAAAAAAAATCCACATATTTTAAAATTGCATCCATATTGAACATCTTGCTATTTTTCTTGTCATTATTTAAATTATATAGTGTAACAACCATTTAGATCTCATTTACATTCTGTTAGGAATAAGTAGTCTGATTTCATGTGTAAAGGAAGATATATGTAAGTTACATGCAAATGCCATATGATTTTACATAAGGGTTGAGCATCCTGGGTTTTGGTATTCATGGGTTTCTTGGGACCAGTCCCCTTTGGTGTGGAGGGGTGATTGTCCGATTTTATTTACTCGTTCTTCCATTGATGGACATTCGAGTCATTTCCTCCTTTCGGCTGAAGTGGAATTGCTGAGACATATGGTAATTCTATGTTTAACTTTCTGAGGACCTGCCAAGCTGTTTTCCATAGCAGCTGCACCATTTTGCATTCCCACCAGCAGTGCAGGGTTCTGGTTTTCTGCGTCCACACCAAACACTTACTCTTCTCTGTCTTTCTTTTTTCTTTTCCTTTCCCCTTTTCTTTCATAGTAGCTACTATCATGAGTGTGAAGTGGCATCTCATTGTGGGTTTTTTTGTTTGTTTGTAGTTTTAGTTTTTGGCAGTACGGGGTTTTAAACTCAGGGCTTGCAAGGCAAGTGTTCTACCACTTGAGCCATGTCCCTAGCTGTTTTTGCTTTTGTTATTTTTCAGGTAGGATCACACATTGTTTTTTTGCTCAGGCTGGTCTGGACCTCAGTCCTATTTATATTTCCCACTTAGCTGGGAAGGCAGAGTGTACCATCATGTCCATTCAGCTTTTTGTTGAGATGGAGTCTGGCCTTGAACTACAGCCTTTCATTTTTTTGCCCTGTGAATATCTGGGATTACAGGCATGAGCTACTACTCCTGGCTTGTTTTTATGTTTTGAGAACAGGTTCCCACTATGTAATCCAGGCTGGCCTTAAACTCTTTATTTTCTGCCTCAGCCTCCTCCCTGCTGGAATAACAGGTGTGTGGCACTATTCCTGGCTATCAGTATGGTTTTTATTTTTATTTCCCTCACGGCTAATGTTGTTAAGCACCTCTTCCTAAGTTTATTGACCATTGTATACCTTCTGTGGATCAATGACTATCCAAGATCTTGACCTGTTTTTTAAATGGTTTGATTGCCTTTGCTTGTTGAATTGTAAGAGTTCTTTGTTTAATTTAGATGCTAGACTCTTCTCAGATATATGCTTTGAAAATGCTTTTTTCCATCCTGTAGGTTGTCATTTCACTTTCTTAATAATGTGCTTTGTTGCGCCAAAGTGTTTAGTTATGATTAAGTCCAATTTTGTTTTTCTTTTTTGTGCTGGGGGAATCTAACCAAGGGCCTTGTGCATGCAAATACTCTATCTCAGAGCTGCAACCTGAGCCCACATTTAATATTCCTCGTTGTTGCTTGTGTATCAGGTGTGTGCCAGCTAGGTCAGGTTGCACATGCCCATAATCCCAGCACTTGGGAGGTTTAGGCAGGAAGGTCTTAAATTAGGGAGACCCTGTTTCAAAAAACAAAAACAAACACAAAGAATCCATTGTTAAATGTCAAATCAAAGATTTAGCTCTAATTTTCTTTGATGAGTTTTATAGTTTTAGCTGTTAACATTTAGGCCATTGATCCATTTTGAATTAATTTTTGTATATTATATGAGATAGGGCTTTGGTGTCATTCTTTTGCTCTTAGATATCTAGTTACCTCAGCGACATTTGTTTCAGAAATGATTTTTTTTTCCCGCATCAAGTGATGTTGGCTCCCTTGTCAAAAGTCAATTGACTATAGATAGCTGAGTTTATGAACTCTCACTTCCATTCTTTTGGTCAGTATATGTAGCCTTATGCCACACTTCAGTATTGTGATTGCTTTGTAGTACATTTTGGAAGTGGGAAGTGTGAGTCCTCTAACTTTTTCTTTTTAATATATTTTGGCTTTTTAGGATCCCTTGAAATTCTGTGTGAATTTGAAGATTAGCTTTTACATTTCTTCAGTAAAGGACATTGGGTTTTTAAAATTTTTGTTTTTTATTTTTTGGCAGCATAGGTTGTTTATTTGCAACAGGGTCTTACTATGTAGCCCAGACTGGGATCAATTTCAAGATCCTCCTGCCTCAGGGCCATTGAAATTTTGATAGCTTGCACTGAATTTGTTGATCACTTTAGTATTGCTGTCTTAATATTAGGTCTGTGATAGTTAATAATTATTTGTCAATTTAATCAGGCCTTGGGGTGCCCAGACATTTAGTGATCAGATACTGTTGTAGGTGTGTCTGTGAGAGTGTTTTTGGAGGAAGTTAACATTGACTCACTAGGCTGAGTAAAGCAGTTACAGCTTCAGCTGGGACTTTGGTCTTCAGCCCACAACCTCAGTTTTCCCTGATCTCAGAGCTTTACATTCAGACAACCTATATCTATTAGCTTTACTGGTCCTCAACCCTTTGGACTTGGACTGAAACTTACATCATCAATTATCGTTGGTTCACCTGCCTCAGACTTGGATGACACCACTGCTCTCCTGGGTCTCCAGTTTGCTAACTGCAGATCTTGAGCCTTCTCGGCTTCCATAGTTATGTGAGCCAGTTCCTTATTATGAATCTCTCCCTCGATAGGCATTTATCTCCTGTTGGTTCTCAGTCTTTCAGTCTCTGAACATGATGTCTTTCAGTTATTTATGTCCTCTGTAACTTCTTCCAGCCATTTTTGTAATTTTCATTGTACAAGTCTTTTACCTCTTGGTTAAATTTATTTCTAGGTATTTTATTCTTTTAGATGCTATTGTAAACAAAGTTGTTTTTGTAATTTCTTTTTGGGTTGTTCATTGCTGCTGCATGGAAGCACAGTTGACTTTTGTATGTTGATCTTACACTCTGCAGTATTGCTGAATTTTTGTAGTATCTTGGTGGATTCCTTGGGGTTCTATGTATAGGATCATGTCCTCGGTGAATGGAGATGGTTTTACTTTTCCCTTCCACTGTAGCTGCTTTTTCTCTCTACCTGTCATGTTAATTGAGTTAGCTAGAACTTCTGGTACGGTGTGGAATAGTAGGTGAAAGTGGGAATCTTTTTACCCTGATGTTAGGGGAAAGTTTTCTGTCTTTCACCATTGAATATGATGTTATCTGTGGGTTTTAGAGTTTATAAAATTTATTTGGTTTCTTTTTAAGGCCCTTTATCATGTTAGGAATTTTCCTTTATTCCTAGTTTTGATTTTTTAAAAATCATAAATGAGTGTTAGATGTCAAATGCTTTTCTGCATCAGTTAAGGTAATCATGTATTTTCCCCCATTTTGTTAGTGTGGTGTATTGAATTGTTTGCTTTTATTTATTTTTTTTGATGGTACTGGGGTTTGAACTTACGTCTTTGTGCTCGTAGGCAGCTGCTGTACTGCTAAAGCCATGCTGCCAGCCCTTTTTGTTCTGGTTTTTTTGGTGATAGTCTTGCTTTTTGCCCAGGGTAGCTTGGACTGCGACCTTCCTGTTTTATGCTTCCTTCCATATCTCAGATGACAGAACGTACCAGCACACCCAGCTTTTTCTTTTGAGTTCTGTCTCGTGAACTTTTTTGCCTGGAATTGAGAGTCTCCCCATCTCCGTCTCCCAAGTAGTTAGGATTACAGGCATGAGCTGTCCACACCTGGCTTTTTTTTTTTTTTTTTTTTAAGTTTTATATTTCTGGAGACAGGATCTCACTATGTAGCCCAGGCTGACCTCAAACTCCTGATCCTCCATCCTCCTACCCCAGCCTACCAAGTGCCTCTGCCTCCTTTGCTTTTCTTGCTGGTTCCTTTTGTGTCAGTGGCAACAATAGCATATTCTCTTAGGCATCTGTTTGCAAATGTTTGACTAAGCTTTATCTCCATTCTCTGAGCTGTCCAGAGTATATCCTACCTTCCCCTTTTCCCTGGCAGCATCCGGCTGTCCCGTCACACCTGCTTTACTCTCTAGCCCTGTGACTCATCGTTGTTAGGCTTTCTTTCTCTAGTCTCATCCCGCCTTGGACCAGTTGTTCACACGAACTGGGTTCATCTCTTCAAATACCTTCCCCCTCATATCTCTTCCCTGCTGAGGGACCCGTCGTCATTATCCATTGTTCCTTAGATTAAGTCTAAACTCATCCTGACATTTAGAACCTTTCGTAAGCCAGGGCCACATCACTTCTCTCATCTGTTATTTATCAAGAACAGAAAACCTATCCTGAGACCCACCTGAAAATAACTTGAAGTGTTACTGTTCTTAGACTTCAAACTGTAAGCATGTAAATTTGATTTCTCATCTTTCCCTCGTATTTTTCTAGTTTTTTTTGCCTCAGCAATATGTTTCTCAAGCATACTCCTAAATTTTCAGAGATGCCTTACATGTGACGACGTGGTGGCTTCCTCGCCTGTTTCTTGCATTTGGTTGGGCATGTATTTAAAGAAATGGAAAAAATATTGTTGTAATATACTCTGAAGGCAGAAAGAAGCAATGTATAGTACATTATGTACTTTATGAAAATTATACCCGTGGGCATAGACAATTTTGGGAAAGAGGCATCAGAAACTCTTAATATAGGTAATCCCTGGGGAACAGAGCTGGGGAGGAATTTCCTTTTCGTTTTATGTTCTTTTGCACTGTGGAAATTTCTTACTCAATACATGAGAAATATTTAAAAGTAAATCCTTTTATTTCTCTACAGTTCCAGTTTAAGCTTCTCTACACAACATAAAAGAACAGCTAAATTCTAAAATTTTTTAAATGCTTTTTGAAAATTTAAAGCTAGTTGAATACTGAAACAAGCACCTTTCATTTATACTGGCTTTTTGTAGCCTACCCTGGTCTTTCACTGCCTACCTGACCTAGCTGAATTTCCCTTCTACCCTAATCTTGTTTATTTTCAGGACTGAATGCCTGTAGGCTGGAAGTTCCTCTTCAGGTGTATTGACCAAACTGGTTAGATCTAAGATGTGTGCCAGAGTGACCACCAGACAAGCTCGACCACATTGAAATCCCATCTGCTAATGTGCTAAATGATAAACCCCAGTGCCATGACAGGAAAGTTGACAGGAAAGAACTATGAAAGGAGGGAAGATGTGGGACCCAAATTCCCAGAAAATTTCTGTCCTTTCCAGAAAAGACACAAATATTCCTCCCCTTTCTTAGTCTAACCCTGCTGTAACCTCCTGACCCCCACTAGGTCCAGAATTTGTTTTGGAAGTCTGCCTTCCATTCCTCCTATCCTTGGCAAAAATACAGACTGTCTTCACTGCTCAATTAGTGCTCTGTCTTGTTGCTGGTTCACAACTCTGGGAGGGGTAGAGGGCCCCGTGGGGACCTGTTTTGCAACATTCACATAAATGATCATGTAGCCCACAGCCAAGGATTCTGTTGTTTCCACAAAAAGCTACTATCAGGCCATCATCATTACATTAGGTTTCTTCCCCATAAATAAACTGGCAGAAAAACTGAAAAAATTCAGCACTTTGGTGGCCTGCACTTGTTTTGTGGAGGTTAGAAAGGTTAGCAGCAGTCTCAGTGTGTCTGGTTAAGAAACTCGTCAGGGGCTACTAGTGCAGCTTGAGTGATAGAACTCCTGGCTACCAACTGCTAAGGCTCTGAGTTCAAATCTCAGTAACTTCAAAAATAAAAAAGGAAACTTGTCAAGACAAGTATTTCTGGAGCTGCTGCTATATATTTTTTTTCTTCAACTCCTTAGTTTTCTTCTTTCCTTGGGTATTGAAGTTTTATTTTAAAATTAGAACTTCAGATCTTTAACTTTGGAGGGAATTTTATTAGGCACACTTTCCTGGTTCTTTGAGTAAAAGAATATTTATCAACGGTTTACTTAATTTTAAATGTAGAGAGGCCTTCTTAAAACTACACAATTAAGATCAGGAAATGTGTGTATCAAAGTAGCATCCCTGTTTGAAGGAAAGATGAGAGAGTACCTCATCACAGTGCTGAATTAGGCATTCCAAAGATGAGTAATTAGTAGTGCTGCCTTATTTGCTCGAAGTTTTAATTTACCTACAGTAGGATAAAGCCAATTATTGTTTATTAGGGGAACTTGATAGCTCAGTGTTTTTTATTGTCCTTACAATCCAGTTGGTTGCTTATGGTACAGCAAGTGACTGTCTTTGCTTTAAGAAAATCTCTGTCCTGATCCGTCTTGGTGGTACTAAAATCTCCAGATAGCTGAGGTCAGAGAGCTTCTTTCTAGGTGGGTGTGTCTTCTGTGTTCACTGCTCCGGGGCAGGAAAACCAGTGTGAAATTAGCCTGTTGGTGCTTGCCAATTTCTTGACTTCTTTGTGATAGGAGCACAGGCTTTGTCTTGTCTCCTCTTGGGTGTGTACTTTTTGTATGGTAGTGGAGTTAGAACAAGTTCATATTTAAAGCCGATTTCAGTGAGGTAACAATACTGTAGGATCCTGATGAGTTTACTTTGTCATTGTAAACTTGACATTTAATGCACAGTGCTCATTAGGATTTGAGGTGTGGGTACTGCTGAGAATTTAGGTTCAGTGTTTTGTTTTACAAAAAAAAAGTGGTTACAAGACTGAGATGGTCATGGCTGTTGCATGTGTATCAATAGCATAGCATAATCTTGTGAAATCTGTTATTCAGACTCTTACAGCTATCTTTGATTTATCTTTTTTTGTTGTTATTTTTGGTTTGGTTTTTTTTTTTGAGACAGGGTCTCACCACGTAGCCTAGGCTTACCTTGAATTCATCCTCCTGCCTCAGCCTCCAAAGTGGTGGCATTATCAACATATGCCATCACACCTGGCTGTGACTTGTCATTGTTTTGTGAGACGGGGTCTCTATGTGTAGCCCAATTTGGCCACAAACTCATGATCCTCCTGCCTCAGCCTCCAGAGTGGTAGGTATCATCATGCTTGGCTCATTAATATTTTAATTCAAGACATCTGATGATAAATAGATTCTATAAGTCTTAATTTCCTAATTTACACAATGCCTTGTAGGGTTGTTACAAGAATTATAAATGTATGTAAGGCACCTAAATTTCCTGACATAAAGTATGTTTCAGTATATGTTAGTTACAGTCATTGTCTTATGAGTAATTCAAATTAGGCCGCATGTTATATGATTCCTGCTTTAAAGGAGGCAGTAATTTCATATTTAAAACAATTTAAACATATATAAAGAGAAATAGTGGGTAGGCCTGTTCATGCACAGACGAATTCATTCCCTGAACATGGGAGGTTGGAAGGAAGAGAATAGTGTGGGCCAGAGTTCTCGACTCTGGAGGTGGGATGAGTGCAATCCTCGTGTAGATTGTCGCTCCCCAGTTTACCAAAAGAGGAGGTGTTCCCAGAAATAATGGGAGCAGCACTCCAAGGCACGTGCCATGGTTCAGATGGTGCCCAGCCTGTGGTGCTGTTGGAAAGTGGCAGGACCTTTTGGATATTGGACCCCCAGCCCCCTCCAGGCTGTCTTTGCTTCCTGGCCAGCATGAGGTGACCAGGCCTCCCTCGTGTGCTCATCAGGGTATAAATCTGATTTTCTGAAGCAGAGTATTATTATTGTTATTTTTGGTGGTACCGGGATTTGAACTCAGGGCTTTGTGCTTGCTAGGCAGGTGCTCTACTACTTGAGCCATGCCCCCAGCTTTTTTTTTTTGCTTTAGTTATTTTTCTGATAGGATCTAGTGTGTTTGCCCGGGACCATCTGCGGATCCTGGTTCTACCTATGCCTCCCACATAGCTGGGATTCTACAGGTATACACAACACCCAGCTTATTTGTTGAGATGGAGTCTCACTGACTTTTTGCCCCAACTGGCCTTGAACTGCTGTATCCTGATATCTGCCTCCTGAGTTACTGGGATCATAGGCATGAGCCACTGCACCAAGGCAAAGTGTTTGTTATTGAAGGAACAATTGGAGTGTCACATTTTCTTGCAAAGCTGCAAGTACTTCATGTTACTTAGAAAGAAAGATAGCATCATTGGCTTCAGCTGAGTTGAGTTTTGTCATTGAGAAACATGCAAAGGAATTGTCTGTCACATTCTAGGAAGAACACCTGGACGCAGGGGACATGCTGTATCCCTCAGCTTGAATGATAAAAGTCCAGAGCTACACAAAGCTGCTGTGACAATTCTTGTATCTCCTGTGACTGTCACTGCAGCATCTTTAGGCTCTGTGTCATAGAGGGCAGCAGGTTTTCTTTCTTGGTTTACAGCTGATGGCACCCTTGATTCAGTCATACTTAGCATGTAGCTCCCTACCTCTTGATGATGGCTTAGAACAGGCAATTGTTTATTTACTTACGATGGTATTGGGGTTTGAACTCGGGGCCTCATGACTGCTGGACACATGTTCTACCACTTTAGCCACTCCTCCAGCCCAGCGAGTTTTTTTTTTTTTTTTTACAACAGGAAATTTGTTAATATACAAAGATCAAGGTCAAACTACAGTAGTAAAATGTTTGCATTGGTTTGCATTAAGTAGGTGTTCTCCTATTTCTTTGTCTTCTTGAATTCAGCTAGTGTTAGAGTGTGGGCTTGGAGTGAGGCAGGCTGGGTTCAAATCCCAGTCCCCCCTCTCACTAGCAGTACCTTGGCAGTTACCTCACCTCTCTGTGACTCAGTGACCTGTCAAATGAGCTTAATTCTGAGGCAAAGCACTTAGAATAGCATCTGGTTTGAAACAAGCAGCGAACATGAGCTCTTGTTTTTTCCTGGGGTGGTTTTCTGTGAATCATGTTGATTGGTGTACAGAGTAACTCCAGCTGAAGATGTGGCTATCTCTTCTATTGTTCCTTTAGTCCCAGCTTGGTATTAATATGCTACTCATTCCCCTCTCAGTTATTCCACCCTTTTTTGGGGTGTGTTGATTTGGGTCTTTTAGAAAATTGTGTATGATCGACACTCACACACTTTTAGTCCCCTTCTCACCCGCTTTTTGGGTAGTATTGGGGTCCAGCTTGCCAGGTAGGCGCTCTACCACTTGAGCACCCTTTTATATGGTAAAGTCAAATGGACTTGGTATTACTATGGGAAAAAAATTAATACCTTAATTTTTTAAAATTCACATGCTTATTTTTCATGTTTTGCCAAGACTAAATCTGTTCCTCACCCTCCCAGGGCACAGTCAGTGACTGGCTGTGACGAGACCTCTAGTGTCACACTGCTGGGCTCAGCAGGGTAGGCTTCCATTTCTGGCTTCTGACTGGAATGAGACGGCTGTGGAGGGACGGCTGAGTTATTTCTAGTTGTGTGACACTTACGGGGCACTGTTGGGCCCTCAGCTGTTGGAGACGTTGGGATACTGTTTCTGTTACAGCTGGCGGTAAATGGAGGTTGTCGCTCAGAGCTGTATTATAATTGAAGTTAATGGTGAAACATCAAGTGTGGAAGCAGGACCTTATTTTGCCATAGCCTTAGCAGTGGTTTAAGTTAGATTTCTTCTCCCTGACTTAATTTTCAACCGTTTTGTTGTCAGTATTCGTCTAAAAGATCATTGTGTTTCAAGTTAGGCCAACCAGTGTTTAAATTGAGCTGTACTTGTCGAAAGGTTATTTTGTGTTAACTTTTGACAAAGCAGGATGAAAGGGTAGGTGAAGACTTTAAGGTTAACACAGGTCATACACTGACCTTATGTATCTGGAAGTTGACCAGTTAGGTTTTTCCATGATTCAGATTAAAGAAAAGGTTTATTCTTCTGGAATTAAACATTTTGTTAATAATTCAAAAAACCTCTACCTCTGGCTATAGTTCTGTTTAAGTAATCAACCTAAAGTTTTAAATATGTTGTTAGTGGTACCAATCATTTGTTAATTACATGATTGGAAACTTATTGTCAGTGAAAAATGACACACACAGATGGCATGTGGAGTAAGGCTTAAAATAGCTCAGTTTCCCACCCAGGCGTGTCCCGGGACTCCGACTCTGTGGAGGACCTAATTATGCACTGCTTGCACACTCCCCATGTCCATTCCGAGGCTAAAACGTGCCTCTTAAGTGTTACCTAGATTTGCAGTTTTACTGTCTACTCATACTTTCAGAAGTGCCCAAAGTATTTTCCATGATTAAACATTAAAAAGAGTGATAATTTGGTATCTCAGAACACGTCTGTCAGTACTCTGTTAAATGGAGCTCGTCATCTTTACAGTAAAAACTGAAAGTCTCAGGCCTTTCTATCCAAGGTGTACCCTGCTTTACTTTCTGACTTACCTTTTTTCTCTCTCTTTCTCTCTCAAATATAGAGCTGCCAAATGCTGTTAAATCAACTGAGAGAAATCACAGGCATTCAGGACCCTTCCTTTCTTCACGAAGCTCTAAAGGTTGGTGTCCAAACCCCCCTAGCCAAGTCTTTAAACACAGTTGGCTGTCTCCTAGTTGTGTCAGTCAAAGGAGTCAAAGGAGGGTGCTGGAGGGACAGAGGCTCTACAGGCAAATGGTCCAGTTTATTAACATAAAGACTCGTAGTGGGGGACCCTCCCGGGTCAAGGACATTTAAGAATCATTTACCCAATTTCATTGTGTAGACCTTATATGGATCACAATTGAAGCCAGCAAACCACATAGAATTTAAGACAGGGAAGTTTGAACAAACTATTTGATAATTAAAAACTATTGTTACTCTTAAGGTATGAAAGGCTATTATTATTATTACGCTTAAGCATAATGGGTTATATTTAAAAAGTACATTCTGGAATATTGACCAATAAATGATAAGATGAGTAGGATTTGCTTCAGAATGTCTAGGAGAGGGTAGGCAGTGTAGATAAAACAAGATTGGCTATGATGATAATCATTAAGGCCAAGTGACATGAAGTTCAGTTATTTAGTGTACTTTTGTATATTTTCGGAGTTTTTCCTAATAAAAAGCTAAAGACAAATATATCACCACTACAAAGCGTGGTAACTCCTTACTTTTATTATAAAGGCTGCCATGGTTGCCAGCTCCCTTTTGTGACACATCAGGCCTTAACTATCTTGTGAAATCAGGTAGGAGTATGGAAAACAATGACAGCACAGGTCCAACACAGTTTTGGTTTTGTTTGCAAGTAGTGGGCATGGCGACTCACCCTATAATGAGGTGTTTGATGTACCTTCAAGTGTATCAGACTCACTGTCTTCCACCATACTTGGTTTTTTTTTTTTTGGCAGTTCTGAGGTTTGAACTCAGGGCCTTGTCCTTGCTAGGCAGGTACTCTACCACTTGAGCTGTGCCCTCAGCCCTGTTGTACTTTAGTTATTTTCTGGACAGGGTCTTGTGTTTTTGCCTGGGGTGGGCCTCAGACCATGATCCTCTTTCCAATGCCTGCCTTCCCTGTAGCTAGGATCACAGTGCACGCCACCACACTCAGCTTATTGGTTGAAATGGGGGTCTTCCAACTTTTTTTGCCTGGACTGGCCTTGAACCTTAGTCCTTCTGATTGCCACCTCCTAAATAGCTGGGATTATAGGCATGAGCTGCCATACTGGGCCATACTTTTGTATTCTACTTCTACCCTGCAGTTAGGCTTAGACTTACTTAGTGTGTCATTGGGAAGTGAAGGAAGTATCACTAAAAAACAAATAAAAAACCCCAGACTAACTTGCTACCTATCCTAAATTCTATGATGCTTTCCTTTTGAGATTTCTGTTGTTTTTTTGTCACCTTAGGCCAGTAACGGTGACATCACTCAGGCTGTCAGCCTTCTCACTGATGAAAGAGTGAAGGAGCCCAGTCAAGACACTGTTGCTACAGAACCATCTGAAGTAGAGGGGAGTGCTGCCAACAAAGACGTGTTAGCAAGTAGGTCTCGCCTGTCCTGGTCCTTCTCTGAACCGGTAGAAAACAGCAGTGAGCAGCTGTGAGTCCCACCCATCACCTCAACCAATGAGGAGCTCACACTTAAGCATTACGTATCAGGCGCAATGCAAGTTTTTAAGTGTTCTTTCATTGTTTTCTTTGAGACACCATCTCACTAGGCAGCCAGGGTAGCCTAGAACTCTCCATCCTTCTATCCTTCTGCCTCTGCCTCCTTAGTATTGGGATTACAGGAGTATGCTGTCATGCCTGGCTCATTCATTCTTCAGCACCTATTCAGTGAGCACCAATAATGTGCCAAGCACTCTTGAATGTCTGCCTACATGTAGCTTAAATTTTATTGAGGGAGTTGAGCAAGTAAATAAAATATGTAGTATATTAGAACATGAAAATACCATAGAGAAAAATAAAAGGACAGAACGAAAGAAAATGCAAAAAAGAAGTGCTGGGGACTGCATTTCAAATAGGATGGGCCTTTGGAGAAGGTGCAAAGCACCTGACACCAAAGTGACCATTGGCTTTGCTTAAGGAGCCATGGGGAAGCCAGGGCTGAGACTTCCTGAGCCAGTGAGGAGGCAGTAAAACCATGGTGGGAACAGGAGGTGGGTTGTGCAGAGCCTTCCTAAGTGCTGGCTTTGACCACAAATTAAGTGCATAGCCATTGGAGAGTTGGGTGCAAAGGAACTGTGTAAACTGGTCTCCATTTCTAAAGACTTCTGACTGCTGTGCTGAGGATAAGATGGGGAAGAGTGTCATGAGGAGCATGGGGTGCTCAGGGAGCCCAGGGCTACTCGGGAGGCCATTGCGGACAATGGAGGCTTGGGCCAGGATGCAGGGTGGATGGGTGAGAACTGCTTGCATTCTGGCTGGATAGTACTTTCACATAAAGGCAGTAGGATTTGCTTATAGAAGAGAAGGCTGTGAAAGAAAGAGAGGAGTTAAAGGTGATTCCAAGATGAGAGTGATGTGAGCCTGTAATCCTAGCACTCGGAGACTGAGACAGGAAAATCTCAAGTTCCAGGCCAGTGTGGCTACGTATAGTAAGACACTGTCTCAAAAATGAAAAAAAAAAAGTGACTATAAAGGTATTTTTCCTAAGCATCTGCAAGGAGGGAGTTGTACTTACTTGAAAGGGAATGAGGTCATACTAAATCTGAGATGCCTCTTAAGGTGTTCAAGGGGAGTTGTGAGAAAGATAGTGGAGACCAGGCGCTGGTGGCTCATGCCTGTAGTCCTAGCTACTCAAGAGACAGAGATCAGGAGGATCACAGTTTGAAGCCAGCCTGGGCAAATAGTTCTTGAGACCCTGTCTCAAAAAACACCCAACCAAAAGAAGCTGGTGGAGTGGCTCAAGTGGTAGAGCACCTGCCTAGCAAGCATGAGAACCTGAGTTCAAACTCCAGTACCACTAAAAAAAACCCAAAAGGTAGCAGAGACCCAGTTGCATAGTTCAGGGGAGAGACACGGGGTGGAAAGAGGTAAACGTGGAAGCATGGTAGGGTAGTAATTCTGTGAGACTGATGTACCCAGGGAGCAGGGGCAGGAAGGAGAAGCAGTTCAGTGACTGACCTGTGTTGAGAAGTCTGGGGAGGTGACAGGTGTCCATGGAAACCAGGAGGGTGGTAGTCTGTAAGCCAAAGAGGCTTCTGGGAGGAAGGAACCACCAGCTGTGTCAGATGCTGTTAGTAGGTATTTGGGCTGTTAGCAGTTTTGTGCTATTCTGAATAGTGATGCCATGAATATTCTATGTGATTTTTTTAGTGTACATTGTGACTTTTTTAGTCATCAGTTTTCTTTTTGAGATCTACATGTTAAAGGTATAAATAACTGTTATTCATTTTCATTTGGTGTGTAGTATTTCACGGTCTAACTGTACCACAGTGTATATGTATTTGCCAGTTGGGATGTTTTGAACTTTTTGCTGTTTTAACAAAAACACTGAGTTGTTTGGGCTCATGTTTTTTGTACACGAATACAAGAGTTTCTTTAGTACATATACCTAGTGATATAGTTGGTAGATATTACAATATGCTTAACTTTAATTTTATAGGTAATGACAATATTTTCCAAAATGATTTTGTAGTTATTTATAGTCCCTCTGACAAAGTTTGAGAATAACAGTAGTCCTCAAGCTTGTTATATCAAAGAGTAAACTGTTGGTCATCTTTTTTGAATGAAATGATATCTTGTTTCTAATTCGAGTAGTGAGATCTGGCACCTCTTTCCCTTTTGGCCATCCTGTTTCCTCTCCTGTGAAACTTTCCTTCATATTTTCTGCAAGCTTTTCTATATAATGGTTGCCTCTTTCTTAAAAATCCTTGCTACTAATTCTGGATGCGATCTTATTGATACCGACCTTATTCTTGTTATTTATTACTGATACTGATCTTATGCATTCTTGATATGAATCCATTTTTCTGGATGTGTGTTACAGATATCTTTTCCCTGTTGGTGCTTATGGTTTTACACTACACTGATTGATTAAGGAGCTAAATTTTGCTGCCATTTTGTGTATTATTAACTTTCTGTGGTTTGTGCTATTTGTTTAAGGTTGTGTTCTAAGCCAGGAAAAGTGGCACAGGGCTGTACTGTCAGCACTTGGGAAACTGAGGCAGGAGGATTGCGAGTTCCAAGCCAGTCTAGGATGTATAACAAGATCCTGTATCAAAGAATCAAATCCTTTGTTGTTCTGTATTCTGATGTTATAAGGGTACTCTCTGACTTTATTCTGAAATTATAATGCTCTGCTTTCGTATTTCAGGGTTTTTTTGTTTTTACCATGCTGGGAATTGAGCCTTGCACATGCAAGGAAAGTAAGTGCTGTTTCAGGGAGTCTTGGACTCAGGGCTTTGCACTTGCTAGGTAGGCGCTGTACTGCTCAGCTGTGCCCCAGCCCTGTGAGTCGGCTCTCACCTGTGCTGTAGGCTGGCCTGGAGCTCGCGATGCTCTGCTTTAGCCCTATGAGTGCCACCGTGCCCGGCTATTTTAAAGTTCAGAGGAACCTCCATGCTGTTCTTCTTAACAATTATACCTTAAGGGTGTGATTGTGCTTTTGACCAAAAATAAAAAAGTGAAACACGGAAAAAAAAATGGCCACTGATGTCAAGCATTTCTTCAGGTGCTTATTGATCATTGTGTATCTTCTTTGGAGAAATGTCTACTTAGATGAGAGGTGAGGTTGCTCATTTTTTACTTTTTCTTTTATTTATTTTGCAGTGCTGCAATCGAACCCCTGGCTTTGTACATACTAGGCACATGTTCCAGCACTGACTATACGCCTGAGCCCCATGCCCATTTTTAAAATAGGACTGTTTGCCTACTTCTGATTCATGTGCAGGAGTTCTGTGTATGTTCTATGTGTAGATGCCTTGTCAGATACACATTCGTTTTTGTCTTGCTCTGTGGGTTGTCTTTTCACTTTCTTGATGGCATCCTTTGAAGCCTAAAGGTTTCATTTTGATGATGTCAGATTTGTCTGCTTTTCCCTTTGGCTACTGAGCTTTGGATGCTGTTGCCTAAGCCATGGTCCTAAAGATTTGCACCGTGTCTTTTAGAAGTTTTACCTTTTACATTGATGGCTTCATCCACTTGAGTTCATTTTGCATGCAATGTTAGATAGGGTTCAACTTTATTCTTCTGCACTGGTGCCAGTTGTGCCAGTACCATTTGTTGAAAGGATATTCTTTCCCTGTTTAGTTGCCTTGATACTTGTGCTAAAAGTCAGGCAATCATTAATGTGAGGCTTTATTTATAGACTCAATTCTATTTCATAGATCTGTATGTTTCATAACACTATCTTGATTGCTGCTGGGTGGGTGTTTTTGCTTTTTTGTGTGTGTATGTGTGTGTGGTACTGGAGTTTGAACTCGGAGCTTCACACTCGATAGGCAGGTGCTCTACCACGCCTCTAGCCCTTTTTGCTTTAGTTATTTTTTCAGGTAGAGTCTTATGGGTTTTTTTTGTTCAGGCTGACCTGGACTGTGATCTTTTATTTACACCTCCCACGTAGCTGGGATGACAGATGCATGCCACCAGGCCCTGCTTATTGAATGAGGTGGGATTCTTGTTAACTAGGCTGGCCTTGAACTGCAGTCTTCCCAATCTCTGCCTCCCACATGGCTGGGATTACAGGCTGAGCTACTGTGCCTGGCATTGACATTGATCTTTTATCTAACCAGTTCTTATTAATTATAACTATTTTTGAAGACTTTTCCTTGTAGGTGATTATTACCTGTGAGTTACAGAAGCTTTGCTTCTTATTTTCCAATTATATGTATATATATACATGTGTATATATATATATATAAAATTTTCTCTTCAAACAGAATCTTGCTGTGAATCCCAGGCTGCCTAGAACTCTCCATCCTCTTGCCTAGCTTGAACTTGCTGAGCCATGGTAAATAAAAACAGTAAAGATAGACATCTTTATCTTAGTGTTGGTTTTAAAGGTTAGCATTTCACTGTTAAGTATAAAATGTGCTGTGGCTTTCTCAAGGATAGTCTCTCTCAGCCTAAGAATATTATTTTTTCTTTCTAGTTGCAATGGAATTGTTATCTGGAAAGGAGATTGTATGGTTATCAATGTTTTTTCTGTTTCCATTGAGGCGATCATTTTTTTAAGTATTAAGATAATTAAGTTTGCTGATGTTAACTTTTCTGTTCCTACAATGAACCTGACTTGATCTTAATGTATAATCTTTTTGTACATTATTAGATTATATTTGCTAACATTTTGTTTTGGTTTTTTTATATCCATGATCATGTGTGAGTTTGTCATTTTCCTTTCTGTTACTGTTCTCAACTGATTTTGGTATGGACGTACTGTTAGGAAAACGCCGCACACTGCACACAAAGGAGGCTCAGAGAGTTATCTCATGTCCAAAGTTTAATAAGCAGGCTGGCTGGCCGAGAGAAAATGGCGCAGCAGCTTCTCTCGGCCGGTCTGGTCTTAAGTAGCATTTGGGAGAAAGCAAGGGCAAGGGATGGTCTTTGATCTGCAAAGGATGAGACCAGCTGCAGGAGCAAGGTCTAGGGGCAGGCAAAGGGAGGTGGCGGGAGATAAGGAACAGTGGGCTTTGTTCTGCAAGGGGTGAAACCAGCTGCGGCTTAGGCTGCAGAAGGGGCAGTTCCCATCACATACCAGGTGTTATGTTGACGTCATACGTCCTACATTCTCTAAATACTTTGCATGAAGTTACATATCTGTGCCTTGAATGTATTGTATTAAGCTGATGTTTTACTGTGATAGAGTCTATCTCACCTATAGCTAGGGGATATATTTTTGAGTTTGTGGAGTGAGACGAGGATATTTGATTTGTTGCATTTTAGTAGCTCATTTCTGTACTCTTGGCTAGCGTACGGTTACAATGTAGCTGTGAGTTACTCATTTGACCATGGGACAGAGTAGGCAATTGTTCTTACACAGATGAACTATTGTGGTGAGAGCTAGGGAGTATATCTGATTTGGGGAATGTTTTTACCTTTTTTGTCTTATACTGCAGACAGAGAGGCAGCTTCCTGCATGTGGACTAATTACATTTCTGTTTATTTTGCAGAAGTGATAGACCTTACTCATGATAACAAAGATGATCTTCAGGCTGCCATTGCTCTGAGTCTCCTGGAGTCCCCCAAAATCCAAGCTGATGGAAGAGATCTTAACAGGTTATTCCTTTAATTTATAATCTTTGCCCCCACATTTGTGTGTATGTCAAAGGCAATAACAGCTCTGGGAATGCCCCACAAGGATAATTCTGCGAAGCTTCCTTAATGGCAACTGAATGAATTTTTTTTCTTCTTTTTTTTGGGGGGAGAGGGTCCCACCATATAGCCCAGGCTGACCTTAACATCCCATGCAGGGATTGTAGGCATGAGCTACTGCGCCTGGCAGCACCTGAATGAAATTTCTTTTAGGAGAAGCTGTGTACCTTAGCCTGCTTTACTCTTTGGCTCACTTTTGAAAAGGAGGAGGGTCTTATCACAGCCTGCATCTTTGAGTAGAAGTTTTTTTGCAAAGGTTTATAGTTCATAATTGCTAGCAGATAAAACAGCCACTCAGTCCACACAGTCTCCTTATCAACTTTGGTTAGGTTGTTGGGTATTTTAATATTTTTACTTTATGTTTTCAAGACAAGGCCTTACTATGTTGAGGCTGACCTCAAACTAATGATCCTTCTGCCTCAGCCTTCCAAGTGCTGGATTACAGACATGTGCCACCACACCTGGCTATGGGTTGGGTATTTGTAAATGAAAATTATCAGTCAACGACACTATCTCAGGATACCGTTTCAATTGGTACTGATTTGGTGATGGTCTGGCACTGTCCACAGACATCTGTTTCCAATGCTAGTCTTTCATTTTCTGGACAGTTGTTTCTTTTGGGAACACACAAGGTGGGATATTACATGCTGAGCAATTTGGAGGCCCTTGGCTTTAGCTCAGTGTCTCTCTTGCCCTTTCAATGGCAGGCATTTAGATAGGATGCTGTGTTTGGAATCAAAACTTTTATATGGTAGCCTAAATGGTGTTGAGTCTCAATCCATTTCTATTGTGGGACCTTATTGGTAATAGTCTGTTACTGAAGGATTAAATTTCTGTTTAAGCCTAGCTTTTCATTTACATTATGCTCTTGTAGCTACTATACAGCCAGTGATTACTCAGTTAATGGTTTTATGGCATTTTGATTATCTGTGACAAGTTATCACATATTATCTTCCATGTTGTATATGTTCTTTAACTACTTTGTTATTTGATGTGTGGTATGTTCATGTGACACAGGATGCACGAGGCAACCACTGCAGAAACTAAACGCTCAAAAAGAAAACGCTGTGAAGTCTGGGGAGAGAACCCCAATCCCAATGACTGGAGGAGAGTTGATGGCTGGCCAGTTGGGCTGAAAAATGTTGGCAATACATGTTGGTTCAGTGCTGTTATTCAGGTATGACATTTTTAAGAGACCATGGTCTTCAAATAATTTTTCAGTTTATTAAACCAAAATGTGAGAAACATAACTTTAACAAAAGTTAAAAGTTATATAAAACTGTGTAGTCTTCCTTTCCTTGAGCATTGCTTTCATGTGTTTTGGATTTCTGTGCTCTGATGTCTAAACTGTGCAGTACCGACAATGAAATCTGCATTTGCAAAATCTGTTGAATAAGTGTTTGGAGTTAGCAGTGTGTGCGGTTGAAGGAAGCCCGGAGTGGAGGGGAGGCAGACATCCTGGAAGGAGGGGGTAAAGCACACTTGAGGTGTTGAGACAAATCTGTAGGCTTTGGTGAATGATGTATGCAAGAGAGGGTTAAGAAAGACTCCAAGGTTTCTAACTCGAGTGACCAGGTAGATTATAGTGCCACTGGACAAGAGAGGAGGAATAATGGGTGTGTGTGTGGACTTTTGTTCTGTTGTAGATATCTTGAGTTTGAGGCCTTGTGTACCACATCCACAGGGAGATACCTAGTACACAGTTAGCCATACACATGTCTAGTTCACAAGAGACGTGGGTTGCAGATCCAGTATTGGGGATCGGTACCACAAGGTGGTAGTAAGCTGAGGGGTAGATGGATTCACCTAGAGAGTAAGGCTAATCAGCAACATCTTCCAAGCATTGTAAACAGCCTCATTGCCTGCAGTCTCCTCTGCCAGGGTTTGTGGCATCTACCCAGCTGCTCAAGCCAAATTGTTGAGCTTACTATGTGCTTGGCCCTGGTTTAGGCACTTTGGAAACAGCAGTTAATGAAACATAGTCCTGACTCTCTGGAATTTACTTTGAAAGAATGGGACAGTCAGTAAACAAAACATGAATCTGGTAGTGGTTATGTGCCATAAAGACACATTAATCAGGGTAAGGGCACACTGGAAATGGTTCAGCTAGAGAGAAAGGGGTACTGTTTGTGTGGTCAGGGATGGCTTTTCTTACAAGGTGGGCATTTGAGCACAGGCCTGAAGATGAAGGGGAATGAACCATATAATTACTTAAAGAACATTTTAGATGGAGGGAATAACAAGTAAAACAAACCAGGTTTAGGACTTAGTGTAAGAAATCCCAAGACAACTAGAAGTGGCTGATCAAAAATGGAGTGTGATGGGATCTGAAAGGTGACTGAGGTGGGGGAAGGGACCTTGGAGTCAAGGTGTGGACTTGGGAATTGTGTATGAAATATGGAAGTACCAGAAGATTTGGAGCAAAAACCTGATAGGAGCCTAGTTCCATTTTTAGAATATCACTTGTAGGCTAGAGGTGTGGCTCAAGTGGTAGGAGTGCTTTCTAGCATTTACAGGGCCCTGAGTTCAGTCCTTAGTACAGGGGGAGAAGGGTGAGGGGAGATCACTGTTACCTCTATTGAAAATAGGATATAAGACGATAATGTGGAATTAAGAACATCAGCTAATGCTTTCCTGTATCCGTCCTTCTATAGCTATCTATCTGTCTGTCCATCTATCTATGGAGAGAGAGACAGAGATAGACAGACACTCACCTATGTTTTTACATTCCTCTCAGTCTTCACTCCTGTGAGAGATGTTGAACAATCTAATATTTTTCTTCTATGAATTGACTTTCAGTTATTTTTTTGAGAGAATAAGGAAATGACAGAGTTTAAAATAGTTGGAGATTGTGGGAAAACCAGTTGGCACCAGAATACAATACAGATTGAGTATTTCTAATATTCATTAATTTGAAATCCTTGATCCAAAATCCAAAACTTTTTGAGTATTTCAGAAATTGAATTAGGGATGCTCACTGGTAAGGTCATTGCAAATATTCCAAAACCCAAAAAACTCTGTAGTCTAAAACACATCCTGACCCTAAACATTTCAGATAAGTGAATTTACTCTAGTGTGATTTCTAGAAATTTGAGACTGCTTAATACTTAAATGTACAGTGATAGCATTATGCCCTATTGTTTTAAATCAGGATCAGCATTTTAAGCTCTTATTTACTTTTTTTTTTTTTTTTTTTGGAGCTACTGGGACTTGAACTTAGGGCTTCATGCTTTCTAGGTATGCATTCTACCACTTGAGCTAATCTGCTAGCCCTACGTTTTAAGTACTTAAGTGGAAAATTCAATTCATTAGGTTGGAGGGTTTACTGGGAACATGATGAAAAGGACAAGGGCAAGTCTGAGAATTTAAGGAGGGCAGTTAAAGACCATGGGACCTGTTAACTGAGTGGCTCAAGTAGAGCGCCTGTCAAGCAAGCATGAGGCCCTGAGTTCAGACCCTGGTGACCAAAATAAAAGACTATGGGATCAAAGCTAGATATAGGAAGAATCTTAATGGCTAAGGAGCAAGGAAAGAGGTGTTTGTGTGGTTCCCTATGGAATGCACAGAAGAGGTTCTTGTGAGCAATTGAATAAATAATTTGGAAGCTGTGTTACGGTCCAGGAGTAAGTGGGGTTTTCTGAGTGTGTGATCTGAGCACCATGTGTTTTTTGGTGTTGGTGTATCCTGGCTGTCACCTTGGATGTTAGAGTCTAGCTGGAGAAATGTGTCACTAGATGCTCAGGAAACCTAGAGGTCTTTGGGTTGGATACATGTACATGAGTTTCCCCTACAAATACCCAAATACCTACTGTGTGTCTAGTACTGTTACAGGTTTTCAAGATCTAGCATAAACAAAACAAAGACACCCTATGCCCTTATGAAATTTAAGTTTTTTGAGGTGAGATGGACAAAGAACAATAAACTAAAGACTAATTGAATGATTAGCTAAATAAATGTATAGGACAGGTTATATATTAAAAAAAAAATGTGTAGGACAGCTTAGCCTGTGATTTGGCCAACAGAAAAAGAGCAGGATAAGGGAGACCAAATTGTTCTAGGAGAGATGGGAGCAGGGTGCAGTATTAACTGTGATGTTAGGAAGATGTTACCAAGGGTGTAAAAGAGTCAATGCGAGATACACAGGAGGTGACAGAACCATGTGAGATGTGGAGAAGAACTTTCCAGAAAAGGGAACCCACAGAGCAACTTGGTGTATTCACAGAACATCCAGGCATCCCAAGAGTCCAGATGCTAAGAGCAAAGGGAAAAGTCACTGGAGGTTCCAGGGGAGATGGTGAGTCACAGAAGGTCAAGAGTTGTGAACTCTGACTCAAGCATTAAAAGACGCACTCTGGCTACTGTGGAGGGAGCAGAGCAAACAGGCAGGGATGCAAAGGCAGAGCCCTGTTGGGTTAATACTGAGGGGTGATGGTGTCTTAGACCAGGCTGGTAGCTGTAGAAGTAGAGATATATTCTGAAAGCAGGGTTTTAGATGTCCACATGGATTGGATGTTGATGGATGCCGCCTTAGAAGATGGCAGGACATGGAGTAGTAAGGAGAACTGTTGGCAGATGATAGTCTTAGAGAGTCAGGAGCTTAATTATGGTTTTCTGAGACAGGTAGTCAGAAGAATCTGTGGCAAGTGAGTTGGTGGAGGGGAAGTTGTGAAGACAGGGAGACCAGGCATAGTGATCCAGGGGAACAGTGATCGGCAGTGGGGCAGTGATAGGGTTTGATCAGAGCAGTTGATGGGGAGCTGATAGAGAGGAGGTGGTTATAAAATAGCACTCAGTGGTGGAGTCCAAGGATCTTGGGGTTTATTGGATGTGAATGCTTAGGAGAAGAAAAGAACTCAGAGGTGATTCTGACCCTCTAAACTGTGACTAGAGGAGGAGGAGGAGGAGGAGGAAATTCATTCAGAGAACACAGGGGAAGCAACCAGTGCTGGAGAAAGAACCATATTGATAGTGGGTCACATTAGCTTGCAGTTTTATGGTTTTTAAAAATTATGGCATCTTTGGGGAAAGCCAGCTTTGGTGAAGGTGAAGAGGTCAAGTGAGATGATTGAGAATGCAAAGCCATTTTCCTCGTATAGAACAGAAACTCCTCTGGAGGGTTGTAGTGCCGCCTGCAGAGCAGGAATGGAGATATGCTGCACAGACCCACGAGGTGGGAAGAGAAGAGAAGAGCATGGCTGAGACCAGGGCCAAGGAGCTAGTCTAGTCCCAGGTAGAACTGTCAGGTAGCAGCATGGGTCCAAGTGTAGCTAACCCTTTTGGCTGGCTAAGAGGCAGGATACCAGAGAGTGGCTTGTGGGCTCCAGTCAGTTTCTATCACTTTGGTTCTCTGACATTAGGAAGTATACCTGGGTTTTTTAAATACCAAGAAATTATTTTACTTTGTTCTGATTCTGTCTACTAGAATGTTCCTTCAAGAGTTCTAGTATGTGGGCTGCATTTGATGTGTATGGTAGGATGAGGAGTTACATTCATACAAAGAACTTATTTTTAAAAATAAATAAAAAGGTAGTAGAACAATAATAAAGAGAATGAATTCCTCTCCTCACTTCTGTCAGCCAGAGATATCTGCTCTTAAACTATTTAAAATATAATATGCCAGATGTGGTGGAATGCATCTATAATCCCAGCACTTGTGAGGTTGAGGCAGGAGGATCCTGAGTTTGAGGCCAGCCTGGGCTCTGTCTCCAGCAACCCCCCCACAAAAAAAAAAAAAAAAATTACATCATAACATATGTATGATATGCTCCCCACCCAGCTTAAGAAAAGAATGTTACAAATCCCTGTGCTGTTGAGTCCTGATTGTCACATCCTGCCTTTCCCAAAGACATAACCACATGTATGCAGCCCCAAACAATATATGGTATTCATTTATATTCTGTTAAAATTAATATAAATATTATTATACCTTTTCTGTAACTCTCACACAAAATATTTTTCTGAGATTTATTCATGGTGCTACACATAGTTCTTGTTACTCATTTTCACTGTTGGCACACCATTTTATGAAAACATTTTCTACAGTATCACTTTAATGACTGCAAAATTGTCTTTTATATAAATGTAGTATAGTTTATTTCATCTATTCTTTTTTTAAGCCTTATGTTGCTCTGTTACCTAAGAGGACTAGCATTAGTTTTTGTGTATAGCCATTATTATTTCCTTAGAAATAATAGAAGTAGAATTGCTAGGTTGACAGTTATATGCACTATTAAATATGAAAGAAAATATTTAAAGTGAAAGAACTTTTTTGCCTACAGTTATTTTGAAAGAAAGGCTATGAATTCATTTCTTTCTTTCTTTTAGTCTCTCTTTCAGTTGCCTGAATTTCGAAGACTTGTTCTCAGCTATAGTCTGCCACAAAATGTACTTGAAAATTGTCACAGCCACACGGTAAGTGGGTGCTGAGGAATTTCTTCCTTTCTTTCTTTCTAGTTTTTCTTCTTTTCTTTCTTTCTGTTTTTCTTCTTTTCTTTGTTTCTTTCTTGCTTGCTTACTAGCTTGTTTTCTTTTTTCTTTCATCAGGGCTTGAACTCAGGGCCTACACCTTGAGTCACTCC
Organism: Castor canadensis; assembly: GCF_047511655.1. Lineage (NCBI taxonomy): Eukaryota > Metazoa > Chordata > Mammalia > Rodentia > Castoridae > Castor > Castor canadensis. Next base: position 187,490,709 of record NC_133387.1, read on the forward strand.
TCCAGCCCTTTTGTGTTGGGTACTTTCAAGATAGGGTCTTGCAAACTATTTGCCTGGGCTGGCTTGAACTGTGATCCTCCTGTTCTTTGCTTCCTGAGTAGCTAGGATTATGTGAGCCACCGTCACCTGGACTGAGGAATTTCTTTATTGTTGTTTGATTCCTTTCATCTCAAAACCTTTTAAATTTTTGACTGAAGATGATAACCTTGATGCTCTTTGGCTTGTACTAGTATTTCTTTTTTCCATTTCTAAGTCATTCTTTTTCCTTCCTTATGACAAGAAGTATGTAAAAATAATTAGGAGTAAAATTAGAAAAACAGTTCCAAGAAAGTGTGTTTGAACCACCCTGCCAGCCTTGGCAGTGCTGGCTTGGGTGGGAGCATTGAGGAGCTCTGTTCTGTGTGTGACATCTTTCTGTCTGCTGTTGGCTACTCAGGATAAGGATGCAGAGGAGATGACCCCATGCAGAGATTCCATTCTGCCTTTGCCATAGGACAGAGCCTCCTCCCAGCGATCTAACCCTTTCCTGGACTTCACATTAGTGTAATATATTCTTCTAGCAGAAGGGAGGGCAGCAGCTTCAGAAAATGGACAACAGTATTATCTCTTTGGCTTCAACCTACTTTCTTTTCCGTGTGGAGTAGCCTCCCATACAGTCTTTATCCTGTGCTGTAGTTTGAGGCCTGACTTTGACCTTGATATAGGTGGATATGAATTAGAGAGTAGATATTGACAACTTTTCTGTTTATATGGTCTAATTTTACAAATTAATTGTTGTAAGAGTATGCATGCCATGTTTTCTATAGGAAAAGAGAAATATCGTGTTTATGCAAGAGCTTCAGTATTTGTTTGCTCTGATGATGGGATCAAATAGAAAATTCGTAGACCCTTCTGCAGCCCTGGATCTGTTAAAGGGAGCATTCCGGTCATCGGAGGAACAGCAGGTATAATAAGATTCATTCTCTTGTTTTTCATCTAACTCTTGAGTTTGAAGTCACTCCTTATTAATGTTACTGTGATACTGCTTATTTCAACTGTGCAATAAGTTGTGCAAATGATTAAGCGGGACTGTGAGTGCTGCTGGCTTTTGCCCTTTCTTTTGCTTTCAGAGTAGGTGGTGGAAGAGAGGGGGTCACATGTGCGTGAGATGAGGGAGGGAGGAAAAGAGGAAGGGAGGGAGAGAAAGAGAGAGAGAAAGAAATGGATAGTTATGCAGGAGGCTGGCAGTTCTAAAGGGAGGAAGAAATAGTAGACTTATAACAGTGGATGTTGAAGCAGGAAGGAGATTGCCATAGCAGTGAGTCTCCAAGAAAAGTAAAGACCTTTATCTGCACCTTTGTTTTGTGATGGCCCAGACAGAATCTTTTTTATTTTTGTGATTCTGGGGTTTGAACTTGGGGTCTACACTTTGAACCACTCTACCTTTTCTATGAAGGATTTTTTTTCCAAGATAGAGTCTCTTGAACTGTTTGCCTGGACTGGCTTTGAACCGAGATCCTCCTGATCTCTGCCTCCTGTGTAGCTAGGATTACAGATGTGAACCACCAGCACCCAGCTAGAATCTTATTTTTAAAACCACCTAAACCTGAGTTTAGTAGCTCTTCTGAGCATTCTTTTTCTTTTTGACATTAATGCTTTTCTTGTGCTACCTGCTACTGAAAACCAAAGCTGTCTCTGTTGGTCAGCTTCTGCCTCCGATGAAGTTTTGATTCTTTTCTCCTCTAAAGGTCTGACAGCTCTCCTGTGTTCCCAGTACATTTTATGAAAGTCCACTTTCTCCACTTAGCTATCTCTTTGGCCTAGAGGATTGTGGCCTGTTCTTACGCCCTTTTAAAAAAGACCTAATAGGAATTTTTTTTTTTTCTCTGTCACAAATAGATGTGGCTGGGAGTGCTGAAGTTAGAGTTTCCTCAGTCATGGTGCCTAATGCACCTTCTATTTTGTTTCTGGTAGCTGGATCCTACGTCTTCATCATCTTGCCCCTAAGAAAGAAATGCTTTCATGGGAGTAGAGTCTTAATTCAGTGGTGGGGTTAAGGACAAACTTTGATTTTTTTGGATATAGCATTGTACCTAACTTAATGCAATTTGTGCCTCTCTTATAGCAAGATGTGAGTGAATTCACACATAAGCTCCTGGATTGGCTGGAGGATGCATTCCAGCTAGCTGTTAATGTTAAGTAAGTGTTGAGGGTTTATCTGTACATCCTTCCGACTCACAGTGGCCACTGAGAATCTTCTGCAGTAGAAATTGATGGTCACCTCACGATGACCACTGAGCTGTTCTTTTTTGTGGATCCCCGTTGCTTTGGCCTCCCACTCTGCAGATATACAATCCCTTTAACCTACAGCTTTTTTACTAAAAGGGTCTTAACTGTTAACTTTATTAAGTCATGTCTGTGCTGTAAAATGCATCTGAAAACAGGTAGATCAATCATAAATGTGACCATGGATGCATTCAGTTTGACAAGGATCATGTCAGGAGTCTACCTGAACACACGGGGCATGGATGATAGTTATTTTAGTTATGGACAGAGGTGACGGGCAGGACCAGTACTACATGTGTCCTGCACCTGATGTAGACGCTAAGAAATTTGTCTTCTAAATAGTGTTAACTTTGAGTTCAAGAGTTAAATATTGTAAATGGCTTTGCCAATAGCAGCTTACATAGTTAATAACAATTTAAGATGTTCTTACAGAAAAAAACTTTTGATTCTGTTTCTGTTGTGCCACTGAGAAAACTTTTTTGTATTTATTTGTAAAACTACAAATAAATTCTTATCTCTTCTTACTTCTGTACCTTACATGTATATATCATAAGATATAGATGTATATATTAAATGCATACACATACATGTCTTTGTCTTCATGTGTGACTTTCTGCACAGACTGTAAGCTCCCAAGGCCAGGAAGCATGCCTTCTCTCTTTGTGTCTTCAGCACAATGCCAGGCAGACACTTGTCTAAGAAATGCTTGAGCTGAACTATTACCTATTTTAGACTATTCCTGACTCTTTTTGGTTGATATAAATGTACTATTTTTGGTTTGAATGGTACTTGGGTTTTCTCCTGTACCACATATTTGATCCAAATGATACTGAATTGTCCTCCCCCCTCCCCCCCCCGCCTTTTTTTTTTAAATAGCAGCAATCCCAGGAACAAATCTGAAAATCCCATGGTGCAGCTATTCTACGGTACTTTCCTGACTGAAGGGGTTCGCGAAGGTAAATTCTAGTCCCAAATGTTAATTCTAGACCTGTGGCCATATCTTTGTCCCTCTGTCCTTTTAGGAAGGCAGTGAAATAGTAGACCTAGAGAGTCAGTCTGACATACTGGGTCTGAGTACTGGTTCTGCTTTTAAGGATCTGTTTGGACAAACTATGAGAATCCTGGTTTTTAGTCTTCCCCTGTAAAATGGGCGCAGACTTTATTTTAGAGTTGTTATATATCATTTGCACAGCCCAGATCTTACAATAACACCATTGATCTAGCAGTGATGTTACTCTGTTTTCTCTGTTGCCTTTTCTGATTTAATGTCTAGTCTTAAAAGATTTTATTGAGTTAAACTGCCATGCTTGTCTACTTTTGAGGCTTATCTAAGCTTTGTGCTGGACACATAATTTTTATTTTAACTGTGGAGAGTTTTGAACATATAGAAATAGAGCAGTATTAAAACCTCCACAAACCCATCAACTATCCACGCACAGCCAGCTATTCCCCCCATCTAATCCCTGTCTACTTTGTACCCCTGGTATTCTTTTTATCGATGTTTAATCTTTATTACTTATTTACATTTGGAAGTAGGGATTGAACCTAGAACCTCCAGAGCCTCATGCTTGCTAAGCACATGCTCCACCACTGAGCAGCACCCCCAGCTATTGATAATCTTTTTACAACGTAATCTGCTACTACTACTTCCCCATAAAGCACCATTTTAATGTTAGATAAGTTAGTTTTCATGCTTTGACTGGTTCCTTTGTCTTTTAAGTCTCTTCAATATCTGTAGGCTCTACCTCCATCTTTTCCTCCTTGAAATACATTCTGTGTGGGTGTGTGTGGTTGTGTTTGAACTCAGGACCTTGCACTTGCCTAGGCAGGTGCTCTTCTACTTGAGTCATACTCACAGCTCTGAAGTACATTTTTTGAAGGTACTAATGTGTTTGTAGTATTCCACAGAGCCTGAAATTTTACTGCTTTCACTCTCATGATCCATATTTATCATGGTCCTCTCTGTTCCTCTTCTTATTAATTGGTGGTTAGATATGGAGGCTTGACCTGATTCTAGTAAGGCAAGAGCAGTTTAAGGGTAGGGGAAAGTCTTTGATCAGGAGGCACGTAATGTCTGGTTGTCTTTCTTTTTGCAATGTCAGCAGTTGTTAATGGTTTGTGCCTGGGTCTACTGGTACATTACAGGTTGACATCCAAGCTTATGTGCATTTTTAATTGGTTTTCAGGAGGCTGCTGAATTTTAGAAGATATTGTCTCTGTGGAGCCAGTTAGTAGGCTTTAGGTGTTTTAAATATGGCTGTTGTTATTTCCTAAAGTTAAAAAAATCAGTGTCTCTCTTTGCCTAGGAAAGCCCTTTTGTAACAATGAGACCTTCGGCCAGTATCCCCTCCAGGTAAACGGTTATCGCAACTTAGACGAATGTTTGGAAGGGGCCATGGTGGAGGGTGACATTGAGCTTCTTCCTTCTGATCACTCAGTGAAGTATGGACAAGAGGTAAGGTGTATATTTTTACTTGCTCTGCCAATGACAAATCCAATTCATTAGGACTGAACTTTTAGCAAACTAGTTCCTATCACAGTTAAGTAACTTTACACTGAACAGAACTTAACTTTGTCTTAAGTCTCTCATTAGTTGATATGAGTCAGTGAGTGTTAGTGCTTTGATAAATAAATTCTTTACTGAAATTATGAATTTGAGTTGATCATGTAAAGGTTGTGTGCTGCTTCTGATGTTTTAAGTATGATCAAGTTTCTCTCTTTCTGTTGAAGCCTACCTGTACCTGAGTAGGGAGAATCCACTGCCTCCATATTTTCGGAGGGTAAAAGTACAGTGATTAACTCCTATGGTATGCCATTTGGAATATTTTCCCTATTACAGTATATATTGTTCTCAGTTGTAAGTTCTGCCTTTGCTTTTACATTTTTTTACATTTAATTTTCATTTATATGGGGTTTTGTTTTTTGATGGGTTGAAAAGAAAGGGGGGAAATTAAAGGGAGAGCCAGGATATTTCATATCTAGAAATTCCAGTAGGGTAGGAATTAGTAACATTTGTACATTGTCAGTTTGGATTGTTCTTTCATCATACATTTTGAGGCAAAATTGTGGTTTATAATGATTCCAATTCAGGAATTACTATAGGACAAAAGAAGTGCTTTCTTGAGTTAAAATAGGAAGATGGGGGCTGGGGATATAGCTCAGTGGTAGAGAGAGCCCTTGCCTCGCATGCATAAAGTCCTGTTTTCGATTCCCAGCACCACAAAAAAAGAGGGGTGTGGGAGCCTGACATGAGTCTTGTGGAAGTACATTAGCTTTAGAAAGTTTTGAAATATGGAGAGAGCTTCTGCCTCCTCAGCTTTCCAAAGAAAGCTTTACTTCCTAATGGGAGGCGCATCAACTGTGAAATCTGATGTGTTCGCCTACGAAAGAGAGCAAATGTTCACTGGCTACTCAGACCTCAGTATTCAATGATGGAAACTCTGTAAAAACAAAACAAAAGCAAACAGAAGGTATTATGCTCATTTGCTTAGATTTAGCCCTCAGGTAGTCAAACCAGGCTGTCTGGATTCACTTTCCTGTGCCATCAGGGCATCTGGAGGGAGCACTGTTTATATCTTTGGTAAAGGGAACACTTTAAGCTGTTCATAGGAACCTTGGGCACACAGGTGAATTGAACCAAATGCCTTTCCCAGTGTAGTTTTTCCTCACCTAGGATCAGGGATGGTTGATTTTTGTTTTTTTTTTTTTAAAGTAAGTCCGTGTTTTCCTTTCTTGAAACTGTAGGTAACAATTGACCTGCTGTTGTAGGTTGACTTGGCTGGCTTTCATGAGACATCTATACATTGGAATTCAGAGATTTTTCTTCCTCTGAAACTTGAGGAATTACAAAATCATGAGTCTGTTTGCTTCTTTTGTAACTATAAAAGGAATTTCAATTAAAATTATTTAAAGTTTAAATAAACAGTACCTAATATATGCGCAGTATAGTCTTTTTAGATGATTCCTGGAGATAGTTATCTCCTTAGGAGTGCTGTTTAGATCATTATTTTCAGTTCTTTGGTGAGGCTGTCTGTTTTCTTCAAGATTTGAACCTCTTGAATACTGATGACTCACTTAGTGAATGAGCACTGTAACCAAGGGTGGTTATTTCTCAGGATGGTGGTGAATAAAATGCCATTGATGGTCTAGTAAATTTGGAGTTGTAAGGAATATTTAACCACGTTTTTAAGAGAGTGATTTTAAGTGTTTATTTCCTTTAGTATGTGGGATAAAAATGCTGTAGTATGGGTTTGAAAATAAATTCTGGGCCAAAAGAATAAAGTTTGGGGAGGGATATTTTTCACATGACACTTATATCCTGAAATTAATTTTTCTTTTTCCTACATTTCCACCTTGGACATAGCGTTGGTTTACAAAGCTACCTCCCGTGTTGACCTTTGAACTCTCCAGATTTGAGTTCAATCAGTCTCTTGGGCAGCCAGAGAAAATTCATAATAAGCTGGAATTTCCTCAGATTATTTATATGGACAGGTGAGTTCTTGGTTATTGTATTCCTGGTGTAATGCAGCAGTAGAAGTGAGCATTCTAGGTGTATTGCGCTGCAGGTCTGGATCATATGCAGATTTGGAGTCAGTTGATCTTCATTGGAGCTCAAGAGTTTGTAATGTCCAAGAAGCTCTCGGTTGTGTTGATACTTCTCATCCTGGACCACAATTTGAGAAGCTAGGCTTTAGGTGAAAGCCTTGCTTTTCTGGGGCAAGGAGCCAGAGTATACTTCTATTTTGAGTACTGTATTCCTGGGATGATGGTGAGGAGGCTCTAGAGAGACTCATTATAGACTATTAATCTATTTAAAGTCTGATTTATTGAGGTGCGGTTTACATCCAGAAAATTATGTTACCATCTTAGGCATATGACCAATGAGTTTTGACAAATGTAAATAATGAAATAGCTACCATCACAGTTATGATAGAAAACATTCCCGTCTCCCAAAAGATTCCCTTTTGTTACCCCATATAGTCAATCCTTTTCTTCCGCCCCCAGGTGCTGGCAATCATTTACTTGTTTTCTGACTATAATTTTGCCATTCCTACAATGTCACATTAGTGACATTAATATTTAGTGTGCACTCTATTATAACTGTTCTTTTTTGTTTTGTTTTGTTTTTTGTGGGATGGAGTTTGAACTCAGGGCTTACAAAACAGGCACCCTACCGTTTGAGCCATACCTCCTGTCCTTTGTTGCCTGTGTCGGAAGTTCATTCCTTCCTATTGTTGAGAAGTGTTCTCTCTCTCTCTCTCTCTCTCTCTCAAGCCCCTGTTGAGTAGCATCCTTTTGCATGTGTGTACCACAATACTCTTTTCCAATCACCTGTTAGTACATGTTTCAGATGTGTTATTTCAGATGTGTCCAGTTCCACGCTTTTATGAATAAAGGTGCTGTGAGCATGAACACAGAAGCCTTGGTGTAGTTTTTAGTTTTCTTGAGTAAGCTGTCTAGGAGTGGATTGTTAGATTGTATGAAGTGTGTATTTTCCCTTTAAAAGAAATTTTCATACTGTGTTCTGAACTTACAATGTAGTTTTGCATCTACCAGTATCAATAAGAGCTCCATTTGCTCCAAATCCTTCCTGATGCTTGGAATTATAAAGTTTTAAAAATTCTAGCTGTTCTAGAGGGTATGGAGAAATATTGTACTTATCATGACTTATATTTTCCTGATAACTTAAGATGTTGAGCTTAACTAATGGTAATTTGTATATTTTCTTTGGTAAAGGGTCTGTTCCATCTTGGTGGCCCTGGGGTTTTGAACTCAGGGCCTTGTGCTTGCTGGGCAGATGCTCTATCACTTGAGCCATGCTTTTTTTTTTTTTTTTTTTTTTTGAGCTGATTGTCTTAATACTGAGTTGAAAGAGATCTTTACATAGATTAGTTACAAGTCTAAATGTTTTGTCTCTTTTCTTGTTTCTTTCCAGTATCTTTAGAAGTTTTAGATTTGGTCAAGTCTAGTGCATCAGGGTTTTTTTCTTTTTGTTTCTGTTTTTAGTAGTTTGTATTTTTGTTCCAAGACATTCTTTCTCACCCAGTGTCACAGTTATTTTCTTTTTTTCTAGAAATTTTGTAGTTTTAGTTCTTTTGTTAGGTTTATGATCCATTTGGATTTTACCTTTATATATGGAGGAAAGGGGGATGCATGTCCAGTTGTAACAGCACTATTTGTTGAAATAAACTATCTTCCCCCCTTGGCACTTTGGTCAAAAATGAATTAAACGGGCTGGGGGTGGCTCAAGTGGTAGAGTACTTTCCTAGCATACACAAGTACTGCACATACACATACAAAATTGAACATATAATTTGTGGGTTTATTTCTATAGTGTTTATTCTGTTTGTGGTCTATAATTATGTCAGTGCCACATTGTATTCATTATGATGACAATTTTTTTTAATGTTTGCCTATTTATTTAATTTATTTTTGCAGTGCTAGGGATTGAAACAAGGTCTTTGTGAATGCTAGGCAAACACTCTACCACTGAGGTACATCTCCAGTCCTTGACTTTTTGACAGGGTCTTGCTGTGTCATGCTGGCCTGAAACTTGCTATGTAACCCAGGCTAGCTTTAAAGTGGTGATCCTTCTGCCTCTGCCTCCAGAGCGCTGGAATTACAGGCACGCACTGCCATGCCTGGCAGTAGTGGCTTTACTTTACATCTGAATAACAGATTGTAACAAAAGTGTTTTTCCTGGCATTTCTATAAAAATTTTATCAACTTGCCAGGTTCTACCAAATGACTGTTGGGATGTTGGTTTGGATTATGTTGTGTTTATAGATCAATTTGGGAGAAATGACTTTTGAGTCTTTAAATCTATGAACATAGTATAGGTCCTTTTATTTAAACCTTCATTTTTTTCCTCAACAATATATAATTTTTAGTATATAGGTCTTACACATTAAATTTATCTCTAAGTAAATCATGCTTTTGGTGTTATAATGCTGTCGTAAGATTTTATTTTTCATTTGTTCTTGATGAGCATATGGAGGTGCAGATGATTTTAGTCATTGCACATGTATCCTTGGGCCTTAAGAAACTCACTTATTTTTTCTGATGTGTTTTGGTAGATTCTTTGAGATTTTCTGTGTAGACAGTCATATCCTCTAACTAAAAGGCAGTTTACTTCTTCCTTTACTGTCTGTATGTCTTTTATTTATTTTTCTTTCCTTAAAAAAATTGTGCTGGTTGTGCCTTCAATAAACCATTGAAGAGAAGTGGTGAGAGTGGGTGTCCATGCCTTGTTTCTGATCTTAGTAGGATTCATCTGCCTTTGATACTTGTACAGTATTAGCTGTACCTTCTTCATGGGTGCGCTTTATCTGATTGAGGAAGTTTCTTTGTGTCCTTGCTTTGCCGAGACTTGTCTTTAATCTTTTCAAGTGTAGATTGTGTTTGTGGGTTATCATTTGCTTAGGTACATGTACGGGAGCAAGGAACTTACTCGGAATAAAAGAGAGTGTGTTCGGAAGTTGAAGGAGGAAATAAAAATCCTGCAGCAAAAATTGGAAAGGTGAGTTTATGAACACTTTTGTAATTAGAAATGTCAAAGAGAGAGAGTAGATTATGAAGGCTAATTAATTTGTTTACACTTAAAAATTGATTCAGAGTTTAATAACTAGGGTATTTTATAAAATAGCTAAGAAATTTTTTTAATATGAAGTAGTCGTCAAGACCAGAAAATATTATCCACAGGTAAGTGGTAGGACCAGGGGACTTAAGTGACTCTGAGTTATACTGGTAGTTATTGGTAGGCAGCCTGAATAAAACCCAAGTTCTGATAGCGTGTATATGGCTTTTCACCTTCTGCTTCCTCCACAGTCTTCCTCATGGTGCTCCACTTCACTTGGAAGAGTGGTTTCTGAAGTGTTCAGAAAGAGGGGCTCTAGCTGACTAAAAGGGCTAACGTTTATGACACATGCAAAATCCTTTCTCTTATTGTTTGTTTTGCACTGAATATTTCTGTGGAGTTACCTTGATTTCCTTAGGAGAAGTCAGTGATTTCTTTCTAGTCTAGGTAGATCCCATTGATTGAGCATTTACAAAGAACATCCCATTCAGTCAGTATCTTTTTCTCCTTTGTCTGTTCAGCAGTTTCACTCCTACCATTACCCCATCTATCCAATGTATTGCTAAGTCATTAATTTCTGTGAGGACTACATTGTCCATCCCAGGTCCAAGATGGATCCTGCACCATAGCTCCTGCCCCACCTCATCTTCCTCTCCTTCAGAAAGATCTCCAAAATGTGTTGTGACTCTGTCATGTGTTGTCTGAATAGATACTAAGCTGAACACCCACTCCTCAGATATTTTCCTGGGAGTGATTTATAGAACTCTGAGTGCTGTTCTATTTTACTTTATACTCTAAAGCTGGAAACTTTAAATAATAGTTAATATTATCATCATTTTGTGCTTGCTCTGTAGGTGCTCTACCACTTGAGCCATGCTTCCTGTCCCTTTAGATTATTTTTTATAGAACCAAACATACTTGATACTTTATAGCTAAGAAGAAACCAGGAACCAATAATACATTCAGGCTTATTTAGATTTTAAAATAGAGCATAGGATCATTCCCTTGGTATAATATTAGTTTTGTTTTAAAATAAAATGACTTTAAATTTCAGTTAATGTTTGTATATGTATGACACACTACTGGGAAAATAACAAGAACCTTGATACCATTAGGTAGTAGAACTGAGATGCGGTAGATACTTTTATGGTCTGTTTTACACTATTTTGTAATTGACTTTTCTTACTGAGTGCATGCATTACATTTATTGTTTAAGAATAAAAGCGTTTGCCATTTCTTCTCTTAAGAAACCCGTATATAATATTGAAAATAAGATTTTTTCTATACAGTGTAACAAATTTTTGAAACCACTTTTGCTCTGGTTTTATTAATCAAAACAGGTTCTGCATTATATGAAGTAATTGGCCTAAAGTTATCTAAAGGAACTCATTAGAAGAACACAAAAATTATGTCATAAAATTAACGACAGGTGTCTTAGAGAAAAAATTCCCTTGTGATTTTTATATCAGTATTTTGTTAAAATGCAGCAAACCTAGAAAGAGTTACACATGTAAAATGTTTACAATCCTGTGACTGATTATCAGTGCTGCATTGCATATGTAGTGTGAAAGATACGTAGAGTTTGATAGGCTGGTAATAGTAAAAGTGGAGGCAAGAAAGTACAACAGGCATAGAATAGTTCTCTAAGGCTTCTCTACCTTTACATATCAGATCCTTTTCGGTGAAAGCCACAACTCTCTACAGGAGGCAGATGCTATTTCTCCTTTAAGTTACTGAAGATAATAGTGGGTAGATCCCTTTCTGCCTTTGCTGAGCTAGCCTTTGCTATCTGTTGATTATGTGATTGACTTTGAGTTGCATTGTCCTTTATTATCCACTTTCTTTTCTTTCTTTTTTTTTTTTTTTTGGTACGAGTTTGAACTCAGGGCCTCACGGCTGCTAGGCAGATGCTCTACCACTTGAGCCACACCTCCAGCCCTGTTTTCATTTTACAGTGTCCTTTTTGGTACAGAACAGGTGATTTCCCTTAATCCAAATTTTATGCCTGTTTCTTTCTTTCACTGTATTCAGAGACAAGAAATGTGAAGGGACTCTATTCTTTTGGAAAAGCAGAATATTGGATATTATTTAAATATTCGTTAATTGTTTTGGTCACATGCTTGAAGATATTTATTATCTACTCTTCCTGCAGAAATCTTTAATAATTTATGCCTGGCCTATGCCATTGAATGAGTGTGTAATAATAGAGTACTTAAGATCCTGCAGAAGAAAGATTTGCTAGCTAAACTCTGCCCTTTATTGATATCTCCCTATTTCCTGCTTTCTGTCATCCTCAGTTGTGAAGTAGTTGGTCTAAAGGCAGCAATGAAAAACCCCTTGTACTAGTTCACCAGAATTACTTTCAGATTGGAGTACTAGTAACATATGTATGTTCCCTTAAGAAACAATTTTGTTTTCTGTCTGGAGCTTAACTATGACACCAAGAGAAAGCATTTTGATTAGGAGCCATTTGAAATGTTTCTTGTTCGATATAAAACATTAATTGTTAGCAAGTTTTCCTGTGTTAGTTAGAGAATTCCTATCCTCTGGTTGAGTGACCTATTGGATACTGTATGCATTAGGAATAAGCGTCTCTGTTGACTCCTGATGTGATAGGTGTTTTGTCACCAAGCCTCAAATGCACAGCAGACTCATGTGGTGGAGAACCGCTGTCTTTGCCTCTTAGGTATGTGAAGTACGGCTCGGGCCCGGCTCAGTTCCCACTCCCCGACATGTTGAAATACGTTATTGAATTTGCTAGTACAAAACCTGCCTCAGAAAGCTGTCCGTCTCCAAGTGACACATGCGTGACATTACCACTTCCTTCAGTGCACTGCCCAGTTTCTGACCTGACATCCAAAGAAAGGTAATGATAACAGACTTTTTAAAAACAGTATGTGTCATTTTTCTGGTTTAATTTGAACTATGCACCACTTTCTGGTTGGTTAGCACTTAGCTCACAAGATCTCAAGGAACTGTGAGCCTGTCGTAAGGGAAGGACTTTTGTCAACTGTCACCCAAGTAACAGTGTTCTAGTTCTCTTCAGTGCACCAGTCTCTGGGATGGCTGAGGTTGTTTCAGAGACTTCTCACTATCTAGGACAGTGATCATACTCTGCCAGAACTGCCATCCTGTGAGCTCACTCTCCCTAAAGGCCTTTTTCAGAGGAAAGTCAAGCCCTGATCTTCCCAGACATCTCATTCTCCCATCTCCTGTGATGTGTGCATGGTTAAGTAAACATCAAGAAAAGAGACCTATTCATGATTAGAGAACTAAAACATAAAACAGCCCTCCTTTTCCATTCAGCTCAACCAGATACAGCAATTTGTATTGTTCAGCTTGGGTCACATTTGATGTGTTTGTGTTCTCACTAATACAAATACTAGTACCCAGGGAGGGTGGGCACCCCCTTCTTGCGGTCTTCCTGCCTCTTCCTCTCCAGTCCTGGAGTTTCAGGCCTGAGCCACCATGCCTGGCTTTGATATCTTTAAATGTTAGGTTCGTAATTGGGATGCCAACAGAGCAGGGCACAGTGGACCATGGCTGCGATCTCAGCATTCAGGAGGCTGAGGCAGGAAGATTACAAGTTCAGGGCCAGCCTGGGCTACATGAGACCCTGTATCAAAAAATAAAAACCAGCAAGGACCGTATCTGCCACATAGCCACGTTGTGTTAAGTGAGACGATTCATATAAGAAAAAGTTTAACTTAGTATCTTTACAGAGTTAATACTCATTGAGTAATAGCTGCATTTTTGTATATAGCAGCTTGTTTTCCAAAGCATGTTAATTTTGGTCAAAGTATATTGTAGAAATTATCAAATAAGCATTATTTTTGTCTTCCTTTAGTACAAGTCCAGAAAGCACTTCTCAGGATGTTGGAAGTACCTTTTCTTCTGAAGACTCCCTTCACAAATCTGAGGTACGGAAGACCGCCCCACGGTCTTCCCTGGAAATGCCTACTCAACCAGCTCCCCGAACAGTCACAGACGAGGAGATGAACTTTGTTAAGACCTGTCTTCAGAGGTGGAGGAGTGAGATTGAACAAGATATACAAGGTTGGTGCTCAAAGCTTGTCAGTTGCTCTTTGCCTTTCCTGTTCTTTGAATATTTGGAATCTAGGTACCTTGCTTATGCTTCCTGCCATTGCCATACATGCTGCTGAATTTAAACCTGGTGATCGTGACTCTTCATGCCCTGTAAAACTGCTTCACATCCCCATTATGCAACTGCAGGAGGATTACTCCTAGGTTCCCTCCTCAGAATTTCTGGAAATTTGTAGATACTTAGACACTCACAATTACCCCTGCTGAGGTCAGTGTTTATTCCTTCCTTCTTCCCTCCCTCCCTCCCTACCTCCCTGTTTTTCTCTCTCTCCCATCTCCCATCTTCTCCCCTCCTTTTCCTTTTCTTTCCATTCTTTCTCTCTTTCCTTTCTTGGTCTCCTTTCTTCTTTCTTTCTGTGTTCCTTGCACTGCTGGGGGATCAAACCGAAGGGTTTATGCATGCTAAGCACATGTTCTACCATTGAGTTGTACTCTGAACCCAGATTTTCCTACATTTAGTTTCTGTTCATGCAGCAGTTTAGTTGCCCAAACTTAGAATTCCTCTATTTCTTTTAAATCGTTTCCATGTAAAATCTTTTCCATACTTTACTGAAGCTTAATGAGGCAGAGAGTATTTGAGTGGAGCATATAATGTGAAATTGAATTATTAAGCATTCTGTTCTTAAAGTCATTTGGTCTTATTGCCACATTGCTGTCCCTTCCTTTCCTTTCTCCTTTCATTTAAGACAAATAAAATTCCAGAGTCCATCCAAATTCTTATTCAGAGAAATTTAGCCCTACCCTTTGTCCTGCCCCCTCATTTCAGAGCCTCTTATGATGTACAATTTTACCCATAAGTGACTCATTGAAGTTTTTTCCTGAATTTGTCCATTTTCCTCTTGAAAAAATTTTGGGGCTAATTATTAAAAAAAAAAAGTTAATGCAATTGTGTTGGATGAAAAGCCTCCATAAGCTAGAGCCTAGCTGCTTCAACACCATATGCTATTTTGTCATTCATAGTGGGAAACTGAACTTGTTAGAACCATTAGTGCAGAAAAGAAATACTGTTTGCTTAGTTGAACAACCTGTGTGATGTGGACTGAGATAATTTTAATGAAGTATTCTTTTTTAACAGATTTAAAGAATTGTATTGCAAACACCACCCAGACTATTGAGCAGATGTACTGCGATCCTCTCCTTTGTCAGGTAGAGTGAGAATTAATGGGAAAGTAGTCAAGGCACATGTTGATGGGAGTCAAGAAAACATAGTTTTCTTTGAAACCACATGGGATGCTCCCTGAGACTTAAGATAGAAACATATTGTTTCCTTATTTTATGCAAAGAAAGCAATGTAGCTCTTACCTGCAGTAGAACCTAAAACATCCTTATTTTGAAAATACCACGTCCTGCCATGTGGTATTTTTTCATACAGTAGAAAGGTTTGCTGCCATATATTCATGAAAGTTTCTCAAAAAATGGCAATTTAAGAACTGCAGTAAGGAAAGCTGACCTAGGGACCATTTGTGCATTCTTTCTGTGTGATAGTCCCTGCGAGAGTTTTGTTAGCAGTGTGCTTTCAGGCTTTATTTCCCTAATAACTTAAGGTACAAAAGGGAGTCAGGCAGGACAGAAGTTTTACTCTCCACACACATTTTGTTCAGAATAGTTCTAGGAGTGACCCTGCAGAGGCCTCTGTGTGAATGGACCACAGCAGGATGACTGCAGGAGCACAGTTCTGCTGTGTATCAGGGATGTGCATGTGAATTGTGGGGTTCCCTATTGTCTCTTTTGTGTTATTCAAAAATACTTAACCAACAAAAGCATGTCAAGGTAATGACAGGAGTTTAGAGTTAAAAGCACCTTCAGAGGGGAGGTGGGAGGGGCATGGAAATATGGGGGGTGAGCTTGTTCAAAGTACACTGTACACATGTATGGAATTACCTTCATGAAATCCCCTAGTATTACTAACATATGATAATTCGAGAATAATTTTTTTTTAAGAGTCTTCAGAGAAGTCTAGCTTAAACATCTTGATTTGAAAGTTCTGGGTCTGAGGCCTAATTGGTAGGCTCCTAGGCTGTTCTGTTAGTGCATCTTGAACTAGCAAGATGCTTGATGTGAACCCCATACCAAATACATGTGCAATAGTCATTTTTCCTCTCTCTGATGGTTGGAAATCATTGTGAACTTTAATAACCTAAACTTGATCTGCTTTCTTTGCTTAATTGAGGCATTTCTTTTCTGACTGCAGGTGCCTTATCGCTTACATGCAGTTCTTGTTCATGAAGGACAAGCAAATGCTGGACACTACTGGGCCTATATTTATAACCAACCCCGCCAGATCTGGCTCAAGTACAATGATATCTCTGTCACTGAGTCTTCCTGGGAGGAACTTGAGAGAGATTCCTATGGGGGCCTGAGAAATGTCAGTGCGTACTGTCTGATGTATATTAATGACAAGCTACCCCACTTCAGTGCAGGTAAAAAGACCTTAACAGAACCCAGAGATTGGGGAAAATCTGCAAGGCCCAGGGAGGTGAACAGTCTCATACTTCTTTTGAAAACATTTAAACTAAAATTTATTATTTATTATCATGTAATGATGCATTTAAAAATACATAACACTGTAAAAGGGAATAAAAAGGGAAAATGACTTTGCTTTACTGCTTACATCCTTGATCACTAGTCTTACTCCCCAGCAAGTATATACTGTTAAGATTCCTATGTAGTGTTCAAGAACTTTTTATTTATCCCCCATCCTTTTTTTTCTGTCTACATGAGGTATTTTTTTCCATTCAGTTCTGTACTTTTTCAATAATAGAGTATTTAGATCTCTGTATTTTTGTAATTAGAACCTCCTCATACTTTTTAAACAACTGCATAATAATTCCATTGCATGGACTATTGTATTTTTATTTTATTTTTTGGCAATACTAGGAGTTGAACATAGGGCTCTTGGGCTTGTTGTGGATGTGCTCTGCTGCTTGAGCCACACAGCCCTTTTTGTGTTGGTTTTTTGTTTTGTTTTTATTTATTTATTTATTGACAGTACTAGGGTTTGAACTCAGTCTCATGCTTGCTCGGCAGGTGCTCTACCATCTGAGCCACTCCGCCAGTCTTTTCAAGATGGTCTCTCAAACTGTTTGTCCAGGCTGTCTTGGAATTGTGATCCTCCTGATCTCTGCCCCCTGAGTAGTTAGGATTACAGGCGTGAGCCACGGGCGCTCAGCTGTGTTGGTTTATTGTGAGATAGGGTCTCTCTGTATGCGAAGGCCCTGGGCATCGATCCTTGCCCTTTTGCTTTCTCACGTAGCTGGGATGATAGGCACATACCACCATACCCAGCCATTGGTTGAGATGGCGTCACGGAAACTTTTTGCCCAGGTTGGCTTTGAACCTGAGTCCTCGCTATCTCTACAGGTTTAAGGTTACAGGTTTAAGCCAACACACCTGGTCCCATACTTTTATATACGTCCAATATATATGTATAAAATTTATTGACCAGACTCCCATTGATGGAGTTTTAAATTGTGTTTACTTTTTGCTTCCTTTTTTTAATGACTTCCTTACGTTTACAGTTTTGCATCCTTTGGAGAAGAGCTAAAGTTTTTTACTTTACAATTTTTTTGGTGGGTGATGGTCAAACTCAGAGCCTTGCATGTGCTGGGCAAGTGTTATACCATGATGTTACATCCCCATCTGTTAGAAGTGTTACATTTTAAAGGTGAGCAGTTTCATACTTCTCATAAAGAGCAGTAATAAATCTCTTTTAATTGATATGTTGTTCCTTAATGCATGCTTTCAAACTTTATCTCTCCAATAGCTTAGTAGCTCTAGAAGGAGGTTTTGGATGGAAATTCGTACTCTCATTCTTCAGCTGGCTGACAGACTTTAAAAGGGTCTGTAGTTGTCTAGAGTCATACAGCTTGTAAATAAATGTCAGGCCCAAGATTCAAATCCAGTTCTGACTCCTAATTCTATCCCATTTCACCTTACATTATTCTCTTTCTTTCCCATCTCCGTGAGAGGTCTTATGACCAGCATTTTACATGTAAGGTGGTAGAAGGTTTTTCCTTTTGATACTTGACTTTACTGTGATCCATGAGAAAGCACGCAAAGCATTTTGTCCAGGACTACATTGTCTTTCTCCCTTACCAGTGTGGTTGGGGAACAGGAAGTAGAAGGAATGGTCATTTAATAATCAGTAATGTTCAGAATTGTGTATTTAGCTTGGTATGTAGTACACTCCTGTAATCCCAGCAATCTGTAGGTTGACATAGGAAGGTCACAAGTTCACAGTTATCCTAGGCTGCATAGTGAGACCCTGTCTTAAAACAAGCTGGGACATTATACTTAACAGAGAAAAACTGAAACCATTCCCTCTAAAATCAGGAACCAGACAAGGATGCTCACTATCTCCACTCCTATTCAACATAGTACTGGAATTCCTAGCCAGAGCAATTAGGCAAGAAGAAGGAATAAAAGGAATACAAATAGGTAAAGAAACTGTCAAAATATCCCTATTTGCAGATGACATGATCCTATACCTTAAAGACCCAAAAAACTCTACTCAGAAGCTTCTAGACATCATCAATAGCTATAGCAAGGTAGCAGGATATAAAATCAACATAGAAAAATCATTAGCATTTCTATACACTAACAATGAGCAAACGGAAAAAGAATGTATGAAAACAATTCCATTTACAATAGCCTTAAAAAAAAATCAAATACCTAGGTGTAAACCTAACAAAAGACGTGAAAGACCTCTACAAGGAAAATTATACACTTCTGAAGAAAGAGATTGAGGAAGACTATAGAAAATGGAGAGATCTCCCATGCTCATGGATTGGTAGAATCAACATAGTAAAAATGTCAATACTCCCAAAAGTAATCTACATGTTTAATGCAATTCCCATCAAAATTCCAATGACATTCATTAAAGAGATTGAAAAATCTACTGTTAAATTTATATGGAAACACAAGAGGCCACGAATAGCCAAGGCAATACTCAGTCAAAAGAACAATGCAGGAGGTATCACAATACCTGACTTCAAACTATATTACAAAGCAATAACAATAAAAACAGCATGGTACTGGCACAAAAACAGACATGAAGACCAGTGGAACAGAATAGAGGACCCAGATATGAAGCCACACAACTATAAGCAACTTATCTTTGACAAAGGAGCTAAAAATATACGATGGAGAAATAGCAGCCTCTTCAACAAAAACTGCTGGGAAAACTGGTTAGCAGTCTGCAAAAAACTGAAACTAGATCCATGTATATCACCCTATACCAAGATTAACTCAAAATGGATCAAGGATCTTAATATCAGACCCCAAACTCTAAAGTTGATACAGGAAAGAGTAGGAAATACTCTGGAGTTAGTAGGTATAGGTAAGAACTTTCTCAATGAAACCCCAGCAGCACAGCAACTAAGAGATAGCATAGATAAATGGGACCTCATAAAGCTAAAAAGCTTCTGTTCATCAAAAGAAATGGTCTCTAAACTGAAGAGAACACCCACAGAGTGGGAGAAAATATTTGCCAACTATACATCAGACAAAGGACTGATAACCAGAATATATAGGGAACTTAAAAAACTAAATTCTCCCAAAACTAATGAACCAATAAAGAAATGGGCAAGTGAACTAAACAGAACTTTCTCAAAAGAAGAAATTCAAATGGCCAGAAAACTCATGAAAAAATGCTCACCATCTCTAGCAATAAAGGAAATGCAAATTAAAACCACGCTAAGATTCCACCTCACCCCTGTTAGAATAGCCATCATCAGCACCACCACCAACAACAGGTGTTGGCGAGGATGCGGGGGAAAAAGGAACCCTCTTACACTGTTGGTGGGAATGTAGACTAGTACAACCACTCTGGAAAAAAATTTGGAGGCTACTTAAATAGCTAGACATCGATCTACCATTTGATCCAGTAATACCACTCCTGGGGATATACCCAAAATACTGTTACTCCAGAGGCACCTGCACACCCATGTTTATTGCGGCACTATTCACAATAGCCAAGTTATGGAGACAGCCAAGATGCCCCAGCACTGATGAATGGATTAAGAAAATGTGGTATCTATACACAATGGAATTCTATGCAGCCATGAAGAAGAACGAAATGTTATCATTCGCTGGTAAATGGATGGAATTGGAGAACATCATTCTGAGTGAGGTTAGCCTGGCCCAAAAGACCAAAAATCGTATGTTCTCCCTCATATATGGACATTAGATCAAGGGTAAACATAACAAGGGAATTGGACTATGAGCACATGATAAAAGCGAGAGCACACAAGGGAGGGGTGAGGATAGGTAAGACACCTAAAAAATTAGCTAGCATTTGTTGCCCTCAACGCAGAGAAACTAAAGCAGATACCTTAAAAGCAACTGAGGCCAGTAGGAAAAGGGGAACAGGTACTAGAGAAAAGGTTAGTTCAAGAAGAATTAACCTAGAAGGTAACACCCACGCACAGGAAATCAATGTGAGTCAATGCCCTGTATAGCTATCCTTATCTCAACCAGCAAAAACCCTTGTTCCTTCCTATTACTGCTTATACTCTCTATACAACAAAATTAGAGATAAGGGCAAAATAGTTTCTGCTGGGTATTGAGGGGGTAGGGGGGAGAGGAGGGGGTGGAGTGGGTGGTAAGGGAGGGGGTGGGGGCAGGAGGGAGAAATGAACCAAGCCTTGTATGCACATATGAATAATAAAAGAAAAAGGAAAAAAAAAAAACAAGCTGGGAGCTGGGGGCTCACGTGTATAACCCTAGCTACTTGGGAGACTAAGATTGGGAGGATCACAGTTCAAGGCCAATCCCAGCAAATAGTTCAGTAGACCCCAAATATAACCAAAATAACCAGAGCAAAGTGGATTTGAGGTGGCTCAGGTGGTGGAGTGCCTGCTTTGCAAGTTTGAAACCCAGAGTTCAATACCCAGTCCTGCCAAAATAAACAAAAAAAGAAAAGAAAAGAAAGGAAGGAGGGAAGGGAAGGAAGGAAGGAGATTGCATATTTATAGTATGAAGGCACAAACTTGGTGAAGATGCTTGGGGAGTTCTTGTACACACTGTTGGTAAAATACAGCAGCCTTGTTATTGCCTGCACTGTACATTTTATATTATAAAACCAAACAAGTGGAAACTGTCACCTGCTTAGTGGAAAGGCTAGTTAGTAGCAGCTAGTGAATATATGCATACGTCCTCGATAGATTTGGCATTTCTCATCATAACTTTTTATTATGGACCATATGACCACTGGTTTATAATTTCTTTCTGTTTGATTGTGTGAAACTTGAGAGAAGTATAAATGCCTTGAAATTCATATCTAGCCTTTTTGATATAGGAGTATATTCTTATCAATAATATCAATGGTTAAATTCATAAAACTATTTAGTTTGAAATTTCTACTGAATCTATTGATTTCCTAAGTTTCTAAGAAATGTTTGGTTCATCCAGTGATTTACCAGGATTAGGTTGTCATTCATTCATTCATCCAGTCATCCAACAGATATTTAAAAGTGCCTATTTACTATATGCCAGGCACTATTATGGGTGTGCTTTGCTTATTGGTCTCATATCATTGGTCTTCCTGATGAATTACGCATGTATGTATTTTTAGTTAGCAACAAGAAAAAAAGGATGAAATGTTGGGCTCTCCTCCTGTTTAGAAACTACCTACCTTTTTCTGGGCGGTACTCCATTTAACTCTGTCTCTGTTTTTCCTCAGAGTCAGCCCCCAGTGAATCAGATCAGATGATGGGAGAAGTGGAAGCTCTGTCTGTTGAACTCAAGCATTATATTCAAGAAGATAACTGGCGGTTTGAGCAGGAAGTAGAGGAGTGGGAAGAAGAGCAGTCTTGTAAAATCCCTCAAATGGAATCCTCTAACGGCTCAACATCACAGGATTTCTCTACATCACAAGGTATCTGAGAAGGGTGTGATGTTGGTGATGTAGTAACACTCATGCTGTACCCCTACTCCCTGCCAGCCCTGTACCTCAGCCTGCCGAGTGACACCAGTCTTCACAGTATGTTTAATTTATAGTTGGTATGGCACAACCTGATAGAATGAACAATGGCTTTAGAATGTGATTTCTGATGAGCAGAAATAATACCAGAAAGACTACCTGTGCCTTACATGTATAGGCTTACTCATTCCCCAGGTTGTAGAGAAACTGTGATGAATTAAAAACTGTTCTCCAAAGGAGATCTTCCCAGCAAATGGTTGTATATAGGAAGCCTCCGTTTGTTTACTTTGTTTCACCCCGTCCCCCCGTAGGATTTTATTATGTAGCTAAGGCTGGCCTTGAACTTTCAACTCTTCTGCTTCGGCCTCCCATGTGCTGGGATTATAAGTGTGTACCACCACGCCTGGCTACAGGAAGTCTTCTTGGCATAGAGATGACAAGTTGGGAGCATAGTAAATTTCAGATCTTCAGTGGTTTCTTTCTAAATAGCCTTTTCTTGTAGTTACCAGTTTCTAGGGGAATTTTGCACAGAATTTAGAAGGATTGTGTATTCAAGTCCCACCTGCCTATTACCGGTGTGTTACAGATGATATTAACCATCAGATGCTAATGCCTTTGTGCAATTTTGTCAGAGCCTCCAGCAGCCTCTTCTCCTGGGGCTCGCTGCCTGTCATCTGAGCATGCTGTGATTGTGAAGGAGCAGACTGCCCAGGCCATTGCAAACACAGCGCGTGCCTATGAGAAGAGTGGCGTAGAAGCAGCACTGAGTGAGGTGAGGCCGATGGGGAGCCCAGGTTCAGGAGGGCCTGGCCCTCCGCAGCGATGCCAGCTTTCTCACACTGCTCTGTTCTGTGTCTCTGCGGCACTTAACCATCCCTTTGTATTTCTCCTCCATTCTGCTGCCACAGCCTAAGGAAGCTGAACCTGAGAGGTCCGTGCCCCAGGAAACAGACCTTGCAGAGCAGTCAGAGCAGCCCCAGAGGGCTATTGATGCAGAATCTGCTGCCCAGCCTAATTCTGAGGTCTCTGAAGTCGAGATACCCAGTGTGGGAAGGATTCTGGTTAGATCTGATGCAGATGGCTATGATGAGGAGGTACAGAGATGAGTGCAGGAAGCAGCTGTTTGTTGTCAGTCTTGTATTTCCTTCTCATGTGACTGCATATTCCTTTTTAAGGTGTTTGGCAATAGATACTATTTTCTCATTAAAACAAATAATTGACAAGAAGGCCTGTTTGGTTTGGATCTTATTTATCATTTATTAAAAGACAGTCACAGTCTTGTTCCCGTTGTGCACTGTCTCTGTGTGTATGTCCACCCAGGCTTACTTTTGTGGGGGCTGCTGCAGAGTCTAGTTGGCTCAGAAAGGTATTGTGGATTAAAAATGACCTTCTGGAGAGTCTTGTTGTTTGTTTGTCTTTTTGTTTTTCTTTTTGTTTTGTTTTGAGACAGGATCTGACTGTGGCCCAGGCTGGCCTCAAACTCACAATCCTCCTTCCTTAGCCTCCCAAGTGCGGGGATTATAAGTGTATACCATAATGCCTGGCTGAGAATTTTTGTTTTTGATATTAGTCCATTATGTTTCCTCCATATAGAAATTATCAGTTGTCCATGAGTAAAACAAGTGTAGATTAAAGTTGACGTTGTTTTAATTCTAAATCTTTGGCAAGAAGCTGCAGAATCTCAAGTTATTCATAGTCTATCTCCTCTCTGATTGCACTGCACAGTAACAGTCACAAATCCCGTCTCTCAGAGTTCTCTTCTTTCCTATGGGGTATTTTGTTTTTAGTCATTGGAAGATTTTTGTTTATAGAGTCATGTTTGTATAGCTCATGGTTTCTACACTATTTGTAATATACCATTCATCCTAGTAAAACTCGAAAATATTTGTGTATTTAAACTATATACTCAGAATTGCAGAACTAAATTGGGATTCTGAGCTCAGATACTTCCCTCTGAGAAGTAAATAACTTAATTATTCGGCTGTGCCATATTAAGATATTTTTGGACATCTATGCAAAATTTGAACATGTAGTGTAGGGCTAGTTTGTCTTGGGCAAGGTGTTGACGTTATGTAGGGGACAGAGGTGGTGCATGCCTGTAGGAACAGGGTATGAAACTTGACTTGCAGTCCATGCTGGCCAAGGGACACATTGCTTTACTTCCCTTCCACTCTGTTCACCTTGCTTTCATACAGTCTTCTTTTGATCCTTTCTTCTCTCCTTTTTTCTCTCTGTGTTTTGTGCCCTCTTGTGGTAGGTGATGCTGAGCCCTGCCATGCAAGGGGTCATCCTGGCCATAGCTAAAGCCCGTCAGACCTTCGACCGAGATGGGTCTGAAGCAGGGCTTATTAAGGTATCTTTGTTTTAAAGATTTTAATTCTTATAACCAGGTATCAGAATGTTAGGACAGTGCTTCTATAAACAGTGGGTGGGATTAAAAATGTCCTTCATTAAAGCAAAACTTAAAAGTGTTTTAAGTTTTAAGCCTACAATACTGTTGGCTTCTCTTCTGGGCACTAAGCACACCTCAGCTAGCAGTGCCACACTGTCACACTCGCCTCCTGGGGCTGCTGTTGTTACTGCTAGAGGTGTCCATTAATAAAGCTGACTGAGATTTTGCCTTTGTCGTTTGAGCACCTTCATATACAAAATACGCCATGCTTTTAAGGTATTTGAATAAAGTTTAAGATACTTGAGAAAAATTGCGTTTGTGTGGATTTTTTAAAATCCAGAACATTGCACTAAGGTATATACCTGCAACAATTAAAACTTAGTATTTCTTTTTTCAAGAACTTCATGAGAAAAATGAGTTTGTTATGAGTATAGTCTGTCTTTGTTGCCAGAATGCTAGAAGAGTTTCATCCTTTATGATAATGCCTACAACTCTAAGATTTCCTAGTTGCTTTTATAATCCTTTGATAGGAAGAATTCCTTCTGATTGTCATGGCGCTGTGAGACCCTTTAGCCTTTAGGTGTCAATTTCCGTGTGCACAGAAGTCCACAATCCTCCTGTCTCTGACCATTGATTCTGTCTTCAATAGGCATTCCATGAAGAATACTCCAGGCTCTATCAGCTTGCTAAGGAGACCCCCACCTCTCACAGCGACCCTCGACTTCAGCATGTCCTTGTCTACTTCTTCCAAAATGAAGCACCCAAAAGGGTAGTGGAACGGACCCTTCTGGAGCAGTTTGCAGATAAAAATCTTAGCTATGATGAAAGGTGAGAAGGGAACACACAGGTGCTCACCCTCCACTGATCTGACTAGACTAATGTCTCTGAGGGGCACGTTTTTCCCTGCACCCTTTCACTGCTTTCTAAACTTTGTCCCACACAGATCAATCAGTATTATGAAGGTGGCTCAGGCTAAACTGAAGGAAATTGGTCCAGATGACATGAATATGGAAGAGTACAAGGTGAACCCTTTTTTTGTTGTTGTTGTTGTTTTAATCTACAAAGCACATACATTAATTCTGGAGGCAATTGATGCTTTCAGCAAAGGTAACGATTTTGCGTTTTCATAGACAGACTTTTCCTCCCCACTAGAGACCTAGGAAGAATGGATACGCAGTCTTTTCTTGTCTTCCAGACTGCTCCGCCCCCTGTGCAACGCACCTATGCCATTTCCCTCAGCACGCACTTGAGTCCTAAGAATAAAATTCTTGAAATCACACAGTTTTTAAAAAAATGACAGTTTTATAGTGTACATTAATATACATACAGCTACAAATTTTTTTTAAATGCCATGGCATTCTGCATAAACAATGTGTTAGGCCATCAAGTTGTGTTCAGCATACTCACTGAGCTGGAGGTTGCTTTGTGTGACTTGGAACAGCCTTGTCCTTCTGTCTTCCCCAATCTGCATGGTCTTAGCAGTATTTGAGAGGTCATCCATTTATACCAGAGCTGAATGACTTTGACACGGGTGTTGGAAATTAGAATAAATTCTAAAGTTAATGTGGAGTAAATTATTTGTGCTCCCTAGTAGAAGGAATAGAACATTGAAAGTTAAGATCAAGGGCCTGGTGTGTTACTCATGCCTGTAATCCCAGCTACTTGAGAAGTTGAGATAAGAGTTAGCCGTGGTTCAAGGCCAGTCTGGACAAAAAGTTAGCAGGACCCTATCTCAAAGAATGAGTGTGGCGTAATGGCATACATCTGTAATCCCAGCTGCCTTGGAGGCATAGGTAGGAGGATCACTGTCCAAGACTGACCTTGAACAAAAGTGATAGACTCTATCTGAAAAAGATTTAAAGCAAAAAGGTCTGGGGGCATGGCTCAAGTGGTAGAACTCCTGCCTAGCAAGCACAAGGCCCTGAATTCAAATCCTTGTACCAAAAGAAAAAGGAAAATTAGGGTTGTTGGTGGACTTCTATTCTAAATGTTGAGTAGAGTTTTTTTGTTTGAAAGTTTGTGTTTTTGTCTTGGTACTTGGCCAGATGTGCTCAAAAAATGTACTGAATGTGAAACTCACAAGTGACAAGTGCAGCAGTACTTTATTGGGAACAAATCGGTAATGGTAGTTCTTCTTTTACAGAAGTGGCACGAAGATTACAGTTTGTTTCGGAAGGTGTCCGTGTATCTCCTAACAGGCCTGGAGCTCTATCAGAAAGGAAAGTATGTTGGCCTTTTATTTCACTGACACTGTTGGTGAGGCCACTGCTACTTGCTGCTGCCTACCCAGAGAAACTAAGGATCACAGCCGTGCATCACCACCCTGTCTGTCATACACAGTGTGGTCACACACTTTTACTCTTTCCAGAGCATCCTTTTCTCTTTTTTTTTTTTTTTTTTTGTCCTTCACATAGTAGTAGACTTGTTAGTGATGAGATATACTGTGCCAGACTTTCTTTGTGACAAGTGTAGATGAACTCAGAAAATGAATTGTTAAGTTGGTACAGACTCCGTGAGTATCTAGTCCCCTTCTTTGTTTTAGAAATGGAAAAACTGAAGCCCAACGAAGTTCCTGATTTGCCTTGAGTTTCTTGCCTAATTTGTAGAAGAGCTGAGACTGACTGTGGTCTTTGGCCCCAGACTTTTCCCAGTACTCAGTGCTGACTCCATCTTTAAGACTTCCATAATCACAGCCAAGTAGATTCTTATGTTAGGGAGCCCTTGATTTTTCGCAAAAGACATCTCAACTGTGGTTGATCTCCCATCCTCTCCTCCCCTCCCCCCTCTTTTGTTTTTTTCCCCCAAGTACTGGGGCTTGAACTTCTCTTCCATTTTCTAAGGTACCAAGAAGCACTGTCCTACCTGGTATATGCCTACCAGAGCAATGCTGCGCTGCTAATGAAGGGGCCCCGCAGGGGGGTGAAGGAGTCGGTGATCGCGTTATACCGGAGAAAATGCCTTCTGGTGTGTATCATTTGTAAAGCCTGTGTGTGTGTGTGTGTGTGTGTGTGTGTGTGTGTGTGCGCGCGCGTGTGTATGTGTGCGTGGGTGTGTGTGCATGTGTCTGTGCGCACGTGTGTGTGCGCGTGTGTGCATGTGTGTGTGTGCGTGGGTGTGTGTGTGTGTGCGTGGGTGTGTGTGCATGTGTGTGCGCACGTGTGTGTGTGCGGATGTGTGTGCATGTGTATGTGTGCGCGGGTGTGTGTGTGTGTGTGTGTGTGTGTGTGTGCAGGTGTGTGTGTATCTCTGCTTGCCCTTTGAAATCACGTTGAGATGTAACAAACAAAATATCTCTAACACATTTTAGATTTTTTCCAAACTCTCAGGGGCAGTTCTACATTGGGATAGGTTCTTTTACCTTACTTTAAGTGAGCATCATTTTTGTCAGCCCCTGAGAGTGGAATCAGCTGTTCTTTCTCTTTGCCCTTCCTGTGTTCCTGCATTACCACTTTCACCACATTGCTTCTCTACCACGTTGTGAGTTGACTGAGCCTAGCTCCTCGTCTTACTCAGCTGTCTCTTCTAGGTCTGGCAGGAAGTAAGCTTGTAATGAATACATGTTCAAGGAATCAGGATTTTCCCGTGTTCCCTACTGTGCTAGTAGCATACGATGTACATGTAAGCAACTCCAGTTTTATAAAAAGGTTACAAAACACGAGCACTGGCCCTGCTGTCCTCTTAACATCTTGTCACATATCAGCGAAGGCTGGACCTACCCTGCCCCATTTTGCGTTTGGCAGCCACATGGAGAAGGAAAGGCAAATGTAATCCATGTTGTGCTTGTCCTTCAGAGAACTATGAAGAGACAGCAGATTGTGTGTGCACTTGTGTTTATTTGCCCTGACACTCAGCAGATTTGGCTGTCCCAGGGGAAGTCAGTCATCATTTTCACCACTGTCTTGGTCTTTTTAATACCAAATGGAAGCTGTAAGTCATGATGTACGTTGATCGCAACAGCTTTGTTTGTGATTTACACTTTGACTTCTGTGTCAGTTACAGGCGTGGCAGAGCTACCTTGAAGCTGAAAAAATGCATTGTAGATTTGCTGATGTGAATTTTATTAGAGCCATGCTTTTACATTTTAAATCGCCAAATACAGATGGACAACTTGAATATCTTATCTCCCACATAGTGCAGTAATGGGGACGATGTAGTCTTTTCATCACTGGTTCTTAAACTGCAGTGTGTATCAGAATCAGGAAGGGAGCTTTGAAACAGTGGCAGTGCCCAGGCCCCTCCTCAGACGGTTTAACGGCGTATCTGGGGAGGGCTTGCGCATCAGTTTGTCTCCTGCAGGTGATTATGAATAGGTCTCCTGGTTAAGCATGAATCTGACTGTAAGTTTAGGCCAGTGGGTCACAAACTTGGCTGCATTAACCTCACTGGGAGCCTTTATAAAATCTCGATGCCCGGGTCACCACACCCTAATTAATTCAGCATATCTGGGGTTGAACTGGGTTTCCGTGGTTTTTATTTTTTTGGTGAGACTGGGATTTGAACTTAGGACTTCAGCACTTGCAAAGGAGGCTTTCTACCACTTGAGCCACATTTCCAGTCCATTTTGCCGTGGTTTATTTGGAGATAGAATCTCCTGAGTTATTTACCAGGACTGGCGTTGAACCTTGGTCAGCCTGCCAAAGTAGGTAGGATTATAGGTGTGAGCCACTGGCGCCTGGCCATCAATGGTTTTTGAAGTTTTCTAGGTGATTCTGATGTACAGTCAAGTGTGGGAAGCACTTGTTTAGACTTTTATTAAGTGGATACTTATCTTTTTGAGCATTTTTCTCCCCCTATTCTGCTTCTTGTCTGTAGGAACTGAATGCCAAAGCAGCTTCTCTTTTTGAAACGAATGATGACCACTCTGTAACAGAGGGTATTAATGTGATGAATGAGCTGATCATTCCCTGCATTCACCTGATCATCAATAATGACATCTCCAAGGATGATCTGGATGCAATTGAAGTCATGAGAAACCATTGGTGCTCTTACCTCGGGCAAGATATTGCAGGTATGTTGTTTAGCACTTCTCATCATTTCTAGGGTTTTGTAAATTCTAGAAGTTACAGTGGTCTCCCTTAGTATGGGTCACCAAAGTCCTTAGGGGATTGGAATTCCCCAACCTATATATGAGTTAAATGGGTCTATTATGTGGAAACTAGGGGTGAAAGCCTGGGCTCTGCTACTTTTTTTTCTTTCTTCTGCTTCCTTTTTTTTTTTTTTTGTGATACTGGGGTTTGAACTTAGGGCCTCACACTTGGCTCTACCACTTGAGCCACTCTCCCAGCCCTTCTGCTACTCTTAACCTCTGCTCACCTCCTCTGGCTGCTGCAGCACTTCCATGGGCGACCCCAGCAAGTTCTTTTTGAGAACAGACACTGCAACTTCCATTACTCTCTTATCTGCTGAAATAAACAAAAAACACTTTTGTAGTTTAAAAGTCAAAATCTGTTTATGCAGAATATGATTACTACCTGATGGTGCCTTAACTAAATTTTCCTATGACTCAAAGTTGCAAAACATAAGAATATTATTAATTGTGATAATGTCCAGATTAATAAATCAGTACATGGAATATTCTTGCTTATCAAATCTTCTTGGGGAGGGAGCCTGAAGCCAGATATTTTTAGGCCAGTCCAATACACTTGGAAGGTTGGTGTATATTCTGATATGAATCCTCTTTGTTAGTTTCTTACTGATGTAAAGTTAGTCCAGTGACATATTTAACTGTTCAAGTTTATGGTATTTATTGATATTCTATAGGCAGTTGCTATGTATTTCCTTTTAATGTCTTCAGCCTTCATTTAGACAAAGTGTGTCATATAGCTTTACTTAATACCTGGTGTACAGTGGTGTATTTTAAGCGTAGGAAAAAAACCACCAATATAGGTATGGTACATAGTATCATATCCACTTTCTCAAATTTTAAAAGGATGATCGATTAGAAGCCCTATCTACAATACAATTAATATGTACCATTACTCTACTAACATCAGCTTTAAGCAGTGTCCTCAAGCTTTGGTGTATTTGGCCAGTAGGTCTTTGTTCCTGGTTGGCCTAAGGGACTCATCATTTGTTGTTAGCCAGCTATCATCATGGTTTGATCTTTGAGGTTGGGTAATGGGCAGTTTGAAGGCATTCCCAGTTAGTTGTGGGTTTACCAGTTCTTACTCAGAGATCCAGTTATCTGTATATATAACCCTCTCCTTCTCTACAGAAAATCTGCAGCTGTGCTTAGGGGAGTTTCTACCCAGGCTTCTAGATCCTTCTACAGAAATTATCGTCTTGAAAGAACCTCCAACTATTCGTCCCAATTCTCCCTATGACCTTTGTAGCCGATTTGCAGCTGTCATGGAGTCAATTCAAGGAGTCTCAACTGTGACAGTGAATTAAACCCCTCGTGTTCAAGATCCTGGTCTCTGCTACCTGTTGCACAGCAGTCTGTTGTTATGGTATTCACCTGGGGAGAGGTATTAGGTAAACAAGTAAGATTCAGATCCATACCCCCATCCATGCCGTTTAAAGGAGGATTAAAGATAAAATTGCACTTTTTAAGTACAGAATCATGAAAGTTATTTACTAGAAAAGGCAGGGGGCATTGTGTTGAGGTATTTAATTGTGCCAGAAGACCTGAAATGCCTTTGAACCTTCCTTATGCTTGGGCTTTTCTAAGCCTTTTGCCACTTTTTAAATTATCCTTCAGGCATAAATATTTGACAGCAGAATAGAAGTGATTCATCAGAACCTGAACCAGATGAATAGCTCTTAGTGATTTTATCAAATGCAGGTGACATTTAAATACTCTTAACTACTAGAGATTAGTAATAGAAACATAGCCTAGCTCTTGACAGGCGATGATAAAATGACTTGTTGATGAACCTCTGCCCTTTACATGTGGGTGGAACATAAGATCACATAGCAGTAAGAAGCTGAGAAGTCAAAGGAAGGCTGAGTCTCTTTCGTTCTTCTCTTCTAGATCTCTAAACAAACCAGAAAACCTCACAGTCAGTCTGAGTGAAAGAAAGGAAAGTACTGAGGACTTTCAACAGAATAGCATTGTGAAGCTTGACTAACGATAGCGTTTTAGTCGTTAACCATTTAGGCAAAATTTTCCAGATATCTGAAAATTGTCAAAAACAGGTGTCTAAGGCTACTTCTGGCCAAATACATTTTGATTCCCTTTTCCTTTTTTTGATTTTAAGAAATAAGGGATGTGGATTTGTAAAAAGAAAATAAAATCTATATATATATATATATATATATATATGTGTGTGTATATATAGAGAGAGGAAAAAACCATTTTTAAAGACTCCTAATTGGGAATTAACATTTTAACCAAATTTTAAAGGTTAATGGAGAAATCATGGGAGGGAAAAACACTTGATACAACTATGCAGATTTTATAAATGTGCAATAAAAGGATTTGTTTTACCTTTGGTGTGTAGTGTGGCCCTTATTTAAATCTATATTTTCAGTCTGGTGGAGTGGCTCAAGTGGTAGAGCACCTGCCTAGCAAGTGTGAGGCTCTGAGTTCAAACCCCAGTACTGCCAAAAAAAAAAAAAATCTATATTTTTTGTTTTGGAAATGGATGGACTAAGTAAGCATTTGTCTTGTTTCAGTGTTTGTCTGTTAAAAGAAAAAGGCAGATTAAGGGTTGAGAAAGTTGATATGCATGGAGGTGTCAGCATTTGAGTTCTGAGCAGCGCCCAGTGGTGACTGACATCTTATTCATTTGCCACTGGTATTGCATGTAAATGTATTCACTTTGGAATTTGTCAAGTTTTAGAATGCAAAAATTGATTTTCTTAAAACTGAGCTTCTTGTATTTTGACTGTTAGTGGTAGGCCATCTCTTCAGGTATTTTGGAGTCCTTTTGTATTTTAAAGCTTGTTGCAGAGATTTCTTTCAAGGGAAGTTGAGCAGTTTTCTTACCCATTTTGTTTAAATGATATATACCCTATTTTTTCTTTCACTTCTTAATCCCTGTAATTACTGAATAATGTACACAGTGCTTCATTTACATTATTTCACTTCATGTGACGACCGGGATGGCAGTAGGAACTGTCGTTTGTCTCCGTGTGTCTGTCTTCATAGCCTGTGCCTTTAACAACTACTTGACTGTCTTTGGCAGTCTTATAAAAGATTTTGCTTTATCCTTTCTCCACGTTATTTCCCTGTCAGCTGTTGGGAAACCACACATGGCAAAGAAAGGCACAGGTGGACTGTGGATGGATGTCTGTGGCGTACACAGATGAGCAGTCACCAGGGGGAGTACTGAGAACTAATTTCTTTTTCCAACGTAGCTGTCTGCCTTTAGTTAGGGATGGCCTTATTTTTTCAGGACTCCACAAACTAAGGTCTCATACTGCTTTTTTTCTTTAAGAAAACAGTAAGAATGGTTTTGCCTTATATTTTTCAGGACCCAGTTTTTCTATGTATGTAGCCCAGGTGGTCCTCAAACTGGGCTATTCTCCTGCCTTAGAGTCCTAGGTAACTAGAATTACAGGCGTACTTGGTTTTGATTTTCAAAGGGTTGGGAAAAGGGAGGATGAGGGGAAAGAGAGCATGAGGAGGAGGAAATAACCCATGTGGTGCTTACCTAAAATGATTCAAGAGTTTGAGTAGGATATTTCACCACAGCATAAATGTCCTGGAGACTGGATATAGATTTTCCATAGTTAACTGGAATTGCAATCCTATTTTATTTGGATTTGTTAATTCCTTTAAGAACTTATGGACTGGAGGTGTAGCTCAAGTAATAGAGTGCCTGCCTAGCAAGCACAGGGCCCTGAATTCAAACCCTAGTATCACCCAAACTACAGTGAAACAAATAGCTAGGAGAGGGGCTGGTGAAGTGGCTCAAGTGGTAGAGCATCTGCTGAGCAAGTGTTGAGGCCCTGAGTTCAAACTCCAGTACCACCCCCCCCCCCAAAAAAAAAAGCTAGGAGGCAATTAAATTCATTTTTACCATACACACTTCAAGGAAGAAATGTAGGTGGATTAAAAACAGTAAAATTAGTTAATGAGCAAGTAGCAAGGACTGAATTGAGAGCCGGGGTGTACCATGATAGGCTGCCTGAACAGTGTGATTTCCAATTGTTCATATCCCATCAATATGTTTGGTATTTTTAATCTTATCCATTCTGCCAGATGTGCCATGATGTCCCATGGCTTTAATTTGCATTTCCCTGCATGTTAACAGCCATTGTTTCTTTTTCTTTTTTCTTTTTTTTGACATAGGGCCTGCCTCTGTAGTCCAGGCTGGCTTCGAACTCCTGATCCTCCTGCCTCAGCCTCCTGAGTGATACAGGCCCATTGTTCTTTGTGAAAAATATATTTAATTCCTTTGCCTATAATTTATTGTTATTTAATATAACATATTGTCTTTAGTGATTTCTGTGAGTTCTTTATATCTTCTGGTGACAGTTATATGCATTGCACCTATCTTTTCCTGGCCTATGACTTTTAACTTTTGGTACCTATTGACTGAAAAAAAAAAATCGATATTAATGTAATCCAGTTTACCAGTTTTTTCTTCATGATTTGTGCTTATTTTGCCTGTTGAAGAAATTACCAAATCTCATGTTATCCTGTAGAAATGTTATTGTTTTCCTTTCACATTTAGCTGATTGACCCAGCACTATTTGTTGAAAACATTCCTTTTCTCAGTGCTGTGTACAACTACATTTCTCATAGATCAAGTGTCTGTGTCCTGTTTCCCGACACATTTGTCTTTTCCACCAGACAATTTGTGTACCCGTATCAGTATCAAACTTAGTGTAGCTTTATAATAATTTGTGATTTCCAGTGCCATAAATTCTCCACTTTTGAACTTCTTCAGGATTGTCTTGGATAATCTTTTTATTGTTGTTTTTTGGTTTTTTGAGACAGGGTCTCCCTTCAGCTCAGATTGACCTTGAACTCAAGACCATCCAGCCTGAGCCTTGTGAGTGCTGGGTTTGCAGGTGTGTGCCATCACACTCCGTTCTGCCTTGGTTAGTCTTAACCATGTACATGTCATGTAAATGTTAGGGCCAGTCTTCAGTTTCACACCAGCACACACAAACCCAGGAATTCTGGTTAGGTTTCCAGTGACTAGATAATTTGGGATAAAGACATATGCTAGTGTCAGTTGATATCTGCCAATGGACAGTTACAGGCTTTGTCTGATACATTGAGACCTTAATTTCAGTATAAAAGTCACATCTTCCAAAAAATACATTCCCAGGTTTTTTATGTTTTTCAGGCTGTTGTAAATGTTATGTCACTTTAAAAATGGTAATTCTTTACTGTTTCTAGCTGGTACCTAGAAATAAATTGATGATTTTATATCAACCCTGTATCTTAGTAACCTTGATCAAATAACTTATTCTAATAGTTCATCTGGATTTTTTTTTAAGATTTCCTCTATAAACAATTGTTATCTATTACTGATGATTTTTTATGTCTTTATTTTTAAGTTGAGTCTTTCAAATTTTATTTGTTTCTTGCCTGATCACTCATACATACTAGGATTGTTGGTACAATGCCGAATTAAAAAGGTGAAAAATGAGACTCTTTACTCCATAACGTCAGGAAGGAAACTTTTCAGTATTTCACCATTAAGTATAATGTAGGATTGTTGTAAATTCCACTTACTAGATAAAGATCCATCCTAGCTTGCTGAGAATTTATGTTTGTTTGGCAGTACTGGAGTTTAAACTCAGGGCCTTGCCCTTGCTAGGCGGGTGCTCTACCATTTGAGTTTACTTTTCAGCTAGGGTCTCATTTGTTTGTCCAGGCCAGCCCTGACTTATGCCTCCCACGTAGCTGGGTGACAGGTACATTGCTGCCACACCCAGCTTTTTTGTTGAGATAGGATCACACCAACTTTTTGCTTATGCTGGCCTGGAACCAAGATATTCCCAGTGTCTACTTCCCAAATGGCTGGGATTATAAGCATGACCCATTGCTCCTTGTAAGATTTCATATTTTAAACCACTCACACATTGTAAGAGTAAACTGAATTTGATCCCGACTTTTTAATGAATGGGTGGAATTTTCTTTAGTATTTCTGCATGTGTGTTCATGAGAGAGATTGGACTTCGATTTTATTTTCTTGTAATGTGTTTGTCATGATTTTGGCATCAAGTTATTTTTGTCTTATTGAATTGGTAAATGATCTCTCATCTTCTATGTTCTGCAAGAGTTTGGATAAAACAGAGTTCTTACTCCCATAGTGTTTGAGAGAATTCATCATTGAAGCCATCTCTGCCTAAAATTGTTGTCATTATTTGTGTGTTTTGTAGGAATGCTTCTAAGTATAGATTCAGTTTCTTTCATTTATATTGAGATTTAGATTTTTTTTTATTATTTCCTCTGGCATTTATTTTGGACAGTTATTAAAATCTTTCCATGTCATCTAAAATTAAAATTTTATTGACAGGCTGGGGGCATGGCTCAAGTGGCCCACACAAGGCCCTGAGTTCAAACCCTAATACTGTCAAAAAAAAAAAATTATTGACAGGAACTTTGGCATCTTGTGGAGTTTGTTTTTGTTTTTGTTTTTGTTTTTACTGACTAGGATTTGTAATGATGTCTCCTTTTCACTACTGATACTGAGTGACTTCTATCTTCTCACTTTTCTTTTTGGTTACTATCTTCAGGGGGTTTATTAATTAGTCATTTCAAAGAACCACAGTTTACTTTGTTTATTTTTCTCTTGTAAATTTCCTCCTTTTTTAATCCACAACTCTGCAGTGGTTCTTAATTTTGGCTGCCAGTGCAGTCAGCTGTGTCACTTTAAAAAACACAGCTGCCAGGCCTTGACCCTGCAGATACTGACTTGGGTTTAATCAGGGACCTTGATGCTTTTATGTTTAAAAAGCATCACAGGTAATTCTTCATAGAATCTTTGTACCTAAAGAAAGTGACTTTTATATTGTCATCAACACTCTGAAGTCTGTGGTTTTATAAAAGGTGTGCATCTCCTTCAGTGAGAGCTTGCAGGTTTCATAATTTTTATTTATCTTCTGCATGTTTTTCATGCTAAATTTGACTTTGATAGAGATATAGGAAACTATCACTTTCTGTAAATTAACCTTTCTAAAGTTACTATAAATACATCAGTTCCTTAAGATTTATTTTACCACTTCAACTTGTGAGCTACTTCACTCATTACATTATTACCTTTTCCTGAGCCTGTAAACAGCTCTCCACATTATATTTTTAAGTTGTTGAATAATAAACTACACATTAATCTACAAGTCTGTCAGAATGGAAGCAGTTTAAGAGGCATTTTAGTGACGTTTCTAAGCCTTCCTTACAGCACAGTTGATAGCTGCATTGCTTACTAGGTTGATGGCTGGTTATAATGACCCTCAACTACCTTGTTGTGTTAGCTGATTGGCCATTGATAAGCAGGTGAATAGATCAGTTCAAGGAGCAAGTATGGCCAACAGGAGAGACCTAGTCTCTTCCTTTTTCAAAATAAGCCTGAATTTTCCCTGCTATACCGTTAGGGCCAGAAATGGTGATAATAAGCATTGAACAGAAATATTGACTGAGTACAACTATGAGATAGAAACTGTCTATAGATTTTAAATGACTTGGTATTGATAAGCGGGCACAAAATTTGTACCCAGGAGAAGCCAGTAGTGAGCTTTGAAAATGAAATATGTGCTGGTCCTGGTATTCATAGTATCCAGGGATGGCCAGTTTTCTATCTAGAGTCCTGATAGTGGTCTAGAGGTGTCAGTGCCTGCTGAAGTTAATCTTACCAATTAATATTTAGAATCCCTAGTGATGACCAGAGATAGTATGGTCATTCATAAACTTTTTTTTCCCCCACTCTACACTAGGTCTTGCTCTGCTGCCCAAGCTAGCCCTGATCTCCTGAGCTCAAAAAATCCTCCTGCTTCAACCTCTCAAGTAGCTGAGATGACAGGCGAGCATTACCACACTGGACCATGAAGTTACCTTGACTATCTGCTTAATGAATAAACAGCTCATTCATGAATTAAGCAATTCTATAGATCTCTCCTGATTTATAAGTCACTTCTGAATCAATGTCTCTTATAAGATACACTTCCATAGAAAGTATAGTGACATTAGAGTCTGACGCATCTCAGTTCAAGTACTGGCTGGGCTTGTTCTCCTGGCATATCAAACAGGAATGTATTTACCCTGTAGTTGTGTTTTAAGGATTAAAGGTGTGCATAGATGTAGGAATGACTCAGTGTAAAGTAGAGCTCTGGATACTGTTCTCACAGGGAAATTCATCATGGGGAAGAATTTAAAGGTTGTCTTGACCTGCACAGGGCATTTTGCCTAAATAATTGGGGCATGATGTAGGTGTTCAGGGTTATAGTTGCTCATAAATGGGGGTGTTCATACTAGTCAGCCTGACTGCAGGAGAGTGTTACTGAAGGGCTCAGAGCAGATACATACTGATTCCAGTCCTGTTATAGTTATATTTTTCTTTAATCATTTTACTGAATGACCTGAACTTCATGGGATATGATGTCAACAGCTTTATTTTTGTATTCCCTCCTGCCTTCAATATGATCTTTTGTATTTCCCTTCTCTGCCCCTTTACAGCATCTCAAAGATATCTCACAGCTTTATTGTCATGTATGAGTATGAAAGCAGAATTATTTCCATGTATTATAGAGTCTGAACCAGTCTACACTCGAAGTTCTCTCTTACCCATGTCCTTAGTCCATGCCTCACCCTGAAGGTACCAGCAGTAAGGAAGGAGCCATAGGACTTCCTTCACTCTTAGCTAGTCCTTCTTCTCATCCCCAATTTGGTTTCCCTAAAGCCACCAGGGAGAGGAGAGTTTATGGGGGGAAAAGGCAAAGGACTTTTTTTTTTACTTTTTAAACTGTAATGATCTCCTGATTCAATGTTTTGCCTTATGGTAAGAATGCAATGAGTAGTCAGGTGCCAGTGGCTCAACACCTTAGTCCTAGCAACTCAGGAGGTAGAGAGCGGGAGAATCAAGGTTTGAAGCCAGCCCAGGCAAATAAGTTATTGAAACCTTATCTCAAAAATATCCAACACAAAAAAGGGCTGGCGGAGTGGCTCAAGTAGTAGAGTGCCTTCTTAGCACATGTGAGGTCCTGAGTTCAAACCCCAGTACCACTGAGATTTAAAAAAAAAGGAATGCAATGAGTAGGTCTTGTATGAGACACTTTGTGGGCTCACAGAAAATTCTGTAGAAAGCCCCCATACTCCACTCCCTCATGGCTTTTGGGTTTTCTACCTGACCTCACAGTGTCCCTCTCTGCTCTAGTCTTTATACTTTTGTGGTGCTCTGGGACAATGTTACCAAGACTGTTTTCCTCCAGGTCCAGTGGCTATGGAATGCTCACCATCTCACCCCAGTTAAAGGCAGAAGTGCAGGTGCTGCAGCTGTTGGCTCCAGCCAGCCTTCCTGCCTTCAGGCTGCTCCATGGTGCTCAAATACCCATTTCTAGTCCTCTGCAAGTCAGGATGTTCCGAAGAGCTGTCTTGAGCTCCACCCTGGGGGCAGTAGGAGTGGGCCCTCGAGTTTCTGCAGCAGCTCTGTGGGGCAGGATGGTATATGCTTCATACTAGGCTTCATTCCTGGGGCCAGCTTTGACACATATCACCCTTGACACATGGCTTTGAGGCTTTATTCAAAATTGTAGACAACTGAAAAGTCTATTCCAAATCTGATTGATGGGGTCCTGAGAAAAAATGACTGGATTGAGACAAATCCACCAGTCAGTAGATGGAAAGTGAAGGCCAGCTCCTTTCAGCTCCCTATTACAGGCCAGTGCCTGCAAACGAATGTTTTCCTAACGAGTTTTTAATTGTCCTAACCCTGGTAATATCACACACACCCATGGCAAGAAGCCTATGACCCCCTTTCTGTTTCCCTCCCATCCCACAATTATCTTAGCCACATCATTTTCCTTAGAGTGTTTTCCTTGGAGCTGGTCTCAGGCTTAGAAGTGTAACAGGTGAATATTTTAATAGGGACCTTCTGGAATGCCTTTTGTAATGGTGAGATTTTCACGTCAAAGGACAGGCTGGTGAAGAAGACAGTGCGGAACTGCATCATATTCTAATTGCACCAGAATGGCTGAAGTGGTAGAGTGCCTGCCTAGCAAGCGTGGGGCCCTGAGTTCAGACACCAGTACTGTCAAAAAAAATTCTAACTGCATCTAATTTCGTGAGTCCCTGAGTTATTTTCTTACATTGTTTTGTACATGATAAATAAAAGCTTTTAACTTGAAAATACAGATTGATTCATGTCCCTTTATTCTAGTATATATGACTACACATCTTTCCATGTGCAAACACAAGGAAATGTTTTCAACATTAAAATAATTTGCTACAAATCTATATGAAATACCAGGTGTGGTGATGTATATCTATGATCCCAGCTACTTGGGAAGTAGTGGTAGGAGGATCATGATCTGAGGCTGGCCAGAGTAAAAGCATGATATGCTATCTGAAAAACTAAAAGCAAAAAAGGGCTGGGGGTATGGCTGAAATGGGAGAGCACTTGCCTAACAAGTGCGAGACCCCAAGTTCAAGCCTCTTCCTCCCCAAAACAATCTATATGAGGAAAGTCCGTGTTAGAGGTTTAATTCTGTTTTAATTTTTCACACCAGGTAGATAAAAATGATGGCATTTTTAGGTGACTAGCTTCTCCTCACACTCTCTGAAAAGTACATTTTCACCAGAATGCAGATCACACACTACTGAAGACGACATACTATCGGCTACTCAGGGAGCCCCAGTCCCTGCTCCATACCCATAAAAAAAACATGCCTTTGTTTCCTTCAGAAGGAGAGTTGGGAAGGCAGAATATTTTCCTTATAAGTCTTTAGTTTGTGTCCATTTCTTTGCAGAGGAAGCTGTAATCTGATGCTGATGAAAAAATGCCATCAGCACCTGCAAATGATGGCCCCAGCAGGAGCAGGTGAGCCACCTGTCAACGAAGACCTTGATTTGACCTAAACATAAGCACAAAGGAGGCATTCTTTGTTGGTCTTTGGCTTTTCCTACTGTGTCAGTGCTAGTTTTTCCTTCGGTCTAGTAGATTTAGTCAGCCGATGCCATGAAGGATGAGGGGAGGAAAGACAGCCATAGCATCAGAACGTTGGGTTCAAGTCCTAGCTAATTATTGCCATGAATTGCCTAAGTTCCCTGAATCTGTTTCCCTGTTAACAACACAAATATAGTCATATCTGCTCTCCTGACGTGAACATTTCAAGATAAGTTAGATGAAACTATTGAGGTATGTAAAAGTGATGTGAAAGCTCTTAAACCCTACCCAGCTGTGTGATAGGGAAACCACACAGGGACAGGCTGTTAGAAATGGGGTACACATCACTGCCGCAGTCAACTGGGGCAGTTTCTGCTCCCAGGCCACATGGTTGGCTTCTTGTGGTCCTAAGAATAGAGATGACTGTATTCCTTTCCATGCCCTCCAGGGCACTCCAAGGTCTGGCTTCTACCTATTTCACCAGCCTCACCTTGTGCCTTTTTTTCTTCCGTCCTTATCTAAAACTGCTTTCCACCCTTTTCCTTTTAACAGGTACCACTTCCTTAGGGCACCAGCCATGACTCCCTGACTACTAGGTCAAATTCCTCCTATTGCATGATCTTGAAATATTGGAAAAGTCAGAATTTACATTTATTTAAGTGATTTTGCATAAATAGCTGTGCCCTTTATTTGCTTGAGTGAGGAGCAGAAATAAATGTCTCACTTACCACTTTATCCTCCATTCCCAGCACAGAACCTGGGACAAGGTAAATGTTCAGTAAGTATTTGTTAAATAAAAGAATAAATGACCAGATGGATGAGTGATAGTTGCTTCTTGCAGACAATGTAGTAATAAGAAAATACATGGGGCTGGCGTTGGTGGCTTACACCTAATCCTAGCTACTCAAGAGGCAGAGATCAGGAGTATTACAATTCGAAGCCAGCCTGGGCAAATAGTTTGTGAGACTCCATCTTGAAAAAAACCCATCATAAAAAAAAAGGTTGATGGAGTGGCTGAAGGTGTAGGCCCTGAGTTCAAACCCCAGTACCACAAAAAAAGAAAAGGCATGAGTATTTGGGTTTCACCCCTCATTGAAACTGGGCCCACAGAAGGGGTTGAATTCAACTATAATATATTGTAAGAACTTTGGTAAATGTCACAATGTACCTCCTACCCTCAGTACAACAGTAATAAAGATTAAAAAGAAAGCTAATTTATAACTTGTTACATATATGGCAGTCTATGAAAAACTTTTTTGGTGATTCTTACATTTTGGAAATTGAATATGAGATCTGATTCTTCAAGGATCTTACAGTGTGGTGGAAGAGTGAGTTGTGTGCACACAAAACATATTGAAATACAATAAATAATGAGACTAATAAATATATCTCTCTGAAAAAGGAAGAAACTTGGCCCACAGATCTTTGAGCCTTTGAGAAGGGGTGGCTGAAAAAAACCAGTCATTAGAAGCAGTTTTCTGATTTACCAGAGAAGGCCAGAATAAGTGTCAAATAAGACTGTTCCTTTGTTCTCAGAGATATATTTGGATTTAAATATGTCAAGTGGATGTACATGAATAAACAGACATAACAGAAAAAGGCCCTTTTCAGGGAAATTGTGACTCCCAGAGAAACCTGCTCTGGGTAGGAAGGTAAAGGTCGCTGAAGATGACATTGCAGCTGAGGAGACTGAAATGGAAATCTTAGAGAAATGGTACTTTTCTAAGGAGGGTGCTGGCCTGGGTTGCCTTGGCAAATCTGTTTATTCTTGTGTTGATGTATGAGTATTCTTGCTTGAGCAGGGGCTATCTCATGATGCAGGGACCATTGAGAGTTGAGAAGCGTCAGGCAGCCTCTGAGCTGAGCTCACAAAGCACAGCTCTCGGGTGGGGAAGAGAGCATCTCCCCAGTTCTGTAAGGAATCCAGCATGCCTCTGAGCCTATCTGGGGACACTGGGAGAATCATCACCTTTAGTTTTTCTGTGGGAATTGATGGCAGGCGCATTGGTGACCTTTCCTTTACTGGTTATGGGAGTGGGGGACAGATGGTAGTGAGGGGAGCAGGGTGACTATGCAGGGTGATTGGAGTAGATAGGTTCATGAGCAGCATGCCCACCCACATTGGTTAGTAATGGGCCCAGTCACCCCAAGGTAACCGGTTTGTCCCAGTGTACCTGGCACTTTGCTAATTTTAGCAGCGAAAGAACAAAGTCCTGGGCAAACTAGGAGGGTTGGTCTTCCTAATTTGTGAGTGCACAAATGACCATTACCTTCATCCAGAAGACAGCAGATCACTCCCAGTCTTATAATGTAGCAGAAACAAGAGTAGACGTTCCCTCTGGGGTGCTAAGAACCTACCAAACAGTAAAGATCAATTGTGAAGTTCCCTTTCAGACTGCACACCCAAGGAAAGGGCCTATCCTAAGGTGACATTCTGAGTCAATAACTCTTCACTTTGCCAAGGCACCATCATCAACTGTTCTGGCTCTACGTTTATGACCTCTTGTTTGGTAGACACATTTCTATAATGTATTTTCCTTAGTAATAAAATGATCAGGCACACTAATTAATTCTATGAGTTTGAAAGCATTTTTATATAAATCAAATCTCAAATGATCTAGACATGTTTGTTTGCCACTGTGCCCTGATTTTTCATTCTGAAGTAAAGATCACCAAAATACTCAATTCCTTGACAAATGCTATAGTGAACATTCTCCCCAAAATCATATGAACAAAGTGATGAAGGGTAAGAAAGAAAAATAATTCTACTGACATTCCTTTGTTGCAGAGATTCCTCAATAAAAACCAGTTCTAGATGGCTAGGTTGGTAGGTCTTGATGCGAGGTAAAAGGTGCCATCAAATTCCTCCATTGGAGTACAGGATGGTGAGGCTGTGGGATCAGTCCTCCAGGGACTGGGCATGTCTTCTGTTCCCAGGCAGGCAGAGCAGATGAGGAGTAACCCACCAAGACCCAGGAAAATCCCAGCAGCCCAACCCAGGTAGAGGGCATCTCCAAACTCCCATCGTGGCACAATATCAGGAAGAGTGGTATCCCACAAGTCTCTGATTGTAGCATAGGCCATCCAGGAGACTGGAAGGAGCGTAGTGGCAGAAGCTGATGCCTCCAAAGTCCCTCCTAGGAGGCACAGCTGCTTCTTAAGTATCCATCTAATCCTGTGGAATTGGAAGCATTCAGACCCACAGCCGGAGAGGAGAAGTCCCAGCAGCCCCAGCCCATGGGAG
Organism: Castor canadensis; assembly: GCF_047511655.1. Taxonomy (NCBI): domain Eukaryota; kingdom Metazoa; phylum Chordata; class Mammalia; order Rodentia; family Castoridae; genus Castor; species Castor canadensis. Next base: position 187,534,212 of record NC_133387.1, read on the forward strand.
ACTACCATGAGGATACGGGATACCTGGAGCTCCTGGGGCAGAGACAAGAAGGACTCAAAGGACTTGCACACAGTGCCAACTTCTTCCTGACTCACACAGGCCTCCCAGAGCCCCATGATCCAGATCTCCATTTCATTCAGGTCCAGATTGAGAGTCTTCCACTGGGGCAGGACGGTGGTGACACACGAGCACACCCAGCCAAGGAGAGAGAGGAGCAGTCCCCCCAGCTGGACTCTCCCACGGAAACTCCAGGCCATAGCTGCTCCTGCCACAGAAGCAGAAGGAGGACAGGAGACTCTGACTGGTTAGCAGGGACTACTTTGGGGAAGGCTGGAGTGGAAAGTCTCACATTTGCAATGGGTTGCTGTATTAGTTTTCCAGTGAACAGCTGAGGCAGGTGTCAGGAACTTGGCAACATTTGGGGTTTGTCCAAGAATAGGTGTGGGTGTGGATTCTGGAAAAGAGTCTGTGTGTGGCAAATATCCTTATGGTAAGCCATCATATGTATTTGATGAATGCATTCATAAACTTAAAATTACTCCCCAGCTGTGAGATCGCAAGAAAGATGTTCTGGAAATACACTTGATAGAATCTTTCTGGGGGGCACTTTATGTTTTGTCTATTTAAATATATGCAAACTGAGGGACTAGGGTGTGGCTCAAGTGGTAGAACACCTGTTCAGCAAGCATGAGGCCCTGAGTTCAACCCCCAATACCACCAAAAAAAAAAAAAAAAAAAGAAAAACGTGACAACAAATTTAAATATATGCAGACTGTGACCCAGCACCTTATCTCCAGGAATTTAATTTTTTGTGAAGGTATACAAAGATTTATCAAATGTCCATCGAAATATTTTGATAATTGTAAGTCTTGGTTAAAACAAGGCAGCTGTTTTAAAGTGATGTTGTAGAAAAAATTTTAGTGACATGAAAACTGTTTTTGAAAGCCAGGTGTTGCCTGCCTGAAATTCCAGGCACTAGGGACACTGAGGTAGAAGGATTGTGAGTTCAAGGCCAGGCTGGGCTATATAGCAAAGGCCTTACCTAAAAAAGAAAATTTTTGATATGTTGTTAAGTTAGAAAACTGGATGATCAAATAGTACATACAGTACATAGAATGCAGGTTCATTTTCATAATGGTGCGTGTGTTTGTGTGTGTCACACAAAATGTTAACCATGGTTATACTGATGGTAGAATAATGGATAGTTTTTATTCTCTTATCTGTGAATGTTATGTTTTATACTTTTATCATTTATATTTTTATAAACAGAAAAGTTTAAAAATATTAATTTTTCAAAGAATGTATGAAAACAATTCCATTTACAATAGCCTCAAAAAAAATCAAATACCTAGGTGTAAACCTAACAAAAGACGTGAAAGACCTCTACAAGGAAAACTATAAACTTCTGAAGAAAGAGATTGAGGAAGACTATAGAAAGTGGAGAGATCTCCCATGCTCATGGATTGGTAGAATCAACATAGTAAAAATGTCTATACTCCCAAAAGTAATCTACATGTTTAATGCAATTCCCATCAAAATTCCAATGACATTCATCAAAGAGATTGAAAAATCTACTGTTAAATTTATATGGAAACACAAGAGGCCACGAATAGCCAAGGCAATACTCAGTCAAAAGAACAATGCAGGAGGTATCACAATACCTGACTTCAAACTATATTACAAAGCAATAACAATAAAAACAGCATGGTACTGGCACAAAAACAGACATGAAGACCAGTGGAACAGAATAGAGGATCCAGATATGAAGCCACACAACTATGAGCAACTTATCTTTGACAAAGGAGCTAAAAATATACGATGGAGAAATAGCAGCCTCTTCAATAAAAACTGCTGGGAAAACTGGTTAGCAGTCTGCAAAAAACTGAAACTAGATCCATGTATATCACCCTATACCAAGATTAACTCAAAATGGATCAAGGATCTTAATATCAGACCCCAAACTCTTAAGTTGATACAAGAAAGAGTAGGAAATACTCTGGAGTTAGTAGGTATAGGTAAGAACTTTCTCAATGAAACCCCAGCAGCACAGCAACTAAGAGATAGCATAGATAAATGGGCCCTCATAAAACTAAAAAGCTTCTGTTCATCAAAAGAAATGGTCTCTAAACTGAAGAGAACACCCACAGAGTGGGAGAAAATATTTGCCAATTATACATCAGACAAAGGACTGATAACCAGAATATACAGGGAACTTAAAAAACTAAATTCTCCCAAAACTAATGAACCAATAAAGAAATGGGCATGTGAACTAAACAGAACTTTCTCAAAAGAAGAAATTCAAATGGCCAGAAAACACATGAAAAAATGCTCACCATCTCTAGCAATAAAGGAAATGCAAATTAAAACCACACTAAGATTCCACCTCACCCCTGTTAGAATAGCCATCATCAGCAACACCACCAACAACAGGTGTTGGCGAGGATGCGGGGAAAAAGGAACCCTCTTACACTGTTGGTGGGAATGTAGACTAGTACAACCACTCTGGAAAAAAATTTGGAGGCTACTTAAAAAGCTGGACATCGATCTACCATTTGATCCAGCAATACCACTCTTGGGGATATACCCAAAAGACTGTTACTCCAGAGGCACCTGCACATCCATGTTTATTGCGGCACTATTCACAATAGCCAAGTTATGGAAACAGCCAAGATGCCCCAGCACAGACGAATGGATTAAGAAAATGTGGTATCTATACACAGTGGAATTTTATGCAGCCATGAAGAAGAACGAAATGTTATCATTCGCTGGTAAATGGATGGAATTGGAGAACATCATTCTGAGTGAGGTTAGCCTGGCTCAAAAGACCAAAAATCGTATGTTCTCCCTCATATGTGGACATTAGATCAAGGGCAAACACAACAAGGGGATTGGACAATGAGCACATGATAAAAGCGAGAGCACACAAGGGAGGGGCGAGGATAGGTAAGACACCTAAAAAACTAGCTAGCATTTGTTGCCCTTAATGCAGAGAAACTAAAGCAGATACCTTAAAAGCAACTGAGGCCAATAGGAAAAGGGGACCAGGAACTAGAGAAAAGGTTAGATTAAAAAGAATTAACCTAGAAGGTAACACCCACGCACAGGAAATCAATGTGAGTCAATGCCCTGTATAGCTATCCTTATCTCAACCAGCAAAACCCCTTGTTCCTTCCTATTATTGCTTATACTCTCTCTACAACAAAATTAGAGATAAGGGCAAAATAGTTTCTGCTGGGTATTGAGGGGGGGAGTGGGAGGGGGTGGAGTGGGTGGTAAGGGAGGGGGTGGGGGCAGGGGGGAGAAATAAACCAAGCCTTGTATGCACATATGAATAATAAAAGAAAAATGAAAAAAAAATATTAATTTTTCAAAAAAAGTAAAATTTCCCTGTCTAAGGTAACTACCTAGACTCAGAGCATACCTGAAAGGCAGTGCCCCCTCCCTGGGACACTGCTGCTGCTACAAACAGATGCCAGCCACGCCAGCCTCCGTTCCTGTTGGTTGCTGCTACCAAGTTGTATTGCTGAGTGTGGCTAAATAAAGGACTTTGGCTTGGATACTTTACCTGTATTTAATTTTCATATGGCTGCTGTGTGACACATTAGGTAAGGTCCTCAGCTGGTAGGTGACAGGTGTAACACCTGAACCAGGCAGCTTGGGTTCGGACATTTCCCATTCCTGTCCTCAGCTGTAGCAGTGATTCTTCTGCCCTGCTCTTGCACACTAGGACACAGCACGTGGGGAAAGGCTTGTCTTCAAACCCAGGGATTTATTATATTAAAGTTACAAATGTCTGACCAATGTATTCCCTTATTCATGTTTTATCATAGTGCATACGGTGTGGTAAATACAAGTGGAAAGCAGAGGCAAGGATCAGTCAGCAAGGAGGACATACCTCCTGAGAAAGAAGGGTCTGCCTTCATCCTACTGCTGTCTCCAGTCTGAGGCACTAGTGATTACGAATGCCATCGGCGGAGAGAGGCAAGCTTCATCGTCTGGAATGCTGTTTAGTCTTATGTTTTATTACAGAAAAAAGTTTGAACGTATGCAAAAGTAGAGAAAATGGATAAAGAAATCCCATATTTAAAGCCTCAACTTCAAACATTATCTACTTATACTAATGAGATGTTCTTTTGGATTGTAGGTTCCTTCTGCATTTATGTATTCATTTATTATTTATTTATTTAGAGACAAGGTCTTGGCCTGGAATTTGCAATCCTTCCTGCCTCAGTCTCCTGAGTGCTGGGATTATAGGTATGTAACACCATACCTGGCCTTCTGCTGCTTTTATGACAAGCACAGGTACAAAATACTACCCAAACTTGGAAATGTTCTCTACTTCACCATCCATGGCCAGAATCATGTGTTTGATACTTTGCATCCAGAACACAGGTGTGCCACATATGTGTGAGTCATGGTGAGTCAGGAGGAATTCTTTCAGACATTGCTCCAAATTTCTTTGCCTTTTCCTGATGATTTGTGAAAATCTGGGAATAGGGAGACATATAAACCAGATAAATGTGAAGTAGGAAGAAGGTCAGGTTAGTAAGGGAAAACAAAATCCATTCATTTAGATTTTTTTTTTTTTTTGTAGGACTGGTGCGTGAACTCAGGCTTCACTCTTGCAAAGCAGGTTCTTTACTGATTGAGCTACACCTCTAGACTATTCTGCTCTGGTTATTTTTGAGATGGGGATCTAGGGAACTATTTGCCTTGGCTGGCCTGGAACTATGATCTTCCCGATTTCAGCCTCCCAAGTAGCTTGAGCCTCTGATGCCTGGCTGTAATTCCTTTTTGTTAATTCAAGTACTCATTCATTCTGTATACATAGCAATCCTACTCCATTCTTTTTTTTTTCCAGTTAGAATTTCATTTATTTTGTTTTTAGAGACAGATGCTATACTGAAAGCCAGGGTTATGGGAAAGCCATGCTTGCCCAAGTTCACGGCCTCCCTGGGGAGAGGAGCCTTGCATTTATCTCCTGTGGCTTCTGTAACAAGTACTACAAACTCAGTGGCTTATGACAGTGGCCATTCATGTTGTCAGAAGTTTGAAATCAAGGTGTCTGCAGGGCCCAGCTCCCTCTGGGACTGCAGGGGAAAATCCTTCCCAACTGCTCCAAGCTTCTGGTAGATCCATGTGTTCCCGTAACCCTATCGTCATAAATCTTCCCCTCTGTCTTTGTCTCTTACAAGGACATTTGTTTCTGGATATTGGGTCCGTTTGAATAATTCAGGATCACCCCCTCATCCCAAGAGCCTTAATTTGTGAAATCCCATTTTGTTAAATAATGTCACCTGCATAGGTACCAAGGGTCTGATTTAGACATGTTCCAGGCAGTAAACAGGCACACCATAATAAATGCTGCAGATAAAATACATTGAAGGTCCAGTTGGAGAAGAGAAAATGAGTGAGGAAAAGAGAGCTGATAAAGGAGAATCTAGCTCTGGGAAGCATGAGCAAAGGTTGTGCAAAGGCCCTGTGGTGGGGCTTTAGAGGTGGCTTTGGGAGATCCTGGGAGGGGGAAGTTCATAAAGCCTTTGCAATGGGAACTGATGGTTGCTTGGACTAGGAGTGGTGACTCTAGCTCATATTTTAGTGGAAGAGCTGACTAGACTTGCTCAGGGATTGGATGGGGGGGTAGAAGTGTGTCTGAATTTGTAGCTCAGGAAGTTAATGTTCCATTCTGTATACCTCTTCATTCTCTGTCTGACGCTTCCTTGTCTTGTTCCTTGACCCAGAAAAACAGTCTTTGCCTTATCCCATGGTTTTTCTGCCTAATGATAGGCAGGAGCTCGTGCAGTGTTTATGACTATGGATGGACTGGTTTCCTGGAGGAAGAACCCAGAAACTCAACTTCAAAGCAACACCAATTTTTTGTTCTTCTTGGTTCAATGTCCTCTTTTCTGTAAAATGTCCCTGGTTCGTTAAGAAACTAGATACTCCTCCATTTTTTTTCTTTTAACAAAAGGCATATACATTTATTTATATAAATTTTATGTGACATGCAAGCCGTTAGAAATGAAGACTTAGGCATATGCCTGTGGTTCAGACCGGTAATCCTAGCTATTTGGGAGGCTGAGATCTAGAGGAAAGTGGTTCAAGGCCAGCCCAAGCAAATAGTTCACAAGACCTTCATCTCCAAAATAACCCGAGTAAAAATGGGCTGGAAGTATGGCTTAAACGTTTTGCAAGCACAAAGACTTGATTTCAAACCCCAGACACACCAAAAGAAAAAAAAAAAAGAAAGAAATGAAGACCCAAACACCCAGGGAAAAGTGTGTGGTTTTGTGGACTGTCATGCAGAATTATGATTGAAGGACAAAGGGGTTTGATGTAATGGTGATAAATGGGGTGGAGGAAGGGAGGATTAACAAGGCCTGTTTGTTCAGATTCTTCTGGGCCTCCAGGTATAGGGTAGGACTCCTCTGGAAAGATGATCTTATGGCTTGCTTTCAGGGGGAAATAAGGCAGAGATTTCTTTTATAGCCCATTTCAAAGAAGAAAGGTGGGAGAAGATCAAAGAATGAACTTTTTGCTTCTGTGACTTTCCCAGTTTCTTCAGCTTAAAGTATTCAGCACACCAAGGTGCCATATTTTGGAATAGCATTTCCTGCATCATATATTATTTTCAATCATGAAGCCTACAAGACATATATAGCTGACACAGATATAGGCTACACTGGGGATTGAACTCAGGACCCCATGCTTGCTAGGCAGGCTCTCTACCACTTCATCAGTTGTTTTTTGTTATGATTTTTTCAAGATAGGTTCTCACTAACTATTTCAGATTTGAACCTAGATCCTCCTGATCTCTGCCTCCTGAGTAGCTAGGATTGCATGGGTGAATACCTGGCTCAGAACTACATTTTATTATTCATTCCTAGCATTTCACCTGGCATGCATAGCATCTCTCCTACTTTATTGAAGTATATGCAATCAACTGCATTTGTTTAAAATGTACAATCTGTAATTTTGACAACAGTGAGTTTTGACACCAGAAAAACCATTGCAACCATCATGACTGAGATACAGAATGTTTCTATTATCCCAAATCTCCCTCTTCCACCCCAGACCCAGGTAGACACTGTTTTCCTCTTACTATGAATTAGTTTGCATTTTCTAGAATTTTATATAAAATGGAATCACACACATGCTGGGTACTCATCCTTGACTATTTCCTCTGCCCTTTGCATCTTCATAAATAGTTCTGATTCAGTGTTCATTACTTGCACAGGCCCCTGCCAAAGGCCAGACCTAATTTTGCTTTGTTATTTTATATTGTTTTCCTTAAAGAGTCCTCTCCCTCCCCCCAAACTGTATAATAATTTAGGTCTGACTATATCTGACCCCATCCCTTATCTACTTTTAAAATAGTAACTATCATGTTTTCCTGTGATTAAATTATTTAGATTTCTGAATCTCCAGACCCAGCACAGAGTAGCAGTAATTGCTCAAGAAATATGCAATGTTAAGTTTCCAGTAGTTTCACCTGCAGGTCCTTTTTTGTCATTGGGCACTTACTATTATGACATTTAGAATTCAAAGTAAGGCTCACAATTGTAGCAAAAGGAGTTGATTTGGTTTTCTAGAGAGAGACCCTTCCCGGGATTATTATGGCTGACCTTTAGCACTTCCTGTCTCAATCCTGTCTTTTGTTTCTTTTACTCATGGAACCGGAAGCTGCCCTGGCTTCACAAGAAGCAGGTTCTCCCACAGTAGCTGGCCTACCTGAGGTCCGCTTTCACGAGATACCTTTCTTGTTTTAAATAGAAGGTGTTTTAATCAAAGCAGCCCAAATTTGTTGCAGAAAGTAGAAAACAGGAAATGAGAGAATAAACATTACAAACCCATTACCCAAAAAAAATAGTTTATTCTTTTATGTGCATAGCTATTTTTTTAACGAATGATACTATCTATAGTATATTGTGAACATCTTCTAGTATGCAAATGCATTTAAATAATGGTACTTAATTTTTAAAATCTTTGAATAAAAGCGATTTATAATCTCTGAAAGTTCTAGTTCATATAGGACTGATGTTACTTATGCCTAGGTAATTACAAATACGTAATGCATCGCACCGATGTATACTATATATAAGGACACAGGTAATATAAATTTTATTTATGAGATGACGCCACTTCGTTGCACAACTCCCGGGGGCAGTATTTGCATAGAGGCGGCTACTGCGCCCAGAGTGTCAAAGATCGAGATGGATTCCTTAGGTCTTCCGGCTATAGTTAAACGTAGTGAAGTTGGGGGAGGTTCAGTTAGGGCTGGTTATTAAAAACACGTCGTTTCTTCTTCTGAAAAAATGGGCGGGAAGCGACAAGCATTTGAAAACAGCTGCGGAGGAAATCGCGTCCCAGCGCAGCTTGAGAACTCGCGGACGCCGTGGGAACGCGTCCGGGGCCTCCGCAGTGCCTGCTGGGAGCTGCGCGAGGCCTGCCGGGAGCTGTAGTGCGGCTCTCGCTTCCGCGCGTGCGCGGGGCCCGCCAGACTTGGTTTCCCGGCAGGCAGCGCTCCGAGGCCGCCGGCGGGACTGGAGCTGCTGCGCTGGCCATAACAGAGTGACCTAGTTGGTATTGGTTCCCGTCTCGGCGATGGCTTCCTTCGTGACGGAAGTTTTGGCTCACTCGGGGAGCCTGGAGAAGGAGGATCTCGGCACCCGGATCAGCCGCCTGACCCGGCGGGTGGAGGAGATCAAGGTGAGGGCGGGAATCCGTTGGTGGTTTGGAGAGGGACGCCGGGTCTGTGCGTGAGGGGCCGGGGGTGTGTGCAAGGACGGACAGTGTGTCCTCCACGTCGGGGAGACTGGCGGGGGTTACGGGGGGGAGAGCCGGGAGTGGGCGGTGAGAGAAGTGTGGATTTTGGAGGAAACCTGGAGGGGAGCCGAGAGCGCGGTTGGGGACCGAGGAGGCCTGGGGCTGTGGGGAGGAAGGGCTGCGTGTCGAGGGGAGCTGGGGAGGGGAGACCAGTGGGCTGGGGACGGAGGAGGGGGACTGCGGAGACCAGAACTGCAAGCGTCGAGGTGTCTAGCGAGGACGGGAAAGAGGACAGGGCCAGCCACCCATGTGTGACCGCTCCGCTTCTCCATTTGTGATGAGCGTAATAGCTCTGGAAGGATTGCCGATCTCCCCGAAGTTTTCTTTTGAAACCCCTCGATCTGTTTGTAGAACTCTCTTCTTCACCTGAGGCCACGGTGCGTGCTGTAAAACACGTCACTGTACCTGTGCGGACTTGCTGCACAGAGCCAACCACACACAGATTCACTTTGTTAAGATATTGTTACCTGAAGGTATTTGCCCACATGTTAGATTTAAAATTAGGTGTACTTGCATAAGTCTGGACTTCAGGGAGCAAGTGTGGCAGGTACCCCAAAGGCACAAGATAGCGCTCTTCCAAACAACTTTTTTTTTTTTTGGTACTGGGACCTGAATTCAGGACCTACACCTGGAGCCACTCCACCACCCCTTTTTTGTGTTAGGTATTTTCGAGATAGGGTCTCGCGAAGTATTTACCCCGGCTGGCTTCGAGCCGCGATCCTCCTGATCTCTGCATCCTGAGTAGCCAGGATTACAGGCGTGAGCCACTGGCACCCGGCCCAAACAACTATTGATTATACAAAAGTTGCTTCCTAAATTTTTCGTATGCATATCACTGGCATCTCTGTAACATGGCTTTAGGATTTTTGGCTAGTTGGCCCATTTTTTCCCCCGAGTCTCCAGATTTTGCTTATATTGCCATTTTTCCATCTTTATACCCATTGTTCAGTTTCTATCTCAAATGTAGTCCTCTGCATAAAAGTGACCCTTTTTCTTTCAGACAGGCAATCTTTCTCCTTTTTTGCTTCTGGAGCACTTTGTAAGCCTGTGTACTTCTTTTCAGTCTTGTCGTGGTTAACTCAGTTAATAAGTGTTTTTCCTACCAAAAAAGAATTTGTGGGCGGGCAGAATCTTTTCTTGTCTGTCGCAAAACACTGAATAATTTAATGCAGAATATGCAATAGTTTATTAAGTTGATTTGAATTAAAAGAGATGCTAAAATCACTTTATATGTTTAAGATTAGGAGGTCTTGCTGGGCACCGGTGGCTCATGCCTGTAATCCTAGCTACTCAGGAGGCAGAGATCAGGAGGATTGTGATTTGAAGCCAGCAGGGCATATAGTTCCACAAAACCTATCTCAAAAAGCCTTCACAAAAATAGGGCTGGTGGAGTGGTTCAAGGTAAAGGCCCTGAGTTCAAGCCCCAGTACCACAAAAAAAAAAAAAAAAAAAAGTCCCTAAGTGGAGAGGTCCAGAGAAAGAGGGTGCAACCCAAACATATGAGTAAAAAGCCATGACAAGAATATGAATTAGTAAAATTGACGTAATTTTTCTGGAAAAAAAAGATTAGTCTTTAAAATGTTATAGGTAAGAAGATAGAAATTAGTAAATTGATTAAAGTATACAGAGTATAGATTTGATTTATCCATTTACTTTAGATAAATGGTTAAAATTGGTGCATATAGTCTGATATAGTTCAATATGAGGACTTCTGGCTCCTCCTTTTTCATTTCCAGCATTGGTACAATTCTTGGACATTGTTGGAGTTTGATAATTGTTGTCTTCTTGCACCCTTGTAATGTATGGTGCCCATAAGGGTGGAAAAATGTGTTTTTGAAAGAAACCCATTGGCTTGGAAGGAAGGTGAATGACTGTTAAGAAAGTTCCAAGGAGGGAGATGTCCTATGGGAGACCAACTGTATATGCTTAATAAAGTTCCTTATTCATTTCACCAACTTACACTTCATCTGTCTTACAGGGCGAGGTGTGCAATATGATCAGCAAGAAGTACAGTGAATTCCTGCCTAGCATGCAGAGTGCACAGGACCTGGTTACGCAGGTGGATACATTATCTAGTGATATTGACCTTCTGAAGTCCAGGATAGAGCGTGAGGTAAGAAGAGTTTGTTATATTGGGTCAAACAGGGAAAGCGTTTCAGTGTTTTTGTAGTTTATAGTTCAGCTTCCTGATTCGTAAGACAAATCAGTTCTATATACCTTGGTAAGTAGAGGTTGAACCAAATGATTTGAGGGTGGCTTCAATTCTGAATTAGAAATATTTTCCAAAACTACTATGAAATTACTTCTAATTTTGAAGGGTGGTGGTACTGGGGGTTGAACTCAGGGCCTAATGCTTGCTAACTAGATGTTCTACAACTTGAGCTACTCTGCCAGCAAATTCTTTTTTTTGTGATAAAAATTTTTTTTTAACTACAAAATTTAGCATTTGAATAGCACTTTATAAATTAAAATAATCTCACGACTTTATTGTTTTCATAAGCAAATTAAAAACAGATGAAGCTTAGAACTAGGTCATTTGTCCATTTGTCATGGTTTGAAATGCTTTCATCTCTTAATAGCATTCTTTTACATCTGCGGCTAGCTTCAACACATTCAGACTTCAGCACAATCTTCCTTGGCTTTTGACCTTTTTGAATCCATTGGTTACCTAGAAGATCTATTTAGCAGCTCATTCACAGTCATTCTTACTATTTTTTTTTTTTTTTTTTGGTGGGACTGCGTTTTGAACTCAGGACTTCAAACTTGCAAAGCAGGTGCTCTACCACTTGAACCACACCTCCAGTCCATTTTGCTCTGGTTATTTTGGAGATGGGAGCTCGTGAACAGTTTGCCTGAACTGACCTAAAACTTTAATACCTCAATCCTCCCAGTCTCCGCCTCCTAAATAACTAAAATTACAGGTGTGAGCCACAAGTGCCTGGCCTTCTGATTACTTTTTAAGAAAAAGAAATCTGATACTATGTAACCTTGGCATAGTTAAAAAAATATTCCCAGGGTGTTCTACTTAGTTGATTTTTGATTAGTGAGCCAGTAGTGTAGTATTGGACTGTGACGTAAGTGAGGTATCTGGAATAAGACAATAATCGCTTTCTGTACCTTTTTTTGACCTTTTTTGAGTCAGTTCTGTTTTTTCTGAGATAGCATTTCACTATGTAGCTGACCTTGAAATCAAAATCCTCCTGCCTCAGTCTCCAGAGTACTGGCATTACAGGTGTGTACTCCTTGTTTGGTTACTGTATTTTGAAAGATGCCCTGAACACCATGTATATATGTATACTTTTTTTAATTTGGCAGAACTGGGATTTCAACTCAAGGCTTCACACTTTCTAGGCAGGTGCTCTACCACTTGAGCCACTCTGCCAGCCCTTTTTTTGTGTTGGATATTTTCAGGACAGGATCCTTCTGATTTCTGCCTCTTGACTAGCTAGGATTGCAAGCATGAGCCACTGGTGCCTGGCTGAACACTGTATTGTTGAAGAACAATGAAAAAACCTAAGGATGTTAAGCCTTGGGAAAAAATACTTTTAATATTTGTAGCCCTGCCATATGGGAGAAAGATTCAAATTTATGCTATGTATATTTTGGTTTTTGGTAGGACTGAGGAAAAGATTCAAATTTATGAAACTGGGTGCTAACACTTGAGAGGTGGAGGCAAGATTGTCGTGAGTTATATATTGAGACTCTCTCAAAAACAACAACAGGAAAACCCAAGTGTATGGGGAATTAAATTCAGTAGGTGGATGTTAGAAGGTGATCTGAGGATACTGTATTGATGGGAATGGGTTTTTCACAGGAAGAGGCTCTGGACTTCAGGGTCTCTCTTCTTCAACTCATCTTCTGTGATTTTTATTTCAGCATGAGCTAACATTTAAATTTCAGCATGAACTATATTGCCCTAAAGTTTATTGATTAATTGTAATTGTTTTATTTCTGAAGTATGGTATAGCTTAAAAGTACTTATTTTTGATTTATGAATTAGGTCATTCGGGATCTTCATGTATCAACTGCTGAATTTACAGACTTGAAACAACAATTGGAAAGAGACTCAGTAGTCCTAAGTTTGCTTAAACAGCTACAAGAGGTTAGTAAACTCAGCTTGATCTTTAGGTTGGTAAGAAAGTTTTCTTTTTTTCCAGTTGTTCTTATTGTTCAATGCATATTCCTTAACTAAATGGTGTTTTATCACATTTTAAAAGCAGATAGACTTGAAATAACAGAGCATAGCAAATAAAACACATATTTGAACTTTTCAGTTTTCTACTGGTATTGAAGAATACAATTGTTCATTAACAGAGAAGAAATATATCACTGCTGCTCAACATCTGGAAGAGGTACTTTCTCTAAGCATGACCAGTTAGTGTTATTCTCGCTCTTAGTATATTTTGTTTCCTTTCTATTTTTAATCATTATACAAGTGTATTGTAATTGCTGTGCGTCACGATGGACTATTTAACAATGCTTCCATTTCATTCCCAGGCACAGAAATGCTTGAATTTATTAAAATCCCGAAAATGCTTTGATTTAAAAATGTTGAAATCTCTCAGCATGGAGCTCACAATACAGAAGCAGAACATACTTTATCACCTTGGGGAAGAGTGGCAGAAGTTGATTATATGGAAGTTTCCACCATCAAAAGGTGCTGCTGACCTCAGGTGGACTGCTTTGCTTAATCTGTCCGAATGAGAAGGTTTCATTCATCTCCAAAGGCTGCATTGAGTTCTCATGTTAAAGAAAATGCTTTGTTATGACCAACTCATCTGAGTTCCTAAAGTACCCTCACTGTACTTCCTTTACATTCCTCTTTCTGTCTCTCCTAGGAATGTGAGGAAGGATGATTGGGTGATTGGGGTCCAAGGTGAGGAGGTGGTAGCAGTTTGCAAGGCAGTGGAAATTTGATAACAGCCCTAATCCCAGCTGTTTGTCATGAATAGTTTAAAGAAGCTGTTCATCCATTCTTTCTGTTGCTAATGAAAGGAGGCAGTGAGCTTGTAGGCAGCAGAGGGGTTTGGCTTATTTTTTTTTAATCAGTCCTTGGGGAGAATTAGTGATAAAATCATGAAATGAGTTGCTTTCAAGATGAATAAATACTATTACTGTGGCCCTGTCCTTGATCTCTGTTACTTGTTTGCCAGTCCCTTTGTACTTCTTAGTGTGAGCTTTGACATAGTGTTTGCTCTGAGAATAAAACCTCAGAAAGTGTATGTGGAGGGCATGTCATTGTACCCACTGTATTTCTCAACACTGGATCTTGAGATTTAGTGCCTTTCAAGGGAAACCTCACACACAGCATCCCCCTGCTCTGTTCCTATACCAATTTCAGCCCCCCAAATACGTTATGTATGTATGTATATGTGCATGTATATATATCACATATATGTGTATATATATATATATATATTATATATAATATAATATATTATATATATTATATATATTATAATATATATAATATTATAATATATAATATATTATAATAATTATAATATTATAATATTATATATTAATATATTAATATATAATATCAATAATATTAATAATAATATAATTAATAATATAATATAATTAATAATATTAATATAATAATATTATATATTAATATATATAATATTATAATAATATATATATTATAATATTATAATATATAATATATATATTATATATATTATATAATATATTATATATATTATATATATTATATATATATATATATATATATATATATACATATTATATATATCACATATTTTGAAGGAGTAATGTCGAAAATTTCAGATTGTATTCCCAAATAGATTACAAATTAAGGGAAGCCGACAGAAGTGTTGAACTCTTTATTATAGCACACTCTACTTGTTAAACTTGTTTGTTCTATTGGTTAAAAAAGAAAGTGGAAGAGGAGGCCTGTGAAAATAGGAGCTCATTTTTCAGTGCTTTTTTTTTTTTTTCATTCACTCATTCAATGCATATTTAGTAAGAGTTTCTTTTAGGCACATCGTCTTTCTTTTGCACTTAATTTGATTCTTTGGACATACCAAAAAAAGTCATCCTGTTTTATTAAAGTTATGCAAAGAACATGTATATCATAAATACTTGATTACATTAGAAATATATCATAATGAAACTGCATAGTTAGGAATACCTGTAGAGAATAGGCCATAAGGAGAACTGGGAACATCTTGTGTTGCTGAGCAGCTGATATTTTTTTCTTTTCTCTTAGATATCAGCAGCTTAGAATCTTACCTGCAGACGGAACTTCACTTATGTACTGAACAATCCCATGAAGAGGAGAAGACCCCTAGGCCATCTATCAGTTCTGTCCTCTTGGCATTTTCTATTCTTGGAGAACTACACATGAAACTTAGATCATTTGGTAAAGCATGCTGCTTTGTTTCATTCACATGAAATCTCAAAAGGTCAAGTGTTAAAGCAATGACAGGGAGTACTATAAATATTCTCTGTAAAGTATTAATGACAATGTTTGGCCTATGACTCATCAAAATCAAAGGCAATTGTCATATGTATCATTCTTATTAAAGGCTTGCATCATTTCTTTTTTCCTTTTTTTTTTAAATAACAGAATCTGTAGAGAGTCTGGGAAATCTTAGAAAACCTATGGTGCAGGATTTTGTGGTAAATGTATTGAAGTGAAGCTCAAAGGTCCATATTTTTTTTTTGATATGCTTATTCTTTAGAAGTTTCTCTAGTGATTTTTCTTTTTTTGGTGTGATCAGGGTTTTGAACTCAGGGCTTCATGCTCACAAAGCAGACACTTCACCATTTGAGCCACACCTCTAGTCCATTTTGCTCTGGTTATTTTGAAGATGGGGTCTTGTGAACTACTACCCTGGGCTGGCTTCAATCCATGATCCTTCTGATCTCAGTCTCCCAAGTAGCTAGGATTATAGGCATGAGCTACTGGCACCTGGCTGTAATGACTTGATGGGTGTTCATATGATCTTTCAGGTCAGATGCTGCTGAAGTATATTCTTAGGCCTCTAGCATCTTTTCCATCCCTTCATGCTGTGATAGAAAGCCAGCCTAATACAGTTACTGTTCGTTTTGAATCTGTGATGACTGACTTGGAACATCCATCACCATCTGATGTTTTTGCAAAGATCCGATTGGTATTGGAAGTGCTCCAGAAACAGCTTCTAGGTGAGTATCCCCAAAGCAGTGCTTTTATATTTAGGGAAAATAAATACGGTTTTAAAAGGTAAATATTTCAAAGTAGAAATGTCTGCAGTGCCATACACGCAAAGTAATATACCTTCTTGTCAGTACTGGGTTTTGAACTCAGGGCCTCAAGCTTACTAGGCAGACACTCTACCACTTGATCCATGATCCCAGCCCTGGAGCAAAAGCGCTGGTTATTTTGGAGATAGGGCCTCATTTTTGCCCGGGCTGGCCTGGACTGTGATCTTCCTATTTTATGCTTTCTGCCATCTGTGGGCTGACAGGTGCATGCCACCAAGCCCAGCTTTTTTTTTTTTTTTTTTTCCAGTTGAGATGGGGTCTCATGAACTTTTTTGCCAGGCCTAATTTGGAATCGTGATCCTTACCATCTCAGTCTCCCACAGAGCTTGGATTGATTACAAGTATGAACCACTGGTGCCTGGCTAGTATTTACCTTCTTATTCCTTGCCTGCTTTGCATTTTTTTTCCCTCCGTCTTATATTGACAAGTTGGGTCATTAGTCATATCTCAGATTCTATATTTATAATGTTATATTAGTTGAATTCTAGGTTGTATTTTTGATACAACCCTGGATTTCTTATAACATTACCTTTTGGGATTCCTACTTTAATTATAAGGAGGAGAAATTAGTAAGTATTGTTCTACATATTTCAATGGGAAAATTCTCACCAATCTGATATGAACAAATTAATTTTTGTGTTTGTTTGGTTTTTTCTTTTCTTGAGACAGGGTTTCACTATATAGTCCAGGCTGGCCTTGGACTGGTGAGCCTCTTGCCTCAGGCTTCGAAATGCTGGAATTACAGGCGTGAACCACCAAGCTTGACAAAACAAGGCTTAATGTAGGAAATAGGTTACATTTCAACTTGGCCTGTTGGTTAGATCTTTAAATATTCATATTATAAACAGCCAGTTTTTGTGTTTCTTTGAGTCTGTTTTCTTGAATGTCACTCTATTAAAAGTAAAGTTTCTTGTGGTTTATTTTTTATTTTTTAATAGTAAAAATGATAGCAAAGTTTATTAAGAGATGATTATACATTCAGTAGACTGAAAGCAGGTTGCCTCTTGAGTGAGAATGAGAACAACTTGTGGTGTTTGTTTTTTTAGTCTATTTGACTTAACTTCTTTTTGCTTTTCTCAGTTGTCTGTGGAATTGTCCAGGCAGCATTCTTACTTTGGAGAAAATTTTTTTTAAAAATGCTACTGTTGTTTGTAGGACTTCCTGACAGTCCTACAAATTATATATATGAATATATAAAGTTAGAAATTTTTTGTTAGTTTTAACAGGAGCAACTACAGAAATCCAAAGTAGTTTTTACTGTTTTCAGATTCTTCACTTAGGGAGAAATATAATTTATTTTTAGTAGATATAAACAAAGTTATAAACAAGCATCCAAGGATTGAGAGACAACAAGAGAGAGGCAATTTAATCCAGTTATCTCTGATGCTTGAGTCTCCTCTGTAATATTCCATCAATTGGTCAGGTAGCCACCCTGAACCTGTAGTGAGTGAGAACTCACTTCTGAAGGTATTCATCCTGCTCTGGAGCAACTCTGAGTACCTAGAAAGTTTTTTTTCTTAAAAACTCTGTATCCTGTCTATACTGAATACTATTACCAAAATGCACATTTTACAAATTTAATCTTTAGGGTAGTTGTCTAAAGAACTTCTTAAAACTATATTGCCCAGTGTCTGCTTTGTTAATTATATTTCTGTTTTGTGGAACTGTTTAGAACAAGGCTAATTCCCATTTCACATGGTAGATTTTCTGGTTCTTTACAGTAGCTGTTATTTTGTGTACATGTTACCCCAATATAAACATTCTCAGTTTTTTCAGATGATAGTTTCAAATTCTCTTTATCTTCATTGCACTTACAGAGTTAGCAGGTTTGGTTTGTTCTGAAACCTCTTTTCCTTGTCTTGTCTTTGGCCTTCTCACTGCACCAACTATCATATTTTCTCAGTGCACTATCATTTCTGGTGTCTCTTCCTCTTCATATAAGGACACCAGTCATCCTGGATCTTTAACCTTAATTACCTCTTTAAAGGCCCTACCTCCTAATCTTGTCCCGTTGGGGTTAGGGCTTCAACATAAATTTTATGGGGACACAGTCAGTCCTTAGCAAGTGTGTGTGTATGTATTTGGCAAATTCAAACACAATACACACACCTTGTTTGTGCATGATGTAATATTAGTAAGGAAACGAAGTACTTTCCCATTTTTTATCTCAGAGTTTTAAATACTTGGCAACAATTTCTTTTGTTTGAAGAAAATCTTGATTTCAAGATAACAGAGTAATAAATCTTTCTAAAACTCTTACAGATTCAACTAATGAACATTGGCAAAGAACATAGGATCTTTATATTTATTGTCTTCTGTTTCTTTCAACAGTTCCATAAACCAGAGACAATTTATAGTGTTTGCATGTATATAATCTGAATGATTTAAACTGTATTCATTTTACTCTTCAAAGAGCCTGTTTCAGGAAAAAAACCTAACACAAACATATAGTAAAGTAAGAAGGGAATCACTAATAACTTGTTTTAAAATTCCAGTAAGTGTGGAATTTTTAACCTAACATGGTACTATAACACTGTTGTGATAGGAACAAATTTTTTCATGTCTAACTAAAATTCTCCCTTGACAAATGTAAAATGTTAAAAAAATATGCTGGGAAATTGATTTTTTTTAAGACAGTGAATTCACAATATTTCTTTGTAAATTTGGAAGTCCTTTTTGATCAAATGCTCCCAAAGTATCATCTAAAACTGAAGAAAGATATTTGCAGTTGAATCAGTTGTTCTTTGGATATTATTAGAAAGATGTTTTATGGACAGTATTCTATGATAGCTTAAAGACCTTCCACATCTTAAAATATATCCTTTCTTTGTCATTTCCTAACAAAATCTAGCTGAAATAATAATTGGAATAGTAGTTTATTTTGCTGTCTCTCCATCTAACAATGGTTTTCTTTTTGTCCAAGAATTGAAGTTACTTTATAACTGGCCACACAGTTTTGGAGATTTAGTGGTGATTTCAGGTGATTAATTTGGGCAATTTGTTTTAGAGAAAAAACTTGAAATTTCCAATACATTTACTGAAAATATTTCTTACTATTGACTGGTTTATTATCCTAAAATTTTGTTTTTGCTCTATTGTAGCAAATTGTAGCTTCATTGTGATGTTTGTGACATACTTCCATTTTCGTTTGTTTTTGTGTTTGAGGCAGTCTCATGATCTACCTCAGGCTGGCCTCAATTTTGCAATCCTTCTTCTCAGCCTCCTGAGTGCTGGGATTACAGACAGTACACCAAGAGTGACATACTTTCTTCCAAACATTTTTTCTTTCAGGATACTACTAACTTCTGCATCTTACCTTGGTTCTTCATCAATATTATGCCTTATATTAAATTTAAAAAAATCTGTACATAGTTATTTGCTTAAACTGGAAAAATAATTAAATCATAAATAAAATATGTATTTTGATTACCTTTTACAGCTTAATAGGTATCACACCAATTTGTTTTGTATGCATAAAATATTCAAATAAATACTACACTGTTACATGAGTGTATAGAGAAAGAAGTCATTGCAGTGGAATCAACTTGTTTATACTGACTGGATCACCAGTTACGTGTCTAATGCACGTGTGACAGTAATATCTTATTGATGCAGTGTTACAGTGAAATGTCCTATCAGAACAATGAATTGATGTTTAACAGAAAGTATTTTACATGGCTTCCTTTTTTTTTTGCTTTTAAAACTTTTATTCAAAAAACCCTACAGAGGTAGGAACCAGGTACAGGTACATGGTCCCTTTACTCAGTTTTCCCCAGTGTTAACATCTTGCATAGTTAGTGCAATATCAAAACCTGAAAGTTTATACTGGTACACTTCACAGTTTTTTCAGATTTTACACACTGTGTATGTGTGTGTGTGTGTGTGTGTGTGTGTGTGTGTGTGTGTGTGTAGTTTTATGCAGTTGTATCATACATGTAGATTTTTTTTTCTTTTTTTGGCAATACTGGGATTTGAACTCAGGGCCTCACACTTGAGCCACTCTATCAGTCCATGTGAAGATTCTTGTAACCAGTACTGCAAATAGGAGAGAGAACTGTCCATCACCACAAGACTTCCTTGAGCTTTCCCTTCATAACCACACACCTTGCTTCCATCTTTAAACTTATATTTAAATTAATTTAAAAATATAAAAATTAGTTCCTCAGTTACACTAGCCACATTTTAAGTGCTTAGTAGCAAAATGTGGCCAGTGGCTACAAACTGGACTTTAGGCTCTGTAGATATCAAGATGATATGGTCACCTTTGCTAAGGCTTGATCTGTTAAGATCTTTCTTGGTGAATCACAGAGATTTAAAATAGCTTTATCCCTTTTATGATTCCTCTTCTGTGTTGGCCATTGTTCTTAACTTCTACTTAATTGATTAAGAGGTATTCTAAGTGTAATGTCCTTTAAATATGTTGGAGAGGTAGACATTGGAGGAGACATTGAAATTTTTTGCTTGATATGCCTAATGTTTTATTGTAAAGTGTTTGCATAGAATCTAAATGCTTAAGATAAGCATTCAGATTCCATGCAAAGATAGAAAATGTAGAATTTTATTCTAAACTTGTTTTAACTTTGAATATTGAATATTTTATGTCAAGAACTTCTGAGTGCTTGACATCCAGTCGATTAGTAACTTAGCAGTAGATAATTGCAATGTTGATGGCTTTATACCATATTGTTACAGAGTGCAGGATTCATCTGAGCAGTGAAAAGAAAACAGTCATAATTGTGTGTCATGTATTGCCCCATGCAGTTGTGATGGCTAAAGAATTCTGTCTTTGCTGTTTCTCTTCCTATCTTAAAATTAAAGAATTCTAGAAAACTAGGGAACCTAAGAAGATGTTAGGACTGGGAATGGTTTCTTATTGAAGACTTTTTCCTTTGAATTCAGATTTGCCCATTAACAGTGACCTAGAAAATGAAAAAACACATACAATCATATTGGCTGAGATGCTTGGTGATGTGATCTGGGAGGACTTGTCTGAATGTCTCATCAAAAACTGTTTGGTTTACTCTATTCCAACAAATAGCAGCAAGTTACAGCAGTACGAGGAGGTAAGAGCAGAGATGATAGCACAGGTTTTGGGACACTGAATTCCTGTTGCTGTTTTGTTCCTCCTTGCCAATATTTTGTTCTTAGGTTAAAACTTTGAGAGAAA
Source organism: Castor canadensis (assembly GCF_047511655.1). Taxonomy (NCBI): domain Eukaryota; kingdom Metazoa; phylum Chordata; class Mammalia; order Rodentia; family Castoridae; genus Castor; species Castor canadensis. Next base: position 187,555,477 of record NC_133387.1, read on the forward strand.
CAAATATTTTATAACTCCACTTTTCTTCTGTCTGCCTATCTCTTTGGTTGGGAAAATATGTTTTCTTATTAAGTATATTTTCCTTATTCTCGCATCAGTTATAGTAGCTATTCTATGACATTTTATTTTTTTTTTTTGCTTCTTTTTAATATTTCCTTGAATGCTAAAATAAGTATATTTAAAGATCTTTGTACCTTTACAAAAGAATGCTTTCAATTGAAAATGAATTTAAGTCTAGAAAAGCGTATGTTTTTAAACCTAATAGTTGATTTATTTTAAGGCCTAAGTGACCATCTTGGTTCTTATTCTTAACAATACACTGGATGTGCAGTTGGTCCCTTGTAAACATGGATTCTGCATCCATGCATTCAACTATAGACTGAAATAGCTTGGAAAAAAAAATTTGCTAAATATATAAAGACTTTTCTACTAAATATGTAAAATCAAATCCTACTCTACTAAATATGTAAAAACTTTTCTTCCGGTCATTATCCTTGAAAGTATAACAGCTATTTACATAGCATTTACATTGTAGTAAGTATTGTAAGTAATCTAGAGGTGATTTAAAGGTTATGGGAGGATGTGTTATATGCAAACACCAGGCCTTTTTTATGTATGGGACTTGTGCATCCACAGATTTTAGTATCTGAGGGGTGTCATGGAACCAATCCCTCATGTACTGAGGGATAACTGTATGCAATTATTTTCTTGTAATTTTTTAAATGTTTTTCTCTCAGATCATACAATCTACTGAAGAATTTGAAAATGCCCTAAAGGAGATGAGGTTTTTAAAGGGAGATACTACTGATTTGCTGAAATATGCTCGTAATATCAATTCTCATTTTGCTAATAAGAAGTGCCAGGATGTGATTGTGGCAGCCAGAAACCTAATGACCTCTGAAATTCACAACACTGTGCAGGTACCAGAATTATATTACATTTAATCTTAACAGTTCATTTTGGGATACATATGGTAAAGTAGGAGAGCATAATAATTGCTGAGCTCCCAGATGCCAGGTATTAATCTTCTGAACATTAGTTTTATCCTATTTAAAGTGGTCCTATCTAATATGTACCATTTTCATTGGCCATTCTGAGATCCAAATAAGACAATGCATTGAAAGTGTTGCATAAATTGGAAAGGTTTGAGTAAATGTAATAGATTGCAATTGTTTTAATGCACAGTGTATGACATGTATACCGATACATTATTATGTCCAGAGATTTTATCCTGTTGTGAATATATTGACTTCATTTTTTAGGCTAAATAGAAGGACTAGTTTTGAGGTAAAAATAATAAAACAAGCAAAGAACAATACAAGATATAAATAATTATTTGGAAGTTCAGTGAACTAATTAATTTACAGGGAGAGTAACTTTAGTCCTTGACCTTTGATAATTCTGTGCATTTTTGTTTGTTTTATTTAGCTTGCATGTATAAGGTAACATTTGGTAAATTCAAGCAAGGTATCTCTTAGATTAAAGTGAAACATAGGCTAAGGCATTCTGTAGTAAATTTCCCAGCCACTTTTCTGGTGTTGCTGAAGGTAGTGGGCTCTTGCTTAATCCCTTCCATCTTCCCTGCCCCATTCTCCTTGGGGTACCATTTTTGTGTCCATTTCAACAAAATATTTAATCAGCCATTTGAAGTACACAGTAACACATTTTGAGGTAATTTTGAATTTAGGAGAGCTGAAATTTACTTGGTGCAGGAACTTTGCTGTGGTTTCTTTTAACATAAACATTGTTTGATAATGTTATTCTTCTTTCCAAGATTCAGTTGCTTCCCATTTCTTTTCTAAAATGATCCAGTAGCCTTCTTGTGGCCTATAGGGCCTCACATGAACTGTCCCCATAGCCTCTTTAATTCCACCTGGTGTCACATTCTTCCATCGCTTTGCTTCATGCACCCTGGACTCATTGCTGATCCTTTTTTTTTTTTAATTATTTTTTTAATTCATATTTGCATACAATGTTTGGGTCATTTCTCCCCCCTTCCCCCACCCCCTTCATTGCTGATCCTTGAATGTGCTGGGTCCCCACTTGATTGCAGAACCTTTGACCCTGTTGTTCCTTCTGGAACATTCACTGCAGATACCCTCATGACTTACCCTATTGGAAGTGCTTCCTGACATTTTTAAAATATTGTGACCCTTCCTATTTCCCATGCTCCTTCCTTATAGTTTGTTTTTTTTTTTTTTTTGTCAATACTAGGGCTTGAACTCAGGGCCTCACACTTACTAGGTGGACACTATCACTTGAGACTCTGCTAGCCCCTTTATTTCTCTTTATATTGTTTATCAATTGACATTTTGTATGAATTATTTATTGTTTTTCCCTCTCTAAGAAGTAAGCTCCATGAAGGGCAGGGTTTTTGTTTTGTTTTTTGACTATTTTGATTGTTGTTGTATTTCCAGCACCACATATTTGGTGAATGAATTAATATATATATCTCAGTCATTTGTATTTCACCTCCTTGATATAAATGGTATTACTACTGAATTGCTCTCTGACTCTGGGATTAATCTTTTAACATTCCTGGGCCTTATTTTCCACTTTATGGGAGATAATCGGACTAGATCATCTCTGAACTCCCACTCCCTACTCAAGTAATTCTGACATTCTGGCATTTATTTCCATTTTTCCTGAGTACTCAGAGCTTTTATTTTATTTATTTATTTAGGGTGGTATTGGAGTTTGAACTCAGGGCCTTGAGCTTGCTAGGCATGAGCTCTACCACTTGAACCACACTCCCAGCCTCCTTTTGCTTTGGTTGCTTTTTTTTTGTGGCATTAGGGTTTGAACTCATGCTTGCTGGGGGGGGGGTGCTGTACTACTTGAGTCATTCCTCCATCCCTTGCTTTTGAGATAGAGTCTTGCTTTATGCTCAGCCTGCCTAGATTGTGATCCTTCTACCTATGTTTCCACATAGCTGGAATGGCAGGTAAGCACCACCACACCCACCTTATTGGTTGATTTGGTGGTGGTGGGGCGGGGGGGTTGCTGCGTGCGTCTCATGAACTTTTTTTTGCTCTGGTTGGCCTTGAACTGTGATCCTCCCAATCTCTGCCTTCCAATGGCTTGAGCCATTGTAGTTTTTTTCTACTTCAGGGTTTCTCAATAATAGTACTGCGGATATTTTTTGCGTATTTTTTATGGGGCGCTGTCCTGAAGAATGTTTAGCACAGCATCCCTGACCTCTATCCTCAGTTAGTTAGATGCTGGTTGTCTTTTAGTTATGACAACCAAAAATGTCTTCATACATTGCCAGAATTGTCCCTGGTAGAGAATCATTGCTCTAGATTTTAACTGGTTATTTTTCTTGGCATTTTTGCTTAGGAATGAGAGCCTTTAAACTTCCCAACTTGAAAAGCTCTTTTTCTTTTCTGGAAACCATTTCTAACTTAATTTTTTACATGGCCTTCATCTAAATATTTTCCATATATATGTATATAGTGACATAAATAGTATATATAGATATACTATTTTGCCAAGTGAATTATAAAGCTGTGGGTGTTTTTTGTTTGTTTGTTTTTACATTTTTTTGGTTGTAAAGTAATTTAGTAAAGTACTGTTATTAACACCAAATTAATAGTTTGCTAGTAATGTACTTTCTTGTAAACATAACAAAAATAAAGGGCTGGGGATGTAGCTTAGTGATAGAGCACACTTACCTGGCATGTGCAAGGGCCTTTCTTTGATCCCTAGTACCACAAAAAAGAAAAACAGAAGAAAAAAAAACCAAAAACAAAATGATTTCAAGCAATACGTGTTTAGCAGGCCAATAATGTAATTTTTTTCTTAAGTGACAGCTTTCCTGTTCACAAGATCATAATCCCTTCCAGCCATTCCAGGGGTATACAGGGATGTCACTTGCTCCCAGCAGTGTCTGGGAAAGGAACTCTAAGCTCCATAATTTGAGATGACTGTTTCTGAAGAGGTCTTATAGAGCTCTTCATTCATAGAGGTAAAATTTTAAATTCCTGTGTTTAAAAAACAAGATATTTGCTTTATACTTTTCACATGGACTCAAAAATCCCAAAGGAGCTAGCTGGAGGGCCTAAACCCTATAATTTGTCCAGGCAGGAACAGATCTTTGAGCTCTGCTGTTATTATAGCATCACAGAAATTAGGGAAATAATTCAAACGTAGCTACTGAACGTTAGCTTCATAGTAAAGATAGCTCATATAGCTAAAAACCAGTTTGTTTTCCCCAAAAGATGACATTTATAGTGCTAGTGCTAGAAGAGCAGCTTCTTAGTGCCACTAATGATTTAGATACGGAAGTCATAGTTTTCTTGTATGAGAAAAACATTAAACAAAATACAAACTGAACATCCCAGAGGCAGAAAATCTCGTGCTAAAGAATATACAAATTAAGATTTAGCCTTGGTATATAAATATTCTAAATTATTTTGGAACATTCCCTAATCACTTACATATAAGAATTTAAACAATTAGTTAAAGAGTCAGTAGGCTAGACATGGTGGTACATACCTGTAATCCCAGGACTCAGGAGGCTGAGGCAGTTGGATTGTGAGTTTGAGGCCAACCTGGAATACATAACAAGACTGTCTCAAAAAGAAAAAGAGAAAAAAGAATCAGTAGTGGGGCCTAGGTCAAACAAGTAAATATTATGCATCCTTTCATTCACTTGAATATACTTAGTGATATAAGGAAGGTAACTAACAGCACTTCATGAACTACCACATGCAATGTTAAAAATTCAAACCAGTCAAGGGGCAGGTGGTAAAGCATTTGACTGTCTAATGAAAAAGCTTAATAATTTCAGTTTAACCTTCCTAACTAAAGCAAGATCTAAACATGGAGTGTTTTCCTGTTTTTCTTTATTTATTTAGAGACAGGATCTTACTGTTAAAGCCCAGGCTGGCCTGACACTTGCTATGTCGTCCACACTGGCCTTGAACATGTGATCCTCTTGCCTTAACCTCTTGAGTGCTGAGATTCTAGGCACTCACCAACATGCCCAGCTTTTTTTGCTTTTGTGGTTTTGATGTCCTTTGGTTTTTTGAGTAAGCTGAATATACTTTCTGATAAATCCTGGTGCTGGAGGAAGGATCTAGACATTGAGATATTTTACTAAGTCAAGTTTCAGATTGACATAATGTTCCTGCTAACTCATGTTTTAGTTAGTGTGTCTTTCCAAGTCAGGAAAAGAAAAGGAAAGACAGAGACTAATATTGGTCTCTGAAGAAAGGCAAAATACTCCTAAAATTCATTTATGAAGATGTTTTTACATTTTGACCCAAGAGATATCATATTAGAGCTTACATTCCTCTATCTCAGAGTCCTGTGCCCTCTTCATAAAATCATGTTTTTAATCATATTCTGAGCTCCCTATTTTCAGACAATTATTAGAATTTTTTTGATCATCTCTACAATTATATATTTTTAATCAGCATTCAACTTGGCCATAATTTTTTATTAGCATACATTAATAGTCCAATTGTGATAATTCCATAGATGTGTACAGTGCACCTTGAACAAGTTTGCCCGCTTCGTTCTCCTTTTCGAAACAGTACTTGGTGTGGTGGGTTTCATTATGCTCTCGTATAGTGCATATATTCAATCCTTTTACTTCCCCCCAGTGCCCTTTCCTTTCCCTCTCCCTCTGTTTCCCCTCCAAAGAGTCCCCATTTTTATACTTTGTCCATTTTTATTATCATTTTAGGTCTAGATTCTGCACATGAGCAAAAATGTGATATTTGGCTTTTTGAGTTTGGCTTATCTCACTCAGTATGATGATCCACCCATTTTCCTACAAATGACATAATTTCATTCTTCTTTAGTCACCCATAATTTTTGACTATCTGTTTCCTAACACCTGTATTCTCTTTGAAACTTAATAACAGCCTTCTGAAGTAGATGCTGTTACACCATTTTATGGATTAGGAGGTTAAGTCTGCTGATTTAAACTTGGAGTGTTTTCTGTTGGAAGTGGTTATTAGACTTAGAATGTTTTCTAGTAGAAATTTTCCATAGAGGTCCAGTAAGTGCAGAGCAGAGCTGCTGTTCTTGCAGTGGGAGTGGGGAGCCCATTACTGCCTCCACTTGTCTAACTTTTCTTCCTTTTTCTCTGTCTCTTTTTTTTTTTTTTTTTTGGCCCATGAGGAATCTTTGAGAAGCAAGTTTCGAAAGCCATTATTAGTGTAGTTTATCCATTTTATAATGAGGAAATTGGGATCCAGAGAGGTTAAATGACTGTTACAAGTTAGGTTTAAAAGATCACTGCTTCTAGATTTGCAGACTAGTGTTCTTCTATTCACTCCCAAGTCTGGGAATTTTCATTCTATATAAATAGTATGGAGACTTTTGGTTTTGATTTGGAGGTTTTTTTTTTTTTTTTTTTTTTTTGGTAAAGAGGAGGATACTGCTCTGTTAGCTTTTCCTTAGACTAAGTTAACATTTGTTAGTTAATATAGCTTTATACTAGTATTAATTTAATAGTCTAGTCTGAGAAAGATGATTTTTTTTTTTTTTTAATGTCTGTTCATTTACCTGAAATCTTGGGCCAGTTGCATAATTGTTATTTCCATCAAGATTGAGTGCTTAAAAGAATGATTGCTTTTTTCTTATGGTATGCTCTCTCACACAAGATTGATCAGCCTTTCACAGCATGCCATATCTGCTCAAATCTTTTAATTACTCTGCAAAGCCACAGCTTTTTCATCACAGGAGCAACCAATGTCTTATTGTTTGCTGTATGCTTAGGTTTGAATTATTCTAAAACAATGTATTTTTCTGTTTCTATGTTTGAATCTTAGATTACTCCAGATTCTAAGATAAGTGTGCCAGAGTTACCCAGTCCTGATGAGGATAACAAGCTAAAAGTACAGAAAATGTCCAAACTTCAGTACAACGAAACAATGAACTTAGAGCCTGAGAATACATTGGACCAGCATTCCTTTTCTTTGCCTACATGCCGTATCAGTGAATCTGTGAAGAAATTAATGGAACTTGCCTATCAGACTTTACTAGAGGCAACAACCAGTAGTGATCAATGGTATGAATTCTGAGTCCTCTAAAAATGGGTAATGGTAAATATGTAGCTGACTAGACATTTATTAAGAAAATGAGCTGAAATTCATTGGGTTTTCTTGTCCTTTCAGTTAATTTTTTTTTAGCTAGAAAGACAGTACAACACAGAGATATATATTGATCTCCTAACTTTTACTTACAATGACGTAGATGTTAGTGCAAGGTATAAGAAATAGGTGCATGCTGTGTGGCAACTTATGCCTGTAATCCAGGCACTCAGGAGGCTGAGGAAGGAAGATTGAGTTTGAGGCCAACCTTGCTTACATGGCAAGTCCCAGGCCAGCCTGGGCTACATGGTGATACCCTGTGTCAAAAAACAAAACCATCCAAAAAAGCAGAACAAAACAAAACAAAAAAGAAATACGTGCATATATATTGGTAGACATAGGGGTTTCTTTGACATTAAAAGTTGTTAGTTACTTTTTAAAAAATCACTCTAATTTTTAATTTTTATTTTCTATGATACAAGTGAATGGTATTGCATAAGACAGCACATACAAAGAACCTAGAAAACGATTAGTGTTCAAATGCTGTTATTGGTGGTGGTGGTAATGGTAAAATGGTTGTAATACCTGCTCCAGCTCGCTTTAACACTTTAGCTTTATACCTTTTGAAATGCAGGGCCAAATTAATTTACACTTAAAATGTTTATTTTTAAGGCAAAAATTACTTGCTAGGCAGCCAAAGGTAGAAGGGAAAGGAGAGAACATACCACACATCTGGCTTCACCCTCTTAAGAACCCGAACATCCTTTTGTGTGCAGGGTACCTCAAACTCTATTCCACATCTCACTCTGAAACTCTTTTTGTTTAGTAAGTGCCTTCTCTACTCCGAGATTAAATTGAGAAGAGGGTGGCAGACCATAGCCAAAGCTGATTGTAGAGCAAGTTGATAGACTGTTTAGTTTAATTCTGTGTTTAGCAGGTTTTTACTTCTTGTCCTCATAGTAGAAAACACTTTCAGTTAGGGCTTGACTTAGCAATATTGTATCTGCAGATCTGCAGTTTTTATTTTCCACATGTAAACACACCCCTTTATTTTATTTTGTTGTAGGAGGAACATGTTTACCAAGGTATTTCCATGGCTTTAATGAATCACTGTCTTTACTGGTTCATCCAGGAACAAAAATACAGTTTCTTATAAAGGAAGTACATACTTCTTTAAGAAAATAAGTATTGGAATGACTGTTTCTTCACATGGCATTCTCCTCAAATATATCAGACTGAAAGTTAGAGATGCAGGATAATATTTTTTAATTTTTCTGAGAAAACAGGTTGGAGATGCTCTTTGTTTGCTGAGTATTGGTTGACATTCATTCCACTTGAAAAAAATGGCTTTTAACCGTACAAACAAAACCACAGCACTACATCCTCTCCCCCATTATCAAACCTCAGGCAGCAATATCTTCAGCAAAAATAAAATGAATGAATTCAATCAGTTATGGTAACTAATACAGCAGTGTCTTGGACTTTTCTAAATATTGTGGAATTCCTCTTGATTTATTCAAGGCACTCTTATATAGAAGTGACACAAATCTTATATTTGCTCTTTTTAAAGTACATACTAATAATAATCTTTAGGTGTTTTAAGACCAGATTTAAAGGCCAAAAAATCTTTAGGGTTAAATCCTTCCCTAGAAAATGTTGATTCGTCTCCTTCGTTGGGGAAGAAGGAGAAAAGGTGAAAGCTGAAAGTCAGACTGATTCTAAAAGAGCCAAGTGAGTGCTTTTATTGATACCTTGCCCTTTGCAGAGTGCGTTGGTGAGTAGGTGACATTTGCTTGAGGCTTAGCTCCATTTGTTACTGAAAGGATACTCTGGATACTGGCAAAGCATAAATTGATAAATGGAAAAGAGGCTTTGGGTTGAATGATACTGTTCTTAAAATTGTTAATGGATCCTGGTTTTTGGAACTGCAGTTTAGTTAGTAAATACTGGTTGAGAATTTATTTCCATCTAGGTTAACCAAGGCAGGTTAATTCTCTGCAGCTATCGTCTTAATTGATGATTTTCATTGAAGGTGCACCTAGTCTGATTTTTTTTTTCTCATTTTCCTTATACATTTCTCTTAAATCTTTGTTTTCTTTTCAGTGCTGTCCAGCTTTTCTACTCAGTGAGGAATATCTTCCATTTATTTCATGATGTTGTACCAACATATCACAAGTAAGTACCACTGTATCTGATTTCTGTGTAGTAATTGTAAAGTCATGTTGACAAACCAGTAATCTGCTCCCCTTCCCCCATCCGGGGTTTGAACTTAGGACTTCACTTTTGCAAAGCAGGCACTCTACTGCCTGAGCCATACCTCCCGTCCATTTTGCTGTGGTTATTTTGGCAATGGAATCTCAAGAGCTATTTGCCCAAGCTGGCCTTCAGATTACGACCTTCCAAATAGCTAGGCTTACAGGCATGAGTCAGTGGTGCCCACTTAACAATTTTGTATTTTCATCAAAGATATTTTATTTATTAAAATACACAATAAAATGTAGCAAACTCTTAAAATATTTTAAAGGACTTGGACATTTAGAATTAATTTAGTAATCTGGCAGTATGGTGGGTAATATAGATTGAAAAACTCAACAGAACTTTATTCTATTTTTAATGCCTAGGCATTTTCAGAACTGTCTTTTCTTGATTAAAAAAATAAAAAGATCATTCCATATCACTAGCCAGTAAACATAGTACAGTTTCCTTTGGCATTTGTAGTTCTGTAGATATAACACCTCAAGAGAATGCTATTTAACTGTGAAGTATGATCAGCCCACTCTTCCTAGAATCATAGGCTGTATTTACTTGATGTTTGGGACTTAAAGGTTTCTTTTAGTGTTAATCTGAAAAGTTGCTCAACTCTAAGCCTCTAGGTGTGCTCTCTGTTTCTCATATAAAATATTTTGGATGGTTTTTATAAATGTTTTTAGCAGTATGTCAACAAAGTGATTCTATAGCTAAATACTCTTGCTTTCAAAGAAAATAAATCACTTTACTGTTTGACATGTCTTTTTATTTCAGGTTTTTGAATAGTTCGGGGGTTTTTAACTAAGTCTGCCTGTTATTTTTATTTTAAAGACAGCTTATTTATTATGAATATTATTTTATTTGTATTTTCTTTGCTATGGTTTAAAATTCTTAACTCATTTTATTTGTAGTCAGGCAAAGCAAAGGAAGAGAGATAATGTTTTTGGGTTAGCTGACATCCTTGTCCTTAGTGATTTAGAGTCAGTTGGCTTAGAAGTTCCATGGCTCAGAAACATTTTTCCTATTGCTATGGTGTAAGATTTACCCCTTCTTCTCCTATGTGTGATCTTGGAATTTTGCAGAATCACCTGGATCCCATGCCCAAGATTCAGTAGGTTGGAGGATGGCAATACACCTCCTGGCTTTTTTTTTTTGGTGGTACTGGGGTTTGAAGTCAGGGTCTCATGCTTACTAAACCGGTGCTGTAGCACTGAGCCATTCTGCCAGCCTATACCTCCTGAATTTTAACAAATTTCTAAGAGATGTTGATGTTGCTTGTCAAGGGACCATACTTTGAGAGCCTCTGTCTTATATTATGGTTCTCTGCTTTGGCAGTATTTTAGAATCACTTACAAAGTTTTAAAAATAGACATCTTTGCCTAGGCCCTGCTTTTAGAGCTTTTAATTTATAGGTCTGGTGTAAAGCTCATGCATTTGTGTTTTTTAAAGCCCCACAAAGATTCTGACATACAGTTTGGAATAAGGATAGCTATCTCAGATTGTTAGTTTCTGGCTTGTATATCCTAGACTGATATCAACAAACTAGAAAGTGTTGCTTGAATGATGCTAGTGGGATATATAGCAGAAATATAAGACAAAATTTCTTCCCAAGCTGGATAGTTAGACTAATATGCGTAGAAGAATTAAAGCAGTGATTTATAAATTGTGGATGAAAATTTAAAAATAATCAGGGTGATACAAGAAAGAGTAGGAAATACTCTGGAGTTAGTAGGTATAGGTAAGAACTTTCTCAATGAAACCCCAGCAGCACAGCAACTAAGAGATAGCATAGATAAATGGGACCTCATAAAACTAAAAAGCTTCTGTTCATCAAAAGAAATGGTCTCTAAACTGAAGAGAACACCCACAGAGTGGGAGAAAATATTTGCCAACTATACATCAGACAAAGGACTGATAACCAGAATATACAGGGAACTTAAAAAACTATATTCTCCTAAAAATAATCAGGAAATATTTTAGAAAAATATAAATGCCCTAGTTTCATTCTCAAACACTATTTAATTTGTTTGGGGTGAAGCTAGCTTTGAAAACTAGTGAATTAAAAAATAGTTAACTGCTTTGTTATGTAAAGCAAGTAGAAATTTGGAGAAAGGGAAAGGAAACCTGTAGTTCCACAGACATATCAGAGTTAAATTTTAAGGGCAGTATGCAAAGTTCTGCTTGGTTTCCAGTACAAAGAGTTGATTCAGGTAAACGTCTTAATTCTCTTGACTCTTGATCTTTCTTTTTTGTTAATCATCGGGATAGGCTTTTTTTTTTTTTTTTAATGGGACTGAGGTTTGAACTCAGAGCTTTGCATTTGCAAAGCAGGCTCTCTACTGCTTAAGCCATGCCACCAGTCCATTTTGCTCTATTTATTTTGGAGATGGGGGTCTCATGAACTTTTTGTCCTGACTAGCCTTGAACCACAATCCTCCAGATCTCAGCCTCCCAAGTAGTTAGGGTTAAAGGTGTGAGCCACCAGTGCCTGGCTCACTGGGATAGTTTTATAGGATATGGTCAAATTCAGACAAAACAACTAACTTGGAATGGGAGTGGGAATGGTGAGATTTTGCATCTTGCTACGTGTAGCATTTACAAAGTAGACAGTTGTTAAAGTTTAGAGATGAGATGCCTTAGGGGAGTAGTAACTTTCCCTCAACCTTGATTCTATTAACAGGTGGTTTCTTTTTTTACCCTTCTTCTTGGGCTAGGGAGAACCTTCAAAAACTTCCCCAGTTGGCTGCCATTCACCATAATAACTGCATGTATATTGCTCACCACTTGCTGACCCTGGGGCATCAGTTCAGATTACATCTTGCCCCCATTCTTTGTGATGGCACTACTACTTTTGTGGATCTCGTACCTGGCTTCAGAAGACTTGGTAACTGATTCCTTAAATTTAGGAAAATGTGGATTATACAGCTTTCTAGCCCAGTGTATCTTTAATTTATCAATGAGGTGATTAGAAATTAGGTGGTAGTCCTTAACTGTATTGGAAAGAGGGAGGGCATTTAATTTGCAAATGTTTCTAGTTACTTAATTTTATAAAATGAACGTTATTGTGAAAGCATTACTTTTTTGTGACATGATTTCATGGTACATTAGAATTCCAAACTTCATTGCTGGTGTGCATTGAATTCACTAAATCAGAGTTTTGTCAGTAGAATGACATATAATCAGATTTGTATTGTGACAGTTCTCTTAGCATTGTTGGTAAGAGCTCACTAATGTCACTTCTTGTTTCTTTCCAAACCCCAAGATAGCTCCCCCCCTCACATCTTCTTTAGTTTTACTTAGGATTATTAAAAGTCAAACGAAATGAAAGGTGGTGTAAATCAATATGTTTACTATAGTCATAGCCTGAGAAAAGCAGGTTCACTTAGCTTTTCAATTCCTGGCTTGACTCTTCAGTGGTATAGATATATTAGAATAATAAGTAGCTGCTGCTTCTATGTAAGTAATTTTTCATAGCTGGCTCAGACTCTCAGACTCAAATGATTGAGAAAGATTTACCTGTTATCCTGAGAGTAAGATTGGAGGGAGGAACTGACTAGAGATAATATAAGTCATTTTTTTAGTGTTTATGATATTGTCTAGCAATTGTTTTCATGTGGGTAGAATAGATGTATGGCTTATGCTTGTCTCTCCTCTTTTACCCTGGTTTTGGTATAATTGGACAGGTTTTAGAAGTCTTTATTTTGTTTTCCAAACATAGGAACAGAGTGCTTTTTGGCTCAAATGCGGGCACAGAAAGGTGAACTTCTGGAAAGATTATCAAGTGCTAGGAACTTTTCAAACATGGACGATGAAGAGAATTACTCTGCAGCAAGTAAAGCAGTCCGGCAGGTGGGAGCTGTTGATAGTGCTGAAATTTGCACTTTATTCTTAGATGTCCCCCTCCCCCAAACCTAACATCTAACAAGTAGCACAGTTGATTGCCTTTACCCCCACTGGAAAATCTAGATACCTTTCGCAGTCATTTTCTTCTGCCCTACCAAGACAATATGAAGCTATCTTTCCATTGACCCAATAATATGCCCAGTAACTCTATTGTAGCAAGTAGTTAACTCAAGAACTTGTATATGGGAAATTTAAAATACATATTCCTGTCTCTTAAACAATTTACCTTTTTTACTGCATTTTTCCCATTATCAGAATGAGTCTGCTTTTCAACTATGAGGGATATCACCAAGTTAAGCAGTCAAGAAGCATTTATTCCTAAAGACTTTACTTTTGCATAATGCCTCTTCCCTCATTCACACATAGAATGAGAAATGTAAATCTGGGAAATGTGAGTTGTAACAGTCTCTTGTCTATACTCTGTTCTTCTGACAGGTACTGCACCAACTCAAGAGACTTGGAATTGTGTGGCAGGATGTCCTTCCAGTGAATATATATTGCAAGGCTATGGGGACTTTACTAAATACAGCAATTTCTGAGATCATCAGCAGAATCACTGCCCTAGAGGTAAGGGCCATTAGATGCCTCACTGGACTTGAGATGCAATTCTTATTCCAGACTGTGACTTAAGAAAGTGATGTTGAAGTCCCATTTTAACCAATATAAATGGTAGAATAAATAGTTCTTGTTTCACATCTGACTCATGCCCTGTGGTTTTTTTAGTTTTTTTTTTTATTCTGTTTTGCTGGAAACTTGCTGATCTCTTTCATACCTAGATAAGAAAATAGGATTGTACTGATTCTCCATCTAGCATCTGTAAATTAAAATGGGGAAATTGGAAACTGGGCAGTGGTCCAGAGATGTAGAGTATGAAGTAATTTGATTTCCAGATGAACTAAATAATTAGTTTAGTAAAATGATCACAGTCTTGTGCACATACCACTTTGCCAACACACTATTGCAGTGAGTTTTCTGTGTGTGATCCTATGAGGAAAATTGCCCGTACTGAACCAGCTGATACCTCTAAAGCATGGATTGACAAAATCCTTATTTGTAATAACATTCCCTGCTTTCCAGCAAGCTGCACCACATTCTCCTGGAGAAAACATGCTCTTTCATGAAGGCAAATTAAATTATAGACAATCTGTTGGAACATATTTTGTGTCATTTTACCTTCAACAGTATTTTCAGAGTCAATGGAATCTAGTGTGTAGTAGGGTGGGCTAAATTGGTTGGAAAACATATTGCTGTAACTGACCCACCTGGATAGCCTGCACCAAAGGTATGGTCCTTTCCTTTGCCTACTACTCAGTTGACCCAATTCTATTCTCTTATGTTCCCTTTGTGAAAACTAGGACATCTCTACTGAAGATGGTGATAGATTATATTCCTTATGCAAAACAGTGATGGATGAAGGACCCCAAGTATTTGCACCTCTATCTGAAGAAAGCAAGAACAAGAAATATCAAGAAGAAGTTCCAGTCTATGTGCCAAAATGGATGCCTTTCAAAGAATTGATGATGATACTACAAGCTAGCTTGCAAGAAATTGGAGATCGGTATGTGCAACCTTTCTATAGAGGCATGCATATGTTTATAGTCGCAAAAGGTTAATAGTGCCATTGGTATCACCTTGTATGTTTCATGTGTGTGTGTGTGTGTGTGTGTTGCTAGGAATGGAACCCAGGGCTTGACGCAGGCTATACAAACACTGTACCACTGAGTCACACCTCCCCAGCCCTCTGTTTCTTCATATTACTCAGGAAAGAGTTTCATATTCAGTGTCAGTAGTGGGGCTTTTTTGTGATCTATCATAGTGTGGATCGCATTACCACTTTCTCATTTGATAACAGTGATGTTTCACTCGTAGTATTTTGATCTTGAACATACAATTTTGGTATATAATACAAATGACCTGACATTTGTAATATTATACCTGGATGGAAAATTTTGCTCACTTTTTAATCAAGAGTGGACGCATTTTTAGAATGACTTGATCCCCAGCATGAAAAAAGGAAAAAAAAAAAAAAAGCTAGCTAGGCCCAGTGGCTCATGCCTATAATCCTACCTACTCAGGAGGTAGAGATCAGGAGGATTGCAGTTCAAGGCCAGCCCAGGCAAATAGTTCACAAGACCCTACACAGAAAATACCCAACACAGAAAAGGGCTGGTGGAGTGCTCAAGTGGTAGAGCACCTGCCTAGGAAGCATAAGGCCCTGAGTTTAAACCCCAGTACCATCAAAAAGAAAATAATTAATTTGGTGTTTGAACAGAGAAGTGTCTTAAGTATTCTACATCAGACTACTTTTTGATTGGCCAGTAGTTTTTCTGCAGGGAGTACAATAGTTTTAGAGGTTAATCATCATATACCAATAAAGGACTTTGTGTTTTTTGAGACAGGGTCTTGCTATGTAGTCTAGGCTTACCTTGAACTCAAGATTTTCCTGTCTTAGCCTCTTGAGTGCTGAGATTACAGGTGTGCTCTGCCATGCCTGCCATATTTTCCTAAATGTAATAGATGATGTTTTCTCCTAATACTATCAGTTAATGTTGCTATGTGCAGTAAGTGTGTGTTGCTTCATATCACAATGTGCAGAAGTTGTTGATACTGCACAAAACAGAATCAGTGTCGGCTGGTTATATGCACATTGATGGCTTTATTTATTTTTAGTGGTACTAGAGTTGAACTCAGGGCCTCATGCTTGCTATACAGGCACCCTACCACTTTAGCCACAACTCCAGCCCTTTTTGATTTAGTTATTTTTGAGATAGGGTTTTGCTTATGCCCAGGCCGACCTGGACTGAAATCCTCTTATTTATGCTTCCTGCATAGCAGGAATGATGGGCGTGCACTACCATGTGCTCAACTTTTTGTTGGTTGAGATGGAGTCTCATGAAGTTTTTTGCCCTGGCTGCTCTCAAACTGTGATCTTCGTGATTTCTGCCTCCCAGGTAGCTAGGATTGTTGGCATGAGCCACTACTCCTGATGACAGCTTCATGATGTCATGGCAGGTTATTAGTAAATACACACACTCTGTATAGGGACTCTCTGTGGACACCTTGAGATCCATCTTCATCCTGTCTGTCTGTCTGTCTGTCTGTCTTAGCTTGGTTTACTGCACATACCCAGTTATATCAAACTGATCATACTAGATGTGTCCAGATTGTTTATAGCACATATTATCCATTCTAAAACAATGTGGATGAGATTTCTACTTAGAAAAAATCCTGTCAAAATACCTATAATTACACTTACTGCACTCTCAATCTATTTGTTATTTACAAGTCCTTAGTAGGTAAGAAAGATTTCTTTAGATAATATGCTGCAGAGAACAGTAGATAAGAATTTTCTTTTCTTGGACTGGAGGTATGGCTCAAGTGGCAGAGTGCCTGTCTTATCTCCTGGCCTGTGTGAGGCTTTGTTAAAGAACTGGATGTTAAGATATCAGTTTGATCCACAGTACCGCCAAAAAAATAAACAAAAAACAAAGCCATGTTTTAAAAAAACAATTTTTCTTTTTATTCTTAAAGGACCCCGTGCAGCCTAATAATGAAAAATTACGATACTGGTATATCTCAACTTCTTTTTTCTGCTTTAGAAGAGTTTTTTTTTTCACTCTTAGAGAGTCAGTAAACACAAGGCTAATGGCTTATAATGGATGAGAAAATTGTTTCCGATAGTTTCTGAGAAACTTCTCTAGTCACTTAAACATTGTAAACTTGTAAAACATACATATGAAGGGATACATTTTATATACAACATATAGTCACAATTTGAAGAAAAAGTGTAAATGTTCATGTACCTGTTTTCTCATGTTAGAAAATACAGCCAGTAACCTCTGAAGAACCTGGTGTGTCCTCCAAATGCTCTTCATCAGATACACGTTCTTGAAATTTGTGTTATTTTCTTGCCTTTCTTTATAGCTTTACAGTTATACAAATTTAAACGTGTCTGGTTTTGAGCTTCCTGTAAATGGAATTCTCTGTAACTTCCTTCTTTTCGATATTGTTTTGAAGTTCTTTCATGACACTATCTATGTGTAGTTGTGCTTTGTTTTTAGTGTTGTTTTAATTGTATAAATATTTCAGTTTATCTTGTTGCCTCACATTTTCTCTAGTACCTGGAATTGTCAGCCTTGATAATTCAGGTGGAGTACAATGATAGCCTGTTGTCATTTTGATTTGCATTTCTGTACATTTTAATGAGGTTGAATATCTTTTCATTGGTCATTCATGTTTTTTCTATTGAAAATGCCGATTTATATATAATTTGCCCTTTGTTCTACTGGGTTGTTTGTTTTTTGGTTCTTTATATATATTGAAGTTTTAGCAAGGATTTATTTTAATATAATAGGATAAAGTATGGACAAGGAAGGGGGGCAGGGAGAGAAACATTTCCTATTTCCATGCAGGAAATGGGAGCAAAGACTCCTGATCCTTTATATATTTTCAATACCAATCCTTTTTCAGTTAGAGCTTGAACTCAGGGTCTTCACCTTAAGGCATTCCACCAGAGCTATTTTTGTGAAGGGTTTTTTGAGATGGGGTCTTGTGACTATTTGCTCAGGTTGGCTTCGAACTGTGATGCTCTTGATCTCTGCCTCCTGAGTAGCTTGGATTATAGGCATGAGCCACTGGTGCCTGGCTGTGGCTCATTTTTTAAAGTGGTTACAGAGCACAAGGCCTGAGAGAATATGGTCATAATTACCAAGTTCACAGAGGGCTTACTAATAGAATAAGCTCTCTCGGTCTCTTCATCTGACTGCTGATACCAAGTGCAGCCAACCAGCAGAGACCTAAGGTATTGATGACTAGATCTGTAAAGAAGAGGAGGAATACCCAGGATTTGGAAATCGTAAATCTGTGATTACATTTAGTACAAAGTAAGACATTTTAAAAAATTTTAAATCTTGCTTTATACTTCAGAGACATAATGGGAAATAGAAGTCTATCTTTTGTTTTGCAGGTGGGCAGATGGAAAAGGACCCCTGGCAACTGCATTCTCTTCAAGTGAAGTAAAAGCTTTGATTCGTGCCTTGTTTCAGAATACAGAAAGAAGAGCAGCTGCCCTTGCTAAGATTAAATAGCTCTTCCTGAGAAAGCCATATTTGACTATGGATTCCTGTGTGGATATAATTACTGTCTTCAAGACTTCTTGGAGTCACGCATTAATTTTGGTGAACCAACATATCATGGATGTTTGACTTTGCATAAGAATGTCTTACCTCCTGGCCTGTGTGAGGCTTTGTTAAAGAACTTGATGTTACGATATCAGTTTGATCCACAGCACTGTAAAAAAGAAAAAAAAAAAAAAGCAGATAAGATGAAGCACCTCAACTTGCTGACTCTGTAGCCACCCTCCTTTAATAAATATGAAGCTGTAGGGTAACATTACTTTATGCTGCTTCCAGGGTCCTCTGGGAAATGTATACATTGCAATTTTAGGCCTTGGCTCTGGATTAAGGAATCTAAGAGATTCCACTAGTTAGGATAAAGAATATGTGAGATATTTTTCTGGAGTGGGAGGAATAAGGCACATTATCTGGCCTCTCAGGAATTAGAGAGACCTCTTATAATTTCTCTCTTTCTTTTTTTTTTTTAAGCAGGGTCTTGGTATATAGCCCAGACTGACCTTGAACTCGTGATCCTCTTGCCTCGGCCTCCTAAGTGCTGTATTACAGGCATGTACTACCATGTCTGACAATCTCTTGTAATACTTCTTTTCAGTAAATAATGTCTTTCAGAGTTAAGAGTGAGTGTCTTTAATGACATGGGAGCTTTGACAAAAGAGATCCACAAGTTTCCTTCTCTTTCTACTGAAGAATATGGCCTTCACAGAAAATTCACTGAGTTGTCATCTTTCTCCCCTATCTCAGGCAAGATCTCATTATGTAGCCCAGGCTGGCCTTGAAGTCATGATCCTCCTTCCTCATCCTTCCAAGTGCTGGGATTACAAGTATGTGCTATCACCCCTGTTCATCTCCTTTCTTTATAACACTACCTAATAATCCTCAGAATTCTGAGGATTCTTAGGAGTTCATTTAAGTATAAAATTTTGGCTCTTTTTGATTCTGCAGCTAAATTTTATTTTCTTGGCTTAATTTTCTCTCTCATTCTGAAACTCCATTTTTCTGTACCTTGTCAGATATCACAGGTTTTAAATTGCCAGTGACCTTTGGAATGTATATGCCATGAGATCCTAACACTGGACTCTTATTGGTGGACATAGGTAATATTTTGGTTCAGCTATTTGTGCTTTTTAAGACTTTTCAGCCGTTGAAGGTATATTAAGTTCAGGTTTTCCTGGACCACTCTAAGACTCTAGATTGTATTTCTTCCTATTAAAGTATGGCTTCCTTTCTTAAAAAGAGGATAAGGGAGTGGATCTTTATGTGCTTGTGGGGTAAGTGTTGCTGAAGAACATTTCCTGCTTTTTTATCCTCACCCTCCCAATCCCTTGTCCTAGAACAAATTGTTTTTCCTCCTGCCTCTTAGTATTCTCTACCTTCAACCCCTGTTCTTAGTTCAGGTTCAGTCCCTTTAATCAAATCATCTGGTTGCTTAGTTTTTCTTTTCCTATTTAAAGGTCATGGAAAAACTGATGAACTTAGCTGGGTTAAAGACAAGGTATTTATCATACTCTGTCTTACTATGAGAACTCACAGGAAAAAAAATGGTCTTAACCAGCTGTGGTTTTTTTAAGAACAAAGAAGTGGGCTTTCTTAAAAGAGGAGGATGAGGCCCTTTTCATAGGTAAAGAAAATACCTGTTTTTGAAAATTCACACAATTTCAGTTAGCATTCTTTTCTCTGCAGTTGAAAGAATGGGTAAGGGAAGAATTGAAATAAATGCAACACAGGGCTATTACACAGAACAACAGATTTCTTTTGTTAATAGACTCTATTCCTGTTGCTTGACAGGCACAACAATTTGGGGGTGGGATCTCTCATAACTAAAAAACTATGTTCCTCACTCTTTCCCTCTCCCTAGTAACACAGAAAAATAGAGTTCTTGGATTGTATAGGCTCAGTCCCTAGAGACTATTTCCCCTAATGAGTAGTTTGTAAACTATGGCACACAGAACAAGCAGACTTCATCCTCTTATCTGGTCAAGGCAATTTGTAGTTGATTATTAAGTAGATGTTCATTATGGCAAGGGATGCATCTGAATCATCTGATTGAACAGTAGGAGTTGGGTCTGGCAGCTCTTACAGGGCCCTTGAGGGTAACTGTTCTGACTGGGAGCCTGAGATGGAATGGGAGTAGAGTTGTTTTGTTGTTTTTTTTTTTTTTTAAATAGTACGTTGGTTATGGGAGCTCACTCCCATAATTTGTAAGAGTCTTGTAAGAGAACTGTAAGTCTTGACTCATTGAGTGGATCTACCGAGTAGAAGAAACCTCTTCCCAAAAAGCAACCAGTATTATACAAATGTCTTTAAAAAATGAAAATTTCTAGGATTATAATAAAAGGATTGTTAGAAATACAAGTCTGCAAATAACTTAAATCTGTGAGGTGATTTGATAGTGGCTCTTGTTTCTATGTGGATGATGAATTGTCATGGTCAGTTTTGCAAAAGGATATGTCAGTGAAGTAGAGATCCTCCAGATGGCACTGTGTCCTCAAACCTGGGAGATCCTGAAGCATCTAGGTATGGGCTGTGGAAATGGAAGCCGGAGAACCAGCCTGTTTTACGTTGGACTCAAATTTTGGCCTTCATCAGCTCTGGAAAGATCATTAAACTCTGAACAGCCACTTGCACTGTAAGCTTCACTACATCACTGAGCAATCACTTGTGAGTAGATGAAACAGTATTTGTTTGATTAATAACATTGTTAAAGGAGAGATGGATAATCCCTTTCCTGTGAGTTCACACTTGAACCCTGAGTTCAAAGCCCAGTTTCACCAAAAAAAGATGTCCAAGATTTTCTTCTTAGTTTTTATTTATTTATTTAGTAGTGCTGGGGGTTGAACCCAGGGCCTCATGCATACCAGGCACTCTTTCACTAAGCCACACTCCCAGCCCTAGGTTTTGTCTTCTGAAGGTACAAATACACATATATATACACCTAGAGTATTTTTGTGATCATAAGCAAAAACAAAACTGGCCCAAGGTAGTTTGTCCAAGCTGCATGCTTAGTTTTTTTGTGCCACAGATAAACGAAGGTATGTATAGGAGTAACTTCTTAGTGAGGAGAGAATGATGAATGCAGGAAGGACATTGGCTCACGGAAAGTCTTGGCACAAAGTGGTCTTTCTAAATGGAGTTTTGATGCCTACAGTCTTGCTAATTATAAAAATAATTTTGAACATTTGTTTATGGTTATTTCCTCCTAAAAATAGGCATTTTGCCCAAACCTAAAATTCTCTAAAAATTAGCCCCATTTTTGAGAAAAATTTATAGTATGATTTAGATAGAAATTCCTTTCTTTGTAGGGAGGAATTTGGTTAAGAATTTTCTGGTATCACAAATTATAACTGGAAATAGCATTGGATACCTCTAGAGCAAATCAAATTATGAAATCTCTACCTAGAGGTTAGGGAGGAGGACAGTAATTCTGATAAGCCATGTAAAAGTTCTACTTTTCAGAAACCAGGTGTCTTGTTTGTTTAGTACCAGAGTTGGGTAAGAAAAATGTGGTCTTAGCCACTCCAGCTATTGAGAAAGAGACTATTTGGCCAAACACATATCGCCCACTCCTGCCACAGGCTTAAAACTCTGTATTTATTCATCTTTATTGTGTGGCAGGCATTATTCAGTGCTCTTAATAAAACTTCCCCAAACAAAAATTCCTTGATCTCTGTTAATGTAAATTCTAGTAACAAAGAGAAATAGCAAACCTAAAAGAAGTCAAGATAAGTGCTAGGGGAGAAAATGGTGATGAGGAATTGGAGCTGTACTTCTAAATAGGATGGTGTATCTGCACTGCCTCGAGAAGGTATGCAAGCTGTGCGGATATTTAGGTGGAGACAACCATGACCAACCCTCATGAAGGTCTAAGATACAAGTGCCTGATGAGCACAGAGAATATGGAGAAGTGGGAGCAGTGGAGGCCAGGAGAATAGTGAGGTAGTAGAAGGGAGGTAAGATTGTAGGGCCTTGTAGGCCATTGTAAAGGTTCTAAGTTTGTTTATTTATTCATTCAAATGGGACTATTTAGTGGAACCCTGAGTTCGAACCCCAGAAGGGCCAAAAAAGGAAAAAGAAACACAAACCTTAAAAAACTGGAAACATAAAAATAGAAAAGTCTGATGGACTCCTGTATATCAATCACCCAGCTTCCCAATTGTCTCAGGGTCCCTCTAACATCATCTGTATCCTTCCCTACCCCATCCCTACAAACACACATTGGCTCATTGAGGCAAATGCCAGACAGGGACTGGGAGCCAGGATCCAGCATAGCTCTTGAGTTCTAGGATTGGATGGTAGCTGGAGACAGCTTGGATTAAGGCAGTGCAATCTCTTTCCTAAATCTGAGAGGCACGCAGGCAGGTGGAGTGATCCCTGGCTGGCTTCAGTCTCCCATTTCCCATCCGCTGCTTTAAAGAAGCTGATTTGAAAGAGTGTTGTTTTCATTTGCATAAAAGGCTCAATTTATGCCTGATTACTGTGCAGTGTGATAAAAATGCATATGCCATTAACTTGTTATAAATTTCATGTAATTTTATACTGAGCTCTGTTCCTAAGTACAGTCTAAATAGTTTGTTATTGTTTAAAACAAAAAAAAATTAGGTTTTTGTTTTTGTTTTTTGTTGCTTACCAACTACTTAGTAATCTGTTCCAGGATCTTTTGGAAAATTGGCTTCAGTTGCATTGATCTGAAGTGGCAGAAGATCTTTTGCCCCCTCTTTGAAAATTGGGGCACTTGCTCATGTCAATGACTGTAACGTGGTTTTGTGATTACATCTGCAATTTCTTTTATTTGTAAGTCCCATGGGATATAATCCATCTGGGTCTAGAGTTGTGAACTCATTTAAAACCCAGGTTTTCTTTTTCTATCTTTTCAACTATCTTGGACTTCTTATTCCTCTTTATTGAATTTGTTCTGTTCTTTCCAGGTTGAAGATAATTCTCTTTGATAGGAAATATGGAAGCAAAATAGTGGTTGAGCTCTTCAGCTTTCTGTCTTTTTTTTTTGAATATCACATCATTGACTGTAACCATAGCCTAATCCCCCCCACCTTTTAAAAAATTGTTTCTTATTTATTTTGTGGTGCTGGGGATCGACCTCAGGGTCTCTCCCATAATTAGGTAAGCACTTTACCACTTAGCTACACCACCAGCCCATCCTAACCCTTTTTATTCCATTTTCTTTCACTTTCCTCCCAGTATCCTTTGAAATAATGTATTTTTCTTTCCTCTTTTTTTGACAGTACTGGGGCTGGGGCTTGAACGCAGGGCCTACACCTTGAGCCACTCCACCAACCCCTTTTTTGTGATGGGTGTTTTTTGAGATAGGGTCTTGTGAACTATTTGCCCAGGCTAGCTTCAAACCACAATCTTTCTGATCTCTGCTTCCTGAGTAGCTAGGATTACAGGCATGAGCCACTGGCACCTGGCTTGAAATAATATTTTTTAAAAAATAAACTTCAGCATATTCTAGGTTTTGACCTTTCTGACTATTTTTCCATGTTTAGGCTATACTTCCATGAATGGCCCATTTTTTGTTATTTTGTAGAATTCATTGCTGGTTTCCATCTGCAGCTACTCTCCTTTTTTTTTTCTTTTTTTTAACTGTATCAGATTTTAGTATAAAGTCAGATTTTTTATTTTGAAAGCCACCTTTCCCTATCCTACCCCTTTCATCCGTAGTATGATTTATATATATTTTAAGGTCTGTAGCCATGAGGCTGGGGATGTAGCTTAGTGGTAGAACATTTGGCTAGCATGCATAAGGCCCTTGGTTTGATACCCAGCACTGTACCAAAAAAGAAAAAAAGTCTATAGCCATGACTTTTGGCATTTTTTTGTGCTCTTTGAAATATGATTTCCTAAAGGAGCCTGTGCCTAGGTCATACCATTTTTTTCCTCATCCTGTTGTGAAATTTCCAGTTGTTCTTTAGCTGATGTTTTGGATACAAAATTCCACTCTTTGCTTCTTTGACTTTTTTTCTTTCATTTTTCTTTTATTATTCATATGTGCATACAAGGCTTGGTTCATTTCTCCCCCCTGCCCCCACCCCCTCCCTTACCACCCACTCCGCCCCCTCCCTCTCCCCCCCCCTCAATACCCAGCAGAAACTATTTTGCCCTTATTTCTAATTTTGTTGTAGAGAGAGTATAAGCAATAATAGGAAGGAACAAGGGGTTTTGCTGGTTGAGATAAGGATAGCTATACAGGGCATTGACTCACATTGATTTCCTGTGCGTGGGTGTTACCTTCTAGGTTAATTCTTTTTGATCTAACCTTTTCTCTAGTACCTGTTCCCCTTTTCCTATTGGCCTCAGTTGCTTTAAGGTATCTGCTTTAGTTTCTCTGCGTTAAGGGCAACAAATGCTAGCTAGTTTTTTAGGTGTCTTACCTATCCTCACCCCTCCTTGTGTGCTCTCGCTTTTATAATGTGCTCAAAGTCCAATCCCCTTGTTGTGTTTGCCCTTGATCTAATGTCCACATATAAGAAAGAACATACGATTTTTGGTCTTTTGGGCCAGGCTAACCTCACTCAGAATGATGTTCTCCAATTCCATCCATTTACCAGCGAATGATAACATTTCGTTCTTCTTCATGGCTGCATAAAATTCCATTGTGTATAGATACCACATTTTCTTAATCCATTCGTCTGTGCTGGGGCATCTTGGCTGTTTCCATAAGTTGGCTATTGTGAATAGTGCCGCAATAAACATGGATGTGCAGGTGTCTCTGGAGTAACAGTCTTTTGGGTATATCCCCAAGAGTGGTATTGCTGGATCAAATGGTAGACCGATGTCCAGCTTTTTAAGTAGCCTCCAAATATTTTTCCAGAGTGGTTGTACTAGTCTACATTCCCACCAACAGTGTAAGAGGGTTCCTTTTTCCCCGCATCCTCGCCAACACCTGTTGTTGGTGGTGTTGCTGATGATGGCTATTCTAACGTGTGAGGTGGAATCTTAGTGTGGTTTTAATTTGCATTTCCTTTATTGCTAGAGATGGTGAGCATTTTTTCATGTGTTTTCTGGCCATTTGAATTTCTTCTTTTGAGAAAGTTCTGTTTAGTTTCAAGCGTTCTTAATTGAAGATAAGTGAAGTCCCCAATGGACCCGAAGCATTAGCAAGAAGTAAACCTTTGTTGTTTTCAACCAATAAGACTTGAGAGCTGCTTCCTAACACAGTGCAACCTGACGTATCCTGAAGGATAAGCCCCTATGTACCAGGCTCTGGACCAGACACTGGAGACACAATGTCTCACTCCAACACAATTGATCTCTTAGGGTGGAATTTTGACCATGTAACAGCTGTCTTTAAAAAGAGGGTAATAGGGCTGGAGGCATGGCTCAAGTGGTAGAGTGCCTGCCTAGCAAACACAAGGCCCCCAAGTTCAAATGAATAAAACAAAAAGATGGGTAAGTTTGCCCAAAATAATGGTATGCAATGCACCATGGAACAGCACACAGGGAAACTGGTAAGTGACTTAAAATCAACTCTTTTGTTGCACAACTTTCTCTTCACTAATTTCTGCTGCTGCTACATGAACCTAAAGAAGACTAAGAAGCTTAGCTGAGACAGTGCTTTCCCAGAATCATCAGGCTAAAGACACAGAGATCAGGGCCTCATCGGGAGGAGTTATGCTTCAGAATGTCTCACACAGGCCTAGGAGACGAATGCTTTAATAATAAGCTCCTCACAGGACTCCAATGTGCCCCCTGGGGTAAGAGCCCCTGGTCTGGGAAACAGGTCTATGAGGTCAAAGATGTAGGTAAGAGCCTGATCTTTCCCTGGGTATCTTCAATTGGAAAATCCAATCCAAGAGCAATGATAGGGTTCACTGGTTAGTCTGCCCTGGAAAATTTACAAATAGACTTTTCTTGGCCCTACTGTGCTGTGAGCAGCTGTTGTCCCTCTGGTGGCCCAGGTATCCCTTATCCAATGATGTGGCACCTCCATTATGCTGTCTTTTCCAGAATCTGTCCTCCATCACAACCTGACTTCTGAGCCTTCCCTTCAGGGCCTAGTTAAGTAGCAGATTCAGTATAGCAGCTCACAGATTCAAGTATAGGAACCTTTGTTGAGGGCTGCTCAGATTTTCCTTTCAAGGTTTTTATCGATTGCTTGACAAGACTGTTATCCACTGCCTCAGACAGCCATAAAGTCCAACAAATGTCTCCAGTTGTTTTCCACAAATGACCTTGGGTAAAAGGCTGTTCAAATGGAGCAAGTTCCAAGTCAGGTCACATCAAGACAGCCTTGCAAATGGGATCTTCCAGTGAGACACCAGACAGGTTAAATTAATGACAACTCTCTGAAAATAAGGTTTTGAAGGAGCCCCAAGCCTGTGTTACCCCTTTTTGTGGCTGCCAGGCTGTTTGGTTTCTGTTGTGATTGAAGGAATTTTAAAAAATGACACTGGGGATTGAAATCAGAGTCTTAAGCTTACTAGACAAGCGCTCTTCCACTTGAGCCACACTCGTAGCCTCTTTTGCTTTAGTTTGTTTTTCATATACGGTCTCAAGCTTTTGATGGGGCCAGGCTTGGATTTCAGTCTTCCTACCTCCGCCTCCTGAGTAGCTGGGATTGCAGCTACTCACCACACCTGAGTTTTTTTTTTGGGTGGGGCACAGGGTCTTGCTAATTTTTTGTTCAGGCTGGTCTAGAACTGTAATCCTTCTATAACTGCTTTAGAAGTTACTGGTATTATACCTTCCCACAGGGATGTTGGAGGGGGATGGAATTAGAACAAGTTAAAATGCACAAAGATCACTGTTCTTACTGAGGTTATGTGGCCTTTTTGTGAATAAACACTGTCCAGATTGCAATAAACGTCTGGTTAATTTCCAGAGTTTTGAAAAAGTTGATTCTGACTTTTTTTTTTCTAGTTTTCTCACTGCTTTTATGAGAAGAGAATGTTCAGAGGTCTTTACTTTTCACTTGTTGTTTTCACTGACATCACCTGGAATGTATTGGAAATGTCCTTTTTGGTGATTGCCTTCTCATTTCTCAAAATTCAGTTCAAATCTCCTTTATGAAGCCCTCTCTGTGTCTTCTTGGCACCTGCAATTTCTCCTTCTGTAATTTCACTTTTCACAAATAGCAGTTATTTACATCTGTTTCTGTCTCTCAAGCCTGCAGGCTCCAAGTCTGTGACTTACTCAATCCCCATGTTCAGGCTTACTGGTGGCACTCAGTAGGTGTCGAGTGTGCAGGGGAAAGAGTGTTGTCTTAGGAGACCTCCGAGCCCAGCCAGAGGATTCTCAGCTTTAGCCACCAGTTCTCTCCTCGCAAGTCTGTGATTCACAGCTGAACTCTATCTCTTTCTTGTGCTGTGTGTGGAGAGCTCTGCCTTTTGACCATAAGCTCAGAGGAACAACTAAGTGTGTGAGGAAAATAGAGAGCAAAGAAGTAAAAAAAAAAAAGCCAGAACGAGTGAGGTTCAACAGTAGTAGTAATACCAATCTATACTAGACAGCAGGGTAAGAGTGCGCTTTATAATCAATACCTCATTTCTTTCTAACACTGATCCTGTGAGGTGGGCACAATTATCTGAGGTGAGGCTGACTGAGGGAAGTAGGAGAACTGAAGCGAGATGAAAGCCTGACTGTAAAGTCTGTATTCTTAACTGTCCCATTTGAGGACTTTATGAGCAGCAGACTGGAGGAAAGGAAGCCACACCAGCCTTTCTCTTTCTTGGGACTGTCCTGACCCCTTTTCTAAAGAGACATGGCTTCCAGGTGTGTTCAGCCCAGACTGTGCTCAGCTGGGTCACCCTGTCTTTGAAACGAGATAACACTGAGATCTCCGGGAGCAACTGGCTCCCAGGGCGGAGAGGTCCCACTTCCTCGCAATGAGGTGACAGGTGCAGCCCTAAGGAGAGAGGTAACAAAGATCCCTCATCATCACCCTAGCAACTCCAGCATGGTGACAGTCCCAGATTGCTGGAAAAGCTAACCCCCACAGAGGCAAGATGTAATCCAGAGGGCTCAAACCTTTCAACAAATGCTAATATCAGTTTCTCCAAAACAGCCCTGTTAGCAGGAAGGGGAATTGTGCTTGCATGCATGAGGCACACTTTTTGGCACAAGGGACCTGGTTGCTAAGCAACAGTAGTTTGCCTTCCCTTCTCCCCATAACCTTTTTCTCTGTTTCTGAGCTTCCAGTTAGCAGATGGGAGGGGCTGGGAGGCCTAGTCCAGCCCAACCCAGCCCTTGGCCCCCTTTCCTGAACAAGGGGCCTATTCATGGGACCTGAGCAGAGTTCATTGTTTCTCTGGCCTATGTCTGTGTATGAGAGTGTAAGTAGGGGAACAAAGGGTCATGTGTGAACCAGGGAGACTTCATCCTTTAACCGAGCTGGTTGGGCTATTTCATCAATGCTGACACAAGGATAGGAGCAGTGCCTTGCCTAGCAGACCCTGAAGCCTACATCGGTGCCACCGACCCACATGGTAAGGCTACCCTATTCCTGCTGTGGCATCTCTCTCTCTCTCACCCCTACTCTTGAGATTCTGGGCTGGTAGAAAGAACCTTCTTGGGCAGCTCTGGTCCAGGGGCTAGATCCAAGCAGTGGCTCTATGTGGCCAACCCCTGTTTTTTCTCCAAGGACTGTCAATTATTCTCCTGCCTGTCCCTCCTGGGACTGGTGAAGTTCTTTGCACATGGGAGGTAAGGAGCAAATCATTGTTGCATTAACTCCTACTCCAAAAGAAAACCAAGAATCTTGTACTACTAAAGGCCATGTTTTCAGGCTACCATATGAGCTTGGACAGTGGGTTTTGAGTGGGGCAGTACCTGAGGTAAGGCAAGTTTGTCAGATGATTGGGCCTAAAAGTCTAGCTCCTCAGCTACTGAGACAGAAGGAAAGTTTGTGCATGCCCTGGAATGCTTTCTAGACTAGGTCCTGTTTCTCTTCTGAGAGGGACATTAGCTCAAGAGAAACCCTATCCCCAGAGACAAGACTGAAACCACACACATACATCTCTACTTTCTTGACTGTCTCTCCCCAGCCTGCTATCCTTCAACCTCACTGCCTTTGAGTCTCATCTCTATGCACAGAAGGAGTGGATGTGATGCAAACTATGACTCTCCCTTTTCCTGGTAAAACAAGGCCTGCTTCTAGTGTGAAGCCGTCCTACAGGTCCTGGCTGTGATTGGCATAGGGATGGAGAGGTGGAGCTGGTACCTTGCTCCATAGAAGGTATTAGGCTACTACTCCATTTGTTAGCTGAACTGGTATGTGCTCATGGGTCCAGTGAAATGATTTTCAGGCAATTTGGAGGGGGCTTTCCTGGGTAAGTCTGACAGAGGCATTCCTGATCCTTGCCAGAGGGTCAGCAAAGCCAGCTCAATGGAGCACAAAGGCAGGACCGGGAAGTGTTTTAGTAAGAAAAGGACATTCCATGCAACACATGAAAATCACTTCTTGGCCAACATTGTTTTGGAGTCAGTGTTTCAGGCTTTTATGATCATTGGGAACAACCCTATGTGTTGACAAGGAAAGGTGATCTGTGGGAGAGATGTGAGTTACTCCACATTTTTTTTTTTTTTGAGACCAGGCCTTGTTGTATAGGCCAGGTTGGCCTTGAACTCACCACACTCTTGCCTCAGCATCCCAAGTGCTGGGATTAGAGGTGTGCCCCACCACCCCCAGCCTGAGTCACTCCAGTTTTAAGGGGTCTTATTTACTCTATTGGATTCTAAGTTCCCTGAGGAAAGACCTATAGCTTATATGTATTCTTTATTAATATATTATATATAATTATATTATGTTCATAAAAGTAAGAAGTAATACATATATGTAATATATGTATTATTATAGCTAACATTTACATAGTGCTTTATAATTTGTAAAGCCATTTCAGCCATATTATCTAGTCTTTCTTTCCTCCCCCATCCCTCCTTTCCTTCCTTCCTTCCTCCCTCCCTCCCTCCCTCCCTGTTTCCCTTCCTTCCTTCCTTCCTTCCTTCCTTCCTTCCTTCCTTCCTTCCTTCCTTCCTTCCTTTCTTCCATGTACTTTACCTGGATTCTCCTTTTGCGTCAGGCCCTGGTGTACATAGACCAGTGAGGATGGAAGAGAAGGAAGTGAGCAACAGTCAGGACCATAGTAGGTGCTGTAGGAGTCCCTGCTGTCTGGAAGAGTTAGTAGAAGTCAGCTATAGGGCGAGGGGAAGCAGGTTCAGTCTCTGGTGTGATAGTGCCTAAAGGTGTTGAGCAGCAGCACATGTGTCAGCGTGCCCTTGAGTTGCACTGTGGAGGGAGCTGGTGTTGGCAGTGAGGATCATGAAGAAGGGCGAGATCACACAGGTTACTGTGAGACATGCCCCAGAAATTTGGGTTGGTCCTGAGGCTTCAAAGATTCAGTAAGCCCTTTAAAGATGGAGGTCTCCATCCTTAAATGCAAATATTTGTGTTTTAGAGAGATTACTGTGGCTTTGCAGCATGGAGAATAATATAGGGAAATCAGACACTAGAGGAGGGAGATTACTTATTAGGGAGTGGGAGTTATCAGTTTTTATTTTATAAGTGAGACAGTTTATTTTATAAGTGAGAAGTTGGAGAGATAGCCTGAGGTATTAGACGTAGCTTTGAACTATTCAGTGCTTTTCCAAGATGACATGTTTCATTACTCTTCTTCATGGCTCAAGAGCTGCAAATATACATAGAACTTATTCTGCTCTGTGTTTTCTTTCCCCCATGTCTTTGCTTATTCATGGACTACTCAGACAGCTATCAGCTCAAGCCCTATTCATCCATCCATGAGGGTCTGTCTCAGAGGCTGCCATTTCTAGAAGCTTTCCTTGATCTTCTCAGTGAGAAGTAAGCTCTTATTCTTTTTGAATGGCAATGGTGGTTTAGTTGAACTCTTCTTGGGTCACTTAATGTAGTCCACTTTGTTTATATGACTTATCTTTGGGACAAGACCACTAATTCTTTGAAGTGGTAGAGTGGTCCATGTTAATTTATCCTGAACTCCTTCCATACTGTCTATAGTAGTCTGTGCATTCTGGCTAAGTGATGTTTGCTGAATGAATGAGTGGTGGATGGATGCACAAGGGAGGAACACTTCTTCCTCTGCGATAGGAGGGAATGAGGAGGGTGGAATCTTGAGTCCTGGGATGGAATGTTGAAGGATCTTAGAATATGCTCTTGATGCTTGTGAGAGGTGGTGAGGGAGTGGCTAGTGAATAGTGTGGTCTTTGGATTGGGCCAAGTCTGGATTCAAATCTTCACTCTGATGCTTATGACCATGTGAAAGTGAGAGAATGGGATGGGGGAGGAGGGAGTTTAGAGGCTTCGGGAGATCAGAGAAGGCGTGGAGGGTCATCTTGGTCAAGAGAGATCCTAAGATAAATAAGGCTTACAGGCAGTAGTAGGGGGAGGGGGAGGCTGAGATTAGAGAGTGGGGATTTGGTGTGGGCTGGGATTTCTGTCAACACTCCTTCATATGGGGATCCTGTGTCTCTGACAACTGTTTCCCCACAGCCCCGGGCTGAATGACTGAACCCCATGGAGGCTCAGTGCTCAGAGGAGGGCCCAGGACCCAGGATCCTCAGAGCAGATCCAGGAAACCAGCTGCAACTCAGTAGGTTACACTGGGCTCAAGGGCGGTGACAGAGTGGCGTTGTAATGAAGGGTGATCTTCCTACATCCCCTATATTCTCCATAGGGCAGCCCCACAGGCCGATGGTGAGAGGGCATCTCACTCTATCTTCCACTTCCTCTTGTTCCCTGTTTCCCATTTTGGGTCCATGGGGCAGGGGAGGGCTCCCGTCAGAGCTCAGTGGTGCCTCAGGGTAATTAAGGCTCACTGGCGGGAGCAAGGAATCAAGACAGCCCTCTACCTTCCACAGTCTCTCAGGCCAGGCGCTGGTGCTCCTTGCGACGTGGTTGTGCAGTGCTGGGAGCCCTAGGGTTGCTGGCAGGAGCAGGTGTTGGCTCATGGCTTCTAGGTCAGTGCTGGGGGTACTCTTCCATGGCCTGGAGAGGGAGGGAAAACAGAATCTGGAGGAAGTTGGTAGAGAAGCAGGTGCTGAGCAAGCATTGTAGGTAGACAGGATGAACACTTTTCTCATTCATTCAGTGTGAACAGCCAGGGGAAAAGGGGTGAAATGCAGTAAGAGAGGTTTAGATTCCACACAGAGAATGTTTTAGTCCTGTAGTCTTAAGTTACTTGAATGGATGATCCAGGGTGGTCCTAGTCAGACTTTTTCCAGAAATTTTTTCCAAAGAGACCAAGACAGAGTCTGAGACAGACAGAAAGACAAAGCTGGAGACAGACAGAGACAAGAAAGACAGTGAGATAAAGACAGCTCTGTGTCACTTGTCACAGGTGAATTGGGGTTCTTCCTAAAGGGAAAATGGTTGACAGGAGTCTACAGGTGGCAAGTCTGCCTCTGGAGTGTCTTGTTTTGTACTTTGAGACCCTCCTTGGGTGACTGTCTCCCCTTCCCCAGTCTCTTCTCTGTGACCCTCTCTTTATTCTTCTCTGAAGTACTGTATTTGTGGCCAGCTGCCTCTCCAGCCATTTCCGGGAGTTTGCAGGTTGAGGAGATGACTTTGAGCTGCTCGGGTGCCAGCAGTGAGGAAGCTTTGCTCCCCTTGCTTCCAAAAACAGGTGGGAAACACCTCCAATGCTGGGAAACTCCCCTTTTACCCAGTCTAGGGCCCTTTATAACTCTAGGGCCAAAATGAACCGCCATCATTTCACTGTCACCCATCTATCACTCTCCTTTGGGATGAAGGTGATGGCAAGGTTTAGCCTCAAAGCAGTGATTTCTGATTGGAGGCTTTTGGACATTCCTGGAAAGTGTCCTGATCTCCACCTGGCTTATGTCCAGGAGTCCAGACTGTCAGGAGAGATGGAAACTTGTCATTTGTGAGCCAGCGATCTTGAAGAAGAGCTAGATTGTGTATGTGTGTGTTGGGGGTCAGTATAGAACTAGTAGGGCCTCCTCAGAATCTGGGGGACATCACTCCTCATGGTTCTCTGCCCCCGTCTCCCACTATTCTTTCCCTTCCAGGTAAGTGCTGAGGATTAGAAGGTATGGTGGTGCTCCGAATCTGGGGGTTAGAATGAATTATGGAACAAGTTGGAATTTTTATTTTGCTAGCAGTTTGATCTTGGGTACATTATTTCTTTGAGCTTCCATTTCTTTCTTTATAAAATGAAACCAAAAATATTTTTGGGATAAGACATGTGAATATTTGAAGAGTTTAGTTCAGAGCCTGTATGTTAGTTTTCTGGTTGCCGTAGTAAAAGTACCGCAGACTGGGTAGCTTAATCCACAAACATTTATTTTCTTACAGTTGTGGAGGCTGGAAGTCCAGGTACAAGGTGCTGGCAATTTGGTTTAGGGTGAAGACTCTCTTTGGAGTTTGTAGATGGCTGCCTTCCTTATGTGTCCTCCCAGGGCTTTCTTCTGCTAACTAGGAGAGAGAAAGAGAGCTCTGAGGGCTGGCGAGTGACTCAAGTGGTAGAGTGCCTGCCTAGCAAAAATGAAGTCCTAAGTTCAAATCCCAGTACTCCCGAGAAGGATATATATATATATATATATATATATATATATATATATATATATGGAGAGAGAGAGACATAGAGAGAGAGAGAGAGAGAGAGAGAGAGAGACAGACAGACAGACAGAAAGGGAGGGAGAGAGAGCACACTCCAGCATTTCTTCCTCTTCCTATGAGAACATCAGTTCTATTGGGTCATATCCCCCTTTCCCATACCATTACCTCATCTAATCTTAATTATCTTCTTTAAGGCTCTATCTCCAACCACAGTCACATTGGGGATTGGGGGTTCAATGTAGAAATTTGGCGGGGGGCACAAGTCAGTCCAGAACAGCCTGAAAAACACAGCCAAAAGGGGCTGGTGGAGTAGCTCAAGTGGTAAGAGTATCTGCCTAGCAGCACGAGGCCCTGAGTTCAAACCCCAGTATTGTCTCCCTCCAATAAATGTAATTGTTATTGTCACATAATTTGAAATCAGAAGACCTGAATTTAGGTATCAGATCTATCCCTTGCCAATTCTGTGATCCTGGGCAAGTAGCTTCACCTCTCTGCTTTAGTTTTTCCTCTTCAGGAGAGGATGGTAATTGTCATTAGGCAGAACCATTTAAAGAAAAATTGAAATCTTCACAGCTAGGGGTTCTTAGTTTTTTAGGTCTGAACAGACACCCAGAGCAATAGGGAGATTGATACAGGGTGACACAGGCCTCAGGGAGACATTGAGGCCTCTTTGGGTACCACAGAGCCCCAGCTCCAGTTCTTCCTATCCTACCCCCATCTTGGAGCAGGTGGGAGGTGGTTTTTATGCTATGGTTTCAGTATCTTTCAGAATAAACAGTGAGAACTTCTTGCTGGAAGTACAGGGGAGGGCCTGGCCAGGCTGGCTTCTGGTCTGCCATGAGGGCTGGAACCCTGCCCTGGGGGTGCGGATCTGCCAGAGCCTTGGGCATCTCAGGTAACAGGAACCAGACCTGGGGCTGGGAAGGTGGAGGACTGTTGGGAGTGGGGTGTGGAGGACTGGGGAAGTGGAGGTTGGAGATCTCTATCTGCCTGTCACTGTCAAAGTGCTCAGTAAATAGCAAGAGTGCATTCTAGCCATCTTCTAGCCTTTGAACACCATGGTGTCCCCGCCTGTTCTTCCTCTTTGAGCAGCAATGTGTTTTAGCAAACATAAATCTCAGAAGTCATTGTCACGGTCTTGCTCAGTCACTACACCAGCCAAGTGTCTCACACACATTCCAGTTATGATTAACCCACACCTCATGCTGCAGTATAAAGCTGACTCCCTCCTTTTATTCTTGTCCTCTGCAAAGACTCACTCACCACAAGGGAGTAAGCCTGTCTGACATCAAGTTCAACAGCTCCCAAAAATTTGCTGAGCTCTCTCCTAGACTTGGAGGCCTCCTGGAGGAGGTGTGGCAACCCAGGTAGGGCTTCTTTTGTGTGTGTGTGTGTGTGTGTGTGTGTTTTCAGGATCAAACATGGGACCTCATATCTGCTAGGCAAGTGCTCTATCACTGAGCTCCTGGGTAGGGCTTACAAGGAGTTTAGGTGAGAGGGGTCCTTACTTCCTGATGGAAGTACAGAAAAAATCTTTCAGGGAGGACTGGTGGTGAGGACATTGGCAACGTAAGGAGTAGGACAAAGAGGAACATTTCCCAGTCAGAAATTACAAACCTAGTTCACATGGGCCCTACCCATCACAGCTGTCATGTCATTCGCACAAGAAATGCAGGCTTGGTTGTTATTGTCACGGATTTGGAGCAGCATTCTTTATCCCCTTTGTATCAGCTAGTTTTATGTTGCTGTGACCAAAACACCTGAGAAAAGCAATGCAAAGGAAGAAAGATTTATTTTGGCTCATGGTTTCAGAGAGTTCAGTCCATGGTTGCTTGACCCTATGCCACTGGGCAGAATATTATAGTGGCAGGAGCATGTGTAGGAAGAAGCAGTTTACCTCATGGCAGACAGGAAGTGGAGAGAGTAATACAGGAAGGGACCCAGGACAAGACACAGCCACCAAAGACACACTTCCAGTGACCTACTTCATTCAGCTAGGCTCTACCTCTTAAATAGCACCACCTCCCAAAATAGCACCACTGCGTGGGGAACCAGGCATTCAATTCATGAGCTTTTAAGGACATTTTTTTTTTTTTTTTGGCAGTACTGGGGTCTGAATTCAGGACCTCACATTTGCAAGGCAGGTGCTCTATGAGGGACATTTCCTATTTAAACCATAACACTCATTTACAGGTAGAGAAACTGAGCCTCAGTGTGGTTAAGCAGTCATGTCCAAGATCACTAACCAATAAGTAGCCAAGTCAAATCTTGAAAACAGTCCCCTCTTTCCAACGTAAGTGATCTCTCAGTGCTACCATATTTTAGATAATTATGGTGTCCCAGCAGAGAAGTGGTTCAGTTGTTTTGGCTAAGAGCTGCTTGGGGCCTTGATAGTGTCCAGGAGAAGAGGGCTGGCGAATGGAGCAGGTCATTCCCTACACCCTGGGTGGATCAGAGTGACTGAGAGATCTTTGCCCTTCCTGGGCTTCTTCAAGCTGCTCGGAAGCCTCCTGGGAACCATCCTCTCAGGCCCCTCCTGCCCAGCTCCATCCTCCTGAGGGTTCCTCTTCAGGAACATACTGAAGAAAGAGCGGTCCTGACAAGTTCCCTGTCTTAGATTCCTGAGTGGACAAGAGGAGATAGTGGTGGGACTGACTTCTTCAGGAGACCAGGAAGGCTATGGGTTTGGGAAACTAGAAACCAATAGTATCTAGGCATTGGACTTTTGAAGGAAAGAAATGAGAAGAGAAAGATAAGAGTGTTTTGGTGAACAGAATTGAGATTTATGCTAAAAGAGGAGGGAGAAAGGAGAGCAAGAATATCAATAAATGAGGCTTTAGAGAAAGGACCTGGGGCAGAGAACAGAGTATGCCTGGAAAGGAACATGGGGCAGAGGGTTCTGTTCACTCATTCACTCAGTATCCATTCATTCAGCCACTGTTTATCCAGGGTCATTTAGTGGAAATATCTGGGCTTTCTCATCTATAAATCCTCTATTTGTAAACTTGGGCCTTGTCCAGATTAATCTCCAGGATGATGAAGGCTTTCTGTTGCCCACTGCGGGGCTGGGTGGGATGTACCCTGCTGTCCTGGGCACTGGTTATGAGGAGGGGCCTAAACATTTGAGTGGGGTGGGAAGGGTGGTAAAGGGAAGAGAGGGCTGTGGCTACATGACAGCCTTAAGAGCTGTCTACCAACTCCCAGCAGCCCCACCCCTTGCCCCCTTCCATGCCCTTGGGTGTGAGTAGCCTCAGGGTGGCCCTGCCTGGCTTCTTGCTGGTGCCTCTGTTTTGCAGAGACAACTGTACTTCTGGCCGAATTGTTTCTCTCAAGTGCTCTGGTGAGTCATGTGCTGGGCTCAGGAAGGCGGTGGTGGGAGAGAGGAGTGTCACGCTGCCCCAAGTGTGGAAGGACACCTTGGGGAGACTCAGTTGGTTCTGGGTGGAGGTCCTTACCTGCCTGCCCATATGCCTTCTGGACTACTTCTTGCAGATGCAGTCTGCCCATCAGAGCCTTTTGAAGCCTCTGTCATGTCCCCTACCATTCACTGTGCAGGGTTGGTGATCTCCCTGCTTCACCACTGCCAGCCTCTGGCAGTCACAGCCCTGTCTTTCTGGAGAATCCCAGAGATGGAATTATTACTGGCTACCAAGCAACTTGATAGCAGTTTCAGGAGACCAAGGGTGGGTGGTGAATTAGGGGCCAACAGGAAACAATCTTTGGGGTTCCTTTCACCTGTGTTCCCATCCATCTTTCTAACCCATCCATTGGTCCTTCTTCCACACATCCATCCATCTACTGACACTTTGGTTCTTACTGTGGGATGGACATCAGGACTCATAGATCCTGCAGCCTGTGGAAATCAAACTGATGTTCCTGTTTCCCTTACTTAGGACCAGCAGTAACAAACAAGAGTTGTCCATGCTGGCTCTCTGGCGCTTGGCACTCTCTTTTTTCTGTCTGACCCTTTCTGTTGGCAGAGTGTGGAGCAAGGCCTCTGGCTTCCCGGATAGTTGGTGGGCAAGCTGTGGCTCCTGGGCGCTGGCCATGGCAAGCCAGCGTGACCCTTGGCTCCCGGCACACGTGTGGAGGCTCTGTGCTGTCACCCCGCTGGGTGGTGACTGCTGCACACTGCATGCACAGGCAAGTCTGGGGGCCTCCTGGGGAGGGAAGGGGCTCAATCACTTTTTCGGTTTGGCTGTTGGTATGGCCTATACAAAATATCCATGTTCAACTGTTGGCTTCCAGGTATCTGTTCCAACTGGGCAAGGGTGTTGTTCTCCCTGTTCAGTACCAAGTTCAGCTCTGTGTGAAGAGCAATAACAACACAAAGATAGGTTCTTTATATTCATTCAGTTTTTAAGTTTTTAAAATGTTTTGCATTCATAGCACTCCGTGCTTCTTAATGTTTATCACCACTGTAATTAAATCATTTTACATGTAATTACTTCTTGAATGTTTTTCTTCCTCTTTAGATGGAAGTTCTTCAGGAACAAGAACTCTCAGTCTTGTTTACCAATGAATACCTTTGTAGATTTAACCATTTCTGTGTCACCAGGCCCTAGAACAGTCCCTGGAATATGGTGCATGCTTAATTAATATTAGTTGGAGGAATGAATGAATGATGAATGAATGATTGATCTCTTCTTTTGGAGGCAGGCAGGGTAGAGTGTAATCCCTATTTTGCAATGAGGCTGGTGAGATCCTTCCTTAGGATGTCACATTGTAAGTGGAGAGACAGGAGTGAGGGAAGCTTTTCTGACTCAGTTTAGAGTTTTGATTCCAAACAGTCCCTTCTATGTTTGGTATAAAACTTGGAGGGATCTTATACAGGACAGAGAGAATGGTAGTTGCAAATGACCCATGGTGTTTCATTTCTCTGTCCATCAGTCCTGGAGCATCTATTTAAGCACTTACTGAATTCCCAGTGTTGGGCCCGGTGCTGAGGTGATATTAAGAGACATGATCCTTGGGCTCCAGGAGTTCACAGGCTCGTGACACAGACCCTACAAATGACCTCTCCAGCCAGCTTCCTCCACCCATCATCTCACTTATGTCAACTTCCTCTGCCTCTTCCCCGGGCTCAGCATGGTCCTTGTGTGCAGTTTCAGGCTGTCACGATTATCCAGCTGGCGGGTCCATGCAGGGTTGGTCAGTCACAATGCTGTCAGGCCATACCAGGGAGCTATGGTGGAGAAGATTATCTCCCACCCCTTCTACAGCGCCCAGAGCCATGACTATGACATCACTCTCCTGCAGCTCCGGACACCACTCAACTTTTCAGGTAAGTCCATTGCCTTGGGACAAGTAGGCTGGGGCCTGTGGTGACAGAGGAGCAGGGGTTGATGGGAAGAGAGGTTACCTTGTTTCTCAAGTTTTCTCCTAGTGCCATCAACCTTAAAACTTTCAGTGCATTTGGAGACCATGGTGAGTTTGCATTTTCCTGAAACTGAATTCTTGCCAGGTTCTTTTCAAGGGACAAAATTCTGGCACTTTTTGCAGTAGGGCTGTGGCTGGGATTTGCTTTGAGGTCCCACGCAGAGCTTCAGAGCTGCTTCATCCACCAGCAGACTGCTCCACCTCTGTTTCCAGGCAGGTCCCAGGTGTTTTGTGACATAGGTAAAGAGATATTTCTTCTTATTTTTCCAAATGTCCTTTTTCTTAATCCTCATAACAACTCTAACAGGTAGATTAAGCAGGTATATACAGACAAGGACACTGAAGTTTAGGGAAGGAAGTGACTCTCTTGCAGGCCCTGTGGCAAACAGTTCCTGAATCTGATGGCCAGGGCTTTTCCTACCACACTGTCTGCCCTGCAAGGGTGAGCCTGGGCTGCAGCTGCGCCAGCAACTTCCTTTCTGACATGCACCTGCATGTGGGTGCTGTCCTCCAAACACACACACAGTCACATGCACACACATGTGCATTCACATGCATGTTCACACACTGTCACGCTTGTGTGCACACTCATGCCGAGGCAGGCTGGAATTAGGGAAAGTTTGCAACACTCCGAATATATATGACTTGATATTATATTTCAGGTCGAACATTCTTCTCTTTCTCTAAGCCTTCTTTTCAATTGCGAATGTGTGTAGGTTATTCACACCCCATCTCAGGGACAACTGAAACCACCCTTACCTGGCCCAGGGACCACCTATGCCCCTCTCCACCCATAGATTATTGTTGGTTGGGAATCACCAGGTTCTTCCCTTTCTGTAGGTTAGTGTAAATTTTAAAGGCACCTGGAAAAGAAAAAGGCTGGGTCTCTGCTTCCAGCTTCCACCTGGTTCCACCATGCCCCTTTTGTTAATTAAGCTCCATTACACTCATGTGTCCTGCCAGGGATTCTTTCACGTGGGACACAAAGAATTTGGAAAACTTCTGACCAGAGACTGTACCATTGCCATTAACAATAGCCCTTGCACACTCATGCATTTAGCAGTCTTCTCTCCCTTTATCACCTGCAGCCTTGGGTTTCTCCAATAAAAGGTGACAAATCTTATGGAGCTCTGTGGTAGAGTTGCTTGCCTAGAATGTGCAAAAGCCCTGGGTTCCATCTCCAGCACTGCAAGGAAAGAAAAATGAAACAAGCAAACAAAAATCACAAATCCAATCATATATGTGAACAATTGCTGAACAGTTCATATTTCTAAATTGACTTAAATAAGTGTTTAAAAGGGAAAACTATCTAACTGGAGAACCTGCACTATTCTGGTAAATAGGTAGTAACCACAAAAACCTCTAGTGTGAAAACAAAGCAGGGTTTCAAGTTCTAGGTCTCTAGAGTCCTCTGTAGAAGTCTCTGAGTCTGAGGCTGCTCTTTTCTATTCAGAAGGGAGATTGACAGCATTTTGAGACATACAGACTACCACTAAATGGAGTCTTTCTCCTTGACTCTGTTAGAGGGACTGAAAGAGAATTGAGAAGGAAATAGCTTTTTCCCCAGGTGAATCGGTGTTTATATAACAGCATGCCTGTATTACCTAAAATCATGTTTTGCTCCACCCACATGATGTGTCACACATTTTGAAGTAGTGCCTTAGAAGGATTGTAGAAAAAGTCAAATGGGTCCTGGTTAGAAGTTGGATTCCCAGGGCCAGAGGAATTTCCATTCTCCCCTCAGTCCCCAGGTCAAGCTGGCAGCAAGCACACTGCCCATGTCTGGAGGGCATCAGGTACCATGTGCAGTTTGCACATGGTCCACCCTGAAGGGTCACCTCCAAGATGGGACAGTGCTGAACCTCTATGGTTGTCTAGGAAGCCTGGCTGGTGGAGGCCAGGCACCAAGACTGTTGACAAGGCAGATGAGGAGGATTTTTGCCCAGGCTCTTCAGGAGAGAAGCCAAGCCTGAGTGGGGACCAGGACCGTGTGCCTCTCCACAGACACCGTGGGCGCCGTGTGTCTGCCAGCTGAGGAACAGCATTTTCCAAGGGGCTCCCAGTGCTGGGTGTCTGGCTGGGGCCACACCAACCCCAGCCATAGTGAGTCAGCTCCCGGGGCCCTCAGTGTAAAGGGCAGGGGAGGCATCCTTCTCCAAGGCGAGGCTCCTTCATTTCCCCGGGTCCCAAGGCAGCCCTAGCCCTCTTCCCCCCCTGGCATCACTTGCCAGTCCTGAGGGACCCAGTCTGGGGAGAACAGCTATTGAATATTTTCCCTAAGCCCAGGTCCTTTCACTTCTCTTTCCTTAGTCCCATGGCCAGGGGCCTCAGCGTTTGGTCTCCTCACTCCCAGTCCAATATCTGGCAGACTGCCACCTGACCCAGGCTCCCCTATTTGGGTCTTTGTGCCTCTGGGACCTCTAACTCTTCCCCTCTTGTTACTCTGATTTCCTGGTCTCACTTCATTCCCTGAGACCTTTCTCCATGTCTCCCACAGCCCACAGCTCGGACACGCTACAGGACACAGTGGTGCCCCTGCTAAGTACACAGCTCTGCAACAGTTCATGCATGTACAGTGGGGCCCTTACGCCCCGCATGC
Organism: Castor canadensis; assembly: GCF_047511655.1. Lineage (NCBI taxonomy): Eukaryota > Metazoa > Chordata > Mammalia > Rodentia > Castoridae > Castor > Castor canadensis. The sequence goes on from NC_133387.1 coordinate 187,597,348, forward strand.
TGTGTGCTGGCTACCTGGATGGGAAGGCCGATGCATGCCAGGTGTGGCTGGTGGCGGAGGGAGGTGTGGTGGAATTGGCTCCCTGACCTGCATGTGTAGGTGGCATAAGACAGCTTCTCTTGGTGGAGAGTTCATGCTGAGGGCTATGGGGGTGGGGTGAGGCCATCAGGCATCCCAGCAAGATTTAGGAGGGTCCTGGAAAGAGAGTCCACTCTCTAAGGTGTTCTGGTGCTTCTTCACCAGAAAGGTCTGATACGGCTGTTTCTCTGTGTCTTCATGCCTGGATTCTTCAGGGGGATAGTGGAGGCCCCTTGGTGTGCCCGGATGGAGACACATGGCACCTGGTGGGGGTGGTCAGCTGGGGTCGTGGCTGTGCGGAGCCCAATCACCCAGGAGTCTACGCCAAGGTAGCAGAATTCAAGGACTGGATCCATGACACTGTGCAGGTGAGTGTGAGGGCAGGGAATGGGTTGGGAAGTTTCTAAAGGATCTACCCTTGGAATATTTTGAGCCTGAGAGTGGAAAGTGGGAAGAGGAAGACCTTGAATCAAGTGGATTTCTTGGGTCAAGTGGATATCTGGGTAAGAGTAGACCTGACTTTATAGCCTAGATCTGCCATTTCCTGGGTGGTCTTTGGCAAATTTCTACCCTTGGTAAACCTGAATTTCTTAGTCCTAACCATCCTGGCTACATTATATGCTACATGATGATTTAAGGAGAGAAGACCTCTTCAGGGCCTGACATAGTGCTAGGTTTGGGGTATGTTATGCATAGTATTATTGACGTATTTATTTATCACCAACATCATTCATCCCTGGTCCTAATGCAGTTACTAATGACTACATTCTCTCTTCTACAGAGAGCTCGGCATTTAGCAGTTTGGGTTCTGCATCTAATTAAATTCTTGCCTGACACTGTGCTTCATCTGTTCAATGGAAGCACCGAGTAAGATAATGTGTATCAAAGCACAGTGTTTGTGTCAAGTATTTTACAGAGCCAGGCAGTGATAATGAAAAGCATCTTTCTCTGAGGTTGGACACAGGAACAGATGGTAGATAATCCACTTTAGAGTTTACAGGAGATATATGCATTCATCTTCAAATCTTACAAAAACACCTAGAGCAGCTCCATTTGATAGAAATGGAAATCAAGATTTTAAATGGCTAAGTGATTTACGAACATAAAAGTCACTTAAATGGCCGTGGTGGAGCCATGCTGTGAGTCCAGCCTCTGTCTCTTTTGGTTCAGGACTCCATCTTCTAAGTCCTGGTGTTTTCGACAACCTTGCTACATAGCAGCCTCGTGTCTCCTGGGCCCACTAGCTGCAGAAGAAGAAGCAACCTCCACCAGTGCAGAAGGTGTGGATCTCCTACCACTGCATGAAAGGGGTCATCACCCACAGGCCAGCAGCTGGGCCACTGGGCCTTCCCCCTGAAGCCCTGATTTCTAGTCCTCCTTCCTCATCAGACAGGCGTCACGACAGGATCTGGGTTGGGAATGGTGAAGTAGCTGGGGGCTGAGGGTGTGGAGGGGAGAGACTGAAGAGGCCCTTGGAATGGAAACATCTGGGAGCCTGCACTTCTGCCCTCCTCAGCCCATAAGTGCATCTTTTGGGAGGATTCTCAGGGGGCCTTAGTCCTGCTTCTCCCTGGGCCCTCTGGTAGGCTGAGTGTCCCTCTAAAGGATCTTCTAGCTCAGAGGCTTCTGGGAAGATGAGGTCAAATCTGGGCCAGCCCAAGTTAAGGTTATGGGAATCAGGACACTTCACCACTCCCCAGCTGGTCCCACTCACTCCCTGTTCTCACCTGGCTTTAGTGGACTCTGCCTTGATTGGACACTGTAAAACGAGGAGATTGGAGTTAGAATATGGTACTGGTTTTAAAATGACTCTTCTGTGAACTGGTTGAAAAAGTTTTGTTATTAAATTGAAGTGATGTTATGATCTCGGTCCAGTTTTCCTTCTCTCTCACACACGCGTTACAAGAGTGAAATGCAACTTTCCTCCCATATACATTTCTTGAAGCTTTGGTACTGACTCCTGCTCATTGACTCCAAAGTCAATTTAAAGTCAATTCTTTAAATTTGTTAAACCTACTTGTCATGATGTGCAGTTGAAAATCCAAACAGTCCAGGGTCTCTGAGGCTTTGAGTATGAGGACCACTGAAGTCAGCTGTCTCTAGGGAAGGTTTGGTCTCCCCAAAAGGCCCAGCTCTCCTTCTTAGTTCCTGTTACATAACTGAGCCTTTTGGCTTGAGGAGATTCCTTCTGAGTTTATGCCCAGTTAGCATTTTCCTGGTGAAGCCTCTCCCCTACTCTCTCCTCTCTAGCAATTAAAATGCAATGAATTTTGTTTCCAAAAGCTGCCATGAATTTTTTTATGGTGCTTATCTAAGGAAATGCAATTAGCGTTTAGCAATAACTGAACTTTGTGAGTTTATCAGTATATTCTGTTGAGGGGTTGTGCAAGTGATTCTTTCCTGGAGGGTTTGTTCCCTCTACATGAAGTGCACTAAAACACAAGGGCCTCCATTTACTGTTGGTTTTATTACATGGAGAAGAGGTTGCCGGGAGTCAGCTGTCAAAGAGGTTGCAGAAGCAAAGTGGGCAAGGTTCAGGTCACTGTCAAAATACCTCCAGGGGCCAGCCAGAGATCAGCATTTACTACTTGGCTCTTTCAGGAGGCAGTGGTGGGGCAGGTAGAACTTAACAGCCAATCCATCAACTACCATCTTTTTGTGTTTCTGATGAAAACTGAAAACGTTTATTTAGAGGGAAATGGTTTACTGTTACTATTGTAGCCATCATGACCTTTCAAGAATCAGTAACATGTAAATAGTACTTTGCATCTGTAACCTGCTCCGCGTATGGGATCTCATGACATCTATGTGGGGAAGATGTTATTGCTGTTGTCCTCATTTTATAGACAAGATAATTAGCTCAGACAGATGGCAGGGCTTCCCCAGCTAGTAAGCGCCGCGGTGTGAACTGTGTGTCTCTGCCTCAAACTCATGTTCCTGTCTTGCGCATGGATAAGTGAAATGGTCCAATATTGTACAGAAATGCAGAATTGGAAGGTGTTTTATCAGATCACCTGGCCTAGTCACCTGCCTGCAACAAGGTACTGCTGTGCCCACCTGGTACAGGTAACCAAAACCAGGAAATTAAAAGGATTGTGCCAGAGACCTTTCTCACGAGATATTTTTAGGGACTTCTAATTCTCCTTGCGATGTAGGAGCTGACTTAAACCATACAAACCTTAGACTTCTCCTGTCTTCCACAGGAGAACTGTAAAGAGTATTCTAATTAGAGAATTTGCTAATAGCTATTTCCTGCTTATCTATAGAAGCTTCCAGTGGCTTTTGCCAGGCTGTCAGATCTATAGGCTCTCAACCTCTCACTTTCCTTTTGTTACTATCTGCAAGGTCAGCTCTTAGGAAGCAAGAGAAGTGAGTGGCCTGGTCCAGGTCTCCTGACCAGGTTCTTCTGGGCCAGTCGCTGGAATGCAGGAGTAGAAGTGTTGGCAAGGAAGGGTGGAAGATTCAGGTCTAGAAAGGAATTAATGAGGACAGCTGGTGCCCAGCTGTGCTTAACCCTGTAGGGAATTCAGAGGTAGAGAAACTGATTGTCTTATTGGAGCAATGAAACTTCTTTGCAATAAATGATTAGTGACCAGCCAGGCATGAAGCTGAATGGGGAGGTGGTAATTGCAAAGGGAGCTCCAAGGGCCTATTGTTGAATAAATCAGGAAACCTGAGCCCTCCTCCCCAGGGACTCAGCATCCCACCTGCCTGGGCAGAACTTTGGAGCCTCCTGAGATTTCCCAAGACAGTGGCTTCTATGTCCAGAGAGGAGCAGTTTTCTCTTCTGCTCCTTGTCTATGCTTATGGAGTCTCAAGGATGCTGGGGAGTGCAGACTCTGTCTCCTTGCAACATTTTCTGTGGATCCTGCTTTTCCTAGAAGTGTTGCTGGAAAAAAGAAAAAAAAAAAAAGGAGGGAGGCATCCCTACCATTCCTCGGGACATTTGTCAGTCTCTTTCCTGTATTTCTTTTGGGAGGTGCTGGGTTCAACCACAATAGAACCGGCAACACTGTAAATACTAAATATTGGTGCAGTAACTGTCAGAAAGAGTTCCCCCAGTCTTTCTGTGATTTTTCTCTCCTCTGCCTCTCTGGCTATGCACTTAGGACCTTCTTGCTACTTCATGGCTACTCAAAGGAGAGCTCACCTTTGCCTGCTTCCGTACCCTCCCTCTGCATCCTGGGTCTATCCCATTTACAGACACAACAAAGTGAACTCTGGGTTTGCCCCACTCTCAGGACTCTTCTTCCTAGTAAACTCACTGGAACCCAAAGTTGTTGCTGGTTCTTTAACTGTGTCTTCAATCCTTTCACCTTTAAGCAGCTCATAGGGAAGTAGGGAGAGGGTGGCTTCCTACTCTTGAGGCGTACAGCTGGGTTTTTTCACATACTCCAAGACTGGGAAAAGGAGAGATGGAGCAGACAGACACCAGCCTGGAAGTTCTCTGGGGTGGAACACTCTGGGAAGATCTGTGGAGGATTTTCACCTGTAGTTGGTGCTGAAATAGACCAAGCTGAGGAACCAAACAGAAGAAAGAAGCCCCCGTGAATGTGCCTCCCTTTTCTCAGCCTGGACTTTTCTTCAGAACTTTCTCCCTTTTAGGGAACCGTTGGCTGTGGCACTTGATACTAGGAAACAATGTTCTTCCCAAAAGCCACATCTGGATCTCTAAGCGTACAGGAGTGTGCTGCGTGGAACTGGTGATGTGGCCTCCCTAGGGAGGTCTCCCTAGCGGTCCCCATGGAATCTGTCTTGTCAGATTAAGTTATACTCAATTTATCTCGTTGACTTCTTGAGATGTCTGCTCCAGCACTTCTGGTTTGGACACCATTTAAGTGGAGTCCTTCCCTGGACAGATCTAAAGAAACCAGCTTTCTTTTTTTTTTTTTTTTTTTGTTTTCTTTTATTATTCATATGTGCATACAAGGCTTGGTTCATTTCTCCCCCCTGCCCCCACCCCCTCCCTTACCACCAACTCCACCCCCTCCCGCTCCCCCCTCCCCCCCCCCCCCGCTCAATATCCAGCAGAAACTATTTTGCCCTTATCTCTAATTTTGTTGTAGAGACAGTATAAGCATTAATAGGAAGGAACAAGGGGTTTTGCTGGTTGAGATAAGGATAGCTATACAGGGCATTGACTCACATTGATTTCCTGTGCGTGGGTGTTACCTTCTAGGTTAATTCTTTTTGATCTAACCTTTTCTCTAGTACCTGTTCCCCTTTTCCTGTTGGCCTCAGTTGCTTTAAGGTATCTGCTTTAGAGAAACCAGCTTTCTTATGGCTTCACAACCACCACAAGGCTGCTTGTCCCTCCATGCTGCCCTCTGGGTCACTAGGAGGAGCAGGTACCAGACAAAAGATTTTTAAAGATATCACCTACCCCCAATTCTTCCCAGCATTTGTGCCCAGGCAAAGTATTCAAGGATAGGTGGAGCCCCTTCATCTGGCAGTTTACTCGGGTGCTTCCCAGGTCATCGCCTGATGCCCCAGGACTCATTGGTCCCATTTTTCCAAAGACAGCTAAAGGAATTTCCTCCCTATTGCAAAGGTGACAAACACTTTCCTTCTTCCCATTTCCCCTGACAGCTCTTGGCTGGTCATGAGGAGTCCACCCTGCAGTCTTCCTCCATGAATGAGGTAGAACAGCAAGGAAAATTTGGGGCCAACAGAACCCACCAGCAGATAGCAGAGACACAAGCCTCTGTTCTGGACCTAGCCATGTGCCTGGCTTAGGAAAGGGGGATCTTTTCCCACAGCTCCTCAGGGTGACCCATCCTGCCAGTTTATCCAGGACTATCTTATTATTTTTTATTTGTATCATTTTTACATTTACTCACATGTGTATACAGTGTTTGGGTCACCTTCTCCCCCACCCCCACTTCCGGGCAGAACCTGTTCCACTCTCTCGTTCTCCAATTTTATTGACGAGAAAACTAAGAGATAATAAGGACAGCGTTTTTGCTAGTTTGAGATAAAGATAGCTATGCAGAGAGATTCCTAGCATTGTTTCCATGCACTTGTGTATTGAAACCCACTTTGGTTCATCTCTGCCAGACCTCTTCACTACTTCCTGATCCCCTTCCCAAAGTGGCCTCTGCCAGTTTTAGATTACTATATTCCCTTCTACACAGTGAGCACATCAACCACATTCAAGTTTTTGATTTCCTTCCCTTTTCCTATTCCTTCCATGCGTGTTCTCCCCTTAGTGTTTGACCCGTGTCCGATAATATTACTGCATTTGTTTTAGGTCTACAGACCGCATATGAGGGAGAACATGTGATTTTTGGCCTTCTGAGCCTGGCTGACTTTGCTTAAGATGATGTTCTCCAGTTCCATCCATTTACTTGTGAATGACAAAATTTCGTTCTTCTTTGTGGCTGAATAAAATTCCATTGTGTATAAATACCACATTTTCTTAATCCATTTGTTGGTAATGGGGCATCTTGGCTGTTTCCATAACTTGGCTTTGTGAATAGCGCTGCAATAAACATGGGTGTGCAGGTACCTATGGAATAACCTGAGTCGCATTCCTTCAAATATATCCCTAGGAGTGGGATTGCTGGATCATATGGTATCCAGGACTATCTTGAGTTTAGCATCAACTGGCCCACAACCTGGGAAAACCCTGCATTCCTGGGCAAACCCAGACAGTAGGTCACCATAGCCTGTTGCCTCTCTTCAGTATAATAAAAGTTTATACCGCCAAACCCAGTGTCTCTAGCTCCTCCTATCTCCTTCAGTCTTATCACACTGAATGTCTGCCTAAAGTTGGAGGAGGGAAATTCTGGGGTTCCCCAGGTCGGGACTGTTTTGCAAAGGTGGCAGCAATCAGTGTATGCATCTTGGCCCTGAGCCCCTATGGAAAGAGTCCTTCCTCTCACAGGATACGCAGCTGACCTGGTTGCTTCTTCTTCTCCATATGAGTCTTGAAAGGGCAGCTAGGGCAGTCCCCCTTCATCTCACCTAATGTTTTAAGCAAACAGCCAGGCCCTCTCAGGCCCAGAAGCTGTCTGGCAATTTAGGGAGGTGAGTCAGGGATAATGTTACTTCAGGAAGCCATTAATATGGACCTCTAAGTTTCCCCAGGTCTCACTGATTTCTGGTCCCCAAAACCTGGCTCAGGACTCAGTATGTTATAGGTGCTGGCTGAGAATGGTTGAGCCCACTCTGAAGGAAGAAGGGGTCTGCCACCCCCACGGGAGCTGGACAAGCCTCTTCTCCTGGTCTCTGCCTTCCAGAGGTAATCAGAGAGGAGCAAAGAAGAGACTGCCAGACTGCTAGAGCCCACAGGGATTTTGTGGGGTTTGTTTTTCTTCAGCACTGTCTGCAGAGGTAAGGACATGAATAAAAGAATAGGCAAAGATTTACTGTTCTCACTCTTGGCAATGAGTCCCCTATTTATACAGCAGGTCCAGAGGAGGGGCAGGAGCAGCAGGTGAGAGGGATGCTGGCACTCCAGGAGAAAGAAAGAAAGAGATCCCTACAAGGTTTCTCTGCAGGACCCTAGGGCAGTGCTGAAGGTGGGGCATGTTTAGGTTAACTCTCCAACACCACCCTCTAGCTCATCCCAATGCATGAGGTACAACAGTGAGCAAGGTTTGGGGCTAGAAGAACCACTAGTAGACAGTGGAGTCAAAAGTCTCTAATCCAGTGGAGGGTGGTGGCTTGACAGTGTAGTGTGGTGCCAATGGAGACCTAAAAGAAAGGGCTCCAGGCTGACTTCTCTGTCATTCATGGTCTTCACGATACATCCAGAAATGCCTTTTATCTTCCCAGGGCTGGATAGACCTGCCTGGAGTTTGGACTTGAAAACCTGGAGCTGGATATGACCTTAGAGAAGGTCCAGTGTCACCTCCTCATGTATGTCCAAGGCTATACAGCCCATGTTTTGGTGACATTACACTTCTCCTGAGGCTACCAAAAGATGGGCAATCCTAAAAGGTCAAAACTAGTGGTGGGATGTAGCAGGAGAGTGGCCAGCCTGTGTGTGAGTGTGTGTGTGAAACTTGAAGAGCCTGAAAGAAGGTGGGGTTGGCAGAGAAATTTGAAGCAATGCTCTTAGGATTTCTCCCCCAGCTCTGATAGAGGCAGATCTGACTCTAGTTCACTTTCATGTACAGGGCCCCCTCCATCTTTGGAGACAATGTCAGGGAAGCTCTTATATAGAGTACTATACTTCTTCCTCACCAAAAGTGTCCTCACCTCTCAGTGATGACCATGCTAAACCTCCCCCATCCTGCACCATGCACACATACTCACACAATGCCTCAACACTACCTGGCATGGCAGGCATGGTTATAAACTGTAGAAAGAATTACAATGGTCATAAACAAGAAATACAGACCTCTAATAGCAGGCTTGTGGGTCTGCAGGGGGTGTTTCCCCACAGGGCCTTGAATTTTAAATCATCCTTTCTCATGATGTTTAACATTTGAGAGGCCTGGGTCAAGAGTGACACGTCAAGTGAATACTTTTTAAAGTTAAAAATGTTCTATCGCCTCATCAAAGCAAATGTACCCTTATGAGGATATGGAAGGCCAGATTCAAATTTTGAATTCTCAGATCCTTGGAATTCTTCCCTGGAGCATGGTGGATGATGAGCACTGGCTTATGTCCACCTTTTCTTCCCCATCTTTATCCAGCCTGTCTTACAAAAGGCCTCAGCACAGCTGTGTGGACACTCCATCTTGCTTAGAGGTGTGCTTCTGAAAGCAGGTTCAGTGTCACTTGAATTCTATGGTCTATAAGGGAGGACATGGACTCTTGGTGGGTACATGACCTCAGTGCTGTGAACTTCACCTTTTAGGGAGAGTCTGGTCAAAGAAGGATCAGGAAGACAGGTTCAGGAAAGGATGAAGCAAGGAGGCATGTCACTACTGTCTTTAAGGAGGTGCTATTGTCAGGGTCATACAAAGACAGGTCAGCTCCTGCTTCACCCAGATGTTGACCCTGCAGGATAAAATGGGCCACGGCAGGGAGGTCTTCTTCTGTCTAGTCATAGGGACAGTAAGCAAGACAGAAAGGCAGGATGACAGAAATAGACCTCTCTCCTGTGGTCCCCACCTTCCTAAAGTACCATAAAGCATCTCTGATCACATTTCAGGGAGCTCGACCTCTACATCAGCCCAGGCTTCATAGCAGTCCCTGGACTCATTTTCAGTGGAAAAATATCCAGAGTGATTCATTATGATCCCTGCTCACACAGTCTCCCAGAATTTAAATGAGATAAACACTGAGGAAAACTCTAGCATACAAATAGATTGCACTCCAGTACTCTCACAGAGCCAATTTCAATAAAAACTAACATGAGTCAATGCCAGTTAGGAAAAACGGATGCATAGGGTCAAGGAAATGCTGAGGGAGAGGAGCTGGGATACATATCCACATTCATTTTGAAGAGATCTAGATTAAACTGAGTTGCCACAGGGGAGGCTCATGAAACAGTGGAGTAAGTATGAGAGGTGTCAGGGATTCAGGCTGGATGTGGAGTGTGTCATTCAGGTATTAGTTACTCTGTGTGTGTGTGTGTGTGTGTGTGTATGTGTGGCAATTGGGAGAGGCTGAGTAAGGAGAGGAGAAGGCTGCTGGCTTAGGAACTCAAAAGCCTGGGTTCCAATTTGGACTCCACTGCTTTTTAAAAAAATTAATGTTCTGCTGTGGTGGGGATCATACCCAAAGCCTTATGCATGCTAGTCTAGTGCTTTACCACTAAGCTTCATCACCAGTCCTGGGTTTTATTTTTTGAGATGGGGGTCTCACCAGGCAGGCCTTGAACTTGTGATTCTCCTGCCTCAGCTTTCTGAGTGCTGGCATCATAGGCATGTGCCACCATGCCTGTCTTGGATTCCATTGCTTATTAACCAGCCCAGGTAACTCACCCGCCTTTGCTGAATTTCTATTTTCTCTTTCATGTAATGTAATTTTATGCCCTGCTTCACTCGCAGAGTTAAGGAGGGGATAGTTGGAGAACTTAGGTCATTTTGTGCTGCTATACCAACATAAAACATATCTGAGATCGGGTAATTTATAAAGAAAAGAAATTTACTTGGCTCATCCTGGAGACTGGGATGTTCAACATCAAGGGCGAATCTGGTGATACCCTTCTTGCTGCTTCATCTCATGGTAGAAGGTGGGAGGGCAGAGAGTGTGATAGAGCAAGATAAAACTCACAGTTTCAAGGCTGTTTCTAGTAGATAATAATCCATTCGTGAGGGTGGAGCCTCATGACCTAAATGTCTCCCAACACTTTTGCATTGGGGATTAAGTTTCCAAAACTTTTTTTTTTTGAGGCACATTTAAACCATAACAAAGACCAAATCAAATAAAATAAGGAGATCGCTTTAGGGGTAGAGTACAGCTAGGCAAAGGTTCTAAACTGTATTGGAAAATCTGCCAGTTGTCTTGCTTATCTATAAAAACCCATTTATTGAAATTCTGTCTCCTGGGTGCCATGCCCATCTGAGCCTTGAGCACCAGAACTGAATAAAACAGAGTCCTTTCAGAGGGCTCACCATCGGGGGAATTCCAAGATGGCGGCTAGAGGTAGGAAGCAGAAAGCGACCCTCCTATAGTGAAATCTTGGAGAGACGCTGGAGACACACTTTGCCGGCATAATCACCGAGAAAGCCATAACTTTGACCCCTCCACACCTCCAGCCGGCGCAGAGAATCTCCACTTCACGTTAAACGGAGAACCGAGGAGGCCCCCGGGCCGCCAGTGGCCGGCGCCCATACGGCTTGGGAAGACGCGGACCAGGTGAGCTTCGCGGTACCGCGGTTCCCCCACAGACAAGCCTGGGCCAGAGCAGCATAGCCCCCTGGACAGACTGACCTCCACCCGGGAAAAAAAGAGAAACTGAGTACTAAGCAATAAGAACAGTTAAGACACGCTGGAAAGAGGGTGGGGCGCCCTGAGCGCTGAAGATTGGGGGAAGGGAATCCTTCCCGGGACTGTAAATAAACGAGCCGGGCGGGCTGGAGAGGCTCTGGCGGGAGCGGGGACGCTTGTGAGAGGAGGGAAGACCCACTTCCCACGTGAACTGTAAATAAACACGCAGGCCTGACAACGCGGGGCAGTGTCGCCTTTCCCAGTGCTTGGAAAGGGAAAAGCCTGTAGCAAAGGCCCCCCTCCCCCGCACAGGAGAACTCTGAGCAAACAAAGCCTGTGGGACCAGGTGAGTGCTAAGCTCACCCCAGAGATCTGCATAAATAACACCGCCAGCTACAGGCTGAGAGCAGCAGGCAGGCAAACCACAGTTGCAGATACCACTCTCAGAACTGCCTCCAGACGCTTTTTTTTTCTTTTTCTCCCTACCTTTGATGAGAGAACAACCGAATTACACCTGCAAGCCGAAAAACTTACTGAAACTGTATTGCATTTGAACTGGGGACACTTGGTGGGGCTTTTTTTTTTTTTTTTTCCTTCTGTGTGTGTGTGAGTGTAGTTTTGTTCTACTTTATGCATCCCCTTTGATGAGACAACTACAGAACAACATCTGAGGCACCAACTCCAGGACTGGAGATTGAGACGGACATCCAAATTATTAAGACTGAAATTGCATTGCACATAAACTTGGAAGTTTTTTGGTTTTTTGGTTTTTTTTTTGGTTTTTTTTAATTTTCTATTTTCCATTTTATTTTAATTCATTTTTATAAATAGATATTACTTTCATATACTTATTTTTTATTTTTTTTATCTTTGATTTTCAATCCTCTCTCTGTCTCTCTATTGTCTGTTCAGCTTACTGTCGATTAGTACACTAACACTCCCTGTTTATACCTTTGAAACTCTCTTGTCTGATACCTTGTTCTGCTTTCTCCCTCTTGTCTGTATATTTGTTTTCCCCTTTTCTTTAACTTCTTGCTTTCCATCTCAGCTCACTCTTCCATTCTCAATATTACCATTGTTATTATTACAAGCTAGAAAATACTTAATTACACACAGTACAGGGACAGTAACAACACCAAGGACAATGACAGGAAGACAGAAAAAACAAGGAAACCAGTTTCCCCACAGCAAAAAATTAGTACAGGAACCAGAGGGGAATGAAGAGAACAGAAACTCAGAGCCAGACTCCAACAAAATGAAGATAAACTATGCCAAAGGACCCAATGAAGCCTACAAGAATAATTTAAAAGAAGACATACTACAAGTACTCAATGAGAATTTTATAGAGATGATACTGGATAGGGTCAACCAAAATGTACAGGAGACACTCAAGAAATTCCAAGACAATAAAAATAGAGAATTTGAAAAAGCAAAAGAAGAAATAAAGGAAACCATAGAAGCACTGTATAAACACCAAAGTGAAAGAGAGAACACAATGAATAAATGGATAAATGAACTCAGGACAAAAATAGACAACAATAAAGAAGAAAACAGCCAGGATATGGAAAACCTCAGAAAAAAGAACGAAACAGAACTGCAAAACAAAACGGAAGGCCAATCCAGCAGAATAGAACAAACAGAAGACAGAATCTCAGAACTTGAAGATGAAATGGTAATTAAAGGAAAAACTGAAGAACTACTAATTAAACAACTCAAGACCTGTGAAAAGAAAATGCAAGAACTCACTGACTCCATCAAAAGACCAAACTTGAGAATCATGGGCATCGAAGAAGGAGAAGAGGTGCAAGCGAAGGGAATGCGTAATATATTCAACAAAATAATAACGGAAAATTTCCCAAATCTAGAGAAAGATATTCCCATACAAATGCAAGAGGCCTCCAGGACACCAAACAGACCAGATCAAAATAGAACTACTCCACGACATATCATCATTAAAACAACAAGTTCAGAAACTAAGGAAAGAATATTGAAGGCTGCAAGAGAGAAAAAACAAGTAACATACAAAGGTAAACCCATCAAAATCACAGCAGACTTCTCAACAGAAACATTAAAAGCAAGAAGAGCGTGGGGTGAGATCTTCCGGGCACTGAATGAAAATAACTTCAACCCCAGGATACTCTACCCAGCAAAGCTATCATTCAAAATAGATGGAGCAATAAAAGTCTTCCATGATAAGCAGAAACTAAAACAATATGTGACCACAAAGCCACCATTACAAAAGATTCTGCAAGGGATCCTGCACACAGAAAGTGACACCCAACTTAACCATGAAAAGGCAGGCAGCACCAAACCACAGGATAAGAAAAAGCAAGACAGTAGAGAGTAACATCAAGTTAGGTACACACAATCAAACCTTCAAACAACTAAGATAACTAAATGGCAGGAATCACCACATACCTATCAGTAGTAACACTTAATGTTAATGGACTTAATTCACCCATCAAAAGACACCGTTTGACAAAATGGATTAAAAAAGAAGATCCAACAATTTGTTGCTTACAGGAGACTCATCTCACCGACAGAAATAAGCATATGCTCAGGATGAAAGGCTGGAAGAAGATTTACCAAGCCAATGGCCCCCGAAAACAAGCAGGAGTAGCAATACTTATCTCTGACAAAGTAGACTTCAAACCTACATTGATCAAACGAGATAAAGAAGGACATTCCATACTAATAAAAGGGGAAATAGACCAAAAGGAAATAATAATCATCAATCTGTACGCACCCAATGTCAACGCACCCAATTTCATCAAACATACCCTGAAAGACCTAAAAGCATATATAAACGCCAACACAGTGGTTGTGGGAGACTTTAACACTCCATTATCATCAATAGATAGGTCATCCAAACAAAAACTCAATAAAGAAATCCAAGATCTAAAATATGCAATAGATCAAGTGGACCTAGTAGATGTCTACAGAACATTTCATCCAACCTCTACACAATATACATTCTTCTCAGCAGCCCATGGAACCTTCTCCAAAATAGATCATATCCTAGGGCACAAAGCAAGCCTCAGCAAATATAAGAAAATAGAAATAATTCCATGCATACTATCTGACCACAATGCAGTAAAAGTAGAACTCAACAACAAAAGTAAAGACAAAAAACATGCAAACAGCTGGAAACTAAATAACTCATTACTTAATGAAGAATGGATCATCGATGCAATAAAAGAGGAAATTAAAAAGTTCCTAGAAGTCAATGAAAATGAAAACACAACCTACCGGAACCTATGGGACACAGCTAAGGCAGTCTTGAGAGGAAAGTTTATAGCCATGAGTGCATATATTAAAAAGATTGAAAGATCCCAAATCAATGACCTAATGATACATCTCAAACTCCTAGAAAAACAAGAACAAGCAAATCCCAAAACAAATAGAAGGAGAGAAATAATAAAAATAAGAGCTGAAATCAACGAAATAGAAACCAAAAAAACCATACAAAGAATTAATGAAACAAAAAGTTGGTTCTTTGAAAAAATAAACAAGATCGATAGACCCCTGGCAAACCTGACTAAAATGAGGAGAGAAAAAACCCAAATTAGTAGAATCAGGAATGCAAAAGGGGAGATAACAACAAACACCATGGAAGTTCAGGAAATCATCAGAGACTACTTTGAGAACCTATATTCAAATAAATTTGAAAATCTAAAAGAAATGGACAGATTTCTAGATACATATGATCATCCAAAACTGAACCAAGAGGAAATTAATCACCTGAATAGACCTATAACACAAAATGAAATTGAAGCAGCAATCAAGAGTCTCCCCAAAAAGAAAAGTCCAGGACCTGATGGATTCTCTGCTGAATTCTACCAGACCTTTAAAGAAGAACTGATACCAACCCTCCTTAAACTGTTCCATGAAATAGAAAGGGAAGGAAAACTGCCAAACACATTTTATGAAGCCACTATTACACTTATCCCAAAACCAGGCAAAGACACCTCCAAAAAGGAGAACTATAGGCCAATCTCCTTAATGAACATTGATGCAAAAATCCTCAACAAAATAATGGCAAATCAAATTCAGCAACACATCAAAAAGATTATTCACCACGACCAGGTAGGCTTCATCCCAGGGATGCAGGGGTGGTTCAACATACGAAAATCAATAAACGTAATAAACCACATTAACAGAAGCAAAGACAAAAACCACTTGATCATCTCAATAGATGCAGAAAAAGCCTTTGATAAGATCCAACATCATTTCATGATAAAAGCTCTAAGAAAACTAGGAATAGAAGGAAAGTTCCTCAACATTATAAAAGCTATATATGACAAACCTACAGCCAGCATTATACTTAACGGAGAAAAATTAAAACCATTCCCTCTAAAATCAGGAACCAGACAAGGATGCCCACTATCTCCACTCCTATTCAACATAGTACTGGAATTCCTAGCCAGAGCAATTAGGCAAGAAGAAGGAATAAAAGGAATACAAATAGGTAAAGAAACTGTCAAAATATCCCTATTTGCAGATGACATGATCCTATACCTTAAAGACCCAAAAAACTCTACTCAGAAGCTTCTAGACATCATCAATAGCTATAGCAAGGTAGCAGGATATAAAATCAACATAGAAAAATCATTAGCATTTCTATACACTAACAATGAGCAAACGGAAAAAGAATGTATGAAAACAATTCCATTTACAATAGCCTCAAAAAAAATCAAATACCTAGGTGAAAACCTAACAAAAGATGTGAAAGACCTCTACAAGGAAAACTATACACTTCTGAAGAAAGAGATTGAGGAAGACTATAGAAAGTGGAGAGATCTCCCATGCTCATGGATTGGTAGAATCAACATAGTAAAAATGTCTATACTCCCAAAAGTAATCTACATGTTTAATGCAATTCCCATCAAAATTCCAATGACATTCATCAAAGAGATTGAAAAATCTACTGTTAAATTTATATGGAAACACAAGAGGCCACGAATAGCCAAGGCAATACTCAGTCAAAAGAACAATGCAGGAGGTATCACAATACCTGACTTCAAACTATATTACAAAGCAATAATAATAAAAACAGCATGGTACTGGCACAAAAACAGACATGAAGACCAGTGGAACAGAATAGAGGATCCAGATATGAAGCCACACAACTATAAGCAACTTATCTTTGACAACGGAGCTAAAAATATACGATGGAGAAATAGCAGCCTCTTCAACAAAAACTGCTGGGAAAACTGGTTAGCAGTCTGCAAAAAACTGAAACTAGATCCATGTATATCACCCTATACCAAGATTAACTCAAAATGGATCAAGGATCTTAATATCAGACCCCAAACTCTTAAGTTGATACAAGAAAGAGTAGGAAATACTCTGGAGTTAGTAGGTATAGGTAAGAACTTTCTCAATGAAACCCCAGCAGCACAGCAACTAAGAGATAGCATAGATAAATGGGACCTCATAAAACTAAAAAGCTTCTGTTCATCAAAAGAAATGGTCTCTAAACTGAAAAGAACACCCACAGAGTGGGAGAAAATATTTGCCAATTATACATCAGACAAAGGACTGATAACCAGAATATACAGGGAACTTAAAAAACTAAATTCTCCCAAAACTAATGAACCAATAAAGAAATGGGCATGTGAACTAAACAGAACTTTCTCAAAAGAAGAAATTCAAATGGCCAGAAAACACATGAAAAAATGCTCACCATCTCTAGCAATAAAGGAAATGCAAATTAAAACCACACTAAGATTCCACCTCACCCCTGTTAGAATAGCCATCATCAGCAACACCACCAACAACAGGTGTTGGCGAGGATGCGGGGAAAAAGGAACCCTCTTACACTGTTGGTGGGAATGTAGACTAGTACAACCACTCTGGAAAAAAATTTGGAGGCTACTTAAAAAGCTGGACATCGATCTACCATTTGATCCAGCAATACCACTCTTGGGGATATACCCAAAAGACTGTTACTCCAGAGGCACCTGCACATCCATGTTTATTGCGGCACTATTCACAATAGCCAAGTTATGGAAACAGCCAAGATGCCCCAGCACTGACGAATGGATTAAGAAAATGTGGTATCTATACACAATGGAATTTTATGCAGCCATGAAGAAGAACGAAATGTTATCATTCACTGGTAAATGGATGGAATTGGAGAACATCATTCTGAGTGAGGTTAGCCTGGCTCAAAAGACCAAAAATCGTATGTTCTCCCTCATATGTGGACATTAGATCAAGGGCAAACACAGCAAGGGGATTGGACTATGAGCACATGATAAAAGCGAGAGCACACAAGGGAGGGGTGAGGATAGGTAAGACACCTAAAAAACTAGCTAGCATTTGTTGCCCTTAACGCAGAGAAACTAAAGCAGATACCTTAAAGCAACTGAGGCCAATAGGAAAAGGGGACCAGGAACTAGAGAAAAGGTTAGATAAAAAAGAATTAACCTAGAAGGTAACACCCACGCACAGGAAATCAATGTGAGTCAATGCCCTGTATAGCTATCCTTATCTCAACCAGCAAAACCCCTTGTTCCTTCCTATTATTGCTTATACTCTCTCTACAACAAAATTAGAGATAAGGGCAAAATAGTTTCTGCTGGGTATTAAGGGGGGGAGCGGGAGGGGGTGGAGTGGGTGGTAAGGGAGGGGGTGGGGGCAGGGGGGAGAAATAAACCAAGCATTGTATGCACATATGAATAATAAAAGAAAAATGAAAAAAAAAAAAAGAAAGTACATACAGTAATAAAAACAGCACAAAGAGTAGCAACGTCCTCTGGTTGGTGTCCAGGAGGACTAACAACAAGGCAACTCCCAAGCTACAGAGAGAGCTTGACAGAGGTCACAAGACCCTGGTGACCTCCCTCTAGCTGTGAATAGCCCTCAAAGTCCAACATACCCAGAACTCCAGAGCCAATTTTTGACCTGAAGTTTGCAGTTCTTTCTTTAAGTAAATGTTTGTTGCTTCATTCCCCAGTCAGTTCCTAGTTTAGATACTCAAATTGTTTACTTGCTAAAATCAGAGGACAAGGAACCACTATGTACTTCTGATTTAACTGACCATGATACATTGTACTACACTATATTAGAACAACTCAAATAGATTTCTTTTTAATTTTTTATAATTTTATTTAGGATTCATTAATAGTATAAATGGATTTCATGTGAAAATTCCATATATGCATACAGTATATTTTGAGCAAGTTCACCCCCTCTATTACATTTTCTTAACCCCTCCCTCATCCTTCCCTTTAAAAAACAAAATTTGGTGGGTTTCTTTATGCTATATATAACATTAAATTTACCACGTTGACTATTTTGGATGTATAATTTAGTGAAGGTAAGTACCTTCACAGTGTTGCATAAACATCAGACAATATCCATTTTCAGAACTTTTCTATGATTGGAAAAAGAAATGTTGTACACA
Source organism: Castor canadensis (assembly GCF_047511655.1). Taxonomy (NCBI): domain Eukaryota; kingdom Metazoa; phylum Chordata; class Mammalia; order Rodentia; family Castoridae; genus Castor; species Castor canadensis. The sequence goes on from NC_133387.1 coordinate 187,615,667, forward strand.
CTCAGGCTCTGGCAGACTCTGGTAGTCTGCTTTCTGTCTCTATGAATTTTCCAATTCTAGGCAACTCACGTAAGTGGAATCATACAATATTTGTCCTTTTATGTTTGGTGCATTTCACTTAGCATATTTTCAAGATTCACCCATGTTATAACAAGTATGAGAAATTCATCCCTCCTTAATGCTAACTATAATTCATATATGGACGTGTGTGTGTGTACAGACACACATATATGATGCATTTTTTTGTGAATTTATGCATTGAGCATTTGGATTCCATCTACCTTTTGGTTATTGTGAATAATGCAGTTATGAGCCCATTGGTCTACAAATGTCTGTTGGAGTGTCTGCTTTCACTACCTGTTATTTCACTGCTTAGGAATAAAATTACTGGATCATGTGGTAAAAAAAAAAAAAAGAGGGCTCACCATCTAGCTGGAAACGGGCCATTGAATAGTGTCTGGATTGTTTGTCATACAACATAGCTATGGACAATTTTGAAAGACTTCACTATAATTACCTCACAATTATTTACAGCTAGATGCTTGTTGATGAGAAAGAATCGATGTGGTAAGTGTGGATATCTCACACTTATTATCCACATGTAATGTTTTAAGAAAACCAAGAGGTAAATGGTGTTTTGATATAACTGCAGAAGCACTTTCCATATCAATATATTTGCACAGAATAAAAAACCCAAGACAAAATGCTGCCTCTGTTGCATGATATAGCTAGTCTTGGTGGAATTGTTTTTGTTAGAATAGACCAAGACCTCCTGTATTACAGGAATCCCCTTCCCACAAATGTGCACATTTGCATATATATACACACAAACAAGTAATGGTGGGTAAGCTTAACCCTTACAGGGAATCCTGGGTTTTAACCCTGGTCCACCCTTTATGTCTCTGGGTTAGTTTCCTCACCTGTACAATGGACTAGTATTGCCTCATAAGTGTCATTGAAGTTTCATTGTTATGAAACTGAGATGAAATCAAAGGTATTATTAACATGAAAGTAAGGAGCAGAGTGGTCACATATGTGGTCTGAGAATTCAGCTTTATCTGGAAGGGAAGCTTCTGGTAGGTAGACAGGCATAGCATGGGAGGCATGACCATCTCGTCTTCTTTCTCCATCTTTCCTTTTCTCCTCCCCTTTCCTCCTCCCCTCCATCTTCTTTTCTCTCCTTCTTTTCTATATTATTGAACACTTGTGTGTCAGGATATAAAGATAAACATCCCACTTTTTCAGTAGGAGCTCACAAAAGGTGGGGACCTTAGAGATACACACCAGCACTTTCAGTCTGGGGCCAGGTTAGGAGGTGCCATAGGAGCACAGATGAGCTGTGGGACTGCTTAAGGAGAATTTGGCCCTGACTGATGAATGTCAGAAGTGAGTTGGGGTAGGGATGCGGCAGGGAGGGGGAGAGAGAACAAGAGCAATTGGGGTCAAGGGACCAGCATGAAAATGTCTGATATTTCCTGGGGAATAGCAAATAGTTCTGTGCAGAGGGCCTGAGACAGGCAGCAGGGAGCAAAAGTCTGTGGAGGAAAGGTTGCCATGCTTTTGTCTGCCAAGCCCAGGAATCCTCACTTTGGATCACAGGACATGAGAGGAGACCCTGAAAGTTTTCAGGCAGGAGAGAGTCAAAGTCATGGCTGTAAAATGGAAAGTTTGCTCTGGTTGAGGTGTGCAGGAGGACTGTGAAGGACACAGGCATATCATCATACCAACTACAGAGGGGTTTCCAGCACCTCCTAAGAGCAAACTTGATTTGGAATCCTTAATATGCAAGTGGTAGGGGCAATATTTTATTACCAAGCATCTACTTTGTTTTGTTTTTATTTTTCCACACATTTTGTTTTTCTAATCCCTACTTGATTGTATTTATTTTACACCAGTGTGAACCTGTGGTCATTTTGGTGAGCACAGGACATTGAAATTAGGGATTATGCATCACATTACGTAGTTACATCAACCTGGGTAGCCAGTTTATTTCTGGATTTTGGTTTTGGCTGCAGAGCACCAAAGAATCCGGATTTATACAGTTAAGTAGTTTCAGTAATAGCAATGGGTTTTTCATAGCTGGATTTGTAGTCTCAGGATACTCTTTAATTAAAAAGGGAAAGCTTCATTCAGAAGCCTGTATGAAAATGAATTAATTTGACATCCTAAGTTAATGGGCCGGTGGTTTCCATGCATCAAAATTGGGTTTATAATACATTTTCACTACAGCTTATATGGTTACAACACACTTTAAATGAAATTTAAAACAAATAATCATGAAACCCCAAGCCATATATGGGGAGAGTTTTTTTTTTTTTTTTTTGTCTTTTCTTTTTTGGTGCTGGGATCGAACCCAGGGCCTCACGCATGCTAGGCAAGCGCTGTACCACCGAGCTACATCCCAGCCCCCCAAGCCATATATGGAAAGTGAAAATAAAGATTATTCCTACGTTAAGAGTGAAGGGTGCTATGTGACTTTTTGTCAGTCACTGTCTGAGGACAGCCTGGCATTCACCATGGCATCCTTTTCAGTGTGGGCACTGAAGAGAGCTTCTCCCAGAACTAGCAGGACTGTGGGGGGAGGTGGTGGTGACCACACTGGGCTCGTCGTTCTTATGCACGGTGTGTGACATTGGCATAGCCTCTGTACTTCTCTGATCTGCGATTGTGGCCCCTGGAGAACAAACACAAGGTGTTCGTGATGCCAGGATGTTGGCAGGCCCCATCCTGCCTCTGTACTCCCATGGAGCTTCTACCAAGTACGAACACTCACTGCTACGGTTTGAATGTGTCCTTTCAAAATTGATGTGGTGGAGACTTAATTCCCCAATTCATCTTAGAGGTGGCCTCTGGGAGGGCTTAGGATTAGACGAGGTCGTGAGGGTGGGATACCCATGATGGCTTTAGTGGCTTTGTGAGAGGAAGCGGGACCCGAGCTGGCGCACTTGCTCCATGTTGCCTCATCATAGTGCTCTCAGATACCTAGCACAAGTTACTGCCATGGCCTTGGACTCTGCAGCCTCCATAATCTGGGCCAAATAAACTTCTATTCTTTATAAGATAACTAGTCTCAGGTATTTTATTACAGCAATAGAAAACCGATTGAGGCCCTCACAAGAAGACACAGCAATAGTTCCTTTTACTGAGCACTTCCTATATTCTGGACACTGTTTTATGTACTTTATACGTGCTGACGCTTTTCATCTTTGCAACAACCATAGCGGATGACTGCCACGATTATTTTCATTTTACAGATGAGAAAATCAAGTCACCCAGTTAGAAAGCCCAGAGCTGGAATTTGAATCCAGCAGTTTGTCTCGTTAGCCTGAATCTCTAATCACTGTGCTCTATTGTGTCTCTTCATGGTACGAGGTCAATTTACACCCCTGAAGTCAAGTATTTTATATTATCTCATTTTTCCCATGTTGGAAATAGAGACTTGAAAATGTCCAACAACTTGCCCAAGGTCATAGCAAGAACTGGGGGCCTCTGGCAACCATGGGAAATTGGCCCTGGCTTTTAAATTCTCAAACTCACCATCATCTGGCATTGGTCCTTCTAAGTAAAGAGAAGCAGCCCAGTAAGCCTCCACTGAATGAAAGAGGTGGAAAGGTGTAGGAGACTGCAAAGAGAATGAACTGGCAAAGCAGCTAGGTTGAGTGTATGGCTGGGTAGCCACATTGCAAAACCAATCTGCCAACAGAAGGTCCTTTCAGAAGGTCAATTGGGTTTCCTCAAGAAAGAGCACTAAGCCGGCAGACTGAGCAAATGAAGGCACGTTCATCAGGGATGCTCTGATTGGCAGGAGCAATCTGTTCTAGAATCAGGTTATGGCTGACATGTTTGCTTGGTCTCAGAGCGGTCACCTACTGTTTATAGTTGGAAAGAGTTTATTTTGGGATTAATAAAAGGAATCTCCCACTCGAAGCAATTCTGTGGAGCTTGTTACCTCTGGTGTTCAAGTCACAGAATGAAAATAGCAACAAGAAAGGGATTGAGGGGTTCTTGGAGAGTGAAGACAGAAAGGTTTATGAGGGGAAGTCAGAGAGGCTCAGGGAAGTTATTTTATCTCATAGGATTGTACTGTGAAGTCTCTTCCAGCCCCCTGGTGCTACCACATACCCAAGTGCTCATAAATAGTGATTTCCAAGTGACCCTCAGGGCTTCATCTCAGGAAGTCCTCCCCATCCTCACACCAGGAGTTTCATCTGATCATCATTCCCAGAAATCCCATACCCTTGACTCATCACCCACAAACCTCAAGCTATCAGCTCCTGAGAATCCTGCCCAACTGAGGCCTCCCCATAAGCAAGGACCCAATGTGAACCTGGTTCTGACCAGCATGTACTTCTGAGAGTGAGTATGAGTCCTCTGTCCATGTGACTAACTATTATCCTCACACAGAAGGGAGGGGACCAGTGTTTTTGGACAGCTCTTCTGTATCAGGCTCCAAGCAAGTTGTGCTATGTATGATGGGTCACTGAGTCTACAAAACCTTGGACGGGTGGTTCATTTTACTTTGAACAAACAAGGAAACTAAGGCTCAGAGAGCTTAAGTCACACAACTAAGGTCACATAGCTCTTGAAGGGAAAGGCAGCATTCATGTCCACATTTTCCTAGCTCCAAAAATCTATGCTCGTCTATAATTCCTTTCTCCTAAGATAAGACAAGAAATTTCCAAAGCCCAAGAGGACTGTCTCCCAGCAAGGTGGAGGTCAAAAATTTCCCATGGCTGTCAGAGGCCCCTAGTTCTTGCTATGACCTTGGGCAAGTTATTTGACCTTTCTAAGTCTCCATTTTCAACATGGATAAAATGAAATAATATATACTCCTTTGCAGAGTTGTGAACATAAGCTGAAAGCAAATATGCAGAAGTACTTTGTTACTGCCGAGTATGTGTTTAGTGGTAGAATAACCAGCATGAAACTGCTCAGTGAGTCCCTCTGCTTCCCCCCACCATTGTGCCCACTGGGGCTTCCTGGGTGAATGCTGATTCCCAAACATTCTGGGCTTGAACTGACGAAGATCTCTCCATTCAGGCAAGAGGACTATCATTTGCAATTCCTTTGAATCTGTCATTGTGGGGGAGAATGGAGTAAAATCCATGGAGGAGCAAAACTTTTCTTTTTGCCAGCCCCAGAAAGGAAGTAATTTTTTGGATCCAAGGCCCTGGGCAGCCAGCCAAGGTCCAGGGAACAATGGAAGTTGCTCAGGGTAGAGGTAGGGCAGGTGATGAGTCGGTTACCTGGGATGAGGATGGTGGCCAGAATCCTAGGCATTTCAAGGCTTGTAAAACTTGAATTGGGGTGGGGGCAGTGATAGCAGATGTGGGACAGGGTGACGGTCTGTGGAAGCCCACATGAGGGACTATGGGCTCAGTTCAGTCTGACAAAGGAGACCATGTGCCTCTGGAGAGCTCTTGTTTCCCAACGGTTCCACTTTTCTCCTCATGGTGAGGTCCTACCAAAACTTCCCCTCTCTTAAAACACCTCCTTTTCTGAAGAGCCTTCATCCCTCATCATGACATCTTTCTTGCTACCCGTGCCCAGGCTTTGGATGTGCTGCCTGGCAGTGATGGAAAGCAACTGATCAATAGCTCCCACTCTTACCCTTGGTTGCTCCAGGGATGTAACTGTGTTTTCTCTGCAGCAGTCTTTTCTCCTAGTCATTTAGTGAGCATCTGCTGGACATTTGCTATGTACTAGATATGCTCTGGATGTGGGAGGAAAAGGATAAATTAATTGGCTCATTATTAAATTGTGCTTTTTTATTTTCTGTACAGTTGGGTCTTCATAGCCACAAAGTCAGTCTACTGTGGATGGATTCAACCAAACACAGATTGAAATTATTCATGGAAAAAATTGTGTCTTCTTCTGCTCTTATCAACTGTCATACTATTCTACCTTTGCCAGGCTAATTTCTACTGATCTTCCTTTTTTTTTTTTTTTGGTGGGGGGCTGGTACTGGGGTATGAACTCAGAGTGTTGTGTTAGGCAGTACTCTATCTCTTAAGCCACACCTCCAGCCTTTTTTGGTTTATATATTTTGAGAACAGGTCTTACAATTTTGCCCAGACTGTTCTGGACATAGTTCTCCTACTTATGCTGCCCATGTACCAGGGCCACAGGCATGCCACCATGCTTAGCTTTTTTGTTCAGATGGGAGTCTTGCTGACTTTTCGACTGAGCTGGCCTTGAACTGTGATCCTCCCAATCATTATCTCCCAAGTAGCTGAGATGACAGGCATGAGCTACCACTCAGCCTCAGGCATTTCCATTTTTATCATCTTCAGCTCTTTAAGGATGTGAATCCTTGGCTGTGGCTCAAACAGATGGTGCTGTGGGTTCTTATCAGAAACAGTATTTCTTTATGTCTGAGTATGTCTCATACTCCAATATGAAGTAACTCTCAAGTTATGGAGAGAAAAAGAAAAAGGACAGCTCAAGAGAGAAATGAAAGAAGAAAGTGCCCATTGCTAAGGATCTACTATAGATTCTAAGGCTCGAGATGTACTTCGTCTTAAATAAAACCACTCCCTAGATCCTGATGGGAAAGAAAATGCCTGAGATGATTTTAGGTCGGAGTCAAAGAGTAAGGCAAGTATTTTCCCCAACACACCACTTGTAGGGTCCTGGGAAATGTCTACAGCTGAGGAAGTCCCTGGGGGGAAGGGTCTTAACTACCAGACAGAAACTCTGGGATGCTGGGATCATGCTGCATCAGCTTGGTGGCTATGAAACATTGGGTTATCTGGTCTTATATTCCCCTATGGTAAGCAAGTGGACATATCACCTTTCCCAGTTCTATTTACAGATCCTCAGATGAGTGTCTGAACAGAGGCTTACTCTCTCAGCTTACAGAGTTGCTGTCCTTTGGCATGCACCAGGGTAACCCGGAGGGATTATTGATCACAGACTGCTGGGCCCCTCCATCGGAGTATCTGATCCTATAGGTCTTGTGTGGAGTCTGAGACTTTGCATTTCTAGAAAGTTACATGTAGTGCTGATGCTGCTGGTCTGGGACCACACTTAGACCACTTCTGCTTTAAAGAAACAAGGCCTTTTCAGTCTGATTCTCTGCATGTCAGTTCAACTTAGGGAGAATCAAACCATGGCACATCCCTGTAGCCCATTGTATGAAGCTGTGCACTCTGTCCTTCATTCTCAGAAACCACCCAGGTAGCTTCTTTTTAGCTTGATGAGCATCTATTTTATTGCTACAAAATACTTGTCCCACTGACTGTTTCATCTCTCCTGTTTCTCAGCTTTTCCCTCTGCTCGGCTCTTGTCTTCTGTTGTTTTAAGCATTCCAGGCTGCTTTGTGGCTTGGCTATGACATACTAAATTCTGTGCCTCAACTGCTCTTCCCTTTTCTCTGTCTGGCTGTTTTTATTTGCCTTTTAGTCAGAAGGAACAGGAACTCATTTAATTTACACCATTTCACTTTAAAGTTCCCAGGAGAAGCTGAACAGATCTCAGTAAGAGTAGGAAGAGGTGCATGGTCAAATAGACTTCTAGTGTTTGGCTGCAAAGTGATTCCAGTGATTGGCCCTAAGCACTTCTGTGGATCTGCTCTTTCCTCCACTCTCTACCAATAACTTGTGTTTCTCCAGTTTTCTAATTTGCTTTTTGGTGCTGGGGTTGAAGCCAGGGCTGCATTCGTGCCAACCATGAACTGTACCACTGAGCTATACTCCCATCCCAACAATTTTCTACATGTTCATTTTATAGCTTCTGATTACTTTACCTCATCTTACTCAAGTTTTTGTTTTCTTGTAACTTTGGCTTACCATGGTTCAAGTTCTACATCACTGATATTCTTTCAGATTCAGCCCCTGTCATATAAACAATTAAGAGTTCTGGAATGGTGGAATGAGGACCTCTGGAAATCTCCTCCATAGAAGCAAGGAGAACACTGGAATAACTGCCAAAACCAACTTTTCCAGGATTCTGGAAATTAACCAATGGCTCACAAGGGCTTGAGAATCTTTTATTTAAGAAACGGCTAAATGCCAGCAATCCCACTCCTAGGGATATACCCAAAGGAATGTGACTCAGGTTATTCCAAAGGCATCTGCACACCCATGTTTATTGCAACACTGTTCACAATAGCCAAGTTATGGAAACAGCCAAGATGCCCTAGTACTGATGAATTGATTAAGAAAATGTGGTATTTATACACGATGGAATTTTACTCAGCCACAAAGAATGAAATCTTGTCATTAACAAGTAAATGGATGGAACTGGAGAACAGCATCTTAAGTGAAATTAGCCCAACTCAGAAGGCCAAAATCGTGTGTTCTCCCTGTATGCAGACTGTAGACCTAAAACAAATGCAGTAATATTATTGGACAAGGGGAGAACATGTACAGGAGGAATAGGGAAAGGCAAGAAACCCAAAACTTGAAAAGTGTTTGGTGTACCCACTGTAGGGAAGTGAATAAAGTAATCTTAAATTGACAAAGGCCACTATGGAAAGGTGACCAGGAAGTAGTGAAGAGGTCTGGTAGAAATGAACCAATGGGAAGGTTGCAATAAACAAGTGCATGGAAGCAATGCTAGGAATCTCTCTGTATAGCTGTCCTTATCTCAAACTAGCAAAACCACTATGACTTTCTTATTATTGCTTATGGCTTCTCTTCAACAAAATTGGAGAAGAGGGCAGAACAGGTTATGCCTGGAAGTGAGGGGGTGGAGAGAGGGAGGGGGTAGGGGGCAGGAGGCAGAGATGGCCCAAACAATGTATGCACATATGAATAAATGAATAAACAATAAAAATTAAAAAAAAGAAATGGCTAAATGTCAGCAAGAACAAAACATTTTTTGTTGAAATTCAAGTTGTCTTCTTCCTAGCCTCTTCTTCCCCCTTTTCAGTAAACTTGGAAACCAGCAGCCTCATAACTATTCTGTGAAAATCAATAGCCTAGTGTCTACCAGAAAGAGAAGAATAGGTTTGGGTTTCTCCTGAAAGTTCTATACCCAGAGGACAGTCATGATTAGACCCATGAGGCAATTTATTGGAAAATATTCATTCTCATAGCTTGTCTTTATTTCAGTCTACTCAGAGCTTGGACCTGTGTGATACTGTCAAGTTACCAACATATGCAGAATGGGAGTTCCAGAAGAAGAGAAGTAAGAGAAAGTAGTAGAAAGAATATTTGAAGAAATAATACCTAAAACTCTGCAAATTTGGTGAAAAACACTAATTTACACATACAAGAGGCTCAACAAACTCTAACCAAGATAAATTTAAAGGGGTCTATACCTAGATACATTATAGTCAAACTGTCAAAAGCCAAAGACAAAGAGACAAAATTGAAAACAGTAAGAGAGTGGCAACTCATTACCTACAAGAGCTCCCTAATGAGATTAACAGCCAACTTCTCATTAGAACTGATGGAGGCCAGAAGACAATGGGACAATGTACTCAAAGTCCTGAAAGAAAGACTGTGAACCACAAATTCAATATCCTGCAAAACTACCCTTTTAAAAATGAAAGTAAAATTAAGATAGTCCTAGATAAATACAGCTGAGAGAATATCATGCTAGCACACCCCAAGCTACAGGAAAGACTAAAGGAATTCCTTCAGCCTAAAAGGAAAGGACATTGAACAGTAACTTGAACTTACATAAAAAATTGAAAAGCACTGATAAAAGTAACTACACCAGTAAATACAAATAGCAATATAAATATATTTTATGTCTCTGACTCTTTTTTCTCTCCATCTGATTTAAAAACTTATTGCATTAAGCAATAATTATAAAAATGTATTGATGGTCTTTTTACCCCACAATAGCAGGTTATAATTTAATCACAAGAGCATGTGGAACATTTTCCAGGATAGATTATATATTAGTCCATAAAAAAGTTATTATAAAAAGAGAGACAATAACAAATTTTGGTGAGAATTGGAAAACTGAAACTTTTACACGCTGCTGGTGGACATGTAAAATGGTAAAGTCATTTTGGAAAACAGTATGGCATTCCCTCAAAAAGCTAACCAGGGTTACCAAATGACCTAGAAATTCTACTTATAAGTATATACTCAAGAGAGTTAAGGACAGGTGTCCATTTAAGTATCTTTACATGAATATTCACAGAACTATTAATTATAGCAGCCCCAAAGTAAAAGCAATACAAATGTCCAACAACTAATGAATGGATAAATAGAATGTGTACATAGCCATACAATGGAATATTATCTGACAATAAAAAGGAATGAAATACTGATACATGCTATAAAATGAACGGACCTTGAAAAACATTATGCTAAGTGAAAGAAACCAGAAACAAAAGGCTACCTATTATATGACTTCATTTATATGAAATGTCCAGAACAGGCAAATCATAGAGGCAAAAATAGTTTAGTATTTGTCAGGGGATGGGGAAAAGGGCATGGAGGTGACTGTTAATGAGTATAAGGTTTCTTTGGGGTGATAAAAATATTCTAGAGCTAGATACTTATTGTTGCAACTCTGAATCATATACTTTAAAAAGATGGATTTCATAGCATATGAATTGTATCTCAATGAAGGTGTCATAAAATGCATTATAAAATTCATAGGCTTAATGTGAGGTAGAGGAGAGGTACTTACATGGTTATTTATTGCCTTATCTGTGCATGTATAGATTTTTCATGGTGTCTTGGCATTGACTCTTACAGGAAGTGGTCCAGGAGACACATCTTTGTTCTTTGTTGTCAATTTACAGTTCCTGGCTAATTTTCTAAATCTCACTGATATAAAGGCAGCAATGTTGTTATAACAATGCCATGGGTCTCAGGAATGTGCTCTTAATAAAATAATATAAGGGGATTCCAAGATGGAGGCTAGAGGGAGGAAGCAGAAAGCGAGCCTCCTATAGTAAAATCTTGGAGAGACGCTGGAGACACACTTTGCAGGCATAATCACTGAGAAGAGGCGTAACTTTGACCTCTCCACACCTGCAGCCGGCACAGAGAATCTCCACTTCACGTTAAACGGAGAAACCAGGAGGGCTCCTGGCCCGCCACTCGCCTGCGCCCAGACGGCTTGGGAAGACGCAGACCAGGTGAGCTTCACGGTACTGTGGTACTCCCACAGACAAGCCTGGGCCAGAGCAGCATAGCCCCCTGGACAGTCTGACCTCCACCCAGGGAAAAAAGAGAAACTGAGTAATAAGCAATAAGAACGAATAAGACATGCGGGAAAGAGGGTGGGGCGCCCTGAGCGCTGAAGGTTGGGGGAAGTGAATCCTTCCCAGGACTGTAAATAAACAAGCCGGGACTGGCCCGAGAGGCTCTGGCGGGAGTGGGGGCGTGCGCTCAGCAACCAAGAGCAGGAAAGCTTGTGAGAGTGGCGGAGGGAGGAAAACTCCACAGGAGAGGAGGGATGACCCACTTCCCACGTGAAATGTAAACAAACATGGTGGCCAGCAGGAGCAGCAGCACGGCCCAGTAATCAGGAGCAGGAAAGCTTGTGAAAGTGGCGGTGGGAGGAAAACTGCACAGGAGAGGGGGGAAGACCCACTTCCCACATGAACTGTAAATAAACACACAGGCCTGACAACGCAGGTGCAGTGTCACCTTTCCCAGTGCTTGGAAAGGGGAAAGCTTGTAGCAGAGGCTCCCGCACAGGAGAACTCTGAACAAACAAAGCCTGTGGGGCCAGGTGAGTGCAAAGCTTACCCCTGAGATCTGCATAAATAATGCCGCCAGTAACAGCAGGCTGACAGCAGCAGGCAGGCAAGCCACAGCTGCAGATACCATTCTCAGAACTGTCTCCAGACTCTTTTTTTTCTTTTTCTCCCTACCCTTGATGAGAGAACAACTGAATTACACCTGCATGCTGAAAAACTGACTGAATCGGTATTGCATTTGAACTTGGGACAATTGGTAGGGTTTTTGTGTGTGTGTGTGTGTGTGTAGTTTTGTTCTACTTTATGCATCCCCTTTGATGAGACAACTACAGAACAACATCTGAGGCACCATCTCCAGGATTGGAGACCGAGATGGACACCAAATTATTAAGACTGAAACTTCATTGCATTTGAACTTGGAGGTTTTTTGGTTTTTTTTATTTTTTTTTTTAGTTTTCTATTTTCCATTTTATTTTAATTCATTTTTATATATAGATATTTCTTTCATTTACTTAATTTTTATTTTTATTCTTATCTTTTTTATTTTTTATTTTCAATCCTCTCTCTGTCTCTCTATTGTCTGTTCAGCTTACTGTCAATTAGTACACTAACACTCCCTGTTTATACCTTTGAAACTTTCTTGTCTGTTACCTTGTTCTGCTTTCTCCCTCTTGTCTGTGTATTTGTTTTCCCCATTTCTTTAACTTCTTGCTTTCCATCTCAGCTCAAACTTCCATTCTAAATATTACCATTGTTATTATTACAAGCTAGAAAATACTTAATTGCACACAGTACAGGGACAGTAACAACACCAAAGACAATGACAGGAAGACAGAAAAAACAGGGAAACCAGTTTCCCCACAGCAAAAAATTAGTACAGGAACCAGAGGGGAATGAAGAAAACAGAAACTCAGATGCAGACTCCAACAAAATGAAGATAAACTATGCCAAAGGACCCAATGAAGCCCACAAGAATAATTTAAAAGAAGACATACTACAAGTACTCAATGAGAATTTTATAGAGATGATACTGGATAGGGTCAAACAAAATGTACAGGAGACACTCAAGAAATTGCAAGACAACAAAAATAGAGAATTTGAAAAAGCAAAAGAAGAAATAAAGGAAACCATAGAAGCACTGTATAAACACTAAAGTGAAAGAGAGAACACAATGAATAAATGGATAAATGAACTCAGGACAAAAATAGACAACATTAAAGAGGAAACCACCCAGGATATGGAAAACCTCAGAAAAAAGAATGAAACAGAACTGCAAAACAAAACAGAAGGCCAATCCAGCAGAATAGAACAAACAGAAGACAGAATCTCAGAACTTGAAGATGAAATGGTAATTAAAGGAAAAAGCAAAGAACTATTAATTAAACAACTCAAGACCTGTGAAAAGAAAATGCAAGAACTCACCAACTCCATCAAAAGACCAAACTTGAGAATCATGGGCATCGAAGAAGGAGAAGAGGTGCCAGTGAAGGGAATGCATAATATATTCAACAAAATAATAATGGAAAATTTCCCAAATCTAGAAAAAGATATTCCCATACAGATGCAAGAGGCCTCCAGGACACCAAACAGACCAGATCAAAATAGAACTACCCCACGACATATCATCATTAAAACAACAAGTTCAGAAACTAGGGAAAGAATATTGAAGGCTGTAAGAGAGAAAAAACAAGTAACATCCAAAGGTAAACCCATCAAAATCACAGCAGATTTCTCAACAGAAACATTAAAAGCAAGAAGAGCATGGGGTGAGATCTTCTGGGCACTGAATGAAAATAACTTCAACCCTAGAATACTCTACCTAGCAAAGCTATCATTCAAAATAGATGGAGCAATAAAAGTCTTCCATGATAAGCAGAAACTAAAACAATATGTGACCACAAAGCTACCACTACAAAAGATTCTGCAAGGGATTCTGCACACAGAAAGTGAAATCCAACTTAACCATGAAAAGGCAGGCAGCACCAAACCACAGGAAAAGAAAAAGCAAGAAAGTAGAGAGTAACCTCAACTTAGGTACACACAATCAAACCTTCAAACAACTAAGACACTAAATGACAGGAATCACCACATACCTATCAGTGCCAACACTTAATGTTAATGGACTTAATTCACCCATAAAAGGCACCGCTTGACGAAATGGATTAAAAAGGAAGATCCAACAATTTGTTGCTTACAGGAGACCCATCTCACCGACAGAAATAAGCATATGCTTAGGATGAAAGGCTGGAAGAAGATTTACGAAGCCAATGGCCCCCAAAAACAAGCAGGAGTAGCAATACTTATCTCTGACAAAGTAGACTTCAAACCTACATTGATCAAACGAGATAAAGAAGGACATTCCATACTAATAAAAGGGGAAATAGACCAAAAGGAAATAATAATCATCAATCTGTATGCACCCAATGTCAACGCACCCAATTTCATCAAACATACCCTGAAAGACCTAAAAGCATATATAAATGCCAACACAGTGGTTGTGGGAGACTTTAACACTCCATTATCATCAATAGATAGGTCATCCAAACAAAAACTCAATAAAGAAGTCCAAGATCTAAAATATACAATAGATCAAATTGACCTACTTGATGTCTACAGAACATTTCATCCAACTTCTACACAATATACATTCTTCTCAGCAGCCCATGGAACCTTCTCCAAAATAGATCATATCCTAGGGCACAAAGCAAGTCTCAGCAAATATAAGAAAATAGAAATTATACCGTTCATACTATCTGATCATAATGCAGTAAAAGTAGAACTCAACAACAAAAGTAAAGACAAAAAACATACAAACAGCTGGAAACTAAATAACTCATTACTTAATGAAGAATGGATCATCAATGAAATAAAAGAGGAAACTAAAAAGTTCCTGGAAGTCAATAAAAATGAAAACACAACCTACCGGAACCTATGGGACACAACTAATGTAGTCCTGAGAGGAAAGTTTATAGCCATGAGTGCATATATTAAAAAGACTGAAAGATCCCAAATAAATGACCTAATGATACATCTTAAACTCCTAGAAAAACAAGAACAAGCAAATCCCAAAACAAATAGAAGGAGAGAAATAATAAAAATAAGAGCTGAAATCAACGAAATAGAAACCAAAAAAACCATACAAAGAATTAATGAAACAAAAGTTGGTTCTTTGAAAAAATAAACAAGATCAATAGACCCCTGGCAAACCTGAGTAAAATGAGGAGAGAAAAAACCCAAATTAGTAGAATCAGGAATGAAAAAGGGGAGATAACAACAAACACCATGGAAGTCCAGGAAATCATCAGAGACTACTTTGAGAACCTATATCCAAATAAATTTGAAAATCTAAAAGAAATGGACAGATTTCTAGATACATATGACCATCCAAAACTGAACCAAGAAGAAATTAATCACCTGAATAGATCTATAACACAAAATGAAATTGAAGCAGCAATCAAGAGCCTCCCCAAAAAGAAAAGTCCAGGACCTGATGGATTCTCTGCTGAATTCTGTCAGACCTTTAAAGAAGAACTGATACTAACCCTCCTTAAACTGTTCCATGAAATAGAAAGGGAAGGAAAATTGCCAAACACATTTTATGAAGCCAGTATTACACTTATCCCAAAACCAGGCAAAGACACCTCCACAAAGGAGAACTATAGGCCAATCTCCTTAATGAACACTGATGCAAAAATCTTCAAGAAAGTAATGGCAAACGGAATTCAACAACACATCAAAAAGATTATTCACCACGACCAAGTAGGCTTCATCCCAGGGATGCAGGGGTGGTTCAACATATGAAAATCGATAAACGTAATAAACCACATTAACAGAAGCAAAGACAAAAACGACTTGATCATCTCAATAGATGCAGAAAAAGCCTTTGATACGATCCAACACCATTTCATGATAAAAGCTCTAAGAAAACTAGGAATAGAAGGAAAGTTCCTCAACATTATAAAAGCTATATATGACAAACCTACAGCCAGCATTATACTTAATGGAGAAATACTGAGACCATTCCCTCTAAAATCAGGAACCAGACAAGGATGCCCACTATCTCCACTCCTATTCAACATAGTACTGGAATTCCTAGCCAGAGCAATTGGCAAGAAGAAGGAATAAAAGGAATACAAATAGGTAAAGAAACTGTCAAAATATCCCTATTTGTAGACGATATGATCCTATACCTTAAAGACCCAAAAAACTCTACTCAGAAGCTTCTAGATACCATCAATAGCTATAGCAAGGTAGCAGGATATAAAATCAACATAGAAAAATCATTAGCATTTCTATACACTAATAATGAACAAACTGAGAAAGAATATATGAAAACAATTCCATTTACAACAGCCTCAAAAAAAATCAAATACCTATGTGTAAACCTAACAAAGGATGTGAAAGACCTCTACAAGGAAAACTATGCACTTCTGAAGAAAGAGATTGAGGAAGACTATAGAAAGTGGAGAAGTCTCCCATGCTCATGGATTGGTAGAATCAACATAGTAAAAATGTCTATACTCCTAAAAGTAATCTACATGTTTAATGCAATTCCCATCAAAATTCCAATGATATTCATTAAAGAGATTGAAAAATCTACTGTTAAATTTATATGGAAACACAAGAGGCCACGAATAGCCAAGGCAATACTCAGTCAAAAGAACAATGCTGGAGGTATCACAATACCTGACTTCAAACTATATTACAAAGCAGTAACAATAAAAACAGCATGGTACTGGCACAAAAACAGACATGAAGACCAGTGGAACAGAATAGAGGACCCAGATATGAAGCCACACAACTATAACCTTTGACAAAAGAGCTAAAAATATACGATGGAGAAAAAGCAGCCTCTTCAACAAAAACTGCTGGGAAAACTGGTTAGCAGTCTGCAAAAACCTGAAACTAGATCCGTGTATATCACCCTATACCAATATTAACTCAAAATGGTTCAAGAATCTTAATATCAGACCCCAAACTCTTAAGTTGATACAGGAAAGAGTAGGAAATACTCTGGAGTTAGTAGGTATAGGTAAGAACTTTCTCAATGAAACCCCAGCAGCACAGCAACTAAGAGATAGCATAGATAAGTGGGACCTCATAAAGCTAAAAAGCTTCTGTCCATCAAAAGAAATGGTTTCTAAACTGAAGAGAACACCCACAGAGTGGGAGAAAATATTTGCCAACTATACATCAGACAAAGGACTGATAACCAGAATATATAGGGAACTTAAAAAACTAAATTCTCCCAAAAACAAATGAACCAATAAAGAAATGGGCACGTGAACTAAACAGAACTTTCTCAAAAGAAGAAATTCAAATGGCCAAAAAACACATGAAAAAATGCTCACCATCTCTAGCAATAAAGGAAATGCAAATTAAAACCACGCTAAGATTCCACCTCACCCCTGTTAGAATAGCCATCATCAGCAACACCACCACCAACAGGTATTGGTGAGGATGCGGGGGCAAAAGGAACCCTCTTACACTGTTGGTGGGAATGTAAACTAGTACAACCACTCTGGAAAAAATTTGGAGGCTACTTAAAAAGCTAGACATTGATCTACCATTTGATCCAGCAATACCACTCTTGGGGATATACCCAAAAGACTGTGACACAGGTTACTCCAGAGGCACCTGCACACCCATGTTTATTGCGGCACTATTCACAATAGCCAAGTTATGGAAACAGCCAAGATGCCCCAGCACTGACGAATGGATTAAGAAAATGTGGTATTTATACACAATGGAATTTTATGCAGCCATGAAGAAGAACGAAATGTTATCATTCGCTGGTAAATGGATGGAATTGGAGAACATCATTCTGAGTGAGGTTAGCCTGGCCCAAAAGACTGAAAATCGTACGTTCTCCCTCATATGTGGACATTAGATCAAGGGCAAACACAACAAGGGGATTGGACTTTGAGCACATGATAAAAGCTTTAGCACACAAGGGAGGGATGAGGATAGGTAAGACACCTAAAAATCTAGCTAGCATTTGTTGCCCTTAACTCAGAGAAACTAAAGCAGATACCTTTAAAGCAACTGAGGCCAATAGGCAAAGGGGACCAGGAACTAGAGAAAAGGTTAGATCAAGAAGAATTAACCTAGAAGGTAACACCCACGCACAGGAAATCAATGTGAGTCAATGCCCTGTATAGCTATCCTTATCTCAACCAGCAAAAACCCTTGTTCCTTCCTATTATTGCTTATACTCTCTCTACAACAAAATTAGAAATAAGGGCAAAATAGTTTCTGCTGGGTATTGGGGGGGGTGAGAGGGAGGGGGCGGAGTGGGTGGTAAGGGAGGGGGTGGGGGCAGTGGGGAGAAATGAACCAAGCCTTGTATGCACATATGAATAATAAAAGAAAAAAAATAGTATAAGCTTCTTGCCTCTGTAGTTCCTTGATACCATACTGCTAAAACTGGTACATCATTACTCATGGTCCTATATCATGTGTCCTAACACCTATGAGTACCACTGCTAATAGCTCTCTAAAAGGTTGTTACTCTGCTTCTTTCTTGATGATGACCACAAATTCAAGTCTTAACCAGGATATACAAAAAAATGTAAACAATCCCTGTATTAGGGTCACATAAAATTGGTCCTTTGGAATTTTAAGCATAAACATTTTACAACCATGTCACCTTGTGACTTCTTTAGGTACTTAAGAACATGACTTCCTCAATGTTGACTGCGATCTGGTTGGAACATAGATAGGCTAGAGCTAATGCACAGCTCCTGTGCCCCCTACACAGTTTAAGCTGAAGGATGGTTGGTGAATTTTTGGTAACCTAGAGTTCTGAATTTGTTTCATGCCTTATGTGAATGAGTGACACCATTGTGGCAGCCCAGTCTTGGCAGTCCCTTGAAAGAAATACCGCACCAGCTATCAGAAGCAATACACTTGCCAAGCTGTCCCCAGGAGCTAGGTTCCACTCGTGAGAGCTATCCCTCGAATTTTCTGGGTTATTTGGTCCATGCGGGGTGGAGGGTCTGAGAGTACCTGAAGGGAGAAATAGGGAGCAGGGTGGATGCAAGTTCTAGCCCAGGATTGGGTGGCACAATCGAATGATACTGTCAGCCCCAGTAGGTCTCAGAAGCCACAGGGTGTGGGGACTAAGACAGGAGCAGCATTCTGAAATACATGCTTGTGTCCGGGAAAAGCACTTTAATCATTGAGTTGGAAGCTGAATTTACTTTTCCCATAAATGTCATTTTACTTATGAGGAGTTGTGTTAGAAAAACCATGGTTATTCTGAATTAACTTTTAGCAGGCATTTTCTTGCAAATGAAGAAAATGAGTCTCACTTCAAGGAAAACAACTGATAGTTTTTCTTTCTCTTTAATGGAAATAAGTATGGAGGTTCTTCAATTAATGCACACTAATGAAAAAGACAGAAAAAAGGTATGTGTGAAGTGCGTGTGTAGCATTTCTTCTGCATTCATTTTTATTAGCCTCTATTAATTGTATAAAATAATGGGTTTATTATGACAATTTCACACAGGCATATAATGTAATTTGATCATATTCAACCTCCCTTACATATTTTGTTCTCCCTCCCTCTGGCCCTCTTTATCTTCCCAAACAGTCCCCCTTCTTTTTCCTTTATTCATTTATTCATATGTGCACACATTGTTTGTACCATTTCTCCCCTCTGCCTCCTCTCTCTCCCCCTTCTACTTTCATAGCTCTGTTTTCTTCAAAAAGATTCCACATATGAGAGAAAACATATGTGTCTTTCTGAGTCTATCTTATTTCATTTAGCATGATGATCCATCCCTATTTCCATCCATTTCCCTTCAAATGACATAACTTCATTCTTCTTTATGGCTGAGTAATACTCCATCATGCATATATATCACTTTATTCATTTATCTGTTAATGAGCCTGTAGGCTGATTCCATGACTTGGCTGTTAAGAATAGTGCCATAATAAACATGGATGTACAAATCTGTCTATTGTGTTCTGACTTTGACTTCTTTGGGTACATACCCAGGAGTAGTATAGCTGGATCATACAGTAGTTCTATTTTTAGGTTTTTGAGGAATCTCTGTACTGATTTCCATAGTGGCTGTACTAATTTACATTCCCAGAAGCACTGTATAAGCATTTCCCATCCTTGGCAGCATTTATTGTTTGTTTTCTTGATGACAGTCTTTCTGACTGGAGTGAGACAGAATCTCAGCTGTTTTGATTTGCATTTCCCTGGTTACTAAAGATATTGAACATTTTTTCATGTATTTATTGATTTTCTCCCATTCTGTAGGCTGTCTCTTCACTCTGGTAATTGTTTCCTTTGATGTGCAAAGGCGTTTTAATGTGATCCAATCTCATTTATCAATTCTTGCTATTATTTCCTGAGCTATTGAAGTTCTCTTCACAAAGTTACAACCAACAGTTTTGACAATGGTGATATTTGAAGTTTCAAGTGGACATGAGAATTCACTATGAGCTGGATGGCTTTCCAGTACTGAAAGGATTTTCTGAAGAGATTGGTGATGATATTAGTAATGTGACTTTTTGATATTGTATAGCAAAATCATCATTTGAAAAATCTACATAATTCAGTTAGCCAATATTTTCCCAATGACCAATGTGTGATCTTTTATAATGATTCATGGGCAAAATACCTAGTCTTTTGGTAGATTTTAGTATAACAGAAGATGAAAAATTTACCCATATGGTTTCAAGCACCATATTGCAATTAATCTTTAAGAAGCTACCCTTTATCAAGTCTTGATGTGTCATTAAAGAAGAATATCTAGGATTATTATGAAAAAGATATTAAAATACTCATACCTTTTCCAACTGCATGTCTGCGTAAGGCTGAATAATACTGCATGTATGTCAACCAAAGCAACACTACAGCAGATTTAATGTAGGAGCAGAGATAAGAATCTGACTGTCTTCCATTAAGCTGGACACTAAGGAGATTTGCAACATAGTGACATTCTTTTCACTAAGATTTTTTGTTTTGGAAAATTTAGTTGTTTTCCATAAAATACTATGTTAAGATATAATGGGATATTATTTTTTATTTTCAAATGAATGAATTAATAAATATTTTAAAAATTAAAAACATAGTCCATATCAATAGATATAAGCCACATAAACAAAAGTTCTCTGTGGTCTCCAGTAATTTTTTTGTGGTATTGGGGAATGAATTCACTTGAGCCATGCCCTCAGTCCAACCCTCAGTAATTTAAAAAATGTCCTATGACTAAAAAATTTGAGTACTCTTGCTCTACACCATGCTGGAAAGACTGGAGATTGACTGCCCTTGGCCAGGTGCCCACTATTATGAAATCATCTGTGGCAGGGAGTGGATGGTCTGAGTGGGTGGGTCCAGGAGCAAAGTCAGCCATGAGTACCCATTCAGCAGGAAATGAGAAGTGCAGCCATTCCTTAGAAGGAACTGTAGAAGTAGCTGTTTTTTGTTCATTTGTTTGATACTATCTCCATGAAGCTGGAGATTCTTGGGCCAATTTGACCATTCTCTAGCATCTTATCAAACTTCACGGCCTTGTTACTTTTGATTTTCAATTAGGATGTCCTGTCTCTAGGTGTGTCTTCCCCATGAGAGTGTGAGTTCCTGAAGGGAAGGAATAATTCATATTTGTGCCCCCATGTTAGGAACACAGGGGAGAAGTAAGTAACACACATGACCTCTGCCCTGGAACTTATATGGTAGTGAGAAAATGTTAAACACAGTATTGTACAAACAATTGTGCAATTACAAACTGTGAAGGGAAAGTCCAGGGTGCGTGACAGAATCAAATGAATCTAAACTGAATTTAGATTAGGTTGGTCAAGGAGGACCCCAGATAATGTGAATTTTAAGCTAAGATGTGAAGGATAACTGGAGTCAGCCAATCAAGGAGTAAGCACTGGCATACTGGTGTACCTGGAGCACTGACCTGTAAGTCTTCTCTTCTAGACACAGAGGACAGCATGTGTCAAAGGACTTGGGACAATTGAGGACTGTGATTGATAAGGAGGCATAGAAGTGCAGGGTGGCCTGGGAGGACGTCCAAGAGGTAGAATGATACTGTCAGATCTGGTTTTGAATGGCTTGTTTTGCCTACAGTGAATAGATGAATAGGCAGGCTGAAAGGGGACAAGTGTGAGGGCTGAGAGACAAAGTTGAGATCCAGTTTAGAGATGATAAATGGTGGTGGTGGCCTGGCTAGGGTTAGGGCAGTAAAGGACAGAAGTAAATGGATTGAGAGTTATGTTGGAAATAGGATATTATGGGGTTGATGGAAGAATGAATGAGTAAGAGACAAGGGAGAGGAAGTTGCCAAGCTGGATTGAGTACCTGGAAATTGAAGGATCATCCTTAAAATGGGAAGACTGTGGGAGGGGCAGATCCAAGGACAAGATCAAGCATTCTATTCTCAACCTGTTAGGTGTGATGTGATTTCATTTCAGAAAGAAGCCTTGGAGAAGGGGCTGGACTTCACACTCTGGGAGCGCAATAGGTGAAGCCCAAATGTTTCTGTGGTGGGGTGTGCCAGAGCACTCACTAGTGGCTTCTACCCTTTGCAGGGTGTGGTCTGTTTCCTCCTGTGGCCTCCGTTGGGGTTAACAGTGAGGACAGCCAGACCCCCTCCCCACTTAACCCCAAAGGTTGACAAAGGAACAATTGTTAACCTTTAGCTCTGGATGGGTGCCAAGGACAGTTGAGCAGATAGTGACCTAACCACAACTTATCTTTCTTGGTTGCCCAGCAATGGTATTCCTTCATGACTTTTCTGGTACTCTTCCACTAGACCCCTATATCTAGCCCAAGCCTGTGTGTGGCAGTGGGCTCTAGCTCTCTTGCTGGGGTCCCCCTCCACAGGGCTCCTGCCTGAGCAATAAATCATAAGCTGGTATTTGAGCCATCTCTCTGCCTCCTCCATGCCTCTTTCATTTCTAACAGCCTCAGTTTCTCTAAATGTTTATTTGTGTCATCCAAAGTTATAAAGGACAAGGCTTGGAGGAAGCTGTCACTTCAAGTGGGGTTCAGTACCTCCACAGGCTGGTGGCCCTCCTGTTGGGGATTCTGGGCATTCTGGAAGTGACATCTAAGACTCAAAGAGGAGAAGGAATCCTGGCTGGGTACACCTAAGCCCACCATAAAAATGTTAATAATAATCAGATGTGCCCTGTTCAACACCCCAAGACACACAAGTGAGGTAAACACCCCAACCCCCCAGCAGCATATAAGATGCTGTGTTTTTCTGAAATCCCAACTGAACCCTGGATATTACTTCACAAACACCCCAAGCACAAATGCAAGTGAAGACAAATCTGAAGCTCTGGCAGAGTAGCCAAGACCAATGGAGTAAGGGAAAGAGAGAAGGCAAAACATCAAAGTAAAGCAAGTTTTCTGGGCTAGTTCCAAATGTAGTAATCAAATAAATGGAGGAGCAGAGGATTTGGACTGGGCTGATGCTGTGATGAAAGTTCCCTTTAGTAGGGATGCTCCTGTTTAATCCTTTTCTACATGTTTCTGCCACCGGGTGAGGTGGTGTGTAGCTTAGACTTGTGGTCACAACTCCTGTACCCACACTAGTCCTAAAGGAGAAGCCAAGCAGGTAGGGGGAGATTGGGTATGGCATCAAAGGATTTTAGCTGAAACAGAGATGCCTGTTCAGGGTACTTTGAAGTCTTTAATGGAAATCTGTGTGTAAATGGAACTTATTTGTCTTTCTATACTCAGCCTAGTGCTGGATGGTGCTTGGCAAATATTTGTGGCATTGTACTGTGAACTGATTTGTAGAATAATGTAGAGGGGATAAAACTTCCCAGGTTGTGACTAGGAAGGGTCTACAGTCAGCCACCTGCATGGGAGGCTGGGAAGGCCCCCAGAGGGCTTGTTGAGAAAAGTTGAGTCTATTAAAGGAAAGGAAAGGGTGGGGAGGAGAGGGAGGGGTGTCAAAGAAGAGTAGAGAGATGGCTAGAAGATCCCTGATTTAGATAAAAATGCAGGAAGCAGTTATTAGTTCTGGCAGGTGTTCTACAGGTTGGAAAGAGAAATAGAGAGTTCTCAGTCTAGGCAAATTTTTGCTGTTGAGTCCTTGCATGGAGGCACTGGAAATTAGAGTGGAGATTTTGACCTTAGCTGGCAATCTTGCCAGTAGATCACTCAGCAACCACAGTTCTACAGACCTTTCTCCACAGGTATCCCCAAATACCTCTGATGTCATGCCACACATGAACTCAATGGCTCCCTGATACTGTAGCTTTAAGTCTGGTCCTCATCCATCTGTCACCCATTTATTTAATCTTTAGTTAACAAAAAACCATTTATTGAGAGTGTCCTTTAAGCCAGGCACATGGTAGGTACAGGAGTTAAAAAGGTACTGTCATTCTCAAAGTGCCAACTGTAGACCAGCCACATTAACGTTCTTTGGTGTGTTAGTTTTCTATGGTTGTATAAGAAATCATCCCAAAACCTAGTATCCTAAAACACCATTGACACTAATTACCTCTCAAGGTTTCTATAGGTTCTGGCTTAGGTTCTATCATGAAGTAGCAGTGAAAATATTGGGTGACTGGGACTGAAGATCTGTTTATATGGCTGGCAAGTTAGTGCTGACTGCTGGTGGAAGACTCAGTTTCCTCCCACTTGACCTCTGTCCACAGGGCTGCTTGAGTGTCCTTACAACAGGGTGGCTGGGTGCACAGAGGGAACAATCCCAGAGAATGAGCTGCAATTTCTTTTATAACCTAGTTTTGGAAGTCATACATCTTTACTTCTGCAATATTTCACTGGTCACACAAGTTAGCCCTATTCAAAGTGGAGGAAATCTCCCACTAGGGGCCTTCAGTGAGATGGAAAACTTGTTAGGTGTGCAAATTCTCAGGCTTAATCCAACACCTACTAAATAGGAAACTGTAAGACAGGGACCTACAATTGGCATTTTCATAAACCCTCCAGGGGCTTCTGATGTAGCAAGCACAAGGGGAGAGGTCAGGGAAAGTTTCCTATGCTAGCACATAAGGTCTGCCCTAACCTGAGCTCCACCGACCCTTCCTTTTTCATTCCTCTCATACCTGTGCCCCTGTACTACAGCCTGATCTCTTTCCAGTCACCATTAGCCTATACTGTGCTTAACTTCTTTAGCAGAATGAGAACTAATCGATGTGACAGCATCTGGCATGGCCCTGACACATAACAGTTGCTCAGTAAATACTTGTCCTCCTCCTTTTCTCTTGCTTTGTATTTTGCATTTAGAAGACCCCACTCCTGGTATTACTAGAAATCTGGTCCCCTGGACTCAATGCTGATTCACAAATAATGAGTACAGGGTTTGATGAAAAGGAAATAAGGTTTATTATTTGTCATACAGGAAGAGTCGAACTCTCAAAGCTCTGTTGTCTCACTTCTCAAGAGAAAATGTCTGCGTTTTTAAAAGCATTCTTATTAGCATATCTTAGTTGTACAGGAGCTGGGGTTCTTTGTTGCATTCCCATATATGTTTACAATGGACGTTGGTTACATTCATCCCCTCCATCTTTCTCCTATGTTACCCCTACTTAAAATAATTTCACAAGTTTCATTGTTCTATTTTCATACAGGTATATAAAGTACATCAATATCATTCTCCCTCCTTTACTCTCTCTGTTTACCCTTCCCAGTCCTATTAGTGCTCACCTCCAGCAGGACTTGTTTTACATTCCAGTCTTTCATTTTTCAAGTGTATATTCTTTGTTTAAAGGGGTTTCACTATGTTATTTCACCCATGAATATATTGTACTTTAATCAGACTAACCCCCTCTGTTATTTTCCCTTACCCTTCCTCCCTCATCCCTTTTAATCAACAGCTTTCGGTGAGTTTTGTTATGCCATCTTCCTACACAGATGAGATGTATTTAAAATGTCTACTTTTTAAAGGGGAGTTCAGGGGCTCAGTTTGAGTATGTGACAAAAAGTCATGTCCCACAGTAGGTACCAGCCTTGGTTCTCCTGGTTAACTTGTGCCACATCTCTGAAACTGTGTGTCTTGGTTGATGGGTTTAATCTACAGCATGGGGGTGGGAAGGGACAGAGAGAGAGAGAGAGAGAGAGAGAGAGAGAGAGAGAGAGAGAGAGAGTCAGTTTGAATAACAAGCATAAATTTTTTTCCCTTTTATAGTTCAAGTTACATTTTCCCTACTGTCAATTTATTTCTGCCATTTCTATGGAAAAGGGGTGTCACAATCGTAACTGCTTCCTGCCTTTAGTTAATTCCTGGGCCCAATTAGTGGTCCCAAGTAAGCAGTCAGGGCTCTTCAACAAAAGCAGTTTTAAAGCACCTGTTACATAGGTCCTTTCACCTAATTCTAATCCTTCTTCAAGTCCCAAGGCAGGGCCCCAGTTTATGAAGCAGCTCAGACTTCTTCATCTACCCTGTTCTCTTCCTTCCCTGACTCTGAGAGTCTGATTGGTATAATCCAGTCCTTGATTCCACTGATAGATTTTTGCCTTGTTGTTTTGCTCTAAGATTCCCCACTTTGCAGTTCTTAGCACTATGTGAAATTGTGTTTTTTATTGTTCTTTTCTCTCACCATTGTCAATACTGAAGCGTCATGTCTATTAACTGGCTTAAATTATCACCCCAGTCATGGAAAAGAACAGCCTCCAATGTCAAATACATTTCAGTTGGTTTGTTTTAGCTCCTGACAATATGAATGGTGCCAACATAGCTCCTGGAGAGAGTTCTTCACATCTATTCCCTGAAAGGAATTCACAGTTTAGGACTGGCACTGCATATGGTTAGAAGGGTGTGAGAATCTAGGGCACCAGACCAAGCCAGTTTTGGCTTTTCCAGCTACCAATTGGGTAATCCTGGGGAACTCCTTTTCACTGATTCAAACTTCAGGTATCTTTATCATTTGTAAAATGGTGCCCGTTGCTGCTCACATCCACAGGGTCGTAACATCCATGCAAAGAATGGAAATGATAAGACTGGGATCTTGGCTCAAGTGGTAGAATGCTTGCCTAGGAGGTGTAAAGACCTCAGTTCAATCCTCAGTTACACAGACACACACACATACACACAATGGATATGACAGAGTAAATTATAAAACTGCCCTAAAATTGCTGATGCTTGTTATTTAACAATTATTTACAAAAAGTTTACACACTAGGACCTGGCTATAAAATGGGGGAAGTGGTTCCCTAATTATCACTTAAGACTTTGAACATTACTTGAAACTTTGCAATGGTTATCAGAAAGAACAATGTAGACCTAGATAGATGCATTTGAAGAAGTGGGTGGAGATGGACAGTGGAAGTAGAGACGAATTAGATTTGGATGGTGCCACCCATAGGTAGTTTTCTAAGTGCTTAAATTTTTTTTCCTTTGCTGGGGACCTCGGCCACTTTTGCTGCTTTACCTTGCTGACTTGTATTTTCCCAGGGAAGGGTGGGAATGGGGAGAGAGGGGAGATGGGGTGTCTGTGGATTCCTATGAGTTTGGTTTCATCTAGAGGAGGCTCCTTGGAGAGCTTTATCCTAGTGGCCTCCCCTCACCCCGTCTTTTCCTTTAAAGCTGCTGAACTGTGACTCACTTAAATTGTTTTCATTATTAAAAGCAAGTGTCAGTTTTAATTGTCTCCAGGACTAATTCCCCTGTACACCTGGCTTAGTAGCAGATGTAAACACATCTCACATCACTTCAGTTGAGCTGGAGAAGTCAAGGTAAGAGAGGGTTGGAGATGGAGGGGGAAGCAGAGCTTCTTTCTTGGCAGCAGTTTTTTGAGGGTGCAGGAGGTTCTATTTAACCCTCTTTTGTTAAGTGATACTTAGCAAAGTTAAGCGTGAGAAGAAAAGTAGTCATCTACTTGCCTGGGAAGAATTCACGTTCAGAGAAGGCGATAGCTGGTGTGATGGGAAGGTCAGTGAAGTGGAGTAGACAGGAGATCATATTTTGCCCTATTACTTTTGACCTGATGGTCTTGGTCAAGTCAGAGATCCTGTTTGGGTCTTGTATCTTCACCTGTCAGATAAATGGGAAGACTATGGGCAATCCCTATGGTCTCTTACCACCTTCATGGTGTGGGACTCTAGGCAGAGCCTCACAGCTTATTTCATGCCTTGTGAGTTTGTGGATCTTGCCCAGCTACTCTTCCTCATCACAAGCTGGGGTTTATTCACACATCAGCATTTTTCTAGACAGGATTCAGTATTTATTGCACAAAAGTTAAGAGATAAACACTCTAATACTAATACTTGACACCCTACATAAAATGAATGCTTTTGTTCTAAATCTTTAAGAAAAATTCAAACAAAACACTCAAAAGGCAACCTCTGGAGGGTGTCCAAACCTAGATTCCATGACTAGGCTAAATTTAGGTCTGTGACAATTCCATGCTTATATTGCAATCTCTTTAGCCCAGTCTTATACTGCCATTGTGATAAAAGCAAGGTTAACTTTTTAGTTATTGCAAAATTATGTGGTAGCCATTGTACTAAGCCCTTTGTAGGCCATTTCACATTTAAGTCTTTGCAACAGTCCTATTTAGAGATATGGAAACTGAGGTCTAGAGACTTGAAGTAACTTGCCAAGGGCAAGTAACCACTAGTAACAGAGACTCAAGCCAGGTCTTCTTGCCTCTAAAACCCATGGTGTTTATCATATGAATTGTCCACTTCATGTGAAGTTGACAGTCCATAAATGTTGTCTGAATAACTGAGTCGGTGAAGAATTGGAAGAACTTGGGAGGAACCCCAAGTGGCTTGAGGGAGTTGTAGGCTGCCCTCTTTCCCTCACTGCATGTGGCCAAGGCCCTATAACTGGGCATATTTCTTGGGTCCCTTTCAGTTGTGGTCTGATCTTGCCTCTTAAAGAACCCCACCCCCATTCTCAGCTCACCTTCATCCACATATATGTCTTTTGAGGGGAGCCTTTGCTTTGAGTCAACCAGATAATTTCATTTCATTTGGCCTTCATCCCCACCTCCACCCCAGGCCTGGTTCCAGTTTAGCTATTACAAAGTCCCAAGATCCTGAGACAGCCTGCAATGCATCCTCAGAGTTACTTGCTTATCTTCCTTCCAGATGTCCAGAATGGACTCTGGCCAGAGGTGCAGGGAGACAGCTCGATTTACTGCTGCTTTGGGTACCCTCATCCACATGCAGAGGTTCTGCTGAGCTGAACTACAGAGCCCTTTTGCGGAGGGAGGGAAGGTGGGGGACCGAAGGCTGGGAGGCACTGGCTAGTGTCCTGGAGTGAAGCCCTGCTTGATGCCCCCTGGTGTCAGCCCCTGAAGATGCTCTGAGGGGAGGGATGCCTCAGATGGCTGAGCAGGAGGCTGTGAACTCCCTCCAGACCAGACAGTAAAAGTGAGGCGCCCCACCTTGCTTTTTCCATCCTCCCTCACTGGTGGTGCTCCCCTTGCGTTCACATCAGGAGCCCAGTCCCTTAAGACTGGCAAACCAAGAAAAGGCTGAAAGACTCACACTCACTGCAATGGAACTGCAGAGCCATCTAGAGAAGGGACAAAGTGGGGGAGATGAGGTGGGATGGAGGGAGTGAGCTAGTAGAAGGGATGATGTGTAGAGGTGCTAGGAACAGGAACTGGGCTATTTCTCTGATGGTGAATTGCGTGTTGACCCAGCAAGGCTGGCCCTGCATGACAGCTGAGGAAGCAAAGGGCCAGAGGAAGCCAGGCTTACTCTGCTGTGTGCCAGGGCTGTACCATCAATGGGCTTTATATGTGGTTTAGACTGTGATTGTTACAAGTATCTTCTGAGCTGGGTCTGACTATTCCCATCTTACAGATGAGGAAATGGAGGCTCACAGAATCTCAGGAACAGCCATATTTTCACTGTAGGAGATGAAGCCATGCTGCTTCCAAGGAGTAAGTGTTTCACACCTGGCCCTTTTCACTCTGGTGTGACATGGACTGCTCTCTTCCCTCCTGCCTCCTGGCTGTCCTTGCAGCTGGCTTGGACTGGTGCTTCTAGAATTAGACAGCAAAGCCCATGCTTGTTTGTGCACGTGTATGGAGAGCAGGAGGAAGACTTAGGACCCTGGGGTCTGTGGCAGGGTCCACAGAGGTGTCTCTTTCTCCACTACATCATCACCTCGTGTCCTGCCCATTCTCCTTTCTCTTCTCTTACCTAATGGTTCCTAAGATGCCCTTTGCCAGGCACCCCAGGGATGGGGGTATGTAGTGCAGGCTTTAGTATCTTTCTCCATGGTGGGGAGGGGATTGCAGATGACTTACATGTAGTGCAGCATCAAAACCAACCTTATTTTACTCATTTCCCTTTCCTTCCATATGCTAAAAAGCTTTCAGAGGGGGAAAAGGCTCTTCCAGAAAATTACACCTTTGCATCTCCCTTTCTGCTGTTCACAGGAAGTCATTTAAGAGAGAAATTAGAGCCCATTATTGCACATTTAATTACCCACCAAATGAATGGCATATTTAATGGAAATGGCAAATCCTCCAATATGTGTAAGATTTTTAGTTCATGCATCGCCAGACATGTTGCAAATAATTCATTAACTACAGATGTGAGTTGCTGGGGCTACCTCAGGGGTAAGGCAGGGCCAGGGTATGGGACCACATTCCTGCACCTCTGACTGAAGCCATGCAAGATCTGCTTCTAATGTGCTCTGAGGTGTGGCATGGAGGCCAGGCTTGGGGACACAGGGTCCTGGACAGGCTGGTCGTAGGCTGAGTGGGGAGAAGAGGCTGAGGCCAGCCTATCTCCAGCTCTTCTCCCCCCACCCCACACCCAGGTTTCACCATGCAGCCCTAGAAAGAAGCAAGTATTGTGTGTGTATCTTCTTCAGAAATGGTAGTGACAAGAGATTGGTTGAAGATTGGGGTCAGGGTCCATCACTCCTCTCCCTCTGACCAAAGCTCTAACTTTATCCTCTCAACTTTGAGTACAGGTTGCTGTTACATCTTAGAGAATATTTGTTCATTCATGCAATCAGCCAATGGACTCTTTGCTCTCCCATCCCTTGATCTCCCCTCCCTGTACCTGCTTCTTTAATCTCAACCCATCATCACATTCATGATTTTACTCTCACCTATGCCCAAAGGGGAGTTCTCTGTAACTGGAATAATCACCAGCCATCATGCACTGCCTCAATCTTTCTCTTGCCAGCATCTTTGCAGATTTCTAGGACTTATTTTATCCCTCCCTCTCCACTTGTCCCATAGATTTCTAACTATTTCCCTGCATCCTCCCAATACTCAAATGTAGACAATCACAGAGTCTTATATGTTGGGTCTACTGTAAATGTAAGGCTTCCAATTTCAGTAAAATATTCCAAATGACCCTGCCACTTAGCTTCCTTCCATTATTACTGCTCCCAAGGCTCTCAGAAGAAAGCATTCCTCTCATCAAATGCAATCCCTGTGCCTACACCTTTGATTCCATCCCCTCCTGTCTCCTTGAGGGCCAGGATGGTGACACCTTGACATCTTCCCTCATTCACAGTCAAACATCTCAAAAGGACCATCCTTGCTTTTAATCTAGTGATCATTCTTTGCCTGAAGTCTCTCTTCCTAGGCTTCCAGTGCTCTTCCTACTTCTCTCTGTTTCTGACTATTCCTATTCAATCTTTGCAGATATGCTTAAAATATGCAATCCTAAAGTACTGGAATTCTTGTCTTTGGCCTTTCTCCACATGTCCCATTTGGAGATCGTATCTATTTCCACCACACTGATTATCATCATCGTTAATGGTTGCTGAATTTTTACTTCTTTCTTAGATTGCTCTCCTGAGTCCTGGCTACATTTTTAATTCCCTGTTATATATCTATCTCTACCTTAATGTCTCACAGATGTCTCAAATAATATGCCACACCAAGCTCCTTCCTCCCTGATTTCCCCTCCTTGGAAATGGTGGCACCATTTGCCTGGTCATGCAACCTACTGTTTCCCTCATGCTCAGCACAGCCCTGGAGACCCAGGAAGGTAGATGCTGCATCCTTAATAGGACATGTTTCCCTTCTTTTGCCTCCATCCCCTCTCAGTTGCTCTGATTTGGGACCTTATCATCTTCTGTTAGACTATCTGCACTATTCTCTTACAGTCTCCCTGTTTCCAGTTTCTCTTCTATCTCATCCATCCTTTACATAACAATAAGGGCAATCTACCTACAAGTAAAATGTTTTTCCCTCCAGTTTAAATCCACCAATGGCCAGGTGTCCTTGTGGCTCACATCTATAATCTTCACTACTTGAGAGGTTGAGATAAGGAAATCATAGTTCAAGACCAGCCTGGGCAAAAAATTTGCATGACCCCTTCTCAAACAATAGCTGGGGATGGTGGAATGGCTCAAGTGGTAGAGCACTTGCCTAGCAAGACTGAAGTCCTGAGTTCATCCTGGTGTCAAACAATATCTGGGCATTGTGGTGCATGCCTGTCATCCCAGCTACAGTAAGAAGCATAAAATAGAAGAATGGTATTTTATACCAGCCCGGGAAAAAAGTGAGACCTTATCTACAAAATAGAGCAAAAAGGGCTATGAAACCAGGACTATAAAATAGGCACAGTGTGTGCGGGGGAGAGGGGTACCAGTGGGAGGGGGAGGGTGAAGGAAGGAGATTGAGGTGATGGTATATGGTTGATGGACTTCACATACTTATGTGAAACAGAACTAAAAAAACCTCTTGCAATTGCTTTAAGTGGGGGCGGGGAGGGGGTTGAGGAGGAGAGATGATGGAGGCAGTGTAAATAATGTGCAATATAAGACTGATCGGAATTGTCACTGCAAGTCCCTCCTCCCCCCTGTAGTGAATATATACTATTAAAAATTTATAATAAAAAAGGCTATGAAGCTGTAGAACACTTGCCTAGAAAGCGCAAAGCCCTGAGTTCAAACCCTAACACCACCAAAAATGAACAAACAAAAACAACAACGATACCTGCCATCTGCCAGCTAATTCTCAAGCCCCTTAGCATGGCCTGTAAGGTCCTCATGGCCTGGCCAGTATCATCTACCCCATGATTTCCATGCAATCTGTGTCCCAGCAGAGCAACTCTTAGAGTCCTATGAAGGTCTTCTGTGCCTTTGTCAGTAGAGTTCCTTCTATCTGTAATGTCCTTTTCTTTTTTATACTCCAGCCTGGCACTGACATCTTATAATATTCTACTCTGTAACCTACTTGGAAAAACTTTTTCACACTTTCCAGAAAGAACCTCTCCATAATGCCCTGTTTGCATAAGACAGTTTATTGAATGTATTAGTTTACATGTAACTTTGAGTTCCACAGGTCTTACTTATTTTTAGACCTCTTGAATCTAGTACAATGCCTGGTACATGGTAAGCTCTCTGTGAATGGCTGTTTGATTGTGCAAGCCTGCAATGAGAGGTGTGCTACGAGGCAGGCAAGTAAGTGAACCCTGCAGTCAGATACACTTGAGTGTGATCCTGACTCTGCACTTCCCATTGACTAGCTATGTGGCCTTGAAAAACCTTGACAAGCTTTGGTTCTTACATCTGAAAGTGAAATAATAGAAGTGCTTATCTCATGGGGGTCCTTGGAGGGATTAGATGAGATAGTACAAGGAAGGTCAGCAATTGCTCAATAAATATTAGCTATTTTCTAATTACGGTAGGGAGGAAGAAGATGAGCCAGTCAAGTACACAGAAAGAATTCCTGGGGAGGAGGAAAGAATCCTGCAGATAAATGTTTACCATATTTTATGTCAAAAAGAAGCCAGCACTTAATGATATTGTCTATTGAATTTTTCCAGCAATCATAGGAATCTGTATTTCTATTTTTATTTTACTGCAAGAAATTATAAATTTCAGAGAGGTAAAGTAAATTTCTCGAGGTCCCTGAACTCATATTGATAAATCTGGGACTTGAAGTTGAATCTGTGTGACTTGAGAACCCATTCTGCCCCCACCACACCTCTGGCCTTGGTGTGTTGAGCAGGAAGAGATGAAGAGACAGCAGGTGTCAGGCCCCACACTAGGATCCCCAGGGATCCTAGATCTACATTCTGGGCTCAAATGGCTCCTTCTTTCCCCTGTTCTCTCTCCTGCCCACTGATTTCACCAAAGAGGTAATGACTCAGATGAGAGCTGCCCAGCTCCACCTTTCAGACCTAGTGGGAGAGACTTCTGAGGTAGATAATGACTTCCAAAATGTAATTTAACTTAATGCACTGTTGTATTGTCACTAAAGTAAGTCTCATTGTGTGTGTGAGGCAGCCGATACAGAAACTTTCATAAAGAAAATGACTGAACTGAGGCAACGGTTACTTTTCTGAACAAATGTGACAAAATTTAAACTATCTGGAGAGGGGCTGGCATTTGTGTGGCCCATGGTGGCTGTAGTTGAGATTCTAGGCCTCCAAGAAAGTGTCAGAAGAAGGTCTTATCCTGCTGAGGACCCTTTATTTTTATGCTTTCTCTACCCCATGGTCTGTTTATGGTAGAACAAAGCTGACAAGATCTGCATAGGGATTTATGTGTGCACATGGGCTAAATTTTTTGTACATTAATAACAATTTTTAAAAACTCAGAAGAAAGAAAGAGAATAAAAGTCTGCAATAAGTATTCTTCAGGCTAATGATTAGAAGCAGTCTTAGATTGCTGGCACTAGGGTCATGCCACAGCTCAATCCTCATTTGACTGGAACTCAGAGAAAATAGTTAAAACGTATTCAGGTTGGAGCTCCACTTACCGTCTCTCAATTTCTGACATTAATCTCCCCTTTCCTTCCCTCCCACACCAAAGCTGTCATGGACGGGTTCCACTTGCTTCTTTTCAGGGAGACACCCTCCCTCCTCTTCTCTGTCACTCAAGCCACACGTCACATTCTGCTCCAGAGGCAAGTATGTGACCCATCTCTGCCCTGTCACATCTGGGCTGTTACCTCATGCAACTCCGAG
Organism: Castor canadensis; assembly: GCF_047511655.1. Lineage (NCBI taxonomy): Eukaryota > Metazoa > Chordata > Mammalia > Rodentia > Castoridae > Castor > Castor canadensis. The sequence continues at coordinate 187,650,133 of NC_133387.1, forward strand.
ATTTTGGAGGACCACAAGTGATCTGAAAGCAGCTTGCTTGAAATCCTTCTTTTAGAATTCAGTTGTGGGGGAAAATCAATCTATTGTTTGATAATGTTACGAAGCTCTCTCTGAACCTGTCCTTGGAGAGGCCCTACCACTGTGATGGGGAGGTCAAGGCCTTTCATGCTGTGTGTGGTGTGTGCATGGAGTATGTGTCTATATGAAGTGACTACTGCAAATAAGTGCTGAATGGATGAGAGAAACTCTCTGTTCCCAGCATGAGCATATAGAGTTAAGAGAGCACTAGGCCTTGGGTCCTTGTCTCTGCATTGCTCTCCTTGACCTTCTGGGAATAGGGAATCAGAAATCAAGTAATATCATAGCCTTTTTGGAGCCAAAGTTATAATTTTGCCTCAGACCCAGCTGTGATATCTAAGACCTTCCCATGTGTCATCAATCAGTTTGTCAGTCTGCCCAACTTTCCATTCATTTGAACACATACTTTTTCTAAATTAGTAAACGGTATCATTCTCAAGAGAGTCTGAACTTTTTTTTTTTTTTTGGTGGTATAGGGGTTTGAACTCAGGGCCTCATGCTTGCTAGGCAGGTACTCTACTACTTGAGCCACTCTACCAGCCTAAGAGTCTGAACTTGGATGAAAATCAAGGCTCTTCAGTCCAGGACCTGTTTCCTCTCTAGTCTCTCTTGACCATCTACTTCCTAGCCTATACCCTGTTGAATAGGTTATATTCTTGTCCACCAACTAGAGCACATATTGTTCCCCTACCTCCCTCTGTCTTCTATTTTGACTCCTCTGCTTCCACTCATCCTCTAGGCTTCAGTTAACATGGCACTTCCCCCATGAAGCCTCTTGATACATCCTCCCCATTGTCTATGTCTGGGTGATTATCCCTCCTCTTCTGTGCCTCCTTACCTTGTTGAGTTTACTCCATTGGTGAGGCAATCTGTGTGTTCATAGGTCAATTCAGGGTCCCTTCTAAGGTTTGGATGTTTGTCCTCTCTAAACACTCATGTTGGAATTTAATTATCCTGGTAACAGCATTAAGAAATACAATATTTAAGAAGTGATAAGGTCCTGATGGCTCCATCCATTGGGGGCAGGGTTTGGTGCTGTTATAAAAGGATGAGTTTGACCCCAACTTGCTTTCTCTTGCTCCTCTGTCTTCTACCATAGGGTGATGTAGCAAGAAGGCCCTTGCCAGGTACTGGCCCCTTGATCTTCCCAGCCTCCAGAACTCTGAGGAAATAAATTTCTGTTCATTATAAATTACACAGTCAGTGGTATTCTATTACAGAAACACAAAAAAATTAAGGTGATCCATATGTATGATTTTACTTATAAAAGAAAAAAAATTGCCCTAGATGCTTGCCAAAAATGGCAGGGAAGACTCTTTTTAAGACCATTGCAATTGGGCTCAAGACTATTTCAATAAAGAAGAGAGAGCAAACTTTACTCCAGTCCACCAGGGACAAATGAGAATTTGCAGCCAATGGGCAGGGTGAGAGGGTAGATGAAAAATTACTAGAAAGATCGTGATTAAATCTGAAAGGTGGGGGATTCCTGATAAACCACTTGAATAGCATCCTTTGCCAAAACTGGTCTCAGCAGGCCAAGGACAAGGACTCAGAGAACCCCCTGTAAAATTTAGTCAGGGAGGAAGTCCTGGCCATAGCCCAGGACAGGAAACAGGTATGGCCAAGGCCAGTGCTCTGCCTCCATCTTGAGGTCATCCAGGTGGCTGAACCCTCTGCACAGTGGTCCTAATAAGGAGGGCTACCTAATAGTGGGAAAGCCCACATACTGACCTATGGTTGGTTGTGTGTATTGCCGGTGCTCCAGGGCTAGGGGGAGGTATTAGTTTTTTCCTTTGTTTATTAGTGGGACCTGGAGTCATGGCCGATCTAGCCCTTTCAGCGCTCTGCATTCAGACTGGTGGGGACAGCTATGAGACAGCTTATATTCTGCAACTCTAGGACTCCTTCCTGATAGGGAGAGTGAGAATGGGAAATCCCAATGAGGTATTTTGGGTAGGGCTATGGATTGGAGAGACAGGTGACTCTGCTGCCTGCTGCCTGGGTTTGCTGGTGAATGTGGTGTTGTCTTCTCATATGTTCCCAGGACTTGGAGCTTATCTTCCCTGTCCAGGCAGAATTTCAAAGCCTGTTGGAGCAAAGAATCCTGGGACAGAAGCAGGAACATGTCACAGGTTTTTACAGAGACTCATCCTTAGAATTTTAATTGCTGTTTCTTCACACTATTATATATTTACATATCCTAATGACGAGATTACACATTTCAATTAGTATGTAATTACTAGTTCTATTACTTAAAGAAAAATACTTGGGGATAATTACACAATTATGAAATACAATTAGAAAATGACATATAATTAAATTTAGAAATGCCTTTGAAACACTCCTCCTTCCCTCCCACCCCCCTCCTGCACAAAAGATTTCTTGTATTTATTCTCTCTCCTCTTTTTTCTTTTTCAAGTACAAGTGCAACACAGTCTGGTCCAGCATGATCAAGGGATGGCTATTTTCCTGGAGGGCATGGGCATTGCTTCTTGAAGAAGCAACCCCTTATGACCTACTAGATCTGGAAATGTAGGCTAATTGACTCCTGGCTTCAGGATTAGCTTTGGGAGAGCTGTGGCCCAATTTGATTCAGTGACTGATGAGGGCAAATTTACTAGGGTCTGCTTGGAAAGATGCCTCCCACTTCTCTCAACTTTATCCTGTTGTACCAAATAAATCCTTGTTAAATCTAAGAGAGAGAGAGAGAGAGAGAGAGAGAGAGAGAGAAACTGTGTTGCTTATGAGTCCAGAGTTCTGAAAAATAAGGGGCAAAGGTCTAGACCTTGTTTAAGCAATGAGCAAGGGTAGCCTGTCCTGTCCCTCAGCTTCAGGTGCTGGTCCTTGGCAGGTGGGTTTCTACTGAGACTCATTCATTTCATCCTCCTGTTGCTGTGCTTCCAAGCTCATTGAGGGTACCAGCTTAGGATGTTTTTAACTATAAGTACAGAAAACCTGACTCAAAGAAACGGAAAATAATAACATCATTTGATCATGAAAAGGTTTAATGTTGGAATGTGGTTCAAACCTGACTCTGGCTTGGTTTCTTTGAGATATTCTTGTTATCTATGCTGTCTCATGGCTTAAGCTATCACCTGTCCATTGATGACTCAATGTTCATTGACAAACCTACAACTCTAAAGTAGATTCTTCTCCAGGATCTTTCCAGTCTTCCATGGTCTGCTGGACAGCAGTCTGTGCATGCTGAACAAGACCTCAAGAACAGACCATCCAAATGGGAAACTCCTCATGTGTTCTATGCAATGTCTTCTTCTAACTTGTTTAGTGGTGTCTCTGGTTACTCTGTCATCTGACCTTGAAACCCCAACACTGTTTTTGCCTCTTTCTTTTCAATGTGTGCTTGTTCCAGCACATCCAATGGAGTACCAAGTTCTCTAATAAAGATTTTTGTAAATAGATTTGTAATCTATCTCCTCTTCATTATCTCAGTGATACAATCGTTTTAAAGCCTCTTCTTATATTTCACCTGGAAAGTGAAGATAGTTTCCTAATGAGTCTCTCTGCTTCCAGTCTTACTTCTCTCAAATCCATCTTGCTGATAGCCCATAGGACAACCTTCCCACAACACAAGTATTCATCCTTTGGCTTGATATCTCTTCACTGGATTTCCATTACTGCTAGAAAATAAGATCCAAGTTCATTAGCCTGACATTCAAAGCCTTTCACGTCAGGCCCTGGCCACCTGTTCTAAACTGTTCTACCATGATGTACTCACACTCTGCTTCCTCGTCACATTGAATTATTTGCTTTTCTATGAACCCACCTTGCTACATTGTGATAAGGGACTTTTCTACACACTTAACTTCCTCCCTACTAGGTCCTCACTCCACTCTCATTAACTCATGTATGCCCTCTTTTTCTTTAATTTCTACTGTGTTTTACCTCCTCAATGCATCTTCCTGCATCCTTCCTCCCACCTTTCATTACCCACCACTGCATGCATATTATAATACCTTCTGAAGCACTCACCTCATTGTATTCCTATTATTTGTTTATGTCTCTCTCCTACACAGAATGATGAATACCTTCCAGTAATTCCATCTGTATTTACCTACTTAACACTCAGCATGTAGCAGGCAGTGTATGGGTGCCAAGACAGAAGGATAAATGATACTAATTAACACTCATATATTACCTACTACCTGGCAGCCACTACTGAAAGCTCTTTGCACACATTAACTTTAAAGAGAAAAATCTTGTGGGGAACTATGAGAGAGAGGTGACCTGTGTTGACCATGAATGGGGACAGTAGTGAGGGACCCATACCCTTCCCAAAAACTTGGAAATAGGGGACCATCAAACTTCTAAGAACTAAATAGTAGTGTGTATTCACAATTATTTTTGCAAATGTAGTTGGTGGGAGAGGAGTAACTTGAATCTATGCCATTCATCTCCAAATCTTATGTCCTTTCTGCTATGTCAGACTTGTCCCAGCTTCCTCATCTATCATCTTTCCTTTTTTTTAAACCTTGACATGTGAAGAATATCCAATATAATGATGATAAAACTTGTAAACTACAGAGCTCTACAAATGTGAAGTGTTGCTGCATCTATATAGGTGTCTAAGGAGCCATATTTAACATCTATTTTTGCCTGAAATAAAACACCTCTTAAAGTCACTCAACCCTTAGCTGCTCTGCATTGAACAAGAAGACGCTGTTGCCCTCATGGTGTCAAGAGTGTTTGATTGCTTCTTGATTTCTCTAGACACCTGAGGCATAGCTCATTTATGGTTAGGTGGATAAAGTGCCTTTACTGTAAGAGGCTTAGTCTGCTCTTTATTCTTCTTTCACCTCTGTATTTACCTGCAAACCTTCTCCTCTCTCTTTCAGGCAAAATGATTCTGATACTTGCTATGAGAACAGGAAACCCCATGGGAGTAGAGATCTGCTGGAGGCTGACCAGAAATCCCTTACTAGGGCCAGGCCTGGAGCTTCCTCAATCTGTTTTCAACTCACATTCTCAGCCACAGGGCAGAAAACCCTGTAGGCTCAAGGGCAGGACCCTGGTTTTCCCAGGTGTCAGAGAGAGGCAACAGGCAGGCCTGTTCCCTGGCCCTGCAGAAAAGGAAGGCATTGACAGCTTTGATGGCACAGTAGTGTTGGGGCCATTATACCCCACAGAGACTCCTAGAGCAACCACAGATTGAGGACAGGGAGAGATGGGCTTCTTTCCTGGGATGGGCAGGAGGTGGGCTTGGAGGTTGAGTGATGTGGAGAGGGTCTCTTCCCATCTTTTATAAACAACCTTATCTGATGGGGATCAGTTGGCTGGAAAATGATGGAAATTTTCACAAGCAGCCTGCAGCCTGGGGTAGTAAAGAAGGAGCCCGATCTGTGTGCTGCCATGGCCCTTTTCCTACAGGGCAGGCTGGGTGGCCTGGACTTTCCCTGGCATTGGTGGAGGAGAGGGAATGCCTTCATTTGTAGGTCCTAGAGATCTTCTCACCCTGCAGACCTTAAGTTGGCATCCCATAGTGACACTCAGAGATTTGAAGGAAGTCCCTTCATTTTCCATTCCTACCTTCAGTTTCCCTTCTTATAAAATTTTTATTTTTAAATTATTGCCATGACATCAGTTCTGAGTGTGTCAAAGATAATAGGATAAAAGCCCAAGGTGCTGCTTCTAAAAGAAGCCATTGTAAATTGCAGATCTGATCATATCACTTGCTCCCCACCTCCATGTTGATCCCTACTTAAGACTTCCAAATAGCTGTGGGAGAATGTTCAAACTCCCCAACGCATTTATAACCTGCCACCTAGCTGCTCCTCCTTTCCCACTCTTTTCTCATTAACCCTCCCCCTATTCTCTGTTCCAGCTGAACTACTCTTTTTTTTCATGGCACAGAGTATGGTAGTTCTCACTCCCAAGCCTTTAGACAAGTTGTCTGCGACAACCATTCCTTCCTCTTCTCCTGGCCAGGTCCTCTTCCTTCAGTTTAGACATGACTTCCTCCAGGAACCGCTACCTCCCTCTCTTGCAGGTTCAAAACCTCCCCTTGCTTTGGGTCTTGGAAAAAACTTGTTTGGCATTTTAAGATTAGAAATTTGTTTATTTTTCTGTTGAAACAGAGACTGTTGGAAAATGAATGAATGAATAAATGAATGAATGGAAACCTGTGCAGGTTGGAACTATCTGGTATTTCCAGGTCAAGACAATGTTACCACTAATACCACTGATTTCCAGGAGGGCAGCTCTTAGATTTCACCCCCTGTCATCTGACATTTGACTTGTGCAATTGCTCTGTACACAGAACCACTTGAGGGAACTCTAGCCTCTTCAGGGGTTCTTGGAAGCTTTGAAACTGAGTGTTTTTGTTTGGTCTCTTAGTATTTGTGAAAGCAAGGCACCCTGGGGAGGGCATTGCTTCTAGGCTTCAGAATAATGATTTTACAGAGATTCCCTTGGGCGGGCTTGAAGCTAAACAACTCACTTGACTTTTTTTTCCTGTTTGACATTTTTCCACTTCCTTGTAGTTGAGTAGTGCTGCAAAATCTTGGTGGAGAGTGGTCCAGTGGCTCCCTAAAGTTACTCCCTAAGGTTACTGCTCAGAGCAGGGAAGTGGAAGCTGGGAGGTCTACTCAGGGCTGGCTCTGCACTCACAGCTCTTCTGCCAGGCCTAGGGGAGAAACAGCTGCTCTCCTAAGCAAGTTTGGGAACTAAAATACTGATGACATTCTAGTTAAGACAAAGATGACAAGCTATACCCAGAACGATACCTAGAAACTGTTTTTGCTCAAAAGCACTAACTCTGTACTTGGACCTACAAGTAAACTAAAAGCAAGAGAAAAGCTGGTATCCCTGCCTCCATTTGGCATCTCTCCTGCAGTTGCCTTTGGTTCCAGGAAGGACAGGACTAATCTATAACATCTTTACAATAAGAGATGGAAACCACCTCCACAGAAAGGAACAGAAGAACCTTGAAGGACAGACTACCCCTGAAATGAGGACAATTACCTACAATGGTGAGGCTACGCCCTGGATCTGGGTAACTGTATCTCATAGGAGCCAGATTGCTCTCCTCAAGAGATGACAGCCAAAACAATTCTCCAGAGCCCCTGAAAGTACCAGAACTGAGATAATGATCAATTAGGCCACAGGACTGTTTAATTGTGCAATACGTTTTGCCCCCCGCCCTAAATTCTTCCTCTATTTAAACTTAAAACACATGTCAGTACCTCGAAGACGCACTGAAATGTGTTCTGTCCTCTTTGCACTCTCAACTAGTGTGTTAATAAATTGCTGGCCTCACCCCTGGTCTTTCTCCTCAGGCAATGGCTAAGTTTGGTCTCAGGCCCTGGCAGGCAGCAGGGCTACCAGCTGTTTGTTTTTGAACTGAATGGTCTGGCAGAAAAAAATACTGAAAATATAAAGGCTTATCTGCTTTTGTTTTCAAATTAAGGAAGGATTTCATTATGGCATGACGTGATTTCTGTGAATATATCTAGTGACTTTGAACGTAAAATATAAGCTATAGTCACAATGGGTTGTCAGTTTGTCTTCCATCTCTATCTTTCGGTTTGGTGTGCACATTTTTCATCAATGTGCCTGGAATTTTTGTTGTTATCATTGGGAGCTTCCTGTCACCTGTAATGGGGGAAGCATAGGACTCCTATAACGAGTTCTTTCCCCTCATATTCACTTTCCGCCTGGTAATGGAATGTGATGGATTCTAAATGTTGCTATTTGGGAGCAAGCATTTATGATATTTTGATAAGAATGTCTGCTATGTGTCTTTTTAAAAAACACTTTTATTGGTGTTTATTAGTTGTACAGAGAGGTTTCATTGTGACATTTCCATATATGCTTACAATGTACCTGGGTTAGATTTACCCTTCCATCATTCTGTCTCACCCCCCTCTCCCCTTCTTAAAATAATTTCAGCAGGTTTCACTGTTCTGTTTTCATATAGGTATATAAAGTACATCACCATATTTGCCCTCCTTCTCCTTCTGTGTTCATCCTCTTCTCTCCCATGGGTACTCACATCTGAATAGGGCCCATTTTGCATTCCTGTCCTTCATGTTTTAAAGTATATATTCATTGTTCAAAGGGTTTCTTGCTTTGATATTTCACATCTCTGTGTCTTTATTAAATAATAATAAAGTTAATTATTGATGAGGAAATGAGGTGAATAAAGGAGTAGAGGATTCTGCTCTGTCTCCCTTATGGGGAAGAGAAGAGCTCTGGAATTGGGAATTAGAAGAATTGAGGCGTCCTCTCTAGAGTCAGACAACTGCAAGTGATGGCATAGACTTGTTAGCAAGTGAGTAAGATCAGCCTTGGGGAGAGTGCTTTGGAGGCGGGATAATCAGGAAAGCTTGGCTTGTATTGAGAGAAGGAGAAGGAGAAATATTCCCTAAGCTGCAAATGAGGACTGGTTAGAGGTGGTACAACAGACATGGAGGCTCCTTGACTTGACAACTGAAAGCCAAAGAGAGACTGGCATGGAACTTCAAAGTCATACTATTTTCCTTCCTTCCTTCCTTCCTTTCTTTCTTCCTTCCTTCCTTCCTCCTCCCCTCCCTCCCCTTCCCCTTCTTCCCCCTTCCCCCCCACTCCTCCCCTCCCTACCTCCCTTCTTCTCTCCCTTCCTTCCTTTCTCACTTCCTCCCTCCCTCTCTCCCTTCCTTCCTTCTTTCTATGTCTCTCTTTTCCTTTCTTATTTTCTTTCCTTCCCCTCCCTTTCTCTCTTCCTTAATAAACTTAATACCAATTGCTATGGCTTTGAATGCTTGTGCTGCCCCAAAATTTATATGGTGAAATCCTAACTCCCAAGGTGATGGTAGTAGTAGCTGAAGCCTTTGGGAGGTGATAAAGTCACAAGGGTGGGGCCCTCATGATTGGGATTGGTGCCCTTATAAAAGAGACCACAGAAAACCACCTTGCCTCCCTGTGTGAGGATATAGAGAGAAGGTACTGTCTACAAACAAGAAAATGAACCCTCACCAGTTACTGAATCTACCATCACCTTGATCATGGACTTCCCAGTCTCCAGAACTGTGAGCAATAAAATTCTGTTGTCTATAAACCACACATTTTATAAGCCACCAATTTTTTTAGAGGTGATTTTTAAAATTAATTAATTAACTTATTATTCATATGTGCATACAATGCTTGGGTCATTTCTCCCCTCTGCCCCCACCCCCTACCTTACCACCCACCCCACCCCCTCCCTTCCCCCCACCCCCTTGATACCCAGCAGAAACTATTTTGCCCTTATCTCTAATTTTGTTGAAGAGAGAGTATAAGTAATAATAGGAAGGAACAAGGGTTTTTGCTAGTTGAGATAAGGATAGCTATACAGGGAGCTGACTCACATTAATTTCCTGTACATGTGTGTTACCTTCTAGGTTAATTATTCTTCTTTTCTTTTCTTTTCTTTTTTTTAATTTTTATTGTTTTATTATTCATATGTGCATACAATGCTTGGGTCATTTCTCACCCCTGCCCCCACCCCCTCCCTTAACACCCACTCCACCCCTCCCTCTCTTCCCCACCCCCTCGATACCCAGCAGAAACTATTTTGCCCTTATCTCTAATTTTGTTGAAGAGAGAGTATAAGCAATAATAGGAAGGAACAAGGGTTTTTGCTGGTTGAGATAAGGATAGCTATACAGGGAGTTGACTCACATTAATTTCCTGTGCATGTGTGTTACCTTCTAGGTTAATTCTTTTTGATCTCACCTTTTCTCTAGTTCCTGGTCCCCCTCTCCTATTGGCCTCAGTTGCTTTTAAGGTTATCTGCTTTGGTTTCTCTGCATTAAGGGCAACAAATGCTAACTAATTTTTTAGGTGTCTTACCTATCCTCACCCCTCCCTTGTGTGCTAAAGCTTTTATCTTGTGCTCAAAGTCCAATCCCCTTGTTGTGTTTGCCCTTGATCTAAGTCCGCATATGAGGGAGAACATACGATTTTTGGTCTTTTGGGCCAGGCTAACCTCACTCAGAATGATGTTCTCCAATTCTATCAATTTACCAGTGAATGATAACATTTCGTTCTTCTTCGTGGCTGCATAAAATTCCATTGTGTATAGACACCACATTTTCTTGATCCATTCGTCAGTGGTGGGGCATCTTGGCTGTTTCCATAAGTTGGCTATTGTGAATAGTGCTGCACTAAACATGGGTGTGCAGGTGCCTCTGGAGTAACCTGTGTCACAGTCTTTTGGGTATATCCCCAGGAGAGGTATTGCTGGATCAAATGGTAGATCAATGTTTAGCTTTTTAAGTAGCCTCCAAATTTTTTTCCAGAGTGGTTGTACTAGTCTACATTCCCACCAGCAGTGTAAGAGGGTTCCTTTTTCTCCGCATCCTCGCCAACACCTGTTGTTGGTGGTGTTGCTGATGATGGCTATTCTAACAGGGGTGAGGTGGAATCTTAGCGTGGTTTTAATTTGTATTTCCTTTATTGCTAGAGATGGTGAGCAGTTTTTCATGTGTTTTCTGGCCATTTGAATTTCTTCTTTTGAGAAAGTTCTGTTTAGTTCATGTGCCCATTTCTTTATTGGTTCATTAGTTTTGGGAGAATTTAGTTTTTTAAGTTCCCTGTATATTCTGGTTATCAGTCCTTTGTCTGATGTATAGTTGGCAAATATTTTCTCCCACTCTGTGGGTGTTCTCTTCAGTTTAGAGACCATTTCTTTTGATGAACAGAAGCTTTTTAGTTTTATGAGGTCCCACTTATCTATGCTATCTCTTAGTTGCTGTGCTGCTGGGATTTCATTGAGAAAGTTCTTACCTATACCTACTAACTCCAGAGTATTTCCTACTCTTTCTTGTATCAACTTAAGAGTTTGGGGTCTGATATTAAGATCCTTGATCCATTTTGAGTTAATCTTGGTATAGGGTGATATACATGGATCTAGTTTCAGTTTTTTGCAGATTGCTAACCAGTTTTCCCAGCAGTTTTTGTTGAAGAGGCTGCTTTTTCTCTATCGTATATTTTTAGCTCCTTTGTCAAAGATAAGTTGCTTATAGTTGTGTGGCTTCATATCTGGGTCCCCTATTCTGTTCCACTGGTCTTCATGTCTGTTTTTGTGCCAGTACCATGCTGTTTTTATTGTTATTGCTTTGTAATATAGTTTGAAGTCAGGTATTGTGATACCTCCTGCATTGTTCTTTTGACTGAGTATTGCCTTGGCTATTCGTGGCCTCTTGTGTTTCTATATAAATTTCATGGTAGATTTTTCAATCTCTTTAATGAATGTCATTGGAATTTTGATGGGAATTGCATTAAACATGTAGGTTACTTTTGGGAGTATAAAGTTTTTACTATGTTGATTCTACCAATCCATGAGCATGGGAGATCTCTCCACTTTCTATAGTCTTCCTCAGTCTCTTTCTTGAGAAGTTTATAGTTTTCCTGGTAGAGGTCTTTCACATCCTTTTTTAGGTTTACACCTAGATATTTGATTTTTTTGAGGCTATTGTAAATGGAATTGTTTTCATATATTCTTTTTCAGTTTGTTCATTATTAGTGTATAGCAATGCTAATGATTTTTCTATGTTGATTTTATATCCTGCTACCTTGCTATAGCTATTGATGGTGCCACCGATTTTTGATATAGAAGCCTGAATGGGCTAAGGCACTAACAAACAGCATGGAGCAATGGATTAGGGGAATGAAAGAACATGAAAGATTCTAAAGCAGGAGCTGAAGCTGAGAAAAAGAGTCTTCTGGGTAGTGTCAGTGGGGATCTCCCTCTGAACTCCTTTCTTTCCTATGCTGCTCTATGCTGGCTTATTCACTGGAAGGGCACTAGGACAGTCTATCCTCTAGACAAAAAAACACACTGTCCCTGCTTTTCCACCAGCTATTGCCTCTGCCACAAGTGCTCAGAGAGTGCCAAATGTTGAAAGGCAAGAGTTGTGTTGGTGTTTCTTCCAGGCCCGTATCACTGTTCACACAAATACGAATAGACTCACATTTAACTTCAAGGATTTTTCTATACATTCTAGGATTTTAGTTCTCAGGGGGATTGACTAACTGACCTCTCTGAAATACTTGGTCTTCAGTGAGCCATTTTCCACATGCAGTAAGTGGAAATGCTACGCAGGCTGTTCCAATAAACCAAGCTGATCTTCCAAGGGCAAAGGGCCATGGGTCCTGCCTACGTATTGAAGCCCTCTGACAATGACCATTAGAAAACCCAGTGATTATACAAAGCCAGGTTTATTAAACATGCTGAGAATGGGAAGCATTACCTAGACAGTCTCAGAAGTGGCTGACAAAGGGGAGATTAATGCACTTTGTGATCAGGTAGTTGAAGGTTGGAAATTTTTATGTGAGGTCTAGGCAGGAGGTGATCAGAATTTGCAAACCAAGCAAAATGCTGGAATAGGCCGTGGTCTTGTTTCTGCAGCCTGAATCCATCCAGAATCACTGCTAGTGCATTTTTCCCCTGGTCTTAGCACAGAACATTTGCATTTGTGTGAACTAGTATTAAAACAATTTTAAAATCTTAGTTGGTTTCCCAAGATATGGTTTGGTACTATTGATCTATTTTAAAAATCATATACAGTTTTGCTATTTGTAGTTTCAGTTTTGTTTCTTACATGAAAGATAGGAGAATTTGACCTCCAAAGAGCTGCCTGTCCTCAGATTAAGTCCCGAAATAAATCCCTAATATAAGTGATAATAAACACATGTTCCTGTTGGGAATGTCCCATTCATTGCCTCCTCATTCTCTACCAGAGAAAGCCTCAATCTTTAAGGACCCAGCCCCCATCATCCACCACCTCTGTCATCACCTCAACACCCAAACTCCGCCACCATCACTCACCACACCATCCTACTTCTTCTACCTCACATCTCCATTCTTACCACTCCAAGCCAGGACCACTTACTAAGCAAGCACTGTGTGCCAGGAATTGTGCTATGTGGGTTTGCTATGACTGTTTTATTCAATCCCCCTTTCAAATTTTTTGATATTGAGTAGTGGTTTTCAACTAGAAAGGTATTGATGCCTGATGCTCTCCCAGAAGTACTGAATCAGAAGTTCATGAATCAGGGCTCAGGAATCTGTATCTGAATATATTTCATAGGTGATTTTGTCACACAGATATAACCAGTATTATCCTTATTTTACAGATGTGCTAAAGGAGAGGGGATTAAAATGCAATTTTTCTCTGTGATCCCAGGATCGGCTGTATCTAACATCAATTTGAGGGATAGTCTTGAAGAATCAAGATAAAATAATGATTCTGTTTAATTAATACCTAACCTAACCTATGGTTTATCTCATTTTATAGTGGAGAAACTGGAGAAAGGTTAAAGGTCACACAAAATCACAAAGATCACACAGGGTAAAACCAGGATTTGGAAGCAGATCTGCCTGAAGCCATATGCTGTGTGCTTTTTCCTGGTTGCCAGGGTTGTCTCCAGAAGCTTCTCTTGGGCTTGTTCTGGTTTTTCTTTGTTTTAGACATACTGACCATGTTTCTGCTTCTACACCATCCACATAAAGCTCCTCCACCAAGAACAACTTCCTGTTGGCTAAGCATAGACTCATTAGCACCTTCTTCCTCCTCCCCAGCAGCATCTCTCAACACCATCAGGCTTTAATATTTTTTCTCCTTCTTACCATCTCTCCAGTTATCACTTCCTGTCTATCTTCTTACCAATATATTTATTTCTTCTGTCATTCTCCGATTCCAGTGTTGTTGTTCCTGGTCTTCACATTCTCTGAATCTTTTAAAACACCCTACCTGGCTTTGTTAATGCCTCCAGTTTCTTCCTCACATCATCTACCCTACTCTCAATAAAAGCTTTATCCTCCAAAAACACGTTTGCTCCCAGACCCTACTCCAAAACCCGGTGAAGTTCAAACTGCTCCCCCAAGGCCTTCCCAAAAGATGACTCTACAGATTCATTTAAAAAAATTACAACAAACCCGTCTTTGCATTAAAATCACCACGCAAATAAACAGCTAAGCAATTTCAACATTCTGCTCAATATTTGGTCTCTTAGTAAAACAGTAATGGGTTGCCTTCAACATAATGTCAGTGTTGCTAAAAACCCAGAGTGAATTTAGACATAAAAACTTGCTTTAATTTCCTATAACTCAACACTTCTAGTATTTACTTAGTTTCCTTTTTTAGGAATTTTTTTTCCTGTGTAATTATTTTTTTGATGTTCAATACCCACCTCTCAAAAGTATCTTTTCTATGCACTCCTTGCAGTTGCAAAAAAATTATTTTTCACTTTATGTTCCACTTGAGATAAAATTTTTAACCTAGTACAATCATATGCACTTGCTCATAGCTGCTAAGTATATAAAATGGAACCATTAGTCTAACAACAAATCTATAATCACTATTTAAATGAAATCTATATTTCAGGAGGTGTCTAATATTGAATATATCCCTGCCATTGCAGATAATTTCTTGTTGGATTATAGTGAAAATTCTGTAACCCTAGATATGATTTTTCTTTTCTGTTGTAATAGAACTTTAACTTATCAGTAGTAAAACTAGTTTATAAATGAAGTACAAAACCCGGTGTGGCTTTAAACATTTCTTTCTGGCAAAATGTCATTGTATGAGTTGGGGTGACCCTGAACAATAAATGCGGAGGTGATTACTTCTATTCACTCTTGCCTCAGATGCTTTGAGAGTTCCACCTTTTGACTTCTTGAGTCCAATTCCAGCTTGTAGTGTGTTAGAGTTATCTATATAACTCTAGAGGGGCACTCTAACGCAGCCCCTTTAACTAACAGCCCTCAAATCTAGTATCTCATCAGCACAAAGGTTGGTTCATGTTGGTGACGATTGTTTTATTCTATTGAACAGCTGCCCTCCTGGTGGTGACTCAGGGACCCAGTCAGGCTCCTTTTATTTTGTGATTATGGTAAGATCTCAGGTGGAACATTTGATGTTGTACTTGCTGTGGGCTTGGAAGGAGCACACACTGCTTTCTTCTGTATCCCACAGCTGGCCCTCTCACATCCATGAGTTCCATATCTGCAGATTTAACAGCCAGGGGTTGACAATATTTAGAAAAATGACAGCATCTGCACTGAACATGTATAAACTAATTTTTATAAGAAAACTTATTTTTTTGTCATACCCAAACAGTACAGTGCAATAGCCTTGCCTGAAATTAGGTATTACAAATAGTCTAGAGATAATCCACAGGGGTCCCGGCACCCCCTCCCCCCCACCAGATAACAGGAAATGATCATTAGCTGGATCTCTGATGCATGGCCAACCTATCACAAGGCATTCTGGAAATCTTGAGAAGCGCACAGTTGTGGTTGAGGACAGTGTTAGTCAGCTTTTGGTCACTGTGACAAAATGCCTTTAGATAATCACTTATAAAAAGGAAGCATTTATTTTGGCTCATGGGAGATACTCCTTAATGGCAACAGTTTTTGTGGTGATGAAAAAGTTTTAGAAGTAGACAATGGTGATCCATACACACACTGTGAATACAATTAATGTTGCTATATTGTACATTTAAAAATGGTTGGTAAATTTCATTATCTATCTTTCTACCTATCTATCATCTCTCTGTATCTCCACAATAAAATTGTTTTCAATGTAAAGAAAAGTGAGAAAATCCTAAAATACAGGGAACTTAAATCTATTTATTTATTTATTTTTTCAGTGCTGGGGCTTGAACTCAGGACCTTCACCTTGAGCCACTCCACCAGCCCTTTTTTTGTGATGGATTTTTTCGAGATAGGGTCTCACAAACTATTTGCCTGCGCTGGCTTCAAACCATGATCCTCCTGATCTCTGTCTCCTGAGTAGCTAAGATTACAGGTGTGAGCTGCTGGTGCTCGGTGAGGGAACTTAAATTTATATTCAAATAATTGTATCTAATGTCAGCAAGGGTAGTAAGACACATGCCATTGAAAATTGGTACAATCCACTGGGAAAACAATTTGGCAGCTACAAGGACTTCCATTTAATCCATAATTTCTTTTTTCTTTTTTTTTGGCAGTACTGGGGGTTCAGGGGCATCTACCACTTGAGCTACTCTACCAGCCTTTTTGTGCTGGTTATTTTTGACATAGGGTCTGAGCTGGCCTGGACTTTGATCCTCCAGTTTGTGCTTCCCTGAATAGTTGGGATGACAGGTGTATGCCATCATGCCTAGCCACTGGTTGAGATGGGGTTTCATGAACTTTTTTGCTCAGGCTGGCCTTGAACTGTGATCTTCCCTGTCTCCACCTCCTGAATAGCTAGGATTGCAGGATTTGAGCCACTACATCCAACCATAATTTCTTTTTTAAGATTCTAGTCTAAGGAAATAAATCAAAACATAGGGAAAATGATATTCATTTTCTAATAAGAGAAAAAAAGGAGACCCTTTTATTATTAACAGGTAGAACTTGTTGAGTAATTACTATTAGGCTACATTAGCTAGCTCAGTTTTTCCTCACAGGTACCAAGTTAAATACATTATGTCTCTTTTAGAAAGTGGAAAGCCAATGTTTAGTGAAGTTTAGTGATTTGCACAAGGTCATTGTATTGCTCAGTTTCACATTACTATAACAAAATGCTTTTTCTCTTTATAAAGAGAAAAGGTGTATTTTTGGCTCACAGTTCTGGAGGTCCAGTCCACAATTGGGTGGACCATTGCTTTGGGCCTCTGGGGAGGGCAGCATATAATGACAGGCATGTGTGGTGAAGTAAACATCTCATTTCATGAGCCAGAAAGTAGAGGAAGACTAGAACAGGTCAAGGTCCCATGATCTCCTTCGGGGCACACTTCCAATGACCTAAAGTCCTCCCATTAAGCCCACCTCTGAAATGTGGATAGCACCTCCCAGTAGTGCCATCTTGGAGACCAAGTCTTCAACACAGGAACCTTTGGGGAACAGTATCTATATTTAACCTCTAGTGGTCATGTAGCTAGTAAGTTCATAGTTGGAATCTGAGTCCAAGTATGGCTTCTTGGCCTGAGCTTTCAACTAGCACACTACACATTGGAAGGACTTATGTGAGTACCTGATGTAACCCACTGAATGAAGTATTATACAGCTGCTAAAGAAAACTGATACGTGTAAAGACTGTGTAGCCACATGAAGATATAATTCATTTGTGTATTCAGCAAGTGTTTATTACTGAATATATCAATTTGCTGAATGAATAAAATATTAAGCAAACAAAGTAAGATGAAAAATGCCCTATTAAATGACTATATCCTCTACAAAATATGTAGGAAAAATACAAGAAAGAAATACAACAAATCATTAACTTTGTAACCCTGTTTGCTATTAGAATGGTGAAATTATTGATTTGTTCCTCTAGTTTTCTACTTTTAATAATGAGATCTGTACTCTTAAAATTGTTTTTGGCTTTTTATTATGGGAAACTTCAAATGCATTTCAAAATAGAGAGAATAATATAATAGGCACCCATGAACCCATCA
The DNA here is from genome assembly GCF_047511655.1 of Castor canadensis. Classification (NCBI taxonomy): domain Eukaryota; kingdom Metazoa; phylum Chordata; class Mammalia; order Rodentia; family Castoridae; genus Castor; species Castor canadensis. The sequence goes on from NC_133387.1 coordinate 187,667,614, forward strand.
CCCTGCATTATTAATTTATAGCTAATCTCATTTCATAATATTCCCACTTTTGTTCTTCCATCTCCTTAATTGTTTTGAAGCAAATCTTAGAGATGTTGTCATTTTATCCATAAATATGTATCTTTAAAAAATTAGCAATTTCTAAAAATAAATGATCTAAATTATTAAGATTCCTTACTATAATCATATATCTAGTAAGTATTCAAGTGGAACCTATTGTCTACTAATTTCTTTTTGCAATTCATTTGAATCAAGATCCAAATAAAATCTATTCTTTGCATCTAGTTGATATATTTTAAAATATCTTTTCATTGCTAAGTTACCTCTTTCTCCTCTTCCCTTTGCATTTTTTTTCTGTTGTACAAGCAGGGAGTTTCCTGGATTCTGGGTTTCTGGTTTCATGATGATTGCATGTTTGTGGTGTCATTATCTCGTTTCTCTGCTGCCTATGTTTACTGTGATTTGGTAGCTCGATATCAACTCTGTAGAAGATTCAGGGTCCAATTCCTTGGTAAGAATGCTTTCTAGATGGTGTGCACATTTCTCAGAAAGCACATTGTTGTACTGTTAGTTGCTATTGATGCTTATTGTCTAGCTCTGGGCTGTCTGAGGCAAATTTTATCTGCTTATGTAATTTAAAATTTTCTAGTAATCATTATAAAAAATAAGATCAAGTTAAAAATTGAAAAGGTTATTATGCATAAAAACAGTTTTTTAACTGGGAGACTTCAGCTCAAAATATGGTAAGAAGCTCGGCTGACAGCAGTTATAGTGCAGCATATAAAGAAAAAAGAAAAAATACATTGATCTTTATTGGGAATGGCTATTATAAACTTACATTCCTCTTAGGAAAAAGTAGAGTTATATAAGTTTATTTGTAGCTGATTAGTTATGAATCAAGAAAGAAGAAAGTTTCAGTTTCATTTACGGTTAGAGTTGGCATTTTAGGGAAATTAGAATAGCTATGCTTCACTTATGTCACTATTGGCAATTAATTTAAGGGCAGATCCAAACTGTAATCTCTATTTTAAGTTTTCTTCAGTATCATATAAAAACATAAAAAGAAACCCATACAATTTAATAATATATTTTATATAATATATATCCCATATACTGTCATGTCAATGTGTTATTGGTATAAACATTGAGATATTTTATATCTTTTATATCCTAAGTCTTTGGTGTTCAGGGTGTATTTCTACTAAAAGCACATCTCAATTCAAATATGCCACCTCTAGGATTCTCAGTAGCCACTTGTGTCTACTGTCCATATCAGACAGAGCAGATCTAAATTCTGGTGCAAAATGGTGGTAAGTCTAATTCTATCATTCTTTTTCCAATTAGCAATAATTGCTCCTCGGATAAACACCATTGGCTATGACACAGCCACTGCACAAAGTTTATCATTCCTTTTTCATTTATTAGCTGGCATACATCTATGAAAAGAAAAATCCTTTATCAACAATTTGGTTTTTTAAAGGAAGTTCATAAAATAAAGGCAAAATAGTTCTTCATTCTTTTCCTTATTTGTCAATTTCCAAATGCTGAGTTGGTTTCCGAGCATACTCCAAAGATGATTGGTGAAGCATTTAAAAAATGTAACATTACAAATTCATGGTTTGCACATATTTAATGGGTTTAAATCATTGTAGCTATTCTTATTAAATGTGCAAATTTTCCATTTTTGGTACATAGGAATCTTTTCAAGTTGGTTCTTGGGTTTTCTTGCAATGACCCCGGTTGTCTTTGATAGATTTCTGGTGAGACAAAATGTTCCAGTCCCATCTGGCAAATGATCTGCCTAAAACCTGGAACCAATCATTTCTATTGGAACTCCTGGTTCATTTAATGGGAAATGTTTTTAAAGACCACAATTGGGGTCCTAGGGGTGCTCATTGCTACTGACTGAGTCACTTTTTCAGAATTAGGACATGTTTAAAAATATTTCATTAGTTCCTTTTTGATACTTCCAATTTAAACGCAGGACTACAAGGACGGTATTTTGTTATGGCAGTCCTATTAGACTGATGCAGCAGTTCCTTTTGTCATTAGGGTATATTCTTGTTCCTGAGTATATTCTAGGGTATATTTTAAACTAAATTTTACAAAAGGAAAAAGAAACTAAGGGTTGTAGTGAAGTTTGGAGATTAATATTTTTTTCCTGAACTTTCATACTAGGCCTTAATGGTAAACTTGGTTTAATGTAGGTTGGAAATGAATTTCTATTACTTATGGAATATTAAATGAAAACATGCAAATACAAATACCTTGTAACACTGTAGCTTGTAACATAGATGTTGAGAATGTTCCAAAATGATTTTTGTGATATGAATCAGGAAATAAAAAGAGTATGTAAGGGCTGGGTGTGGTGGCCCATGCCTGTAATCCCAGCACTCAGGAGAAGGAGGCAGGAGGATTGTGCATTTGAGGCCAGACTGGACTACATAGTAAGACCTTGTCTGAAAAAAATTACAATTTAAAGTAACTTATTGATAAGCATTTATTTTTTTAAAGTATCTAAGAATGTTAGAATGGATATTCAGTAAAATTATATGTGGTACATTTGTGAAGTGGAGGGTTGGTAGGGGAGGTACATGGTATTTCATCTGTAAATAAATTATACTTTTACCAATCTAGCCCCCTCTATTACTCTTCCTTACCCTTCCTCCTACTCTGTATCATTCAACAACTTTCAGTGCATTTTGTTGAGCCTTCTTCCTACACAGATGTGACATATTTCAGTATTACTCACTTTCATTCTCTTTTCCTCTCCTTCCTCCCCACTAGTCTCCTCAAACAGTCCCACTATTGGAAACATGTTCTCTCTCTCTCTCTCTCTCTCTCTCTCTCTCTCTCTATATATATATATATATATGATCATGCTTGTATGTGTGTATACATTTATCTTTTGCATCTACCGTATATGAGAGGAAACATGCAACTTTTATGTTTTTTGAATCTGGCTTACTTTGCTTAACAATCTCCAGTTCCATCCATTTAACTGCAAGGAACATAATTACATTCTTTGTTATGGCTGAATAATATTCCATTTTGTACACACACACACACCACATCACATTTTCTTAATCCATTCACCAGTCATAGTACATCTGGCCTATTTTCATAGCTTGACTATTATGAATAGTGCTGTAATAAGCATGGGTGTGCAAGTGTCTTTATTGAATCCTGACTTAACATTGCTTCAGATATGTGTCCAGGAGTGGTAACCCTGGATCACATGGTAGGTCTGTTTTTAATTTTTTTAAGGAACCTCCATACTACTTCCCAAAGTGGTTGTACTAATTTATATTCCCATCAAAAATGTATGTATGAGTTCCTTTTCCCCTCATCCTCACCAACATTTGCTGTTGTTGGTGTTCTTGATGATTGCCATTCTGACTGGAGTGAGGTAGAATCTTCATGTGGTTTTGATTTTCATCTCCTTTATGGCCAGGGATGGTGAGCATTTTTTCATGTATTTATTGACCATTTGTATTAGCCATTCTATTCAGTTTATTTGCCCATTTCTTTATTGGTCCATTGAATCTTTGAGAGTTTAATTTTTCTGAGCTCCCTGTAAATTACAGTTACTAATTCCTTGTCAGATGTATAGCTGGCAAAGATTTTCTCCCATTCTGTGTGACGTCGCTTCAATCTGGTGACTATTTCCTTTGCTGTCAGAAGCGTTTTAGTTTCATGCAATCCTGTTTATTAATCCTTTCTCTTATTTGCTGAGCTGTTGGAGTTCTAGTCAGGAAGTATTGTCTACACCTATTTTACTTATAGTAGCTTCAAAGTTTTAGGGCTTTATGTTAAGACCTTTGATCAGCTTTGAATTGATATTAATACAGGGTGAAAGACAGAGATCTAGTTTCGGTCTTCTACATGTAGATATCAAGTTTCCCCAGAACCATTTGTTGAAGAGGCTGTCTTTTCTCTAACATATGTTTTGGGTTCCTTTGTCAAAAATCAAATGGCGGTAGCTGCATGAATTTATGTCTGGATCTTCTATTCTGTTCCATTAGTCTTTGTGTTTGTTTTTGTGCCAGTAACATGCAGTTTTTATTGCTATAGCTCTATAGTAGTTTAAAGTTGGGTATTGTGATACCACCAGCATTGCTCTTTTTCTCAGCATTGCCTTGGCTATTGGAGGTTTTGTGCTTCCAAATGAACTTTAGGGTAGATTTTTCTATCTCTGTGAAAAAGGTCATTGGAATTCTGATGGGGATTGCATTGAACATATAGATAACTTTTGGTAGTACAGTCATTTTCATGATATTATTTCTGCCAATCCATGAGCATGGGAAAGAGATCTTGGCTACCTTCTTATGTCCTCTTCTATTTCTTTCTTCAGTAATTTATAATTCTTGTGGAGGTCTTTCACTTCCTTTGTTAAATTTATTCCTAGATATTTTGTTTTTTGAGGATATTATAAGTGGAATTTTCCCCTAAATTCTTCCTCAGCTGTTCATTGTTGGTAAATAGAAAGGCTACTGATTTTTATGTATTGATTTTGTGTTCTGTTACTTCGCTGAAAGCTGAACATATTCTTGCAGGCTCATATTCAGCAGAAAATGAGCCTTTCTCCCAATACAGACAATGAAAAAGGCCCACGGGTCATATATTAACCCCTGAACCAATCAGTATGGCTAAGAGAATACAGTGCTCTGATTGATAAGATTTGAGTTTTCATGCCCCCTCCTTCAGGGTGGTTATACCAAAGCCACATGAACCAAGTGATCTGATAAGGTTTTGTGTCCCAGACAAAAATCAGGGTGCTGTTACTAAAAGAAAATGAACATGGGTCAAATATTTTTTTTAAGTAGGAGCTGGAGGTCTGGCTCGAGTGGTAGAATACCTGCCTAGCAAGCAAAAACCTGAAGTTCCAACCCAGTACTGCCAAAAAAATTTTTTTTAAAAAAATCAGATATCCATTGTGAAGATCATTGCTAGAACTAGGTTTAAAAACACAATTAGTCTGTTCTTTTTTGTTAATTTAATAATTTCCAATTTATCTTGTGAGCTATTTCAAACATACAAACAAGTATAAAAAGTAATAAAACAAACACTTTTGTCTGTATCATTATGAAAGATTATTCCTAAGCAGTATTTACTTAGAAAATTTATTTAGAGAAGTCCAATTTTAGTACATCAAATAGATGCAAAAAAGCATTTAACAATTCAACACTTTTTCAAGATTCATTGAAATAGAATTCTTAGCAGATTATAACCTGATCAAGACTACTAATAAAGTGTTTCTAACTAAAAGCATACTTAATTGTGATGTTGTGGTATTCTTATTAGAAGGAGGAATAAGGACAACTATCATTGATTTTATAGCCAATGCAATAAAATAAGAAAAAGAAATAAGTAAAGTACTGGAAAGAAGATATAAGTTCCTTATTTTGTAGATGATCTTATTATCTACATCAGAAAGTCCAAGAGAATCTACAAACAATGAGAACTAATAAAAATTTTAGAATGGTCTCTGGATACAAATCCAACATGCAAAGACAATGGCATTTCTACACAAGACAATAACCAATTGTGAATATAACTGGAAAAAAATCTGATTCACAGTATCAAAGTGAGCTACCTGTACATAAACTTATCAAAAGATGTACAGGTTTTCTGTGAGGAAAATTCTTTGAGTGAAAGGCTAAATCTCTTGTATTTTACCTGTTCACCTACTTTCTCCCTACCCTTTCTTTTTTCTTTTTTATTTTTTTATTCATATGTGCATACAATGTTTGGGTCATTTCTCCCCCCTTCCCCCACCCCTTCCCTTAGCCCACCACCCGGCCCCTCCCTGTCCCCCCCACCCCCTCAATACCCAGCAGAAACTATTTTGCCCTTATCTCTAATTTTGTTGAAGAGAGAGTATAAGCAATAATAGGAAAGAACAAGGGTTTTTGCTGGTTGAGATAAGGATAGCTGTACAGGGAGTTGACTCACATTAATTTCCTGTGTGTGTGTGTTACCTTCTAGGTTAATTCTTTTTGATCTCACCTTTTCTCTAGTTCCTGGTCCCCTTCTCCTATTGGCCTCAGTTGCTTTAAAGTATCTGCTTCAGTTTCTCTGCGTTGAGGGCAAAAAATGCTAGCTAATTTTTTAGGTGTCTTACCTATCCTCACCCCTCCCTTGTGTGCTCTCGTTTTTATCATGTGATCAAAGTCCAATCCCCTTGTTGTGTTTGCCCTTGATCTAATGTCCACATATAAGGGAGAACATATGATTTTTGGTCTTTTGGGCCAGGCTAACCTCACTCAGAATGATGTTCTCCAATTCCATCCATTTACCAGCGAATGATAACATTTCGTTCTTCTTCATGGCTGCATAAAATTCCATTGTGTATAGATTCCACATTTTCTTAATCCATTCGTCAGTGGTGGGGCATCTTGGCTGTTTCCATAACTTGGCTATTGTGAATAGTGCCGCAATAAACATGGGTGTGCAGGTGCCTCTGGAGTAACCTGTGTCACAGTCTTTTGGGTATATCCCCAAGAGTGGTATTGCTGGATCATATGTTAGATCAATGTTTAGCTTTTTAAGTAGCCTCCAAATTTTTTTCCAGAGTGGTTGTACTAGTTTGCATTCCCACCAGCAGTGTAAGAGGGTTCCTTTTTCCCCGCATCCTCGCCAACACCTGTTGTTGGTGGTGTTGCTGATGATGGCTATTCTAACAGGGTGAGGTGAAATCTTAGTGTGGTTTTAATTTGCATTTTCTTTATTGCTAGAGATGGTGAGCATTTTGTCATTTGTTTTTTGGCCATTTGAATTTCTTCTTTTGAGAAAGTTCTGTTTAGTTCATGTGCCCATTTCTTTATTGGTTCATTAGTTTTGGGAGAATTTAGTTTTTTAAGTTCCCTATATATTCTGGTTATCAGTCCTTTGTCTGATGTGTAGCTGGCAAATATTTTCTCCCTCTCTGTGGGTGTTCTCTTCAGTTTAGACACCATTTCTTTTGATGAACAGAAGCTTTTTAGTTTTATGAGGTCCCATTTATCTGTGCTATCTCTTAGTTACTGTGCTGCTGGGGTTTCGTTGAGAAAGTTCTTACCTATACCTACTAACTCCAGAGTATTTCCTACTCTTTCCTGTATCAACTTTAGAGTTTGTGGTCTGATATTAAGATCCTTGATCCATTTTGAGTTAATATTGGTATAGGGTGATATACATGGATCTAGTTTCAGTTTTTTGCAGACTGCTAACCAGTTTTCCCAGCAGTTTTTGTTGAAGAGGCTGCTTTTTCTCTATTGTTTATTTTTAGCTCCTTTGTCAAAGACAAGTTGGTTATAGTTGTGTGGCTTCATATCTGGGTCCTCTATTCTGTTCCACTGGTCTTCATGTCTGTGTTTGTGCCAGTAACATGCTGTTTTTATTGTTATTGCTTTGTAATATAGTTTGAAGTTGGGTACTGTGATACCTCCTGCATTGTTCTTTTGACTAAGTATTGCCTTGGCTATTCGTGGTCTCTTTGGTTTCCATATAAATTTAACGATAGGTTTTTCAATCTCTTTAATGAATATCATTGGAATTTTGTTGGGAATTGCATTAAACATGTAGATTACTTTTGGGAGTATCGACATTTTTACTATGTTGATTCTACCAATCCATGAGCATGGGAGATCTCTCCACTTTCTATAGTCTTCCTCAATCTCTTTCTTCAGAAGTGTATAGTTTTCCTTGTAGAGGTTGTTCACATCTTTTGTTAGGTTTACATGTAGGTATTTGATTTTTTTTGAGGCTATTGTAAATGGAATTGTTTTCATATATTCTTTTTCAGTTTGCTCATTATTAGTGTATAGCAATGCTAATGATTTTTCTATGTTGATTTTATATCCTGCTACCTTGCTGTAGCTATTGATGATGTCTAGAAGCTTCTGAGTAGAGTTTTTTGGGTCTTTAAGGTATAGGATCATGTCGTCTGCAAATAGGGATATTTTGACAGTTTCTTTACTTATTTGTATTCCTTTTATTCCTTCTTCTTGCCTAATTGCTCTGGCTAGGAATTCCAGTACTATGTTGAATAGGAGTGGAGATAGTGGGCATCCTTGTCTGATTCCTGATTTTAGAGGGAATGGTTTCAGTTTTTCTCCATTAAGTATAATGCTGGCTGTAGGTTTGTCATATATAGCTTTTATAATGTTGAGGTACTTTCCTTATTCCTAGTTTTCTTAGAGCTTTTATCATGAAATGGTGTTGGATCTTATCAAAGGCTTTTTCTGCATCTATTGAGATGATCAAGTGGTTTTTGTCTTTGCTTCTGTTAATGTGGTTTATTATGTTTATCGATTTTCGTATGTTGAACCATCCCTGCATCCCTGGGATGAAGCCTTCTTGGTTGTGGTGAATAATCTTTTTGATGTGTTGTTGAATTTGGTTTGCCATTATTTTATTGAGGATTTTTGCATCAATGTTCATTAAGGAGATTGGCCTATAGTTCTCCTTTGTGGAGGTGTCTTTGCCTGGTTTTGGGATAAGTGTAATACTGGCTTCATAAAATGTGTTTGGCAGTTTTCCTTCCCTTTCTATTTCATGGAACAGTTTAAGGAGGGTTGGTATCAGTTCTTCTTTAAAGGTCTGATAGAATTCAGCAGAAAATCCCTCAGGTCCTGGACTTTTTTTTTGGGGAGACTCTTGATTGCTGCTTCAATTTCATTTTGTGTTATAGATCTATTCAGGTGATTAATTTCCTCTTGGTTCAGTTTTGGATGGTCATATGTATCTAGAAATCTGTCCATTTCTTTAAGATTTTCAAATTTATTTGAATATAGGTTCTCAAAGTAGTCTCTGATGATTTCCTGGACTTCCATGGTATTTGTCGTTATCTCCCCTTTTGCATTCCTGATTCTACTAATTTGGGTATTTTCTCTCCTCATTTTAGTCAGGTTTGCCAGGGGTCTGTCGATCTTTATTTTTTCAAAGAACCAACTTTTTGTTTCATTGATTCTTTGTATTTTTTTTTGTTTCTGTTTCATTGATTTCAGCTCTTATTTTTATTATTTCTCTCCTATTTGTTTTGGGATTTGCTTGTTCTTGTTTTTCTAGGAGTTTGAGATGTATCATTAGGTCATTGATTTGGGATCTTTCAGTCTTTTTAATATATGCACTCATGGCTATAAACTTTCCTCTCAAGACTGCCTTAGCTGTGTCCCATTGGTTCTGGTAGGTTGTGTTTTCATTTTCATTGACTTCCAGGAACTTTTTAATTTCCTCTTTCATTTCATCAATGACCCATTTTTCATTAAGTAATGAGTTATTCAGTTTCCAGCTGTTTGCATGTCTTTTGTCTTTACTTTTATTGTTGAGTTCTAGTTTTATTGCATTGTGATCAGATAGAATGCATCGTATAATTTCTATTTTCTTATATTTGCAGAGGCTTGCTTTGTGCCCTATGATATGATCTATTTTGGAGAAGGTTCCATGGGCTGCTGAGAAGAATGTATATTGTGTAGAAGTTGGATGAAATGTTCTGTAGACATTAAGTAGGTCCATTTGATCTATTGTATATTTTAGATCTTGGATTTCTTTATTGAATTTTTTTGGATGACCTATCTATTGATGATAATGGGGTATTAAAGTCTCCCACAACCACTGTGTTGGAGTTAATATATGCTTTTAGGTCCTTCAGGGCATGTTTGATGAAATTGGGTGCGTTGACATTGGGTGCATATAGGTTGATAATTGTTATTTCTTTTTGGTCTATTTCCCCTTTTATTAATATGAAATGTCCTTCTTTATGTCATTTGATCAATGTAGGTTTGAAGTCCACTTTGTCAGAGATAAATATTGCTACTCCTGCCTGTTTTCGAGGGCCATTGGCTTGGTAACTCTTCTTCCAGCCTTTCATCCTAAACCTATGCTTATTTCTGTTGGTGAGCTGGGTCTCACCCATCAAATTGTTGGATCTTCTTTTTAATCCATTTCGTCAAATGGTGCCTATTGATGGGTGAATTAAGTCCATTAACATTAAGTGTTGGCACTGATAGGTATGTGGTGATTCCTGTCATTTAGTTGTCTTAGTTGTTTGAAGGTTTGATTGTGTGTACCTAAGTTGAGGTTATTCTCTACTTTCTTGCTTTTTCCTTTCCTGTAGTTTGGTGCTGCCTGCCCTTTCATGGTTAAGTTGGGTTTCACTTTCTGTGTGCAGAACCCCTTGGAGAATCTTTTGTAGTGGTGGCTTTGTGGTCACATATTGTTTTAGTTTCTGCTTATCATGGAAGACTTTTATTGCTCCATCTATTTTGAATGATAGTTTTGTTGGGTAGAGTGTCCTGGGGTTGAAGTTATTTTCATTCAGTGCCCAGAAGATCTCACCCCAAGCTCTTCTTGCTTTTAATGTTTCTGTTGAGAAGTCTGCTGTGATTTTGATGGGTTTACCTTTGTATATTGTTTGTTTTTTTCTCTCTTACAGCCTTCAATATTCTTTCCCTAGTTTCTGAATTGTTGTTTTAATGATGATATGCCGTGGGATAGTTCTATTTTGATCCTGTCTGGTTGGTTTTCCGGAGGCCTCTCGCATCTGTATGGGAATAGATTTCTCTAGATTTGGGAAATTTTCTGTTATTATTTTGTTGAATATATTGCGCATTCCCTTCGCTTGCACCTCTTCTCCTTCTTCGATGCCCATGATTCTCAAGTTTGGTCTTTTGATGGAGTCTGTGACTTCTTGCATTTTCTTTTCACAGGTCTTGAGTTGTTTAACTAATTGTTCTTCGGTTTTTCCTTTAATTACCATTTCATCTTCAAGTTCTGAGATTCTGTCTTCTGTTTGTTCTATTCTGCTGGATTGGCCTTCCATTTTGTTTTGCAATTCTGTTTCATTCTTTTTTCTGAGGTTTTCCTCTTTAATGTTGTCTATTTTTGTCCTGAGTTCATTTATCTCTTTATTAATCATGTTCTTTGTTTCACTTTGGTGTTTATACAGTGCTTCTATGGTTTCTTTTATTTCTTCTTATGCTTTTTCAAATTCTCTATTTTTGTTGTCTTAGAATTTCTTGAGTGTCTCCTGTACATTTTGGTTGACCCTATCCAGTATCATCTCTATAAAATTCTCATTGATTAACTGTAGTACTTCTTCTTTTAGATTGTTCTTGTGAGCTTCATTGGGTTCTTTGGCATAGTTTATCTTCATTTTGTTGGAGTCTGGACCTGAGTATCTGTTTTCTTCATTTCCCTCTGGTTCCTGTACTAATTTTTGCTGTGGGGAAACTGGTTTCCCTGTGTTTTCTGACTTCCCATCATTGCCCTTGGTGTTGTTATTGTCCCTGTACTGTGTGCAATTAAGTATTTTCTAGCTTGTAATAATAACAATGGTGATATTTAGAATGGAAGGGTGAGAGGAGATGGAAATCAAATAATTTAAAGAAAAAGGGAAAAAGAAATAAACAAACAAGTAGAAAAAACCAAAACAAACAACAAAAAAAGTTTCAGAGACATAAGCAGGGGGAGATAGTGTACTAATCTACAGTAAGCTGAACAGGCATTAGAGAGACAGAGAGAGGATTGAAAATTAAAAAAAAATAAATGAAAAAAAAATCTCCAAGTTGAAATGCAATAAAGTTTCAGTTGTAATTATTTAGGTGTTTGTCTCTCAGCCTCCAGTCCTGGAGATGGTGTCTCAGAAGTAGTTCTGTCATTGTCTCATGAAAGGGGAACAAAACAAAACAACACAAAACAAAAAAACCCCCACAAAGTGTCCGAAGTTCAAATGCAATACAGTTTCATTAAGTTTTTCAGCATGCAGGTGTAGTTTGGTTGTTGTCTTGTGAAAGGAAGGGAGAAAAAAAAAAAGAGTCTGGAGACAGTTCTGTGAATGGCTATCTGAGTCTGTGGCTCACCTGCCTGCTGCTGTCAGCCTGCTGTTGCTGGAGGCTTTATTTATGCAGATCTCAGGAGTTAGCTTAACACTCACCTGGCCCCTCAGGCTTTGTTTGTCCTGGGTGTGACCGCCACTGTTACAAGCTTTCCCCTTTCCAAGCACAATGGGGGAGGTGACACTGCACCCACTTTCTCAGGCTGGAGTGTTTATTTACAGTTCACATGGGAAGTGGGTCTTCTCCCCTCTCCTGTGGAGTTTTCCTCCCACCACCATTTTTACAAGCTTTCCCACTCCTGGTTGCTGGGCATGTGCCACCACTCCTGCATTCTCCAGCCGGCTTGTGAGGGATTTCACCTCCCCCACTTTTCGGTGCTCAGGGCGCCCCACCCTCTTTGCTATGTGTCTTTTTTGTTGTTATTGCTTATTATTCAGGTTTTTTTTCTCTTTTTTCCCTGGGTGGGGGTCGGTCTGTCCAGGGAGCTATGCTGATCTGGCCCAGGGTTGTCTGTGGGAGTACCATGTACCGCTTAGCTCACCTTGTCGTCCGCGTCTTCCCAAGTCGTTCGGGTGCTACCATTTGGCGGTGGCATGGGAGCCCTCCTGGTTTCTCAGTTTAGTGTGGAGTGGAGATGCTAAGTGCAGGTGGGGGTGTGGAGGAGTCAAAGTTTTGCCTTTTCTCAGTGGTTTTTCCTGTAAGGTGTATCTCCAGTGTCTCTCCAAGATTTTACTTTAGGAGGCACGCTTTCTGCTTCCTCCCTCTAGCCGCCATCTCAGAATCCTCTTGAATAATATTTTTACTCTCTATCCTTTCTTACCTAGTACCTTCTGTTTTGGAATCTTGCATTCTGCTCTTTTTCTTCAGTGTAGGCTGCTTGGCACCTATTCCAGAATCTGGTATGGCTACTTGGAGATCTTCCCCAAGGTGATGGTGTGCTGTCACAAATTCTAGGACCTGGCAGAAGATTGTGACTCTGGCTTTCATTTTTCTAGGCTGTAGCTTACAAAAGGTACCATTGGATTATATTTGTCAGTAATATTTTCTAGCTTCTTTTTTCTCCTGGGACAGGATTAGATAAAAACTCCAGTCCCTTGTTTAGTGTGAAGTATTTTAAACTCTTTTCTCCTCAGAAGCTGAACTCCCAGCTGACCCTCTCAATTCATGCATGGGCCCAGAGTCCAGCAAGCTCACAGCTCCATTCAGGACCACTTTTAATGTTTTGTTGGGTGTTTCTTCAATATAGACACTTATCTCATGTTTGAGCCAAGTTGTGGTTTTGTTGTTTGATTTGTGTTCACTTTTACTTCATTTCTGTGTTTGAAGTAGCAGGAATTACCAAGCATGAACTTCCTGCCCATCTTGACCCAGAGACACTTCATTCCTTTTCTTGGAGAACAAAGGGAAGTAGAGGATGGGGAAAGAGCCACTGTTCACCTAAGTGCTTAATTTATGTAAACATTTATTTTCGAAGTTGCTTGGGAAATGGGCAAGCTGAAAGTGAAGGGCAGATACAGAAGGAATAAAGGAAAGGGAGATGTTAGGACTTTGAGGATGGGAAACAAGCAATGTATAGAGGAGGTGCAAGCTCTGCTTCTGAGTTCCTGCCCCTTTTTGAACATCTTGCATTATGCCCTTTTTCTTCAGTGTAAGCAAGAGCCCTTTCCTATCCATCCTGGTCTTCCTACTTCCTCACCCTGCCTTCTTTTTCTCTTTTATATCATTTCCTTATAGAATTTTGCAAAGAAGTGGCCAAAAGTTGCTCCCAGGATTCAACCAGGACCATCCTTTTGTTCCTGAACAACAATCTCCAGGTTAGGATACCAATCAGAATCAAACTCTCCTTGTAGCCCAGTTTAAGCACTTGCACTAATAAACTCTCACTTTCTTTATCTGTGTAGTATTTTTGAATCCTATTATATTCCAGGTTCAGAGATTCCAAAGGAAAATTCAATGATAAGCTAACAACAACATTATTCACCTAAACAATAGTCCTGAAGCATCCCTCAGTGATGGAGACTACCTCTGGACTCTTCTTACAGCTTCCTCCTTTCTTTTCCTCACACTCTGAACCAAGAAGGAAGATCTAGATCTCTGGTTGAAGAGCTAAGATTTCTGCTCATTTCTTGTTCTCTTGTTTTACCATGGGGACTCTGTCTGGGGAAGTATCTCTGCTTTGGCTCCTGGCCATTGTCTGATGAGGTCACCTGGGGAGGCCAGTGCTGTCAGCACTGCCACCAGTCTGCCAGAGCTTGTCCTGGGGCTTATCCAAGCCCCAGCCTCAGGAGGCAAACCACAGATGGTTCTTCTATTTTTAGACTTTGGGATGTTGACCATGAATGAGCCAGTGACCTGGAAAAACCAACTCTCCCTCCAATCCCTGTTTCTGACTCCCTTGTTTCCTTTCATTGTTCTACCAGAATTTCCTTTGGACTATGGAGCTGGTATGAAATGACCCAGCCATAAGTGGCCTGTTGTCTGACCCTGACATCTCATGTACCTGCTAAGACTGTGACCTCCAAGATTGGTTTTAGGCATAAGAAACTGGACTATTTGTTACCAATGTTTGCTTTTCTACTGATACCTCATCTACTGAGATACCACCACACTTTTCCTGTCAGTAAAAAGTCTTAAGCACTCACCCATTTTTGTTTATGTATTTATTCATAAATTGTATGCAAGTACATTTGTCCTAATGTATTTCTTATAAAGTTTATACAGGAGATAGGAAATGTATAAACTGAATTAGTTCTAAAAGATTAAAAATTCTCATATTCTTTTCTTGTATCCCATAGATCTACTGGCAACTCCCACTGTGAAAATCATTGTTTTATCTCGTTAAATGTGAAAATGTCCTTCAGACACTTTTCCCCTGAGTTACACTGTAGCTATTCTTGATTTGAGGAACAAGGGGAAAATTTTTGTTGGCTAAAGTATTTTCTCTTTCTTATAATTAGCAATAGCTGAAAAAAAAATTGATGGTGCTGGGGATAGAACCTAGGGCCTCATGCATAGTAGGCAATTGCTCTACCAATGAACCACATTGGCAGCCCCCTGAAATGTCTTTATTAGAGGAATGTTCATCTTCGGGTTAAGCATTGCTTTCTCTCTGAGGTCTCTTAAAACATAAATCTTTTTGATAGAATGTAGAGAAAAGCATGTTGGTCCTCCAATTCTTTGAGTTAGTACCTAACTCAGGATGCTTTTCTCAGAACCCTGGATGCCTGACCTAGTGCTCAACACATAGGAAGAGCTCAATACCTATTTGTTGAATGAGTGTAGAAAGGACCCAGAAGGAAAAGATCAAGAAGAAAAAGAAGGATATAAGGTACTGGGAAGCATGGCAAATTTAAATGTCTTCCTCTTCCTAATATGGCTCAGGATTGCAAAGATTTCTTCTCTTGGGAGCAGTAATTCAGCCTAATGTGGTTCCTTCCCACGCAGAGATTCTCTGCTTTGAGATTCTGTGTGTCAGGAATATAGATTCTCTGCAGTCTGGTCATCTAGAAAAAGGAGTAGTTTATTCATGCTTTTTGAGTAACTCAAGAAGAGCCACCATTCCATTTCTTGCCACCTTCACTCTGTTCTTAGAGCATCTCATGATCAGAGCAGAAGTCTACTTATCTATAGTTGGTTGCAGAGTATTTACAGGATCAAAGAGGAATTTGGCTTCCTTTTGTATCTTCAGATCATTTTTTTTGTAGTCAGTAGATTTCTTTTTCTAGAGAAGAAATGCATATTGAAATATGCAAAACCAGTCTTAGACAGATTTTGTTTTTGAACTCCTTCCCCATTTCTAGTTTGACATGCACAGATTGGATTAAGATGATAGATGGAAAAGAGCATATTTTCTCCTTCATTCTCTCAGCAGACTTAGAAGTAAAGATATTTTAAAATATGTAAATGTCTGTATGTCCATAAGCAGTTTTAATTTAATTTGAATTTCACTGAATGTATAGATTTACATGAAGAGAATTAACATTTTTTCCAACATTGAAGTACTATATTTGAGGAAATGGTGTGTTTCTGTGTCTACATATTCAGGTCTTCTTTAATGTCTTTCAGTCATATATTTTAGTTATCTGATAAGTCAAGTGAATTTTTATTTGTCTGATACTAGAGATTTTTAAATTTTGTTTCATTTTTCCATATTGGCATTTCCAATTTATTTTTGCAAGTTGGCATCCTTTGTTTTCCAAAAACATGGCAGAATTATTTGGTCAAGTTAAGATTTCAGCGAGTATTTTGTTTGAAATTTCATTGGTTTTATATTAATATATAATAATATTTTAGAGAAATGAGAATTCTACATTTGTCATACTCTTTATGCCTTTTAAGCAAGATTTCCAGCATTCATTAAATTTTAAACTTCTGTATTTAGGAGTTTATTTCCTTATTAGTTTATTTCCTAGATAGTATGGATTTTGTTACTACTGCAAATAATGTCTTATTTGCTGTGTTTTAGTGCTTGCAAGAACATAGAAATGCCATCAAATTTTGAAGATCGGCCTAGTTTCCAGCAGCCTTGCTGAATCCTTACTAGATCGTGTAGTTCGTCTTTGGCTCTCTCCATACATGACTATCTAATTTGAAAATAACAGAGGATTTATTGCTTCCCCTTCAATTCATAAAACCTCTTGTTATTGTTATTCTTAGTTTCAGAAAGCAACAGATAGAATATCCAGAAATGGTAATATCCTTTGTATTATTTCTGACCTTCTCCACTGAATATGACACTTCCTGGATAATTTGAGCATTGATCCTTTAAGGGACCCTTTAAGGGAAGTAATTTCTTCTATTCCTATTTTAGTGAGGGCTTTTAATGAAAAAAATGTGGAATGTGGAATTTCTATCAAATATTTTTTTCTGTATCTATTGACAAATCATTTGATTTTTTTCCTCCCTTGATTTGTTGCGTGAATTATATCCATAGATTCCTACTTTCAAGTGACCTTAACATTATAGGGATAAAATTTACTTGATCATAATATATACTTTTTATACTGTTAGATTTAATTGGCTAATATTTTATTTAAGATTTTGGGGGTATATAAACAAATGACTATTATTTTATTTTATTATCCTATTCTTATTAGTTTTGTAATGAATCTAATACTAATCTAATGGAATGAGTTGTGTGGCTTTTACTTTTTTGCTGCTTTCTGGAGCAAATTTTCCAAACAGCAGTGCTTTGTTTTTTGAAATATCATTTGTAAACTACCTAGCCTAGAGGAATGTTTTTCCCTTAGAGATGGGGGATCAGTGTCTCTTCTGTTGTAGTTCACAATTTCAATTTCTTTGTTATTGTTTATCTAAATTTATAATTATTCTTGGACCAGTTTTAAATTCACATTTTCTTCTATAAATATATCTATCTTTCATGGTTTTTATTTTATTAGTGCATAATATTCTTTTATGGTTATCTGCTGGTATTTTCCTTTTTCATTCTGAATTTTATATTTTTGACTTTTTTATCAGCTTTCAGTGGAGGTTGTTTCAAAGGTCCAATTTTTGATTTGATTACTCTTTTTTTTGGAAACAGAATCTCACTATATATCCGAAGCTGGTCTTGAACCTACAATCCTCCTGCCTCAGCCTCCCAAATGCTGGGACTACAGGCATGCGCAACCAGGTCCAGCTCTAGTTTGGTTATTTTTGTCTACTTTATATTTGCTGCTGCAATCTCCTTTTATTAAATTCTACCCTTCTCTTTATTTTATTTCTTATTTTTATGTGTTATTCTATTTTTGTTTCTCTAATATGATTAGTTAAAGCCTTAGCTCATTTATTTTTATTTTTTTCAATAGTTCTTTTTTTCTGCTGAATGTATTGAGAGTTATATACTTCATTCTTAGGGCTATTTTTGCTATCATGCATTTTTCCTCATCATTATTTATTTATAGGTATTATAATTTTCTGTATTTTTTATTAACCCAGGGATTATTAATATTGTTATTCACCTTGCAGGCATAGAAGTCTGTAGTGCTATTTTGTTAATAATTAGTAAACTTAATATGCATAATGATGATTTGGGAGAATGCATTGAGTCTCTGTGATCTGGTAAATGGTGAATTTTTTAAATGTTATTTATATATTCAAAACGTGTTTTTCTTTTTTTTTTTATTATTTTATTATTCATATGTGCATACAAGGCTTGGGTCATTTCTCCCCCCTGCCCCCACACCCTCCCTTACCACCCACTCTGCCCCCTCCCTCTCCCCCCACCCCCTCAATACCCACCAGAAACTATTTTGCCCTTATTTCTAATTTTGTTGAAGAGAGAGTATAAGCAATAATAGGAAGGAACAGGGTTTTTGCTGGTTGAGATAAGGATAGCTATACAGGGAGTTGACACACATTAATTTCCTGTGCGTGTGTGTTACCTTCTAGGTTAATTCTTTTTGATCTAACCTTTTCTCTAGTTCCTGGTCCCCTTTTCCTATTGGCCTCAGTTGCTTTTAAGGTATCTGCTTTAGTTTCTCTGCGTTAAGGGCAACAAATGCTAACTAATTTTTTAGGTGTCTTACCTATCCTCACCCCTCCCTTGTGTGCTCTCGCTTTTATCATGTGCTCAGAGTCCAATCCCATTGTTGTGTCAAAATGTGTTTTTCTTTGATTATTGATTGATAATTGTAAAGTTTTCATATTAGTATTATTTATGAATCATGTTATTTGAATCTGTTTATTCCATCAGCTTCTAAGATGGTTACAAAAAAATTCTAATTGAAATTGTTTTATGTTTGTCTTTCTACTGCTGTTACTTATTGTACTTTGTATTTTGAAGCTATGTTTTTAATTACACTTGTGCCTAATTTTTATATCTATCTGATCATGTTTTAAGAAACATCCCTCTATATGATTTCCTTTTGCCTTGATTTGGCTCAAAATTGCCTCATACACTTTTCCAATCCTTTTATTTGTGACTGTTCTGTCACTTTTTGTTTTATGAATATTCTTTTTAGAAAACATATGGCTGGGGATTGCTTTTAAAAAAAACTCCAATCTATGAATGTGTCTTTTGATTAGGAGCTTAATCTGTTTACAAATTGAATTTGTTTCCTAGGGCTTCCATAACAAAATACTGCACAAAGGATGGATTAAAACAACAGAGACTTATTGTCTCACAGCTCGAGAGGCTGGACATCTGAAGTAAGGGCAGCAGAGCAAGCTTGCACTAAGATCATTAGGGGAATTCTTCCTTGCCTCTCCTAGCTTCTGGTTGTTTGCCAGCAATTTTTGGCATTCCTTATCTTGTAGCTGCACAATACCAATCTCTGCTTTCATGGTCACTTGACAGTCTCTTGGTATATTCTGTCTTCATATGGTCCTTTTCTGTTCGGATAAGGTTACCAGGCATATTACATAAGGAGCCCACTCTAGTCTAGCATGACTTCATCTTAACTAACTATATCTGCAACAGCTCTCTTCCAGGTAAGACTATGATACAGGATACTAGGGGTCAGAATTTCAGTGTGTATTTTTGGGAGGACACAAATACAACCCATAACAAATAATGTTATATTAGGACTTACCTACTTATTTCTAATTTATACTTACCATATTTTACTTATCACTTTCTTTTATTCTTTTTCCTTTGTCATATTTCATTGGATAGAATTTTCTTCTGAGGGCTTGAAAATTTGAATTTCATTCTATGTTCTTGATAGTAGCACTTAACACTAAAAATCATATTTGTGTTTCTTTTATGTCATCACTTTGCTGTCAGCATTTGTATCTTTCTCTATAAAAAAAAATATACTCTTGGGCTGGAGGTGAGGTTTATGTGGTAGAGTACCTGCCTAGCTAGTACCAGTCTCTGAGTTCAAACTTCAGCACCAAAACTACCAAGAAAAAATATACTCTTACCTTCTCCTGGTCTCTCTTTGCAGCCACCATTTTTTCATTTACTGCCCACTGCTAGTCCTGTTGGTTTTGCACAAAATTTTACTTCCAGGTAGTTGTGAGTGTTTTTGGATTCTGTCTCTCTTTCCCATCCTTCCTCTAATTCTCTCCCCCCTCTCCTTCCCTCCTCTTTTATACAATACTTGAATTACCTTTTCTATTTTGTTTTCTACCCTCACTTCCTTGTTATTCCACAGTAGTATCATGGATTTATTTTTCTTCTAACTGGAGTACTTTCTCTAATGGTGTTTACAAAGACAGTTTTGTGCATTAACTAGGCCTTTTATGCCTCAGAGTATTATTGTGGCATCTTCTTATTTAATTTTTTCTGAATATAGATTTGAGGTTTGAAGTTTTTTAACACTCTGAAGATATTATGCACCTGTCCTTTTGTCTCTGTTGTCATTGTTGAGCAGAATCTGGATGTCAATCACATTCTTCTTCCTTCTTGAGTGACTGTCTCTTTTTCTTTAGCAGCTTTTAGAATTTTGCTTCTTTCTTTGTGTTTTTAAATTTCCCCATCATGTGTGTAGATGTGGGCTTTCTTATATTTATCTTATTATGCATTCCATGAGCCCTTTCATTCTATGGACTTTCATCTTTCTTTAATCCCAGACAATTTTTGATTACTTTTTCTTTGACACATCCCTTCATTTTTTTCTTTTCTTTGAGACTTCCTATTATATAGATGATAACACTTGTATTTTATTTTTCATAGCTTCAAATTCTGTTACATTTTCCTCTCCTTATTCCTTTCCAGTATCTGCTAAGAGAGTTTATCAACCTGATTATCTGGCTTACATACCAAGCGAATCCATTTTTATTACTTATATCATTTATTGAATTCTTTATTTCAATAATTAAAACTCACATTCAATATTTTTATTGGGTTATCTTTTCTTTCTTTATGTTGCCACTAACCTTTCTTTTTTGTTTATTATTGCATATATTAAATTATTCATCAGCTTGAGTCCATTATTTCTAATATATCATCCATGGTTTGTATAGTTCATTGTCTTTTCTCTATCATGATGATGCGTCTCAGATCTGGTAGTTTCTGCCTGTGGGTTCGTTTTACCCTGGGATTGCTAGCTTTCTTGGTTTGAATTATTACTGAGAAAGAAACCCAAATGTAGGCCTCAGAAAGAACTGCTCTTGTTATGCATAACCCCTCAGCAACCAGCAACTCTGCTTGTTGGAAGTAAAGGATAATGTGGAATACTCCAGTTTTCAGAGGACTGTGTTTTCTTGTTTGTACCTGGCAAGCTCTGTGGGTGTGAGGGACATAGGGAGGAGAGGACTCACAAGGGCTTGCTGTACCTGCTATCTCCTTCTTTTCAGCTGTCAGGCTCAGTTGCTTCCTTGGTGTTTCTCCCACTCACTCTGATGCCTTGGAGCTACTGTTTTTCTGTCCTGTGGGGGTTAAGGAGGGCCACCATCCACTGAGCTTAGGGCAGTGGGAGCACAGAGCACTCCTCAAAGGCGCTCTCCAACAGTGGTGCCTGACCCTCTTCTGTTATAAGCTGCTCTTGCCTCTTCACATCAGATATAACCACCCCTGTCTCCTTAGGGTTCTTCAGCCTTTACTGTTGGTCTTCAAATCTGCCAAGTACTTCTCAGTTCTGCTCAGGTTTGGATTAGAGGAGGAAATTCACAGGCCATCTGCAGCTCCACACTCCCATCTACTGTGCCACCTTTGACTTCTGAGTGTTCCATTCCTGTCCTCACCCTACATCCAAGGAGCCATTGCCCACCTCTTACAGTTGCTGCTTCAGGCAACAAGGATGTATCTTCCTGTGTCATATTAGTTGCTGCTTCTTCATCTACTTTCCTTCCTCAAAACCATTGTAAAACTTCTTGTCTACTCTTGCCTCCTCTCTTGTTCATATTCTATAAATGTGTTCATACTTCCTTTTTCTACTTTATTTTTATATTGTGGAGTTTAATGAAATAGAGACATAGGAACATTTGGTCATTTCCCCATGCTTAAATAGAAGTCTGCCAATGGGAAATAGTTAGACAACTAATCAAATTGATTTTTAAGTTCATCTGGAAGAGGAAATGTGGAAAAATAGTCAGGAAAGTTTTGAAAAAGAAGAGAGAAGGGGACTTGATCTATTACACATACCACAGACCTATAGTAAGTAAAACAGTATAGTATTGACACAGGAAAAGAAAACATAGTTTATTAAAATAAGATATAGAGCTGAGAAAGAGCTGTATATAGACTGAATTGGCCCTCCATTTGTGAGGATTTTGTATCCTTGGATTCAACTGACTTCAGATAAAAAATACTTAGGAAAAAGCACACTTTTGTCATTGTGCCCTAAACAACCATTTACACAGTGTGACAACTATTCACATAGCATATGAATGGTGTTAGGTATTATAAGTAACTAGGAATGATTTAAATACAGTCATTTACTACTTGTAAATGACAATGTCATTACTACTTAATGACATTTCTGTCAAAGATGAACTGTATATATGACAGTAGTCCCATAAAATTAATCACTTAGTAATATCACGGTACTTCTAGTTTATGTCAATTGCATGATGCTCATATGAACACCAATTCTATGATGTCTGTACAATGATGAAATCACCTAGTGATACATTTCTCAGAACATAGCTCCATCCTTAAGAGACACAGGACTGTATACATGGGAAAGGGTGCATAGGCTGTATGCAAATACCATTTTATATATGAGATTTGAGCATACAAATTTTGTTATCTACAGGACATCTTGGAACCAATATACTATAGACCAAGGGAAAATTGTATTTAGTTCATGAATATAAATGAGTATTTTAAATGTGGAGGGAAAGTGTACACTATTCACTATTGCTGAGACAACTAGCTATCTGTTTAAAAACAAGATTAATGTAGACCCCTGTTACGAACTGAATTAAAAATTTTATGTACTTATATATATTCAGAAAGATACGTACCTGGTCTCTTTGAATGTGACTGTGCTGGTTAATTTTGTATATCAACTTGGCTAAACTGAGGAGCCCCAGTCAGTTGGTCAAACACTAGTCTAGATGTTGCTGTGAGTTTGCTTTGTACATGTGACTAACATTATAGTCAGTTGACTTTACGCAAAGCAGGTTATCTTCCGTAAGGTGGCTGGGGCTCATCTAATAAGTTGAAGGCCTTAAGATCAAAATCTGTTATTTTCTGGCAAAGAAGGAATTCTGCCTCAAAATTATAACAGAAAACTTGACTGAGTTTCCATCCAGCGTGTTAGCCATCCCTACATGTACAAACAGACATTTTGTTGTACTGGGGATCAAACCCAGGGCTAGACAAGCTCTGTGCTCTACTACTGAGCTAAATCCCCAGTAGATTTTGGACTCAAGATTTCAAAATATCAATTCTCATCTGAGTTTCCCACCTTGCCAGACTCTAATCACTGACGCTATCTCCTCAGAATCTATGAGTCTATGTATCAATGTACCTATCTATCGTCCATCTATCTATCTGATCTAATCTATTTGTGCTGTTATAATACCAATGTATATTGATTCTCTTTCTCTGGAAACCCCTGGTAATGTAGTGATCTGGGCCCTCGTCCACTGTGACTGGTATTCTTATAACAAGAAGATGCCACCTCATGAGGATAGGAAAAACGCTACATATGACAAAGGGGCTGGAGTGATGCAGCAGCAAGCAAGGAATGCCCACCACCTCCAGAAACCTGGGAGGATGTAAGGACAGATTTCACACACAGTCTCAGAGGGAGTGGGGCCCTGCCTACACTTTGACTTTGGACTTCTTGAGAGCTTGTTTGGAGGTTCTAGCAGGGGAGCGCAGCTACTCGTATACCCTTGACCGAAGAACGGTCCTCCTCTATCCGGGATGGTCGTCCTCTTCGACCGAGCGCGCAGCTTCGGGAGGGATGCACATGGAGCGGTGAGGGAGGAAGGGGACACCCGCCTAGCCAGCCAGATCAGCTGAATCAACCCTGGCGATCAATGGGGTGACAGATGTCGCAGCCAGATCGCCCTCACATCTGACTTTGGACTTCTTGCTTCCAGAACTGTGCAATGATAAAGTTTTGTTGTTTTAAGTTGCTCCATTTGTGATACTTTCTTAAGCAGCCCTGAGACACTAATGCAGTTCCTTACATAATGCCATGCATAATAATTCATTCTAGGGGGATTAAACAGATAAATGTACATATAAAAACTATAAAATTATTTGACTTTTTAAAAAAAATTATTTATTTATTATTTTTCTTTTATTATTCATATGTGCATACAAGGCTTGGTTCATTTCTCCCCCCCTGCCCCCACCCCCTCCCTTACCACCCACTCCGCCCCCTCCCTCTCCCCCCCACCCCCTCAATAGCCAGCAGAAACTATTTTGCCCTTATAAAATTATTTGAATAACAGTAAGAGCAATATCTAAAGTTTTGACCACTGAATACCAGGCATGTGTCGAGTGCTTTGCACGATAGGCATGAGCCTCATCTGTTTTACAAATGAACAAACAGGTATGGAACAGCAAGAAACAGCATCAACACATAAAAGCTGGGCATGGTGGCTGACACCTGTAATCCTAGCTACTTAGAAGATGGAGATCAGGAGGATTCGGTTCAAGGTCAGCCCAGGCAAAATGTTCCTGGAGACCCTATCTTAAAAAATAGCCAGCACAAAAAGTGCTGGTGGAGTGGATTAAGTGGTAGAGCCCCTGCCTAGCAAGTGTGAGGCCTGAGTTTAAATCCTAGTACTGTCAAGTGAAAAAAATTGAACCCATGTAGTCTGAATCCAGAATCTGTCACAAAAAAAAAAATGTGGGTAAGGGAAGGGCTTTGTTATGAAAGATATAAAATCAAAAGCCAAAAGGAAGAACAATTGATGGCTTACCTACAGGAAAATTCAACAATTCCATATGTAACAAAAGTACTACTGGGAGGAAATATTTTCAAAATATCTAACAGACAAAGGAAATAACTACTGTAAATCAGAGGAAAAATCAAATGACTTAACAATCCATGACAAAGGACACGCAGAGATAATGAAGAGAATGCAAGTACAATAGCCAATAAGCATATGAAGGGATGCTTAAACTCACTGATCATCGGAGAAATACAAATTAGAATGACAGGTCATTTTCTTGAATTTTAGTTTGGCAAAGAGTATCGTGGCTAATAATGCCCACTTTTAGAAGGAGTGCTCTCTTATACTATCGGTGGAATTTTAACTTGGTAAGGACTTTTAGGTACTTAATTTCACCAAGTGCATAAAAATAAAACAATGCAAGGGCTGAGGATGTAGCTCAGTGGTAGAGTACTTGCTTCACCTGCTCAATCCCCTGCACTGTAAACCGCCCCCTCTACATTCCCTTGAATTCAGCAGCACCCACACCTCAAATTCACAGTAGATTTCTATATCAGTCAGGGATTATGACTGCAAAAACCAGAAATAGGTTCTGGCTGACTTAGGCAGAAAATACATTTAATGGAAAAATAGCTGGCAGTTGTGGGAGTTCATGGAGAGGCTAGGATCCTGTTCAACCACCTGGCAGGGACCAGTGGAATTGGGGGAGCAGTCTCATTTTGTGTGACCACTGGCTGTGTTACCACTGGGACTTGTGGCCACCACGGCTCCCTCTCTGCTATGTTATCACAGCAGCTGCCACCAACATCTCTCATTGTCTTTGAGCTTTTGCCTCATTCTGCAGATTTACAGCCCAGGTGAGTTTTAACTGGCCAAATCCAGGTTACATATTCTGACCTTGGTACCAGAGACACAGCTAAAGCTTTTTTTTTTGGATTTTTAGGTGCAGGTGGGGACCTGCCACTCACGTAGATTTACACCCCAATTGAAAAGACTAACTAAAGAGTAGCAAGCTCAGCAGATCTATGAATAGATCCACTATTGTGACTGCCCAAGATTTATATTCATCCTTCCTCCAATATTTTCACTAACACTCCCATCTAAAAACTATCTGGCTACCTTCATGTATCTTCCATGTACAAACCAAAGCGACAGGCTTCTCTCTAAAGGGAGACAGCCCAGGTCTCATCAATTGATTGCATCTAGAACTTGACTTGTGTTCACTCCATCTCCAGATTCTCACTATTCCATCTCGATGTTCTATAAACTAAAGTGGTGCACTGGAGCCAGCTCCTACCAGAAATTCTGAGAAGCAGTTATTAAACACAGCCATTGTTAAAAAACTAAATTATATGCACTTAAAATGAAATTATGTTAAAAGTAAAAGTAATAAATACTCAAAATTCACCATCTCCTAATTATTTTATTGCATTTTACTGTTATTTGTGATTTGGGATTATTTATATCCATTGGATCTGTGGTAGAAATACAGTATAATGATGTTTTATTGAACACTTTCTCAATTCTGTTGAGTGATGCCATATTAGATATAAAAATTGACCACAGTGGGAGTATTTATAACATAAAAATGGGCAAACCTATAAATCAATGCTTTTTGCTTGTTTCTTTTTTGGTTTTGTTTTTTGGATAATTGTCTAGAGTTAAGAAAGTGACAGAGAAAATGTTAATAGTGGTGACTAAATTTTAAATATGTCTATAGATGTTAACATTTTGAATAGCACACTGAATCAATAAAATAGTCCCTGGAATTTGAAAACTATCTGATTCAGTGATGAAATTTTTTGTGCTGTGAACAAACAAGTGAAGTCTCACTTAATGTCCTCATTGGTTTGCTTCCATTTTATTGGCTAATAGAAAAGAGAACATCTGCAAACACGCTGAAACCACACTACAGGATTAACTGAAGTCAGAGATTGGTGATGGACACAAGAGTTTGGCAAAAATCAATAAAAATAATCTTTGAGAATCAATTGGTTATACTGAAATTAGAGCATGTTGTATGTCACTATTTGTAAGTTGTATACAACACATTATTTTTATCATGAAAATGTGTGATAAGTTATGCATGCATATATTTTGTTTTCTGGAAAACTGGTTGTTAAAAATTTGTCAGCACAACAATACCTATGGATTAAACTATGAAGTTCACCACCACCACATCAATATAAATGAATCTTCCCAAGTTCCCCAAATTATATACTTTAGAAAGTTAAAATAGTCTTTTTAGAAAGTTAAAACTGATCTTAAAATAAAACTTTTGAAAAAGAGGATATATATATTGTTTATTCATATCTTTTGGTCATTTTTTAGCTGGGTTAGTATTATTTTGAATTGTAGGAGTTCTTTATATATTCAGGATACTAGGCCTTATCAGATTTGCAAAGATTTTCTCCCACCCTGGGTACATTTTCACTTTCATGACTCTTTGACATTTTGCTTTACTATCTTCAAAACTTGAACTAGAAGTTCCCTGGAACAAATTCACTCTTTAATACAAGTTTCAGCCAAGAATTTCAGAAGAGAGGAAAGGGTTAACCACTTAGTTTGAGGAAAGCAGCAGAATTCAGGTGAATGATAATTAATTAAACAAAAGTTCTGAATTCAATTAGGAGCTATTTTGGCATCAGCAGAGATCCAATTAGCTATGATTACAGCTGGAGACTGGAAATGCTATGCCCCTAGGGTCCTCAGACTCCAGCACGTTAAAGTCTAATGGCAATGTCTGGAGCACTGGGTGTAGGTGGGAAGCCCTTTCCAGACAGCCCATGCCCAGTGGCCCCGGGCAGGGCAGCAACAATACTGAGGACTGTACTGCAGTCAGGAAAGCAGGCCACTTTCTCTCTAACAGGCCTAGATAAGCCTGAACAGTCAGTCTGTGGCCAGGCTTCTGTGGTTTGGCTATGGACTTGGTCTATTTCTCTCTGGCAGTTCTACAGAGCAGGCAGGAGATTCGAGATGGAACAGAGTCCATCTTGAAAATTCCCAGAAAGAGCAAGGCAGAGTTTGAGGACAGAGTTTTGGGGGGACAGCCTCAGTGGGGTGCTAGAGAGCCTTCTCCTGTGTTTGAAATATGCATAGAGTGTGCTATGGTATCTCATCGAGTACACAGAGATTTGTTGAACAAATGAACAACTGCTGGGATTGTCAGTTTTATATCCTTCATCTCATGTAGAGGAAACTGAGACTCACGTAAGCACTAAGTGGAGGAGCTGGGTGGGACTGTTTGGCCAAAATCCTGAGCTCTTTCCACAGGAAGCTTCATTTTGGAATAAGGTTCATGGAGGAATCACACCTAGAGCCCGATATATGCTCACCAAAGATTAGTTCTTCATCCTCTTCCTTGATCACCCTGATAGTCCAGTCCGTACCCAAGCGTCTACAAAGTTGTCTGATCTTTTTCAGTTAGCCTGAAATATCTTGTCCTTACCATCCCCTCCTGTCCATCAGCCCACACCATCCTGCCCTGCTCTTTTCCCTGGATCAAAACAAGGCCTTTAAAAGTAGCTCAAAAGTTGCCTCATCCAGGTAGGCTTCCCAGACTGAACCCACCCAACTCTCCAGGCCCCTCAGCACTTGTTAGTCTTGCTGTGCCTATTGCAGAGCTATAAGACAGGCTTTATGGTCTCTGTCATACGTACCCCTGTGCACATCAGAACTTAAGGTTCACAACAACATTACTCATAATAAGCAAAAGGTGGAACAATCCAAATATCTATCAACTGAAAATGGGCAGGTAAAATATGACATATCTTTACAATGAAATACAATCCAGCCATTAAAAGGAATAGAGTACTGATTACGTGTAGGGATCTTGTATTCCTGTTTGTACTGTGTGTGACACAAAATCAGGGCTTAACACTTCATCCTCTGTGTCTCCCTTCTATTCCCAGCTCTGCCTGGTCCTAGAGTCTAGGGACAAGAACCCACCACCATGGAGGTCTATCCACACATCACTTCCTGCAAGACCCACCACAATATGGTGGAGAGAGATCCTCCTAAAATAGAACTTTAATCCAGGAAGGGATTAGCAATTCTATCTCTGAAGAGCACTATGTGCCTACAGGTAGATCCTATGCTTACCCACATTGCTCATAGTTTGGGCAGACATAACGCCACAGTTTGGGGGACTTGAACAACAAACATTCATTTTCTCACAGTTTTGGAGTTTGGAAGTCCAAGATCAAGGTGCTGGCAGGTTTGGATTCTTCTGAGGCCTCTCTCCTTAGTTTATAGGTGGTCACCTTCTTGCTATGTGTTCATCTGACCATTTCTCTTTGGGTATATGTGTCTGGTGTCTTTGTGTCTGGTATCTTCATCTGTGTTCTAATCTCCACTTCTTATAATGATACCGATCACATTGGATTAGGGCTCACCCTAATTTTAATTTACCTTTTGAAAAGGTCTATCTCCAAAGAGTTATATTCTGAGGTACCGGGGGTTAGGACTTTAGCATATGAATTTTGAGGGCACCCAATTCCGCCCGTAACAAGCACCAAGTCCCAGTTGGATAAACTTGGTCTATACTGGACATCCTGGCAGCCTTCAGTGAGATTACATCCTCTAAACTCTAGCCCTGGACTCGAGGAAAGCTGAGATTGGCTGGGGCATGTAAATTGCTCTGCTTAGTCTTCCCAGAGGCCTCTTGTAGGGGTTTTCTGGCCTACTGTGGCACACAGACTCCACTTGTACCCTCTTGCTCATTTTTTCTCTCTTTTCCAATGCTGTCCTCAGACAGCAACATTTATGAAAATTTACTATGCATTAGATTCTATGCTTTACACATAGTATTGAATTACATTATAATCCCTACTGTACAGATGAGGAAGCCAAGATTTGGACAGTCACTTGTTCAAACCTACAAAGTTAGCTCAAGGGACCTTGGAAATCATTTCCTTAATTATACCAGTGAGACCTTTTGGGGTTCAAAAGTCCAGGCCCTATCTTGGACAAATGGGTCCTGGGTGCTAACAGTGATGGCTGGGTGTAAAGGAAGTCCACAGGAGGAAAGGGCTGGAAGAGTCTGAGTATCCACAGGAGTTGCCCCTGCAGAGTTCGGTGGCTTCTCAGTGTGTTGTGTGAGCTTAACAGGGGAGGGCCTAACTTCTAGGACTTGGGGCTCTGAGTGACAGAAAGAATGAGTCAGATGAATAGCAAACTTTCTTCTAGGCAGGGAGACTAATTGTATTTCAGGGCACCACACCCTGAAAAGTTATCAAAGAGATAGGAGAGCAGGAGAAGAAGCTCTCCAAGATGGTTCAGAGATGATGATTTTGCTTTGGCACAGAGTTCTTCTAGACAGCTTAACAGAGTAGAGATTTTATCACGTGCACAAATGTTACCTTATGAAGCCCACCAGAGGGACAGCAGGGAAAACACTATTTTATATACAGGCTCAAAACAGGTGGAATTTTTCACTACGTTTGTGCAGGCTGACATATAGGCAAAACCACAGAATATTAGGCTTGGATGAGACTTCTGGACTTAATAAATGGTCAGGTGAATTGTTCATGGGAGGTGATGTTACTGAAAAGAAAGTGCTCCGAGTAGGGTGGCAGGAGAGGCGTCTTGTTTGTTCAACAGAAATGATCAGATGTAGATACTAGCTCCTGCTCTGACCTTAACTATTTGTGTATCTTAAGGAGTGACAGGAGTGCTATAATTTGGATATGGAATGTCCTCCAAAGGCCGTGTTTAAGGCTTGGCCATAGCCTATGGCACTATCAGGAGATTGGTAGAACCTTCAGGAGGTAGGATCTAGCAGAAGGAACTTAGGTGTTTGAGGGTGTGCCCTTGAAGGGGATAGTGGGACCCTGGCCCCTTCCTCTCTCTTTTTGCTTCCTGGCTATGATGAGGGGAGCAGCTGCTCGGCCATGTACTCTCTGCCATGATGTATTATGCTACCTCAGGCCTCAAAGCAAT
Source organism: Castor canadensis (assembly GCF_047511655.1). Taxonomy (NCBI): domain Eukaryota; kingdom Metazoa; phylum Chordata; class Mammalia; order Rodentia; family Castoridae; genus Castor; species Castor canadensis. Next base: position 187,698,120 of record NC_133387.1, read on the forward strand.
GGATCCAAGTGACCCTGGATCCAAACTTCTGAAACCATAAGCCAAAATAAACTTTTCCTACTTTAAATTGTTTATTTTAGGTATTTTGTCACAACAATGAAAATCTGACTAACGAAAGGAGTTTGAATAACCTGTTTCCTTACAGGTAAAAGTAGGATGTCAGACTACAGAATGTGTAAGGCCCCTCCCAACTCCAACATTTGAATTTCATGGTCCATGGAGAGGAAAATCAGGTCAGAGTGACCAGGATAGCTGATAAGGGAGATGGAGGATGTCAGGAGCAGACTTCAAGTATCTTGCTTGGAGAAAATCTTCTATCAGAGGACCTTCTTCAGATAATAACCATTGAGGTGATCACTAGAGACTTGAAATCCTTTAGAAAGGACATTGTTTGACCCAATGTCATCTTTTATAGGACTACTGAGTAGTACAGATTGGTAGGCAGTATGGGAAGTCACTTGTTCCAAATATTCTTTGGAGCAAGATAAACCTGTGTTTGAATTCCAGGTCTGTTATTTACTAGCATGTATTTTAAGGCAAATAACTGTGCTCAGATTCCCCACTGGTAAAACTGGAATAATAATACATTTCCCCTAGGGATGGTAAAAGAAATAAATTAGATAATGTATATATAGCATTCAAGCAGAGTTCCTGGTATGTTGTAAATCCTCGTTATATAGTTATTTCATATTTATTGCTATTATTATTAGTAGTAGTAGTTCACAGCAGGTATGGCAGAAAGAGGAGACAGAACAGGATTTGTAACGCTCCCTCTATAGCCCTGTCCATTGGATGTTGTGGCTTCTTTGACACTTCTACAGCCTGTCAAAAGGCAAGATGGTTATTTCGCTAATTAATAGTTTAAGAAAGAGCTGGGAAGTTGAGATAGGGATTTCAGAATAGGAAACCTTCCTGACTAGTGCAAATAAATCCACAGAGCAATGGAAGTGTAATTAAAATTATACTGCAATATTTATGGAGATCTGTTTTTTTTTTCTCATGGTAGAGTTACACTTAAGTGCAAATGACTTCAAAGGAACAGTTGGGGGAGTATTAAGTGTTCTAATTAATTAAATAATGCAACAACTAATTCTAATTATGCCATTGACATTTACTGAGCTATAGAAGACGTAGTTTGCAAAAAAAAAGAACCAAAACAATTAATGTGGTAGGCACTGCTGCCATTTCTGATTTCCTTAATGGAGGTGGACTGTGTGTAAATAAGACATGAATATCACTACTAATAAATGGCCTTCTTGCTTGAGGGGAAACTAGCCCTGAAAAATGTTAAAAGTACATCCTGGGGGTATTGCTTGTGTCTCTGTTAGGAGGAGATTCAGGGCTAAGATGCTACATAAGGAATTTAAAAGTTAGGGATGGGGGTGTAGCTCAGTGGTGGAGCATGCGCTTAGCATCAGTGAGGCTCTGGATTCCACCCTCAGCACTACACACACACTCACACACACACACACACACACTCACACATACACACATACACACACACACACACAGTATTTTAAAAATTGGTTTCTTTCTCTCTTGATTAGCTTAGCTTATTATCTCCTTGTGTCTCTAACAAGTTTGGAGTGTGGTAGTGACTATCATGCTTGGTTGGGAACAGCAAACCAGAAAGAGACACAGGGCCACTGGTCTGAAGTAGTAAGAAAGCCAGACAGAGCACAAAGACAATACAGATGGCAGAAATTTACTGAACTTACTAATTCCAGCATAGACTTAAATTATGCAAGGAAAATCAACAACAAAAATTTATAAAAGGCAAATACCAAGCCCCCAAACAAAAGGACAACAGTGTATTATGACTGCTACTAAAACCTCCCTGGGAATACAAAACCAGGGGAAAGGATGAACCAAAACCTGCTGAGGCCTGTGGCTCATCTGTCTCACATTCTGTGACTCCTTCCAGGTCTCCTCACTCCTAGTAGTGTCTCTTCCTCAAGCCATCCTTTTGTCATCTTCCATCCTCTTTGAGCTGACCTTGCACATCTTTTTAACCTTAGGAGGAAGGGCGAAATGGGACAAGGGATCAAGGTCTCCCTAAAGGACATGTCCTGGGTGAAGCTGGGCTCCAGAACATGGTGAGTAAGTCCCTTACTCCTCGGAGGGCCATGATATGGAGTTAACAACTCCCTGTAGCTCAAGGGAGGGTGAAGGAAAGTCTGAGGAAGGCTTCGGTTATCAGAGCCCTGCCAATCTGACATGGTTGGAGGCCATTACCCAGAACTCACATATGGGAAGGTGATGTATCTTATGAGTGAGAGCACAGAGTTTCATTCAAACTCCACCTGGGTTTGAATCCTGCAGAGAGTTTAAGTCAAATTACTTAAACTCTCTAAGGCTCAGTTTCATTTGTAAGATGGAGATAACAAGACCTCTGTTCATGATTGTGGGGGGAGATAATGGGACAAGCTTTGTGCAGTGTTCAACATAGAGTACCTATTGCAACTATTATTCGTCTAAGCTACGAATAGTAGCAAAAAACTATCACATATGCTTACTAGGCCATGATCTACCCTAGGGTCCAGGGTGGATCATGGGTAGAAGGATGGTAGAATTTGAGGATAATGGGGAAGGACCCAGGCTCCCTGCACAGCTGAGAGGTCATCCCCATCTGAAGCTGCCAACTGGATGAAGTCTTGATCGATCCAGATGTAACTTCATCAAGAAAAGAGAGCTACACAACTGGAAGGAGAATATAGCATCCTCCTCAATTTACAATTGACAATGGGAAATCTTATAGAGTGGTTCTTGTGGTTTAATATCAGGTAGCAAGGAAATGGTAATGTCAGATCCAGTACATTGTTCAGTGTGGCCCATTAAGACGTATGCAGCCCTTGAACTTGACTGAGGTCTGGCATCTGTTGTTCAGCTAGCCTGGGCAGGACCACTGCCTGTGAGCCTGTCTGACTTGATCCAAAGGCCCACTGAGAGGGATCTCCAGTGTTTCTTCCTGGCATATAGACCTCACACCCTGTGTGGCACTCAGTTTTCCCCTAGCTCAGACATTACCTACCATGCCGCAGAACCCTATGGGGGTCCAAGTCACCCCTACACATGTTCAGTCTTCCTTGCTCTCTTCCTCAGCTCCCCATTTAGGCTTTCCTGGCATGTCCCGCTGAGCGTGTGAGGTGTTGCTGAGGCTGTGATGAGAGTTCTTCAAAGTTCACTTTTGAAACAAGGACATGAAGTTACCTGAAACAGTGGGCTCACAGCTTGCTGAGCTCTGCAGCTCTCTGTGGGACTGGCTGCTGCCGTCAAAAAGAATAGAGCCGTCATTCTGCAGGAGGGTTTCTATGATAATAGGGTTTTTGCCTCCCAGAAATTGGAAAGGTGCTAATCTAGTGACTCATGAGCTACACAGAAGGAAAAAATGTACTCTGGGAATGAAACTGCATCATATTTTTTGAGTGCCTCGTCTCCTTACTTCTGCGGCAAGGCAAGCTGGGGCTTAGCTGTCAGAACAGAGCACATTGTCCTGGAAAACCTGCTGGAGTGATCTTTTACCTCTGTCTCTCCTCCGAGATGTCTGGTGATACAGGAATCTGGGAGGGGTGGGTACCAGCCAGATGGCTGGTTCACCAGACCCGGCCTGAGGCCACAGGCAAGGGGAGGTGGCCTGAGAATGGGTTTCTAAAGGAGAATCATGATTAAATTAGTGAAAGCCACGCCCAAGACAGGTTGGGTGAATGTGTGAGCATGTGCACATGTGTGCATTCAAGTTTAGTTATGTGAACACATGTGAGTGGGTTGGTTGTGTGGGCTTGTGAGCATGTGAAAGCTGGGGGTGTGGATGCCTGTGTGTGTGCATGTGTGTACACATGCAGATGTGCCCTCGTCTGAGTGTTGCTTCTCTTCTTTTGCCTTGGGCTCTAAATGTTTTTGCTTTTTTCAACCATGGTGTATCCTCTGAGCTTTAGGGACCTGAGCTACCAGTGGGTACTTGGGGTAGAAACCTGAGCAGGGCCTTGCTTCCTACTGGGGAGCACTGGAGTTTCAGTTTGGCACATGTTAGAGACAGGCAGCCCCTGTATCTGCTTCCTTAGGGGCAGGTGACTGCCTGGAGGGCTCAGAAGTGAGGCCCATCCTCAGCTACCTTGCTGTGTTCCCTTTGGTGGACGAAGTCCTTCTCAAGCTCCCAACTCCTGACATCACCTTTGGGATCTGGTCTCCCCCAGAGTCCCTGACCTTGGAGCATGACAGGACCTTGGGGCCCAGAAGGGTAGAAAGTCTTTCTACTATGGTTTTTCTCCCAGCTGCTTCCTACCAGCAGCTGCCAGACTGAGTCACGGGCCCCAGGCTCTCCCCTCCTCCTCCCTCCCACTCCCTTCATTCGCTTCATTGAAGCTAATGACCCTGACAGTACTTCCATTGTCTCCTCTTAATTCCAATTTCCTTTTGTCCCAAGGGGCAAATCAGCAGAGTGAAAACAGTGAAATGGCAGGCAGACTCTCCGTATTAATTAGGTGAGCATTAACACGGCGCTAAAAACATACCACCTCAGTAACAGGGTGCTGTGCTTTCCTCCCTTTCTCCTTTGCTTCTTCCTTCCTCAGCCCCTGCCAGATGTGGAAGAGCAGGCTCAAGCCCTCAGACAGTGGTGTCTGGGGACTAAGAATCATTGGGTCTGGGTGGACAGCTCTCAGAAGCACCTGGCTAAACAGATCCTGGAGGAGGAAGGTGTCCTGTCACCCCACCCCGTTCTGAGGTTGGAAACCTGCCAGTTGTCTAGCTTTTACTTTGTCCCATCAGATCAGTCACCAGGCCACATAAAGTAATCTCCTATATATGGCCCCTAAATTCTTCCACAGTCCTCTCTCCCCACTGACCTACTCAACACTGACACCCGCCTAGTCACCATGATGGCCTCCAAACTGGCTTCCCTGCCTGTGGCTTGCCCTGAGTCACATCCTCCATCCCATGTGTTGCACTTGCTGCTCCTCTTGAGCAGCATCTTCAGTGGGTTCCATGCCATCCTGTGCATATCTTCTTCTGGGCACAGTCTGCCAGGTCCTCTTGTCACTTGCTGAGCTCCTGCTCCTTATCCAGTTTCTTAGATGTCCTGTCCAGGAAGCTGGTGAGGAAAGGACATGTAAGCATGCTGGTGTTCCATCACAGTGTGGTTGATTCCAAACAGTACACTGGATTACCATTATTTTGGCTCTGCTGGCAAGAGAACAAAGGCTTTTGGAATTAGGGCAAAGGCAGGTGACAATGAATCATGACATGCAGTTGTGCATTTTGAAGGGAAAAATGAATGCAAGAGTCAGGTAAGACCACCATGCTGTTTTATTGCTAATCAAACTGGATTGGAGAGACTTGGCCCAAAGACAAAATGAGCTTCCTGTTTCTTCCCTCCTGGACAGAGTTTTTCCTCTCAGTCACAGTAGCAAAGCAGGACAGCTATAGGCTTCAAGTCCAGAGACCTTACTAAAGTGAAGGAGGATTAGGCTGGAACTGTAGGAGGAATTCCAAAAGGAACGAGTTGAGATGGGCTATCACTTATCTGTTTAATCCTTTTCAAGTGTTGTCTCAAGACAACCAGATGGTTGCTGCTTCTTTTGATGGTAGAATAAGAGAGGAGGTGAGAAGAAGCAGCAGTCTCTGATCAATATTTATATTTTGCGGGATAGCAGGAATGTGGAAGAGCTGTAATATGTGGCTTTCTACATAAACTGTCTTTGGTTTTCCACTCAGTCCCAGCCCCAGGCCCCAGCCCAGGACTTGGCCTGTTGCATACCACCAATATCATTTTGCCAAATAGAGGAAAGACCTTACATTATTGGCTTCATCAAACTTCAGAACTAGAAGGGATCTCAATGATGAAGGAACTGAGTCAAAGATCCAAGATGACTTATCCAAGGTCACAGAACTAATTGGTATCTCCGTTTCACTTTTAGCCTTCTTACTATGGGATCACACTCATTGCTCCACTTCTAGCTGAGATCTGAAGTCACTAGAGGGTCTGCCCATGGGAGTGCTGGACTTACAGAGAGCCTGGAGTACAGCCATCCCCAAGTGGCAATGTAGAAAATGTGCAGGGCTGTATGTTGTGAGATGTGCTTAGATCAATAAGGAAAGGTACTTCAGCCAATGTTAGCCTGGAGGGGAAGTGCGTTCTCTGAAGGGCCATTGGGAAAAGAATCAAGCTTGTGATGGATGTTCCAGGGGTGCAGGTTGGACCAATGAGAAACATTTTGTTTTGTGCACTTATTTATAAGCGCTGCACTGTGTGCCCAAAGGCAAGCCAGCCCTTGCTGTGGATGAGCATTTGTTTAGTAGAGTCACAAGTGTCACAGTGTCAGAAATACCCAGTGCTGGTTTTCACTGGTGGGAGGGGGAATGAAAGCATAGTGGAAGGTTCTCTGACTCTGCCTTGGAACAAAGGAATGTTGGGGTCATCAGAGAAGATTCAAGGAGATGCTTGGTTCAGTAGGAGAGTTTCCTAATCAGGACAGCTAATCAAAGCAGTAAGAACACCCTGCAAGCACAGTGGTTACACAAATGGCAGTTCCCATCCAATTCTGCATGGTTTTGATTCTCAGAATATGGAAGAGTCAGGACAAGAGCAGTAGGGCTGCCCAGTCCCTACATCCAAAATCAGATCAGACACACCTGCCGATAATTGTCTTCATTTGTTTCCTTATTTGATCTAATGCTGCAAAACCAGATTATATACTGCTATGATGACTCCACCACACCCTTCCACGCTTGCTTGAATTCCAGCTGGTGACCTGGACTTAGACAGTTTTTTGCAATACTGGAGTTTGAACTCAGGGCCTTATGCTTGCTTTGCAGGTGCTCTTCCACTGGAGACACGCCCCCAGCCCTTTTAGCTTTAGTTATTTTTCACAGTTCTGTCTGGGTCCAGCCTCTGACTGTCCTCCTCCTATTTCTGCCTCCACGATAACAGGGATTTCAGACGTGTGCCACTATGCCCAGATAGACTGAATTCTTAATCTACTTCAACGTCTTGTAACTAGGGCTCGGCAGGCAGTGTGGCTGGTGGGATGGAAGGGAGGATTCCCTCCCTTTTCCAGAGATGGGCTCTGTGGGGATTGCAGAATTGCCTGCTGAACTCTAAGGCTCTGTGGCTGTCTGAGAAGAGAGAGAGAGAGAGAAAGAGAGAGAGCGGGCGAGACAGAGAGAATGCGTGTGGTGATGAGAAGGATAACAGGCCCCTGAGCATCTGGAGAGGAAGGTTGCACACCTTCCTCTGTCTGTGGCCTGTCTGTGGCTTGCTCCTGCTTTGTTGTTCCTTCCCTGAGCTGTAGGATCTGTCACTATGGCTGCCTACACCTCCCTTCTCTCCTCTCCCATCCTCCCAAAGGACCCTTTTCTTAGCAGGCTCTCAGGTCAGCCCACCAAAGGCAATGGCAGCTGCTCCCTCTGGATGAGGAACAGCGAAGGGCTTGTTACCAACTCTTGAGCTTTCCTGAATACGTAGAGAGGATTCTAGAGACAGATTTGGGGACTGTTTTCCTATTTCTAGCTCCCTCTGCACTCAATACCCTAATAACATTTTCTGAGGAGTCTTCATTAGACTCTATTCCTCCCTAATTTTTGCATGGATCTTTGTCCTTTATCCATCCAAGACCAGTTCTTCTTTTGGGATTAATGAACATGATCTGCCACCAGAAATGAGACTGAAAATCAGAGGGAAAAGGGAGGCTCATGCCTTCTGTGTACCAAAGTTCACAAGCCTTAATGATAAGGTGGAGTACCTTTCACTTACAGTGCCCTGGCCACATCATGTCTGCTCTGCACAGCGCTCCTCCACTGAACATGCCCACCCCTTTGAACTTGCTTGGTTAGAATTTCACTTGACGTCAAATCCTTGTTTGCTAAGGCTGAAAAAGAGCAGCACACAGCCACTGCAATCCACCCCCGTGCTCTGTAGTACATTTCCCAGTAATTTTAGCAACTCCTATGTAGAAGGAGAAAGTATTATTATTCCCCTTTTTCAGATGAGTAAACTGAGGTTCCTTGAGGTCACAGACTTCAAGGTCATGAGGGAGTGTGGATCAGATTGCTTCAAGGAAAGGTTAGGCTGATACAACCTTTTAAAGTCTTCAATTTGTATTTTAGTTCCATGCCGTATTTCTTTAGAGTTTCAGCTAATTTACCTATATATTCTAGAAGTTTTCTGTTTTTATTTTTGATGGTACTAGGATTTGAACTCAAGGCGTCACACTTTTGAGGCAGGTACTCTACTGCCTGAGTCATGCCTCCAGCCTAGAAGCACCTTTTTTAAAGTGGTAGAGTGCCTGCCTCCCATGTGCAAGCCCTGGGTTCAATCCCTAGCACTTTTTTTTTTTTAAAGACTTTATGTTTAACGACTTTAAAAAAAAGACTCCCTCCAATCCTTAGTCTCTCTACCCATTAGAGGGGAGTCTGTGTTCTTTTCCCAAACCTGTGTGAGGTTGTGACAGAGGAAGCGATGCCCTGAGAGCAGGTTACAAAGAGCACACAGCTTCTGTTCTGTTCTTCTGGGACATTCACTCTCTGGATGTCTGGATGCTTCTCTTATTCCCTCTTGGAACCTAGCAAATACCCTGTGGGAAGCCTGAGCCAGATGGAGAAGCCACACGCAGGCACCTGTTCCCAGCCGAGCCCAGTGTTCAAGTCATCCCAGCCCAGGTGCCCGACATGAGGTTGAAGAAGCCTCCAGATGTTGGAGTTTCTCAGCTAAGGCCTCAGACACATAAAGCAGAGGCAAATCATTCCTGCTGTTCTTTGTCCAAATTTCTGACTCACAGGATCTGTGAGCATGATAAAATAATTTTTGTTCCATGCCACTTGGATCAAGTGGAATGGTTTGTTCCACAGCGACAGATAACTGGAACATCATGATAGACCAAAATGATGTGGGAACTTGATTTCTCAGACTTCCAATATTAAATTTATAATCACTTACAGTCTAGGTGTGTGCTGCTAGGGTACAGACAGACTGGTTTATGGGATTGAATGCTGCGCTTGGACGTGAGAGCAAGGCCACTTTAGCTTTCCTTCCTGCCAGTCACTTAGCTAAAAGGGAAAGTAGATTGTGCTATTAATCACCCTTTATCCTCCTTTCTTTCTACATCTGGAGAGATGTAGGTTCACAGGTCTCAGAGGTCAGCCATGAGCTGAGGGAGGGGCCCTGTTCCCCAAGGGCCTAATCAATACCTGCCTCTGAGCCAGCTTTTAGGAGCTGTTAGGGTGTCATTTACAAAACGACTATTGACCACAGAAAGTTAATTGCTGGTGGCAAATGCCTGCTTTAACACCCAGCTCTCTTGGGGGCCTTGGGCTGCTGGGCCTCTTGTGTGTGTGATGTGTCTCATAGTCAGGGACTAAATGGGCTGTAGGAAGTGTCAGAAGGCATGTGCATGAGTGTGCATGTTTGAGAGGTGTTCGGGGAGGGCTTTGAAGTACGAGAACATTCTGAGTCCTATATGAGCAGCAGACAAGGCAGTAGACTATGGGCAGAATCAGGCTACTCTGAGCTGTATCTTTTTTGTAGTTGAAATTTTTTTAAGGAGCCTACTGATAATGGAGGCTCCTCTTCTCCCGGTCTTTTCTTTAACCACCTCTTCCACAAACTGAGTGAGATACAAATAGTCAGTCCTGACCACAGCTACCAGGGAATAAGAAAAAGGAAAGCCGCTGACCTAACTGGAGCCAGAGTAGAACCTAGGCAGTCAGCTAGGTCACTGATTGGATTATGGAAATATAATGCATTTTCCAAAATTTTTTCCTGTACGGATAGTATACATGTTTATGCTGGTTTTCCTTCCTCTCCCCTTTTTTACCTGTATCTATTTTATAGACTATTGAATTCTATACCTGTACACTGAGAAGTCTCATTTCTCAACAGATACATATAAATTTCATTTTAGGGATGTACTATCATTAAAAGAGATTCTAGCAATGGAGATTTAGATGAGTGTTTCTGAAACTCTAAGGTGCATAGGAATCACCTGCAGATCTTCCTGAAATGTGGATTCTGACTCGGTGGGTGGGCTCTAAGAGTGTGTCTTTTCAGTCCTGGGATTGAACTCAGGGCCTGAGTTCAGACTAGGCAAGCGCTTTACCACTCGAGCCATGCTAGCAGCCCAAGGGTATCTTTGACGAGCGCCCAGCTGATGCTGATGTTTGTGATTGGTTGAACACCCTTGATAGAAGGGATCCAGACTTCTTTAATATTTTTTCATTATAAATAATGCTGCACTAAGTATTTTTTGTAAGGGGCTTTCACAATGTGCAGGTCTGCCCCACAGGAGGAGTTTAGAGAAATATAACGTCTGGCCAAAGATATGTGCCTTGGAAAATGAGACAGATCCCGCAAGCTGCTCTTTATAGAACGGGCACTCCGCCAATCCTCTGTGTGAGTGTTGGTTGTTCCCCTGTCCTTGCTAATAGGAAGCATGAATTGGTCTGTTTTCTGTTGCTATAACAAAATACTGGAGGTTGAGTACTTTAAAAAGAAAAAAGACTTATTTAGCTCACAATTTGAAAGGCTGGGCTTCTGGTAATGGCCTCATGGTGGGTGGAATTATGGTGGGAGTGTGTGCAAGAGGGAGGGAGGGATCACATAGCAAGGTCATGAACCAGAGGGACTCAGGGTCTAGGCTTGCTTTTTTTTTTTTTTTTAACAACAGCTTTCACTCATGCACCCTCCTTATTTCATGAAATCATTTTGTTCTAACTCTCAGATTGCATTTTCCACATTGGGGTTTTCTTTCTCATCATTAGAGATCATGTTCTAAGTCAGTTTTCCCAGAGCACATCGCCGTCACTTTCTTCCAAAGTTGATTCCACGTGTCTGTATCCATGAGTAATAATATCATTACAGAAGCTAACCCTGGCCACAAACACCCATGCTGTACCTCTCAGTTGTTTTACCCATTTTTCCTGTAAGCATCTATTTACAAACTTCATGGCACAGTTGCTTACTCTAGTCTTTTTTTCTTTTACTTAATTTGCCTTTTTCTATGAGTAACGCATTAGTATAGATATAAATGTTCAGTTGTAAATGTCAAATGGTCTATGTGGCTTGTATTGAAAGTGTGTTTTTTAATCCCTTACTTCTCGCTCAACCTTCAATTTCTGCACTCAGGCAATGAAACTGCTTTGGATTCTTTAAGATTTTCTGCATATTTCTAGAGAACATTCACATAGCTGTTTCTTAATGTTTTAAAGTTTTAGGTATAATCTATTGATTTCTTAAAATGGAAATGTACATTAGCTTTTTTACCTTATTTACCCCCATTTCTTCTCTAAAATTTCCTAAGCTAGTTATGTTACCCTCTCTGGATTAAATACACAGTCAATGTTGATATTATTTTGATTAGATGTGTCTTATTTAAAGTTGAGATGTGGTAAATCACAGTTACAGTCTCCTTGTGTAATTTCTGGTTTCTCTACAGTTGTATTGACTTTTTCTTTCCCCCCATATTTATCATTAATTTCCTCCCAACTCTCTGACACAAGTATAATACTTCTCTCAGAGTGTTCAAACACTCCAGGATTGTTCCTTCCGGAGGCCCCTGGTCTCTTGCTCCAGAGAGGGTGGCGCCCTTCTAGGCTGCTGCTCAAAGTCACTCTAAGCTCCCTTCAGCAGTCCACTGGGGCATCCTTTGCTCTGTTCTTTGATGGATCCATGCCCTCTGGGTACCCAGAGCTTTCTCTTAGTCTACTCTAGGTTTGGGTGGATCATCTTCCAGTGGCTTTCTGAGAAAGGGAGGATCACATTTTTTTTTTTGTCTGTAAATTAAGTCTTAATTTTTTTCTTGGTAGGACAGGGGTTTGAACTCAGGGCCTCATGCTTGCTAGGTAGGTGCTCTACCATTTGAGCCACTCCACCAGCACTCATTCTTATATTTTAGACTTCGTATTCTTTAGCTATCAACATTATGCATAGTACCTGAGACAACACATGGCTGGTGGCTTAATGCAGTTTCAGTTACCATACTTGATCATCCTCACATGATGTGCCATTTAATAAAAGAATGGACCAGGTATAATTTCTGAACTACCCAAATCAAAGACTCACTAAGAAAACAGAATGCAATCCCACCATATGAGCTGAGGACAACATTTTTGAGGATTATTACCTCTGAAAATGCTCTCGTTTAGCTTTCATAGTTAATGGATGATTTGGCTAGATATAGAACCCTGATTTGGATATAACTTTCCATCAGAATTTGAAGTGAGGCATCTCTCACTTCTAGTATTGCTAACAAAGTGTTCTGATCCTTGATTCTTTGAATGTGACCCCAACTTCTCCCATCCTCCTCTGCCAATGCGTCATCTGTCTGAATGTCTCTGCGATCACTTTGTTATATCAGGATCCTGAGGCTTTACCACAATGTGCAAAATTGTTTACATTCACTGTGCCAGGTGTGTGTGTGTGTGTGTGTGTTGGGTTTGATGATAGGACTTTTCAATGTGGAGATGCATGATGCATTCTCTTCATGTCATGAATAAAAAAGTATTGATGTTTTGGACAAGTTCCTTTCATTCTCTTTCTAAAATTCATATTACTATTATTGCTATTTTTAGTGGGACTGGGGTTTGAACTCAGTTTGCAAAAACTTCACGTCCTTGCAAAGCAGGAGCTTTATGACTTGTGCCACACCTCCAATTCATTTTGCTCTGGTTATTCTTTTATTTCATGTTATTTAGTTTTTCTTTTTTATGGTTGTTGTACTGGGGATGCATTGTGACATTTTGCTCTGGTTATTTTGGAGAGAGGGGATCATGAAAGGTACTTGTCCAGTCTGGCCTTGAACTACGATCCTCCTCTTCTTTCAACCTCTCAAGTAGCTAAGATTACTGGCATGAGCCACTTGTGCCCAGTCTAAAATTCATATTATTATTGGACATTTTACCTAGAGGACTGTTTCTCTAATTTTTCTTTCTTTCCTATTTTCAATCTCTTTTATCCTTTTATTCTTTTTTCTAGGAGATGTTTTTATCTTTGTTTTCTAATCTTTGAGGGAGAGTGAAATATCTCATCTCAAGTATGTTTCTTTTTTTTGAGACAGGAATGCCGGAGGCATGATTCAAGTGGTGAAAACTGCTCAGCAGACACAAAGGAATGAAGCCGAGTTCCAACCCAGTACCATCAAAACAAAACAAAACAAAAGGTTGTGAAAATTATCATTGTTTTCACTGTTAACCTGTTCTCAGTTTATGGACTAAAATTATTGAAACCTCATAGGTTAAGGAATAAATTTCTTTTTTGTTTTTTTTGTGGTGCTGGGGTTTGAACTCAGGGCCTACACCTTGAGTCACTTCACCAGTCCAATTTTTGTGATGGGCTATTTTGAGACAGGGTCTCTTGAGCTATTTGCCCAGACTGGCTTCAAACCAGGATCCTCCTGATCTCTGCCTCCTGAGTAGCTAGGATTACAGGTGTGAGCTACTGGTCCCCAGCTCGCCTACATTTTCTATTGCTTTTTTTTGCCCTCTTTTTTTTTTTGTGAGACTGGGGTTTGAACTCGGAGCTTTGTACTTGCAAAGCAGGCACTCTACTGTTTGAGCCACATCTCCAGTTCTGTATTGTTTTTTAAATTCACACTATTGTATATTGTTCAGTTTCCTGGATCTGCCCCATCCTCTGATTGTTTATTTACTTTGGCATCCTATTCTTGTTTCCATGGATGCAGCAGCATCTTTTACCTTTTAGAGGCTATTAATGTGTTGTCTGGGAGGTTTTCCTCTGTACCCCCGTCTTGATTCACTTTCTAAAAAATTTTTTTCCTATGTGTTTAGGATCTGTTTTTCATATTAGAGCCTTTCTTAAATCTATTGATTCTTGACTGGTTGATGTTTAAAAATGAAGCACTAGTATGCAGATTGGAAGTTCTAGTACACAGGCCAGATTTTTGGGTGGTAGGTTTCACTGGGGGAGAGGGGTGATTCACTGGGAAGAGACCCGGCTGCTTTTCTGAGGTCCCCAGCACCTCACTATGCTACTGTCTTTCCTTTGACCAGTCAGTTCCCTTGGAGAGCAATCTGACAGTTGGCCTCCTTCCCTGTTTGGTGGAGTAGAAAGTGTGGAAGGTAGCTGGATGCCTACTCCTGGGAGTTGGTTGGGGGAAAAAGTTCAGGAAGGGGAAACTTGTTATTGGAGGGTCAGCACAGCTATCTTGAGTTTTACATTGGACAAGAGAAGTTTTCAGGCAAGATGTGACACGTACGGAATGTATAGTTTATTAGGATAGAAAAAGCACTTTCAGGGGTGAAAGTGGGTCATCTCAGAAAGGGAGATTGAGAACAACCATAATATGTATCCCAGTTTAAGCTTCTATTGAAGCTTAGGGAGCCTGGAGAGTCAAGTTCCTCCCCAAGACCAGCCCAGAGGAGTGATTGACATGAAAGTTGTGGAAGAATTACATTAGTCTCAAGAATCCTCTGTGCATGAGAATATCATGACCTCTTAAGAAAAACCCACTGGAGAAATTTAAAAGTACAATGAAATTATGACATGGTAATGGTTAAAGTAACCTACCTTGACCTGATTAAAGTATAGCCTGTTTCTTTACTTGGGACCAGATGCAGAAGGCCATAAATGACACTATACATTCCAGAGCAAGGTTAATCTTGAGGAAGATCTGGCCATAGAGGTCCTTCTCCTTATTGGTTCACACCAGGCCTTCTTCCTACAGTCATGTGGGGAGTTTTGCAGGTGTTTCAAAAAGATGTGGAGCCACACCATCTCTCGCAATAAAGGAAATGCAAATTAAAACCACACTAAGATTCCACCTCACCCCTGTTAGAATAGCCATCATTAGCAACACCACCAACAACAGGTGTTGGCGAGGATGCGGGGGGAAAAAGGAACCCTTTTACACTGTTGGTGGGAGTGTAAACTAGTACAACCACTCTGAAAAAAAATTTGGAGGCTACTTAAAAAGCTAGACATTGATCTACCATTTGATCCAGCAATACCACTCTTGGGGATATACCCAAAAGACTGTGACACAGGTTACTCCAGAGGCACCTGCACACCCATGTTTATTGTGGCACTATTCACAATAGCCAACTTATGGAAACAGCCAAGATGCCCCACTACTGACAAATGGATTAAGAAAATGTGGTATCTATACACAATGGAATTTTATGCAGCCATGAAGAAGAACGAAATGTTGTCATTTGCTGATAAATGGATGGAATTGGAGAACATCATTTTGAGTGAGGTTAGCCTGGCCCAAAAGACCAAAAATCATATGTTCTCCCTCATATGTGGACATTAGATCAAGGACAAATGCAACAAGGGGATTGAACTTTGATCACAAGATAAAAGCGAGTGCACACAAGGGAGGGGTGAGGATAGGTAAGACACCTAAAAAATTAGCTAGCATTTGTTGCCCTCAACGCAGAGAAACTAAAGCAGATACCTTAAAAGCAACTGAGGCCAATAGGAGAAGGGGACCAGGAACTAGAGAAAAGGTTAGATCAAGAAGAATTAACCTAGAAGGTAACACCCACGCACAGGAAATTAATGTGAGTCAACTCCCTGTATAGCTATCCTTATCTCAACCAGGAAAAACCCTTGTTCCTTCCTATTATTGCTTATACTCTCTCTTCAACAAAATTAGAGATAAGGGCAAAATAGTTTCTGCTGGGTATTGAGGGGGTGGTGAGGGGGAGAGAGAGGAGGCCAGGTGGGTGGTAAGGGAGGGGGTAGGGGCAGCGGGGAGAAATGACCCAAGCATTGTATGCACACATGAATAATAAAAAAATTAAAATTAAAAAAAAGAAGATGTGGAGCCAAAGTCTAGATCTAGAAGAGTTTAGCTTGCAGCATGTGAGCAAGCAGGAGAAAGAGAGAGAGAGAGAGAGAGAGAGAGAGAGAGAGAGAGAGAGAGAGAAAGACTTTCATGATGGAAGCACTGAATGGAGGATTCTCCATTTTAGGGTTCCCTTTATATAACCCCATTGCTCGTGTCTAACTGCTACCTATCAAACTCACCTTTAACACATAGACACTATCTGGGTGTTCAGAGCCCTTCCCAGTCTCCTTGTGAGCACCTAGACTTGTAGCTGCCTGGCTACAGGAAGGGGGTGCCCAACAGCATCTTGTATAGACTTTGAGCCACTCTGCTTATTTCAACTACACCTACATCCTTCCTGGAAGATCCCTGGCACAGCCTTGTCTTGAGCTGGTCTGGAGCCCAACTGTGCCTGCACAGCTCTGCTTCCCACCTCCCTATACCTGTTTGCATCTGGTACAGGCAGTTAGGCTCAGCTCTGGTTAGGCAGCTACATCTATCTGCTCCCTCTGCTTTTTTTTCTCTCAAATTCAAACATTTTGTTTACATCTCTTCTTTTGAGATGTAAACATCTCTTCAACAACATTTTCTTTGTTGTGGCTTTATTCCTTTTTCTGTCCTTGTACTGTCACTTGTTTAGTCACATCCAGGAGGAAACAGAGATAACATGTTCACTCTTGTGGTTAGCTGGAACCTGTCTGTGCTTTCTTTGCCAACCTTTCTAAATCACTTTGCTTTAGGTGTGTCAGAGGGATCAAACAGAAAGCCTCATCTTATCTCTCTTTGGCTTCAAATCCTCAAGGATCCCAATGTTTTCCCAGGATGAAAGCCTGAGATCCTACCATGGGTGGCAAGGTCTGTATGATTTGTCTCCTCCCCTGTCTCCTCCAAGGCAGTGCTTCCTTCACTTACTCTTTCCCCAACAGGCTGAATTTTAAACCTGCTACTCCCTCTCCCTGCAACACTGTCCTCAACTGCCCATGACCTGGTTAAGTTGTGTAATGCTCCAGTGTCTGTCCTAATCTCCTTCCTCAAGGCAGCCTCTCCTGCGTCTAGAGCAGGTCACATTCCAATAGTCCTCTATACCTAAACTTAAATTTAAGTAGTGGCTGGATGTCTTTGTCCTTCATTAAGATCTAAGAATTTAGCTTTAGAGGGGAGTTTTTGCTGGAGGCAAGGAGGTAGAGTTGGGACCCATGGGGCCAGAGAGTGTTGGAAGCCCTGGCATTAGCACAGCATTTGCTAGTGAATGAATGAATGAGCTAATTAATTATTAAGTGTGCACCTGCATTCAGAAATAGAGTATGAAGAAACTTAGAGGCTGCCTGGCTCAATATCTACTTATTTTTGGGTGGTATTGGGGTTTGAACTTGGGGCTTTGTACTTGCTAGACAGGTGCTCTACCACTTGAGCTGTGCCTCCAGCCCTTTTTTGCTCGAGTTATTTTGGAGATAGGATCTCACTTTTTTGCCCAGGCTGACTTGGATTACAGTCCTACTATTTTACACTCCTTGTAGCCGGGATGATATGTGCCTGCCACTCCACCCAGCTTTTTGCATTGAGATGGGGTCTTGAGAACTTTTTGGCCCAGCCTGGCCCAAAACCTCTAACCTCTGGCTCTCAGCCTCCAAAGTAGCTAGAATTACAGGCTTGACTCACTGCACCCAGCGTCAGTATCTACCTTTCATAGCTGAAGACATCAAGGCTTGGAGACATAATGGAAAGTTTCCCCAAACATACATGCATGCAGTTTTCATATCTACTGCTATTAAAAATTCCCTGAGGTGTTTTTCATCACTCTCAACTTTTAGAAGAAGAAATTGGGGTTCAGGGAACTAAAGAGGTAAGTGTCAGAGCTGAGATTAGCACTAAAGTCTGTTTATCTGCCTCCAGTGCCCAGAGATGCCTTTATTTCACAGTGCTTTGAGTGATAACATTCGGATCTCATTGGGTTGGAACCTGCCGGGAACCAGGGAAATGAGCACGTAAGTCAGCTTTTTTACTATATCAATCCCTAAACCTCATGGCTTACAACAATTAGCATTTCACTCTTACTTATGGGTCTTCAGGTTACTATGACTCTGCTGCACATGGCTGTGCTTGGCTCCAGTGTAGAGTCAAGTTCAGGTCTACTCTATGAGAATTTCCATCCCAAGATGAGGCTGAGGGGGCCTCCATGCTCTGGGCATTTTTTTTTTCATGGTAGAGAGCTGAAGCTCAATAAATATACAGCACTTCTCAAAGCTTTGGACCTGTATGCCTTATGTACTCCGTTCCCTTGGCCAAAGCAAGTTGCATGGTCCAGCCTAATATCCTAGGTGTGAGAGGCATCCCCCATGGGCGAGAATGAACACTGGCTGAACAAAACAGCCAAGCACAAGGTGACACAGAATGACTTTTATGGACAATGACAACATTCAACCTAGGGGTTCACCAGCCTAATACTAAAGCCTCGGGAGAAGACCCTTCTCGCACCCCAGATATTAAACCCTTGACATATCTAACCACAAGCTTCTGTTTCACTCAAACATCACTGGTGAGGCAGTACTGGATGTCAGAGGGGTACCTACCCTGATGTGTTAGTGCCCATTGTAGGGAAGCTTCAATTTACTTGTCTCCCGAGAAGGTTTAATAATTACTTAGCCTTTGAAACAAACTCACAATAGAACGGAAAGCAGGAAAATGAGCACACAAAATCTATTACTTGTCTAAAGCATTGGAATATTAGATTCAAATAGGATCAAGTAGCTGACTTTTGTAGAGAGCTTAAAGGGATAGGGGCTTGGGCTTCTGGGGCACAGGGAGGTGGGGTTGTAAGCCCGTGGCATTAGACAGTACTTGCTGGTGGATGAATGAATGAATAAATTGCATACCTGGACTCAGTAGAGCATGGGAAAACTTAGAGGTTGCCTGATCCAACATCTACTTTTTATAGCTGAAAACACTGAGATGCAGAGACATAAGGGGAAGTTGCTCCAAACACAAGGCACACAAACACATGCACAAGATTGCAGCCACCTTAGTCATCTCTGTCTGGGCCAGGTGTCAGCCCCTGCCCCCCCAACTCTTCTTCCTGTATAAAGACCCCTTCTAGACAGAAAGAGGGGATAGTTGATAGAAATGCCTGTCTGGGCTTGCTATTTGCTAATGTAGATAGATGTAAATTTCTTTTTATAAAAGGGCAGCCTTTCAGAGCCCTTCCTCTGTCTGTAGAGGTCTGTAGTCTCACTCAAAAAATGCCATATTTGGGGTGGGATATTTGATTCTCCTACACATTGTTAACTAGTCATTAAGTATGTCAAGTATGCCCCCAAATATATATAAATGCAAATTACACGTTTAGCCCCTTGTCTGACCTGGCTACTCACCCTTTCTCTAGGGCTACATGGTTTAGTAGCTGGAATCTGCCATAGCCACAGACTCTGTAGAAAGAAAGGCAGTAGAGCTCAGTTAAACCCAGAGAATCACCTGAGGTTACAAGTTAATAGGGTAGGCCCCTTTCTTTAACAACAAACATATTTTAGATGTCTTTAAGTGCTGGGTGCTCTGTGGGTACTGGTGTGTGTGTGTGAGTGTGATGTGACATTGCAGAGTAAGAGGCAGGGTGGAAAGCAGCTTGCATTCAATATCATGAAATGCTATAGTTGGAGGGCCCTAGTGGCCTTGTCAACTACCCCCCTCAAACAGGGGAATGTCATTTTACCCAGTTAGTGGAGTGGCAGAGCTGGCTGTAGATTGGAAGTGCTCTTCCCTGTCTTCAGAGAACACTGAAAATCCATTTTGAGAGAGAACCCCTGGGTGGAGGGATGACAGTGCTGGGTGGCTACCCTGAAGGGTGGCATTTACTGTCCGTGATCAAACATGTATGAACTGGGCTTCCTGAGGCACAGAGGTGGCCTGTATTCCTAGTCCCTCGTCTGGAGGCTGGGGCCATCTCTGTTCTCATTGATGACTCTGGAGCTTGGGAATGTGAGGTGGGCAGGCTAACAGCCTTTGCAGCTCATTTAAATCATACCAAGGTGTGTGTGTGAGCCCCTGTTTCTCCTCTTGGCTTAATCCAAATCATATTAAAAACAAGAATCTCTCCAGCCTCTGTTAATAAGTGGTTTATGCTGCTGCGTCGAGTTGGGAGATTTGTCTGCCTTTCATTCATTCCTCATCCTTTTCCCTCCTCCCCTCTCTCCCCCCTTCCTCCTGCACTTGTAGATGGCAGGAGAAAAAATAGAAAGATAGTTAACATACATCTGTTAAAATAAGGATTTATTTTTTTTAAGAGCTCATTGCCTAGGTTTCTTTATTCCCCCCAGTCTGGCTTCTGGGCCTCCAGGATCCTGAGGAGGAGGAGGAGGAGGAGGAGGAGGCAGCAGGGGAAGAGAAGTGGTTTCTAGGCCTGTCACCCTTGTGCCCAGTGTGCCCACCTGGGCTATGCCCCTGCAGGGTGAAGCCATTGTTGCAGAGGCTGGGCTTTGGGAGGGTAGGGTGTCCACACCACAGGTCTGGAGGCTCAGCAGGAATGAGAGCACTGGAGAAGGAGTCTGGCTCTACCAGGTTTTGTGGTTTGAATTTGTCAAGTCTCATCATCCCGGGCCTCCATTTCCCTTGCTGCACAACAAGAAGACGGGTCTACACTCATGTAGGGGAGCAGTAAGCATGGGAGGGGGAGGACTGGGAAAGCATTTAGGTTGCAGCTTGTTTATTGCAGGCCCTGCTCATCCAGAGGTGACATTAGGGATGGGGGCTGGGACAGTAATGGACTCCTTCTTTCCTCCAGATACCAAAAATATTGAGGGGTCCTGGGGACAGGCAGGAGAAGAGGGAATTTCAAGGCTCTGTGCTTGCAGGAGAGTGTGTAGAGACTCCACCATCTGACAGGGTGGCTCTATCTGGGAACCAGCCCTGTGAGACCTGTCTTTTGGTTGGCTCTGTCTTCAGGGACCTTAAATAGTCTTGCCTAGGACAGGAATACAAATGGCAGCACAAAGACTGGGTTGGGCCGGGTGAGGGCCACCCCAGCCCAATGTGTGATACCAGGGACAGTGTCTCCTGTCTCTGCCTCATGCCATGCTGGTCTCCACTTCAGGACCATATGCCTCCAAATATCCTTCTTCAGACAGCGTACAAAACAGAACTGTCCCAACCCCACCCCAACCAAAGGGACATATGGACTCTTGTCTCCAGTCCTTTTTCTCTCTTCTAGACATGATGATGACCAATGCCTGTGGCTTTCCCAGCTTCCCTAGGAGCTGGTGACAAGAAGGAAGGGAAGGGAAGGAAAGGGAAGGGAAGAGAAAGGAAAGGAAAGAAAGGGAGGGGAAGGGGAGGGCAGGGGAGAAGAGCAGAAGGGAGGGTGCTATTCTTAGCATCTCAGGATGCTTGTATCCAGGTGGGCAGGAAGACTGCAGACGTTGGCCAGTCTAGTGTCTAGCGCCCCATCCTTGCCTGGACTGTGGGGCTCCTACGTAAGCTTTCAAACCAGAGCGGGTGCTTCAGAGCTGGGGTTTGGGAATGAGAAACTCAGTGACTCCAGAATAGAAACACCATGTTCAAGTGGGTTGCACTCCAGTCCCTGACATTTAATTAGCTTCTTTTTCAGCTCCCACACTTGAAGAGTACCTGTTATTTCTTTTCTTTTACTCACAATACACTGTAAGCCGGGAGCATTTTCCTGAGCTCCCGAACCTCTCGTCAGAAGTCAATCACGTTGGAAGCATGATAAATAGTTCTGCAAGTCTGCTGAGGAAGGTGGCAAATGTGGCTCAGGAAGCAAGGAGTTTCCCGAGACGACAAGGAGATGACGGTGAGGGCAGGTGGCCAGCACAGACTCTCAGATCTCCATCTGTCCACTCCTGTCCACATATCCCTAGACAGGTCACCACCTCTCCAAGTGAGTGTAGGCATCTTCTGGACCTCTGGGCCACTAGTGACTGAAACCAGCAAGGAAGAGCACAGTGGAGCTGTTGGTGACAGTCCAGCAGTCCTGCCTGCACTAGGTGGCTGGAGGGAGGGTCACATGCACAATCTCACACAAATGGCAATGACAGTACTGGAAAAGGCCATGAAGGAGAGTACAAAGCCTACGCTTGGACTAGACTGGGAGGTTATGGCAGAAACCGTGGGGGTGGGCAGAGGGGAGGCAAGGGGAGGTGTGAGTGGAAAGATTAAAGCAGAGGAAGCTGTGGGTGCTAAGCCCCTGAGGAAGGTGGGAGCTGGGAGCCTCCCATGAATGGAGGCTTTCTCTTTCCTTGCTGCCATCCCTCTGCTTGTGGCCTGGCCACTGCATGAGTCTCGTCTCAAACCTGTTGACCCCTTTCCTCAATTCCTTTGAACCTACTTTTTAGTTGCCAAAATACATTCACGTATCCAGAAGTAGCTAGGGTCCACTGAAATCAAGACTCATACACCATGGCTCCCATAACCCTCTTGTTTTTCACCATTTTCCTGCCTGTGGCCTCAGTTTCACTGGGCTGGGCAACTCTATCTCTCAACAACCCACTCTGGGCTTTTCTGTCCCCTGCTATGCTCTCACCTGGAACCAATTGCCCTCTTTTGCTTCAGCCTCCCTCAGTACAAGTACAACAGACCACCTGCCCCACCCCGTGTCTTTTGTGGGACTAAGATGGCTTTATTGGGTCAAGTAAGGGCCTGGAGTGCTTGAGTGCCCATCTCACTGCCATGTGTGGCTCTTTAACCCTGAGCTGCCTGGGTTGGAAAGCAGGGTCAGGTGTACAACATGGAATTGTGGGAGGAACATGGGCAGGCGTTCTGAAAGACTGGGGTCCAGCCTCAGCTCTGCCATCTGAGCACATTATCGAACTGGCCTCTAGTTTTATGGAGACAGAAGGAGCCCCTGTTAGGTTACTGTGAAGGTCAATGCTGTGACTGAGGCTGTGTAATGGACTTGAAGCCTGGTAGTTGCACATTTTAGGAGCTACAAAGATAGAGGTGACTTTCTGGAGAAAACCTTAATCTCATTCTTTACATCACGCTGGGAATGAGGGTTTGGACTTAAAGAGACAGAGCCCCAGCATTCACAATGCTTTTCTCCCTCCTCCTTTATTTCCTACCAAGGGAGTGTGGCATTGGTACCTGGCCTTAACCTTCTGCAGTAGGTGAGGTTATCTGTGTCTATTGGCTCCTGGGTCCTGAGTTGGCACACATGGCTCACTGTTGAATGGCACAGGGCTCTTTCCCCCTGCCTTGGCTGGCTTCCTTGGACCCCCTGGGAGAGGCAAGGACCTTGATCCCTTTTGTTACCTACCCGAGCAGAACTGTAGGCAGTGGAAAACATCACCTCATTAAGATTTGTGAAATTTCTGAGGAACGTCTCTTTTTGATCAGAAATTATGCTTGCTACTTGATGTTCTGGAACCACACAAGCCCATGTGCAGATTCTTATTCTGTGGTTTATTAACTATGAAACTCTGGGCAAATTACTTCTCTGAGTGTTAGTTTTCTCCTCAGTGAAACGGGGACAGTGGTATTATGTCTTTACAGCAATACTCCTGGCTCAGTGAGGTACTCCTCTAATCCCTAGCATGTCTTTTCTGAGCACCTTCTAAGCGCACAAGCAATTGTAGTGCTGGGGATCATGGGCAATGCATCCTGCCTTGCACAGCTTATGTTCTAGTGGGGGTGGGAGATGGACTATAGATTATGGAAATAAAATACATTATAGAAGGGGAATTGGGGGGTGTTGGCAGGGGTGGGGCTGCAGTTTGACTGGAGAGGTCAAGGCACATCTTCACGAGAAGGTGACATTTAAGCAAAGACACAAAGGAGGTGAGGGTGTGAGCTTAGAGGAGGTGAGGGAGTGTCCCAGCAGAATGAAAGCCAGTGCAAAGTCCCTGAGGGAGGGGAGGGCCTGGTGTATCTGAGGAGCAACAAGGAGCACACAGGTCAGAAGCAGAGAGAGAAAAGAGGAGAGAGCTGGGAGCTCCAGGGAAGCAGGGTGTGGGAGTTGGTAAAAATTAGGTGGGCTCTGCAGGCTATTGTAATGAGTCTAGTCTTTTCTCTGAGAGAAGCAGAAGACTTTGAGCAGAAGGTAATATAATTTCACTGATATTTTCACAGTGCTATACTGGGTGCTCTCCTGAGAATATTTTCTGCAGGATCATGGGAAGAAACAGTACAGCCTGTGGGAAGCATCTATAGTGGTTCAGGTGAGAGGCAACGGGGTTTGGGCTAACCTGCTCAGCAGTGGATTTGGTGAGGAGTGGTTGGATTCTGTTTTTCTCCTCTTGTGGTGCCGGGGTTGAACCCAGGGCCTTGCACATGCTAAGGAAACATTCTGCCACTGAGCCACACCTCCAACTTCTTTCTGAATATATTTTGAAACTAAGCCTATAGGAATTTGCAACAAGTTGGATATGGGGAGTGAGAGAAAGAAGCTGAAGATGATGTCAAAGTTTTGGGCCAGAGCAGTTAGAAGGCTAAGATGTGGAACAGTGTTTACCGGAGTAGTTTTGTGGGTGAGGTAAGTTGTGTTTGGGCCTACTGGCACCCATCAAGGGCTTGCTGCACAAAGCACATAGAAACCAATATGATGGCACCAGGGTTTTGCAAAAAGTAAAAGCTTTACTTTTATTTTCTTATTTCCCGTTCCTTTTTTCCTCCCTCTCTCCTTTCCTTCCTTCCTTCCTTCTTTCCTTCTTTTTTAGACAGGCTATCTCTATGTAGCCCAGGAGACCCCAAGTGTTGAGATTACAGGTGTGTCCCACCACACTAGGTCAAGGAAAAGCTTTTATTGAGGACCAGCCTTCAAGGAGACAGGAATCCCATTCAAGTCTGTCTCCCCCAATCAGTTGGTAGTATGGGTATTTATCCAGGAGTGGAGAGAGCAGAATCTGCTTGTTGGTTTGATGGTAAGCAGGAGGGAGCTTTAGATTCTTTTGTGCAGATGTCGATGGTCATCATACCTCTTCACAGGTCACATGTTTCTTGTGGCAGGGGGAATGATGTCCTGCACAGAGGACTTTCAGCTTGTGATGTCAAAAGATCTCTGTTTGGGGGAGCTGGTTTCTTCTGCACATATCCATTCCTTTCTTTTTACCTTTTTATTGTTGGGCTGGGAGAACATTGTGGCACTTACAAAAGTTCTTACAGCATATCAAATTCTTAAGAGATGTTTTTCAAATGGATTTTGGAGGTATTTCCTGAAAACAACTTAAACACTTTGTGGTTTAAGGAATTTATGTTTGGGTGTGCCCAGGCTGAGACCAGTTTCACTATTAGACACTCAAGTGCAGCTAGAAAAGCATGGGCTGCGCACAGGAAATCAATGTGAGTCAACTCCCTGTATAGCTATCCTTATCTCAACCAGCAAAAACCCTTGTTCCTTCCTATTATTGCTTATACTCTCTCTACAACAAAATTAGAATTAAGGGCAAAATAGTTTCTGCTGGGTATTGAGGAGGGGGAGAGGGAGGGGGGAGTGGATGGTAAGGGAGGGGGTGGGGGCAGGGGGGAGAAATGAACCAAGCCTTGTATGCACATATGAATAATAAAAGAAAAATGAAAAAAAAAAAAAAGCGTGGGCTGTGGGAGGCAAGAGCCCAGGAGAGTGAGTTGGGTTGGAGACATAAATCTAGGAGTCCTAGCATGGCAGTAGGATTTAAAGCTGGCAGGATTCATGGCATACCCAAGGGATTCAGTGCAGGTTGAAGGGAGACCAGGACCAAGGACAGAGCCCTGGGCTCGCCAGGTGGAATTGGGCCTCCTCAGCAGTCTCCCTTTATGCAGGGCACCCTTCAACCTTCCACCTGGAATTCAGAGTCTTAGGAGGGAACTCTGAGGTATCCCAGTCAGGATCATCTGAACTTCTCTGGGGTTCTTGATAACTGAGCTGAGGACTTAAGCTGGAATGGAGCTCTGTGTCGAATGACTGAATGGGGTGCATGCCACCTCTGTCAGCAGAACTGTGTCTTGTATTCTAAAAGTAAAAAACTCAGGTAAGAAATTCCTGCAATGTTTTATGCTCTTAATATTAAACTCCTTCCTTGTTCTGAACAAGTATTGTGGCCTGATTTCTTTTCAGTCTCTCGAATTGATTTCCGAGTCTCCTTTCTCTTGTATCCTTACTTTGTGTCCTAAGACTTCTCTTATTTTAACAATATCTCTTTTCATGTGTGCATTTTGCCTGTTTACTATCACACCAGATGTACCAAATGTATATTCGCCATCTTTTGGAGCTTGTTTACTTGGAGTGCAAGGCCTGGCTGTTGAGCCCAAAGCATTTTATGGAAAAGTGCATGTACAGAGAATCCTAAGTCATTCCTGTGGATGAACTAATGCAGTTGATGCCTTGAAACTGGGACCTGAAAGGAGTTTTGAAAGTTTTCACAACAAAGAAATGATAAATGTTTGAGTAGTAAATTTGTTTAGCTTGATTTAGACATTATGTAGCAAATATTACATGACATATACAACTTTTTGTGTTTTTGTGTATCAGTTAAAATAAAAATATTATGGAAGGATAACTAACTAAGTGCATAAATAAATAAATACAGAGGCTTCATTTCTGGCTTTAAGCTGATGTTCAATCTTGCTCATTTCTTTCTGCAAGTTGATTTAAGAAATTGATTTTAAAAACCAGCCAATCGAGGATGCGGGGAAAAAGGAACCCTCTTACACTGTTGGTGGGAATGTAGACTAGTACAACCACTCTGAAAAAAAATTTGGAGGCTACTTAAAAAGCTGGACATCGATCTACCATTTGATCCAGCAATACCACTCTTGGGGATGTACCCAAAAGACTGTTACTCCAGAGGCACCTGCACATCCATGTTTATTGCGGCACTATTCACAATAGCCAAGTTATGGAAACAGCCAAGATGCCCCAGCACTGATGAATGGATTAAGAAAATGTGGTATCTATACACAATGGAATTTTATGCAGCCACGAAGAAGAACGAAATGTTATCATTCGCTGGTAAATGGATGGAATTGGAGAACATCATTCTGAGTGAGGTTAGCCTGGCCCAAAAGACTAAAAATCATATGTTCTCCCTCATATGTGGACATTAGATCAAGGGCAAACACAACAGGGGATTGGACTTTGAGCACATGATAAAAGCGAGAGCACACAAGGGAGGGGTGAGGATAGGTAAGACACCTAAAAAACTAGCTAGCATTTGTTGCCCTTAACGCAGAGAAACTAAAGCAGATACCTTAAAGCAACTGAGGCCAATAGGAAAAGGGGACCAGGAACTAGAGAAAATGTTAAATCAAAAAGAATTAACCTAGAAGGTAACACCCACGCACAGGAAATCAATGTGAGTCAATGCCCTGTATAGCTATCCTTATCTCAACCAGCTAAACCCTTGTTCCTTCCTATTATTGCTTATACTCTCTCTACAACAAAATTAGAAAAAAGGGCAAAATAGTTTCTGATGGGTATTGAGGGGGTGGGGGGTGAGAGGGAGGGGCGGAGTGGGTGGTAAGGGAGGGGGTGGGGGCAGGGGGGAGAAATGAACCAAGCCTTGTATGCACACATGAATAATAAAAGAAAAATAAAAACCAGCCAATAAACCAAACACATTTCAAAATTCGAAGTCTTATTTCTACATTGGCTAATTGGGCAGTGGGGAGGTAGGTACCTGTCGCTGTCCCAGGGCTGACTTCATCATTGTGTTCTTTCTTGGTATCTCCTGGGAACAGCCAGGAGAAAAGTCACTTGATCCCTCTATGCAAAAACCTTTTATTTGGGGAAAATGTATTTTAGGAAGTCGTGTTCTGTGTGAAAAGGCCACATTCTCCTGAAAGGACTGTGTCTTTATCAAGACTGGGCTGTCAAGAGGCACCGTGACTTTCTGAACTTAATGAGTAAATTTAAATGTTGGATGCAAATGAGGCATAATATTAGCTCTACCTTCAAAGAGCAAAGCATGTTGGACATGGTTAAACAACTGTGAGGCTTTTTCCTGACTAGACAAGCCTAGGAGTTGCACTGCTAACACGCAGACACAAAGTGATCACTCTTTGATGACTTCTGCCAAGCCACACAGAAGCAAAATTCTGATGGTGCAAAGAGAAAGGAACTGTTCTGCTTGGAGACCTAGGGTGACCACCAGGATCCATCTATCCATAAACTCACTTTTTCTCTGCATTCTCTACCTTCCTTGGGCTGAGTCAGGTAGCACATGGCCTCAAGCAGCAGCCATTCTGAGTTCTTGATGGGTCAGTCGGAGAAGCTGAGGCTTCTCCTTACAGTCTCCCACCTGCGTGCAAAAATCCCCCCTGTCAGACTGCACTCGCCCTCGGAGGTGCCAACTTCTATTAGCCTCAGAAAGTAATATTTCTATACCTGTGCCTCTAGTTGCCTCCCTACAGCAAGCCCATCACTTAAAATGCACATACAAATACATTAGCTACAAACACAGTGTTCCTCTTCACATGCAAATGCAATCAATAGATACAAAAATGATTTGCATAATGGAAAAAAGAAAAAGGAGTCCTTTGTAATGTGGCTTTTGGGGGTGAAAACTTGAAGACCTCATGTGATCCTATGTCATCCAAGCCTGGCTGGCACAGTGTTAGGCTTCACAGCAAGCCAGGACATTTCTCCTGTGATGCACTCCTGTTCAACTGTCTGCTCCCTACAGGTACATGGAGACAGAGATGCAGAGCTAGTCTTCTCTAAGGAGTCAGTGCTTTTCAGCAAAAGCACCTCTCGTACTAAGTCCACATTTTGTCTTGAGAGAACTTTCCTTGTATGGTTGAGGCCGGAAAAGTGCCACTGCCCACCTCTTCCCATGGAGTGTTATTCAGCTATAAAAATGCAATTTTGCCATTTGCTGGAAAATGGATGCAACTGGAGAGCATCGTGTTGAGTGAGATAAGCAAACTCAAGAGGCAGAGATTGCATGTTTTCACTCATTTGTGGAATCCAGACCTAAAATGATGATGACAATATTAATGGGATATGAATACAAAAGGGGGACTGTCTGGGGGGAGTTGGGGAGGAGAGGAAAGGGTACTGACTGAGAAGGAGCTCAACGTATGAGAGGTGCTTAAACTGCTTTTGCTGAAAAGCACTGACTCCTTCCTTAGGTCCACAAATTAACTAAACACAGGAGAAAAACTTGGCATCTCTGTCCCCATTTTGTATCTGTTGTCCTTTGCTTTGAGCCATTCTCCCATGCAGCCACCTTGGAATCAAGGAAGGACAGGAATGATCAATAACATCTTTATGACAAGGGACTGAAGCTACCTCTAAAGAACAGCTGTCTTGCAGGACAGACCATCCCTGCAAATGAGGACAATTACTATCACGATGAGATTGCACCCTGGAGCAGGAGTAATCATGTCTTGGGAACCAGACTGCTCTCTTCAAGTGATGACAGCCTGAACAACTTCTCTGGAACCCTGTAAGAACAAGGACCAAGATAATGGTCAACCAGGCCCCAGTCACCACTGGAAAGCACCTGTGACTGGGACTGTTTAATGATGCTTGTCTTTTGTCTATTTGAAGCTAAAGCTCATGTCTGTACCCCAAAGATGACTGAAGATGGGCTGAGAGCTTACTCTGCTTCTTCCTACAGTGTGTCTGGGCCGTGTAATAAAATTCCCTTTCTCTGCCCTTCACTATATCCCTTTATTTAGCATATTGGGGTGGATATATGCCCAGGAGTTTGGGCCTTGGGTCCAAAACTCTGGTTTCAAAAGTACATATACTATAATAAATATTATTAATATAATATGACATATATGTATATATACAAAGATAGCATAATGAAACCCACCAAACACTGTTTATAAGGGAATGTAAGAGAGAGCTGAGTTTGTTTGAAACACACCCCTGCACCTATGGAATTATCACTATGAAACCCTTGTACTATTAATATATGCTAATTACAAAGTAAATTTTTTAAAAAGAGGCTATGGATCTTGGGGCCCAGCGCATAAGACTGTTGCCAATAGCAATAATGATGAGCTAGCTTGTATTAAATAGTCACTTCCCAGATACAGATTTGCTCGACCTTCCCCTATAAACTCCCAATGTCATGTTCGTCAGTCTCTGCTGTCATGTTTTTAAAGCAAGTCTTAGCAGGCGAAGGTAGTTAAGCAGGAATCTCAATCTTTGCTGGCATTTTCCTAAGAATATTAAAATGATTGAATTCAAACCTCACAGTAAAATCTCTCAAAGTTCCCTCCTTTGTGAGGGAACACTTTGCAGCCTGCTTCAGAGCCTCTCACTTGGCAATCATTCCAGAAAGCTCCTGAGCTCCAATGCAGTGTTTATAGGAATGATTTCTCCTTCTTTTTCTCTCCTCTCCTGCAAATAGGTACCTACCCTTTGTGCTTTATTTTTCACATAGGGTCTCTTGCTTTTGCCCAGGGCTTACCTTGGACCCTGATCCTCCTGTCCCTGCCTCCCACATAGCTGGGAGTACAGATGTGCTCCACCACACCTGGTTTGTTCTTTGAGAAAGGATCTCCCTAACTTTCTTTTTTTTTTTCTTGAGCTGGCCTCAAACCACTATCCTTCCATCTTTGCCTCCTAATAGCTGGGATAATCCCACGCACGAGTCTTGTTCCAAACAATTGTGTGAGTCCCTGGTGTCCTCTTGGGTTTTTTCTGATCATCCCTTGGCCATTTTCCCAGTCCAAATCAATTTTTACTCCAGCTTTTTGGCTTGCCTACAGCCCTGGATTTTCACCCCGTGGATTCGTACTGCTGTGCTTGTGTGCGGTTGTTCTGCAGAGAAACCATTCTTTACACACTGTACCCACACCGCCTATTCTCCATTGTCAAACTCAGCTTTATTTTGTTTGTGCTCTGCCCTTGAGAGTCCTTCACAGCTTTGCAACTGACCTTCCATCCCAAGCTTTGCCAGGTGGGACTGACTGCAGACAGTGAATGCTGGCCCTGTTGCTGATTCTATGCAGGAGGGAAGAGAAAAGTAGACCCTTGTACGGGCTGAGCTGTCTCCCTTCAGATTTCCTATGTTGAATTCCTTACCCCCCGCACCTCAGATATAGAGATGGGTCTCTATAGAGATGATTAAGTAAAAAGTAAGATTGCTAGTATGGGCCATGACCTAGTAAAATGGTATTCTCTTAAAGAGAGAAGATTAAATACAGATGCACACAGAGGGGAGATTGTACGAGGGCACAGCATTCTGCAAGCCCAGGAGAAAGACCTCAGGAGAAATCAACCATAGCAACACTTTGATCTTGGACTTCTAGTCTTCAGAACTGTGAAAAACATAATTCCTGTTGTTTAAGCCACACTGTGGGATTTTTTATGACAGCTCAGTAAAGTCATCCAATGTCCTTCTTTGGATTTGACAGCAAGCCCCTGTCCTAGCACAGATTCTATGGGAGTCTGAAATAGCCAAGAAGAGCCCTACTACCTCCTATTGCCTTTGGAAAGGGTGCTGAACAGCCTGCCCTGGACCCTATAGATATGCCCTGGAACTTATAGATATGGAGGTTGTCCAGGGAGCTGTGTGGAAAGAAGTCTCCTTTGGGCTATGACAGTACATATAAGAGAGTTTAACTGAGAGGCGGCGGCCAGGACTCTTAACGAGTAGCAAGAAGGAGCCACGCAGAGCAAGAAGCTATAGACCAACTGAGTGTGGTCCACCAGCTTGCAGAATCAGCATCACCCAAGAGTGCGTTGGAAACGCAAGATCTCAGGTCCTACCCTAGGTGCACTGACTCAGAATCTTCATTTTAACACAAGCCTCATGCAGTCAAGACAAACACTAACTTTTTGATTCACAAAGCTTTGGGTGCAGTAACAGCTCAAATTGTAACCTCCCTGTGTGTTTCCCACATATGCCCCACACATCTGGACCATCATCCGTCTGGGCTGCTCTAAGGTAGCCCAGGCCAGAAAAGCAGGACAGTGGTGTTCCTTGCAATCCCCATAGGAGACATCAAGACTGCTGATGACAAGGTCTAGGCCAAACAATGAGAAGCTCTTCAGGGAATGGGTGGGGCCATTAACACATTTTAAAGCTCCTCAAATGATTCCAGTTTGTGAACATGTCTGAGAATGTGTCACTTATCTGTTGGCTCATCAAAAAGAAAGCGGTGAGAGAGAGAGAGAGAGAGAGAGAGAGAGAGAGAGAGAGAGAGAGAGAATCCAGGTCTTATTGAGATCCAGATTTAGAACTGGCACCTTATTGCTTCTTTCCCTTCGTTTGTTCGTTTGTTCATTCCTTCCTTCCTTCCCTTCTTCCTTCCTTTCTTTCTTTCCTTCTTCTCCTCCTCCCTCCTCCTCCTCTTTTTTCTTCATCTTCATCTTCTTGACAATACTAGGGTTTGAACCCAGGGCCTCATACTTACTAGGTAAGTAAGCCCTCTACCACTTAAGCCATGCCCCCCATTCCTTTTTCTTTTAGATATTTTTCAAATAGGAGCTGGAGCTTTTGCTGTGGCGATCCTCCTATCTTTACCTCTTGTGTTGCTGGGATTACAGGAGTAAATCATCATGCCTAGCTTGTTTGTTGAGATAGGTTCTCACTAAATTTCTGCCAGTGCTGGCCTTGAACCACAATCCTCCTTTTTCTGTCTCTCAGGTAGCTAGAATTATAGATATGAGCCATTGTGCCTGGCCTCTTCTATCATTTTCTTTTGGCTGAAGTAAGTCACAAGGCCAGGCTAGATTCAAAGGGTATGGAAGAGTCTACCTCTTGATGGGAACTGCCAAGTCATTATGAAAGGTGTGGGTACGGGGAGGCATGGAGAACTGTGGCCATTTTTTCAGTCTAATACATCGGACTAGCGAGGACTTGTTCCTTGACCAAAGCTTAGTCAGGCTTCTCTGATCCCTCTGTTTGACTAGACCCATCTTTGGCCCTGCCCTTGACCACCTGAGGCCAGTTTCAGCAAGGATCCCACCAAACTCGTTTGTTGAGAACCCCCTCAATCCTGATGTCCAATCTCTTCATTCCCTCACCCTTGGGATCTAATCAAATCCCTTCATCGATATCTAACCATTTTCTGCGAGTAATTTTCCATCTTCTCTTTGACTCTGTTTGGCTATAAATGTTCAGCTGCTCTCAGCTACTTAGCAGTGACTTAGACCTCTCTCCGCCATTGCAACAGTGTTAAATAAAGTCTTTCTTGCCCCTCTTAAAGCTTCCAGTGCAATCTCTCTTGAACATCGGGACCATGGAGGTAGAGTGACCTCTCTTCCTTGCCCCTCTCCACCTCCCCACAATGCTTTTCTGACTTCTGAGCTCTCCAGCTATTACTAGGGCTTTGGAGGTTGAAGTGGCCTTTCTGAGTGAAACAGACCAAGGCAGTTTGCTGCATGGAGTGTCACAGCAATTTGCATTGAACTCTCAGAGATGTATTTGTGATCTCAAACAAAAAGAGTACTCACTTGACCCCTCTTAAGCTGAAATGTTTCATTTTATAAACAAAGGCAATAATACCTCCTTAGCAGGGTTGTGAAGTTTAAATGTCTGTAAAAGCTTCTAGCTCACAGGTGTTCAACCAGTTTCCTTTCCTTATAGAAAACTCTCACTAATTAGGATTAACTAGACAAAGGCTAGCCTGAATGAACAAAATTTCAGCTATAGAATTTCCCTGCCTGCCCCAGAGTAACCACTAAAAAAGTATTCCCTGCAAGGGGGAGGGTCTTAGAATCTGCAGAGACTGATGGCATCAAAACCATTGGGAAATGGAGTCTCATGTATGAAAGTGGTCCCTTCTTCCTTGGATCCTGCATGCATCTTATTGTCTATTGCAATTACACACAGTAGGCTTTCAACACGTGTTTAATGGAGTGGGAGCACTTGTGCAATCCCCTTTGCCTGTAGGTAGTAGTAAGAACCACAATAATACACAGAATCCTTCACTGAGGGCTTGGTATGTGGCCGGCTCTTTATAGATACTCCCACGTTTAATGCTCAACTCAATCCCAGAGATGGGACATAACCACCTTTTACAGATGAGGAAAACTGAGCTCAGAAAGGTCAACTGACCTCCCAAGTTGCTGGACACCAACCCAGGCTTCGTTGTGACTTCGGTTACCTCTTCTGGATGGGTCTGGGGGACCTTTCAGTTGGACCTCTCCTTGAACTCACAATCTGGCTAATGTAGGACCTCCACAGAATGAGTTTCATTGTGTTCATGGCTGGGAACTGATTTACTAGAAAATAGATTTCAGCATTCAGGGTGGTGTTTCTGTCCATTGAGGTCTTTTTAACACTATTAAGGGACTTGTCATTGCAAGCTCTTCTCATCTGCTACCAGCCTTGTGAGTTTCTGCCTCTGACTCAGCTTTCTCCTTTTGGTGCTGTTTATGCCTCTTAGCTGAGAAAGTTTTCTGATAAACTGAGCCTGACATTTTGAAAGTCTGATGATGGTAATTGGGCCTTTGTTCTGCCAGACTCAGGCTGTGCTGAGGTATATTTCTCTTCAGCTTGATTACTTCTGTTTAAATCCCAGACTCCTCCGGGATCTCTGGACCTGCTAGAAAATTGCATCTGAAGTCACTTCAGGGAAGAAAGGGGCCCAGAAACCAGACTCTGCAGAAAGCACTGCTTCTGGGATACTGGTTGTAGGCACTAGAGGAGCTCTCAAAACTGGGACTCTCTGGGAAGAAGGCATGTGGTTGGTTTCAGAAGGTTCCTGAACTTCTTGAAATGATGTGAAAAAGTCTGCCAGCCATCTTTCTCATGAAGAGAGTTGACAATTTTCATTGGACTCTCAATAAGGTTAGTTCAAGACTCACTAGTTTAAAAATCAGTGATTAGAGAATTGGGAACATCAGAGGCAACTGGACTGTTGACTTTGGAGAACTGTAAGGAGAGGAAATAGATCTTAAGAAACTTGTTTTGTTTTTGTGATAACACTATTAACAATACTGTTTCTTTCTTTCTGGGGGGAGGGGTAGTACTGCAATTTGAACTCAGGACCTCACATTTGCTAGGCAGGTGCTCTACCGCTTGGAGCCACTCCCCAACCGCAATAATACCATTTCTTGAGACTTAACTGTATTTTATATGCACAGTTTCCTCAACTGTTATAACAGCCCTTTCAGGTAGATATCACATCTTCATCTTACTGATAAGGTAATGGGTGCTCAGAGAAGTTAAGTGAGGTCACACAGCTAATAATGGTGGCATCAACATATCTACTTCCAGGTTCTGGAGGAAGATGGCCAATTAGAAGCTTCCACTGTGTGATTCCATGAATGAGAAGAGGCAGAGTAAAAAACAGGTTATATTCTGAGGAGAGAAAGAGGAAGAGCATCAGGAATCAAGAAAGAGGTGACAAGACAGCTAAAAAGCACACAGAAGCATACAGGCCATCGAAAGAAAAGTAGGAAACAAGCCACAGCTACATCCTTTGGCTGGGGATGGTTGAGTCAAAGCCACAACCACAAGGTAAGTCCAGCAGCCTTGGTGAAAACAGACTGGCAGTCCCTGCCACGGGATAAGCCCCAAGCCTTAAATCCAGTAGGGGGGATTTGGTGTGACAATGACTCCTGTGTGGTAGGCCAGCCTTGGAGAAGAAATCCATTCTGTTGCTCCCTAAATCTCAGAATGTTAGAGCCAGGTGTCATCTTGAGAAGGGCCTGTTGTTAGAGCCCATGCTACTCTGAGGAGCTGAAAACAAGAACAACCACGAGTCAGGGAACCTGGGGACACCCTGCCAGTGTCTGAATAGGGGATGAGAGGCCACCATGGGGAGGGAGAGGGTCAGATGCAGACCTGCTGAGAAGTTTAAGCAGAAGGGAACTCAGGCTTTGGAGGGCCTGGTAACAGTAGCTGTGCCCTCTGTGACCAGAAGCCAGCCCCATTTACCCTGGAGATGCTAAGAGCTCCAAGCCCAGGGCTGGTGATTGCTTGGCCTCCAGAGTTGCCTTACTGCTGCATGTGGTTTACTGCTGAGAAGGACCAAGAGCTCTGAGACCAGGTGTGGTAGATGGTTTAATTTCCCCAGCCTCTCCCCTCCCAGGTGGTTCACTGCTGGGCAGGACCTGAAAGGACTGAGATGCATAAGCAGAGTGCTAGGCGCTCTTGCCTCTCTTCCTACAGCGCAGAACTCAGTGTTCTGTTTGTTTCTCTTCTTGCCTATGCACTTGGGGATACCCTTCAGCTTGGATATTTGCTGCCCCTGGAAGCATAAACTGTAGAGGGCACTCTGCAGCAAGTGAGAATTTACTCAACTTACAAGCCCCAAAGCTTGGTAGAGCCAGAAGCAGCTTCAGGTTTGCAATGACGGGACATTTCTAAAGTGAATGCAGTCCTGATGCAGACCCTTGTCTGGTCCAGCCATCAGCCAGTCAGCCTGAACACAGCATCAGCCAGCACAGTAGAATCCAGTACAATAACTACTCCTACATCCCAACCCATCAAATTCCAATATTAGATGACCCAACTCTTTGTCTTTTAAAAAACTTTTAAAAAAACATTTAAAAGGACTTTTTCTTTTAAATATATTTTTAGCATTGCTTTACTTTCTTTTTATTTTTATGGAGTGGAAAATAATGAAATACATCACATCTGCATAGGAACAAGACACAACAAAACATTCTGAAAACTGTTGAACAATACAGGGTGAGGGAAAAGGGTAAGGAAGAATAGTGGAGGAGGTTAGACTGATTTAAGCACAATATATTTACAGGCAAAATACCAAGGCAAAATCCCTATTGAAAAATGAATAGACACTTAACCAATGAAGATTAAGTTTAAGGAATGTAAAACAGGTCATGTTAAGGGGAGAAAAATAGCAGGAGGGGTAGGGTAAGGGAGGTGAAATGATTTTAAGAAGGGGAATGGAGTAGGAGGGAGAATAATGGAGGGGATGAACCAAACCTGGGTAATATATATATGTATCACAATGAGATCTCATTCATCACTATCATATACTAATAAAAATATTTAAAATATTAAAAAATAATTTGTTGGCAGTACAGGGGTGTGAATTCAGGACTTCATGCTTGCTAAGCAGGCACTCTACTGCTTGGGCCATGTCTTCCGTTCCTTTTTTCACTTTTAAAAATCTTTTATACTTTTATCTTTTATTCAACCTTTTCTTCTTTCTTTTCCTTCCCTTTCATTTCATTCATTCATTATTATCACTTTTACCTTTATTAATTTTTAACTTCATAGGTTATTCTATATAATTTTTTCCTATTTTCTTTTCTGCGGTTATTGGTAGAGTAGTGGTTGGCTTTAATTGTTTTTTATTGTGTTTCTTTGTTTTGTTTTGGTGGTTTGTTTTCTCCTATCTTTGTACTACTGGGCATTGAGTACACAAGAGAGGGCTGCTCACTAAGAAGACCCTCATAAAAAACTGGAAAGGAGGAGATTCCAAGATGGCGGCTAGAGGTAGGAAGCAGAAAGCGATCCTCCTATAGTGAAATCTTGGAGAGACGCTGGAGACACACTTTGCAGGCATAATCACCGAGAAAAGGCATAACTTTGACCCCTCCACATCTCCAGCCAGTGCAGAGAATCTCCACTTCACGTTAAACGGAGAAACGAGGAGGGCTCCCGGACTGCCAGTGGCCGGCACCCATACGGCTTGGGAAGACAAGGACCAGGTGAGCTTTGCGGTACCGCGGTACCCCCACAGACAAGCCTGAGCCAGAGCAGCATAGCCCCCTGGACAGACTGACCTCCACCCAGGAAAAAAAGAGAAACTGAGTAATAAGCAATAAGAACAGTTAAGACACGCTGGAAAGAAGGTGGGGCGCCCTGAGCGCTGAAGACTGGGGAAAGGGAATCCTTCCCGGGACTGTAAATAAACAAGCCAGGCAGGCCGGAGAGCCTCTGGCGGGACCGGGGCGCGCACCCAGCAACCAGGAGCGGGGACGCTTGTGAGAGTGGAGGAGGGAGAAAAACTCCACAGGAGAGGAGGGAAGACCCACTTCCCACGTGAACTGTAAATAAACATGGTGGCCGGCAGGAGCAGCAGCACCACCCAGTAAGCAGGAGCAGGAAAGCTTCTGAAAGTGGCGGTGGGAGGAAAACTGCACAGGAGAGGGGGGAAGACCCACCTCCCACATGAACTGTAAATAAACACACAGGCCCAAGAACGCGGGGCCAGTGTAACCTTTCCCAGTGCTTGGAAAGGGGAAAGCCTGTAGCAGAGGCCCCCGCACAGGAGAACTCTGAGCAAACAAAGCCTGTGGGACCAGATGAGTGCTAAGCTCACCCCAGAGATCTGCATAAATAACGCTGCCAGCTACAGGCTGAGAGCAGCAGGCAGGCAAGCCACAGTTGCAGATACCACTCTCAGAACTGTCTCCAGACGCTTTTTTTTCTTTTTCTCCCTACCTTTGATGAGAGAACAACCGAATTACACCTGCAAGCTGAAAAACTTACTGAAACTGTACTGCATTTGAACTTGGGACACTTGGTGGGGCTTTTGTGTGTGTGTGTGTGTGAGTGTGTGTGTGTGTATTTTGTTCTACTTTGTGCATCCCCTTTGATGAGACAACTACAGAACAACATCTGAAGCACCAACTCCAGGACTGGAGATTGAGACAGACACCCAAATTATTAAGACTGAAACTGCATTGCATATAAACTTGGAAGTCTTGGAAGTTTTTTGGTTTTCTTTTTTTTAAATTTTCTACTTTCCATTTTATTTTAATTCAATTTTATATATAGCTATTTCTTTCATTTACTTATTTTTTATTTTTTTATCTTTGATTTTCAATCCTCTCTCTGTCTCTCTAATGTCTGCTCAGCTTACTGTCGATTAGTACACTAACACTCCCTGTTTATACCTTTGAAACTCTCTTGTCTGATACCTTGTTCTGCTTTCTCCCTCTTGTCTGTATATTTGTTTTCCCCTTTTCTTTAACTTCTTGCTTTCCATCTCAGCTCACCCTTCCATTCTAAATATTACCACTGTTATTATTACAAGCTAGAAAATACTTAATTACACACAGTACAGGGACAGTAACAACACCAACGACAATGACGGGAAGACAGAAAAAACAGGGAAACCAGTTACCCCACAGCAAAAAATTAGTACAGGAACCAGAGGGGAATGAAGAGAACAGAAACTCAGATCCAGACTCCAACAAAATGAAGATAAACTATGCCAAAGGACCCAATGAAGCCCACAAGAATAATTTAAAAGAAGACATACTACAAGTACTCAATGAGAATTTTATAGAGATGATACTGGACCGGGTCAACCAAAATGTACAGGAGACACTCAAGAAATTCCAAGACAATAAAAATAGAGAATTTGAAAAAGCAAAAGAAGAAATAAAGGAAACCATAGAAGCACTGTATAAACACCAAAGTGAAAGAGAGAACACAATGAATAAATGGATAAATGGACTCAGGACAAAAATAGACAACATTAAAAAAGAAAACTGCCAGGATATGGAAAACCTCAGAAAAAAGAATGAAACAAAACTGAAAAACAAAACAGAAGGCCAATCCAGCAGAATAGAACAAACAGAAGACAGAATCTCAAACCTTGAATATGAAATGGTAATTAAAGGGAAAACCAAAGAACTATTAATTAACAACTCAAGACCTGTGAAAAGAAAATGCAAGAACTCACCGACTCCATCAAAAACCAAACTTGAGAATCATGGGCATCAAAGAAGGAGAAGAGGTGCAAGCGAAGGGAATGCGTAATATATTCAACAAAATAATAACGGAAAATTTCCCAAATCTAGAAAAAGATATTCCCATACAAATGCAAGAGGCCTCCAGGACACCAAACAGACCAGATCAAAATAGAACTACTCCATGACATATCATCATTAAAACAACAAGTTCAGAAACTAAGGAAAGAATATTGAAGGCTGTAAGAGAGAAAAAACAATAACATCCAAAGGTAAACCCATCAAAATCACAGCAGACTTCTCAACAGAAACATTAAAAGCAAGAAGAGCGTGGGGTGAGATCTTCCGGGCACTGAATGAAAATAACTTCAACCCCAGGATACTCTACCCAGCAAAGCTATCATTCAAAATAGATGGAGCAATAAAAGTCTTCCATGATAAGCAGAAACTAAAACAATATGTGACCACAAAGCCACCATTACAAAAGATTCTGCAAGGGATCCTGCACACAGAAAGTGACACCCAACTTAACCATGAAAAGGCAGGCAGCACCAAACCACAGGATAAGAAAAAGCAAGACAGTAGAGAGTAACATCAAGTTAGGTACACACAATCAAACCTTCAGACAACTAAGGCAACTAAATGGCAGGAATCACCACATACCTATCAGTACTAACACTTAATGTTAATGGACTTAATTCACCCATCAAAAGACACCGTTTGACAAAATGGATTAAAAAAGAAGATCCAACAATTTGTTGCTTACAGGAGACTCATCTCACCGACAGAAATAAGCATAGGCTTAGGATGAAAGGCTGGAAGAAGATTTACCAAGCCACTGGCCCCCAAAAACAAGCAGGAGTAGCAATACTTATCTCTGACAAAGTAGACTTCAAACCTACATTGATCAAACGAGATAAAGAAGGACATTCCATACTAATAAAAGGGGAAATAGACCAAAAGGAAATAATAATCATCAATCTGTATGCACCCAATGTCAACGCACCCAATTTCATCAAACATACCCTGAAAGACCTAAAAGCATATATAAACGCCAACACAGTGATTGTGGGAGACTTTAACACCCCATTATCATCAATAGATAGGTCATCCAAACAAAAAATCAATAAAGAAATCCAAGATCTAAAATATGCAATAGATCAAGTGGACCTAGTAGATGTCTACAGAACATTTCATCCAACCTCTACACAATATACATTCTTCTCAGCAGCCCATGGAACCTTCTCCAAAATAGATCATATCCTAGGGCACAAAGCAAGCCTCAGCAAATATAGGAAAATAGAAATAATACCGTGCATACTATCTGACCACAATGCAGTAAAAGTAGAACTCAACAACAAAAGTAAAGACAAAAAACATGCAAACAGCTGGAAACTAAATAACTCATTATTTAATGAAGAATGGATCATCGATGCAATAAAAGAGGAAATTAAAAAGTTCCTAGAAGTCAATAAAAATGAAAACACAACCTACCGGAACCTATGGGACACAGCTAAGGCAGTCTTGAGAGGAAAGTTTATAGCCATGAGTGCATATATTAAAAAGACTGAAAGATCCCAAATCAATGACCTAATGATACATCTCAAACTCCTAGAAAAAAAAGAACAAGCAAATCCCAAAACAAATAGAAGGAGACAAATAATAAAAATAAGAGCTGAAATCAACGAAATAGAAACCAAAAAAACCATTCAAAGAATTAATGAAACAAAAAGTTGGTTCTTTGAAAAAACTAAACAAGATCGATAGACGCCTGGCAAACCTGACTAAAATGAGGAGAGAAAAAAACCCAAATTAGTAGAATTGGGAATGCAAAATGGGAGATAACAACAAACACCATGGAAGTCCAGGAAATCATCAGAGACTACTTTGAGAACCTATATTCAAATAAATTTGAAAATCTAAAAGAAATGGACAGATTTCTAGATATATATGATCATCCAAAACTGAATCAAGAGGAAATTAATCACCTGAATAGACCTA
Source organism: Castor canadensis (assembly GCF_047511655.1). NCBI lineage: Eukaryota > Metazoa > Chordata > Mammalia > Rodentia > Castoridae > Castor > Castor canadensis. Next base: position 187,739,403 of record NC_133387.1, read on the forward strand.
TAACACAAAATGAAATTGAAGCAGCAATCAAGAGTCTCCTCAAAAAGAAAAGTCCAGGACCTGATGGATTCTCTGCTGAATTCTATCAGACCTTTAAAGAACTGATACCAACCCTCCTCAAACTGTTCCATGAAATAGAAAGGGAAGGAAAACTGCCAAACACATTTTATGAAGCCAGTATTACACTTATCCCAAAACCAGGCAAAGACACCCCAAAAAGGAGAACTATAGGCCAATCTCCTTAATGAACATTGATGCAAAAATCCTCAAAAAAATAATGGCAAACCGAATTCAACAACACATCAAAAAGATTATTCACCACGACCAAGTAGGCTTCATCCCAGGGATGCAGGGGTGGTTCAACATATGAAAATCAATAAATGTAATAAACCACATTAACAGAAGCAAAGACAAAAACCACTTGATCATCTCAATAGATGCAGAAAAAGCCTTTGATAAGATCCAACATCATTTCATGATAAAAGCTCTAAGAAAACTAGGAATAGAAGGAAAGTTCCTCAACATTATAAAAGCTATATATGACAAACCTACAGCCAGCATTATACTTAATGGAGAAAAATTAAAACCATTCCCTCTAAAATCAGGAACCAGACAAGGATGCCCACTATCTCCACTCCTATTCAACATAGTACTGGAATTCCTAGCCAGAGCAATTAGGCAAGAAGAAGGAATAAAAGGAATACAAATAAGTAAAGAAACTGTCAAAATATCCCTATTTGCAGATGACATGATCCTATACCTTAAAGACCCAAAAAACTCTACGCAGAAGCTCCTAGACATCATCAATAGCTATAGCAAGGTAGCAGGATATAAAATCGACATAGAAAAATCATTAGCATTTCTATACACTAACAATGAGCAAACAGAAAAAGAATGTATGAAAACAATTCCATTTACAATAGCCTCAAATAAAATCAAATACCTAGGTGTAAACCTAACAAAAGATGTGAACAACCTCTACAAGGAAAACTATACACTTCTGAAGAAAGAGATTGAGGAAGACTATAGAAAGTGGAGAGATCTCCCATGCTCATGGATTGGTAGAATCAACATAGTAAAAACGTCGATACTCCCCAAAGTAATCTACATGTTTAATGCAATTCCCATCAAAATTCCAATGACATTCATTAAAGAGATTGAAAAATCTACTGTTAAATTTATATGGAAACACAAGAGGCCACGAATAGCCAAGGCAATACTCAGTCAAAAGAACAATGCAGGAGGTATCACAATACCTGACTTCAAAGTATATTACAAAGCAATAACAATAAAAACAGCATAGTACTGGCACAAAAACAGACATGAAGACCAGTGGAACAGAATAGAGGATCCAGATATGAAGCCACACAACTATAAGCAACTTATCTTTGACAAAGGAGCTAAAAATATACGATGGAGAAATAGCAGCCTCTTCAACAAAAACTGCTGGGAAAACTGGTTAGCAGTCTGCAAAAAACTGAAACTAGATCCATGTATATCACCCTATACCAAGATTAACTCAAAATGGATCAAGGACCTTAATATCAGACCCCAAACTCTTAAGTTGATACAAGAAAGAGTAGGAAATACTCTGGAGTCAGTAGGTATAGGTAAGAACTTTCTCAATGAAACCCCAGCAGCACAGCAACTAAGAGATAGCACAGATAAGTGGGACCTCATAAAGCTAAAAAGCTTCTGTTCATCAAAAGAAATGGTCTCTAAACTGAAGAGAACACCCACAGAGTGGGAGAAAATATTTGCCAACTATACATCAGACAAAGGACTGATAACCAGAATATACAGGGAACTTAAAAAACTAAATTCTCCCAAAACTAATGAACCAATAAAGAAATGGGCAGGTGAACTAAACAGAACTTTCTCAAAAGAAGAAATTCAAATGGCCAGAAAACACATGAAAAAATGCTCACCATCTCTAGCAATAAAGGAAATGCAAATTAAAACCACACTAAGATTCCACCTCACCCCTGTTAGAATAGCCATCATCAGCAACACCACCAACAACAGGTGTTGGCGAGGATGCGGGGAAAAAGGAACCCTCTTACACTGTTGGTGGGAATGTAAACTAGTACAACCACTCTGGAAAAAATTTGGAGGCTACTTAAAAAGCTAGACATTGATCTACCATTTGATCCAGCAATACCACTCTTGGGGATATACCCAAAAGACTGTGACACAGGTTACTCCAGAGGCACCTGCACACCCATGTTTATTGTGGCACTATTCACAATAGCCAACTTATGGAAACAGCCAAGATGCCCCACTACTGACAAATGGATTAAGAAAATGTGGTATCTATACATAATGGAATTTTATGCAGCTATGAAGAAGAACGAAATGTTATCATTCACTGGTAAATGGATGGAATTGGAGAACATCATTCTGAGTGAGGTTAGCCTGGCCCAAAAGACCAAAAATCGTATGTTCTCCCTCATATGTGGACATTAGATCAAGGGCAAACACAACAAGGGGATTGGACTATGAGCACATGATAAAAGGGAGAGCACGCAAGGGAGGGGTTAGGATAGGTAAGACACCTAAAAAATTAGCTAGCATTTGTTGCCCTTAACGCAGAGAAACTAAAGCAGATACCTTAAAGCAACTGAGGCCAATAGGAAAAGGGGAACAGGTACTAGAGAAAAGGTTAGATCAAAAAGAACCTAGAAGGTAACACACACGCACAGGAAATCAATGTGAGTCAATGCCCTGTATAGGTATCCTTATCTCAACCAGCAAAAACCCTTGTCCCTTCCTGTTATTGCTTATACTCTCTCTACAACAAAATTAGAAATAAGGGCAAAATAGTTTCTGCTGGTTATTGGGGAGGGGAGAAGGAGGGGGTGGAGTGGGTGGTAAGGGAGGGGGTGGGGGCAGGGGGAGAAATGAACCAAGCCTTGTACGCACATATGAATAATAAAAGAAAAATGAAAAAAAAAAAACTGGAAAGGAACAGATTTGCAAATCATAGCTTAAAACCACAAGAAATTGAAACTCAAGGCCACATGACTCATCCAAAGTCCATAGCTTTTCAATAACTGAATCCAGATATCGAAATAGTTGAAATGCCAATCTAAAGTGTCTAGTTTTAAAAAGCATCAGTGATCTCAACAAGGATGCAAATAAACAGAAGACCTGAATGAGGAATCCAACAACTTGGATGAAAAATTCAGCAAAGAAAAAGAGATTCTGGAAAAAAAGTAGAAATCTTGGAATTCAAAACCTCAATAATTTAAATAAAAAATTCAGTGGAAAACATTACCAATAGTCTAGTCTGGGTAGAAGAAAGAATATGAAGGATTGAAGTCAAGGTTGAGGAATTATTACTTGCAGATAGCAATAAAGAAAAAAGAAAAGCAATGTTGGGCCCAATGGCTCACACTTGAAATCCTAGCTACTAGGGAGGTAGAGACTGGAAGGATTGCACTTTGAGACCAGCCGAGGCAAAAAGTTAGTGAGATCCCCATCTCAACAAATAAGCCTGTCATCCCAGATATGTGGGAGATGTAAGTAAGAGGTTTGTGGTCCAGGCGTGCCCCAGGCAAAAAGTGAAACACTCTATCTGAAAAAATACCTAAACTTAAAGGGCTCGGGGCATGGCTTAAGTGGTACAGCGCCTGCCAGTGAGAAGCCTTGAGTTCAAAATCCACATTACTGAAGATAAAAAAGGAGAAAAAAAAATCATGACCACAATATTCAGGCCTCTGAGACATGATTAAGATACCAAACCTACAAGTCTGTGGGAACCAAGATGCAGGTAAAGGTATTGAAAACTTATTCAACAAAATTGTAGCATAAAACTCCCCAAATCTAGGGAGAGAGACAGAGCATCCAAGTACAAGAGGCATTTAGAATCCCAAATAGAGCTGACCAGAAAAAAACCTCTCCATGTCACATTACAGTTAAAATGCCAAGAGTACAGAACAAAGAAAGAATACTGAAAAATGTAAGAGAGAAGTACTAAGTTACTATTAGAATAATAGCAGATCTCTCAGCAGAAACCTTTTTTTTTTCATTTTTCTTTTATTATTCATATGTGCATACAAGGCTTGGTTTATTTCTCCCCCCTGCCCCCACCCCCTCCCTTACCACCCACTCCACCCCCTCCCACTCCCCCCCTCAATACCCAGCAGAAACTATTTTGCCCTTATCTCTAATTTTGTTGTAGAGAGAGTATAAGCAATAATAGGAAGGAACAAGGGGTTTTGCTGGTTGAGATAAGGATAGCTATACAGGGCATTGACTCACATTGATTTCCTGTGCGTGGGTGTTACCTTCTAGGTTAATTCTTTTTAATCTAACCTTTTCTCTAGTTCCTGGTCCCCTTTTCCTATTGGCCTCAGTTGCTTTAAGGTATCTGCTTTAGTTTCTCTGCATTAAGGGCAAAAAATGCTAGCTAGTTTTTTAGGTGTCTTACCTATCCTCACCCCTCCCTTGTGTGCTCTCGCTTTTATCATGTGCTCATAGTCCAATCCCCTTGTTGTGTTTGCCCTTGATCTAATGTCCACATATGAGGGAGAACATACGATTTTTGGTCTTTTGAGCCAGGCTAACCTCACTCAGAATGATGTTCTCCAATTCCATCCATTTACCAGCGAATGATAACATTTCGTTCTTCTTCATGGCTGCATAAAATTCCATTGTGTATAGATACCACATTTTCTTAATCCATTCGTCAGTGCTGGGGCATCTTGGCTGTTTCCATAACTTGGCTATTGTGAATAGTGCCGCAATAAACATGGATGTGCAGGTGCCTCTGGAGTAACAGTCTTTTGGGTATATCCCCAAGAGTGGTATTGCTGGATCAAATGGTAGATCGATGTCCAGCTTTTTAAGTAGCCTCCAAATTTTTTTCCAGAGTGGTTGTACTAGTCTACATTCCCACCAACAGTGTAAGAGGGTTCCTTTTTCCCCGCATCCTCGCCAACACCTGTTGTTGGTGGTGTTGCTGATGATGGCTATTCTAACAGGGGTGAGGTGGAATCTTAGTGTGGTTTTAATTTGCATTTCCTTTATTGCTAGAGATGGTGAGCATTTTTTCATGTGTTTTCTGGCCATTTGAATTTCTTCTTTTGAGAAAGTTCTGTTTAGTTCACCTGCCCATTTCTTTATTGGTTCATTAGTTTTGGGAGAATTTAGTTTTTTAAGTTCCCTGTATATTCTGGTTATCAGTCCTTTGTCTGATGTATAGTTGGAAAATATTTTCTCCCACTCTGTGGGTGTTCTCTTCAGTTTAGAGACCATTTCTTTTGATGAACAGAAGCTTTTTAATTTTATGAGGTCCCATTTATCTATGCTATCTCTTAGTTGCTGTGCTGCTGGGGTTTCATTGAGAAAGTTCTTACCTATACCTACTAACTCCAGAGTATTTCCTACTCTTTCTTGTATCAACTTAAGAGTTTGGGGTCTGATATTAAGATCCTTGATCCATTTTGAGTTAATCTTGGTATAGGGTGATATACATGGATCTAGTTTCAGTTTTTTGCAGACTGCTAACCAGTTTTCCCAGCAGTTTTTGTTGAAGAGGCTGCTATTTCTCCATCGTATATTTTTAGCTCCTTTGTCAAAGATAAGTTGCTTATAGTTGTGTGGCTTCATATCTGGATCCTCTATTCTGTTCCACTGGTCTTCATGTCTGTTTTTGTGCCAGTACCATGCTGTTTTTATTATTATTGCTTTGTAATATAGTTTGAAGTCAGGTATTGTGATACCTCCTGCATTGTTCTTTTGACTGAGTATTGCCTTGGCTATTCGTGGCCTCTTGTGTTTCCATATAAATTTAACAGTAGATTTTTCAATCTCTTTGATGAATGTCATTGGAATTTTGATGGGGATTGCATCAGCAGAAACCTTTAAAGGCTAGAAGAACTGATATATTCCAAGCCCTGAAATAAAATTACTGCCAACCAAGACTATTATATCCAGTGAAATCATCCTTTAACATCAGAAGAGATATAAGGGCCTTCCTTAATAGTCATGATCTAAAGCAATTGACCACTAAGCCAGCAAGGGAGAAGATCAGAAGATACCTAAAGGAATGGTACATACAGTTAAACAACGGAAGATATACACAATCAAGAGAGCTCATGGAAGAATAAATCTCACTAGAATAATAGGTAAACAAATGAGAAGTAAGAAAAAAATCAAACATTATTAACTCAACCAGCTAGAAAATGTCTAAAATGAAGAGGGGAAAAATTAGTACATGCCTGTCAATAACAGCACTAAATATAAACAGTCTTAACTCTCCCATGAAAAGAAGCATACTGGCTGAATGGATTAAAAAACAAGGCCTAACTGTTTGCTGTCTAAAAGAAATTTATCTCACTGGCAAAGACACACATAGGCTGAAAGTGAAAGGATGGAAAATTATATTACAAGCAAATGGAACCTGAAAGCAAGCAGGAGTAGCTATATTCATATCTGACAAAGCAGACTTCAAGCGAAAATTAATCAGGGATAAAGAAGGTCATTATATATTAATTAAGGGAACAGTCCATCAAGAAGATATAACAATCATAAAACATATGCATTGAATGTTGGTGCACCCAATTTTATAAAATAAACACCACTGGCTATAAAGGAGCAGATAGGACTAAATACAATAATAGGGTGACTTTAATACCTCAGTCTTATCAATAGGTCATCCAGGAAGAAAAATCAACAAAAAAGCCAGGTGCTAGTGGCTCACACCTGTAATCCTAGCTACTTGAGAGGCTATAATCAGGAGAATGGTGATTCCAAGCCAGCCTAGGCAAAAAAGTTTGTGAGACCCAGATCAATGGAAAAAAGCTGGGTGTGGTCGTGTGCACCTGTTACCCCAGCCATGGCAAAAAGCATAAAATAGGAGGATTGTGGTCCAGGCTGGTTTTGGCAAAAAGCTAGACCCTATGTCAAAATAGCTAGAGCAAAAAGGCTAGAAGGATGGCTTACTTGATAGAGTGCCTGCCTAGTAAGTATGAAGCCCTGGGTTCAGGCCCTAATACTGGAAAAAAAATCAACAGACTTGAAAGATGCTGTAGATCAAATGGTCTTAACAGAGATCTAGAGAATATTCTATCCAACAGCTGCAGAATGCATATTCTTCTCAGCAGCCTATGAAACATTCTCCAAAGTAGATCACATTTTAGGTCATAAAGTAAGTCTTAACAAATGCAATACATTAAAAATAGTTTCTTTGTATTATAAAGTCTTAACAAATAAAGTATATTAAAATAATTTCTTTTATCCTACCACAATGGAAAAAATTAGAGATCAGCAGCAAGAGAAACTACAGAAACTGTATGAACACATGGAAATTGAATGATAAACTTTTAAATGATCAGTGGGTCATTGAAGAAATCAGGGAGGAAGCTAACAAATTCCTACAGCCAAATGAAAATTAAAATATAATTTCTAAAAAATTCCTACAGCCAAATGAAAATTAAAATACAATTTATCAGAACCTTTGAGATACAGTGAGGAAAGTTTATAGCTATGAATGACCACATCATTCATAATGTGAATGAGAGATCACAAATAAATAACCTAATTATTCACTTCAAGATCTTGGAAAAACAAGAATAAACCAAACCCCAAATTAGTAGATAGAAAGAACTAATAAAGATTAGAGTGAAAATTAATGAAGTCTAAACAATATAAAGGATTAGTGCAGCAAAGACTTGGCTCTATGTGAAGATAAACAAGATTGATAAAGCCTTATCCAAAGAAAGACCCAAATTAATAAAATTAGAGATGAAAAGGGAGATTTTATAACAGATACCGATGAAATAAGTAGATCATTAGAGAATATTTTGAAAAATTATATTCCAATAAATAGGAAAATCTGGAAGAAATGGATAAATTTCTAGACACATGGGACCTACCAAAGTTGAATCAAGAGGATATCAATAATCAGAAAACAGATCTATAATGAGCAATGAGATTGAGGCAGAAATAAAGAGTCTCCAACAAAGAAATGCCTAGGACAGGATTAAATTCACTGCTGAATTCTACCACCCTTTAAAGAAGAACTAACAAAAATGCTCCCCAGACTATTCCATAGAAGAGAAAGGGAAGGAATGCTAAGGAATGCTTCTACACTCACTCTATGAAACTAGTTTTACCCTGACACCGAAACTGCATAAGGACACAACAATAAGAGAAAACTATGGACTAGTTTCCTTGATGAACATAGATGCCAGAATCCTCAATAAAATACTTGCAAATGGAGTTCAACAACACATTAAAAAGATTGTATACCACAATCAAGTTGGTTTCATTCCATGGATGCAAGGATGGTTCAACATATGCAAATCAATAAACATTATCCAACACATAAGTAGAATCAAGGGTGAAAATCACATGATCATCTCAACAGATGCAGAAAAAGCCTTTGATAAAACTCAACATTCCTTCATGATAAAAGCCCCAAAGAAACTAGGAACAGGAGGACCACACCTCAACATACTAAAGGCATATATGACACTTACAGCTAACATTATGCTGAGTGGGGAAAAACAAACCGTTTTCTCTAAAATTGGGAATGAGACAAAGGTGTCCTCTGTCATCACCCTTATTCCATAATTCTTGAATTCTTAGAGCAATAAGGCAAGAAAAAGAAATCAAAGGGAGTGTAAAAGGAAAGGAAAAAATCAATTTATTCCTATATGTAGACGATATGATCCCATATTTAAAAGACCCTAAAGACTCCACCAGAAAACTCTCTAGATCTGATAAATATTTTTGGCAAAGTAGCAAGGTGCAAAATCAACACACAAAAATCTGTAGCTTTTCTATGTATCAATATTGAACATACTGGAAAGAAATCAGGAAAACAATCCCATTCACAATAGCCTCAAACAAACAAAAAACTGTAGGACAAACCCTATCAAGGAAATAGGTGAAATATCTCTACCATGAAAACTATAAAGCAAGAAAGAAACTGAAGAAGACACTAGAAGATGGAAAGACCTCTATGTTCACGGGTTGACAGAATTAATATCATGAAAATGGCTATATTACCAAAAGTGATCTACAAATTCAAAGCAGTTTCCATGAAATTCTAATGCTATACTTCACAGAAATAGAAAAAATCATAAAATTCATATAGAAGCATAAAAGACCCTGAATAGCCAAGGCAATCCTGAGCAAAATGAGCAATGCTGGAGGCATCACAATATATGACTTCAAATTACGTTAAAATAACAAAAAAACCACCATGGTACTGGCACAAAAACAGACACAAAGCTAGACCAATGGAATAGAATAGAGAAATAACCCAGACAGATATAACTATGTGATTCTCAACAAAGGGGCCAAAACATATGCTGGAGAAAAGACTCCAATTAATGGTGTTGGAAAAACTGAATATCCACATGTAAATGATTGAATCTAGATCTGTACAAAAATCAATTCAAAATGAACCAAAGACATGAAACTTTGAAACTGCTATGGGAAAACATAGGAAAAATACTTCAAGAACTGGGTGCAGACAGTGACTTTCTGATTAGGACTGTAATAGCTTAGGAAATAACAGCAAGACTTCACAAATGGGATTGTATCAAATTAAAAACCTGAACTGCAAAGAAAACAATTACCAGAGTGAAGAGACAGCCTACAGAATGGGAGAAAATTATTTCCAGCTGTTCATCTGACAGGGCATTAATATCCAGAATATATAAAGAACTCAAAAATTAAACACCAAAGAACAAATAATCCAATTAGTAAATGGACAAATGAATTGAACAGACAGTTCTCAAAAGAAGTACAAATGGCCAATGAATACATGAAAAAATGTTTGACATCCTCTATCCATTAGGAAATGCAAATCAGAACTGCATTAAGATTCTATCTCAACCCAGTCAGAATAGCTGTGATTAAGAAAAAACAACCAACAACCTATGTTGTTGAGGCTTGTGAAGAGAGGAACTTTTATACACAGTTGGTGGGAATGTAGATTAGTGCAACCATTATGGAAATCAGTATGGAACTTCCTCCAAAAACTAAAACTAAAAATAGAACTTCTCTGCTATAACACTCATGAGAACATCCCCAAAAGATTCAAAGTCAGCCTACAATAAAGCTACTTGCAACACCTGGGTTTATTGTGGCATTATTCCCAATAGCAAAGTCATGGAATGAGCCTAGATGCCCATCAAGGGATGGATGGGTAAAGAAAGTATATATGTTTATCTATCTATCTATCTATCTATCTATCCATCCATCCATCATCTATCTATCTTCAGCCATAAAGAAGAATGAAATTATGTCCTTTGCAGGAAAATGGGTAGAACTATCAAATGAAACATATCAGACTCAGGAAGAAAAAAAGCACATGTTTTCTCTCATACATATAGAATGTAGATTAAAAAAAATACTTGAAAGTAGAAAAGGAACTATTAGAGGAGAGGAAGGGGACCAACAGAAGAGGCAAGAGAGGGTAAGGGGGTGCATTAGGTGAAAGTATGTTGCATACATATATGAAAATGTCATAATGAAACACATTATTTTGTACAATTAAGATATAATAAAAAAGAAAAATGTACATACTTCCAGAAGACAAGATACGATGAAGGTAATAAAAAGTGAGGAACTTTCTCTACATGGTTGACTATATCCTGAGATGTTCATGTAAGAATGCTAAATATTTCACTAGTCCTAGAGATGAAAAATAACTTATTTTTCTTTAAAGTGCTTAATGTTTTCTTTAATACTACCCATGTAAATAATTTTATCCAGGCCTTCTTAACACCTTATAAAGTATATAGGGTAGCTATTATTTCCCACAGTTTGGCATGATGCAGATTTGCCAAGATTCTGTAATGGGAGAAGCAACTCTCTCAGGCAGGCTGGGCTGCCGGGCATCTAGCCTCCAGGCTCCAGCAGGTGAGGCAGGCGCTCAGCTCTGATTGGCTGCCGGTGGAGGGCGAACCAAGGGCCTCTGGAAATTCCTTCTGGTTGATGAGCTCCATAACTTAAAAATTGGTTTCAGTGGCTGGAGGTCTTGGCAGTTAGTGACTTGTGTTGTTTTTAGTTTTCCTCCTGAAGAATGTCATGAACTATAAAAGGAAGAAAATGTCTTTGTCACTACCTAGGGTATTATTAAAAAAAAAAAAACTTTCCAATCCAAGACCAGAGAGACAAATGGCAGTGAGGGACAGGAGCAAAGTCAAAATGATCAGGAGCACCTTGGCTCGCTCAGTGCTTAACTCAGTACTTGCTTGGGAGATTTTAGGAGAAAACTGCTGATATATTCCTAACTGCTGATTTATGAAAAGGTTGCACTACAGTGTGTGTATATGTGTGTGTGTGTGTGTGTGTGTGTGTGTGTGTATGTGTATGTGAGACACAGAGAGAGACACAGAGAGACAGAGACAGGGAGAGACAGAGACAGCAAAGCAGGCAGGGTACCAAACTAGAGACGCCCCTCTCAGGATCACATGAGGGCAGGGTCTGCCCTGGAAGTGGGGCTTCCATACATTTTGCATCTTAGGAGCCTCCCAGGCCTCTGTTGGGCTTGGACCTGAGTCATGGGGTTGGGCCTTCTCATTAAAGACAGTAAGGTCTCTGCTTGCATTTCTAGATCATGAACAGAGTGATTATTTAAATATTCTTTTCCCACTTGAAAGGAGCAGTTGGAGACTCACTGCTCTGGTGGGGTTGAACACCCTCAGTGATGAAATTATTCCTATAGGCAATCGTATTTTGTTTAATTTTCACTCCTAATGCCCCTTGGTTGAAGATAGGAATTATAATTAACACTCATGTCAAAATTCAAGAAGACAGTGAGAATTTTTTTTTTTGCCTCATCACCACCTTGATTGAATCAGCAAGTATGTGTAGCTATTGAAAATTCTGATAGAGTACATCAAAGTGTTCCTAGTACTTCAAAAACCAATATTAAAAAGAAAATGCACACTTCACATTTGGTTCTCATTTTTGGGGAATAAATATTATTCATAAAGGTTTTGTTTGCAGAGAGATGTTTGAAAGTAGCAGCCTGAACTTTCTCTGCTAACTTGCTTAGAAATAAGATAATGAAATACTTTTAAAAAGTTCAATTTTTAAAGTGCAAGAAATAATTTTAGGCATCAGGCCATCAAAGTGGTTTTTGATGCTGTAATACCTAGTTAAAATTTAATCTGTATTTTAATATATGTTCTGGCTACAAACCAAACATGTTACACAGAGATGGTGTTTTAAATTCCTTGAGGGGAGTTTTGAATCATCCTGCTGTGAAATGGCGAGGAAGCCCTAAAGTGGGGGAAAAAATAAAAAAAGAGTCCAAGCTCTGGAGTCAGAGAGCACTGGCTTGGAAATCCTTCTGGACCACACCATGAGAAAGCATCTCAACTCTTTCAGCCTGTTTTCCTGCTTCAGCAAGAGGACTGATGTCTCCCTTGTGTCCCCCATGTGCTAATGGCTTGGACTCCAGACTGTGGAGATACTGGGGGGTGGTGAAACCTTCAAGGGGTGGGGCTGAGTGGAAGGAAGTTAGGTTATTAGAGGGGCAAGCATCCTCTTTAGGGGGATATTGGGACTCCAACCCCTTCCTACCTTTCTCTTTGCTTCGTGGTGCTCCTGCCATGATGTACTGTGCTGCCCCAGGTCCACAGCAACAGGGTCAACAAGCATTGTCTGAAACCATGAGCCAAACTTAACCTTTTCTCCCGTCAATTTGACTTATCTCAGGTGCTTGTATAGTGATAAAAAGCTAACACAAGGACTATGAAGATTGAGTGTGTATGTTTCGGTTTGGGCTCAACTCTCTTCCTTGACAACCAATTTGCTTGCCTCTCCCTCACCTGTCCCCAACTGCTTTCATTGTATTCAGAGCTCTATAGCTGACTGACATTATATCATTTGTTTTTCCTTTGTTTGTTTGTTTGTTTATTGGTTGGTTTTACTACCTGCCACCCTTACTGGAAGGTGAGGTCTAAGCAATGTATACTTGCTGATGGGTGTTGAAGGACTGTATCTTTTTCTTCTCTTGTAACTTCACTTCTGTGATAGTTTCTTCATTGCCACAGAAACATGTTGGTCTAGATTAGCAACTGGCAAACTAACACATCCTGCAGGCTGAATCTGGCCCACCAACTGTTTTTTGGAATAAAGTTTTATTAGAACATAGCCATACTCACTTATTTTCATACTGTCCGCAGCCACTCTTGTGTTGCAATGGCCAAGTTGAGTACATGTAAGATGATATAGCTCAAAAGCCTAAAATATTTACTGCATGGTCCTTTATGGAAAATGTTTGCTGGTTCCTGATAGCTAAACTCTGACATTGATATGACCATGATATTTTTAGTCTTCTGTGAAATGCTTACACAACATTCACTGTTCTGTGTAATAACAAACAACTGATTTTCTCAAACTTCTTTAAAGTTTTGTACTAGGCCATGACTTGACTGCTTAGTTGTAAAGTTTATACTAATGATTCATTCATTTATCCCTTACTTTCCAGCTTTCTTCCAAAAAGAAAGCAGTAGAGCATCTGCCTTGCAAGCATGAAGCCCTGAGTTCAAATCCCAGAAGTATCTATTCACATCCATTCAGCAAGAATACATCCAAGCTATTCTAAACACAGACCGTGGTGAAGAAATCAGAAGAGGTTTTCTGGGTGAGATTGCTTAGACCTCACCTTCCAATAGGGTGGCAGGTAGCAAAACCAACCAATAAACAAACAAAGGAAAAACAAATGATAAACAAATTACACCATTTACGCCCTAAATGGTGTAATTGCTATCATCTTGGAATATGTGCTACCTGTCTCCTGCCCCCAGCTGCTTTGGTTCCCAGAAGGAATTGCCATCAGACTACAATTACAACATGCCTGACTATGGGATCAATAAATGTTTCTAAGCTGGTTCTTCCTCAGTTTCAGTATCACAAAACATCAGCTGAGAATGGGAGGAGGGAAAAAGGGCGGCAGGTTTCTTATTTCTCCAGGGAGTCTCTTCCTTTTTAAGCTCTCCACCCACATAGCTCCACAGAGGACTGTGATTCAGAAGGGAGGCACGTGGTATAATTAAAAGAATAAAGAGATTTGGGTTCATGTTCTATATCTGTCACTTATTACATGCTTTTGGACTAGTAATATAACCTTTCTTAGCCTTAGTTTCCTCTTCCATAAAGGAGACATAGATTAGTTGCCACCTTACAAAGGAGAGTGAATTATGGTGGCCACTCAATAAATATGTGAGTAGGTGAAACTCAAGCAGCAGGTGTTTTCCAAGCTTGGACACAGTGGTTAAGAGAATAGACAGTGTCTCTGCTCTCATGGAGCTCACATTCCAGTGGAAGGCAGTAGGCATACTTAATATAATGATGGTTGCAATAAAGAAGAAAAAGGAGAGTAAAGGGATAGAGGTAAAAGATAGAGTTATTTAACGATAGACTAATTTAAAAGGATGGTTAGGAATCACTCTTTTCTTTTTTTCTTTTTGGCAGAACTGGGGTTTGAACTCAGGGTTTCATGCTTGCAAGGCAGGTGCTCTACTGCTTGAGTCATGCCTCCAGCCCTTTTTGCTCTTGTTATTTTGCACACAGGACTGTCACTGTGCACACCATCACACCCAACTTTTTTCCAGTGAGATAGGGTCTCAAAATTTTGTACTTGGGCTGGCCTGGAACTCCAGTCTTCCTGATCTCTGCCTCTTGTGTAGCTTGGGATGAAGGCATGCATCACCGTGCCCAGCTATTGGTTGAGATGGAGTCTTGCAAATTATTTCTTTGGGCTGGCCGTATAGCACTATCCTCTCAATCTGAGCCTCCCAAGTAGTTAGGATTGTAAGTGTGGGTCACTGGACCCTGATGCAGGGAGCCCTCTTTCAAAAGGGAACATTTGAGTAGTAACGTGAAGAAAGTGAAAGAGAGAGGCCCAGGAATATCTGGGGGAACAATATTTTACAACAAAGAGGCAGGGTGTGCAAAGGCCCTGAGGCAGGAGCATGCCTAGTGTCTGGAACCAAGGGAGGAAGTGTGGCAGAACATGAGGTTGGAAGAACAACCAGGGTTGGGGCCAGGACATAAGCTCAGGATCTATTTTAAATGAAGTAGAGAGCCAATGGAGACTTTTGAGCATAAATGTGACATGATCTGACTTATATTTTAAACGATTTTGGCTGTTATGTGGAGAGTAAACTAGAACTATTTTTAACATGCCTGTTATAACTTCTTATAATAAATGTTACATACCCCCTATGGCACCAGGCCTATTTAGAGGGAATTACCTGTAGTAGTAGCAAGACAGTTTGGGGTCAGTTGTGAAAAAGCTCTTATTGTTGAAGGGTGACAGGAAAGCAACCTCCCTGTGATTCCCATCCTAGCAGGCTGGGGCTCCCATGCAGGTCAGCCCTGCCTGGAAGTACAGGGTAGAGCTTTGACCTTTGGCCCCGCTAGTGCCCTGTCTCCCTCAGGGGATGAGGCTGTCCCGTCTTCTGCATCAGCCTTCAGTGACAATTAGAGGCACTTAGGCCTCTAATTGGGCTGTACAATGTTTGCCACGTTTGAAATTGGATCATAGAAACAGAAACCAGTTACAAAGGCTTTAGGAAGGCCAAGTCTGCGAAGCCTTCCAGATCTGCTGTCTGGAAAGCCCTGCATCCCTATCCTGAGGCCCCAGCTCTCTCTCAGTAGGGCGAATTTTATGGCTACAGTCAGCAAAGGGCCATAATATGGACAAGGTGTGAGATGTACTCACGCACCATTCAGTTTGTTGTTATTTGTATTTGGCAGTGCTGCAGTTTGAACTCATAGCCTTGCACTTGCTAGGTAGGCACTCTACCACTTGAGCCATGCCCCTAGCCCTTTCGTGTTTCAGTTATTTTTCAGATAGCATCAACCTCAGACTGGGACCCTCCTACCTACGGCCTCCCACGTAGTTGGGATCACAGGTACGTGCCACCATGCCTGGCTTATTGGTTGAGATTGGGTCTAACTAACTTGGTGCCGGGCTGGCCTGGAACTGCAGTTCTGATGTCTGCCTCCTGAGTAATTGGGATTAGAGATGTGAGCCACTGTGCCCAGCTTTAATTCAAGGTTTTTCTCCAGTGGTACAACCCTAGAGAAAGGGCAGTGATGAAAGCAGGCTTACGTTTACAGAGAGCCCTTTGCATAAGAAGGGATCACATTCAGAGCCAGCAGGATACATGGAAGGTGGAGTGTAAAAGCAGGTGAGGGAGGCAGTGAGGTAGAAGAGGGAGTAGTGGGGAGTTAGATATTTCTAGTAAATGACTCTTAGCATTCTTAACTCACGTGCAAGTGTTTGTGTGGATTGCATATTCATTTTTCTTGGGTAGATATTTAGGCCTGGAATTGCTTGGTTACGTGGTAAGTTCATGTTTAATCGTTTGAGGAACTGCCAGGCTGCTTTCCAAAAAAAGCTGAAACACCTTTTTATGTTTCCATCAGTAGTGAATGAGGATCCAAGACGGGCATGGAGCTCTTTGCAATCTGATGAAACCCAAAAACCTTTGCCCAGAAATCAATGCACAAAATATACTTGCAACTTAGGGTGTTGAGAGCACTCACTGTTGACAGCCCAGAGTCATCCTTATCTGAACTTAGTCACTGACTGCTGGTAGGAAACCACTTTCCCTCTCTGAGCTTTGCTTTTCTTCTCTGTAAAATAAGAAAGCCACTAGGTGATGCCACAAGGCAATCCATAACTCCCTCTCCTGTTTTGAGGGTGTCTGCCTCTGCCTGGTGCTTAGGAGTATGTGCTCCCTGTGGTGGTTGGTCTTGGATACTTCCGCCTATAAGAGGACCCAGGAAAGTGAGTCAGGATGTGATGTGAAGCTGACAGTGCCAGAAACCAAACCTCTGGTGCTGATTTGTTTGCCTTGTGGTTTTCATTGGCTATCTAGGAAGAAAATGTGCAAAATATGTATTTCCTGCCTTGTAAATAATGCATCCAGAAGAGGTGGTCCAGAGTCAAACTGCCTTCTGCCCTGCCTCATGCTTGTTTATAACTTCCCAAGAGTTTGAACCATTTCAGAACTTAGACCCAAGCATTTAGCTGAGAAATTTGGTTTGGTTTAGCGTCAGCAATAATTCCTCCCAAAGGAATTATTATCAACAAGTGTTCTGCATTGTCTCTGCTGCTCACAGCTACATATACCAAGACTGGGTGACTAAGATTTCTCAATATTCTGGGGCATTCATTTCTGCCCAGGGTGGTGGAGTTCCTGGGAGGCCAAGTGGCACCAAGGAAACAGATCCTCAGGGCCCCAGCTCATGTCTGAGACTAACTAGGGGACCTAAAGCCATATTGGCAAAACATTCTACCTTACAGAGTTTTCACCCACTGAAAAATATAGAGCAGAATTCCTTTATCTCTAGCATTTTATTTGAGGGCTTTGTTCCTACATTTTCTTTTTTACTAGGACAATGATACTCCAAAGTGATCGTCAACCCAGGCCAGGCTGGCTGGATAACAATCATCTAAGCAGTTGTGAAAAATATAGATCTCAGCCAGGTGTGGTGGCTCACAACTGTAATCCTACCTATTTGGTGGGCTGAGATTGGGAGGATCACAGTCCAGGCTGCCTAGGCAAAAAGTGAGACCTTATCTCTAAAATAACCAGAGCAAAAAGGGCTAGAAATGTGGCTTAAGCAGTAGATTCCTGTCTAGCAAGTGTGAAGCCCTGAATTCAAATCCCAGTACTGCCCTACCCCCAAATGCATATATATCAGACTTCTAGGACCAAGGATTCTAATTTGCAAGGTCTGGGATGACACCTAGGAAAATGTGTCCTTATTTTTTCTTACTCACTGACTATCGTTTTAAAAATCTTTTATTTTATTTTTTAAATTTTTGGTGGGGACTGGAGTTTGAACTTAGGGCTTTGCGCTTGTAAAGCAGGTGCTCTCCCGCTTGAGCCACACCTCCAGTCCATTTTGCTTTGGTTTTCTTGAAGATAGGGGTTTCACAAACTATTTGTCCAGACTGACCTTGAACTGTAATTCTCCTGATCTCAGCTTCCCAGGTAGCTACAGGGAAGCTGTAGCTCACAGTTGTGAGCCTCTGGTGCTGGGCTAAAAATCTTTTTAAAAATAATCTTTGGCCCATCTATCTCCAATAGCTTTACAAGGTGGTTTTGTATATTCAGGCTTGGAATCCATACTTTTAGGCATATATTATTGTATTTTTACTCAATTTTATAAACATCTATGAAATACCCAGTATGTGCAAGATGTTTTGCCCATTAAAATGAAAAGACCACAACTTCTGCTTTATTTTACAGGTTGATAAGGAAGATGGCAGGTAAAAACTGGTTACACCTGTGAGAAGTGCCTTAATAAACATAGGTCCCAAATTCAGAAGATGAATGAATGATTACAGCTGGCTGGAAATGACAAGATAGGAGAACAAATCCCTAAGTGGACAGGTCCAATTTTAGGAGTGATGCTAGCTGGTCACAGAATTTGCTCTCTGTGTTTGAATCTCTGGTTTTGAGTGACAGCTTATTTTCCATGAAAACAATTGAATATAGATCTAAACACTAGAGTCATTCTAATTAAATCCGGAATGATGCATAAGTTCTTGTTGTGACTTAGCATTATTCTAGAGATTCTTATTGATTCACTGTTCCAGGAAAATCTGGTATAAAATTATTGACTGTGGTAGGTGGAAGGTTTTATGAGGCACACAGATCCAGGATTGCACAGAGTCAACTGACTGGGGACTTACTGTCCGAAGTGGTCAAGAGTGGTGGCAAGACTGGTGGATTACTGAAATTTGGGCCAGAATGAGGAGGCTTAAATAGTGATCAGGACAAAAGTGACTTTCATTCAAGCTGGAATGTACCTAGTTTATCTCAAGCCAATATCAAAGACATCAGGCACATTCCTTGCACTGGCAGTAGCAGGGTGCCATTGTAAAGTTCCACATACCGACCTCTTTCTCCTCCTCCTCCTTCTCCTGTTCCTACCCATCCTTCCTCCCCCCCCTTCCTTCCTTTCCTCCTCCTCCCCCTCCTCCTTGTCCTTTTTTTTCTGGTGTTATTGGGGATTTAACTCAGGCCTATCACCCTACCACTTGAGCCATGCCCCCAGTCTCTTTGCTTTTAGTTTGTTTTTCAGAAAGTGTCTTGTATTTTTGCTCAGGTAGGATCAAACCATGATCTTTCTACCTCCATGATCTTTCTCCTTGGAGAAAGAGCATAAAAAATTAATGAGCAAGCAGAATCTACTAGATAAAAATGCTTATGAAGCTATAATGATTAAATCGGTATGGCAATGGTTCAGAAAGAAACTAATGGCTCACTAGAAAAGCATCTGTAATCAGTTACATATACGCACACACTTGTATTCATTCACTTAACAAATACTTTTTTGTTACCTACTATGTGCCGGATTCTGCTTTCACACTGGGGATATGGCAGGTAAGCACAAAAAAAAAAAAAAAAAAAGTAAAGCTAAACAGATAAAGCCTCATTTTCAGGTATCTTACACACCAAAAGCAAAGCCAAACACGAGCAGATAAACATAGCATGCTGTGTAGTGATAAATGCTATGAAGAAAATCAGGTGGGATAAGAAGGATGGCGAGAGTGTGTCATTTGTGGTGGGGTGGCCAAAGGAGGTCTCTTGTTAAACTAAAAGAAGTGAATTAGGGAAGCTCTCAAATATCAGCAGAAGGGGGATCAGGTGCCAAGGTCCTGAGGCAGGGGTAGGCATGACCTGTTCAGAGTTGGCACATAGGGATGAGAATGAGGGAAGGGGGCTACTGGTGACAAGGAAGCCAGAGATGTAGCCACCCGTGAGTTTTTAGCTAGAGGGTTGCAAGATAAAATATAGGACACTAGTTAAATTTGAATTTCAGAGAAATGATGAATACATTTTTAGTATAAGTATGTCCAAAAATGGACATACTTATATTAAAGTAATATTTGCTCATTGTTCCTCTAAAATTCGATTGCAATTGGATATCCTAAATTCTTGTTTGCTAACTCCAGCAGTCCTATGTGGGGAAGATGGTTATAATATAATATTAATTTAAAACTCAATACAAAAATTAGTTTTACAGTATGATCTTAAGCATATAAAAATGTATAGATAACTATCTGGAAAGGATTATACTAAAACGTTAACTGTTGCTCTTAGATGACAGGCTGGTGTATACTATTATTTTGTTTGGGGTTCTCTCTAGGTATATATAATTTCTACATGCTTTACAGCTTGTTGACATTGTTCAAATCAGAATTCCAAAGGCTTAGAAGAGAATGAACGCCTCAGAGGATTGGATAAATACCACAGGATGAATATTTGATTGGTAATTAATTGAATGAATTGTCCATGTGTTGCTTTTAAATCAGGACACCTTCAGTTCAGCTGTGGGGAGCAGAGCCGTAGATGGGTTCACTATGGATGGATTTAGGAAGAGGGAGAGGAGCCTTGGGTGCCCAGTGCTGTGTCTGTCTGTCCTGGGGGAAAGATGCTAAACGTCCCCTCTGAGGCTTACACACGGTGGGTACAATAGTGAGGCCACCAGCTCTCTGGGCCTCTGAACCAGACAGGTCCCCTCAGCCACTTTGCATGCTCCTGCTTGCCCAATGCTTTGAAAACAGCCTGAGCAGAGTGCTATTCTCCCTTTGTCCATAGGTTAAATATTTGGGGGCAACGGGGAGCATTTTTGTTCTTCCAAAAGTACCGTAATGGATTTAGGCCAGTCCCTGAATAGTATTTGGCTTGAATCGACAGACCCCCTTGTAGCCTGCAGTCTTGTAAACACCTGAGACTTAAGTGTGCTGTTAACAAGCATTCCACTTCAGTAATTGATCATCTTGTTGGCAGCAGCAAGTTTCTAGAATTCCAGACTTCACTGACTGTATGTTCTGGCCCATGTACCAAACAAGCAATGGAGCACAAAACAAGGTGGGGGTAACAGGAGTGCAGTGCTCTCTGATGTTTGTTCTGTGCCACTGCTGGAGAAAAGCCTCAGGCATTTATTGATCCGGCCTCACAGTGTGGACAGGGCTTTGGGTTCTGTCTATGTGGCTGTCTTGTCTCTGACTGCTCCCATTCATCTTTAAGACCTGGGCTGGTCCAGGACTCATCTAGCAGGCCTAGATGGCCACACATGGCTATCTCCAGTTCTGTCCTGCTGCCAGACAAGTGGAAACAAAGCCTCCAAACCTTCCTTAAGAGCAAACAAAACCCTCTGCACAACAGAGTCAGTAGTCACTAGTGTCAATAGTCCACTCTCCACCCCTGAGTCTTTGAGGCTAAATGCAGGAGACTTCAGAGAGTGGATGACAGGCCTGGGCGTCCCTGGATTGCCAAAGGCACCATTCTGGGAAAGGAGTCTGATTGGTGGATTCCTGTTTTTCCATATTGGAGGTTGACCCTGTGGTCTTAAAGGTGTGCTTTGTCTGCAAAGAAGGACTGAAGTCAACTAAGGACTTTAATTTTGGTCTGCTCCTCCCTGCTTTAGCTCTTGTCCTCACAAGAAAAGCTACTTCAGGGAGCAAAAATGGACTTGGAGGATTGGAGAGGGTACCCTATGAAAAGGTTTCAGGGGACAACCGCCAATAGTCACTTTGATGTCCCTGGGTCCAATCATGGCTTATTAACTCAGGCACGCCCTCATTTATTTGTTCATCTGGCGACCATTTATTGAGCTTTAAACCTAACCTGGAACTCAGCTATACAGGGGGGCACAGCAAGAATGTAAGGTGTTCAAGGGTGCACCTTGCTAACTGAGCCTGCCTCGTTCTTTGCCTTCACCTCACAGCCTGTCCATTGCCATGTTCATTGGGTGCTAATCACACTCACCTGACCGTTCATTCCTCCAACACTATAAGCTGGGTCCTGCCTCAGGGTTTTGCATTTGCTGTTTCCTCTGCCTGGAGTTCTCTTTGCTAGAACTTCACAAGACTAGCTTCTTGTCATGCAGCTCAAAGGTTACCTCTGCTACTTCCTTAGAGAAGCCAACACGGCTACCCTTGGATGTACCTATTCCTCCGAATTCAGTCTACAGTATTTATTTAGCCCTGTCCTGTTTGCTTCCCTGCCTCTGCCCTTCTCTGCTTTGCCTTGAACGTGACGTGGCTCACGGTAGGCGCTCAGGGTGTATTGGCTTGAGTGCATCCCTCCCTAGCTGGGCTTTCGTTACCTCATCTGGCCTCTAAGGGCACTCTGATCTCCCCAGTTGTACTCACCAAGAGGGACAAATATTTTCACTTTAGCTTGGCCCATGCTGGTTTAGAAAGAAAAGCTGTGAGGCAAAGAAGGAAAACAGTGTCTTTTAGAAGCTAAAAAATTAATCAAATTGTATCATAATATAACCTAAAACCTTGGGGACTTCTTGGCTGATACTGGTTGCCCCCTCATTAACAGGTTCCTCGAGGCCCCAGCCATGCCTGCCACCCAGCCATATTCTGGTCAGGGGCCCAGGATGTTCTGCTGGCCCTCGGTTGCAACATGTAGCTGGTTTGACCCAGGCTTGTGCTGTGGTCATAGTAGCTGAAAACAGGCATTAGGCTTCTGGCTATCCTGCAAGGAGCAGCAGACTTTTCCACTGATTCTTCTGCAGGGGCCTCTGACTTAGTCTCTCTTCTCTCCCAGTCAGCAACATGGATGACTTTTTTTCCTCTTGTCATGTGATGAAGTATGACTTTCCCCCTCTCCGATTTAAGCCATTGCCTGGTCCAGGCACACCCACGACCTTGAAATGGCAGATATCCACTTTCTATGTGGGATAGTGATAGTGTTACATAGCTTTTCTCTGTTTTGCTTTCCTCATCTATAAAACAGAAGTGAAAACACCTGCCTCATGAGGTTTTGTGAGGTTCAAAGAGATAATATATGTACAGAACCTGAAAAATACAAGGGAAAGGTACATAAAATTACCATTGTAGGTCTTCAGCCCATTTACCTGTTGAGTCCACCTAGCTGGTAACAATTTCAGGACTCTTCTAAAACAGGCTTGAGTTTCTGCTTTCCCTGAGAAGAAGGGCACTGGGTGTGCCAGGTGCTACCCATGCAGGCTTGTGATGCGGGTCTGAGCCTGGGTCTGGGTTATCTTAATCAAGGTCTGCCCTTTCAGCTCTGCCATTCTCTGTTTTCTACCTTGTAGTGTGAAGCCATAGGAAGCTGGAGAGCTGTTTTCAAGGAATGAGATGGACAGGATGCCAAGGAGAGGAGATACCCAGCTTGCTTAGTGAGAGCTACAAACAGTGCACATTCAGACAGAAAGGTGAGTTTAGCAATGATCAAATAAGGGGTTTGCTTGATCCAAAAACCTACTCCAAGACATCTCTGAGGCTGACTTGCCATCCACTCTGTTTTCAAACTCCTGAGAAAGTGAAGAGGGTTCTTTGCTTTGGGCATGATAGAAACCCTGGAAGAGATAGGTACGGAATGTCCTGTAGGTATGAGGGAGGGAGACCAGGCTGATCTGTCTGGGATGCACTAGGAGTCCCTCAAGCTCCCTCTGCTGTCACAAGAAATGAGTATGCATCTCTCACTCATTCACCCCATCAAGACCCCAGGAAGTAGAATGTAAGCAAGTGGGTAAACCTGAGTTAAAGGTAGGTACCACTGGTGAGACTGGGACATCTTGGGGAAACACCTAACCTTCAAGCAACCCACCCCTCCTCCTTCCGTGATTCAGAGGTAGAGGTGATGTCATGATCTGGAGACTGAGAAAGTGACATTCAGGGGCTGGGGGCAGGGCTCAAGTGGTAGAGCACCTACCTAGCAAGCTATAGGCCCTGAGTTCAAACCCTGATACTGCCCCTCCCCCCAAAAGAAAAGAAGGTGACATTCATACTTGGAAGGAAATACTTGTGAGGAATGGCATAACTCTTAGCCAATCGGGATCCACATTCAAGGTAGGGAGAGGGAGGCCTGAGAGATTTACTTGCTTTGTACTCCAAACTTCAATTTAACATGTAACTTCAAGTCTTTCGCGAGTGAAGTGCTCAGCAACCCCCACATGACTAGATCCTGGCTTCGTCTCCTGGGCTTACGTTGTAAGTCCTCACCTCTTCCCTTGCTTCAGCAATTCCAGTTCTTCCTACCTCCTTCACATGAAAAGGTCTGCCCACCTCTCAGTGTTCTTATTCAATTCCAACCTCCAAGTCATGTTATGTGTTGTTACCTCGCTTAATCCTCATAATGACACCCCCTGGAGTTGGGATTTTGAACACCATTTTGCAGGTGATGTCCATAACAGGGGTGGAGCAGGTGCACCCAAGACAACCTCCAAAGCTTCACGAGGAGGTGGCCTCTGCCTGGGTTTTCATGTGTTAGTGGGAGGTCACTGGATGGACAAGAAGAGCCAGGGCATGCCAAGTAGAAGGGAAAGCTTGCCCAAAAGCTTGGAGGTAGAAACATCTTTGATTTCTGCAGAAACAGTCAGTAGTCAGAGTTGCAGTTTAGAAAAGTTAGGGAGGTCCTTCTATGCCAGGTGAAGGAGTTGGGTCTTTATCCTGGGGCAATGCTGAGTGTGTGTGTGCACCCATGCGAGCCTATCTGTCTACACATATGGGCACATGCATGTTCGTGGACCCACGGTGGCAGTTACTCTGGGGAGAATCACTGATGGGTTGAGGATCTGATCTTCGCTCTAATGAGGGAGAGATAATATAGAGGAGGTAGGGCTGGAGGTAGACAGGCCAGCTGGGAGGTTATCCTGGCTGTCCAGAAATGTTAACTAATGTCTACCAAGTTCATGTCTCTTGCCAGGCACAGTGCTAAACATTTTATAAGCATTATTTCTTAAATTTGCAACAACCTCTGAGGTCTTATTATTGTTATTATGCTCATGTTACATACTAGGAAACCAAAATGCTGACAGATTAAATAACTTACCCAAGATCACACAGTTTCCATTATAAACTGAGAGCTAGAGATGGCTTTCTCTGACCAGGTTCCAAACCCTTGGTCATGGTCACTTGGTAGGATGGAGGTCTAAGTGAGGCAAAGACAGTGGGATTGAAAGTAGAACAACAGAGATTAAGGAGGTAAAACTGGTGAATTTGTGAGTAGATGAATTCGGGGACTTTGTGATAGGGAGAAGATGCTGGCTCAGTTGACTATGGAGCCTGGAGAAGAATAGATGTTCTAGGGGAGGTGTTGCCTTTTTAGCTCTAGGTAAAGCTGAGCAGATACAGCTGGGTCCCTCCTCTGCTCACTGTCACATGAACTGCTGCTCCTTGTTTGGTTTGTAACTGATCAGTAATTATTCCCCCTGTCAATAAGCAAAAAGCTGACCAGGGCAGGCTGAGGTGAGGATCCTGCCTCAGGACTCCAGGACACTCACCCCAGCTTGGTATCAATCTGGGTAATCTTCTCTCTTTGTATATGGTCACTTTGCCAGTTATGAAGCCCTTGTCTGCCTACTTGAGTCAGCTAGAATCAGGGAAATTTCGGGACTCTTAGAACATATATGACTTGATATTGTATCTCAGGTTGAACATTCCTCTCTCTCTGAGCCTTCTTTTTAATTGCAAATCTGTCCTGGCTCTGGGACAACTCAAACCATCCTCACCTGATCCAAGGGCCATCCATGTCCCTTCTCACTCATCCATTATTGGTGGTTAGGAATCCCCAGGTTCTTCCCTTTCTATAGGTTAGCCTAAGTTTTGAAAGCACTGAGGAAAGAGAAGACTCTCTGTGTCCAGCTTCCATCTGGCCCCACCATGCCCTTTTGAAATTCCCTTCCCTAACTTTTAATAAACTCTATTACACTCACGTGTCCTGCCTGGATGCTTCCATGTGGGACACAAAGAATTTGGAAATCTTCTGATCAGAGAGTGCATTGTTGCCGTTATTATTCAAGTCACATTGAGCTCTCTGAGATCGTGAACCCAGAAAGATGACATATTTCAGCTGTTTGTCTGACAAATCAATCAGAAAAGGAAGGTATGTTGGGCATAGGATGGACCCATGCCAGCTAATGGGAACAGCATCTCTTCTTGAGGTCTTACAAGCCCTTGTTTAATAAGCAGTTCTAGAATTTTGCCTGGGATAGGCCTCAGATACACAATTTTTCCCGTTCAGAAAATTAAGGCATTTGCTTGCTTTTAGCCTTTTTGGACAGTATTTCAACAATTTTTAATTGAGTGCTGAGTAGGTACCAAACATATCTCTTGTTCTTTCCCCCATTCTAAGTAGTTCTGCAAGGATTCCCAACTGAGTCTTCATTCTTTTCTTTTACCTTTTGACTGTTGAATATAATTCTTCCAGGTCAAGACTCTTGACCTTACTTTAACATCCCCCGTATTATCTGAATTCATGAATTCTTCTTTTATCAATGTTCATTTTTCTAATCTGAAAGTGGAAACAAAACCAGAGCTAAAGAGTCCTGGTATTTGTAACTTAAAACCACTGGTAGTAGGACAGAAGGATATTGACAATTGATATATTTTTGAAACCCTTCCCATGTACTAGGTTTCTGTTTTTATTTTATTTTTGGTTTTATTATTGCTGATGTTTTTCTTAAAACATCATCCCATGTAATCCTCACAGCTAACCAGCAGCGTAAGAATATTATTTCCATGTTATGAATAAGGAAACTGAGTTTTAGAAAAATTATGAAAATTAACTGAGATCATACAGCTGGTGCTTAGAGAGGTTCCTTCTCCAAACCCTTCTGTATTCTCATTACTCTGGCTATACCCCAAAAGGCCTTTTTTGGTGCTGTCTTGGGCTCATTCTGAGCTCAGCCTTCCTGACATTATGCTTAAAGGTCTTTGTCACTCCTTTGTATTCATCCTGTGTACACAGGCTTCTTCACCATCAGAGTCATTTGCAATTGTATTGTCAGAATTTCAGTTTTGAAAGTCAGCCTTCCAGGGCCATCTTCTCTGAGTGAATCAGGTCATAGGATCAGCCTTTCTTTTCTCTGAAGGTTTTGCACTGTGCCTTTGTAAAGACTAAGGCACCTGTCAGCTCATGCCCAGCCCTTTTCTCCATGGATTTTGAGATGACCTGGTAACTGTTTCTCAAGATTTCTCTTCCTGACTCTTCTTCAAGCAGTCCACCCTTGTTGGAGCAGAAATAGCTTCCAAGTAGAGGTCACCCTGACCTCTACTTTCTGAGAGATTAAATTGCTCAGGCAAACTACAAATGTGTTCTAACATATTCATTGCTTTTACCTGAATGATAGCTTCTGTTAGGAAAAGTAGTTGTAAATAAAGTTTATTAGGTAAATTAGACTGGAAGATGACCAAATTTCCATGAGGATTTTTTTTAAATAGGAATTTTGATTGTATGACAGTTTATAGGGACCTTTCCCTGAGTATACCTACATAATTACAAATGCATGTGACTCTAAGAAGAGTTATTTTGGGGCCTGGCCTGGTGTGGCATGCCTGTAATCCCAGCTACTTGGGAGGCACAGACAGGAGGATGCTGAGTTTGAGGCCAGTCTGGGCAAAGTTAGGGAGACCATATCTACACGCAAAATAAAAACAAAGGGCTAGTTTCATAGCCCAAGTGGCAAAGCACTTGCCTAACAAGCATTAGGCCCTGGTTTCAATCCTCAATACCACAAAAAGAAGTTATTTTGAAATGTATGTGCATTTTTATGTAAACCAACATTAGGTGGCTTTGTACAAAATACAGGAAGGGTTATGAGCGTGAGTTTTTGTAGGCAAACAGATGGAATTCAGGGCTTTCTCAATACTAAATTCATTCAGACTTGGGTAATCCCTACCACCTCTGAATTTTAGTGTTCTTATCTGTGAAGTGATGGTGATACACGCATACAGTTCTGTATCCATCTGATAAGGGTGTGTGAGGACTATGTGGGATAGGGATGGAAGTGCGTAGGCCTGGCACATAGTAGAATACTCAGTCAACATTAACTAGATATTATCAGCTGGAACGACATCTGTTCTTGTAGGAAATTGTTTTGCTTTTATCAGTGTGTGTGAATCTGAATGTGAAAAAGCTAAGATATGTTACTGGAATATTGTTATGTTGCTCATTTTAACACAGACATTCACAGATTCATAGCAGTGTGTCCTAAAGGACAAGGAAACCTTAAGAGTAAGGAGATTGAGGACAGGGATGGTGGCATGTACCTGTCATTCCAGCTACATGGGAGACATAGGTAGGAAAATTGTGGACTGGTGCTGGCTCTGGGCAAAACCATGAGACCCTATCAGAATAACAGCTAAAGCAAAAAGGGCTGGCATGTGTAAGGTCCTGCGTACAAACCCCAGCTCTGCCAAACAATCAAAAAGTGAGGTTACTGGAATCCTTTTACATTAAGAGTCTAAAGAGCTGGGGTAGCATTTAAACTGGAGGAGAGCTGGCTTCAGAGCTGTGGGTTGGCAGAACATGAAAAATGGCTTCCAAGAGGTGAAGGGCCACACCTGGTCCCTTTTCTCCAAAGGACAGAGGATGGGGTTGGTGACATTTCACGCTGATGGGAATGGCTCACTGCTTATGGGAAGAGGAGGCCCTGCCAGGGGAGGTGCACACCTGGTGGCTGGCCAGCTGTCCTCCTCTGTATATGAAGTCTTTCCAAGGAGTTGCCCGGCTGTGTCCTATGGATGATTGGTAGAAAAGAGCAGCAGCTTGCATGTGTGTTTCCTAAATTGAAACTCTGACTTCGATTTCCAGGCAGCAAAACATTTGTTTTTAGAAAAGAATCCCAGCCAGCTCAGAGGTGATGAGGGTGACAGGGCTGCAATTATCACCTGTTCTTCAGCACCTAGCTTATTGTGGGGAAGGTGCTGACAGCTCTGAGTTCTTTGTGTGGGGAGCTGAAGCCCCCCCACCTCTGCTCAGAACATTTGACACAGACAGACAGCTGTGGGACTGGTGTGGGGTGGGGGCAGGGGTGCGGGGGCCTGTCACCTCCTTTTCTTTAGACTGTGGGAGTGGGCTGAGAGGCTCTTCATGTGTTTCCATTCTTGGACAAACTTTTATAGTATACAGCTAGACTTCACTTAAGAATCTCCTTCAGGGTACCAGACCCTGCAAAACAAAAACAAAAACAAAAACAAAACCAACCACCACCACCAACAACAAAAAAAGCGACAGAAATGGATGAATGAATTGACCTTTATTGGTCAGAAGCTTAGGGGCAGGATGGAGGAGTGACCTCCAGAGGGCGCCAGAGTGGTTCCATGCTAAGTGGCTGCTGAGGAAGTCCAGTGGAACAGCCTGGAAAAGGGTAGGGTGTCCTCATCAGAGACATGGGTTAAAAACCTGATTCTGCTTCTTCCCTGATATGTGGCTTTGGGCAACTCAGCCTATTACAGCTTCAGCTTCCTGATCTGTTGGGTGAGGGCAGCGATACCTGCCTTGGCTGGTTGTTAAGAAGGTTGAATGAGATAGAAGATTTCAGATTAAATGAGAGAATGAAGACCAAGGTGGTCTTTGCACAAAAGATCTGCATCTCCATTAGCTGAAGTCTATTATGCATATACTGAATTAATGCTGCCTGGGTATTATATCCTCAGCCCTTTTTCATATATACATTAGTGCCCTTATAATAAATAAAATACAGGTTGAACAAAAACCATCCCAGGATTCCTGATAGCCTTGGTGATAGTTTTATTTTTTCAATCAATAAAGAGAGTAAAGTAGGCACCATTGATTTCTCTCATGCTGAGATCTACAGATAGGTTTGCTATGAAATGAGAGTCCTCAGAGGCCCCCAAGAAGGTTGGGAACTCCGAAGATAATTCATAAGAAGCACCTACCTTGCCCTCCTCCAGACCCCAGAAGAGAAAGGCCTGGGAAGGACTGTGACTGTTCTCCAGGGCTGCTAGGAGGTTGCAAGGAATATACTACAGGTCCAGTCTGGCTAGAATGAACACCTTGAAAAGTCCAGGGGATTATGCAGAGAGTTAAAAACCTGGTCATCAGAAACTTGTCACTTAGCTTCCTTCTGTGATTGGTATCCTTCAGACTGCCCTCTGTAATGGGGGGAGGGGTTGGAGAAGGCCAGAGACACAAGCTTGTAGCTAGGAAAATGTGCTATCCTTCTATACCCACCATACCCAGCTTTTACTGCTGAGGTGGGGTCTTGTGAACTTTTTGCCTGGGCTGGACTTGAATGGTGATCTTCCCCATCTCAGCCTCCCAAAATAGCTAGGATTACAGGTGTGAGCCATCAGTACTCATCCCGTCCGTCATGCTTCTGACCAGGATTAGGCAGGGAGTTTGAACACCTGATAGCTGAGAACAATGGCTTGGCTGTCCATTAAAAAAAAAGTCACAATGAAACCCCCTGTATAACTATCATATACTAACAAAAGATTTTTTTAAATAAAGGACAGGGAGGTAAAATGGGACCTGTCTGGGGGTAGGTACCAGTGAGAGGGGGGATGGCATATGGAGAGGGTGAAGGAGGGTGAATATGGTGCTTATATTTTGTATCCAGGTATGAAAATAGAACAATGAAAGCTGTTGAAACTGTTCTATGAAGGGAAGAGAGGAGATGAGGGAGAAAGATGAAGGGGGTGATGCTATTAAGAGATATAGTGAGCACATATGTAAATGTCACAATGTATCCCCTCGTAAGAGTGTACTATGCTAAGAAAAACTCACACCCTGATCCAGTAACATTGGCAGAACAACCTGTGTCATACAGCAGAGTCTTGCTGACCCACAACCCTACAGCCCGTGGAAAATGACAAAGGCCAAAACTCCCCCACCAGATGTGTGGGAGGAGTTAATGACACATAACCCACTTTCCTAGAAATGACCAATCCCATGTCTGAAAACCCCATTAAAAGCTTGAGGTCTTGGGACCCTCATGGCAGCCCTCCTTCTTGGCCTGGTGAACTTTGCTCCCTTGAGAGCCTACTCTTGCTTTGCTTTCCCTTTGCTCTTCATTAATGCAGCTGCTTTGCTTAAGTCTCCTCTGTGTCCATCCCTGAGTTCTTTCTTCAACAAAGACCAAGAACCTTGTGGGTCTGACCTGGTGACCTGGATCCAGGAATACTTCTGCCAGCTGGGAAATGAGATGCCTAGGCCTTCTCTGCAGTTTGACCTCCAGGGAGGGGCCATGAGCTCCTGTTATCAGGTTCTATCACCCACTCACCAGTGGGAGATTATGCCACCAGGGCAGCCTGACCATGGCCAGTACCTGTCAGTGCCATCCCATGGTTACCCATGGTTCTCTCCTGACCCATCCCACAGTTGGGGCTCATTTCTTTCACTTCTCAAAGTGCTCCCTGGGTCTCAGCATATCACAACCTAAACGCTTGTTAGAAACACAAGATTCCAGCTCCACCCTCCGCAGACCTCCATTCTAACAAGATCACCACATAATTTGTTTGTGCATAAAATTTCTGAGGAGCATGGTCTAGCTAGCACTACTTTATATTGGCGATTACTGCTTGCTATTCAGCACCAAGGTCTGAAAACCTGATGTAGAGAAATGGTCATCGTGACCATTTCACTATAAACTAGGGAGAGCCCACCAGCACTATTAAATTCAGGCATGTTATGGGAATTATGTAATCCCATCCGTTATGCCCCTTCTCCAAGCTGGCTGTTTTCCCCATGCATAGGGGAGCAAACTGAAGATTGGAGAGGTATGAAATTGGCTTACCATTCCAGAGCTAGTAAGACGGTTGTGTGCCAGATAGACAAGGAGAGACAGGGAATTCTGAGTACAGGAACAGCAGACATAAAGTCATAGAGGTGTGAGACATAAGCAGTGTCAATAAATGCAATCTTATGGCATTGGGCTGCACATTCATTGATTTCATTTACTCACTCTACCATCACTTGCTAAGTACCTACTGTGTATCCTGCTCTGTCCTGGGTGAGGTGGTTGCAATGTAGAATAAGGCAGACATAATCTCTGCTTTCAAAGTGCTGTCATTCCACTCTGTATAAATAGAGTACATAAATCAACAGAAAGATAGCCATTCCTTTAAGACTTCTCAACTTCCAGCATTCTCTACAGTGAATGCCCATGCATCCCTCTTGGTGGATGGTTCATCTTCTGTGGTCTGTAAGTAGATCATGGGTCTGTGGACAGTGCCTGGTGCATGGGGATGCTGGGTAAAGGAAGCAAGAGTGTGAGCTCTAGGCTGCAGCAGAAGGGAGACAGTGCACAAAATTCCCCTCAGGCCCAACACCACCTGAGTCTCTGCAGAGAGGGCATTGGTGCTGAACACTGCTTAATTTTTTCTAAGGTCAAAAGCCCTGAGAGGATGGAGTTTCATGAATTTCTCTGCTAGGAATACTTGTGAGGAGGCTCTGGAGGAAGGCAACATTAAAACACAGCCTGGCCTTTCTTTCTTCTCTCTACCAAAGGTCATTTGAATTCATACACAACTATGGCTCTTGCTTTCTGGGTGTTTCTGTTTCATGGTTTTGCTTTGGTTTGGGGACCCCATTCTCTCACTTGAGTTTAACTTTGCTGGTAGCTCTGGTTGCAGCATGTGACCAGCCACAGTTGCTATGGGGGCTGTATATGCTAGGAGTCAGGCACCTGGGTATTTCCATATTTACTGGTTGCCATTACTGATAGCTGGTAACAAGTTGCCTCAAAGCAATCATAACAAACAGTGGTCTAAATGAACAGCAGCTTCACTTCTTACAATTCAATGGGTTGATGGGGCTCTGCTGGGTGGTTCTTCTCTTTTCTACAGGGTACAGCCGAGGTCACTCATGAAGATGCATTCAGCTAGGATCTTGATAGAGGCTGAAATGTCCATGGTGACCTCTCTTCCTTTAGGCCTCTTTCCATGTGGCCTTTCATCATTTGGGATTCTATTCCAAGCATCTTGACAACATGGTAGCCAGCTTCCAAAAGAGAGGGTTTCCAAAGGAAGAGCTGCAGTGTTTAAGCACTTATCCTGCCAGCCTGTTTTGTGTCACACTTGCACATGACTCCATGGCCTAGGAAAGTCATGTGATTGATCCTTTATTGAGAGGAGGAAATACTACAAGATGTAACTACAAGTAAGTGTGAATAATGGAGACCATCAATGTCACAGTGTGCCACATGGCCTTTGTAAGTCCAGCTGCTAGAAAGTAGTAGAGAGGGAATTCCAAGATGGCGGCTAGAGGTAGGAAGCAGAAAGCGACCCTCCTATAGTGAAATCTTGGAGAGACGCTGGAGACACACTTTGCAGGCATAATCACTGAGAAAAGGCATAACTTTGACCCCTCCACATCTCCAGCCGGCGCAGAGAATCTCCACTTCACGTTAAACGGAGAAACCAGGAGGGCCCCCGGGGCCGCCAGTGGCCGGCGCCCATACGGCTTGGGAAGATGCGGACAGGTGAGCTTCGCGGTACCGCGGTTCCCCACAGACAAGCCTGGGCCAGAGCAGCATAGCCCCCTGGACAGACTGACCCCCACCCAGGAAAAAAAGAGAAACTGAGTACTAAGCAATAAGAACAGTTAAGACACGCTGGAAAGAGGGTGGGGCGCCCTGAGCGCTGAAGATCGGGGGAAGGGAACCCTTCCCGGGACTGTAAATAAACAGGCCGGGCGGGCCAGAGAGGCTCTGGCGGGAGCGGGGCGCGCCCAGCAACCAGGAGCGGGGACGCTTGTGAGAGGAGGGAAGACCCACTTCCCACGTGAACTGTAAATAAACACGCAGGCCTGACAACGCGGGGCAGTGTCACCTTTCCCAGTGCTTGGAAAGGGGAAACCTGTAGCAGAGGCTCCCGCACAGGAGAACTCTGAGCAAACAAAGCCTGTGGGGCCAGGTGAGTGCTAAGCTCACCCCAGAGATCTGCATAAATAATGCCGCCAGCTACAGGCTGAGAGCAGCAGGCAGGCAAGCCACAGTTGCAGATACCACTCTCAGAACTGCCTCCAGACGCTTTTTTTTCTTTTTCTCCCTACCTTTGATGAGAGAACAACTGAATTACACCTGCAAGCTGAAAAACTTACTGAATCTGTATTGCGTTTGAACTGGGGACACTTGGTGGGGCTTTTTTTTTTTTTTTTCTTCTGTGTGAGTGTGAGTGTAGTTTTGTTCTACTTTATGCATCCCCTTTGATGAGACAACTACAGAACAACATCTGAGGCACCAACTCCAGGACTGGAGATTGAGACGGACATCCAAATTATTAAGACTGAAATTGCATTGCATATAAACTTGGAAGTTTTTTGGTTTTTTTTTTTTTTTAATTTTCTATTTTCCATTTTATTTTAATTCATTTTTATAAATAGATATTACTTTCATATACTTATTTTTTATTTTTTTTATCTTTGATTTTCAATCCTCTCTCTGTCTCTCTATTGTCTGTTCAGCTTACTGTCGATTAGTACACTAACACTCCCTGTTTATACCTTTGAAACTCTCTTGTCTGATACCTTGTTCTGCTTTCTCCCTCTTGTCTGTATATTTGTTTTCCCCTTTTCTTTAACTTCTTGCTTTCCATCTCAGCTCACTCTTCCATTCTCAATATTACCATTGTTATTATTACAAGCTAGAAAATTCTTAATTACACACAGTACAGGGACAGTAACAACACCAAGGACAATGACGGGAAGACAGAAAAAACAAGGAAACCAGTTTCCCCACAGCAAAAAATTAGTACAGGAACCAGAGGGGAATGAAGAGAACAGAAACTCAGAGCCAGACTCCAACAAAATGAAGATAAACTATGCCAAAGGACCCAATGAAGCCCACAAGAATAATTTAAAAGAAGACATACTACAAGTACTCAATGAGAATTTTATAGAGATGATACTGGACAGGGTCAACCAAAATGTACAGGAGACACTCAAGAAATTCCAAGACAATAAAAATAGAGAATTTGAAAAAGCAAAAGAAGAAATAAAGGAAACCATAGAAGCACTGTATAAACACCAAAGTGAAAGAGAGAACACAATGAATAAATGGATAAATGAACTCAGGACAAAAATAGACGACAATAAAGAACAAAACTGCCAGGATATGGAAAACCTCAGAAAAAAGAACGAAACAGAACTGCAAAACAAAACGGAAGGCCAATCCAGCAGAATAGAACAAACAGAAGACAGAATCTCAGAACTTGAAGATGAAATGGTAATTAAAGGAAAAACTGAAGAACTATTAATTAAACAACTCAAGACCTGTGAAAAGAAAATGCAAGAACTCACTGACTCCATCAAAAGACCAAACTTGAGAATCATGGGCATCGAAGAAGGAGAAGAGGTGCAAGTGAAGGGAATGCGTAATATATTCAACAAAATAATAACGGAAAATTTCCCAAATCTAGAGAAAGATATTCCCATACAAATGCAAGAGGCCTCCAGGACACCAAACAGACCAGATCAAAATAGAACTACTCCACGACATATCATCATTAAAACAACAAGTTCAGAAACTAAGGAACGAATATTGAAGGCTGCAAGAGAGAAAAAACAAGTAACATACAAAGGTAAACCCATCAAAATCACAGCAGACTTCTCAACAGAAACATTAAAAGCAAGAAGAGTGTGGGGTGAGATCTTCCAGGCACTGAATGAAAATAACTTCAACCCCAGGATACTCTACCCAGCAAAGCTATCATTCAAAATAGATGGAGCAATAAAAGTCTTCCATGATAAGCAGAAACTAAAACAATATGTGACCACAAAGCCACCATTACAAAAGATTCTGCAAGGGATCCTGCACACAGAAAGTGACACCCAACTTAACCATGAAAAGGCAGGCAGCACCAAACCACAGGATAAGAAAAAGCAAGACAGTAGAGAGTAACATCAAGTTAGGTACACACAATCAAACCTTCAAACAACTAAGATAACTAAATGGCAGGAATCACCACATACCTATCAGTACTAACGCTTAATGTTAATGGACTTAATTCACCCATCAAAAGACACCGTTTGACAAAATGGATTAAAAAAGAAGATCCAACAATTTGTTGCTTACAGGAGACTCATCGCACCGACAGAAATAAGCATATGCTTAGGATGAAAGGCTGGAAGAAGATTTACCAAGCCAATGGCCCCCGAAAACAAGCAGGAGTAGCAATACTTATCTCTGACAAAGTAGACTTCAAACCTACATTGATCAAACAAGATAAAGAAGGACATTCCATACTAATAAAAGGGGAAATAGACCAAAAGGAAATAATAATCATCAATCTGTATGCACCCAATGTCAACGCACCCAATTTCATCAAACATACCCTGAAAGACCTAAAAGCATATATACACGCCAACACAGTGGTTGTGGGAGACTTTAACACTCCATTATCATCAATAGATAGGTCATCCAAACAAAACTCAATAAAGAAATCCAAGATCTAAAATATGCAATAGATCAAATGGACCTAGTAGATGTCTACAGAACATTTCATCCAACCTCTACACAATACACATTCTTCTCAGCAGCCCATGGAACCTTCTCCAAAATAGATCATATCCTAGGGCACAAAGCAAGCCTCAGCAAATATAAGAAAATAGAAATAATACCATGCATACTATCTGACCACAATGCAGTAAAAGTAGAACTCAACAACAAAAGTAAAGACAAAAAACATGCAAACAGCTCGAAACTAAATAACTCATTACTTAATGAAGAGTGGATCATTGATGCAATAAAAGAGGAAATTAAAAAGTTCCTAGAAGTCAATGAAAATGAAAACACAACCTACCGGAACCTATGGGACACAGCTAAGGCAGTCTTGAGAGGAAAGTTTATAGCCATGAGTGCATATATTAAAAAGACTGAAAGATCCCAAATCAATGACCTAATGATACATCTCAAACTCCTAGAAAAACAAGAACAAGCAAATCCCAAAACAAATAGGAGAGAAATAATAAAAATAAGAGCTGAAATCAACGAAATAGAAACCAAAAAAACCATACAAAGAATTAATGAAACAAAAAGTTGGTTCTTTGAAAAAATAAACAAGATCGATAGACGCCTGGCAAACCTGACTAAAATGAGGAGAGAAAAAACCCAAATTAGTAGAATTAGGAATGCAAAAGGGGAGATAACAACAAACACCATGGAAGTCCAGGAAATCATCAGAGACTACTTTGAGAACCTATATTCAAATAAATTTGAAAATCTAAAAGAAATGCACAGATTTCTAGATACATATGATCATCCAAAACTGAACCAAGAGGAAATTAATCACCTGAATAGACCTATAACACAAAATGAAATTGAAGCAGCAATCAAGAGTCTCCCCAAAAAGAAAAGTCCAGGACCTGATGGATTCTCTGCTGAATTCTATCAGACCTTTAAAGAAGAACTGATACCAACCCTCCTTAAACTGTTCCATGAAATAGAAAGGGAAGGAAAACTGCCAAACACATTTTATGAAGCCAGTATTACACTTATCCCAAAACCA
This sequence comes from Castor canadensis, assembly GCF_047511655.1. Taxonomy (NCBI): domain Eukaryota; kingdom Metazoa; phylum Chordata; class Mammalia; order Rodentia; family Castoridae; genus Castor; species Castor canadensis. The sequence goes on from NC_133387.1 coordinate 187,776,640, forward strand.
GGCAAAGACACCTCCAAAAAAGGAGAACTATAGGCCAATCTCCTTAATGAACATTGATGCAAAAATCCTCAACAAAATAATGGCAAATCGAATTCAGCAACACATCAAAAAGATTATTCACCACAACCAGGTAGGCTTCATCCCAGGGATGCAGGGGTGGTTCAACATACGAAAATCAATAAACGTAATAAACCACATTAACAGAAGCAAAGACAAAAACCACTTGATCATCTCAATAGATGCAGAAAAAGCCTTTGATAAGATCCAACATCATTTCATGATAAAAACTCTAAGAAAACTAGGAATAGAAGAAAAGTTCCTCAACATTATAAAAGCTATATATGACAAACCTACAGCCAGCATTATACTTAACGGAGAAAAATTAAAACCATTCCCTCTAAAATCAGGAACCAGACAAGGATGCCCACTATCTCCACTCCTATTCAACATAGTAATGGAATTCCTAGCCAGAGCAATTAGGCAAGAAGAAGGAATAAAAGGAATACAAATAGGTAAAGAAACTGTCAAAATATCCCTATTTGCAGACGACATGATCCTATACCTTAAAGACCCAAAAAACTCTACTCAGAAGCTTCTAGACATCATCAATAGCTATAGCAAGGTAGCAGGATATAAAATCAACATAGAAAAATCATTAGCATTTCTATACACTAACAATGAGCAAACGGAAAAAGAATGTATGAAAACAATTCCATTTACAATAGCCTCAAACAAAATCAAATACCTAGGTATAAACCTAACAAAAGATGTGAAAGACCTCTACAAGGAAAACTATACACTTCTGAAGAAAGAGATTGAGGAAGACTATAGAAAGTGGAGAGATCTCCCATGCTCATGGATTGGTAGAATCAACATAGTAAAAATGTCGATACTCCCCAAAGTAATCTACATGTTTAATGCAATTCCCATCAAAATTCCAATGACATTCATTAAAGACATTGAAAAATCTACTGTGAAATTTATATGGAAACACAAGAGGCCACGAATAGCCAAGGCAATACTCAGTCAAAAGAACAATGCAGGAGGTATCACAATACCTGACTTCAAACTATATTACAAAGCAATAACAATAAAAACAGCATGGTACTGGCACAAAAACAGACATGAAGACCAGTGGAACAGAATAGAGGATCCAGATATGAAGCCACACAACTATGAGCAACTTATCTTTGACAAAGGAGCTAAAAATATACGATGGAGAAATAGCAGCCTCTTCAACAAAAACTGCTGGGAAAACTGGTTAGCAGTCTGCAAAAAACTGAAACTAGATCCATGTATATCACCCTATACCAAGATTAACTCAAAATGGATCAAGGATCTTAATATCAGACCCCAAACTCTTAAGTTGATACCAGAAAGAGTAGGAAATACTCTGGAGTTAGTAGGTATAGGTAAGAACTTTCTCAATGAAACTCCAGCAGCACAGCAACTAAGAGATAGCATAGATAAATGGGACCTCATAAAACTAAAAAGCTTCTGTTCATCAAAAGAAATGGTCTCTAAACTGAAGAGAACACCCACAGAGTGGGAGAAAATATTTGCCAACTATACATCAGACAAAGGACTGATAACCAGAATATACAGGGAACTTAAAAAACTTAAAAATTCTCCCAAAACTAATGAACCAATAAAGAAATGGGCAGGTGAACTAAACAGAACTTTCTCAAAAGAAGAAATTCAAATGGCCAGAAAACACATGAAAAAATGCTCACCATCTCTAGCAATAAAGGAAATGCAAATTAAAACCTCACTAAGATTCCACCTCACCCCTGTTAGAATAGCCATCATCAGCAACACCACCAACAACAGGTGTTGGCGAGGATGCGGGGAAAAAGGAACCCTCTTACACTGTTGGTGGGAATGTAGACTAGTACAACCACTCTGGAAAAAAATTTGGAGGCTACTTAAAAAGCTGGACATCGATCTACCATTTGATCCAGCAATACCACTCTTGGGGATATACCCAAAAGACTGTTACTCCAGAGGCACCTGCACATCCATGTTTATTGCGGCACTATTCACAATAGCCAAGTTATGGAAACAGCCAAGATGCACCAGCACTGACGAATGGATTAAGAAAATGTGGTATCTATACACAATGGAATTTTATGCAGCCATGAAGAAGAACGAAATGTTATCATTCGCTGGTAAATGGATGGAATTGGAGAACATCATTCTGAGTGAGGTTATCCTGGCTCAAAAGACCAAAAATCGTATGTTCTCCCTCATATGTGGACATTAGATCAAGGGCAAACACAACAAGGGGATTGGACTTTGAGCACATGATAAAAGCGAGAGCACACAAGGGAGGGGTGAGGATAGGTAAGACACCTAAAAAATTAGCTAGCATTTGTTGCCCTTAACGCAGAGAAACTAAAGCAGATACCTTAAAGCAACTGAGGCCAATAGGAAAAGGGGACCAGGAACTAGAGAAAAGGTTAGATCAAAAAGAATTAACCTAGAAGGTAACACCCACTCACAGGAAATCAATGTGAGTCAATGCCCTGTATAGCTATCCTTATCTCAACCAGCAAAACCCCTTGTTCCTTCCTATTATTGCTTATACTCTCTCTACAACAAAATTAGAGATAAGGGCAAAATAGTTTCTGCTGGGTATTGAGGGGGGGAGCGGGAGGGGGTGGAGTGGGTGGTAAGGGAGGGGGTGGGGGCAGGGGGGAGAAATGAACCAAGCCTTGTATGCACATATGAGTAATAAAAGAAAAATGAAAAAAAAAAAAAAAAAGAAAGTAGTAGAGAACTTGATAGGACAAGTGACAGGTGGAAGACCAGTACTGGGAGATGCACATGGCTCTGACAGAGTTCATTCAATCAGTTGTTCAACAAACACTAAGTCATTAAAACTAGTGCCATGCACTGTGGCTGACACTGGGTGTGCCAAGATGACTGTCACATCATCCTTGCTCTCAGATCATTACCTACAGACAAACAAGTAAGCAATACCATAGTGTCTGTGATCTGTACTTGGATTGAGTTTTGCTATGGATTCTATGGAGTCAAAAACGGGAGGAACTTAAATCAGGGTAAGGCTCAGGGAGGACTCCTCTAGAGAGTGAATACTTGAGCTGAGCCCTCAGGAATTGACCAGGTAGATTTGCAGTTGGGCATTCCAAGCACAGAAGAGAGTGTGGGTGGAGCCAAGAGAAAAGGAATGCCTTGAAACAACCAGAAAATTGGATGTAGTTCCTTGTTCTATAAATTGGATGGAAGGAGGGAGGGAAGGAGGGAGACAGAAAGGGAGGAGATGAATCAAGACAGCCTATAATATAAAGGTTACTTTGTTGTTTTTTGGGGGGGGCTGGGTTTGAACTCAGGGCTTTGTGCTTGTAAAGCAGGTGCTCTACCACTTTAGCCACAACTCCTGTTGTTTGTTTTTTTGAGACAGGGTCTTGCTATTTAACCCAGGCTGACTTTGAACTCCTGCCTCTGCCTCCCAAGTGCTGGGATTACTGGCATGTATCACCACGCCTTGCTAAAGGTTCTTGTTCTTTATCCTGCCCCCAGTCCTTTGAAACCAAGGGAGAACATTAGAAAGGTATCTTCTTCTTCATCATGTCATTTAAATTGTTTCCTACAATAAACATCTTTAGTCATATAAAATATAACCTAAGTGAGAGAACCTTATCCTGGCCACCACCCATTGAGTGAGGAAGCTTTTGCCAAAATGTAGATATGATTTGATAGCAGTCTTAACTGAGTTAAAGGCAGTTGGAACGAAGAGGAAGGAGACACCTAAATGAGGGGTGTACTTAAGTGGCTGTAAATGTCAGAGACCACCTTCCCACTCATGCACCTCTCTGTAGGGGACACAGAAAGTCCAGCCTGACTGTGGTAAGCACTTGGCAGCCTGGCTGAACTCTGAAAAGAGAGATCTCTGAGAAGGGACATTGGTATTAAAACATTGTCCACTTTGTAGGTACTTTACAAATGGAGTGGTACATCATGTCCACAGGGAACCCTTCTGAGTGTGACCCTTGGGATCCCACTCAGGCTAAGGTGATATCTAGCTCTGTGATCTTAGCTTACCTAAACTCTCTGTGCCTCAGTTTCTACCTCTGTGAAAAGAAGGTTGGTTAATAGGGAGTTGTATGTGATAATGTTTGTGAGGACATAGAAGAATGCTGGAATATGGCCAGCATGCAATAAGTCAGAGCTAAAATAGTTACCACAATGGTTTTGCCTATTTCTAGCACAGATAAAGATAATGGCTCAAAATTCAAACAGTACAAAATTATGTGCACAGGGGAGTCTCTCGCTCACCATTGACTCTTAGTTTTTCTGCCCTGGCTGTGACAAATGTTAGTGGATTCTAGGGCATTCTTCTCAAAATAGTTTGTGCAAATCCAAGAAAATACATACTCCTTCTCCCTTTTTATTGCACTAGTGCTGTAACATGTTACACTTTGCTACATGTTCAGCTGTAATTGATAGTTCCTTTAACTGGGCTCTTCATTTTGCTGTTACACACAATTGTGCAACAAAGAACAAATGACATTCTTTCACTCATGATGAGCTATAGGCAAGGACAAATTCCTGGAAGTAGAATTTTCACAGAGGTTACACAAGTTTATACTTCTACCAACAATTTATGAACATAGTGAGCAGGTGGGGAAATAAATTACCCTGAATTTCTAGAGGAGCTATAAATTAGTACAACCTTTATGGAGAGAAATTTAGCAATATATTTATTATTTATTTACTTGTTTTTTGAGACAGGATCTCATTTTATAGCCTATGGTGACTTTGAACTTTCAATCCTCCTGCCTCAGCCTCTGGGTGCTGAGATTATAGGCATGAGACACCATGTCTAGCTTCAATTTAGTAATACGCATTAAAATGTATTATCAAACATTTTAGTATTTGCAACCTAAAAATCGTCAAATGGTATTTCAGTGTAGTTGTATTTCACAGTTCTCTTTTTATGGGTAGAGTCAAGCATTTTTTCCTTAGACTATTTATGTTTTCTTCTCAGTAAATGGTTCTATGCCACTTTGCTCATTTTTCTACTGTGCAGTTAGGGTTTCTTTCTTATTGATTTGTGAATTCTTTATGCATTAAAGAAATTGGGATTTGACTTGCAAATATTTTCTCAGTTTTAGTTTGTCTTTTTGGGGTTTTGCTACGAACATCTTTAAAAATGTTTCTGTTAGGGCTGGGGATTTAGCTTCCTGGTAGAGTGTTTGCATAGCATGCATGAGGCTCTGGGTTTGATCCCCAGCATCACAAAAAACAAACAAAAAAGAGTTTATATTGAGGAATTTTTCAGTTTTACTTTTATGGCTTTTGAGGTTTGCATCGTATGAAGGCGATGTAGACTCTAATATGATAAAAAGTTCTTCATGTCATCTTTCTTTACTATGGTGTTCACTTTACACATCAAACTGCTATTTATTTGTAACTTCTTCTTATGTAGTTATTATATGAATCAAACAATTTCTTTTTGAATTTCCATCCTATTTTGTTGTTGTTGCTCTTATTTTTTTGAGGTGCTGGGGCTCAAACTCAGGGGCTGTGCATGCCAGGCAAGGGCTCAGCCACTAAGCTGTGTCCTCAGCCCCCAGCATGAGTTTTTCTTTTGCACAGTACTGGGGTTTGAACTCAGGGCCTATACCTTGAGGCACTCCACCAGCCCTTTTTTGTGATGGTTTTTTTTGAGATAGGGTCTCATGAACTATTTGTCGGGGCTGGTTTCATACCTTGATCCTCCTGATCTCTTCCTCCTGAGTTGCTAGGATTACAGGTGTGAGCCACCAGCGCCCAGCCAGTTTTTTTTTTTTTTTTTTTTGGCGAATGAGTACTTGTTAGAGTCATTTTTCTGAGTTTAAGTGCAAATGCTCCACAGAAGGACTCAGACTATAAATGACAAGACAGAATAACCATGGTTAAAAGTTTGAAAAGCAAGTCAACAATTGACAGAACAATCTCATTATTTCCCTAGCACACAGCATTTTTGGATAATAATTATGATTGACAGCATCACATAGCAACGTTGAGTGCTCCCTGTTACAATTAGGATCACGTAGACATAAGCCTGCAAAAAGCTAACATCACTAACAATTTTAATTTGGAAGACCCCTGCTTGGTAATGTTTCTTCCTGGGCTTTGCATTTCAGAGGGCTTATATGTTTAAGGAACATAAATTCATTTAATATACAAAGGGGCAAGGGACATTTAGCATGACAGTGGCACAAATGTTATATGTACATATTAATTTAGCTTTTTTCCCTTGGAATAAAATTTAGGATCTTTGGCTAGGTGAGACAATAGGTATATAGTATCCCTGACAAAAGTCAAAATTTTAGATCAGTTACAAGTTAGAGGGACAGTGCCACTGATAGTGCTTCTCAGATATATAATAACATTCATTGGTTAAGACAAATAATTGTAGGCCAGATTTTAAATAGCACTATTGCTCAAAGGGCAGGTTTTTTCCCCCTGAATATTATTCATAACAAACAGCAGAAATGACAAAAGTCTCATTGATCATTTTTATATGTTAAAGGCTTACATATCTTGCCAGCATCGGTTTTAAATAATACATTTATCAGTCCTCACTTCAGATTCTTCTTTATTTTTTCTTTTTTCTTCTTTTCCTTTTTCTTTACTTTTTTTTGTGGTGCATGGAATTGAACCCAAGGTCTTCCGATGCTAAACAAGAGCTCTACCACTGATCTACATCTCCAGTTGAGATTACTCATGTGATTTGGGTTTATTTCTGACCTTTACTCTGTTTCATGTATTCATATGCATGTCATGTAATTTTTGTAGCTTTATACTTCATTTGAATATACAAAAACTATACATGGTATGATTCTACTTAGATGAAGTTCAGAGAACAGACAAAAGCTAGCCTATGGTAATAAGAATGAGAACAGTGGTCACATTGGAGAAGGAATCATTAATTGGGAAGGCACCTGAAGGAGTCTTCCAAAAGTCTGGAAATATTCTACATGGGTACTGATTAGAATGTACAGTGGTGCATATATCTATGTAAACATCATTTAGTTGTGCACCCAAATATTTATGCTCTTATTATATATGTGACATATGTAAATAAAAATAAAAAGGGAGGACTGTTGCATTTTATCATATGCTTTTTTAGCATCTGTGGAGATAAGCATGTCATTTTCTCTTTTTACCTAGTATTAATTTGATGAATATATTCAAGGATACTCTAATACTGAAACTTCTTTGCATTACTGAAAAAAGTTTTACCTGGTCTTTTTCATTTTATGTAGAATTTTGCATGCTTTTGCTGTGGGTTGAGTGTATGTGTGCCCCTCAAAATTCATGTTGAACCCTAAATCCAATGTGGTGGTATTTGAAGATGGGAGTAGATTAGACCAGTAGAGCAGGCCCTCACGATGGGATTAGGGCCCTTGTAAAAGAAGAGAATATGCTAGATCCAGACCTCTGGGCCTCTTCTCACTTCACAGAGAGAAGGTAGCTGTACAAGCCAGGAAACAGCCCTGACGGGCACAGCTCTGCCTACATCTTGATCTTAGACTTCCCAGCCTTCAAAGCTGTGAAGCATGAATGTTTGTCAGCTAAGCATCTCAGTCGATGGTATTTTTGTTATAGTAACATGAACTGATATTTACAAAGGCGCTGGTTGATAGTGGTTGATAGTTGGGTTTTGGAACCAGTGTTATGCTTACTTCATTCAGAATAGCTGGAAGAATTTCTTCTTTTCCTATAATTTAGAAAAATTTAAAGACTTTTTAGAAATCACCATTTTTCTTTTGTAAAAATTTTGTTCTGTTATTTTTATGGAGAGGAATTTTGCCCACTTTTTCTGTTTATCCTTTTGTAATTGATCTGTGTTGATTTCTTTATCTGTTGTGGAGTCAGCTTAATAATTTGAATTGTCTATGCAATTACTTATTTCCTTTGAATTTTCAAATGTGTTGACATAGGGGTGAGTAAAAGAGATTTTGATACCCTTTGTACCTGTGGTTTCCCCTCGCCATACATCTCATTTGTGGATTTTCCATTTTTTCCTCTTTTAATAATTTTCTCAGAGTTAGTTCTTGAATTTATTTGAACATTTTCATTTTAAACTGATCTATCAATTTCTACCTTTAGCTATTAAATCCTTTCTTCTGCTTTCCTAAAGTTTGCTCTATCATTTTTATAACTTCTAGAATTGAATATTTATCTAATTTATTTTATAAATCCTGGATTATTATTACTATGTAATGAAATAAATTTCTGTCTTTTCTTTTTTCTTTCGTTTCCTTTCCTTTTCTTTTCATTTTGAGACAGGCCCTCACTATATTGCCCAGGCTAGTCTTGAACTTCTGGGCTCAAGTGATCCTCCTTCCTCAGCCTCCCATATAGCTGGGATTACAGGTGTGTACCACCATGTTCTAAAATTCCTTCTTGATATTATTTTAACTGTATCTCATGGGATTTATATATGTCATCTCAATATCTTCCATATTTATTTGCATTTTCTTAACCTAAATGTTATTTTTGAAAAACATCTTTCCCAGTGGTGGGATTTTTAAATTTGAGTTTAATTATTCGTATGTAGTTTTAGTGCAGTATGAACAGATAAATTTTGTACTGTTTTACTGTGATTGAATTTCAAGTAAAGATGTTTTCTTCTGTATCAAATGTTCAGAGATTAAAGTATATAAGCTATATGTACTGATTAAGATATGTTATTCTTGTCTTTTGTAAGCAGTATTTTATCCTCTTGATATATGATTATAGAGAGTTGAGTGAAAGTCTTTTTACAGTTGATATTTTTTTATTTCTCCTTATATCTTCTGGTATTTTGCTTCTGATATGTATTGGTATTATGCTACTTTGGGCATGAGTAGTCACAACTTACTAAATTTCCCTGTGGATTGTACCTTTTAGCATAAAAGTGTCATTTTTTGTCTCAGGTAGTGCTTGCATCTGCATCCAGCCTGTCTGGTGTTCAGATCACGAGCCATTTTATCTTTCTGTGCATGCCTTTGGTATTTGGTCTATTCTTGTCTGTCCTTGTGTTTTCAGTCTTTCAAATCCCTTTCTTTTAGGTATTGATGGCTTTTATATGCAGCACAGTTGATTTTGCTTTGCAATGCAATCTATTTTTTTTTCATTTTTCTATTATTCATATGTGCATACAAGGCTTGGTTCATTTCTCCCCCCTGCACCCACCCCCTCCCTTACCACCCACTCCGCCCCCTCCCTCTCCCCTCCCCCAATACCCAGCAGAAACTATTTTGCCCTTATTTCTAATTTTGTTGTAGAGAGAGTATAAGCAATAATAGGAAGGAACAAGGGTTTTTGCTGGTTGAGATAAGGATAGCTATACAGGGCATTGACTCACATTGATTTCCTGTGCGTAGGTATTACCTTCTAGGTTAATTCTTCTTGAACTAACCTTTTCTCTAGTTCCTGGTCCCCTTCTCCTATTGACCTCAGTTGCTTTTAAGGTATCTGCTTTAGTTTCTCTGCATTAAGGGCAAAAAATGCTAGCTAGTTTTTTAGGTGTCTTACCTATCCTCACCCCTCCCTTGTGTGCTCTCACTTTTATCATGTGCTCATAGTCTAATCTCCTTGTTGTGTTTGCCCTTGATCTAATGTCCACATATGAGGGAGAACATACGATTTTTGGTTTTTTGAGCCAGGCTAACCTCACTCAGAATGATGTTCTCCAATTCCATCCATTTACCAGCGAATGATAACATTTCGTTCTTCTTCATGGCTGCATAAAATTCCATTGTGTATAGATACCACATTTTCTTAATCCATTCGTCAGTGCTGGGGCATCTTGGCTGTTTCCATAACTTGGCTATTGTGAATAGTGCCGCAATAAACATGGATGTGCAGGAGCCTCTGGAGTAACCTGTGTCACAGTCTTTTGGGTATATCCCCAAGAGTGGTATTGCTGGATCAAATGGTAGATCGATGTCCAGCTTTTTAAGTAGCCTCCAAATTTTTTTCCAGAGTGGTTGTACTAGTCTACATTCCCACCAACAGTGTAAGAGGGTTCCTTTTTCCCCGCATCCTCGCCAACACCTGTTGTTGGTGGTGTTGCTGATGATAGCTATTCTAACAGGGGTGAGGTGGAATCTTAGCGTGGTTTTAATTTGCATTTCCTTTATTGCTAGAGATGGTGAGCATTTTTTCATGTGTTTTCTGGCCATTTTCTTCTTTTGAGAAAGTTCTGTTTAGTTCACGTGCCCATTTCTTTATTGGTTCATTAGTTTTGGGAGAATTTAGTTTTTTAAGTTCCCTGTATATTCTGGTTATCAGTCCTTTGTCTGATGTATAGTTGGAAAATATTTTCTCCCACTCTGTGGGTGTTCTCTTCAGTTTAGAGACCATTTCTTTTGATGAACAGAAGCTTTTTAGCTTTATGAGGTCCCACTTATCTATGCTATCTCTTAGTTGCTGTGCTGCTGGGGTTTCATTGAGAAAGTTCTTACCTATACCTACTAACTCCAGAGTATTTCCTACTCTTTCCTGTATCAACTTAAGAGTTTGGGGTCTGATATTAAGATCCTTGATCCATTTTGAGTTAATCTTGGTATAGGGTGATATACATGGATCTGGTTTCAGTTTTTTGCAGACTGCTAACCAGTTTTCCCAGCAGTTTTTGTTGAAGAGGCTGCTATTTCTCCATCGTATATTTTTAGCTCCTTTGTCAAAGATAAGTTGCTTATAGTTGTGTGGCTTCATATCTGGGTCCTCTATTCTGTTCCACTGGTGTTCATGTCTGTTTTTGTGCCAGTACCATGCTGTTTTTATTGTTATTGCTTTGTAATATAGTTTGAAGTCAGGTATTGTGATACCTCCTGCATTGTTCTTTTGACTGAGTATTGCCTTGGCTATTCGTGGCCTCTTGTGTTTCCATATAAATTTCACAGTAGATTTTTCAATCTCTTTAATGAATGTCATTGGAATTTTGATGGGAATTGCATTAAACATGTAGATTACTTTTGGGAGTGTCGACATTTTTACTATGTTGATTCTACCAATCCATGAGCATGGGAGATCTCTCCACTTTCTATAGTCTTCCTCAATCTCTTTCTTCAGAAGTGTATAGTTTTCCTTGTAGAGGTCTTTCACATCTTTTGTTAGGTTTACACCTAGGTATTTGATTTCGTTTGAGGCTATTGTAAATGGAATTGTTTTCATACATTCTTTTTCCGTTTGCTCATTGTTAGTGTATAGAAATGCTAATGATTTTTCTATGTCGATTTTATATCCTGCTACCTTCCTATAGCTATTGATGATGTCTAGGAGTTTCTGAGTAGAGTTTTTTGGGTCTTTAAGGTATAGGATCATGTCATCTGCAAATAGGGATATTTTGACAGTTTCTTTACCTATTTGTATTCCTTTTATTCCTTCTTCTTGCCTAATTGCTCTGGCTAGGAATTCCAGTACTATGTTGAATAGGAGTGGAGATAGTGGGCATCCTTGTCTGGTTCCTGATTTTAGAGGGAATGGTTTTAATTTTTCTCCGTTAAGTATAATGCTGGCTGTAGGTTTTTCATATATAGCTTTTATAATGTTGAGGAACTTTCCTTCTATTCCTAGTTTTCTTAGAGCTTTTATCATGAAATGATGTTGGATCTTATCAAAGGCTTTTTCTGCATCTATTGAGATGATCAAGTGGTTTTTGTCTTTGCTTCTGTTAATGTTGTTTATTACGTTTATTGATTTTTGTATGTTGAACCACCCCTGCATCCCTGGGATGAAGCCTACTTGGTCGTAGTGAATAATCTTTTTGATGTGTTGCTGAATTCGATTTGCCATTATTTTGTTGAGGATTTTTGCATCAATGTTCATTAAGGAGATTGGCCTATAGTTCTCCTTTTTGGAGGTGTGTTTGCCTGGTTTTGGGATAAGTGTAATACTGGCTTCATAAAATGTGTTTGGCAGTTTTCCTTCCCTTTCTATTTCATGGAACACTTTAAGGAAGGTTGGTATCAGTTCTTCTTTAAAGGTCTGATAGAATTCAGCAGAGAATCCATCAGGTCCTGGACTTTTCTTTTTGGGGAGACTCTTGATTGCTGCTTCAATTTCATTTTGTGTTATAGGTCTATTCAGGTGATTAATTTCCTCTTGGTTCAGTTTTGGATGATCATATGTATCTAGAAATCTGTGCATTTCTTTTAGATTTTCAAATTTATTTGAATATAGGTTCTCAAAGTAGTCTCTGATGATTTCCTGGACTTCCATGGTGTTTGTTGTTATCTCCCCTTTGCATTCCTAATTCTACTAATTTGGGTTTTTTCTCTCCTCATTTTAGTCAGGTTTGCCAGGGGTCTATCGATCTTGTTTATTTTTTCAAAGAACCAACTTTTTGTTTCATTAATTCTTTGTATGGTTTTTTTGGTTTCTATTTCGTTGATTTCGGCTCTTATTTTTATTTTTTCTCTCCTTCTATTTGTTTTGGGATTTGCTTGTTCTTTTTTTTCTAGGAGTTTGAGATGTATCATTAGGTCATTGATTTGGGATCTTTCAGTCTTTTTAATATATGCACTCATGGCTATAAACTTTCCTCTCAAGACTGCGTTAGCTGTGTCCCATTGGTTCTGGTAGGTTGTGTTTTCATTTTCATTGACTTCCAGGAACTTTTTAATTTCCTCTTTTATTGCATCGATGATCCATTCTTCATTAAGTAATGAGTTATATAGTTGCCAGCTGTTTGCATGTTTTTTGTCTTTACTTTTGTTGTTGAGTTCTACTTTTACTGCATTGTGGTCAGACAGTATGCATGGTATTATTTCTATTTTCTTATATTTGCTGAGGCTTGCTTTGTGCCCTAGGATATGATCTATTTTGGAGAAGGTTCCATGGGCTGCTGAGAAGAATGTGTATTGTGTAGAGGTTGGATGAAATGTTCTGTAGACATCTACTAGGTCCATTTGATCTATTGCATATTTTAGATCTTGGATTTCTTTTTTTTTTTTTTTTCATTTTTCTTTTATTATTCATATGTGCATACAAGGCTTGGTTCATTTCTCCCCACTGCCCCCACCCCCTCCCTTACCACCCACTCCGCCCCCTCCCTCTCCCCCCCCCTCAATACCCAGCAGAAACTATTTTGCCCTTATCTCTAATTTTGTTGTAGAGAGAGTATAAGCAATAATAGGAAGGAACAAGGGGTTTTGCTGGTTGAGATAAGGATAGCTATACAGGGCATTGACTCACATTGATTTCCTGTGAGTGTCTGTTACCTTCTAGGTTAATTCTTTTTGATCTAACCTTTTCTCTAGTACCTGGTCCCCTTTTCCTATTGGCCTCAGTTGCTTTTAAGGTATCTGCTTTAGTTTCTCTGCATTAAGGGCAACAAATGCTAGCTAGTTTTTTAGGTGTCTTACCTATCCTCACCCCTCCCTTGTGTGCTCTCGCTTTTATCACGTGCTCATAGTCCAATCCCCTTGTTGTGTTTGCCCTTGATCTAATGTCCACATATGAGGGAGAACATACGATTTTTGGTCTTTTGGGCCAGGCTAACCTCACTCAGAATGATGTTCTCCAATTCCATCCATTTACCAGCGAATGATAACATTTCGTTCTTCTTCATGGCTGCATAAAATTCCATTGTGTATAGATACCACATTTTCTTAATCCATTCGTCAGTGGTGGGGCCTCTTGGCTGTTTCCATAACTTGGCTATTGTGAATAGTGCCGCAATAAACATGGATGTGCAGGAGCCTCTGGAGTAACAGTCTTTTGGGTATATCCCCAAGAGTGGTATTGCTGGATCAAATGGTAGATCGATGTCTAGCTTTTTAAGTAGCCTCCAAATTTTTTTCCAGAGTGGTTGTACTAGTCTACATTCCCACCAACAGTGTAAGAGGGTTCCTTTTTCCCCGCATCCTCGCCAACACCTGTTGTTGGTGGTGTTGCTGATGATGGCTATTCTAACAGGGGTGATGTGGAATCTTAGTGTGGTTTTAATTTGCATTTCCTTTATTGCTAGAGATGATGAGCATTTTTTCATGTGTTTTCTGACCATTTGAATTTCTTCTTTTGAGAAAGTTCTGTTTAGTTCACATGCCCATTTCTTTATTGGTTCATTAGTTTTGGGAGAATTTAGTTTTTTAAGTTCCCTGTATATTCTGGTTATCAGTCCTTTGTCTGATGTATAATTGGCAAATATTTTCTCCCACTCTGTGGGTGTTCTCTTCAGTTTAGAGACCATTTCTTTTGATGAACAGAAGCTTTTTAGTTTTATGAGGTCCCATTTATGTATGCTATCTCTTAGTTGCTGTGCTGCTGGGGTTTCATTGAGAAAGTTCTTACCTATACCTACTAACTCCAGAGTATTTCCTACTCTTTCTTGTATCAACTTAAGAGTTTGGGGTCTGATATTAAGATCCTTGATCCATTTTGAGTTAATCTTGGTATAGGGTGATATACATGGATCTAGTTTCAGTTTTTTGCAGACTGCTAACCAGTTTTCCCAGCGGTTTTTGTTGAAGAGGCTGCTATTTCTCCATCGTATATTTTTAGCTCCTTTGTCAAAGATAAGTTGCTCATAGTTGTGTGGCTTCATATCTGGATCCTCTATTCTGTTCCACTGGTCTTCATGTCTGTTTTTGTGCCAGTACCATGCTGTTTTTATTGTTATTGCTTTGAAATATAGTTTGAAGTCAGGTATTGTGATACCTCCTGCATTGTTCTTTTGACTGAGTATTGCCTTGGCTATTCGTGGCCTCTTGTGTTTCCATATAAATTTCACAGTAGATTTTTCAATGTCTTTAATGAATGTCATTGGAATTTTGATGGGAATTGCATTAAACATGTAGATTACTTTGGGGAGTATCGACATTTTTACTATGTTGATTCTACCAATCCATGAGCATGGGAGATCTCTCCACTTTCTATAGTCTTCCTCAATCTCTTTCTTCGGAACTGTATAGTTTTCCTTGTAGAGGTCTTTCACATCTTTTGTTAGGTTTACACCTAGGTATTTGATTTTTTTTTGAGGCTATTGTAAATGGAATTGTTTTCATACATTCTTTTTCCGTTTGCTCATTGTTAGTGTATAGAAATGCTAATGATTTTTCTATGTCGATTTTATATCCTGCTACCTTGCTATAGCTATTGATGATGTCTAGGAGCTTCTGCGTAGAGTTTTTTGGGTCTTTAAGGTATAGGATCATGTCATCTGCAAATAGGGATATTTTGACAGTTTCTTTACCTATTTGTATTCCTTTTATTCCTTCTTCTTGCCTAATTGCTCTGGCTAGGAATTCCAGTACTATGTTGAATAGGAGTGGAGATAGTGGGCATCCTTGTCTGGTTCCTGATTTTAGAGGGAATGGTTTTAATTTTTCTCCGTTAAGTATAATGCTGGCTGTAGGTTTTTCATATATAGCTTTTATAATGTTGAGGAACTTTCCTTCTATTCCTAGTTTTCTTAGAGCTTTTATCATGAAATGATGTTGGATCTTATCAAAGGCTTTTTCTGCATCTATTGAGATGATCAAGTGGTTTTTGTCTTTGCTTCTGTTAATGTTGTTTATTACGTTTATTGATTTTTGTATGTTGAACCACCCCTGCATCCCTGGGATGAAGCCTACTTGGTCGTAGTGAATAATCTTTTTGATGTGTTGCTGAATTCGATTTGCCATTATTTTGTTGAGGATTTTTGCATCAATGTTCATTAAGGAGATTGGCCTATAGTTCTCCTTTTTGGAGGTGTGTTTGCCTGGTTTTGGGATAAGTGTAATACTGGCTTCATAAAATGTGTTTGGCAGTTTTCCTTCCCTTTCTATTTCATGGAACACTTTAAGGAAGGTTGGTATCAGTTCTTCTTTAAAGGTCTGATAGAATTCAGCAGAGAATCCATCAGGTCCTGGACTTTTCTTTTTGGGGAGACTCTTGATTGCTGCTTCAATTTCATTTTGTGTTATAGGTCTATTCAGGTGATTAATTTCCTCTTGGTTCAGTTTTGGATGATCATATGTATCTAGAAATCTGTGCATTTCTTTTAGATTTTCAAATTTATTTGAATATAGGTTCTCAAAGTAGTCTCTGATGATTTCCTGGACTTCCATGGTGTTTGTTGTTATGTCCCCTTTTGCATTCCTAATTCTACTAATTTGGGTTTTTTCTCTCCTCATTTTAGTCAGGTTTGCCAGGGGTCTATCGATCTTGTTTATTTTTTCAAAGAACCAACTTTTTGTTTCATTAATTCTTTGTATGGTTTTTTTGGTCTCTATTTCGTTGATTTCGGCTCTTATTTTTATTTTTTCTCTCCTTCTATTTGTTTTGGGATTTGCTTGTTCTTGTTTTTCTAGGAGTTTGAGATGTATCATTAGGTCATTGATTTGGGATCTTTCAGTCTTTTTAATATATGCACTCATGGCTATAAACTTTCCTCTCAAGACTGCGTTAGCTGTGTCCCATTGGTTCTGGTAGGTTGTGTTTTCATTTTCATTGACTTCCAGGAACTTTTTAATTTCCTCTTTTATTGCATCGATGATCCATTCTTCATTAAGTAATGAGTTATTTAGTTGCCAGCTGTTTGCATGTTTTTTGTCTTTACTTTTGTTGTTGAGTTCTACTTTTACTGCATTGTGGTCAGACAGTATGCACAGTATTATTTCTATTTTCTTATATTTGCTGAGGCTTGCTTTGTGCCCTAGGATATGATCTATTTTGGAGAAGGTTCCATGGGCTGCTGAGAAGAATGTGTATTGTGTAGAGGTTGGATGAAATGTTCTGTAGACATCTACTAGGTCCATTTGATCTATTGCATATTTTAGATCTTGGATTTCTTTATTGAGTTTTTGTTTGGATGACCTATCTATTGATGATAATGCAGTGTTAAAGTCTCCCACTACCACTGTGTTGGCGTTTATGTATGCTTTTAGGTCTTTCAGGGTATGTTTGATGAAATTGGGTGCGTTGACATTGGGTGCGTACAGATTGATGATTATTATTTCCTTTTGGTCTATTTCCCCTTTTATTAGTATGGAATGTCCTTCTTTATCTTGTTTGATCAATGTAGGTTTGAAGTCTACTTTGTCAGAGATAAGTATTGCTACTCCTGCCTGTATTTGGGGGCCATTGGCTTGGTAAATCTTCTTCCAGCCTTTCATCCTAAGCATATGCTTATTTCTGTTGGTGAGATGAGTCTCCTGTAAGCAACAAATTGTTGGATCTTCTTTTTTAATCCATTTTGTCAAACGGTGTCTTCTGATGGGTGAATTAAGTCCATTAACATTAACCGTTAGTACTGATAGGTATGTGGTGATTGCTGCCATTTTGTTGTCTTAGTTGTTAGAAGGTTTGATTGTGTGTACCTAACTTGATGTTACTCTCTACTGTCTTGCTTTTTCTTATCCTGTGGTTTGGTGCTGCCTGCCTTTTCATGGTTAAGTTGGGTGTCACTTTCTGTGTGCAGGATCCCTTGCAGAATCTTTTGTAATGGTGGCTTTGTGGTCACATATTGTTTTAGTTTCTGCTTATCATGGAAGACTTTTATTGCTCCATCTATTTTGAATGATAGCTTTGCTGGGTAGAGTATCCTGGGGTTGAAGTTATTTTCATTCAGTGCCCGGAAGATCTCACCCCACGCTCTTCTTGCTTTTAATGTTTCTGTTGAGAAGTCTGCTGTGATTTTGATGGGTTTACCTTTGGATGTTACTTGTTTTTTCTCTCTTACAGCCTTCAATATTCTTTCCTTAGTTTCTGAACTTGTTGTTTTAATGATGATATGTTGTGGAGTAGTTCTATTTTGATCTGGTCTGTTTGGTGTCCTGGAGGCCTCTTGCATTTGTATGGGAATATCTTTCTGTAGATTTGGGAAATTTTCCGTTATTATTTTGTTGAATATATTATGCATTCCCTTCGCTTGCACCTCTTCTCCTTCTTCGATGCCCATGATTCTCAAGTTTGGTCTTTTGATGGAGTCAGTGAGTTCTTGCATTTTCTTTTCACAGGTCTTGAGTTGTTTAATTAATAGTTCTTCAGTTTTTCCTTTAATTACCATTTCATCTTCAAGTTCTGAGATTCTGTCTTCTGTTTGTTCTATTCTGCTGGATTGGCCTTCCGTTTTGTTTTGCAGTTCTGTTTCGTTCTTTTTTCTGAGGTTTTCCATATCCTGGCAGTTTTCTTCTTTATTGTTGTCTATTTTTGTCCTGAGTTCATTTATCCATTTATTCATTGTGTTCTCTCTTTCACTTTGGTGTTTATACAGTGCTTCTATGGTTTCCTTTATTTCTTCTTTTGCTTTTTCAAATTCTCTATTTTTAATGTCTTGGAATTTCTTGAGTGTCTCCTGTACATTTTGGTTGACCCTATCCAGTATCATCTCTATAAAATTCTCATTGAGTACTTGTAGTATGTCTTCTTTTAAATTATTCTTGTGGGCTTCATTGGGTCCTTTGGCATAGTTTATCTTCATTTTGTTGGAGTCTGGATCTGAGTTTCTGTTCTCTTCATTCCCCTCTGGTTCCTGTACTAATTTTTTGGTGTGGGGAAACTGGTTTCCCTGTTTTTTCTGTCTTCCCGTCATTGTCGTTGGTGTTGTTACTGTCCCTGTGCTGTGTGCAATTAAATATTTTCTAGCTTGTAATAATAACAATGGTAATATTTAGAATGGAAGGGTGAGCTGAGATGGAAAGCAAGAAGTTAAAGAAAAGGGGAAAACAAATATACAGACAAGAGGGAGAAAGCAGAACAAGGTATCAGACAAGAGAGTTTCGAAGGTATAAACAGGGAGTGTTAGTGTACCAATCGACAGTAAGCTAAACAGACATTAGAGAGACAGAGAGAGGATTGAAAATCAAAGATAAAAAAATAAAAAATAAGTAAATGAAAGTAATATCTATATATAAAAATGAATTAAAATAAAATGGAAAATAGAAAATTAAAAAAAAAAACAAAAAACTTCCAAGTTTATATGCAATGCAGTTTCAGTCTTAATAATTTGTGTGTCCGTCTCAATCTCCAGTCCTGGAGTTGGTGCCTCAGATGTTGTTCTGTAGTTGTCTCTTCAAAGGGGATGCATAAAGTAGAACAAAACTACATACTCACACACACACACACACACACACACACACACACACACACACACAAAAGCCCCACCAAGTGTCCCCAGTTCAAATACAGTACAGTTTCAGTAAGTTTTTCAGCTTGCAGGTGTAATTCGGTTGTTCTCTCATCAAAGGTAGGGAGAAAAAGAGAAAAAAGCGTCTGGAGACAGTTCTGAGAGTGGTATCTGCAACTGTGGCTTGCCTGCCTGCTGCTCTCAGCCTGTAGCTGGCGGCGTTATTTATGCAGATCTCTGGGTTGAGCTAGCACTCCCCTGGTCCCACAGGCTTTGTTTGCTCAGAGTTCTGTGTGGGAGCCTCTGCTACAGGCTTTCCCCTTTCCAAGCACTGGGAAAGGTGACACTGCCCCCGCGTTGTCAGGCCTGCGTGTTTATTTACAGTTCATGTGGGAGGTGGGTCTTCCCCCCTCTCCTCTGAAGTTTTCCTCTCACTGCCACTTTCAGAAGCTTTCCTGCTCCTGCTTACTGGGCAGTGCTGCTGCTCCTGCCAGCCGCCAATTTTGTTTACAGTTCACGTGGGAAGTGGGTCTTCCCTCCTCTCACAAGCGTCCCCGCTCCTGGTTGCTGGGCGCGCGCCCCGCTCCTGCCAGAGGCTCTCCGGCAGCCCAGCTTGTTTATTTACAGTCCCGGGAAGGATTCCCTTCCCCCAATCTTCAGCGCTCAGGGCGCCCCACCCTCTTTCCAGTGTGTCTTAACTGTTCTTATTGCTTATTACTCAGTTTCTCTTGTTTTTTTTCCCGGGTGGAGGTCAGTCTGTCCAGGGGGCTATACTGCTCTGGCCCAGGCTTGTCTGTGGGGCTACCGCGGTACCATGAAGCTCACCTGGTCCGCGTCTTCCCAAGCCGTATGGGCGCCGGCCACTGGCGGCCCCGGGGGCCCTCCTGGTTTCTCCGTTTAACGTGAAGTGGAGATTCTCTGCTCTTGCTGGAGGTGTGGAGGGGTCAAAGTTATGCCTTTTCTCAGTGATTTTTGCCTGCAAAGTGTGTCTCCAGCGTCTCTCCAAGATTTCACTATAGGAGGGTCGCTTTCTGCTTCCTACCTCTAGCCGCCATCTTGGAATTCCCTGCAATGCAATCTAAAGTCTTTTTTCTATTAATAAGTGAGTTTAATGTCACTAATATGTGTTTACATGACAAATATGTTTGGTCTTAGTTCTGCATTGTTTTATGTTGTGCTTATTTATTTATTTTTGCAATACTAGGGTTTGAATTCAGGCCTTCATGCTTGCAAAACAGGAACTCTATTTCTTGAGCCACATCTCCTGCCCTTTTTGCTCTGGTTATTTTGGAGATAAGATTTGCTTTTTGTCCAGGCTGGCCTGGACTATGATCCTCTTATTTTACATTTCCCACCATTGCTGGGATGACAGGCATGTACCACCATGCCCAGTTTTTTTCTGTGGAGATGGGGTCTCATGAGCTCTTTTTGCCTGGACTGGCTTAGAACCTTGATTCTCCTGATCTCAGCCTCCCATGTAGCTGGGATGACAGGTGACACCATTGCACCCAGCTATTGGTTGAGATGGAGGCTTGTGAACTTTTCGCCTGGGCTGGCCTCAAATTGCTATCCTCTTGATCTCAGTCTCCCAAGTAGCTACGATTATAGGCAGGGGCCGCTGATTCCAGCTTGTTTTAATATTTTAGGAAACTTTTTCTATGTGAAAATTTCCTCCTGTTCCTTTGTATGACAGTTTGCATTTTTCTGACAGTTACCTTCATAACTATGACTTTATATAATTGTCTTAAGCCCCTGTTTCTTTGGACGGTATCAGCTAATTCTCTATATAATAAATTCAGTCCTCTATTTCTTTAGATAATAGGTAGTAATTTCTCTTCTATCTTGGTTCAGTGCTTTTTCTGCCTGAGATAATTGCCTCATTACTTTCTTTTTAAAAAGTCATAGTGAAATATTTAGTCACAATTTATTCTGCTCTGTAAAAACATTCTCTTCTTGACTCTTCCACTATTTGCTTTCCTAATTTCTTCCCTCCTTTTCTCTTTCTCTGTTTGCATAGACACCATGCCAGTTCCTTTCCCAATACTGGCTTTGGAAGGAGTATTTTCCTGAACCAGCTGTTTGAAGTTAGCGTGTGTGTGAGGAAGGCTGGGCTGTATCCCAGCCTACTGGAATTCTTACTAAAACATAGAATTTTTCATCTGAGTCGATGAGCTTTTACTTCTCTCTAGCAGGTGAATATAGGAGCTGTATGATTATTTACAAGTAGAGGCTCCCTCCTTCTCACTGTCACACAGATACTGTTTCTTGAAAATACAGCTGTATGACATTTTTTTCTTGACCCTACCATCTGGGTATTAAGTTCAGGGAATCTCCTTTCACAGGATGTGACTTCAAAAGGTTTTACATCTCAAGAAGGACTTCTCACCATCCAGAAAAGTATTCTAAAAATTCTTCCTGAATTCCACTGCTAGGGCTCCCTTTCTGCAATTCTTCCAACTCGACCTTCATGACTTTGGTGGCACTTCTATTTATTTCACTGTTCCAAATTTCAGATCTCTTCTATGAAGATGGACTTTGTTTTCTTGTCTCTCATTTTCTTCATCTCTGAGATAATTTCCAAGAGAAGGAAGAAACACCTGGTCTAGTCATGCTGGAAGTTTGCAGTTCTAGTTGATGCCATGATCACTACACATGTATTGATAGGCAGTGGGTCACAGTAAGAGATGGTCCTGCTTGGAGACAGGGCACTGGAAGTCAGAGGGTCTGAGTCTCAGGGTTTATAAAGATGGTAGTCCAGGTAAGGTTGAGATGGCCCCAGATTTTACCTGCTGGTGCCCAGCTGTAGGGTTTGAAGCTGAGGAAGCAGATCCAACTTGGCCTTCAGAGGACCTGGAATTTCATCTGTGCATGACAGGGACTCCATGACCAGTGTGTTCAGTACCCCCAAGAGGTTAAGAGTGCTCATGTTGCATTTACCAATGGGGGAGCCAGGAATTAAAAGAAGCAAGTCCTCCAGGTCATCCTCCTGGCTTTCATCTAGGCCCTCTCTCCTCTTGAATGCTCTGTCTCACAGACCTTCCTGAAGTCTTTGATCTTTAGTGCAGCCTCCTAGAAAGAGAGCAGTTTTTGAGCCCTGAAGATGTCCTGCACCCTCAGTCCTAAATCTGCACTGCTGTTCTCTGCATGTGGGCCACCTCCACTTCTCACCCCCCACAGGCAACTTCCTCTTACACATTGTTCAGAGGCCAGCCCTCCTCCACCCTTCCCCCTTCCCTTTTGTACTTCTCTAATAAGATAACTCCTCCTTGAGCTTTCTTTGTGTCTCTTCCTTTCAAATTGCAGGTGTTTTGAAAACCAGCATACATGTTCTTTTATTCTTACTCCTCCCAAGGCTCAGAACTCTCTTTCCCTGCATGTTTCCATGGTCTCTTCCCTCTACATAGGTCTCTGCTCAAAAGTCAATGCTCAGAGATGTTATCCCTGACCCCTTGTATGAAACAGCACCCCCCAATACTCTCAAAATTCCTTTCTCCCATAGCAACTTCTTTTATAGGTATGCAAATTTGTTTTCCTACTAGAATGCAAGCTTCATTAGAGGAAGGATTTTATTTGTTTTCTGTTACTACATTCTCAGTAACTAGAAAAGTGATGGTACCTGGAAGGAAGGAAGGAAAGAAGGAAGGAAGGAAGGAAAGAAGGAAGGGAGGGAGAGAAGGAAGGAAGGAAAGGAGGGAGGAAGAAGGATGTGAGGGAAGGAAGAAAGGAAGGGAGAGAGGAAGAAGGAAGTGAGGGAAGGAAAGAAGAAAGGGAGAAAGGAAGGAAGGAAAGAAGGAAGGAAAGGAGGAAGAAGGAAGTAAGAGGAGGAAGGAAGGAAGGAAGGGAGGAAGGAAGAGAGAGGAGGAAAATCCTTGAACCTACATACCTCACTGAACTAACACTTATGTTTTACTTTTTATTTCTCCCTTTAAACTGTCCATCTTTGAGGGTAGTTCATCCCATTGCCTTGGGCAGTGGCTGGCTTTGTATAGTAGAGGTTCAATATTTATTGACTTGAATTAAACATGGCATCCTTGTCTCAAAATGAATCTCAGTGTGAAGAAGTTTACCTGCAGAAACCTTGGGGAATGAGGCAATACTGTTCTAGCACCTGTATCATCTACCCACCAGCCCCTAGGCATTCTTTATTTGCAAAGGCATCAGTAGATTCTACTTAATGGGGATCAGAAGTGTTCCTAGAAGGGCTAGCTAAGGTCTGTCTCTTCCCTCCGTCTATAAGTGGGGTGGGGGTTTGCTCTACCCATTAGGCTGTGCTCTGATTACTCTCCGGCCCCTACCACACATAGCTTTACTGAAGGAATTGGGAAAGAGAAACATCAGGTAAGCATGGAAGCTCTGGGAGTTCATTGATGAAATGGAGATTAAATTGACTCATTGAGGTCAAGAGTGTCTTGTTTTTTTCTACTCCTTAAAGGAAATTGTTTGTGCCTCATCTTGACCCTTTGTAAAGTCTCTGCTTCCCAAAGAGAAAGAAATCACCACTTTGAAGCCATGTTCTGAAAGTGTTTCTGTACAGAGGATCCATCTGGTGCTAATCCAGCCCTGATCCCCTCTAGGAGCCTGCTGTGTTCAAAACGCTGATTGTTCAGGCTCAAATAATTAATTGTGATGTTTACTTCAAATGGATGAATATGAAATTGCTCAACGTGCCCAGCAATTTGCCAAGAAAGGAAGAAGAGCTGGCAAGGCCAAGGATCTAGGTCCCATACACAGCACTCTGACTGTCTACCTACTGGAGTTGGTGACAGCCCCTCAGAGGACATCTTGTTCGAAGTTCCCAACTGGGGGTAGTTGAACAAACTAGCGTGTAGCCAGGAGTTGAAGTATGTGCTACACACAACTCGGACATGTAACCAACTGATAAGAGCAATAAGTGATTCATTCCATCAAAAATTATGGTGTGTCTAAAGTTACACTTTATAACTTAATTATATTCTAATTGCTGTCTTAGATGAGAGTTGCAGGTTAGCTGCATCTGCCATGGAGACTTCTGTAGAAGAGGTTGAGAATTGCTGCTCCAGTTCCTTGTTGAGGATGGAGCTCTGTGTCTACATCCTGACACACCCACCTGACTTCTGCATGATCACCACATGGCAACCTTTGCAGCCTCAGATAGCTGCTCTGTTAGCACAGAAAGCTCGTGTTCCTGGTGAGCTGTCTGTGGTTTCCACATGCTGTCTTGATTTTCTTCCTGGAGAAAGAGGATCTCTCCTACAAGCTGCCCAAGATGGATTCTGTGGGTGCTGTATTCATGTCACCTTGGTTGCTCTCATCATTTCTTTATGATTCCTACTCTTGCATTTTTGTGGCAGGACTTCAGGGACTCATTTGCTTGCATATCCTGGACAGAAGAGGCTGGGAATTAACATCCTTCCAGGATAGCCTTTAATGGAAGAGTGATGGCTGCAGTGGTATAAATATCCCAGTTCTATTTCCCCGTGACTGGGATAGTTCTGAGACATGTATATTGCACCATTTTCCAGAGTCTTCTAGGAGGATTAAGTTCTTCTGGCCCACAGGGAAGCTGGTCGTTAATGCACACTTTATTGCCTGCCTTCCTCCTCTGTATTACTCCTCCCTGTGTTTCTTGAACACTCCACAAACCATTTATATCAAACTCTTGGCTCAGAAGTTGCTACTGGGGGAACCCAAACCAATAAACTCCTCACAAAAGTAAAAGACATTGTTGGAGGAAATTAAGCCTAAAACAAACAAATAGGGAAGTGTAACATTTATGAATGTGAAGACTCAGTACTGTGAAACTACTGTTTCTTCCCTATTCATCTTTATGTTTGGTACAATTTTAATCAGAATCCCAGTGGGATATTTCCAAAATTTGACAGAACTATTCCAAAAGTCACATAGCAGAATGAAGAGCACAAACAGCTATTTTAAGAAAGAAGAACTAACAAGAGAACTTGGTTTGTCCATATATGAAGACTACTTCAAACTCTTGAAATAAAGCCATCATGAGGAGGAATGAATGGACAGAGACAACAGAGAAGATGAGAAAGCCCAGGAGCAGAAATGTGGGTGTGGTAGAGGCAGCAACACCAGCCAAGGAGGGAGAGACTTTGGTGAGTAGAGGGCAACTGTCTGTTCTCCATTTCTACAGACATCAGGCAGGGGGAGTGGAATTGAATTTCAGCAGGAGAGGTGCAGTTCCGGTAAGTGTTGAGTACAAGGCTGAATGACATGATAATTAGGAGCTCTTGTTTGGAGAATGCCAGGGTTTGCTCAGCTCTCTGTTCTGCATGAGGCTTCCTGGTTTGATAAACATATACCACAAGCTGGAGCAGGGGGTATGGCCAGCCCCCTAATAGATATATCAGCCTGACACTGAATATTTTCCCACTTAGCCTTTGTATGGTCTCACAAAGAGGTTTGAACAGCAGGATAACGGGCACTGAGTCATGTGCCATTAGGTTTAGTAAAATGGCAGTCAGTGTGGACAGGAAGAGCAGATGCTCATTCATTGACCAGCACTGAAAGACACAGGCTTCCTGGGACCAGTGTCTGGCCACACCCTCTCTGACACCCAGGACACAGAGTAACAGGTGACTCCTACATACTGAGATCCCCCAGTAGAAGACATTAGTTGCTCTACATGGACGTGGGAATACACTCACACTCAGGCCTAAGCATGATTTCTGCCCCCAACACACACACTGGAGAGAGGACATTTGGATGAGATTTGATTTTTCATGACGAAACTTAATGGCAGGGACCTCTCCTGCTTGGGCATGCCTTAAACCCCTCCACCAAGTACCACACACACATTCTGTGGTAGTGAATGTGTTAACTTGACAGGGCCATTGGGTTCCCAGATAGTTGGCCACAGATGAAGTATTTCTGTGAGTGTCTTTGGATAGATCACATGTAAATTGGCAGAATAAGATTGCCCTCCATAGTGTGGGTGGGCCTTATCCAACCAGTTGAAGGCCTGGATAGTACAAAAAGATCAACCTACTCTGAGCAAAAGAGGTTGTAAGCATGCTGCTTGCCTCCTCTCACTAAGGTCAAGGCTCTATTTCCCAAGGAACAGCAATGATTACATCACCCAGGTGGATGGGTAGTAGAAGCGAGGAAGGAGAACCAAGTACAGAAGCAAAGGGATTTTTAGGGCCTGAGAGTTGTATCAGGAGGACAGGATTCCTGTGTCCATGGACCCTGGATATTTCTGAGAACTGCCCAGAGTATTGTTCTCTCCCTTGTCAGATGGTCTCTAGGAGCCCCAGCTCTACAGAGTCCTGTGTCAACCTTTGGTCTGGCACACCTGCTCTCTGTTTTAAGCCAGTAGGATCCTCATTGGTCCTTGGGGGCCACAAAGGAGGAGCAAAATGAGCTCTTAGCTCATAGTACATAAATCCTACCTGAGGTCACCTTGCCATCAGACATTTGTCCAGCAGCTGGACACACCAACTCCAGAAGCCCTTTAGGAAGCATCATGGCACCTGATGTCCCTGAAGAAATGGTATCTAGGGCAGGTGAGGTCAAAGAAGAAAAGAGAGTGGACCCGATGAGGAGGCTGGGAGGCTAGGGGTGCTTGGTGCCTCGCTGGTAAGTGGAGCAGGTCCAACCATATGACTGCCCATTCCCAGTAGTTAAAGAACCAGCTCCTCAAGTGCTTTGCAAGGGCTCCAGATACCTCCTGCCCCTTGGGTCACCCCAAATCAAGTAAGTTAGTTACTTAGGGTGAGCTTCTCTCAGCAGATTTCATTCCAAATACCTGGTTGTACATCTGTGTCCAACAGTCAACCAGATTCTGAGGGCTGGGGGGCACAGATCCCAGGCCTGTGTGTTGCCTGGGATTAATTAATAAATAATTAATTAAACATTTAATAAATGTTTGTGATGTGAATGAATGAATGCTGAGCTGCACTAACATTCCTCGAGTGACTGAGAGTGATTTGTGGAGGCCAGGCTCAGAATGGCATGCACCTTACTCAGGTGCAATGGCTGGCAGTCTTGTGTATCCCCAGCCTGAGCACACAGCTTCTCCCTTCCCTCTCAGAGTCTATAATTAACGTGGCACCTTCAGTAATAACCATGCACCTGTGGGCTCCAATCTTTCTCATTAGGGGATGAGGCAGATTGCTAGTGAATGAATCATGCTGCCAAGCTCATGGCTGTGTCCGGACTTGGGTTGAAGTGCCTCATCCTTCAGGATCTGGCACTCTGTGGTTCCCCTGGGTGGAGGAACACAGGCTGGACTCGGTATCCTTGGGTGGAAAGTGGTTCAGGTGGTGCACAGCACTGATGGAGTTCAGGATGAAGCCACAACCATTGGTCTGACATTCAAGACCCTACCAGGCCTGGTTCCTGTGGGGTTAGAACCTTTGTCCCCCAATTATCTCCCTTCAGTGTTCCTCCCCTCCCCCCAAATTGATTCCTCTCTCTTTTGTGGTTTCCTGACCTTGCTCACCATGGAAGATCCTATAAAAGCAAAAACTCCTGCATGAAGCCTTCCCAGACCACTCCAGCATAGAATTTCCATGCTTTCCTTGGAAACTTTCCTTAAGATGTCTTTCAGCCCCTGCTCTGTCTCTGTGTGTCACTTTCCTATTAGTGTTTCAGATTCCTTGTCTTTACAGGAAAGAAAAGTCTTCCGTAGAATTTTCATGAGGTTGGAAAGACCCTCAAACAGTTCTGAATGTATATTCTGGGTTCCTTTCAAAACATGTAGGACCAGGTGCATAAATAAAACAGCCTCACTCTCAAGAAGCTTGTAATTCATGAAAAAAATCTAAATAATAATAATAATAGCTTTATATTTATGCTTTCCAAGGTATGTTGGGCTAAGTGCTTTTTATATAGATGAAGAAAGAGGAGATTAAAATATCAGAAAATAAGGCACCTTGAAAGTGGTGATGTTGTCACTACTCATGTTTGAATGTCTGTCTTCTGGCTCCATATTTAGATTGCAAGGTCCACGAAGCAGAAGAGGACTCACCCCTCTTTGATACTTCCACAATACCTTCAGAAAAGTATATCTCAGTCTATGATTGGTTGCTGATTCCTCCCAGAACCAGGTGGATCAGGGGAAATGCTACCTGGTCAGAGGCAAAGGCCAGTGGACTGATCAACAGGACCTTAGGGAGGTTATCCCATCCATTTCTTGCCATTGGTCTGGTCCAGCAGGTGGGAACCAGTTGTCCTTCCTTAAAGCAGGAACATCAGAAGACCTGGGCTCAGGTCTTAACTGTGAAAGTTCCCCACCTCTGTAAACTCTGACAGTGCCTCCTGTCCTTCCACCTATGAGAGTAAGAGCATCAAATAAAATTGTGGGTTAATAGAGTCACCACATGCACCTGTAGAAACAGAGCTTATCAGAGGGTCCCTATCACTTGAATTTTAAAGAGAAGACTTTAAGTTTTGAAATTTAAAGAGGTTTTACTAAACCTAATGATAGAAGTTCAGACCAATGGGCCCTTGGGCAGAAAAATATGTAGCCCCTGGGATTACTCAGTGGGGCACGAGTCTTTTTTCAGTCTGACTGCCTCTGTTGTCCAGCACTCAGGATCAACCCTGCAAGAGGGCAGAGAAGTGGGGAGAGCAAGCTCAAGTCATGCTGGGCGGTAGAGGGGCAGGTTACTGGTGTCCAGCTAGGGACGAATGCTCCCTGGGGCCCCACCGGTCTCCAGGTCACTTTAAAAAAGGTCACTGCACCTGCATGGAGAATTTTCCACCTTTTAATGAGGCCACCAAGGCAGCATGTTGGTAAAGTTTAGCCTCTAATCCCCAATTAAGGCTCTGAGCCTTTGCCGGATCTGGCATCTGGTTGCTGATGGCTACAGGGATTGTGTGGCTTACCTGATTTTTCTCACTTTCCAGTCAACGTCCAGTGGGAGGAAGTCCTTCCCTCAGGATCCTGAAAGGTGACATTCCCACCCAGAGTGTGGGTGTGGGGAAACCTCTCTCCCCACTACTCTGTCCTTCCTGAGGGAGCCTCCCTGGATCCCTACAGAATTTCTACCTCATGTCCCTTGTGCACTAGACTACTGCTGAAAAGCCTAGTCTGCCAACACTTTACCTACATTATCATTTAGTTCCCCAAATAAGCTTTGGAGTATAGATGACCACCCCTCTTCAGCAGAGAAGAGCTGGAAGTCTTAAAGGGTGTGACATGGGGAAGGCTAAGCTCAGGCTGCCCCAGGGCTGCCACCCAGATGCTTTACTGCATTCATCCCTACTTTTCTGTTGATACAACAAGGGTTCTGCAGGGGCAATCAGGGACTACCGGGTTGCTGTCAAACAGTATTACATTACAACCGTCAATATTGCCGTAATAATGGCTGCCATTTTTGAGCCAATGGTCCAGCATTTAATAGATGCTGAGTATTCAGCTATTACATAAAAGGAGGATGTTCAGGTACTGTCTGAGTATAGACATCTCATTTTACTTTATAACAATCCTGTCCAGTACATAACTTTACCCCTATTTTATAGATAAATAAATTGAGTCATCGAGAGTATGAATTTTATTGGGTGGAACCATGTGGAATTACTGCTTTGATGGGCAGAAAATGGAAAAAGATGAGCTTCAGATGCTCAGCCTAATTTTAAGTAGTCAGGATTTGAACCCAGTTCTTCTTTAATTCCAAAATTCCTGCCTCCCCCTATAGCATAGCCTTTCTTTCTGTTGCAGCTTTTTGAAATTGAATGATAAAATAAAAAGGAATTATTGCCATGCAGAATAAAACATGCATCCCACAAACCTTTCCCCCAAATTTCCTGCTCTAGGAAGCACTGGCTTGGTGAGGCTTTCCTGAGCAGGAGGCATCCTGAAGCGCTGTTGGGCAGAAGCAAACTGGCCAGACTTTGGGTTTGAAATGAACACAGAAACATAGACAAATAGTTCCCAAAGTAGAAATGCACAATGCCTGAACAGGAGTTCTCACAGTGTTATCCTTCAGATGAAGCAGAAGAGAGATAAAGAGTGAAAGGGAGCCAGCTGGGGTCTTACCACATGGCCCTACCCCAGATTTGGTGAAACATACACCTCTCATCAGACACATGGTTTTGGACACATGATTTGGATTTACTTTGATTTCTAAAAGTGGACAGCTCAGCCAGTGTAACGAATACCCAAAATGTGTATTCATTACTCACCAGTCACTTAGAAAGATCAGCTTTGGAGGCAAAGACCATTCTTCCATTTTAACCCTATCATAGTGTCACAGAACAATGTAACACTGGAGACTTTTGGCACCTCAGAGGTTTTCCTTCATTATGGTTTCATTTTGTGGATAAAGAAATGAAGGTCCAGAGTGTGTACCTTGCCCTAGACCATGCTGTCCCTGAAGACTGGCACCAGATCTTTTTCATTTCATTTCATTCTAGTGTATGGCAACACATTTGATTCATGGTAGGTGTTCAAAAAATGTTGTTAGAGACAGACACTAAAATGTCAAAAAAAAAAAAGTAAAAATAGTGGGATGAAATGAGAGATGGCTGCCTCTGCTCCATCCCATGGCCATTCCCTCTAGAAATGGTGGCATCTCTGTGACCACAGGGACACTTTGCTTAAAACAGATTTTATGTTATTAATGGAGCAAGAGACCATTTCAAGTTCAAGTCTGTGTTTTGACCTGCTTGAGTAACTTCATTCTCCAGACAGCACTTAGAACTATAGCCTTTGAATTTTGCACTGGGTCCATCCTTCCATCTTGTCTGCCTTAATTGCTACCCAAAGAAGGATTGACCAGGATGCTTTGCTGTGACTGCACCCATCTATAAAGGAAGCTGTGTTGGTCTCCCCAGTGAGGCTAAGTGGGAACTTCCTTATCCACCTGTGCTTTCGCAGACTTCTCCTATCCCAAAGTGGCAATATTGGAATCACATGGGACACTTGAACAAAGACTAATGCCGAGGTTCCTCTCCCAAGACATTCTGATTCAATTGCGCCAGAGTACAGCCTGTGCGTCAGAACTTTTTAAAGTTCCCTAAGTATTTCTAATGGGCAGCCAAGCCAGAGAACCTCTGCACTTAAACATCAGCTTTATTGTCCATCACCTAACACAGTCTTTGGCATCCAAGGAATGTTTGCTGAATGAATGGATGGTGAAAGAATGAATGGCTGTAGGTCTTCCTACCTGGAAGCCAGCAGCAGACCAACCTGGGGATGTTTTGCATAACATGAACCCAGGCCCAACACCCCTTCCACTCCCACCCTACTCCTTGATATCCACTGTGTCAGATTCCATTTGACTGGGCTATAGTTTGGGTTCCTGTGCTTTGGAAAAGCATTCCAGGAGATTCTGATGGACAAGTCTGGATAAGAAAAATGAATGAGTGAGTGAATGAAGGGTACATCTGAGATAATAGAAGTTTTCCTTGGGAACAAGACGCTAAAGAAGCAAAGACAAATGAGCATTCTGTATCATTTAGGAAATTGGCGGGTATGACCCGCCACTAGCCTTGTTTCTGTTCTCTCAATTGACAAAATAGACAGCAATGCTGGGGAAACATGACGAAGCTCTTTCCTCCTCCCTGTTCCTACTTCTCCATTCATATAGGAGAAGCCAATAAATGCCTGGAAGCTGGAATCTGGCCATTTCTGTTTGGATTCCAATTTGCAGGTAGCCATGGTGGCTGCCTCCCTGTTAACACATATATTGGACTGGAAATTGAGGTCATGGCCAGGAGAGAAAAAGTAGCAAAGGAGGCAGAAGGAATCAGAGTCAATTTGGAATCCCCCCATCTCCTGCCTGTTCCATGCTCTGCTCACCTCAGCAGGACTTTGGAGCCAGAGAAACTGTTCAAACCATTTAACCAAGGACACTGAGGCGTAACAGAGGAAGTCAGGAATAAAGATGAGGAAAAAGAAGGTCAGCACAGTGCAGGCAGCTCAGAGTTACCCTTTTCTATTCATCCGCACAAGGCAGGCTCGGCAGGAGCCCACACCTGCTGTGCCCTCCACAGTCAGTCAGGGGCAGCAAGGCAGGAGTGTGAAGCTGTGCCATCTTTAATTTCAGGGATCTACATCCCAGTCAATAGTTGGGCTTGTAGCATTTTTTGGTGGAACAGTAAGGCAGATAAAACAAAGAACTACAAAACTATGGAACTGAGGCTAAACCATCAATGTGCAGTATGGTACCCCTCTTATCCAGTGGGATGTCTGAAACTGCAGATAGTACCAAACCCCATGTGTACCAGGCATTTCCCTATCGATACACCTAGCTATGATAAACTTTCTTCTTTTCACTAAAGGGAAATAAGGTTTGGCTTCTCTTTGGCATATCAGAACAACTGACATCACTACTCTTGGGTATTGGGGCCATTGTTAAGTAAAATAAGGTTTTCCTGAGCAGGAACACTGTAATAATGGGTTTTGTAGTCAAGATGGTAGCGTATAGAGTGTACATATGCTGGACAAGGAGATAGATCATGTCCTCATCAGGGCAGAGTGGGACAGCGTGAAGTTTCAGCACACTACTCAGATCATAATGCAATTTTAAACTTATGAATCTTTATTTCTGGAATTTTCCATTTGATATCTCTGGATTTTATAGATGACGGTGTTAGTCATTTTTTGTTGCTGGGGCAAAATACCTGACAAAACAATGTAAAAACAGGAAAGATTTATTTTGGCTTATGGTTTCAGAGATTTCAGTTTATCACGAGAGTGAGGACGTGGTGAGCAGAGCATCTCACATCATGGTGGTCAGGAAGCAGAGAGAGAGAGAAAGCTTGTGCTAGCTGGTTTCTCCTTTCCCCCCCTTCTATTCCACCCTGGTCCCAGCCTATGGGATGGTGATACCCACATTTAGGGCTGGTATTACCCCCACCTTGGTTAATCCTCTCTGAAATGCCCTTGCAGACACACCCAGAGGTGTGCTTTATTAGTTACCTGTATACTTCTCAATTCAATCAAGTTGACAAGATTCACAGGTTACTGTGACCACAGGTAACAAACCCCAAAGTGAAATTAGGGTTCAGGGGTGAGGGGGAGGGATTACTGTATTATTTTCTACAATGATGGAACTATTTGTACTGTGCTGTCCAATATGGTAGCCACTGGCTATATGGCACACTTGAAGTGTAACTAGTACAGAAAGTGGAACTTTAAGTTTTACTTTATTCAATGAGTTTAAATTTAAAAAGCCATGCTAACTAGTGGCTACTGCGTGGGATAGTGCACGTCTATATTGTGGGTGAATGGATGGGGGAGAATAGGAAAGAGAAAACACTGAAACAACTCTGCATAACTGGATCAGAAACCTCAAGTCCCAATTGTATGGGCCAAAATGCTTTACAGAGTATTTCCCTCACTATGAGACCCAGGATGCCATCTGTGCTGTGGCTTCTTGAGATAGGTTAATACAGAGTTCTTGTCTTTATGCATGCAATACCAGACAGGGGGCTATAGCTGAGTCCTGCTCCACACAGAAGAATGATTTATTATTTATTTTTTATTTTTTACCAAAAGAGAGGGAGAGGAGAAGAAGAGGGAGAGGGAGTGGGAGAGGGGGAGAGGGAGAGGGAGAGAGAAAGGGAGAGGGAGAGGGAGAGAGACAGAGGAAGAGAGGGAGAGAGACAGAGAGAGGAAGAGAGGGAAAGGAGAGAGAGAGAGAGAGAGAGAGAGAGAGAGAGAGAGATCCATTGTTTTGTTGTAACATTTCTCTTAACTCTTTCCACAAGAAAGTCCCACTGGGCCCAGGGGCAGAGCTGGGATTAGAACTCAGAGTAGTTCAGTTTCAAAGCTCCCAAACTCTCAAGTCTATAAAGTTGCCTCTCAAATTGGGAACCACATTTCCCCTGAGTCAGAATCTGTTCAGTTATTAACTTGTTGAGTGGTATATTGAGAAAATAATTTAATTTCTCTGAGTCTCCTCTGTGAACTGAGGGGCTCAAGTAGCCCCTGGTTTGCCTGAGGTTCCTTCTGGCTTTAAAATAAGGTATATCCAAGGCCTTTAAAATGCCTCCACTAGACACCAATTGAAGTCAAATAGGCAGTGGATTAGTTTTTCTCTCACTGCAGTGAGCATTTCTTTCAACCAAATTACCCTTGCTGTTAGTCTGTTTTATTCATTAATATTAACATTACTGTTAGAACAGCTTCTATTTTCTGCTGCTCAGCCTGGTCACCCTGAGGAAAACCACTGTCAGCTTCAGCCAGTCCACAGCAAGCATGGAGCCCTGAAACAAATGGAGTTCACACAGAGAGCCCCTGTTATTTATCTTCATGGCTTTTTATTCCCTCCTAGCCCTTTCTTGTTTTATCTTTTCCTCCCTCCTCATTTTTTATTCCCCTCTTCCTTCCCCCACTCCCCCCTCCAGACTTTCCCTTGACCAGTTCTCCACTCCCCTCCCACTCTTGCTTTCTCTTACTCAAATCCTGGGAGCCCTAGTGACCTCATTTTATGCTTTTCCCAAGCCATAGCAGAGGCCCACCATGGGGCAGGTGGGAGGACAGGCAGGGGGTACAGGTACTGCTTCCATGCATTTCTCCAAATGCACAAATGGAAAAGTGCTGAACCAGTTCCCCAGACGAAATGTTCCATAAAGGCATTAGCAGTGATGTTTGGACTTGGGGGTCAAATTGTCAGGGGAGAGGTTATCCCTGTCTTCCAGCACAGGGAGGGGCACCTGCTTGCAGCCAGTCTTAGGGAACTTCATCTCATAGACAGATGGGATCTGAATCTGTGGGTGGCCAACAACTCCAGCAAGGGAGCCCTGGAATTCTCTACCTGCAACTCCAAGCTCCTGCAGTCTAGAAGACCTCAAGGGGGCAGCTGCCGCTAGGGCTGGAGACCTGTGCATTTGTACTTCACAGTTGCCTACTGGGAAACTAAAAGTTCTGGTTTCAGGGGCTGCACTCTCCACAGTCTTAGGGGTTTGTGTTAGTCCAGCAGTCATGCTTATTTGCTGCCCCACCCCTTGCAGTCCTCATTCCATGGGGAACCCTAGCTCAGAGTTAAGATTTAGGACCAATGGCCCCTTTTCCAACCATATTCCTCATGGTCGGGAGTAGCTAAACAGCAGGAGAGGTAACAATGACCTTCATTTCTCTAAGTCTGCAGGGCCAGTGATGAAATGAGCCATATATCTGGGTTCCCAGCTGGTGCCACCACTGATTAGCCTTGGGTCTTCACCAAATCCCATGTTTTTGTCTGTGAAAAGGGAATAGAATCCCTCCTGGGGTTCTTATGGGGACTGAAGGGAATTATAGACTCTCGTTTGTTTTAGACAGTGGGAAGGTAGTTTGTCTAGCATAGAAGCTACAGGATGGATCCAATGACTTCTTCTGGTCACTGTCTTGGTGGGAATTTATAACTCTAAGGAAACTTGTATAAGTCCAAGAATGACCATGCAATTAGATGAGGTAGGTGTGACTTAATAGCTCATTACTTTGTGCAGCTGACATAACAGCAGGGCCTGCAAGCAATTTTGAGACAGTCAGGAGTGGATGCCAATCATGGGCATTTCTTTAGCATCCCGAGCAGTTTCCCAGGCATCACACATCCATTTCCATCAGGTTCCTGCTGATTTGGTTTTCACGGTGGTGTGGTGTGGAACGGAATGGCTGAGGCTGATGTGCTGGGAGGAGGAGAACAAAGGGAGCATTGTCACATTTGAGTAATGTCGACATTCAGTCAGGAACAAAAGCACTTGTTATGCAACAGACATAATGGAAAGGCCAACCCAGGGCAGCAGCCTTGAATCATGGAGCCATGGAGCTATGCTTTTGCCCAAAGAAATAAAACCAAATTAACTTCAGTTTCCAGTCTTAAGTGATGGAGGGAAGTGGCTAAGCCCAAAGAGGCTGGCCAACCTTCTAGAAGAAGATTTGCACACCCACCAGGGCCATTATGACAAGTAGCCCAGACATATCATCTGGTGATGGGATGAGAGAGCTATAAAGAAAAGGCAAGTGATGGCCAACAATAGGGTATTCAGACACCAGTTCAGATAAAAGAATCAGGTAAATCTCAGGGAGGGAGGCTGATGTAGAAGTCCCCAGCTATCACGAGACATGTGGGCTCCATCTCTAACCCTGCCCAGAAGCCATCTGTTCATACCCTCCTCCATCATCTCCTCAGTGTTGCTGGGGCTGAAGGGTAATAGTGGGCTGGGGACAGGATACAGCCACTTGTTCATGATTAGTGTAGCATTATGATGCCCCATGGGGTTGGGACATTTTTCATGGAAGACAGAAAGATGTCTTGCAGTTCTGTGAGCATCAGTTTACTCAAAGAAAGGGAACTTCTTGTCTTGCTTCAAGGAAGGGGAGTTGAACACTGTGGTTAAAATAGCCAGAGAAATTCAGGGGAAGTTTCCTGATCATGGGGACTGTGAATGTGTGAATCAGAAAGTTGGAATTTTATTTTTCTTTTCAATGAGGCAGAGTAGCATGCAGTATAGGAGAGATTTGGGGAGAGGGTTCCTAAAAAAAGGATGATTTCAGTCTGTCTGGGAGGTGGAAGTGGTTTTCCTTATAAGTGAGGAGATAGTCAAAGAACCTGTCTGCAATTCCTGACCACATTACTCATTCAACCAGATTCAGACCATCTGATGGAACAGGATGACTTCACAGTCACACAACTTACTGGAGCAGATAATTCCAGAACTGATCTGAAGAAATGGGAGGGTGATCACCTTCTGTTTTCATGATAACATTTCAACTACACAGTACCATCTCTTCTTCACTCTACTCCTATAAAACAAGCTAGCCTTCTTTCCCTCCTGTTTCTGTTTTTTCTCTGTCTCTCACATACACACGCCCACATACACATGCACACAGACACACAAACACACATACCACCAAAACTTACCCCTTAGCCAGATACCTAAATTTTGCCCCCAAATCCTGACATCTTCATTGGCACAGTGCACAAATACACCATTTGCATAAATGAATCAAGGCCAGTTTTTACCAGGGCACTGTTGTGATTGGTTCTTCCCTGGGCTTCCTGCCATTTGAACTGTTTAAAGGCTGCATTCCTCAGCTGCATGCAGAAATAATAAAGAAAGAGGAAACAGAAGGATGTTCTGGGCTTGTGGAGCAGGGAGCAAGGAAGGCAGAGGAAAACTTCTCTCTCCAGGAAGACTAAGAAATCACCAGGACATGGACAACAATGGTCACCATTGCAGAGCACCTGTTATGAATGGGTACATGGGCAGAGATACTAATAATGATGGTTGCTACTGTAGGGCATCTGCAGTATGTGTTTCACCTGCATCATTGCATTTCCTCTTTGCATCACACCTAGGAGGTAAACAGAAACATCATTGTCTAACTTTTCAAAAGTCAAAATAGAACAAGGTGTCTGCCAAGCCTGACAGATAGTGGAACTGCCAGAATTCCAGATTCCAGTTTGTTCTGGCTGTAGAGTCTTCCTCTTCCATTAACCACTTGCTACTTCTTGTCTTGCTGGCTTTCTCAGACCTGAGTTCTCAATTAATGAATCCCAGTGTCGTCACCAGACCTAAACCCCAGCTCTGTCTTCATTTTTGACTCTGTTTGACTCTTAGGAATGGATGAAATTTCATTCCCTCAGCTTGCCTTCCTGGCTTGACTCCAGGGTCCTTTCTTGCTTCTGACATCTGGCCTAAGGCCAATCAGTTCTGGCCAGCCCTGGGTACTACCCTCCCTCTCCTAAGTGGCTGGGGGTTCAGAATCGTGTCTAGGGGATGAGGCCACCTGACTATGGTTAGAGTTTGCAGAGAGACCACCTGTTCCTTTCATCTTTTAAAATTATATCTTTACCAGTGGGAGGGGGAGAGAGGAGGATAGAAGGAAAGAGTATAGGAGGGTGAATGTGGTGGAAATATGTATTCATGTGTGAAAATGGAAAAAAAGAGACCTGTTGAAACTATTCTAAGAATGGAGGGGGAAGGATAAGGGAGAATGATAGAGTTTAGTAATGTCAAATAAAGATAATTTATCCCTTATAATATTTATATGGGTCATTAAAAAATTTTAAAAGTAGTTTCTCCAAAATAATATATAGCAATGTCCTGTCAGTCCCAATAAGCTCTACCTTGACCCTGATTTTAAAGGGAAATAGAATTTCACTGTTAATCCAAAGTTTACTATTGTTTTATATTTCCTTATAATGCAGAAAATAATACATGAAAATAGTATGCGACACAGGTATAAATTATAAAGAATAAAATCTCTAAAAAATGAATACCTGCAGGCCCACTACCCACTTAAGAAATAAACATAACCAACATTGACTCTACCTGCTTTTCTCCTAACCTATCTCCTTGCCTCCCCACCCCCAAAAGGTAACTGCTAATTTACTGCTGCTTTTAGTAATAAATTATATATAATGTTTGAGTTCCTTTTTTCTTATTTTAATTAGAAATAGATTCAAATTTTTTTCAAAGGTCTTTTCAGAATCTGTTCTTATAAATGGTTGTTTTTCCTCTGATTAGTCAGTTATAAATTAAGTTGTAGATTTCATGATGTTGAACCAATATTAATATTCTTGAAACAATTGAGTTTTATTTCTTATTATTGTATTATAATTTTTATTCTTTCTTTATAAGTGAAATTAGTCAATATTTTAATATTCACACTGCCATATTTTGGTATTAAGTTAAACTAGATTTATAACTCAAAATAAATAAAAAGTTTTTTACCTTTTCAAAGGTTTGAAATAGTTTAAACAACATAGAAATGATCTATTTTGTTTTAAAATTTAGGTGGAGTAAAACAACTAAGTTGCATTTCTCCAAATAAACTCAAATAAAGTAATATTGCCCAAGTCAAATATTAAAGGGCAAATAACATACATGGTCTGAATTTGAAACATAAGATTAAAAAATAAAGTTTTTTCTCCCCCCTCAAAAAAATTAGCTAGAAGTTGCCTATAAATAATCTGAACCTGGAATTGTTTTTAATCTAAATTGACCTTTACTTATCTTTCCAAAGTCTTACACAGTCTGTTCAGATTTTCTGCCTCTCCTTGGGCCAATTCAGCGATTATGCTTTGACTAAAAAAATTTAATTTCCTTTAGTTTAAATTTATTGCACAAAATCCTTATTTATGATACATATTGCATATGTGTTCTCTTTTTATTCCTGATATTATATACTTTTTCTTTATAATCAATCTATGCACATGTGTACTATTTTATGATTTTCCCCTCAAAAACCATGTTTTGAGTTTTGTTTCTCTTCTAATTTTTTTGTTGCTATTTTCCATTACATCAATTTAAACATCTATCTTTATTAAATGTCTTTCCCAACATCTTTGGGTTTATTTTGCTAGTTCACATTTCTAATAAAATATTTAGTTAATTTATTTTTTATTTTAATCAATAATAAAAGGGGAAATTTAATACTTTGAAAATTTCTGCAAGTACAGACTTGGTTGTGCTAGATACATTTTGGTAACATAGCATAGTATTGTCTTTCCATTAATTTCTATTTATTTATACCTTACTTATAACATTATTTGAGAAAGTAAGCAGTAGGTATGAAATTAGGAGCACAAAATTGTTTCTTATTTTCAAGGAGCTATATATTGTTAGATGTTTGCTATTTGTATTGTTTTGGAAGATGAACATTTTATATCGTTCATTTGCAGATTTCCAAAAATTACAATCAGAGAATGTGGCCTCTTAAAAATATTTGGAAGTATTTAAGCTTTTCTTTATCTTTCAAGTACATGGTAAATGTTTGTACATGTTCCATTTATATAGAAATAATGAGTGTTTTCAGTGTATAGAGCTGTTAATTATATTATCCAGATCATTTCTATCCTTGTCATTTCTCTCTACTTAAGCCATTTCTATCCTTGTCATTTCTCTCTACTTAAGCCATCAAAATGTAAAAGAAATGCTTAAACATATTCTATCATTTTAGTTATTTTTTTCTTAATATTAAAGAAGCTTTTAATAGTTTTGTATTTGACCACTAACTTGTTTGTAAAAACTTTTAATGGTTATTATTATTTCTTCTTCATGGACTGTTTTTTTAAATAATTATAATCATCCTGTTTAGTCTCAGATCTACTTGCTAGCATTACTGCCATTTCTGCTATTCTTTTTGTTTTCATCTGGTAGTTCTTTCTATTTCCAGTCATTTCAAACTTTCTGTCACCATGTTTCTTGAATGTTTGTTAAGGAAAATTTGACTAAATTCATTTTAAACTCAATCTTTAAATCTCTGTATTAAAAGAAAAATTTAGCCTATTCACATTTAGTACATTACATATCAGATATTACTTCTGAAGTACTTTACATTGATTATTCATTTCCCTTTTTAATTTTTCTCTAATTTTGCTGATAGTTTATTCAAGCAAATGCCTGTTGCAAATGACAGGAACCCAAGCAAACAAAACTTAATCAAAAGCAGGAATTTGTGTCTCAAATATGGAAAGTCCAAAGGGTAGAGCCAGACAAGGCCCCAACTGATATCATCAATGATATTCTTTTTTTTTTTTTGGTACACCAGAGTTTGGACCCAGGGCCTCATATTTGCTAGGAAGGCACTCTTACCACTTGAGCCACTCTACCAGCCTTTTGTTGTGATGGGTTTTTTGAGACAGAGTCTTGCAAACTATTTGCTTGGGGCTATCTTCCCACCACAATCCTCCTGATCTCTGCCTCCTGAGGAGCTAGGATTACAGGTGTGAGTCACCAGTACCCAGCCATTAGGGATATTCTTGCAGTTTAGGTTTCTTCTCTGCAAGCCTCATACATAGGCAGGTTCATCCTATGAGGAAACAAAGATCATCACCAGCACCATGCTTCTATTACATCTATTTAGCAATGCCCCCAAGTATCTCATTATGAATAAATGTTCAAGAAAGAACTTATAGTGTGTTCAGTTTGGGTTAAGTGCCCATTTTTGTCCCTCCTTTATCAAATGGATTATTAGGAGAAATAGCTAAGATAATACTTACAAAGAAATTATACAGCACCAGCCACCAATAGCAAGTACTGTGTTAGTGTTCATTGAGTAAAAAGAAAATCCAGGTGCTATTAGCAGAAGAAAGGAGAAGGATATTGAGAAGGCAAACACTGGAGCTATTCAATATGTTTGGCTTGGTTTAATTAATTTTTTCACCTCATTAATTGTGATGTTTTATTATGCTTCTTGAGTCTCTCACTGACTATCTTCCCAATTCCTAGCAGCCACAACTATACCTCTTACTTCTGTTATCACACTAAAATTCTCTTCCTATTATTTGCATGTTCCTGCACATCTTTCCCCCCACCCCCAAGATAAGACCTGGTGGTCCACAGAACAGTTGTATTTCTACCTTCTAACTGTAATGCTTCAGATAAGAAATCTGATGCTACTTTGATTTCCTTCGTGTGTGTTTCTTCACCCTATCAACCCCACTTGGAAGATTTTTGTGTTTTTCCTTTATGATATAGTAACACCTAATATTGCAGTTTAAGAATTTCACAGGGTATTTATAGTTATATGCCTATTTTTAACAGTCCTGACTTGAATTTTCTTTGTTCTTTCTATCTGCAATTACAAGTCTATTTGGAGCCCAGGAGAAATCGCCTTT
Organism: Castor canadensis; assembly: GCF_047511655.1. Classification (NCBI taxonomy): domain Eukaryota; kingdom Metazoa; phylum Chordata; class Mammalia; order Rodentia; family Castoridae; genus Castor; species Castor canadensis. The sequence continues at coordinate 187,818,196 of NC_133387.1, forward strand.
TCCATTTGCTTCCTCTTTCTCTTTCTGGTTCGCCTACTCTTTGCTTGGCATGTCTCCTGGCTATTTCTCCAAGTTGGTTATCTTTTTCTTTATTTGTTTGTTTTGTGTCTTGGCTGTTCTATGAGCCATTTCCTTTGATTTTCTATGTCTCTAATGTGATTCTCAGTAGTGACTATACAGTTTCTCAGCTTATCTATCTTATCAATTACTAAGGTGGGTTTTTCAAAATTTGATTTTGGCTTCTAAATGTCCCACTTGTTTGCATTGCATCTCCTTGAGAATTCTCACTACTTTTTAAAATTAATTTTGTCATATGTCTCTTCCATCAGCTCATCTTCAGTGGTAGCCAACTCCTCTTTTCTTAGTCATTCTCAATTAGGACCTCAGAAATTTCTTAAGGGATTTGTAATTTAGGTTTGCCGTCTCATGGTTTGTGGTTTCTTCGTTCCCATGTGGGACAGGTCATTGGGGTTTCTACTTGTGATGTCAAGTCAACACATGGCAAAACACCATAATTTCTGCTTATTTGAACCACAGATGATTGAACTGGCAAACATCTCTCCTCTTTTAAGGGTTGAGAAGATTTCCCTGCTGTGGGTCTACCAATGGGAGGTGGGAGAAACTTCATCAGTGCAGCTGGCGTTCTTCCCCACCAGAAGTGGCAGGATCAGATGTGCTTTCCTTTCAGAACCACATGAGGCAGGCGGGTACAGCCCCTCTCCCAAAAGGTTCTGCTAAGCGCATCTGCACTCTCCCAAAGCCACAACAATATCAATCTTTTCTCCGGGATCAAGGAACTGAAAATCTGGTCCTCTGTTGCTGGAACCTTGGCTTTTGTCTGGAGCTAAGGAGCTTAAATCCTGTTTTCTCTCTTCACAATATATAGGGACACCTGAGACCTCAGATGCATCTTCAAAGTGCCAGCTGCTTGGGTACTTTGCTTGTGATGTTATTATATGTTGTTTCATTAGCTGTCCCATATTCCATTGCTATTCTTTTGTTGGATATAAATTATTTATTACTTCTACTGTTGAAGGACTTTTGGGTTATTTCCAAGATGAGACCACTGTATGCATGCATGCATTTTCTATAGCACCGCTACACATAGCATGTAATGGTTTCCAAGGCATTGTCTGCTATTCTTAGGGATCCTTCAGTCCTTTTCAGGGATTCATGAGATCAAAAGTGTTCATAAGTTGTGATTTGTTTTTTTTCACTGAATTGAGATTTGCACTAATGGTGCAAATCATTGATGGTGATGAAACTACTAGTATCTCTGGTATGAGTCAATGCATGGCACCAGCCTGTACTAGTTGTCATCTTATAATTTGCCATAATGTGACACCTTTTTTTTGGTACTGGGGTTTGAACTCAGGGCTTTGCACTTGTTAGGCAGGCACTCTACCACTTATGCCATGCCTCCAGACCTTTTGGCTTTGGTTATTTTTAAGATCGGGTCACTCGTTTATGCTGTGCCAGCCTGGACTGTAATCTTTCTACTTATACAGCCCAAGTAGCTTGGATCATAGGTGTATGCCACCATGCCCAGCCATTGGCTGAGATGCGGTCTTGTGAACTTTTTACTGAGTTTGCCTAGACCCATAATCCTCCCAATCCCTGCCTCCCAAGTAGCTAGAATTATAGGCATGAGCTACCACACCCAGCCTTCACATTTTTAAATGCCAGTTTCACTTAAGAATGTTCTTTAGCAAGCAAGAAAAATTAATTATATTGAATATTGACCACTGAGTATATGATTTTTTAAATATTCTGTGCAACATCAAAGAATATGAAATACCTAGGAAATATCTAAGAAGGACAAGATTTCTACAAGGAAAGGATATGCAACTTCATTGAAAGACATTGAAAAGGCATAAACAAGTGGAGCTACATAATCATTCATAGATTAGAAAACAATAGTGTAAAGATACTAGTTCTCCCAAAGGTGATTTGAAGAGTCAAGACACAGAGATTGCTGGCATTGTTTTACATTTTTTGCAAAACTCTTTAACATCTGTCTTAATGGAAGACAGCTGGATCTTTAGGTGTTGATAATTATTTATTCTATTATGAAAGATTTCAATCATAAATTTCATTTTCTGTTAGTGGCTGACACACAGAAATATTATTTTTTTAAATACCAATTTTGTATCCAGCCAATCTACTAGTCTTGTTACTGTTAATAATTTCATTACAGATTCTTCTGTATTTTCTCTATGCACAAGATTTTTGTCAGTTTTATTACTTTATTTGCAATCTTTGTACTTTTTAATTCTTTTTCTTGTCTTAATGCACTGGAGATCTCCAGTAAAATGATGGAGTATGGTTATTAATACCAGACATCTTATATCTATCTTAGATCAGTGTTTCTCTACCACATTAAGAAAGCACCCTCTCTATTTCTGTACAGCTAAGTAATTGTTCCTTAAGATTATCAATGAATGTTTTATTTTATGAAGTAATTTTTCTACATCTTTTGTGTTGGTATGATTTTTTTCCTTCTATTAGTAAGATGAATTACTTTGATTTTTTGAATGTTGAATCATCTTTGCATTTCTGTGTTAAACTCAATTTATTCATGATCAAGATCTTTCTGTAAATTGTTGGAATTGGTTTCTAAATTTTTTGAAAAATTTTACATCTATGTGAATGAATCAGATTCACTTATAATTTTCCTTTTTAAAATTGTTTCTGTGTGTCAGAAATCAAACTTATGCTTGAATTGGGAAGTAAGCTCTCATTTTTTTAACTCCTCATGTCTGTTTCTAGAAAGATTTGAATATTTCTCCCCTAAGTTGTTGGTAAGTCTATGAGTAAAACCATCTGGGCTTGAAGTTTTTACTCCAAGGTATTTTATTTTTACTACTAATTCAATTTCTTTAACACATTCATAGAATTATTCAGCTTTCCTCCATAATTTATTTAATTGAACTGTATTGAAAATGTTCATTGCTTTCTATCTTTACTATTATAGAGGACACTGCAATGAACACTGTATAAAAGCATTTTGCAAATGCTTGAGTATGTATTTATGTATTAAATATATTTTTACAAGACAAATTCTTACAGGAAAAATGTCTGGGTCAAGAACATGAACATTTATTTTTAGTTATCTTGACATCAGACCATTTCTTTCTTGCAGAGACAGCATTGGAAAGGGCAATGACCTCTGTATGTAGTTATTATTGTATGTAACAAGTTATCTCAAAGCTTGCTGGCTTAAAATACTAATAAACATTTACTGTCTCACAGTTTCTGTGGGTCAGGAATTGGGAGCAATGTGACTTGGGGTCTCTCATGAGTTGAGATGTCATCCAGGGCTGAAAATTTGACTGGTGCTGGAGGATTCATTTCCACTGGGCTCACTTGTATGGCTGGCAAGTTGGTGCTGGAGTTGATAGGATGCCTCGGTTTCTCCCCAGTGTGAGCTTCCTGGAGGGTGATTGACTATCATTACAACATGATAGCTTCCAGAGCAGAGAGAGAGAGAGAGAGACAGAGAGAGAGAGAGAGATGCCTTTTGAACTAGTTTTGAGAACACATATCAGCACTTTTTCTGTATTGTATTTATTAGAGAAGGAAAGAAATTAGATCCCACCTTTTGAAGGAACAAGTAAGAAATGTTGAGTGTATGTTGAACCATCACAGCATCTCTGTAAGCCTATTTGATGTAGATGGATCTTCTTGGCATAAGCCTTAAAAATATGTGCCTAAGGAGAAGTTCTCAGCTCACTGAAGTCACAGAGGAAAATGGGATCAGCTGGTGAGAATGTGATGCAGGAACTCCAAGCTGTCAAACACCTGCTGCCCTTGGTGTCCAGTCCCCAGTGTCCTGGCTACTATCCAAGCTCAAGATTTATGTCTTAATTATGTAAATGGAGAGATTATGCTATCAAGGACTCTGGTAAGCTAATTACTGAACAAGAAATCAATGCCACTGAAGTCAAGACTAATGAATCTCAAGTATCCTAACACCGACTATAACTACAATAGTGAGGGTCTTATTTCAAGAGACAACACCAGAGAACTGGGAGAAAAGAGAGGGCGCTCTTGATTGACTCATTGAGACCCTATCCAAGCTTTCATTTCTCATGGATACTGGGAGCTGCAAACAATCCCTGGACATCCCTCCCTGCACCCATGGGCACATCTGCACCTCCTCAATCAGTTTTAAAAACTCAGTCTCTGGGAAGAGACAAACGGATTATTATGGTCAGTGCCAGTGAGGAGGGAGCAGTCCCAGAAGAACTATTGCTCAATTGGATGTGACATTTACATTTGGAGGACTGAGGTAGGGTAAGAGGGTTTCCTTGGGGTCCCTTTCTCTCTCTGTTCCTTGCAAATGATGTCAGATTGCCCCTGCCAACATACAAAACTGGACAGAGAGGTCTCCTGGCCCTCCAGGTCCCCAGAGATATAAGAACACTTTCTTTCCTCATTGTCCACTCTGTCTTCTCCACTTCCACCCTGTAGGACCCTGGGCTCTGTCTTTCTTGATTTATGTTTACATTTTCCTCTTAATTCTAAATCACCTGATCTGTCTCCCAGCTTCTATCTGGTTCTGCTATGAGAAATAGCCATACATAATTGATTTCTGCAATTATTATAAAAATACTGTTGTGGACCATGACTGGCACATCTGCAGCAAAATCATGAGGATATTTTTCTGGTGCCCCAGAAAAATTGTGGCCAAGGCCCAAACCAAGGAAGAGGATAAGAGGCACGGAAGCTGCCTATATTCTCAAAACAGCTGTCCAGGAGCAAAGCCAGCACATCCTGGCAATGTGCTTTGTGAACCACAGGTTGAAGAACCAACCTATGACCTTCAGCCCAAACTCTGTTCTGACCTCCATCCCTCCATTCTTATTTATAAAAGGTGAGGATGGGGAATGGTGTGGGGAGATGGGGAATGGTGTGGAGAGATCTGAGTGTTTGTGGTAAGGGTGTTTATTTTCCCCTGGGGAAGACATGTGATCACAGAGATTGGTGGGCAATTGTGATCTAGGGATTTCTATAAGAAGTCTGTGGATGACAGCCAAAGAGGAAGACACTGTGGAGAGCCTGGGAGGGAAGGACTGAAGGCACCCCATCACAGCTCCTCTCAGCCCTTGGAGCACAGTTTTTCCCGTGGATCCACTGAAAGGGGCCGAAATGGGGTTGGGGGCTGTCCAACTGGCTGCAAGAATAAGTGATAGAGTTCCTCTCAGAGAGGGTGGGGCCATAACCTAGATTGTCAGGGACATCACCACCTCCTTTGAATGGGTCCTTGTGTGAGAGGAAACCAGGGCTGAGTTGAACATTGCTCCACAGAAGGACCGCATGGTCCACGTGGGGACTGCCACTTCAGCAGGGTCCACTAACCTCCCACAGAACCAGAATGAAATAGGCCACAATCAGAGATACCTCCTCATGACTGTTGATTGTCCTGAGACTGAAGTGCCCCCCATCTCCTTATCCCTTCTTCTTGCCATCAAGCCAAGAATAGTTAGACCTAGGAGAGGGAGGCGGAGAAGTGAAAGAAGACAGCACACAGTTCCTCCTGCTTCTTGGTCCCTGGAGCCACAGTCTTCTGGGGCTTTGGGATGTTGGGGGAAGAGGAGTTTTCAATCAAATACAAACTTTGAGTTTTAAACTGACTAGATTGAGTTTTTAGTAACTGAAAGTGACAGAAGCATTCACTTTATGCCCAAAATATTAAGTGATGAGGATAAGAGATTGAACAGAACACAGCAGAAAGCAGTGACTGGGAAATATAACCCCACTGAGCTGAGACTCCTCCATAACCCACCACACATCATTCTACTTATTGCTCCCTAAACAAAGCCCTGTGGAGAGAAATGATTCTCAGAATTGTTTTGCAAGACTATTGGGGATGTGGAGAAATGAGTAACCTTACACACTGTTGGAGGAAAACATAAACTGGGCAGGCATTTCAAGGGGACATAGGGCAATGGTGTCATAATCCTTGACAAGTATGTACTTTGTGTACTTCTGACCCATCAGTTTTAATTTTAGAAATTTACTCCCTAGCCAGAGCAATTAGGCAAGAAGAAGGAATAAAAGGAATACAAATAGGTAAAGAAACTGTCAAAATATCCCTATTTGCAGACGACATGATCCTATACCTTAAAGACCCAAAAAACTCTACTCAGAAGCTTCTAGACATCATCAATAGCTATAGCAAGGTAGCAGGATATAAAATCAACATAGAAAAATCATTAGCATTTCTATACACTAACAATGAGCAAACGGAAAAAGAATGTATGAAAACAATTCCATTTACAATACCTCAAATAAAATCAAATACCTAGGTGTAAACCTAACAAAAGATGTGAAAGACCTCTACAAGGAAAACTATACACTTCTGAAGAAAGAGATTGAGGAAGACTATAGAAAGTGGAGAGATCTCCCATGCTCATGGATTGGTAGAATCAACATAGTAAAAATGTTGATACTCCCCAAAGTAATCTACATGTTTAATGCAATTCCCATCAAAATTCCAATGACATTCATTAAAGAGATTGAAAAATCTACTGTTAAATTTATATGGAAACACAAGAGGCCACGAATAGCCAAGGCAATACTCAGTCAAAAGAACAATGCAGGAGGTATCACAATACCTGACTTCAAACTATATTACAAAGCAATAACAATAAAAACAGCATGGTACTGGCACAAAAACAGACATGAAGACCAGTGGAACAGAATAGAGGATCCAGATATGAAGCCACACAACTATAAGCAACTTATCTTTGACAAAGGAGCTAAAAATATATGATGGAGAAATAGCAGCCTCTTCAACAAAAACTGCTGGGAAAACTGGTTAGCAGTCTGCAAAAGACTGAAACTAGATCCATGTATATCACCCTATACCAAGATTAACTCAAAATGGATCAAGGATCTTAATATCAGACCCCAAACTCTTAAGTTGATACAAGAAAGAGTAAGAAATACTCTGGAGTTAGTAGGTATAGGTAAGAACTTTCTCAATGAAACCCCAGCAGCACAGCAACTAAGAGATAGCATAGATAAATGGGACCTCATAAAGCTAAAAAGCTTCTGTTCATCAAAAGAAATGGTCTCTAAACTGAAGAGAACACCCACAGAGTGGGAGAAAATATTTGCCAACTATACATCAGACAAAGGACTGGTAACCAGAATATACAGGGAACTTAAAAAACTAAATTCTCTCAAAACTAATGAACCAATAAAGAAATGGGCACGTGAACTAAACAGAACTTTCTCAAAAGAAGAAATTCAAATGGCCAGAAAACACATGAAAAAATGCTCACCATCTCTAGCAATAAAGGAAATGCAAATTAAAACCACGCTAAGATTCCACCTCACCCCTGTTAGAATAGCCATCATCAGCAACACCACCAACAACAGGTGTTGGCGAGGATGCGGGGAAAAAGGAACCCTCTTACACTGTTGGTGGGAATGTAGACTAGTACAACCACTCTGGAAAAAAATTTGGAGGCTACTTAAAAAGCTGGACATCGATCTACCATTTGATCCAGCAATACCACTCGGGGATATACCCAAAAGACTGTTACTCCAGAGGCACCTGCACATCCATGTTTATTGCGGCACTATTCACAATAGCCAAGTTATGGAAACAGCCAAGATGCACCAGCACTGACGAATGGATTAAGAAAATGTGGTATCTATACACAATGGAATTTTATGCAGCCATGAAGAAGAACAAAATGTTATCATTCACTGGTAAATGGATGGAATTGGAGAACATCATTCTGAGTGAGGTTATCCTGGCTCAAAAGACCAAAAATCGTATGTTCTCCCTCATATGTGGACATTAGATCAAGGGCAAACACAACAAGGGGATTGGACTATGAGCACATGATAAAAGCGAGAGCACACAAGGGAGGGGTGAGGATAGGTAAGACACCTAAAAAAGTAGCTAGCATTTGTTGCCCTTAACGCAGAGAAACTAAAGCAGATACCTTAAAGCAACTGAGGCCAATAGGAAAAGGGGAACAGGTACTAGAGAAAAGGTTAGATCAAAAAGAATTAACCTAGAAGGTAACACCCACGCACAGGAAATCAATGTGAGTCAATGCCTTGTATAGCTATCCTTATCTCAACCAGCAAAAACCCTTGTTCCTTCCTATTATTGCTTATACTCTCTCTACAACAAAATTAGAAATAAGGGCAAAATAGTTTCTGCTGGGTATTGAGGGGGGGAGAGGAAGGGGGTGGAGTGGGTGGTAAGGGAGGGGGTGGGGGCAGGGGGGAGAAATTAACCAAGCCTTGTATGCACATATGAATAATAAAAGAAAAATGAAAAAAAAAAGAATTAAAAAAAAAAAGTAAAATTGGCCCATTCTAGCTACAGATCTTGGCCAAGTTTGGATTTGTAATTTAGCAGAAAAGAAACTTTTGAAGCAGCCCTTTGATTGAATTCTCATGACCCTTGTAAAATAAACCTTCTTAAGACTGAAAAAAAAAAAAGAAATTTACTCATGGGTAGTGCAACAGATGTGTGTGAGTGTGTGTGTGTGTGTGTGTGTGTGTGTGTTGTACTGGTTATGTGTTGGGATGGTTCCAAGTATGTTGACCAAAGCAGACTTTGTTCCCTTTGCTGATGGACATTACAACTCAATGAAAAGGAGGGACAGGTTAGCAGGATATTATAATACACCTGATTCCTGCTCTAAGAGAATGAAGAGTGGGTGATGGTGGGATAGCTAAGCCAGTGTGTGGTGATGGTGATTGTCAGGGAATACTCATATCCTGGACAGAAATGATGTCTCAGCTGAGATCTGAAAGGTGAATGGGGATTAGTGAGGCTAGGGATAGCTGGTAGTAGGAGAGTGTTCTAGACACTGAGCAGAGTATGCACCAAAGGCAGAGAGAAGTGTCATGTTTAAGGGACCCAAAGAAGTCTAGTGTGGCTAGAAAGAAGAGTCATGCAAGGGGATGATAAGGAGGGGAGGCTGGAAAGGGAGGCAAGAGACTCAAGAAAATCATTCAGGAGGCATGCGGGGACTCACTGAAGCATCATTTATGTATGACATCTGAAGCTTGAAGACAACTTAGATGTCAAATCATAAATCATCCCTAGCAACACCAATATAATAAAACACTGCATGGCTGTAAAAAGGATGCTGTGGGAGAAGATTTATCAACTTGATTTATCAGTGTTTTATTGCCAAATAAAAAATCAGGATATAAAATTATGTGTAGAGCATGCTCGTTTTTATTTTAAAAATTATGCAAAGATTATGGGAAAAATATATGCCAACCAGTTAACCACAATTATCTTTGGGTGCTAGGATTACAGGTGAATTTCATTCTTTCCTTTTTGTTCAATTGTAGTTTCTTCTGTAGTTTGTCTGTGCACAAGGACTGCTTGGGTAATAAAGTAGAAGTGAAAAGTTCCAAGATTTAAAACTCCTGAAATGTAAGTTCCAAATTTTAGTGTCAGGAAAATCTTCATCTCTCTGTTAAGCATAGAAATAATTATTCAAAAGTGAGAAGGGGAAGTTGATGTAAATGCAACTGACACAGAATATCAATGTTAACATTTATGGGCTTCAATGAATTCTGCATGGTTATTCAGATTGTGTCCACCCCCAACACATGCTGTCATTCCCAGTCACCTGCAGGATAAGCTTCTCATGAAGATATTCCATCCTGGTTCCAGCACCTTCTTGGTTATAGAGTTTCATCTCAGGTACTTCTTGATCCATTAGGATTTGCAAGCAGATAAGCTTACAATATTACACTAAGGTTTACTCAAGGCCTCTGAATTCCCATGGGTTCACACAGATTTGTTTAGGAATGCATTTGTTCTGTTGATCCTACTATTTAGGACTTCAGCACACACATCTAGCTTTATGAATATACATCACCATCTTACAGAAGCTTGTACAGTAAAGAGAGAAGCTAGTGATGTACCTCCTCCCCTCTGAAAACAATCCTCATGTGTTTTAACATATTTCCCTTATGCTGTGGATGCCTTTAATTGGAGTCACTTTGATACTAATTATTAGGGGAAAGAGTCACTATTTGCATTCAGCATTTTGAGTTCTATTTGATCCTGGTATGCAGAGCTTCTGTATCAGGGTGGACCCTTTGCCTAGAGCAGACCAATCCTCTGTCTGTCCTTTGAAGGACATTCTTGGGTTCCTGTGGGTCCTCTCACCATCAATTCCTTTTCTACACAATTTTGGTCTACACAAATGCTGCTACCTTTCAGGTCCAGTTCATGTTTCACCTGTGCAAAGACTTCCTCAGTGTGGCAATTTACATTCATCTCGACCCAAAGTGCTCCATTGAAACAGCATATATTTTTGTCACTGGAAGCCCTAAGCTCCAACTGTGACCTTACTGCTTATTAAAAGATTGATATTGTGAAATTGACTTACCCTTTAAGAGCATCATTTTTTTTCCACTGAGACATTGGATTATAGGACACAGGATTTCAGGATATTATAAATGCCTCAAATTACCAGACATTACATGTATTTGACAAGCATTTATTAAAGACCAACTATGCAACTGACATTGCTCTAGATGTTACACAAATAATGATTTGCTATAACATTTAATAATCAATAATCGTCTTCCAAGGAATTTAGAAAATAATACTGTTTGTGCCTTTTGTGGTTCACTGTATCTTGTTAGTTTTTGCTACTTCTTTTACATACAAAATCCAAATGTTTATCAAATTCCTGCTGTAAACCCAATGAGGATAAAATGGTGAACAGGGACCTTCTCTCTTGCAACTGCATGAACATAAGAAAATAGAGAACTTTTGAAGGGCTTATGAAAGGGAGTGATTTAATGGGATTTCTGTGTTTAAAACAGCACCTTTTCCTCAAGTAGTTGGAAATTTCTCTCATTTTTGCCTGGCTAAGTCCTGATCATCTTTCCTTTATTAAGTTGTCACTTTCTCTGGGGATGCTTCCCTGGCCTCCAAGTTTGGGTTTTGTGCCCTCTCTATACAACTCTCACGCACTGGGTGGTCACAGTCTGGGTACTTGTCTACATGTCCCACGCTGCTGCCACACTCAGGCCTGTCTTCTTACATTTGCACCCCCCAATGCCTAGCCAGAGCACACAGTAGGTATACAGTAAGTATTTGTTGAATAAATGGGAACCCTGGGAAGAGCAGCTTCAGGCAAGTGGTAGAGCACAACTAGACTACAGGACAATGAGGCAAGAATGAAAGCCAAGTCCTGATGACAGTGAGAGCAGACATTTCTCTCAAGAATCATCCCTGAGCTGGGCACTGGTGGCTCATGCCTGTAATCCTAGCTGCTCAGGAGGCATAGATCAGGAGGGTCACAGTTCAAAGCCAACCCATGCAAATAGTTCATGAGACCCTATCTTGAAAAAATCCTTTACAGAAAAGGGCTGGTGGAATGGCTCAAGGTGTAGCCCCTGAGTTCAAGCATTCAAACCCCAGACTGCAAAATAAAAAGAGAAGAAAAAAGAAAAAAGAATCATCCCTGAGAAGAGTACAGGTGAGAAGGGAAGTAGCTAGAAGAGAACCCAAGGGAGATGGAGGATTTGTTTCACAAGAGGGAGGGACTTACACATTTAAACACCAATAGAAGGCATCTGAAAGGAAGAAAATTAAGAGATGGGAGGCTGTATTAATTAGATATTGCTGAAATAACATTGCATAATAAAGCAGCTCCAAACTCAGAGACTTACAGTAACAATAAACCTTTATTCAACTTGTGAACCTACAAATTGGCCAAGTGGTTCTGCACCATATTGTAGGTCTGTGCATCTGGGTCTACCCCATGTGCCTTTCATTGTCCTTGGACCAGAAAGCTAGCCAGCCCATTTCTCCTTGTGGTGTTCATAAAGGATGAAGGAGGATCAGAAATATGCAAAGTCTCTTAAGGCCTTGGCTCAGAACTGGCACATTATCATTTCTGCCATTCCACTGTCCGAAACAAGTCACATGGAAATGTCAATCTCAAAACCATAGAGCAAGTAAAAGTACTCGGCCTGCAGTGAACCATAGCAAAGAGAGGGAGGAAGAAAGAATTGTGGGCCAATAATAGAGAGGTTAGAATGGCAAGACAGTGAAAGATTGGCAGGAAAATAATTCAAATAATAAACCATGAAGTCCAGCCTAGATGGAGAAGAATGAACAGAAAGTGGGAACTGTAGGGGGCTAAGTGCAGGGAACAAGAGGTGCTGACATGGTTGAAGATGAGCTGGGGCACAAGTAACTGAGTAGGGATGGTAAGAGAAGAAGCAGAAGTTAGGTTGGGGCATTTGAATTTAAGAGTCCAGCTATGGATCTGTTCAAGATGCTGACCACATTCAGTAGAAGGGAAGTGAAGGTGGGATGAGGAAGGAAGACAATGCAGGGAGAGGCCCAGGGGCTAGGTGGGTGGTCCTTGAAAGCAATGAAATCATCCAGGGTGACTAAAGAACTGGGAATGGGATAGAGAGGCAGGATCAGTGTCACCAGGGAATCTGGGAAAGGCAGGGATAGGATGGACACCAGCCTTACCTGCAAGTGGGGGTGAAATATCTGAAAGAAGCATGGGGAAGCACGGAAGGTCATCCCCAGATCCTGATGAAGATATTTCTGTGTTGAGGAAGGAAGAGCACTTCCTAGTTGAGAAGCCTGCAGGAGAAGCAGCATCCCTGGGAAAGAGCCACATCTCAGTTAAGCTGGGAAGAAATAAGCCCACTTTGTTGAAGTGTCTGTTGGAACAGACTTTATTTACCATAGTGTTGGTTCTAAAAGAAACTGTGGGATCTTGCATTGTTATAGAGGGAGTCCAAGACAGAGGGAGAGGAGAGATCCTTCAAAGGGCAAGGCAGCATGGGTGGGATGTATGACTAAGTCAATTTGAGAAACAGCTTTTCAGGTCTTTCTGGAAACAGAATCCAAAGCCAGGAGATCACACTGGCAATGATTTGGTAATTTCCTAGGACTCTTACATTTCAGGGAAAACAACAGATGTCTTTGGAGGATGAAGCATCTCTAACATTCTAGAAAAGTAAAAGGTCCTTAAGAATCACTTAATAAATATCTCAGTGAATCTGGGGGAAAGCTGCAAGAAAAAAAGAGAAATACAGTGAATAAATGTGCACAGAAAATACTGGTTCCATTCCTTCTATTGGAAGAAGCAGGCTCTAATCTTCTGGTCCAGACAAAGGAAAGAGACAACAGCATGTTTATGACAAAGTCACAGAGGTCAGCTCTGTTGCTGACAGCTTGGAATTTTCCTGCCCAGAAACTTCAGACCTTTGTTATGCGTTTTGATTTCTCATTAACCTTTATAGGGTTTGCCCTGATAATTAAATCACATGTATTATGTACCAGTTCATTTTCTCAATTAAGATGCTAATTGACTTCCACAGTCTACCAGGTATTTATCAGCCACTCTCTGAAAAAAGATCTTAATGAAACAATCAAGACATGCAATCACACTAACAAGGGAGGGGTCCATGGGAGGAGCTAAAATGTCTAACATCAGAGTGGAGAGTAATGGGACTTCAAGATAAACCCAGTACCTGCAATAGCTATCACAGATCCAGTTGCATTTGAAGGAGAGCATGGGCCAGCAGGGAAGACTTTTACCTTACCTTTTTACCTTGGCAGGTCATAAGAAGAGAGACTTGGTACATGCAACAGTGTACTCTATAGGCTCTGATAGAACAACAATAACAACAATAACAAAAACTAACATTTGTCAGGCACCTAATTTGTAAGGCGGTACACTAGGTGCTTTACATTTATGTCAACTCTTACTTACTGAAATCTTATGAGGTAGGTATTAGGCTTAGCAATATTTTTCTAACAGAGCTACAGAGCCCCAAAGAGATTAAGTAACTTGCACAAAGTCCCATGGTTAGAAGAAGCAAAGCTGGGGCTTGAATGCTGGTTGAGAAGGGCAGTGTCCTTCCATGTGGCAGGAGACTGATGTGCAGCAGACAGGTTCTGGAGACAATGACTTGGTCTACGGGTGGTATATATGTCTGTCACTCCCTCCAACAACCTTGCTGCCAGATACTTCTAATTTATCATGATTCACTCTCCCACCGAGCCCAGATATGGCCTCATGCTCCTCAACACAGCACTCTAGGCAGCCTTAAGTCAACAACTGATATGTAAGATGAAGCTTCTTTGCCATCTCTGACTTAGAGGTCCTATAAAAACATGAGTGGCAAAGCATAGGTCTTGGGGTTTGTGGGAACCAGTTTGGGATCCTGGTTCTCCCTTTTGAAGCAATTCACAGAGCTGTTTCACCATTTGTGAAATATAGAAATGTAGAAGGTCTTTAAGAATTGTTTAATAAATACCCTGATGAATCTGGGGGAAAGCATCAGAAAAAAAAAAGACAAATGCTTAGCACAGTGTATAAATGTGCAAAGAAAATACTGGATCTATTTCTTATATTTGCAGAATTGACCTCTAGTCTTCTGGGTTGTAAGGATTCAGTGGAATAATTTCTACCAATGAGGAAACCAGAGAGCCTGTAGTAGAGTAAGTCCCAGGGAAGTGCTGGCTTCCTCCTTTCACAATGGTGACCAACACATGTAGACTTGGGTCAGGGTCAAGGGTAGGTTTCTCAAGTCTTAGAAACCTCCCTTGTGGAGAAAAACAGCAGCACAATCACCTGGATCCCAGGAAGTTCATGGGATTTGAAGGTCCAGGAGCAGGGACTAATGGTGACTAGAGTGACCTATATGCTACACAGAAGTCCAATCAGGTGTGGAAAGAGACCAGAAAGAAAACAGAAATAGAAAAACCAGAAAGTCAATTCTGACAGGGGCTGAGATCTCTTGGCCAGGCCCAACCTGGTTACAAATCCAAACCTATATCAACCAAGGTGAGCTTGGCAGGTAGCTTGAGGTGAGACTTCAGAAACCCTAGGATAAAGAATGTGTACTAGACAAATAGACTGTGTCTTTCTTGGACTTTCATTATTTTCCATTTGGGCTGTGTTTGGTTTTCCTTTAGTTTTCTAGTTATAAAATACTAACGATTTATTGACCTAAGGAGGAAGGGGAACTGTCCATAACAAAGAAGGAAAATTATGGGGAGAATGGGAACAGCGATGGAGCTGGAGAAGCAGAGAGAGGACATGTCAGGACAGTATAGGGAAGGTACTCAAGAAAGTAGCCAAGTAGTAGACTTCTGGGTCTTCTGCCTTAGATTAAGTGTCCTTTGGTTTGATTAAGTGAACCAATGAATGTTCACTTCAGTGTCCTGCCATTTCATTTACACCTTCAAGGTGTTGACCTTGAATTGATAGAGGTGGGGGAGGCCAAAAAAGAGCCCTTAGCAGGTGAAGCTAACAAGTCAGGGATCCCACCGTCCATCTGGGGAGGGCTGGAGTTTTTGGAAAAAGGACGAAACCACTGCTCAGAACTACATCCTAGTTTAGGTGGTTGTATTAGGCTTTTTCAATGGAAAGGACTGGAGGCTTTTGGGAGTCATGTTGCGTCAGTGTATATGTCTATGTGCTTGTAATAAGGGAAGGAGTTCTGTCAGAAGAACACAGAAATGGGTAACTTAAAATCTTGACCACATGGCTAGGCCTCAAGGCTGTCAGGATATTTTTAACAACCAGGACTTGAAAGAAGACTGGGCCAAATCCAAGTAGCTCTGGGGCTATGGATAGTTTTCATCTTTGCTGAAGTGTTTTCTACTCCATGTCTGCCTCTTTGTGTTTACTTCTCAGGCCATGGACTAAACCCCACTCACTCCACTTGCATCTTTGGCTTAATTTTGGTTTTGCTAGGAAATGTCACTTACTTGTGGTTATCATGGTCCTTACCTCCTCCTGACTTTCCTCTGTATCAATTTCTGCTCCCAATAGCAATTTTGTAATTCTCTCTATAAAATCTCGTAGTTCAGATTGCTAAGAGAAAATCCAATCCGTCCAGCTAACCCTGGTTGTCTCAGATGAGAAAGAACTTTTCACATCAGCTTGCCTCACGAATTAGCTGCCCAGGGCTATCCAACAATGAGAAGAGCAGTTTCCCATGGAAGGCAGAGTGACTGTACAACTGTATAATCTGTCTGTTCCAGACTGGAAACTCTTGAAGGGCAAAGTCTGGGCATTGTTACTCCCTTCTATGTCAGTCAGCAATGGTACTAAGGACTAGAGGGTAGAAACTGAATCTAGTGTGGAGGTCCAATGGTCCTGCATGTGGAAAGAGAAGGGAAACAGAGCTGCAGAGTTAATTCTGGTCTTTGCCTGGGTCTAGGTGCAGAGACTATATGATATTGGATGGCATCTTCTCAAATCTCACCTTGTACATTGTAGGAAGAGACTTTCCTACATATATATAAGAGATCAAATAATAACCTAGCACCATTAGTTAAGCAGGAAACTTTCTTGCAGCTTTTCAACTGTGAACCTGAACTGGGTCTTAGCCCTGTCCAGATTGGCAAGGCCTGGTCACTGAGAGGTGTTCTGGCAAAAGTTCAATGGTTCCATGCCTCCAGAGTGTCCATCTGATCCTCACAAAGGCCCTGTATGCCAAGAGGGTTACATAGATGGTTGTTACACCATAACACAACTGAGCTCAGGACAATAAGACAGCTAGAAAAAGTAATCTGGGAGCAGTTGCCTGACACTGCTAAAGTTTCAATGCTTTAGGCTGTTAATTATCTTTGGCTGGTGCTGAGACCTGAAGAATCCCTTCAAAGACAATCTCAACCTGGCCATGGGTGTTTCTACTAAGCCCTTTCAGGGATCCCAGTGCTGGAGTACAAGTCAGGGTCCTTAGTTTTAGGCAATAGGATTTGATCCTGGCTAGCTCAAACAGGTGAAGAAGTTGAATGAAAGGGCATAGTGTCTCTCAGAACAAAGATCAAAACTTGCAGCTGGGCAGGCATCAAGGAAGCTGTGTGAGAAAAAGGGTACACACATATCTTTGAGCAGAGGCAGTATGTCTAGGCTATCGCACAGACTGCAGCTCACCCCAACCGCCCTATAAGGGACTCATTGTAGAGTCACTGGATCCAGAGGAAAAGTGGAAAGGAGAGTTTCCAATTGGCTCACCCAGGCCACATGGTCAAGGGGAAGAGGAAAGACCCCTTCTTCAGCCTGTAGAGTGGAGGACTAGGCAGGGAGCACTACCTAAACTAATCAAGTGAGGGACTGTCCAAAAATAGACAGCAGGATGGACTAAAAATAAAGCCAAATCTACTATAGACCTCAAATTATCCACTTGAATTAATTGGATTTGCTTTTGTATTCTACTCAGCATTCCAACACCTAGAGTTTTTTTGTGGGGGCTTGTAAGATCTTGACCTTGGTTCTCATTTTTAATTATGACAGGATTTATTTGTTCCACCTTACTCACAGTCCCTGCCTGGATATTGAGTTTTTACTTTGTTCTATCTGTCAGAGTCCCAGTAGGAAGCAGTTGGCACACTCACATGGGATCATTTGTAGGAAATTTAGTAAAAAAAAGAAATGCTACTATAAATGTGTAGGCAGGGTATAAGAAAACCAGAAAGCCTTCAGGGTCAAGTGATAGTGGAGCTCCATTGCTACTTGAATGGGCAGAAGAGAAAACAGTAACCAGGAAGAAGGAAGGAAAGGAGAGTAGGAGGAAGACAGAGAGAGAGAGAGAGAGAGAATGAGAAAGTACACAAAGAGCTGTGGCCTATGGCCTACAGTTGAAGGGTACACCCAGTTCCCAGGAGTGATCTGAGGATTGGGTTTGACATAATCTCCTCTCTTCCTCTTATTTCCATCCATTGGTTTATTCTGTCAGTGCCAGGAAGGCAGAGGGCAGTGTTCTTGATGACATTTATATTGGTCAGCAGGGCGAGGTGAAGGGGAAAGAGAGACCAAGAAGGGCAAATAGGAGATTTCAGTCCTGGAGATTCCTAGGCTTTTCTCCCTGACAGTGTTCTCCAATCCACAATTAGACCACTGTTCAGTTAGTTACACTTCTTTTTTTTTATTGTTTTATTATTCATATGTGCATACAAGGCTTGGGTCATTTCTCCCCCCTGCCCCCACACCCTCCCTTACCACCCACTCCACCCCCTCCCCTCCCCCCCACCCCCTCAATACCCAGAAAAAACTATTTTGCCCTTATTTCTAATTTTGTTGAAGAGAGAGTATAAGCAATAATAGGAAGGAACAAGTGTTTTTGCTGGTTGAGATAAGGATAGCTATACAGGGCATTGACTCACATTGATTTCCTGTGCATGTGTGTTACCTTCTAGGTTAATTCTTTTTGATCTAACCTTTTCTCTAGTTCCTGGTCCCCTTTTCCTATTGGCCTCAGTTGCTTTTAAGGTATCTGCTTTAGTTTCTCTGTGTTAAGGGCAACAAATGATAACTAATTTTTTAGGTGTCTTGCCTATCCTCACCCCTCCCTTGTGTGCTCTCGCTTTTATCATGTGCTCAAAGTCCAATCCCCTTGTTGTGTTTGCCCTTGATCTAATGTCCACATATGAGAGAGAACATACAATTTTTGGTCTTTTGGGCCAGGCTAACCTTACTCAGAATGATGTTCTCCAATTCCATCCATTTACCAGCGAATGATAACATTTCATTCTTCTTCATGGCTGCATAAAATTCCATTGTATATAGATACCACATTTTCTTAATCCATTCACCAGTGGTGGGGCATCTTGGCTGTTTCCATAAGTTGGCTATTGTGAATAGTGCCACAATAAACATGGGTGTGCAGGTGCCTCTGGAGTAACCTGTGTCACAGTATTTTGGGTATATCCCCAAGAGTATACCTACACTTCTTGGTTTGAGTTTTGCTAATCTGTGCCTTGTGCCTGGCAGAGAGCCAGAAAGAGGAGAAGGAAACCTTAGCATCTGCAAAGGTCATCTGATGTTGAAGGAGCTGGCCCTTGGGGTAAGGGGGTGCAAAGTGTAGAGGGAGGCTAGTCCTGCAGGCAGAAGGTGATGTCTGGAGACTGGGCAATAGGCAACAAGGCAGTGGTGCAACCATTGGCACAGAGAGGTCCAGTATGGAGAGACGTAGATGGTCCCTCCAGTTAGCTAAACACAACCATGTGGACTGTCAGACAGGATTCAGAGAACACAGCAGATAAATTCAGCTCAATTTTTGTTAACTTTATCTTCTCTGTTTCTTGCACCATGTTAGGCACTGAGAAACTAAAGCTGGATAAGAAAATCCTTTCTGGTAGTTTCAATATAATGTGAAGTGTGGGCACACAGAAGTTCTCAAGGGGCTCTGGGGGCACCCATTTGAGACTTTCTGGATGGGAGGATGACTGAGCCCCACTGAAGGATGAGTTAGAGTCAGGCCAAGAAATGAAGGAAGACTATTTCAGTTAGAGGAATGGAAAAAGCAAAGGCCTATGGATGGGAGAGTCCATAGCATGGGCAGGCATTGCTACAGAGTAAAGGGAGAGGTAAAGAGTGGCTAGAGATACAACTGGAGATGGGGTAGAGGCAGGCTTTTGCAGCCTGTGATCTTTCTTAGGAGCAGACAAGGAGTTGCACACATCACTATGTGGCCAACAGGCAGGTCTTGAGGGTTTAAAGAAAAAAGCAACATGGTCACATCTGCATTGCTGTGGTAAAGTTGGGTCTAAGAGGTAGGTCTGGTGTTGGAGAGAGTGTTGAAAAGGCAATTGCAATAGTATGGGCAGGAGACAAAAAGGGCTTGAGCTAGGAAAGCACATCGGCTAGAACTGGCTCTGCAGACCCCAACGGGGGCAGCTATGCTCAGATCTTGGTGCCCGAGCTCTCACCACACCTGGCATGGGGCTAAGACCCTCACTGGAAGGGGAAAATGGATTGCCACTGTTGTCCCTTATTGCTATTTAATTGGTCAGGAACTTGCCCTAAATTATGCTTAGGACTCACAGTTTTCAGCAAATGATTCTACCTATAGGTAATTAAGGATTATATGATGGGTTCAGGGAAACCCAGTTAGTTCTCATATTTCCAACCTGAGTGGCTAAGACATAAGTTCAGGCCCTCTGAGGATGGCTTGCTGGGTGTTGCTGGGATCTGGGAGGGTGAGGAAGTATGGCCAATCCCACATGTCCCGAGTTACAAGGGTGAAGGGAATGCCACAGAAGCTTTTAGGTTTGGTCCGTAATTCCTGTGAGTCAAGCATCTGACTACAGATAGAAAAATCCCACTTCTTATGGGCTAGGCATTCCTTTTCAAGGTACACCCATAGCACAATCCCATGTAATCCCCACAGTGACTTTCAAAATTAAATAATTATATCCATTTTACAGATAAGAAGGCTGAGACTCAGTCAAGTAACCTATTTCAAGTCACAAAGTTAGGCAACCCATAACCTTTTGGAGCCATCCATGGGGTTGGCCGTGTCAGTACAGATTCCTGTCACAGGGAAAGGCAGTCCCCTGATTCTGAGGGAAGCTTAGGAACACAGGCAAGGAAGCTTCTGTTCCTGGACTTCTGTGATCTTGCAGTGACCCAAACAGACCAGGGGCTGAGTCAGGGCTAGTGTCACAGCTAGGGTAACACTCTCCCTCTTTTGAAGATGAGAAGTGGTGGTGCTCAAAGCAAGGTATGTCAAAGGACAAAAGGTGCCAGTTATGTTTTTAGTCCCATCATTCTCATTTTCTTTCCCCATCCTTGTGTGCTACTTCCTACTCATTTCTTTCTCTTCCCTCCTATATCTGCAAGGTATCTAGCAATATTCATCTGCTTTTAGAAGCCCCACGCTTGGGACCACCTATCCATCCCCCTGTGTCCAGATGCTGAGCGACAGGATCTCTCCTTCCTGTCCTTCTGACTCTTACCATTCCCACCCCCATCAGAACTTCCACACCCTCAGAGCCTCTCAGCTAGGAAGTCAGAAGACAATCTCAATAAATGTACTGATACTAAATTGTGTGTAACAGGCAACTCACCCTTAAACCTCCAAGGGAGTTTGCTTATTAAGCCAAATGATTATTCATCGAGGAGTTTTCTTTCAATAAATATTTGTTGAGAGTCTTTCCAGTGACAGGTTGGGGGGTTAGGGGTGGGGTGACACACATGAGTCAGAGGATCCCATTCTTTAGACAAGAAGGAAGAGATGATGATGTGATTGATACCACAAAGAGATACACGACATTATTAAGATTAGGGTAAGGGAGATGAGGAAAGGCCTTATGGTATGGAATTGTGAGTTTTGCCTTGAAAAACCAATAAGAATTGGATGTACAGATATGAGGTGAGGGCATTTCAGGCAATGAAAATAGAACGGGCAATTCAATGCTCCTGCTGAAAGTGGGCAGAGAAAGGGATTCCTTTAAATCGCTCCCCCTCATTTTATTCCTGAACTCATTTAGACCTGAGTTCTATAGTTATTTTGTTCTACCCCCCAGTGTGCTCCACCCAGTCTAGTCTCATCATGGAAGAGAGGGACGAGATGTTCTTTGTCCTTTCTAGTCTTGTCTGAGGACTTGTCTTGAACAGCCTCCCCATGATCCAGCTCCCACCTGACTCCAACTCTACATGCAGACACACCTGCTGTTGGATCTATCAGTGTGTAGGTAGCAGACTTGGGGGCCTCTGTGGAGTTTCAGAACAATACCTCAATCTTTTCTGATGGATCCATTCCCCTAGGTTGACCCTCCTCAAATACTTGGTTTCTATAACTGTAATAATAGTCTGCCCTCTGAATCACTTACCCACTATTTATGCCTAATTACCAAGTGGCACAATAATGATTATATATAGCACTAAATGTGTCAGATTAACTTTGCTCAAAGCTTTGCTTCATTACAACCCAAGTGAGATGCATGTACCTTGAGTATTTAACCTCTATGGTCCTCTGCTGGCTTCCACATATGTAAAACAGAGGGTATATATTCAATTAGTGCCCCCACCACCACTCTTAACTGATACTCAGAATTACTGGTTGGCTTTTTAGGAATACAGAATTGTAATCCTCATCTTTTAAATTCTGATCTAGTAGACTGAGCCATCAAATCTGTGTTTTTCTCTTAGTTTTCCTGTCACATTCAACCCAAGGAAAATCTGGAGTAGATCCTCTCTGCTACCCTTTCCAAATCTCATTTCTTCATTCATGGATTCTTTCCCTTGGAGGTAAAAGCACTATTGAGAGGCTGGAGAGAGCCAAGGTCAGATGTGGCAAACTTTTAATTCACTTTAGCAAGATTAGGATTTATCTCAATGGCAACAGGAAAGACTTTCAAAGGTTTTAAGCAGGATGATGTGATCAGATTTATGTTTTAGCAATAGCATTCTTATCAGGTGGAAGATGGGCTGGGGGCGGAGAGCTGTTAGAAGGCTTTGTAATAATCTGCATGAGAGAGGATGATGGCCTGGATTGGAGTGGGGGCAAGGGAGCGGGTGGAGAGAGTGGGTGGGTTTGTGTGGCATTCAGAAAGCAGAATGGGCAGGACTCGGTGTTTTATTACTTTCAATGTCCCCCGCCCCCCTGGATTTGGGATGTGGGAAATTGTTGTTGTTGTTGTTTGGCTCTGCAGCAGTCTTTGTTCCATTCCTACGCTGAGAACCCCACACTGTATGTTTTTTGGTGGCAGGCAGAGCCCTCCTCCCACTGAAAGATGGAGCTCATGACCCAGCTCAGCCAATGAGATGCAGCTGCCCTGGATTTCCACTCAGGAGTTAGTGAGTCTGAGCAGCAGAGGCAGTGAGGATCTGTTCTGGAAGCAGCACGAGTAGCCACAGCTTCCAATGTCCACGAACAGCATCACGGAGGGAAGAGGAAGTCAACGTCCAGTGCCAGCTGTGGTGGCGATGCCATCGGGTTCCCTGCACATAGTTACAATAGTTGAGTTCTCACTGGACTATTGGTCGTGCTTGATTTCAGTTGAAAACCTAAGGGTCTAGCTTTTTGGTTTCTGCTTATTTTAAAAACCTAGTTCTCTAACCTCCCCTGTGATTCTGTGAGCTATTATGTTATTTTCAGTGAATTCCCTTTCTGCTTAAGCTGCACTCACATCCGTGCTCGCTCTCTCTACCCCGATTGCACTGGAGGAACAGGGACCATGAGAAGCTGGATACTGTTATCTTCAGAGATGAGAAACACACACCAGGGAGCAGGTTGTGAACCACAGTATTCCCAGTGCCTCTGGTTAGACTAAAACTACCTCTACTCCTGATTTGTTCACCCTTACTGAAGAAGTCTAGGATGGCGCTTCTCTCCACAATTGAGAGTTTTCTCTGAACTGTACAACTCCATTCAGGACCTGAGTGGTCTTTGTATTTGAAGACCACTGTGAAAGTGCTTGTCCTAGGATCATGGCTTGCTCCTATTCTCCAGAAGGGGGGCCCTTTCATAACCTTCCCAGTGCACTCCCAAATTAATAACATTCTTGATATCATAAGATTATAGAAGGAAGATGAATTCATCGATGGGAAAGTGCTTTCTCTGTGACAGGGGTCTAAGAACTCCAATGCACTATGGAGATTATACTGCCCTGGATACAGCTGCAGAAGTTCATGTGAATTTATATGTGAATTGACTGCTTCCCAGAGAATGCAATCACTTTCCTGTCTATGTACCCAGTCATCTCCAAGACGTTTTGTTTTGTTTTCATATACATTGGCTACTGCAGTGACTACTGAGACACAATAATTACATTTTTTATTTTGGTAAAAGATGAAAATGTTTACTATTTTAACTACTTTTAAGTGTGCAGTTCAGTAGCACACTGAAGTCTTTATATCTTCTCTATATAAAATTCTAATAAATATGAGCTATCTGCATCGCATGTTTTGACTTTAATCTAGAAAGATATTCTATATATTTACATCACCACCATTCATTTCCAGAGTGTTCATCTTCCCAAACTGAAATTTCACACCCATTAAATAACTTCCCATTTGCACTTGCCCCTTGACTCTGACCACCTCCATTCCACTCTATCTTTATGGATTGACTTCTCTAAGGACCTCGTATGAATGAAATCATACAGCATCTGTCCTCTGGTACTGGCTTATTTTACTTAGGATAATGTCTTTATGGTTCTTCCAGGTGGTAGCATGTATAAGAATTTCCTTCTTAAAACTGAATAATATTCAATTGTATGTGTGTACCATGTTTGTTTACCCATGTTGATGAATATTTGGGTTGCCTCCACCTTTTGGCTACTGTAAATAATGCTGTTATGAACAGGGGTACATAAATAAGGTGTGTATTTTATGACCTGTTCCCATCAAGCTATTAAACAAAATTTTAATATGGATAATTATACTCTAATGTACCTCTTTTATAACTCAGAACAATTATATGATAGAATTTTTAAAAGTGGGTCACACTTGTATTCTTTGTTGTGTCACATTAGAAAGATGCAAGGAACATCTACAAATGCCCATTTTACACTGAGTTGCAAAAGCCCATTAGAGTCTGTCAGTGAGGAACTCACTCTCTAAAAGACAAATTACACAAGCAGCTGCAAAACTCTCAGGTAACTCTGCTGCTCCTGTGTCAGTCAGAGACAGTTCCATGAACCTTTGTCCTTCTAGAACCTTTTCCTTCCCCCACTTTCCCTTTGGGATGACTAACTTAACCCACCATCAGTCTCTTCACTAGAATTTCTGTCCTGAGGCTGTGACTCTCTCAGCATCATCAGTAACCAAACAATCCAGACCTCTCTAAGGGTTTCTACATTTGAGAGACATAATCAAGTACCACAAAGGTCAAGGTCAATTTCTTATTGCTCCACACTTCTTTTGACCCAGACAGACTGCCACCTAGAGTCATTTGCAAATGTGATAAGAATGAAATGACGAGAGAGGAGGATTCTAAGGAAAGAAACATTCTCAGAGCTGGAAAATCAGGTCTTCTTTCTTATCTACAAAATAGGTAAAGTAATCTAGAGTTGCAATATCACATGAAAGGTGCTTTTCTAGTTGAAGTTTCTGCAACAGGGAGCACCAGTAGGTGTCAGTTGTCATTCCCCCAAGGAAGCTTACAACATTACTGTGATGTGGCTCTCTATCCCCTTTTTATAACTAAATAAACTGAGCCTCAGAAACATTCAGATCTCTTTAAGATGATGGAGTCTGGATGTGAACAAAATCCTGTGTGACTCCAGTGTTACTACTCCTTCTGCCCCCTCTGATGGGGGCATTTCACTTATTTTCAGTGAAATAATTCTAAGAGGAGTGATGATATCTGTGTCTGTCTGTGGAGGCCTCAGAGTTTCACAGAGACCAGTGAGGGGCCTCCTTTTCAAGCCCCAGCAGTACTAATTCACCCCTTTGAGGGCAGTTCTTGGAGCACAAGGAAGATCTACTTCTCCTTTATTCTCTGTTGGCTCAGTCCCTTGTGTCCTTATTACAAGGGCCAAAAAATCCTCCCACCTCCCCACCCCTTTTCTACCCTGCTAGAGCCTGAATTTTCCCCTCATCCCCTTATTCACACACTGAAATCCTAATCTTCAAGATGATGGTAAAGGAGGTGGGGACTTTGGGAAGTTACTAGGTCATGAGCGTGGACTCACACCTTATAACGAGATTAATGTCTTTATGGAAGAGGTTCAAGGAGCTCATTTTCCCTTTTTACCTACCATGTGAAGACACAGCTAGAAGATATCATCTATAAATGATAGATTTATATAAATGTTAGGAAACTGGCCCATACCAGACAATGAATCTAACAGTGTCTTGATCTTGGACTTCCCAACTTCCAGATATAAATTTCTGTTGTGATATAACTCACCCAGTTTATGTTATTTTTGTTATAGCAGTCCAAATGAACTAAGACAAGCTCTAATACAGATGGCTGTGCATTTGTTTTTCAACACAGAAAATAGATAGAAATAAGTTAAAGATGTAGGTAGCTCCTCAGGTAGAACTTCCTAACTCCTATGTTCTGGAACATACATATGAGTTCAAAAAGTTGTATCCGCTTTTCTAGGAAGGCGATCAGAAAGAGGGAGACCATACCCGACCTGGCCTACTTGGACTGGGTACAGTTCTGCCTGGAGACTGGGGGAGGCAACAAATGACCTCCAGAGAGCCTGACGACATGGGGAGCTGGGTACCTCTGGTTCAGCCACCCGCTTGGCCGCAGATGTTCTCTGTCATCAATCACCCAGTGCATCTGTTTGCTGTGCTGCTGTTTAAAGAGTGAAGCGTTCACTAATTGAAAACTAAAAGATCCATCCTTCTCACTCACAGTCAGCATGAAATCACTCAGCCATGCAAGATCAGGGTGAAAAAGGCAGTTCAGAGGTAACATGTCCTTGGGTTGGAGCATCCCCATGGAGGTCACCTGGCTTCTGCCACCTGACCAAGCAAAGCTAACCTCCCCATTTTGGAGCAGCCAGGGATTATTATAGCTTGTCTAGCACATCCTCATGTATTATCCTCAATGCAGCCCAGAGAGGTAGGTATTATGAGCCCTGATTTAAAGATAATAGCACTGAGATTCGGAGAGATTAAATAATTGAAGAAAAATCACACAACTGATAGGTGACAGAGGCAGGACACCAACCTGCTTTGACCTTTGAACCCATGTAGAGGTGCTGGATTGGGAGATACCAAGTCCCTCCTGAAGTGGATTAAATCTTGGAAAGAATGGCCCAAGCGTCCACAAGGGAAATTGTGGGGTTTCCACCATACCTGTTAAGTTCAAATTGCTTTAAAAGGTAATAAGGCAAAATGTTAGGATTTTTGATTGTTTGAACACTCTCCTATCAAGCCTGCAGGGAAGATGAGGACAATCCAGATTGACAGAAAAGGCAGGGTCAGGGGGAGAGGCACATTGTGGCCACTAACACCTTCCCCCCCTCCCTTTAAATGCTTTCATAGATGGTCATATTTGAGAGGAGTGCTAACCTGTGCCTCACCAGACAGGGACTGCGCCAATGCTTCTTCTCGCTGGGCCTTGTTTTCTGAAGTGAAGAAGGATAAGATCAATGGGAAGGTCTTTTCCAACTCTAATTTGTATAATTATGGGGGTCATTGAAGGAAATTTCGTTTTTCTGGTTCCAGCCATACAGGGATGACTCTGCTACACATTGCTAGTCCTTTGTTCATGCTGTTCTTTCTGCCGGGAATGCTGTGCCAACTTCTCTTTGAGAACTGGTGTGGTCCCTTAATGGCTAGCTCCTGTGAGGTTTCCTTCCCTCTCCCCACTCCCCCAAAGGCCCTGTTTAAGCCACAAGTATTTCTCTGGAGGACTCCATTCTGGATTGGTAGGATGCGAGAGCAGGTGCGTAGCTTTATTTCTCTTTGTGGTCCCTGAGTCTGACATGCAACCCCTCAGAGGGAGGACAGTGAGCAACTAATTGCTGAAGAAGATGGAAAGAAAAGGAGAAAGAAAGATGTTCCTTGGCAGCCCAAATGAGCCTGGGGAGGGGCTGCAGAAAAGTACGACCTCTCTCCCTCTTCCTCCTCTACTCCCCATCACACACACCTAGGTTTGGAGTCAAAGGTCATCTGGAACCTTAAGGCCTGCATTTCCACCTCAGGTCAACTCCACCAGGCGTTTCCTCTGGAAAAGTCAAGGAACAGAACTGACCGCACAGATGTTCAGACCTGAGATCACACAACGGATCCTAGACCTCCCCCAAAACTCTTACTCCTTACATGACTCGCTGGATGCGAGGTGCCTTCAGCATCCCTTGGCCTCTGATTCCTCAAAGGAGGGGACAGACAAGCAGGAGTTGAGAACGCTGGATGAAGGCAGACTTGGATAAACTGTGTTACTTGGCCAGTGTAGGGAAAGCCTGGTGGGCAATCCAGGGCTCAGTTCTCATCTCAAAGCCAGACAGCTCGGTTGTCGCCTCTAAACTAGGGATGAAGAATCCCCCATGCCCTCCCAGCTTTCCCACAGGCCAGGGGTTCGCAGCAGCACCAAAGAGCACGGGTGGGTGGGGCCTGCCCCAGGGGCGGGGCCTCGGGCGCCTCGTGGCCAGGGCGGCCCCGCCCCCTCCTCCCGGGCCCCAGTGCTCCGGCGCCGCGGAGCTGTCCAGCCTCAGTGTTGGAGCTGGCAGCCTCCCGCGCGCGCCGCGCCGCCTCCGCGCCTCGTCCCCGCGCTGCGCTCCTGTCCTCCCGCCCCGCAGCCGGCCCCGCCCCGCCCCGCCTCGGCCGGTCCACCGCTCCTCACTGGCGTGAGCCGGTCGAGCGGCTGCCCGCCGGGGGCTCTGATCGGCGCGGCGGGGCCGGCAGTCAGGGACCCGCCGAGGAGAGCGGCGGCCCCGGACGGCTGCCGGAGGGGCGGCCGCGCGTGGATGCGGCGGGAGCCGGAAGCCTCGAGCAGCCGGCGCCGTCTCTGCCCCCGGGCGCCCTATGGCTTGAAGGTAAGCAAGGGCCGGATGGAGCGACAGGGGACCCAAGTCTAGGCACTGTCACAGGGAGAGGACAGGGAGCTAGAGGGCTGTGCGCCAGAGACTGGAACTTTTGTCCGGTCATTCCAGCGCCGCCTGCCTGAGAGCGCCGTCGGGCAGCCTACCCCGGGCCGTCCGGAGCCCTGCGGCTGCCATCCCCTCTCCCTCCTTCTTGGTGTCCTTTGCACCGCCCAGGCGGGAATCTTCACCCCAGGCACGAGCCGGCGCGACCGGGGCAGCCTCCCCGCGGGGCGCAGAGAGAGAGTCCGGCTGAGCACCGGCTTCGGAGAGCAGCCGTCTCCCGACGATCTCGGTGGAGCACTTGAGCCCAGGACCCCGGTGCACGCAGCCCCAGAGGACGAAGGGTTGTTTTTGTCAACTCCGTATTGGCGCAACCTGAGACTTCAGTTTCAAAGGGCAAAAGATAAGGATGAGGGCGCTCCCGCTTCTTGGTTGGTCGCTGTCCTTGGTACTGAATTTTCGTTCTCCTTGTTCTCTGGGTTTGAGAGCCAGTAGGGGAGGGAGCCTGGGATTCCAGACCCAGCCTGCGAATGCGGGTAACGGTGGGGACAGTAACAGAGGGTGACTGTACAGCTCTGGAATGGACCAGGAGTCCTGCTAGGTCAGTGTGCGGAGACAAGAGGCAGCTCAAAGCGTCAGACAGTTCGTATCCTCATTCCTGTCTACAGCGGGCAGCCTGTGAGCGGTGGAGGAGCAGAGGTAAGAGGATGCGTGTGCATCTACACAACAGACTTCACCATGGACACAAGTCACATCGCTGCAGCTCCATAGGGACAAGCCCTCGCTCTCAGCCACAACGAAGCAGTCTGAGCGAGTCACTGTTACCCCTTCTGGCGCCCCACTACTTTCTGTGCTGAGGCTCCTGAGGTTGGGTGAGGTGCAAGGCACTTTGTAAATCTTCTCTAGATCTTTCTGCAGATCCAACCATTTCTGGATTTTTCTTTTCTGGTACTAGGGATTGAGCCCAAGGCCTTGCACTTACTAGGCAAGCACTCTACCACTTGAGTTAGGTCCCCAGCAGGCTAT